>NC_140145.1:3069412-4269412 GCF_964035555.1 Netta rufina | reverse complement strand
TTTGTGCTGGAATGCTTTATAGGATGGTAAAGTCCAGCCGAGGCAATGGAGCACCTACACATTACTGTTGCAATTGATGGGATCTTATTTCTCTCCCGCATTCTATTGATTATGACATTAGGGTGTAATGCATTTTCTAGCAAGCCTGGATAATTTATTGACCATATCCTGAAATTCTGTTAGTCTGTCACTGTAAGAAGGAAACAGCAGTGGGATGTTGAGGGAAGTAGGTGTGAACAGATGGGCTATAGACAAAAGGCAGCTGAATTCTTATCTGCTGTGCTATATTTGACCCACTAAAATACACCTCTTTAGCAGTAAGATTTCTTTCTTGGACTTTTTTGGACTATAATATATCTTTTGTCTGCAGTATTACTGGATGTTCTTTCTTTCACGGGGACTAGTTGGCATTGGCACGGCCAGTTATTCCACAGTAGCACCTACCATCATTGCAGACCAATTTGATGAGGGAAAAAGGACCACAATGTTATCTGTCTTCTATATCTGCATTCCAGTGGGAAGGTTGGTTTTCTTGATGGTAATTGACTTGCCTTTTGAAATTCTGTGTGACCAGGCCTGTAATTCAATATACCCTCAACCTTGATTAAACACATTTTTACATATATCTGCATTGGCAAAAGGATTTGTCACTTAATAGCATCTTTAAATAGCACTGATTAGGTTTATTTCTGTATTTACATTGAAGGAAAAATTGCTTTTTTCCCTCAAATTTAAGGGAGAATCTAAACTCTGAAGACAGATAAGCTTTGTATAAAACATTAAATCAATTCTGAAAGAAATGTGTGTGTGAGAGTAGTTTTTTATTTATTTGTTTGTTTATTTGAGAACAAGCTTTCAGATATTTGTTTACTTGACAAATTTTTGAGATCCCTTCATTAAACATCTTCCAAGGAAGAACTGGCACTTTCCTCTCCTCTTTTAGTTAAAGTGGCGTGTGTGAAAGAGAGGCAGAAAAGGGCTTTGTAAATGGTTCATATTCTTTATTAGAGCAGGCAGTCAAGGTTGAGGCCTGAAGCCAGATTAAAACTAAAGGAATTCCTGCAGGGTGTATTTCACATGGCTAGCGCAGAAAGGAGCAAATAATAAAGCACTTTGTAGGCTGCCTAATCTAGGTTTGCAGTGTCATCCTACAGAACATATATTCCCAGTGAAATCTGGGACATTATTACCACTGTCTAAAGGCTGCTCTGACTTTAAACTCTCTTTTTAATACCCATTTGGAAGCACACTAGCATAGACCATGGGGGTTGTTTCTGCTTACCTATTTTGAAAACTATGACAGAACACTCCCCAGTGCTCTCCTTAGCCAGTGAGACATGTCATGTCAGCCAGAAGAGTTCATTAGTGCCTGCTGATAATCCCTTTCTGTTGCTTACAGTGGTCTTGGTTATGTCCTAGCATCCAGCATGGCAAATGTCACAGGTGACTGGCACTGGGCATTCCGGGTGAGTTATTCACTTTCACTCATGGGGCTGAGCTGTTCATTGTAAAATCGTAATTTTGGCTGGGGTTTGGATTACTTGTGTTCTTTGTATAGAGCTGAGTGGTGGAGGAGCTTTCTATTCTCTGACTGGTCATGAACTTGGTGTTTAAGAGAACTCTTCCTGCAAGACAAATGGAATACTTATGCCTAGCTCCTGCAGAATGAAAGCAGGCATAGGGGAAATTGTACAGCAGCCAGGGCAGGTGCTGTACCTCATACCTGAGGACACGCTTGGAATGGTTATCAGTGCACCAAGATATCCTCAAACAGAGGAAACTGAAGGTAAAATGATCTTTGTACTGGTAGCACCAGTATAATTCTTCAGGAAAATAAAGGGAAGGTAGCCAGGTTATTTTTTTTTTTCTTTTCTGAGATGCTGTTAAGAATAACTTCTAGTATTTGAGGGTTTCAAGAAAAAAAAAAACAAACACTTCTGTTTTGGTCATGTCATCACGATGTCTCCACATATTGAGCACCTAGTGCTTTGGAAATACTTTTTCCAGATCCTCCTAACTTATCTATAAAGTTAAGTACCAATTACAGGATATGTGAGGAAGAATGTTTACTGGTATGACAGTCTTTTATGGCTGCATCCTTTGTGATCAGAGTACTCCAATATAGTTTTCTTTATGTTTTCCTCCAAAATCACAGAATCACAGAACCATTAAGGTTGGAAAAGCCCTCCAGGATCCTCTGGTCCAACCACCCCTTCTACCACCATCACCCACTAAATCATGTCCCTAAGCACCACATCCAATCTTCCCTTAAACACCCCCAGGGATGGTGACTCCACCACTTCCCTGGGCAACCCATCCCAATGCCTAACAACTCCTTCTCAGAAGAAATTTCTCCTAATTTCCAACCTGAAACTCCTCTACCACAACTTGAGAGCCATTCCCTCTTGTCCTGTCACTAGTTGTCTGTGAGAAAAGGCTGATCCTCAGCTCCCCACAACTTCCTTTCAGGTAGTTGTAGAGAGCATAAAGTCCTGAGCCTCCCCTTCTCTAGACTAAACAATCCCAAGCAATCATGTATCTGTATGATGGGGAGAGGGAATCTATTGTCCTTCCTCCAAAGTCACCATAAACTACCAAAATCCACTCTTCTTCTTTACAAATATGACTTGTAGACAGAAAGTCACATTAATAATTAATTCTGATCAATCTGTAATTCTCCAATATGTAATTCTAGCATTGAATCTAAATTGCTGTGGAGTTTTTTTCTGTAAGAAAAAAGGTATCCTGGACATAACCACCTTTGTGTCTACAGGTAACTCCTTGCCTGGGAGGTATAGCACTGGTTCTTCTGATTAAACTGGTCCCTCACAAGATCCAGAGAAGGACAGAAGCACACAGAGCATTGAGCATCTCTGGCACAATACGAGTAGCAGCTGAAAAACCTGGTGTCCAGAGATCTGCCAAGACTACTTGGTGGCAAGATGTCTTATCACTTGCCAAGAAGTAAGTGATTTAACAACAAAGGTTTCTTCCACTGAAAAATGACCATTCCACTATTAGAAATATGGCCTTTGAATTCTGCTCAGCTCCTCTGTACTACACGCTGTATACAAGATGATTGACACCATTAATGAAAGCTTTCTTCCACTCATTTACAGAAGTAGTGTGTAAGAGATTCAAATTTTCTTTTTTTTTTTTCTTTTTTTTTCCCCTACTATCCTGCCATTTTGAGGAGGGGGAGGAAGGAAAAGTTATGATGGCAGTGTGCTCCTGTTTAAATCCAATTCTACTTTTCTACTAAGTTTCCCCTTCCCTCTTGCTTTAACATGTAGGGTAGGCTAGATAGGTAAAAGTGCACATTTTGCAGGTGTAACTTTATCTGTAATTCTTCATGCCCACAGAAGGTTATCAGCATGTCTCAGGCAATCTTTATATGGTATTGGAGAGCCTGCTGTGCCTCTGATAAAAGAGGTCAGATTCTGCAAGACCCCAATATGGTTTAAAAAGTAATTGTATGTGTGTTTCAACCAGCTAACCCGGGTTAGGCAGATGACCTCTTGCTTGTAACCGCACAAAACTTAAAATCAACACCATCTGACCTGCAGGATGAAGTAAAACACTGATTGCAGCCAGGTTACCCTGTAGTTAGTGAAAACCCTCCCAGGGTCAGGGAGTAAAAGATGGATCTGGTTTGAGAACAGCAGGTGCCGCTGTGCACCTGCGCCAGACCTGCTCAACACTGCCTGTGCCTGCAGGCTGCTTTCCCAGGAGTCCCGATTAAATGCTTTTAGTTAAAGACATGCACCTCTTGCCTCCCTGTGAGATTTTTTTGGAGTGTTCCTCTTCTGGAGGAGCCAGCATTTTCTAATTGGTGATTAGATTTGCATCCAATTTGCATCTGGAACAGCAAGTACATTAGAAATCCTGTTTGTTGGATCAGAATTTGAAGGCAGTAGCAGTCTGAGGTGAATCAAAGAGGAACCTTCCTGACATTTCAGCAGCCAGACTAATGTCAAAGTTGTTTTTCCTGTGACAATGTTCCTTATAACCTACAGCAATGTTGTAAAAATAGATTCTCATTTTCTTTTCCTTTTGGTACTGATTCCCAAAGCATAAGGACATATTCTTTAAAGCCAGGTGGTTCCACACTTAATTAAGTGCAAGAGCCATTTATCTTTAAAAGATGAAGAATTAGGTTCATATCCTAACAAATCTTCTTGTCCAGTGGTCAGCTGGTCATTTGCAGCACTGTGAAGCCTTAAGACTTCAAGACTCCTCATTGACCTCAAAGGAGACTTTCTATAAACTATTAGCTAGAAAAGGACCAGTAAAAAGTTGATTTTCTACTACAATGGGGCAGTAAGGTGACATGGTTTGGACAATTTAAAAATGTTTCTTCTTTTATCTGATAGTTCCCTGTGCAGACTGAAAGTCAATTTACTCAAGTAGAGTTAAGCAGTGCTCGAACCACTGCATCTTAACAGTTTGAAAGACCCAGAAGTTACTCTCATTTATATTGGTTACACAAGCACATGAAAACCATCCTAAGGCATTTAGGCTTGCACATAGAACCCTTTCATTTAGCTACTAAGCCACTAAATTGTTGCCCACTCTCTGTTGTTGCAGTTCTACTAACAAAAGGTCACAATTGTTTTAGCAGAAGTTGACAATAAAATCTGCAAAAGACCATGGCTGGGATTTAACATGAAATCAATGGTCATACTCTTCACTCTAACTAGTATTTTGCTGTCAAAGTTCATAGATAAAGTGTCATCAAAATGCCTATCTTCAAGTGAGTGCATTTTGATTATAAGATATCTAAGTGGATTGTTTTGTTATCGCTTGAAATCCTGGATAGTGCACATAGGTACTCACATCCCACTCTTTAAAATTCTCTCATTTCTTTCTTTTGACTTTCAGTTGCAGTTTTGTCTGGTCCTCGCTGGGTTTGACTGCCATGGCCTTTGTTACTGGAGCGCTGGGAATGTGGGTACCGATGTTTCTTTACAGGGCTCAGGTTGTCCAGGGCACTGTATCACCATGCATCGAAAAATCATGCAATTCATCTAACAGGTGAGGTGTGTGCAACTGTGGAAATACACATGGAAACACTGTACAGTGCTAAATCACAGTTTGTTTCCAAAGACAGAAGGTAGGATGTGACTGTGAATACTTTTTGTGAAGGCAAATGGGTGTGAATGTTAGACTAAATTGCTTCCAGGTATGCTGAGACACTCCTATTTATTTGTTTGTCTATAATCATGCAGTTAACTGGAAAGATGCTGCCAAACCTATTTAAGTAAAGGGGAAATAAGCAGTAACAGCAACATTTACAAGGAAAAAAACTCACCTGTAGAAAGGAGATTTCAGTTGACTATTGACTCTGTACCCCAAGTAACTTAAATACACATTTAAGCATGTTTAAGTTTTACATTTTTGTAACTTTGCTATTACCTTCCTGATAGTCTGTTTTTAAAACTACTCTCATGTTGGCTAGATGATTGTGAGTCCCAGCATGAAGCAAGCTTGATGAATTTGATCTAGTATCGTATTGCATCAAAACAGGATAATTTGTGAGGAACTGCCAGCAGAGCTCAACTTACAGAGACAGTCCAGACCAATAGAGATGCATGAAAAAGTGTCAAATGTTGAGCTGGCAAGGTGAATTTGCAACAGGAGAGGAATCTGAAGTAATCATAATACAGTTTGGTGGAGGTCTCTTTTGCCCAGCTTGGAAGAGAATTCTTTTCCTTACAGTGTGTTGTCCAGAACAGAAAAAGATATTCAGTGTTGCCCTTGAGTCTTCATAGCTGACCTTAACAACACTGAGCACTGTTGTACTTTTCACCTATGTACTGACTCCCTACCAGTGGCCTCCATGCAAGTGTCCCTACATTTCTTCTGGAAGTATCCAGATCTGGTTTCAGTCCCTATCTTCATGATGGATTTCCAAGAACTGCCTGCTTACAATCTTCTCTTTCCACATAGACAAGTAAAGGCAAAAACAGTAACCAAAAACTGTTATTTTTTTTTTCTTCCCAAGGGAATAACCAAGTCAACTCAAAAGTTGTTTCTGAGTTGTAGCATAACGAGATGACTAGCCTGATAGGAGACAACCACTGCAGCAAGGCCTTAAATGTACACATTTTCCCCTTCCTGCTTCATTTTCAATACAGACTTGAGCTCAGTCTGAAGGGAGCTGTCCAGTCATCCACAGGTACCTCAATGGGAAATGCAGTTGTCCTTCTATGGATACCACCACTGGCACATTATTTAATAGTGAATAATGCTGAGGAAATGAGTGAATTAGGAGTTTGGCTCAGGGTAGGCAGAGAGGGGAAGCTGAACCTTCAGATACCGTTTAAATACTTCATTTTTTTAGCTGATGATGTTAATCTTATGCTTTCTAATCCTCCTTCTCAATTATTATTCCACAGTAGTGTTGTTAGAGCAGACATAGTCCCCAGGGAAGCAAAAGGGAGCACCTGATAGTTTAACCTCATGTACTGCATCTTACAGGATGCTTTAAAAATAACCTTGGCATAAGCTAGTGCCAGAGGCAGCATAAGGCTGATTTTAGACCGTTATTCCAGGGGGATAGAAAGAAAAATAATATAAACAGTTATGTCAGCCCTGTAGCTGACAATGCTGGGAGAACTGAGATGCACATTCCCAGACCTGCCCAGGGATACTTTAAGGACGCTGTCCCCTCTGGCCATTCAGCAGTTGTAGGCTTTTATTAAGGATAAGGCCATGTCACTTGGACTCCCTGGAAACACAAATTCAAATAGCACCACAGCTGACTCAGGTCTCAATCCTTTCAAGATAGATGAATAGGCACTATGAAATTTTTATTCTGGTCTTTGTGCAGACACCTTCAAACAGATCAGAGAGGTGTGTGAGCATTCTCAAACCCTAAAAGATCCCATAGAGTCCTTTCCCTGGGATTAGGCTTCGCTGCTTCCCTTTTCCCTGTCAATTGAGCTGTGCTCTGGTTTAGTTTTGGCTGTTCCCTTTTCTTCCAGGTGTAGGTTTATTTCAACTGAAGCATATAACACATAAGTTTTCTAAATACAATTACACAAATGCTTAGATAAAGTAATGTCACCTTGTTACTTGCCTCTCCTGGACAAATCTGTAAATTACTTATTCTGTCTGTTCAATCTATATTGTCACTAATAAGCTATAGTGAGTGACGGATCAGGATCATGAAAAACTTACAGAGTACAGCTGTGCTTAAGATTTGTAACCTAGTATAGCAGTATTGTTTTTTCTTGTAGAACTACTGAATTCTTCCTAATCAGCCAGAAGGAGATGAAAAAGAGGAATCACAGAATCACAGCAACCTGAGTATCTCAGGTTGGAAGGAATCCACAAGGATCATTGAATCCAACTCCTGGCTCCACACAGGACTACCTAAAATTTAAATCATATGCTTGAGAATACTGTCCAAATGCTTCTTGAATCCGTCAGGCTCATTTCCTTGACCATTTCCCTGGGGAGCCTGCTCCAGTGCCCAACCGCACTCTCAGTGAGGAACCTTTTTCTAATATCCAACCTGACCTCCCCTGTCCCAGCTCCATGCCATCCCCTCAGGTCCTGTCGCTGTCCCCAGAGAGCAGAGCTCAGCGCCTGCCCCTCCACTCCCCTGTGAGGGAGCTGCAGGTCGCCGTGAGGCCTCCCCTGGGCCTGCTGTGCTCAACAAACCCAGGGACCTCTGCTGCTCTTCATATGTTGTGCCCTCTAAACCCTTCACCATCTTTGTTGCCCTCCTTTGGACACTGTTTAATAGTTTTATGTCTGTCTTATATTGTGGCGCCCCAAACTGCACACAGTACTCGAGGTGAGGCTCCACCAGTGCAGAGCAGAGACAATCACTTTCCTCAGCTGGCTAGCAATGCTGTGTTTGCTGCACACCAGGATATGGTTGGCTCTTTCTCACTTGTATTCAACTTGCCTTCGACCAAAACCCCAGATCCCTTCACAGGGGGGCTGTTCTCCAGCCTCTCATCCCCCCATCTGTATCTATGTCATATCCAGGATTACCCTGTCCCAGGCACAGGTTGTGGCTTTTTCTCCTGTTAAATTTCATATGGCTGGTGATTGCCCAGCCCTCTAGTTTACCAAGATCTTTCTGCAAGGCTTCTCTACTCTCAAGAAGTCAACAGCTCCTCCTAATTTATTATCGTCCGCAAACCTAGTATTCATTCAAGTCTGGCTTCCAGATCATTTATAAAAACATTGAAGAGAACTGGCCCTAAAATTGAGCCCTGGGGAACCCCACTGGTGACTGGCTGCCAGCCTGATGTAACCCCATTTACTATAACCTTTTGAACCTGAGCATTCAGCCAATTGTTCACCCATCATATCATGTACTCATCAAGGTATATGCTGGACATTCTGTCTAGAAAGATAGCGTCAGAGACAGTATCAAAAGCCTTGCTAAAATCCAAAAAATCACATCTGCTGGCTTCCCTTGGTCAACTAGATGGGTAACACTGCCCTAAAAGAAAATTTAGATAATTAAACAGGACTTTCCCCGTGTGAACCTGTGTTGGTTATGACCAATAGCTGCACTGTCTTTCAAGTGTTTTTCAATAACTTCCAGAATAATAATTTTACTAGGCATTGAAGCAGATGCACTGTAAATTAAAGGAACAGATCATATCCTAACTGGTTACTTTGCTTTGCATTTGGAAAAAGCTTAGGGCAGTGTACAAAAACTTTCCACATAGCGCTCTGAAAAATTTAGAAGCACTTGTGCTCAGAACACTATGCTTCGGTCACCATTCGCCTCAGGGGAGTTATGATGCATTAAACAATCAGTGGCACCACTAGTCTTGTTTCAAGAGACTTGCTTTGTCATTAGGATCTCATTTGGGACAGAAAGAAAAGCATATATGGAAGTCCCTCTGGAACCTGAATCTTCTATGCTATTTGAACACATACTTTTAATAACTTGCTGTTCCTGCAGAACACGTTTGCATTTGCAGACGCACAAAGCTGGGTGGCACTTGAAATTTTACATTCAGAAAATGTGACATGGACCTCCTATTGGTTAACTATTCTTTGAACAGTTTTGGGTAGTGGTAGCTGTTTCCCATAATCAGAGAAGTGAGTTACCTCAGCCGTGCTAACCGGAGGGCTGTATTTTAGATGTATATAATTCCACGTGATAGGATCTCTTCCAGGACAGCAGATTGTGATACAGAGTTATTCCATCTGTGTTTTAGGGATGACTGGGTAAATTTGTTCCTAGGCTAACCGACCTATGTCTCCTCTGAATCACTGGATGTCCAAAGCAGATTGTACTCAGAAGAGTCCTCCTTGAGGCTGGTTGTGTAACACCTGCTCTGTAAATGGGAGAATATCTGTTCCGCAAGATCAAGCCTCAGTTGCAGGGGGCGTAGCTGCAATTGAGGCATTGGGACTAAATCCATTTGGAAGGAGTGGGAAGGTTAGGTCAAGTAAAGTAAAATCCAAGTTGCCCACTAAAGATTTCTCTGAAACTGAAGGTAAAACTTAAGGCTAACAATGGGCTAACAGTGGGACACCCAACACCAGCCTTTTTGCAGACTATGATTTTATTGTGCTCAACTGTCTCCTGTGCTTTGTCAACAGCCTCATATTTGGAGGCATCACCATTGGGACAGGAATCTTGGGTGTTGTTGCTGGGGCAGAAGCTGCAAGAAGATTAAGGAAGATAAACAACAGAGCTGATCCTCTGATCTGTGCCACAAGCATGTTTGTTTCTGCTCTGTGCTTGTTCATAGCACTGATGATGGCCCAGAGGAGCATCACTTCCACTTTTGTAAGTGCCAATCTGTCTATCGCTAGCAAAATGTCTTCTGGGATCCTGGGGAGACAGGGAAAGGGGGAAAGGAGGAGAAGGATTGATATTGCTGGATTCCTGCAGTCATCTAGACCATTACAAAGGTTCAGCAAATGAGACAAAGTGGCCCACTCGCTAGGCAATGTGCATGTTGCTCTAGTATTACCTGCAGTGTCAGTCTGTCTTGGGAGGGCCCCAGTGTGCGTTACTTGTCCTAGTAAGGAGGGCAGTCAGTCAGAGCATTATAAACTGGAACTCAGGATCTATGCAATCTGCCCGGACTAGAGAAGAGGAGAGGAGTAAGCCTATGTAGTTAAAGGAAGTCTTGATCTTATGTTAATTTTTAATGCTATGTGACTAATTTAGTATTCTTGTTTCTTTTTGCTCCCTGAATACTTAAGGATTGGTGTACATGGGACTGTGCAATACACACAGTTCTTGCTAACAATAACTTAGCCATCACCTGCAGTGCCCCAAGTCACCAGCTAATCTTCAATGTCAAACTTTTGGCAATGCAACCTGAAGTATAAATAACGTAAGGTCTCAGTAAAGGGAAAAACAGAAACTTACTTAGGAATGAAGAATAGTTCCAAAAACTCCCTGTGAGAGAGAACTGAATGTAAACCTTATTTTAACTATAATCTGGTAACAGCTAGGGAAAGACTCCAAGCTTTTTTTTCTGTGAATCCATAGCCACCATTACCATGATTAACATAAATAAGAGGATCCAAGTAAAGTTAATTACAGTAATCAACAGTTCTGTGCAAAAGGGTATTTTTGCAGCTTTTTTTGCTTCTAAGAATAACACTTGTTCAAAGAGGTTTTCCTTTTGACACTCCTCAGGAATTCCTGTGGAAAAACACCTTTAAACCAAAGCTAAAAACAAATGGATTTGCATGTCTGTGTGTATGCACACAAAGCAAAATGTGAAATTAAAGATTATTTTTGGGTTCAAGAGCAGATACCTCAGTGCCAAAAGAATTAGTCATTTTCTTTTTCTGCATCTCGGGCTCCCACATAGTCCTGCTCTGACTGTGTTCTTCAGTTCTCTTTTGTAGCTTGTGTAGCACACAAGCACAACTGTGTTTGATTTGCCAGTCTATACTAGATGAGTGAATCAATGTATCAGTTTTAAATCACCCTTTTCCAAAATATACCTTTTATTAGCACTGATGAAATTTGTTTAAAATACTTCTGTCCTTGCAAACAGCATTCTGTTTTCATGATGTTATCTGGGAGGAAGTTCTGAACTGGGATGTGGACAACTGTATTCTTTAAGTTTCTTCCCATGGGCAGAGCAGTTGGTCTTATAAACAAAGACTTTACCACTTTATCTTGTTTGATGTGCTTGATTCAGGTGTTCCCACATGTAATGTCAGCAATGCGCAGGGGTAATAAATTGTACATAATCTAAGCACCTGTTTTTTCTAATATTTTAACCACCGTGACTGTTTAACTGTTGCCTTCTCTGGCAGCAGTCGTGCCTCTCCTTGCTTTCTAAACAAGATCTGACACTAGTCATACTGGTGTGAGAATTGGAGTGGCGTGCCAGCTGGTGCATCTAATTTGAAGGTCCCACTGAAACAAATCTTCCATTTGTGTAGGACACTAGCAGGAAACTGGCTTTCCAGTCACTGTCTACTCAGGCACACTGATGTCAGCAGACCTGTCTCCATCGCTTCACTTCTGTATGGAAGCTACTGAAGCAAAAAACATCCGTGCATTGGCTTGCGATTGTAGTAGGTTTCATATAATGCTTGCCGCTGTCTTGAGTGGATAATGAAAAGGAATGAGTGGGTTTCATCAGCCATGGACAAAGCTGGAAGAAATGTTTCAAAGCACAAGAATTCTCAAGTTAGCACGTAAACATGGCAGGATTTCCAGGGTCTCTGTTGGGGGAGATAGAGAAATCTCATGACATTTCAGTTTCTTCTTTCTGGACACACAGTTCTTGATTTCAAAAGCTATCTTTGAAAAGACAGAAAAATGATCTGACTTTGTTATGTCAGAGGAGTCTCTGTCTAAATCTGTTCCCCTCTCCAAAAGAAAACAAAAGACGTGCTCTCTGCAGTGCAGCAGGTGCTTTGGAAAGCCATGACTGAACCCTGCAGCTGGGAAAGTTGGACTGTATTTAGTGTTGGGGGAACTTTGATTTAAATGGACTTATCTTTAATGGTAATGCTGTCTCAGGATGCAGTCTTGCCCTGCAAATTGCCTTTGAAGAAGGCATTCTGCAGCTCTTGTCTCTGATACACCTGCATGCTGTTTTTTTTTTTTTAAACAAAACAAAACAAAACAAAACAAAACAAAACACAAAAAAACAGAAATGGCAGAAATGGTTGATCACATATGGTCCAGCCATGCTGACTCCCTTCTTTTCTGTCTAGACGTGCAACTTTTAAAAAGCAAATAGTGTGTTTGACATTGATTACAATCTAATTCTCTTTTAGCTTTGGGTATGAATGTAAACAGTCATCTACAAAGCAAAATCTCCTTAAAATTTGGGCCATTATTCTGGTTGCATCCTTTGAAGACCAACTTCAAGTCTGCTAAAAAGTTGGGGATCCTGGAGAAGGTGACAGCAATAAAATGCAGTGTTTCTGGATACACTCAGCAGATTAGAAAGGGCATGTCACAAACACAATTGCACAAATTCAATGGAAACATTTTCTATATTAGTTTCAAATAAGAACTTGAGACAGTGGAAGGAATATTGAGACATTGTAGGAATTGAAGGATACACTTTAAATAGAGCATTACTATTGCTTTCCTGCCATCATCGGCCCTTCTACCTTGCCAAGTACTGTACTTCCAGGACATCTTTTCTTGTTTTAGAGAAAAGTACATATAGCTGTCTCATATTTACAGATTGAAGTTGTTTTGCAGTTGGCTGGGTGAGTACACAAGCTATTCAACCATATTGAATTTATTCTGCATGAGAAAGTACAAATTTGATATTGGTTGTAGAAAGAATACTTTAATATAGTTTGCAGAATGATTTATTGTTTTCCAAGACTGTCTGCCTTAATTATTTTTCTGGTGCCCTACAACTGTAATCCACGCAAGACATTAGGAAAGAAAAGAAAAGCTGACAAAGCTGTGTCCCAAACATTAACAAAACTCTATATAAAATTCCTCTCTAGAGTATCGCATTTTCTTATCATGGATAACTTTTCATTAATTCCCATTCATTTGAACTCTGGGTTGAGACCATAATTTGTTTCCTAAAGATGAATTTTACATTATTTTCTCACATTAGGCATGTTTCTCATACTAGTCTCTTGTTCTTAGGCACCTGAAGAGATGAAATAACTTGAAAAATCTTGAAGAAACAGGAAAACCTGAAACAACACTTTAGATAGATCAATCCCTCATTTGGTGTGTGAAGGCAGGTAGTCATATATTCCATTGATAGTATCTAGGAACAATTTGGGAGACTTCAGAACCTTCTGCTCTAACCATTGTATTTGCATCTAGTTATATCTAAAGTGTCAGCCAGGATTTAAATAGATCTTTGTTCTTCGTTTCCTTGCTGTTTCACTTTAACCTGCCATATCTCTTGTTAGCTATGGCACGACCAACAGAATTTACTAAGTTCATGCTGTTATCGCTGTATAGCAGGGTACTACTGCACTTCTGGATTTGCCTCTAATTTCCCTATGAGTGCTGCTTTGACCACTTTGTAGGTTGTGATTCTAAGATAGCACTGGCTAGTACTTTGTGGTGATTTGCAAGGTTTGACCTTTTTGGTCCTTATTGCCAGGCAGCTTGGCAATAAGCTGAACTATGTGATATTGCTAACCGTGTTACCAACACATTTCACTTCGTGTTTGTCCCAAAGTTCTTTAATAAAAGGCTGTATCTCTTGCTCTGCAGCCAAGACTGGCATTAGAATCACTTCTATAGTCAATAGGCTGTTATTGCTACAGTCATGGAAGTGGAGACCGACTGCATTCTGCCTCTTGCAAGGGCAAGGTCCACCAAAGTCAAATCAGTGGAAAGACTTTGATAGTAGGATGCACAAATCCAAGAACTAAGGCATAGTCAAGGAGTATGTGAAACTGGTGATACCTGTTAAAAAAAAAATAATGAAAAGTAATTATATATGGAGGAATAGATTTGGCTGCAAATTAGAAAAACTGTATAAAGCATTTGGAAGGAAAAGATGTCTGGATAAAGGTCTGTGCTTGGTACCTCTGGTCTTCAAAGCACTTTTTCCCCAGACTGGTTTGGAGGAGAAAACACATGAATAGCACAGGCAAGAAATGCAGAGGAAGTAGGTGTATAACAGGAAGATGCAGTGATTCAGATGTACGTCTGATTCCTCTTGGGAGCATGAAAGCTACCCCTCTGAAAACATCTGATAGCTTGCACTGTGCCTTTCTTTCATCAGCCAGATAGAGTATCTTGATCAAGGCCCACCCAGTCAAGATGCTAGCACTTGTTATTATGATGGAATTTATTTTGTAGGTGCCATCTGGTGGCCTGTGTCACTAAGCACATTCTGACTTCTAGAACTACTCCAGCTTTACAGTGTAGCTTTAATGTGTTCTTCAAGTATTGATTAGTCTGTACAGCCTGCTGAAATCCATGTCCAGGGCTGGCTGAAAGGGTTAATCTCCTATATGACCACAGGTGTAAGAACTGATGGGGGCCCTACCCTTTTTTCCTGATGGCTGCATCTCTATCTGTGGTGAATTATGGAATTCCCACAGGACACCAAGACTTTGAGGCTGTCTGACTCTAGGAGCCCATCTCATTTTGGAACTGACCTCTCTGAAGGAGCCTTTAACAGAACTTGTCCTGGCACAGAGATGTTCTCTTGGTTTCCTTTGGAAAACTTTGGAAAGGGAGATCTTTGAGAAAATTTTAAACCTGTGTTGGAGGTTTCCCTTCACAGGCTTTTGTCTCCCTCTTCTTGGGTTCAGCAGTTCATTCCAATTTATTTGTGAGGGTGATATGTTTCCTCTTTTGGCTCTTCTGCTGAAGATACACGAACCAAAGCAACTCACATACCTTCCCTAGTTCCTTTCCTCTTATTTAAGAGGAAGATAGTGTTTGTGACTGTAGGCAGAGCAGATGTTTAATTTATAAAGAGATGGGTATGTACAACAACTCACAGAGATGAGCATAGTTGATAAGCCTGCCTTCATCTTCACACTAAAGAATAGCAGTGTCATGTGTATAGTCACTGCTTTCTTCTTTTTTTTGCAGATTTTTATTGCATTTGGAGAACTATTTTTATCTGCAAACTGGGCTGTTGTGACAGACATACTGCTGGTAAGTGCTTGTGAAACTATTTGCTTATTTCCAGGTTTTCAGCTTTTCACAACAGTATTGTTCAGAAGTGTGCAACCTGGTGGCTAGGAGGACCAAATTTCTCCTTCCAGGAAGAGATGAGTGAAACCTAACTAAGAATACCTGTATTGGGAGCCTGCTAATATTAGGGTTGTAACCTAGTGCTGTAGTATAGTGCTGTGCAGATACCTCTAACAGTATGGGTGTAGTAGTGCAGTAGTCCAAGCTCATTGTAAGTCCAGAAAGGAGATGTTCTGGATGCAATTCATGCCTGTGTAACTATCTAGTGCTTCTGGTACCCACACTAGCCTGGATTTTTTGTACAGCTCTGTGTTGTTGGATGTCTGCCAGAAAGTGGTCTACACCAAAAAAAGAATCACTTTCTGTCTGTATTCAGGGATTTTGTATTTATGCTCCAAGCTTTGTAAAGATGAGCCAAATGAGGGAAAGCCAATATTTTATAAACTAAAGTTAGTGAATCTGTTAGAATACTTCATTCTGTGAGCTATTTGCAAGTTCCCTCACTGCAGTTCCCTCAGTGCAGGTGAACTCCAGCACTTACAAGTCAAATTAATAAATGATGCTACACTGCCAAAGCATTGGCAAAACAGTGATGCTTATGATGCTCTTGGGGGTTCCAGGAATGCCACCACAAGCCCAAAGAATAACAGTGCCTATTTCATTTCAATTATGTCATCAGCAACTTTTTTTAGAAAGGAGTGATGTGAAAAGCACACACCTTGTGGCACAATTAGTTCAGGTATTAACAAGCAGCTACCTTTTCTATTAGTTATTGCAAAGGCTTTAAGGATTAACACTTTTTTTAATATCCTTGAGGTTTTACTCAAAGGAAGAATTTGTCAACCCTTGTTTTATGCTGTAGCTCCACAGTCACTAATAAATGTCTGTGTAAAATATGGGACAGATATTATGCTAGAAAGATTTTCTACCATCACTGAACTACACAGATTATCACGGTCTAACAAAGTAGTTTATGTGACTTTTTGGGGAAAGTCATAGTACAAACAAGCTGAATATAGTTTACCAGTCAAACAAGCAAGGAAATAGTCTATCTTGTTTGTATCTAGTAATCTGACTGCAGAAAGCTGGTTTAAGTACCACAGAGAGCTATTAGAATGACTGAAAATCCTTTCATTGTTTCCCATGGGCATAAGATAGAATATTTAAATTGGCACTGTCCTCTTCTACAAAGAATAAAGCACTGTATTGCAATGAAACACAGACTTCCTAATTTTTGGAATCTTCTTCTGTGGGGTGACTTTGTTGCAGAACAGTGAGTGTGACCAGAACCTCAACACTGAAAGCAGGATGCTACCTGAAAGAGAGAGAGCTGAGAGAGGTGTGGTACTGGCAAAATGCTGATACAGTTGGTACTAATAGAAGACAAAGTAGAGAAATTGTTTAAAGCCCTCAGGACAGATGAGAGAAGGCACACAGGTAAAGGTGAAGCAGAAAAGAACTCTGAGTTTCCCACCTTCAGGCTAGTCATGGAAAACTGGTAGCTGAAGTGATCCTAAGCAAGATTCACATGAACATCTCCTGTTTTATTTAATAGTTTCTCATTTCAAGGGAGTTCAAATCTCCATGCAGATAGCTAAAGCAAACTTCACTGTCATAAGAAATCTTTCATATAAGAACCACAGTGAATGCATTAATGTGTAGCACAACACATAGTGCTGCCCAATAACATGTCACAAGAATTTATGACAGTAAAGAAAACTTGCAGCCCATGGCTCATGATGAAAATGGTTGTCCACAAGGCTGCCATCGTTTCTTGCTGCCAAAGGAACTGAAAATGTACTCCTGAGGTTACTGTCGCTATAGTCTTAGTTACTCGGAATATACAACTTGCTTGATATTCCTAACAGCTACCTAAAAATGAGTGGTAAAAAACTGTGCAGAGATAAAAGTATCTCTATTACAGTCTTTGGTGTAAAAGAAGGATGTGAAAGTATATAGCCAAACACTGAGCGCCTGCTAATGGCAAAAGGGACTAGCTGTGAAGCACTATAGAACTCTGCTTCAGCTGACTAGACCTTGACTTGAGCCTGTTTATCTTCAAACTTCATAGCTTGAAGAATCTTTCTTCACATTTTGATTGAGATAAAGGAATAAACTAACTCATATTTCATGGTTCTTCAACAAAGCACTGTTGTTGACTATTGTGTTATGGTCTCAAGTTACTCTTTCATGGTACTGCTCTCTACATGCCAGTTTTCTGCAGTCTGGAATTGTAAGAAAAAATAAAAATTGCAGTCAGCATTAGTGAATTGGTTGCCCGCTGAAAAGCTCAGTCTGCTGCAAGATGGTTTTGTTTCTTCTTTGACTCTCAAACAATGATCAGAAACAATTATCCTTTGAGACAAGAGGTATAGCCTTGAAGCAGTGAACAGGTACAGAAAAACTATCACTACTTCAAAATGATTTTTTATTAGTTTCTATTTCAGATTATTTTTAAATCACTGATTTTTTTTTTCAAGAGAACAAAGTACTATTACAATTAGTATTCTTCTTACATCACTTGAGCCTCCATTGAAAGATTTTCTTAAAGTCTCTCAATTTACTTTTATTTGAACTCCTGCATTTGTGTTTTAATTCTCTCCTCTGTCACTGTTAAAGAGGAAGATGACATTGCTCAGTTAGATACAGTTGATACAGGATGGGAAGTAAAGTACAAGTCAGGACTGTCAGCTCCTTCTTTAGATTCCTTTCTGAACCCAACCTGCAACATCTGCAAGGAGCTGTGTTTGCATTCAGTTCAGTCACTTAGGTCTCAGCTTGCTTAGGGAATGCTGCATCATATTCCAGCCTGCACAAAATCTATTTGGAGTTTCATTGCCATATCCTTGATCCATGTAAACTGAGAAGAGGTTCTGAGAAGAAGTTCTTGTCTCCCATGTGACTGACACACTTCTTTTGTATTTATATTAGAAAGCTTTGGTTTTAGGTGGAAGCAATACTGCATCAACCAGCAACAAGCAGGAAGGTGAAAAGTTTGGCAGAGCAGAGCTCTGTAGTGGTGTGCTCCCCTGAGAGCAGACACACAGTGTACTACTATGAATGTGCTTTGGGTTGGATCTGTTGAATTCTAAATGTTACTAATTGTTTTGTTAGAAAAACGATGGAATTTAGATGAATTTGTGGATGTCTGCTCATTCAGTGGCAATCTTATCTGAGTTTTGTTTCATTCTGCTGAAAATCCGTGGGTTCAGTGTATCACTGCTACTACATTGACTTAAGGATGCCATAGATAACAACAGAAATTTCTCTTTTTTGTATTGTTTCCTGTGTGAGCTGATAGACTTTCTGATATTGTGGCTGGATTTGCTAATGCATGTTCTTATTCTGCCGTGAAAATGACTTTTCGTTCTCCCTATATGGCACTGCTAGGCAGAGCGGAGCTAGGAATTTATTTATCCTGCAGCCTGTGGAGACAAAGACAAAGGAAGATGCCGACTGAATGATAAGGACTTTCTTCCTTTGTGGATCATACATCAAGATGCATTGCATGTAGCAAGCTTTGTGCCCCTTATTCAGCTGTAAACATAAGGTATCTACCGGCTGACTGCAATCAGAACGTGCGCGTAGGGAAGTGCTGTAGCTGCCTTGCTTACAGTTCTCTGGCTAAGTAGGAGGCTGTAATGGAGTGTCCCTAATGAAATAGCTGTTTACCATCTGTGAGGTACTGGTACTCTATATTTTAGGCTTTTGGCAGCTAAAGCATAAAAGCTGCTGGAACTGGAAGCTAATATTGGGCTTGGGAAGGCTACCAACATGTCCCTGTCTTTGTTTGGAAGTGCCCTGGGAGGTATAGAAGTGTTTACCAGCTTGTCTCTTCCATCTGCTTTTTTAGCTGACAGCTCTGTCACATAGTCTGCAGGAGGATCTCTAAAACCTCCAGAGACAGCATGACAGGGCTTGCAAATTGTATTTGTGGGGGCACCCTGCTTATCTATCAAGGCATCTGGACTGGCATCTCCTAGGAGATGACAGTGCATGGGATGTCATCTGCATTGTTGATGTGGTGTGAGCAGCCGAGCAGTTACTGTGGACAGGCTGCTTCAAAGCCCAGGTTTGTGGGAGCATTCAGGTTATTTTCCTAGAGAAGCCTACAGTGCGTTGAGCTTTTGCATACTGTTTCCATTGAGCAGAAGAACCTCAATAATAGCAGTCAGAGTTTGTGGGAGCCCGGTAACTATAGGAAGCTTCTGTCCTTCTTGCTTATTTTTCTTGTTACAGCTTTGTTCCATAGGTACATGAATGAGAGATTTAATGCATGCTGCAAGAAAGTGGTGCAGGACACTGAGAGTGTGAAAGTGCATTTATATTCTCTGGTGCCTGCAATACCCACAATATGTTAAGTACATAACAATATTTGATTTGCATTGCTCAAACACAACCTATCATTATCAATAAAAGAAAAGAAAACTGAGTCTAGGGCAGTTGGCAGGATAACCAAGAACAGTCAAACTCCTGTCTCGCTCTGTCATAGCAAGTTCTACTTCCCAACCTAGAGTTTTCTACTGTAATTTGTTTCTCTCTCTCACTCAGAGAGTGAGGCTTATATATTTGATACTCTTGTTCTCACAAGTGTAATTAACCTTGGTTTCTTGGACAGTGCTGCTTCCTTATCTTCCAGTTTTAATTTCCATTAATGCAGTTCCTTGTACTCACCCTAAAGAAGTGGCATTGATATTGCTATTGGTATTGATATTTCCTTATCTAATATTGTGAGATCACCTTGTACATGAAGAGTGATAATATAACTCCAAGTTAAATGTGGGAGCAGGATCTTTTTCTTCTTCTGTGCCCAACCTGTTGTCATGCATGTTAGTGTTTCTTTGAAGGCAGCTATAAAGCCACAATACCTTGTGTTTGCCTCTCGGCCAAACACATCACCTTATTAATTAGTGTTTGAGATGTCTAAGTGATGCTCCAATCAATTTCCCACAAACAAACACGCAAACAAAACAAAAAACAAAACAGGGGAGTGGAGGAGTGGGGGAATATTAAGTGTTCTGTCTCTGATATGAGCAATTGGTTGGAAAACAAATGTATCAAGGTTTAAAATTGCCTCTGCCTCATTCTGACTGTGAATGCTTCTCCTTTAAGTGTGTAATAATGTAAATGCATTACTGAGAGAGACACAAACAAGTTATATAGAATCATGCTGTACTTCAGGCATTGTTGATCTTCTTTAGTAGTGCAGACGTAAAGCTCCTATTACCCCCAAATTACTATATTTCATCTTGAAATTGGTTATAATCTATGTGATGCTTTGCTGTGTTCTGTACCTGTACCATCTTCTTCCACTTGTTATTTAAACTGCGTGCACTCGAAAGCACAATCATTTTGAGGTATGGTTATTAGAGTAGTTATATCTCAGGTGCTGGCCAGTTACAAGCAGCAAACTTCTGCTATCAAATCTGTCATCAAACCACCATCAGCCACCTTCTGGTCCCTCCCTGAGTCTCCACACACTCTGCAAGGTCTCAGCTGACATCCCTTTTAGCCGTGGCAGCTCATTCTGGTACCCCAGTTTCCCAGCAGTCTAGAGCAGGCCTGCTGACACAGTGTTATGAGAGATTTTCTCAGAGGCTGTCACCACTGAACCTCCTTACAAGTAAATTGGTACTAGTAAATTGGTACAACTGCAGGGGTTACTGGCTGGGGTTTTCTGTTAGTGGCATGGCCAAGTAAGTCTGTACAAGGTGCTGTGAGTCTGTGAATGGAGGCAGGGGAGTAATGTTTTTCATGCTTTATTGTCATTCCCTCTTTTGCGTTGCTTTCTTGACCATCTTCTTCCTAAATAAAACATCCAGTGTACTGTATTGCTCAGAAAAACCTCTCTGTCTCCAAACAGTGTTTGAATATGAAATATAAATAATTGAATATATCCATCCCTCTAGGTAGCTGCCCATTTTTGAGATTCGTTCTGTTAATATTCATTCTCTTGTGGGTTGTGTTTTGTTTCAGTATGTTGTGACACCGAGGCGGCAGTCTACAGCTATTGCCCTGCAGATTTTGGTGAGCCATTTGCTGGGAGATGCAGGCAGCCCATATCTTGTTGGGACTGTAAGTAAATTCTCTGCTTATCTGAGTTTTCTTTAGGGTAAAACCTTTAGAAACTGAAAGACAGACACACAGAAATCTAGGCACTTCCTGGTCCAAAGCTTAGAAATTACTGAAGTTGGTAGCCTTGAATAACCTTGATTCTGGAATCCAGGGGGACATTTTTGTAAGTGTTTTTACTTGCATACAACTTCTGTTCCTGTGACACTGCAGGTATGTAGAATATAATCCTATATCTATATAGATATGCGTTGTTTCCTGCAGTGTGTAGAAATTAATTTTGATTTAAAATTTGAAAATTAATAAATTTTGAAGACATACATTTTTGCAAAGACAGTGTCATCTCTTTTACCCACTGTTCTTTGCCATCTTTGAGGTACAGGCAGAACTGAGGCTTCCTGCTGAATGTTCTGCTGCATCCTGCTAGTAACTATGCACAGAATACTTCTTTTGCAATACCTTGCATGCAGTTGCCTAAAATAGCAGCTAATTGAAAAGTATAAGACAAAAAAAGTTTGTCATGGTATATCCAGGTGAGATTATCCTCAGGTAACCTTGCACCTTTACAAAGAACAGAGATGATGAATCCAGGAATAGAACTGTTGTATATCCACGTGGGGTGCAATGAGCACTACATTGTGTTCTGGAAGGCTTCTGTGAACCAGTATGCCAACACTGCCCATATCTGCTGTTGATTAAACACCGTATCTTCTGTATTCAGGTCTGGCTATTGTTTGCTGACCTATTTCAACTAACCCTTTAGCTTATAAACTGTCTGGAGAATCTTTGAATAGTCTTTTTCAGGGTCTGTGTTTCTTCCCTTTGCACTCTAGAGATTTTTTTTTCTGAGTGTTTTTAAATTAAATGCATTAGGTTTGTATTTTGGCTGTTATATTTGCTGTAGTCCCTAGGTGCCCATTTAGAGTTGATCTTGCTCTTATCTCCTTAAACTGTCATAAATAATCATATTCAACCCAGCAAAGGTTGAAGAGTCTCATATTTGTGTATTTCAAAACACGAAGCATATTGTAATCAAGGACATATGTGGGAATAGCAATGACTGCATTCAGCATTCATCTTTTTGTTTGTACTAAGAAGAGGTTTTAAGTTCGTAGGTTAAGTATTGAACCTTATGGGTTTCTTGAAATCAGCTTTTCTTTCTGTCTGCAAAACTAAAATTCCGGTGTGTCACATATAGCTTTTACAACCCTCATCGTCTAGCCAGTGCAAAAAGCAGCTGTCTGGTATCTTCTTCCCAGTTCCTCAGATTGTCATTCCATGACTCCTCAAATGCCTTTTGGCTCAAAACCAGACTCCACTCTTGTCTCTGAAATCAGTTTCCAGCTCTTCCCTTTTTAATGTGTGTTGCTGCTCGTGGCTGCATTTTTGCCAAAAAATTTTTTTCCAGTTTCTATTTGTTTGATTCTGATTAAGGATGGATAAAGTAATCAAACAGCACCAAGAAATGATAAAGGTCATTGCCAAATGTTTGTCCTGTGCTGGCTTTCTGGAGATGGGCTAGAAAATGGTAAAATGAGTTAATGTTTACCAGTCATGATAAACACTGGTTGCAGTATTTTGTGTTCTTGTGACTGGAGGCAGTAATAATATAGAAGAACAATATTCCCCAACCAAATGGAAATGGAACAGCAGTGCAATAGGTGTATTGGGGTTGACAAACCAAGGTAGCAAGCTTTTCATCCCTACCTGCTCAGTTTCATTCTATTCAAGGGCCACAGTGTAAAAAGCCTGCTTAAATCAAGAGAGAAACATGGTGTTATCCCACATTAATGACATCATTGTTCATTCCCTAGATCTCCAGTGTTATTCAGGCCAACAACAATCCCTCAGTCCAGTGGAGTTTCAGGAGCCTGCAGTACAGCTTCATCATCTGTGTTTTTGTTGGTGTCATTGGAGGAGGTTTTTTCCTGCTGACATCTTTCTACGTTGA
The DNA here is from genome assembly GCF_964035555.1 of Netta rufina. NCBI lineage: Eukaryota > Metazoa > Chordata > Aves > Anseriformes > Anatidae > Netta > Netta rufina. Next base: position 4,246,277 of record NC_140145.1, on the reverse strand, counting down.
AGATGATCGTAAGGAAGCAGAGAAGCGATAAGGTTTTTACGTATCTTTTAAACCTTTATCTTATAACTTTCCTGTTTGTATGCCAGCCATGATATTGACTCTGTAAAGTTAAAACACAAATGTACATGTTGTAGTAATAATACAATAGTTTCTATAAATAAAAGAAATGTAAAATCCCAGCAAGGCCTCAGATTAAACAAATCTTCCTTATTGAAAAAAACAGACTTTGCAGAACACACAATGGTCACAGAAGTGCAGTTACTGACCCCTTCAAAATATGAAGGTAATAAAATAACTTTACTGCAGGTAATGCATCTTCATGAAAAGTGTTTCCTTCTCTCCTCTGGTCTTTGGAGCCCACTCCCCTCTCCCCTGAAAGAAGTCATATACAAGGTGTATGACTTACAGAAAATCTGTTGAATTGGATGGAACGCTGTCCTCAATCACCTTGATTCTTACAGCTTCCTTCTGCTTTGACTTGGTTTCCTAGGTACCAGAAATGAATGCTGTCTTTCAAGGGAAGATGAACTCCAGGGCAAGATTTGCAAAAAAGAATAAAATAATGTCCTCCTCTTTTTCTTTCCTTTCCTTTTTGCTTAATGAGATACAGCTACAGAAAAGGCCAAATAACAATTCCTCCATATGGCAGAAAATCCTGCGTACTGACTTTTTTGGATGCTTTTGACTGTGAGTCAAAAATTGCTGCTGAATTGGCATATGGCAGCCCTCCCTCAATCTGCAAAACGGGCATGAGTATTCTGTGGAGCTGGGGAGCTCCAGAAGGTAGAGTATAGAGCTGTCACAAGCATGACTGTCAACCTAAACAAGACTAGCATTTAAGGCAGAATGTCTTGTGGAGATTAGGAGGGAAGGCCTATGAATTCTCAGCAGGATAAGATTTGTCTATAGAATCTGGAAAATCTAGATAGTTCAAACAATGTTTTCATTTGTCTGAAATGACCAAGGGAAGGAGACTACCAAAGTCAATGCCAGGTGCAAGAGTGGAGGGTTGTGGTCAACCTAAATGCATGTCCTGGTTTTGGCAGGGATAGAGTTAATTTTCTTCACAGTAGCTGATATGGTGCTGTGTTTTGGATTTAGGATGATGAAAATGGTGTTGATAACACTGATGTTTTAGTTGTTACTGAGCAGTGCAGAGTAACTGCTCAAGAACTTTTCGGCTTCTCACGCTGCTCGGAGAGGAGTCTGGGGTTTCACAAGAAACTGGGAGGGGACAGAGCCAGGACAGCTGGCCCCAACTGACCAAAGGAATATTCCATACCGTATGGCATCATGCTGAACAATAAAACTCGGGGAGGTGGTCAAGGGCACTGCTCGTGCATCAGTCAGCTGGTCGTGGGCATTGTGTTGTGTATCACTTGTTTTTGTTTTTATTCTTTTCTAGTTTTTTTGTTTGTTTGTTTGTCCCTCTTATCAACTGTCCTTATCTCAGCCCATGAGTTCTCACACTTTTACTTTTTTCGATTATCTCCCTGATCCCACTGTGAGGGCCTGAGCGAACAGCTGTGTGGTGCTTATCTGCCTGCCAGGTTAAACCACAATATAATATGTTAACGGTCTCTTTATAATCCTTTGAGGCTCTTCAGTGCATCCTCAAGCTATGGGTAAGCATCTCCTCTCATGAGTGAACGGTGGCAGTTATAAAAACACTTAAATATAATTACTCATTCGAGGTCTAAAAGTGCACAGGACATTGGATGTGGTAACTATTGTCATAATATTATGCCAAGCACCAAATATGACATGATTGGTGTGGCCAACTTGCATTGTTTGTGGTGGTGTAGTTCCTGGCAACACCTTAAAGTCAAACCCTCTGTAAGTGAAGTATTGTGAATCTTACCTGATTCTCCCAGTATCATAAGGATCATGAATGATCCTAAATCATTAGAATCATAAAACACAAAATTCCTGTAATGACAGTGAATATTGACTGCCATTACCAATAGCATAATTCAACAACTGTGAGTTTCTCCCTCTCCTTCCTTCCCTCCCTCTCTTTTTCTGAAGTCTGTTCTGAAACCAGACTTTAACTCATATAGTCAAAATTGGCCAGAGCTTATTCCATTATGAGAAACAATTAAGTTTTCTGTGATACTCGGTTAGATTGTAGTAATTGTCTTTAAAATAAAAGTTGGTGTTCTTGAAGACTTAGAACTCTTTCTGGTTGTAAAAGGCTACCAAAGCCATTATACCACTGCCTTTTTGGAAGTTTATGTAGTGCCAGAGAACCCACGTCCAGCAGAGGATTCTTAATATTGGATGTGGACACATCAGCTTGCACAGGTCGTAAGTGTTTGTCTTAATATTTTCTGTCTATTTTTAAGCTACCTGGGGGCAGTGTTTAGATTGAAATTTCTTGCTTATTTTTGGCAAACCTGGTGAAGTTTGCAGCAGTTGTCTTCCAGCTAGAGGGAGAAGAATTCTTTTGGCACAAATCCCATTGTTCTTAAGAGAGTTCCTCATTGTAGGATGAATTTAGGAGGTCTACAAACATTCTTTAAGGCCTTCTCAACTCACTGCACACTTGAGATTGGACTTGCAAGAGGCTGAGATGCATCTGGTATGCTGTTACTGTACCACGTGTGGTGTTTGAAGATATTCACTTGGCTCTAGCGAAATGCTAATTGGAAAAGTTGAATTCTGAGATGAGGTGGAAATGCAATATATTGTACAGTGAGTGGTATCTTCAGTAGATACCATTTACTGTTACATCACTTCATGCCCAGAAAGTGATGGAAGAGTTCAGTGACAAGTGCATGTCAGTATTTGAGGCTATAAAATTAATTTGATTTTGTTTAATTCTATGAAATTTGCTAGTAACAACTTAGTGCCAGATCCTTCTTTAGTATTTTATCAAAATTTCTCAGAAGCTGTGTATAAGCTTACTGTCATAAAGATTTGTATTGTGCTTCAAGTCTCTTGTACACAATAGATAGATATTTATATTTTGTACAGCCTAATTATGAAATTGCTTGGGGATGTTGGTATTAGTTCATGATTTGGTTTTGGTAAAGAACTCAAGGTAACCTGATCCTGTGAAAGATGTTGAATGTGCATTTACAGAGCTCACATCAGTCACAGAACCATGATATTCTACCTATGTTTTGCAATACTCTAGAACTAAAGTTTGCAATTGCTAAAATCATTGACAACTGCAAACCAGATGTCCCCAACACCACAGCTGATTCCTTGAAATTCAGGCAGACAGGCCAAGATCTTGGGAACAGTTTTTCCTTTTACTCAGCTACGGTAGGGTTTAAGCAGCTTGATAGTACTTCTCTATTGGCATCATCATGATTTGCCCTGTAAACAGATGATCTATTTATTAAATTAGATTTATTAAATTTATTATTTATTAAATTCTTTAGAAAATATATTCATAAAATGTAGCTGGAACACTGCGGAGGCACACAGTTGACATATGAGCAAGAGACGCCACATGCTGTTCCGTGATGGTACGTGAAGTCCTTGACAAACTCATTCCAACTCCTACTCTCATCTCCCTTGTGAAAGGCAGCACCTAGAAATGAGCACTGACTAGTTCAGTTCCATCTTTCCAAATGCTTCTCGCTTTTCTCTGTAATGTAAAGGGAGAGGACTTTTATTTTTGTTAGGGCTTTCTTTCTGCATTTGAGCAAGCCTAACATCCAAGCCAAGAGGCTGGATGCTCTGAGCCAAGCCTGGCTCTCCCTGGCACTGCACTGTTCTCTGCCTTGCTGAGAACTGCTGACTCAGCGCCACTGCGAGGATGCAGTGATACTGTGAAGCAGCCCTAGCAGGCTCTGCTTGATCCTGTGTCTTAAAAAATTATGTGATCTCTTTGCTAGGATATCTAAAAGTAGTAGAATTTCTTAGTTTCTGCATGCCTTGAATTTGCTTCTTAGCAGGTGGCACCAAATTCTGCTCTAAGGGGTTAAGGCAACAGTTTCTTAGTGCTGGAGGGGGCTGTTGTGCAAAGTAGCTATTTAAGACGTTAAACTTTTTGTATGCCATCAAAATGCTATAGCAGAGAAAGTCACTGAGTCCTTTCACGCTGCCAGCTGAGGAACAAAATTTCTCTTTAGGTGTCAATTGAAATGCCAGTCATTTCCTATGGTTCCAAGTGGGCAGAAGTAAGCAAAAACGAGCGGCTTAAAGAAGGTATTTAATTTACTGCTCTGACTTGATTGGAAAGAGCTGCTGCTGGAAGCTTCTGGTTATTGGGATAGCTTGTTCTGCAGTGTCCAAGCTGCTTGGAATCTGTGGCTCCTGCAGCAAACAAACGGCAAGTGAACAGGTTGACAATTTCTGAACCGAGCGAGTATTTTCCGTAACTGTTTCTGTATTCTCGTCCTACTTCTAACATTTCATCTTTTTTCTTTCCAATCAAAATAGTGGGTAAGAGGCACTTTGGAGCAGCGCCAAAAGGTGTGATTTTATAAGCACATTCAGGTAATGATTTTGATCTTTTCGTCTTCCTGCCCTGCCTCCATTCCCCAAAGAAGGGGCGGGTGATTGGTCTTCACCTTTAGTGCTCTTTATGTGGATATTTTTTTAAAGAAGCTTTAGAATTCTGCTTGGCATAAAAAATGCCTTCAAAGTTGTGATTATTTCTAGCTTCTGCGAAATGCCTGTTAAGCCATCAAGTGGGCAGGGCATGTCTAAGATACAACAGTACCGTGGTGTGCAACTGCTGCTCCACAGGCTCGTTCCACCGGTGATATTGTGTGAGATTTCTATCAGCAGAGTTTTGATTTTCAAAGACCTTTCATCTGATTTTTCCTCCCCCTTTCCTTCCCAAATAAGTAGCCAAGTGCTAAAGGGGTTTCACAGCACCTAAGGATTTTTTCTGTGCTGTGGATGAAGGTGTGCAGATGGCAGACCATGGCTTTCCAGGCTACAGATTTATATATACTGTCTGAGCTGCTCACTTCTGAGAATATCTTGTGCTTTATTCCTCTTTGCCCTAATAACTTATGCAGCGGAATTGTCCTTTGCAAAATATTTTGCAGAATAGCTGTGATTCTTTATAATGCTACTGATGTAGCCATAGATGTCAAAAGCATCTTTTAGCTTTGAAGAAAAAGCTCGGAGTTGTCACTCTGAGGTACCCGTGCCTAGATAGGATCTGTTAAGACTGTGCCAACCCTGATGGCTGTTTTACTAACTCGTTGCACTGAACAAGGCTTCATCACCTTCACAGGTGACCTGTGCCTGTACTCCATCACCGAAGAACCAGCTTTTCCCCCTTACTATTCTGTTGCAGAAAAACTGGCTGAATTCTGTCTTGCTCTTCTCCCCTGCACTTGTCTTCCCTTCTGCTCCCTGTGTTGTTTAGTGAATAAAGATTTTTTTTTTCTTAGCCGTAGGTACAGCACTTTCCCCTCCTCATGTTAAAATGCAGGGGCAATGTCTGTTGAAATAGGTTCTGAAATAACAAAGAAACCTAGAAATCATCCGTTACCCTAAAACCTTTATGGCATTTTTTTTCTTCAGAGATCTTTCTGCTGTTTTGCAAACATTATTCATTCTTCCAGTCTCCTTCAAGTACTGGGTGCTCCTGCCATGCCTGCAATGCCATAAGTTACTGCTGTCGGTGAAGGTGGCCAACTTGGACATGCCTTCCCCTAGGAGATGGAGGCAAGTCACCTGCTCCCTTCAGCTGGCAAAAAAAGACACAATGAAAGACCAGTATCTTTGGGTCCTTGCCAATCTGTGCTGGCATTCAAGCAGCTGGAACTGGCTTTATTCCATTACAAGGCAGCCACAGGGTTCATCTCGATTCTATAATTATCTTCATTGTAATCCAATAAGGCCTTGGAAAGGTTCTTAGAAAGCTTTTGTTTATAAGGGATGCAAAGGTCACAATGAAAAGACTCTGATTCTAATGCTGTATAGCTGACCATAATTGTATTGATCTCACTTTGTGTAATTTTGTGTTTGCATAACAGTGTTGTTATTAGTATGTAAATTGTCCGCGTATTCTGCAGTAATGAAATGTCTGTAATTTTGAGAGATTAATGTGAGTGCTGTCAGACCACACTGCAGGATGGTCCTTTGTAAACGTGCTGTTAAGTGTGTACGGATTTGGAATGTGATTGAATCCCAGGGGGCTCAACCTTGCCAGTGGAGCTAGGGCAAGGCTCAAGAAATGTACAGTGCCTCCAAAATCAGGATCCTATCCAATGAACAAATCTGTGCTGCACAGGACTCTACTCGTATTGTGGTACTAAGGTCTCACTTTATCTCCTTATATATTGTGCTGCTTTTTTTCCCTACAGTTAATATTTTCTGTATTATTATGAAAAATGCTTTTAAGTGGAGTTGAAAGATAAATTCATGCATTCATGTATGCAAGTATAATTTTCTTTTCAGTACTTAATATGTTGGGCCGTGGGTTTGAAATTAATGTAAAAAGGATGAAGGTAACCATTTTGGAAAGTGCTGACTTCAAGCCAGCTATTAATTCCCACCATAATGTACCCCAGTAAGGGGCCTGATTCTTTTCTTTCTTCATTCCTCTCTTTTTCAAAGAGCCATGCATCCCTCTGTTCCTAACGAAGGCAGTCTGAAAGCCAAGAAAATCAGGCCCATTTGCTTAAAGACTTAATTATGTGATTAGGTGCCTAATACCGGACTCCTAATTTTTGAAATCTTGGTTGTAGGCATTCTTTTTGGGGATATCTCTGGCTGAAAGACAACAGAACTTAAAGAAATTCAGATCAGAGAGTACTTCTTGATCTTCAATCTGGTAGATGTTGCAATTGTTCTTCTGAGCTTTTTGCTCTGAGAGTTTGTATTTTCAGTGAAAGAACTTGTTCCCTGTGTGTATCAACAACCCACTGCAGAGGAGATGTCACCGGACCTGGCATGTCAGAGCGGGGAGCAGACAGAACTCCCGGGTAAAAGAGAGCATCGGCTGAAAAAGGACACCTGATTTCCAGCTGGGAATATTTCCTTCACCCTTATGTGAACCAGGTGAGATGTTTCTGCAACCCATTTGGATAACTCTGGATTCACCTGCTATTAGAATAAAATGCAGGTCACAGCATAAAGGAGCAGCCTGCCCATCTCTGCTTTTTTAGGGGCGTTGCAAGACGCCCTTGTAAGAGGGGTGTGTGGGTACGAGCAAGGAGGTGAAGAGGAGGGGTGATAAATGATAAATACTGGTTAAGCAATCCAGTCCTTTTTATAGGAAATTTATTAATCTGTTTATTTTGTTGTTGTTGTTTGCTTGTTTTTTAATCAGAATGACTAGAGGTGGTTCACCTAGAGGCTACTTAATGGCAGCCAGATAGTGTTTAAGCAATATCATATCCTAGAAAATGATGTTCATGATCCGATTTTTCCACAAAAGCTGGCACAAGACAGGAGTCTCTATAGTCCTCCCTCCAATTAATCTGGAAAACCCAGGATAATTCCATGGGATCTGCATGGTTAGCTCTCAAGTAAGAGAACTGTTTTCCTTTGGCCCTCTGTTTGCATCCAAGTCATGGAAGATAGGACTGCTTGCCTCATCTGTTAAGTTGGGAGGTGCAGATCCTAAAGTAAAATTCAGTTTGAGTTTTATCTTTGGAATTATTTTAATTGGGCATCAGATATGTGCATCTCCAACCTATTAAACTGGTCTCACTGTACAGTCTGATCCTCCTCTAATAGTGTGTGATTAAATGTGATTCATCGTCGTCTCCGCTAAGCGCATGCAAGTGGGAGAACGTTGGTAGCGCAGCAGATGCAGTTATTTTCGTACCAGCTGCTTTCTCCTGTAAATTTAGTTTAGATTGTTAAACACTGTCATGTTGTCTTAGGAGGTCTGTGTCTCCTAATTTAGTGTGATGACTAATGCTCTTTGCTGTGCTCTACCAGCAGCTCAAAGCACTCCTGGAAAGGGTGAGACTGACAGAAGCAACAGGCCAGCAAGGACATCAGTGACTTTGAAGGAAGGCAGTTTCTGCGTCTGGGGGAGAAGAAAACCTTCATGCTTACTGGGCTGTGGAGACTTGCCATCTTCATTAAGGAATTTACATAATTTTTAAAAGGGGAGTGTATGTGAGGAAAGGGGAAAGATTTGCACTTGCTGATGTTCCATAAGAAGCAAATGTTTGAGCAGAAAAGAACAGCTTGTATAAGAGAGAGATCTCGTAGGGAGCTTGATGCTTCCTAGAGAAGATGTGGTGCCACGGCATGGCTCTGCCTAGAGAACTGGTTGTCCTGTTTGGGATCCCAGCAGTTCCAGAACAGACTTCTTTAACTACAAGTGCATTTAGCTTCTTGAGCACTGCAAAAACACTTTAAGACCAAGCTGAACTGCCTTCTATAAAATGCCCATTTTAATTCCTGATGCAGGAAAATTCTGCCTTCTAATGATGCTGCAGGGGCGTGAGAAAAGGAACCAAATTCCTCCTTATCACTGCCCTTAGTCTGTATTTCTAATGGCCCTGGAAAACCAGCATCAAAGCTTATTTGTCTTGAGGCAGCATTTAGGAGAGGGGCTGTGATAATCTGATTTCCAGTGCCTACCTATATATGTCAGATGTGTTGTATGTGCTAAAGGCAGAGGAGACTGGCAGATAGCAGTAAGTTTGAGCTATTTGTATTTTCTTCCAGGATTTGCTCTGCCCTATCCTCCACTAGCCAAAGGCTGTAGCAGGGGATAACATTAGTGTGGAGTCTTCGGGTCTCTGTCCTGAGATGCCTCAGGTTTCTGATGACAAGGTAAAGGTGTTTGACAAGAGCAAAGAGGAGATGAGTCTCTCACCCTACTGTAAGAACATATCTTTGCTTTTTCTCTCTTCAGCCTTGGAACCATGGCTATAAGAAACACATTGCACTTTCCAGGGAGTGCTGAGAGCCCCAAATGAAGCTGTCATCCACGTGGAGGTGAGACCTATCAGCAGACAAGGCTGGCCAGGCACTGGCACTCAGCAAGGACATGAGTCAGATGGAGAGAGGGCTGGCAGGCGTGCAGAGATAGCGGTGCAGTAGGAGGCAGAAAGCAGCTGGCAGTGCAGGAGGGAGTAGTAATGGGAACGAACAGGAGGAGGAGGAGGAGGGAATACAAAAAGTCCTCATTCTTGCACAGATATTCAGCATCCTATTCAGCAAAAATAACATTAGGATTTCAAAGAAATATTCAAATAAATTTTGATCCTTTGAGGTATTTATTTTAATTCTTTAATAAAAGGAGACATGTGCATTTCTCCCTCCAGCCCCAGCCTGTTTAATAGCATTACTTTTAGCTTCACCCCATTCTAAATCTTCCATGTGAAGTCTCAGCAGATCCAATCAGGTATATTTCATTGCTCAATGGTAGAGAGGAAATGAATTTTTCTGATGAGGGCAAAGCACAGTGAATAGCTTGATTCTCCTCCCCAATACCATTTGCAATCAGTTTTGTGCTGCAAATGAAGTCAATGTTTTCCTGGGTCAGAGGTGGCTAATTATTCACAGTACTTTCATTTCCAGCAGTAGAATCATCATATTTCTGTCAATCATCATTCTAACTATGTTGTGCTTGATTTACTTTGCGTTGCTCCTAGGTTTGCAAGTCTAGTGACTATCCAGACTTGTTCTCTTTTTTGTTGCATTTCCTCAGCCAGTAGTTCTTGTGGCTTCCAAAGGGACTAACAGGAGGACTCTGGCACCAGTGTTGCAGTTTTCTCCCACTTTATGAGGTCATGTCTGTTAAAAAAATGAAATGGGAAGGAGGAAAGAATTTAACGCTCAGTGTGTATCTATCAAAACAGTGTTACTTCACTAAAATGATCAGTGTCATCTCTGTTTTGTTTAACAGCAACAGAACCCCAAAGCTGAGAGAAGTGTAAGAGTCACGGTACAGCTGGGCTTTGAACCTGACTGTGTTAATTCTCAGGCTAGTATTTTCCCTTCCAGTGCTTAATGCTTCCCTCTGAAGAGTGTCCAGAGCTCAGATAGTTGCAGCGACCACAGAGGGGTTTACAGCATCCTTTGCATTTATCCCTTGCAGTCTTACCCTTGCATTCAGAACATTTCCTAATGTAGATCAGCAGAGTAAGTGAGCATCCCTGAACATCCTCTGCAGCAAATTGACTGATGCACTGGTAGGGATGGAAACCCAAAGAAGCCATGATCCAGCCTTACCTTTTCTTGTAGTAGAAAGGTACTCTGTATGCAGATCTGTTTAGAAAGATTTTAAGAGGGCTCCAGAGTAGATGCTAATAATTAAAATGCTAATTAAAAATGTTCCCAATGGTATTCAATAGTAGTGTTGTCAGGGCAGGTGAGATTTCAATTATCTTGCTATTGCTCTTTGAACTAGAAAAGTGCCCTGCAGTGAGTAAAGGTAAAGTACCTCAGCCATGGCTGCTTCACAGTGTTGAAGTGCTGACTTTCCTCTGGACTTCTTCAGTTTCTCTTTTTCACATTAAAAAAAATCCACAGGTTTCTTCCTATGATTCTGAATGTGCAAAATGGCCACTTTGAGAACCTCAGTGTCACAGGAGAGTGAGCGACACCACATGGGTCTCCTGCCCAGAGAGCCTCGTGAGACCCTGTCACAATTTTCACTTGCTGTCTTTGCTCCAAACAGAACTGGTGACAAGACTGGGCTTCAGGGCTTTGAAATGTCAGCCACCACAGCAGGGGATGCGGGTCAGCAAAGGGCCAACAGGGCGCCTTCTTCAGGATCAGATCTTCACAGAGACTGAAGTAAAGCTTTGAAATGCTCAGCTCTTGGAGCCTAAAAGAGCAGGAAACAGGTGAGTTTTCTTAGAAGGGCTCAGTGCTCTGCAGTTTTAATTGGCAGGAATTTAAACATGCTCAGTTCCATAACTTAAAGGCAGGAAACAACACACAAAGCCAGGACTGTAACAAAAAGAAAGCTGAAGATGGAGGAGAGATGATAAGATTAGAGGCAGAAAGCAGGGATCCACAGAAAGGAGCAAAGAGGCTGCCAAATGTCTGATTAAAAGATGTACTCTAGGTAAGTAGAAAGTTACTGGCTTCCACACAGGAATTCCAGGACAAAGACTTGATGGTCTCTGTCTCTGGAGCATAGTGATCTTTGTAACTAGGGGATGGGAAAGTTCTGCCATTTGTAGTTAACTTGGTCTTATGTTGTGAAGGATGTGAGAGGTATGGTATGCAAAGTTAAATTCTAGAAAAATGAATTTTCTGTAGAGAAAAAGAATCCTGCTTTCATCCTTCCTATGAGAGGGCATCTCTAGTGCCAGATGAAGTGCCTTCTGAGTCAGCATCTCTTAATGGTGTAGCATGCAGCAGGTGGTGATGGAAGCTAATGATGATGTGTAGAAAAACCATTCAGGAAGGTTCTGACAGATAAGGAAGAAATGTAAGAGTGGAATAGAGTGAACATATGCTAAACCCAAGTGCCTGAAGCTACTGTGATGTGAAACGACTCAGGCTAATGAAGCTTTTCAAGAAATAAATTTCCGTTAAACTGCACCTGGAATATTGCATTGAGTCTTCCTTAGATCAAAGTAATTTGCATTCCTGATATTTATATGTAACAGTGAAAAAGGTTATAATTGCTATCCCGATGTTGTTTTACTTCACACCTTGCAGTAACCCTGGGCTGTGTTCGATGATGTCAGTGATGCTCCTTTTTTATAAAATGTTGGTTTTGTTATTAATGGCAAGTGAAGCAGCAGTCGGTTTGCATACAGTTTAGGTCTGTTTATAAAATTGGGGTGTTCAATATGTATCTGTTACTGGTGGCATTGTAATCTTATGTCTACATAAAACATTGCAGTCTGGTGCTTAGCACTTAAGTACACAAAATACAGTTATAACAGCATAGTTAGACTCGAGCCAGTGGAATAGCTGGAGCAGTAAGATAAATTTGAATGCCTTCACTCAAGACATAGCAAGTGTCAAATCTGTGTGTATCATACAAATGCCAATATTACCCAGAGAGGTGGTTCCTGGATGTTTGTGGCCACTTGCTTTGAAAAGGAGACAAATAAAAGAGAGTGAAAGGGCTGCACTTGTGTGCTGCCTGGTACAAAAGGGTTCTCCAAAACTTTGCTGCTCAATCACAACAAAGCTGATGTGATTTACAGGGTTCAGCCATAGTAGAAGAACAAAGAATCATGACAGGAGCATGAAATCCCAGGAAGATTATGATCACAGAACCAAAGCTGTTTAAAATACTTTTCCTTGCGCAACTGGCTTGTGAAACACTTGTTTCATGTCCAGGTGGCTTTTACAGATCTCCAAGAAGGGAACTTCCACTTCCACCACCTCTTTGGGCGGCCTGTTCCAGTGGTCAGTCACCTGCACAGCACACAAATGCTTCCTGGTGTGCAGATGGAACCTCCTGTGCTCCACTTTGTGCCCTTTGCCTCTTGTCCTGGCACAGGGCATCACTGAAAAGCGCCTGGCACCAGTGTCCTTGCACCCTGCCTTCAGGTGTTTACAAGCATTGATAAGGTCACCCTTAAACCAGGCTGAAAGAATCATTTCCAAAGCTTTTTGGTGGGCTACAAGAAAATGATCCATGAAAAGAATGACTGTTACTTTGAACTTTCTTAGGGAACTGTTTTATTACAACATTAAGAGTAGTTTTATCCCTATACAATGTTTCTTGCATTATTTTTTTTCCTAAAGTAAGTCAAGCTGGTTCCAGATGGAGGCAAAATACTAGGTTTTCACTGGTCTGATCTGATAAAATTACTCCTGTGTCTCCCTGGCAATTGAAGATGCTGTCAAAATGTCGGTGGAAGCAAGATTTTTTGTTAATATCTGCAAGAAATGCTGATGCACAGCAATGATGTAGTTTGAGACTAACATAGAATTGTGCTATATTGTCATGGTCTGATTGCACAAGGTGCAAGGTCTCACCTTAAATGAATCAGTGAATCTGACACATCGGAAGTATATAGATTTAACCTCTGGAAAGCGCTGCACAATCCCTAGGGGACTCTATGTAAATACACAGGGAGTGACTAGAGAAAAAAGGACGAAAGGTGAAGCTGGTGGTTGGACCTGAGAAAAACAATTTGAGGTTCCTGTAAATTGCTGAGGCCCTTTCATCAGCACTAAGTGACCTTTTAGATGGCTCCAAAGGTCCGTTTCCCATTCTAAAATCAGATTTACCTTTTCCCTTAAGTCTCTTCTTGCTTTCAGAAGGACTGAGTTGCAGTACAGATTGTAAAGCATGTGGTCCACAAACAGGAGTAGATTTTTCACGTGTTCTACTTAAATGTTAAGTTTTCCAAAAACCTTTGTATCTTCAGCCGAGACTCTTACTGCTTTTGGCCTGCAGTCCTACAGGATGGACACACTGTGCAGAGTAGCTTGGAAACTCTGGTCACTCTCATATTAATTTGGGGCAGGGACCAGAACTGAGTCTTGAGTGTGGCTTCCAAACTGTTGGAGCTTGAGAGAAGCATGCTCTTACTTGAGTCTGATACGGTGCTCAGAAGGGCCATCTGTCTTCTTGTAACAGCAGGAGGGGTGTAGGGAACACAGAAAAGTGTCTGTGGCCAGACACAGCTCCTGCTTTTAGAAAACCTAACCTAGTCAAAATCAGCTTTAGAAGTGTTTTTGTTAAGCTTCAGTGGCAACAAGCCCATTTTCTGTATTGTGAGATAAAACAAATTAAAGGATAAAAGGAGAATATATATGTGTTTGATTACTTTAAAAAAAAAAAAATATATATATATATATATAGTGACTTGGAGTAAAAAGGGAATTAGTTAAGTGAAAAGATGAAATGTGAATGAAGATTTTCATGGAGTGTGCCCCAGCCTGTCAAGAACAAACAGTCATGCAGCCAGGGAGATGTGCCAGCCCCGGCAGAGGGCATTCACTGAACACACTGGTTTAAAAAGTAACACCCTTGGTCTGGTCTGTGGTGAAGGGACTTGCACTGATAAGAGGCAAAGGAAAAATATATCCACCTGCTTTTAAAGAAAAGACAGAACGCTGCCTGTAAGGGGGCGAAAGAGCTACACGCTCCCTTAAGGCTAAGGTGGTGTTATTTTAAGATCAGTGTGTGAGCTCCTGCCTGTCTGCTGTCCATCTCTCTCTCTTTCCAGGGCAGGAACCACTCACCTGTGTGACACAGTCCTGGGGGAACTGCTGGCCCAGCACTGCTGGAGTGGGAACTCCAAATTTTTTGGTCTCCAGGCAGCCCCTACAGGAGACACACTCAGGGGCAGCAGTTCATTTATGACAATGCTACTCCTTAGAGCAGTGTTTTGAAGTGCTGGTAGAGACTGCTGTTAAATATGTCATTTAATTACATTTCACCTCCAAAAGTTTTCATGAAAATTAATGATGCTACATTATGTAAGTACAGTAGAAACAGGAAGAGGGATGTTAAACTTCTATTTCTAACATCCACACCCTAACAATTTCAGAATCACAGTCTCTTTGACTTAATAAAAGAGTAGCAGGCATGAGTATCCGGCATCGATCTCTTTGCAGGAAATCTGCTGAAACCAGAACTGTGTTTTAAATCCATAAGCTACATATTTTACATACTTATAAACTGTATCTTGGGCTATGTACTTTGCCTATATTTAGTATACCTTTGTTGATCAGTTTCTGTTGCACTTGCATCACTCCTATATTAAAATACTATAAAACAAACAATCTTGTCAAATACTGATTTGCTAATGTTTTATAAAGGTACAGGTGCCCAGACATGTTTTATCTTTTTTTTTTTTTTTTTTTTTTTTTTCTAGTTTACAAGTCCTCAAAATGTTACAGGTGAAAATACTGTGACTTCAATTATACTGCCTACACCTTTAATAGCAACCATATGTTCTGACTCATTTTAAATTAGACCATTAGACAGCTACCAGCTTACTTCAGTCTTGTCCTAAGTACAGGTAGTCCCTGAAATCTTATAAGAGCTCACACAAGACATGTTACGTATTTTCTCTTTGTACATTTCTGGTAATGTTAAAAAAAAAAAAAAAAAAAGAGAGAGAGAGAGAATGGTAAATGCTTTAATGTAGCAATGGCTATTAGGTTTGAGAAGCAGTTCTGGTATTTATCTTGCTCAGGATATTGCTAACCAGAGTATCCAGCAATGGGCGTGTGTTGGGATGCTCAAAACTGGTTTTATACGTACCAATAAAACTGAAGTATTAAGAGAAATTTGTGTATGTGTAATGAAATGAAAAGTCATATAACTTCAAGTCTGTAGCTACCTGTATGAGAGAGAGGAAGTACAAGAAGTGTTATGGAATAAGGAATAGTCCTGTGAGGGAACTAAAAGAAAGCATCCTTCAGGAAATGTATCTGTTTAGCTACAGCTAGGCTGCTGAAAATAGAAGGGAATCTTAAGAATGATGGTAAGGGTTTTCATTTTATTTCATTTTGTTTTGTGAATTCTGTTTTGAGTGAGTTGACCTGTGACTATATAATCTTGAAGACAAATTCTGAAGATAAAATGTGGAACAGTCTTGTGTGTCATGTCTGCCTTGCAGGTAGATGGGCTATCCAAATCCACCTTCTCACCACCTTTGTCTTTGCAGAGCCCTGTGCGAGTGCCTGCTGTGCTGATCTGCTCATTCTGCCCCAAAGAAACCTGAGCTGGAGGTTATCTGATCCAAAGGGAAGGCTGCTCCCTGCTTCTTTATCCTGGTGGCACGTGCTGAGAGTTGGGTGTGTATTCCTTGCAGACAAAGCTAAACGTTGGCTCTGGGTACCCAAGCCCTAATATCATGAGAAATGCTGCTCTCAGTGCTGGATGAAGAGACCTACAAACGTGAACTCCAAGTAAGTGTGAAGAGAGAGCAGCTGTGTGTGTGCATATTGGGTCTCTGGTCTGCTGCGTGTCCTTTGTAAGACTTGGGTGTGAGCATTATCTTGGAGCACTTATTCTTTGCTAATGCCAGATTGCTTCCTATACTTTTTTTCTTAAATGCCATGTCTGCTTATAGCTTTAATTACCCTAGTTAAGCATATCTGTAGTTTCATTAAACAGCCTTGTGGATTTCCTCATAAATGTATTTTTTTCCTGATATTCATCATTCTCATATTTTAATGTTGTCATACAACTCCTGCGTGTTAGCCTAAATATTTTCCCCATATACCTTTTCAAATCCTTTTATTTTTCCCTTGATAACCAATCCTTCTAGTCCCTTTAATTATATTTACAGGTTGCGTATTTAGTTTGTCAATGCTGTTATAGAGCTGTCATAATTTTCCGTGGAAATCTTCCTTTGACTACAGCTATCAAAACAGCCTGCCAGTTTCCCATCTGCCAGGGAGCTTTCATGTCATATGTAGCTCATTGTCAATAGGTTGTGTTCAAGAATTAGGATTTCGCCTGGAATCCTCATTTGTCTGACAGCCCTGCCTTCTGTAACGGCTTGTTTAACTTGTGCTGTAAGTGACACCGTCTAAATGAGACGACACAACTGAAGGCAGAGCCTGCTACAGACAATATAGCCACCTTTTCACTCTGCTTCCACCCCTCGGTACATTAAATTAAGGGCTGGTTGTGGTGTTTGTGAGGTCTCTTCTCATGTGATGTTTATGTTCGTGTGATTTACCAGGGAATTGTTCTGAGCATATTATTCTGCTATGAAGTGTGCCCATTCACAAATGCTTTTGCCTATCAGTGGCAGCAGGGTCCTGAAGGGCAGGTAATGAACAGAGCAATACCAGGATGCTGCCCAGCTCCACCAAGCCCTGGGACAGCTGTGCAGCTGCAGGAGGATGCTGGAGAAGCTGTGCAAGCACTTTGGATGTACTTTTCCTTCCTGGAGCATAATAAAGTGGGTAGCATACATACTGCTTTCTGCTGCCTAGATTGAGATTAACTGGCAGAACAGGCTGAAGAAAGTAAGACAAAAAGGCTGAGGTATGACAGCTGATCTAGTTTTTTGTCTTAACATGATAGCTTACACAGTGAGACTCTTCTTTCTCCAATAACGAATAATGGCTAACTGGAGATGACTCTATTTTTGGCTTCATATTGAAAGAAGGTTTGAAGTCAGATTTTCCACAACTGCCCCATGTCCCAGCTAGTCCAGGCTGCTCTGTATGTGCTATCGTTTAGCAACAGGAGGGAAGGAGATGCTGCTGGCTGGGGAATTGTACTAGAATCCAGGATTTATGGATTTCTAAGACAAGCTAGTGAGTTTGTCTTGTTTTCTCACCTGTTGGAGAAAAGGTAACACTTCCCATTCAGAGGTATTGCACCTGCCTGGAGTTTGCAAAGAGGTCTGATACGCTGCTTTAGTAGGAAGGACTTTGGTTATAAAGTCTTTTGGTTTATGTATTGTCCTCTCCAGATAAAATAACCAGAAATGGAATCCACTTCTGTTTCTATTACAAACACACTACGTGAATATTCTACGCATTGCTCAGTCTACTGAATGGAAAAATCATTTCAGGCCAGTGAGGAGGTCACTATACTATTTGCTAGGCCTCTCCTTTCCTATTTATCTCTCCCTTACTGTCTTTAATCTTTACTTATTGCTAGTTGCAGTAAACCCAGAGTTCCCCTGAAATTTATTCCAGGTAAATGCTGAAAAGTGACTTTTTTTTTTTTTTTTTTTTTTTTTTTGACAATTGTATAGATTTAAATAAAAAGACTAAAAACCTTTGCCACTACCAGGCAGTGAATATGGGTAGTGAAGTTTTTGCAGGCAGGTAGGGCATGTAAAGCCATTAGACTTTGTTACAAACTGTCACCACGCTGCTGCTCATCCCCTTTGTGTTTGTAGCAATAATCCCTGCAGTGAGCCCCATCAGGGTGAAGTCTTATTTATAGAAGTGTACCTGGCACTGAAAGATACCTAATGCAGGGTGATGCCTTGGGACACCACCAGTGAAAGGGTAAGAGCAGTGAATTAAGTTACTTTTGCAGTCTTCCTTTAATGTTAGATTGATTTTTTTTTTTTTTTCCTTTTTAAAAGAGCACAAATAAAATGTCTGTTCCAGATTTTGGTTGAAAGGAGAAGCTGTTCCATGTCATACATAAACTTTTATTGATAAAAAGGTCAAATGAGAATTAGATTAACCCTTGATTTAACTTTGTAATCATAAAATCTCTCTGAAAGATTGTGGTAGAGCTTCCTTTTCTTTGACTTGTTTGCTCTGCAGCAACTTCTTTACACAGTAAGTCAGTCGTGCTGCTGCAGGATTGGACTAATTGCAGTGCTCCTTTAAATGAAGGATTTTGCTCACCAGCAAATGAGATCACATGAGAGAATGAAAGAGAACTGAGTTATATCTAGAGCACTTGTGTGTAATACCTGTTACTGCCTACTGACATGTCCAGGCAATTCCATCAGTTGACATCAGCTTTAAATGTTGTTTTCTGGCAAACATCTCAGTCACTTTAAAAAAAAAAAAAAAAAAGCTAAAAATGAAAAATTTGGCCTCAGTGTTATGATGTCTTCTCCATTACCCCAAGTATGTGCCAGGTGTGCCCAATAATAGTGTGGCATATGCAACATTGAGCTCTCTGGAAAATGACCTTTAAAGGATCTCTAATTGTAATCCCTCTGATGGATTTTGGGAATAACCTATTTTTCTCTATCACCTCTGGAAAACTGGAGAAGTTTTATCAATCTAGAGTTGTTGTTGATTTCTCTTGCTAGCAGTGATGATTGGCTTCATCTTGTTAGCAGTGATGATTGGCTTCAGCTTCATGGAAGAACTGGGCTAAGTGATACAGCCTCTTGCTGAACCTGGACTCGTAGCACATCCTGAGCTGGAAGGGATCTGCAAGGATCATTGAGTATTGGGTCAAGTGTCCTGGATCTCTGACTTGCAATGTGCTGGAACAGCCTAAAACTCCTGAACTGCCTTCCTGTGAGTCTGTGCTTGTGAACGTGGGGGTGTGTGATGTGTGAGATTGAGATATTGAATGTCAGGACACTTCTCTAGCCGAGCTCCTCCCTTTGGATGCTTCTTGCTCACCAGCAGCCAGTACTTCGTGTTCCATGCTGTTGGCCTGAGGCATTTACCAAGCTCCTGTGCTCATCTTGTGCTGGTTGTTTTCGGAGGGCGTCAGACAGACCCCTCTCCTGACGGGAACAGAATAAAACATAAATGAAGCAGAGAGCCCAGCAGGAAGAAGGCTGAAAGCTCGGGATGTACCAATGTGCTTTGGAGGGCTGCCTGCTGACTAACAAACATCGTCAGGCCTGCTCGCCGCTTCTCCAGAGCACTGAGTGTTTAAATCTTCAAGGATATTTAAAGAACAAAGACGGAAATACCTCCTGTTCCTCCTGACGCGCTTATCAGAGCCTGCCTCTGCCCTCTCCTCTGCAGCAGAAGCTGTGCTGCCAGGACTGCATGGCACTGATGTCAACTCTCTTGGTATCTCACTGCCAGCCAGCAAACAAACCTCTGCTTTATGCCCCTGTCATACATCTTGCCTTGCTAACACGGGAAAGATGTGGTGTGGTACAAGTTAAATACATCATTTGGGTGTGATATGGTATCTGCTGCAAGTGTTCAATAGCCAAGAATGTGAAGTTTGGTGTTTCATCACTACAACACCTGAGGGGCTTAGGGGTGTGTGCTGGCAGTGGCTGAGGTATTGTCATGGACAGATACGGTGCTAGATCAGTCTGGATTGCTAGACAAACGGGCGCCTGTGCTAAGATTGTGAAATAAAGCTCCTTTCAGCCTGGGAGATGGGAGCGACCGCCCTGAGAGAGAAAAGTCCTTCGAGTACCTGGCAGTGTGCTGGCACATGCAGTCAGCAGAACCGAATTGAAGAGGTCAGGGAAAGTGCGGGGAAGTCTTATTTATCTGGTCAGGCATGCGCCCAAAACTCATCATGCTTTTGCCTGCTCAGCAGTACAAATCTAGGAGCAAAATGCATCAGAGACATCAGATGCCCTTCATCGAATTTACCGGATAAAAGAATACGGTGAGCGGAAAGCTGCTTCGCATGCGTGCTGGTTTTTTGTCGCTCCAATTGCAGTAGAAATAGAAGAGCCTACTTTTAAACTGTTTTCTATTGTTGATGGATTAGGGTTTTTACCTTCCTCGAGCCTTAATTCCAGTGATGAAATTTAGTTTTAAACAGTCCTGCTGCCAGTACCAGTGTCCATTCTCTCTCTGCAAACTCAGGCATGTCAGCAAGCAGTTCGGCAGCAGTGCAGATGACACTGCACCAGCAGAGAGAAAACCTTCCTCTAACTGGTACCAAATGCTGACTGAGCAAGCTTATAGCATTTAACTGCTACAGAAATGCGTGGAGAAAACAAAGAACCTGTTCCTTTACTGTCTCTATCCTGCTTTCTGCCCCACAGAGAAAACCATCCCACAAATTGCCCGCTGCTGCTCTGTAGGTACTTGCATGTTCCGAACTGGCAGACCCACGCGTGCCTCAGACCTAATTAAGATGTCTCCCAAAGCAGAGGTAGGAATGTGTATTTCAGTGTTGGTAAATACAGTTTGGAGTTGCATTCCTTAAGGCATTCTATATTTGAGTTACTGTTTCTACTTTCATTATCCCAAGTCAGACTTCTGCTTTACTGGGGTGACATTGCTAACCTTTCGGCAGGGATCTGAGTAATCACTGGCAGCAGTGGGCACAGACCCTTCCAGGTGCATGGATTGCAATTGCATGTGCCTTACTTCCTCTAAGTCAGGCAAAAAGAATTCCTCCTTAGAAACAGTTTAAAAAAAAAAAAAAAGTGTTGGAGTCACATCATTAGTAGCAGTGTGGTGAGTAGACTTTTAAAACTGAGCATTTTTTCAGTGACTTAATTTCGCCATTATTCTGGTGAGTATTTTAGCCACAACAGTCTGGCAAGGTTCTGCCTTTCCTGTTGCAGCTGAAATGTGTCAGACGAGCTTATTCATGCTAACGACAGCCATCCGTCTTCTCTCCAAGTGCCCTCCTTGCACAGTTTTAAATTAAATCCCTGAAAAAAGCCTTTCTCTCCTCAGTATCAAAGGCCTGACCATCTCTATTTTTACTTTACCCTCGTTTTTCATTCTTGAGGAATATGGATGCATCTTTCTTTTCTTTTTGCTTTAGGGAGTTTTGATGGTTTTGACCTATAAATGGCAAGGGCAATAAAAGTTTGATCTTTCATTTCAAAGCTCTAGCCATTACTTCATGGTTTCCATTCATACAGCGAAGCATCCTTTCTTACACATCTGGCCTCACCTGACAGTGAGGCAGAACAGCTTTTGTGCTCCTTTAATTTCTTTGGTTTTGATTTTCTCTGGCTTCACCTTTTTTGGTTAAGAACTGAAGCTCTGGCAATTCTTGCTTGCCGAGTAGGTTTTGGTGAACACTGAGAAAGGCGCTTAGATACCTAAACTCTAGCCTTATCTTGGCACTGATTAATCCCAGTGGATGACTGCCAAATTCACCTGTCCGTGAATGTCTGGTAGGTCCCAGCAGCTGCCTATGGGATGGAGAAAGCACCGAGAGGTGGGTGCTCTGCAGCACTGAGAGCAGAATGAGAGCCTGCGAGTGTCTGAGGTGTGGAGGGCCTAAACCTGTGGACCGTGGTGCTGATGTCAACAGATCACGTGCCTGGTGCATTGCTTTGTGTGGTTACTCAGTCATTTAGCAAAACACAAAGCCAATTCTCCTCATAGGGGGGCCGTAGAAGGCTTCTGCTGTGACTGCTCTGAAGGGAAAGGGTTTTTCTTCTCCTTATAATATCAGCATTTCTAAATGTATAATTAAAATGCAGAGAGAAGGAGGAACAAAAAAACCTGCATTTTTGAAGATCTGCAGTGAGATTATTATCCTGATGAGCTGCCCCTTGGCCACAGGTAATTTGGCACAGCAGTGACCAGGAGCTGACGAGGAGAAGCAGCAGAGCAGGTGTAAATCAGACCCTCACTAACAAGGTGTTGGCTGGCACAGCAAGTGGTGAAGCAGCTTCTTACAGATGTTGTCCCCAGTGCACAGGGGTGCCCTGCCGAAGGCTGGTCCCTTTCCCATTCACTCACCCTGGGAGCTAAGAGGGGACTTCAGTCTGAACTCTCTTTTGCATGCAGGGGTCCTTGGTAGCCTAAAAATGATCAGACGTTTATCAATGATGTGTCCATACCATGACGTGCCTTAATCCCTGGGGACAGTTCCAAAAAGAAACGGCATCATTGTGCTCAGCATTAAATGCCTGACAGCAGCGCTGTCTTTTAGATCTACTGAAGGAAGAGTGAAGCAGTTTGCAAATGATTTCCGCTAAAAATGATAAAAGGAAAAGGGATAGCATTTTTAAAATGCCAAAGCATTTTGCTCTAACAAGTGCAAGTCAAAGTTTTTCTGCTCCAGAGATGGAAGATTGGAAATGGAAAAAAAAAAATTAATTTTAACTTTTTGTGTTATATATTACAAAGGCAAAGTAAAATATTTCATTTTAGGTTAGAGATATGCTCTTTGGTTAAAAGCTGACCTTCTTTTCTTGTGCATTTGGAAAAACTTTGCTTGTTTACCACAAAGCAAATCCATTTCTGCACATCCCCACCCTGAAAACTCTTTCTACACTCTCCCAAACCCACGTGCACGTGCAGTGCCACTGAAGGAATTAAATCTCTTGCTCATCTCTGGGTCCACTGGACCTAAAGAAGTTAACAGGTTTTTGTCACACTGACATGGAACTGATCTTGTTGGCAGGGCAGTGTTGTGAAACATTTTGCAGATGTCAAGGCCCCTTCTCTATTTGGTCCCATGTTCAATTCTGAAAACGAGCAAGTGAGGCCTAAAGAATGTGGCATCCACAACAATACTACTTCTCTGAGGTTTTCCTTAGCTTTGTTCTGATATTTTTGGGGGAGATGAGCAGGGCTGAGATGGTTTCCCTTTCATTTACTATTGCATAATTTGAGGATCCCATCACCTTTATGAATATTGCTGCCTTATGGAAGCTTCAGTGGTGGAAATACAGGGCTTGCTATTTACCAACACCCTGGTAGCCTTGCATTTTTACACCTCAAATAAATTTTCTCATCATTCTTCCCCTGGCTTGTTGCCATCAGCTTGGATTTGCTTTTCTCCTGTAATTTCTGCACTTGTTTAGTGGAGGAAGCGTTACCAGGGGAGCTGGGCAAACCCTCTTATGAACCCTGAGACTTATTGCACAGGCTGCTGTGTTTGGAAGGCGTTAGCATGCTGAATTACAATAAAGCTCTTGCAATTCTGGGAAATGGATGCTGAGTACTCTGAGCAGATTCCAAGGAGTTTCGGTGGCCTTGTCTAGACTGGGTCTAGAGGTGGTGTCTGTGCTGAGTTGCTAAAAATGCACCAGCAGAGGTACAGCAGGCTTTAATGCGGGTGTTAAGATGCACTCATCTCTGCCTGTGCTCAGCACAGCAGCCTGGCTGCCACCGTGTGTGTTCCTGGTCTAGACAAGGTTATTTGTCCACAGTTCGATGTGCCAGGGACAGGGGGTGAACCTTGAAGGGCTGCTGTTTGTCACAGTTCCTTCACCTCAAAAAGGAGAATTGTAGCCCAGAACTCTGTGTAGAGATGTTGGGGGAGGCAAAACCTTGGCCAGCTTCGCTGCAGTTGGCATCAGAGAGAGAAGCAGTGGGCAGGGAGAGGATGGCATTGCTTGGGCTTTACCTGGTTGTCTTGGGCTTTTGCTGCTTACTCTGAGCTCCGATCAGCCTGTGAATTTTCTCCAGCACAAGTTGGCACAGAAATATAAAAGTTACGTTCTTGTTCTGAAAACAATGCTAAGGAGTAATCTCCAGGAGCTATCCAGACACTAAAATATGTATTTAAAGCCTATTAGCTAAAATGTATTAATTACCACTTAAAAAAGGCAAAGCAGGCAGGGTGATTTGCATTCTGTGGCTGCAGCCTGGGGAGGCTGGAGAGCTTTCTGGTGCT
Source organism: Netta rufina (assembly GCF_964035555.1). Classification (NCBI taxonomy): domain Eukaryota; kingdom Metazoa; phylum Chordata; class Aves; order Anseriformes; family Anatidae; genus Netta; species Netta rufina. The sequence continues at coordinate 4,222,489 of NC_140145.1, read as the reverse complement.
GGGGACCCGCGGGCAGCTGTTTGATAGTGCTCTGCTTCCCTGCTGGGATGGCCAATGGTTGTGTGCACAGACCAGCATCTAAAGCTCACACATCCTGAAGAAAATCAAAGCATTCAAAATTAGACCGTGCATGTAGCTTCTGCTCCTGAGCATCGGTTAATAAATAGCTTTGTTCATTCCCTACCATCACAGGTTGTTAGGTCAACGGGCATTTTACGGCTTTAATGGCTTGCGAGCTTGCTTAATATGTCAAAATTGGCGGAACAGACTGTGTTTAAAATTCAAACAGTCCGTTTTCATATGAAATCTGTGTGGGATTTGAAAAATGTCCAAATTAATGCATGGCACATTTGAATACTGACTAATTAGACTTAACAAATCAGTAAGAACTGAGCATTGGTGAAAACTAAACCTCTTAAAGAAACAGAAGAGCAGCTCATTTAGAGAAGGAGAGGGGGGAAAAAAAAGCCCTGACACTTCATGCAGTGTTTTCCAGTGCAGAGATTTAATCTGGGATGAACCTTGGTGTGATATGTGGAGCAACAAGGTAAAGTCTGGGTGAGGAAACAGCAGAATTAAAGTCCTGACTGCTAACCCCCAAAGCTTAGGTCTGTCATTGCTGAAGGATTTGCTTTCCAGACGGTAGTAGAAGAATTAAGTAATCACTTTAATGACAGACTGTGCTGTTAGTGTCTTGAAGTGACTCAATGGGTTCTTCCAAGGCATGGTAAATGTTTGATTTCGTTCTGTCCTAGGTTGTTTCAAACATCTGAAAGCTGTGGCCCAAGGAGTTCGTGGTTTGCTTTCTCAGTGATTTTGTAAGGTTTCAGTGCTCTCTTAACAGGAATTGCCCTGGGATATCCAGGGTAAAGTCTCATGGGAACAGACCATTTGAAAAAGCTCTCACATTTTTGAGAGCTCCTGTCAGAAAGGTGCCTTGTTCCCCCTGATGGGATACATTTGGGGCTGATTTACCCAAATTTGCTTACCAGCACTCCTGTGGGAGGTGCCCTCTTTGGTGTTGTGCTGCTCCATACTGTGAAAAGGAGGTTTAACATCCGGGTATCCTCCATGCTTCCAGGTGAAACGTTTCAGTCGTTTTCTTTCCTTGTCATGTGTATCTAGCATTTGAGCAAGAGGAGGATATCTGAGGTGTGACAGGGAACCGAGGGACAAAGCCAGACACAAAGTCTCCAGTCGTGTGTGACTTTGGCCAGAAAACAAAGATCTGTGGCTTGGCTGTGTGTAAGACGAGTTGCAATGCTTATGTGCCAAAGCACTTCAGGATCCAAAGGATGAAAGAACACAAGCAGTAAGTGTTATCAGAAGCATGCCGAGCTGAGCTGCTGCTGCGTTTCCTACTGCTGTAACCCCCCAGAGGTTACAAGACCGAGGACGCTGCAGTGGGCAGCAGCCTGCAGGGCAGTAGCAGCAGATGTGCCTTCACTGCATGGTTATCAAAGGCATCCCACTGACTCCAGCAAAGACTCTCACTGGTAATTCCGAGTCCTGACCGAGGCCTCTTTTCCTTGTGACAAGGAATTTGTGATTTCCAGCAAAGCATTAGAATTTTATCTCGTTTTAAATGAACATGGCCACACGAGTATACCAGGTATTTACATCAGTACGGATCCATGCAGGATGGCATGGGAATAGTCTATCCTGTAACCCCTCCCAAGCTGATTTTTCCAAGAGACTGTTATGCCTTAGGGACAGACGTGGGCAGGCTTCCTGCACACTCAGTACAGCAGCTTATGAAGGGTAAGAACAGGTGCAAGTGACAGGATTTAAATGAAAGGCCAGGATTTGCACCAAAATATTTCTGTTTCAGAAGCAGAGGCAACCCTTGCTCAGCAATCCTGCCAAACAGATGAATTTTGTTCCAATATACAGACTAACGCTGGTGGGTTTAGCTTGACACTGCTCTGGTGGTCTCATGGGGAATTTATTTTTGCCTGTAGAGATCTGTTTTTCCTTAGTGCCTTTTTTTTTTTTTTTTTTCATGTTGACTTCGCTAGGTAAGTTAGATGATGTGGAGAAGCATTTTATTTCATGCCAAAGCAGGCTGCCTTTCAGCTTTGAGGTGGTCGCTGTAGCTGTACTGCCCATTGGGAGACACTTCTTGCTTCTCTACTGGGCTGTAATGTCTGAGACATAACAGGATTTCATGCTGAAGCACCCCATTTTTATTTTTATTTTTGGAACTGAAATTCTTCAAATTCAAAGCAGAAAGGATGTACAGTAAAACTAAAATCTTCCATTTTATTTCTGTTTGTATTTCCCAGAAAGCTAAACATATTGCCCATCTGAACTGTAATTATAAAGTCAGTAATTGTCTTTAAGGGATCAACACATTTTAGCAGTATTTGCAGTAGGTACTTTTTACAAATACAACCAGATTACAAACCAATGTTCTTTCAATGACTCGTTTTATTAGTAATATGCAGAGGCACTGCTTGTCTGTCAAGCTAAAGATGCTCATCTCAGATGTACTTTCATTTATTCTTAATAGAAGTGATCCTATTTCAAGACTGTAACTGTCTAGGCTTTGCTTGCCCCCTTGCACACAACTCCAAATTGGAGCAGTGAGTGCAGTAAGTTTTGGAACAGAGCCTTGGAAAAGAAAACTCTTCTGTGTTTAATTTTCTGTACCTGGTGCTGCAGATGAGCTGCTACTTGATGTGCAAATCAGAAATTTCAGTTTTGCCTTGGGTAAATCCGTCTCAAAAGCATATGTCAATTACATGTAGGGACTCCAAATGCCTTAATGAAAATAAGATACTTTAGGATTAGGCAAGGCAAAGTAGTTGGAGCATGAAAAACATGGCTAACAAATTCAAATCATCTACAAGAAGCAGGGCAGGTAGCAGTCAAGGTCATGAAGATGCAGTGGAGGAATTTCATAGATTATGTATGTAAATAGCTTGTTTTTGTTTGTAATGGTTTGTATGCAAATCTAAATGGAATAGGAACAGTGAAAACTTGCCCATTTATAGAATTTCCCTGTGGAAACTGAGAGACTGGGGGGGAGAGGCTTTCAAGCCCTGTCCTGGTGCTGTCGTCTTCAATTTTTGTGGAGATTTTTGCTGTTGTCTTGGAGTTCTGTGTGTGTGTGGTGTTTTTGTTTTGTTTTGTTTTGTTTTTTCCTTGCAGTTTAGATGTAAGCAGCACTAACACCTTAGGACTAGTTCTAAAATCCTTCGAGCTTTGGTGTAGTGCAGTTCTGTGACTGAGGTCTGTGAAAGGTGAGGAGAGTAAGTGTGGCTGTGTTGTTTCACTTTTCCCCCAAATGGATAAAACAATTACACTTTAGTAAAGATAAACATGTGGAATCCTTTTCCTCCTTTGCCCTGTAAATAATTGTTAAAGATGCCATTGGGGATGTTACATGCAGGGACCTGCAGATTTGTGTCAGCATGACCAGCCTGAGAGAAAAGGCACCCGTTTCTCTGTCCCCAAGGTGGAGCAGGGATGGTGCTGTGGTTGGATTATCCTGTCCTGTGCTGCAGCTGGAGGTAAGCAATGCCAGCTCTTTTGCTAGTGCAGATTTGGACACAGCCTGTGCTAGTTTAGGAGTTACAAGTGAGTTCTGCATGGTGCAAAAAGCTCAACATGTGCAGACGTCCCCTGCCTGTACGGACTCCCTGTCCAGCAGTGGCTCCCTGTCGTGCTGCCTTGCAAAAGGTGTTACAGCAGAGGTATCCTGTGCAGGATGCAGGGTTTGCCTCCCAGCTTCTCTCTCCCCTGTAGGCAAATGCAGGGGGGTTATATCTGAACTTTGTTCAAGAATGCAGATTGCACTACAGGAAGGCTAAAAAGCTCTTGAGAGTATTTTGCTATTTGTTCAACCATGTAATGTGTACAGCATTGTGTACTGAAAACTGCATTTGATATCCTTCCCTTGCTGTTTTTTAATTTTGACTACCACTGTAAATCTTGTGGAAGTATTCTCCCCACGTCCCTCTCACTTCACTGAGTTTTCAGCCGTCTACGAGCTTTGAGCATCGTGTTATCGTGACAGTGCACGGCTGCGATCCACTCATATGCATGTGTTTCTCTGTTCTAGATTTAGTTGGTAATATTTCATGAAGTCACAAACAACAGGACACATTTTGGTAAAGAATTGCTCACATGCAGGAACGCAGCTTGCTGTCCTTTGTGCAATATTATTGGCATAAATGCATTTATTGCTATCCATGTGCAGTGGGTCAATACGTATTTGGAAGAGAAGTTATATACACAAGATTACAGTAGACTTGCATAGGATCTACAATATTAAATATTAAATCTCTAGGAAAATGAGAAACCTTCCTGGAGACATTCCTGTTTGTTTTTTACTTGATCTTGTTTTCTGTTTTAAGGAGCTTATGCAGGCAACACCTGAGGCTACTTAATTTTCCAATTTGTTCAGTTGTGTCGTAAATCCAGGCTATTTTCTCTGAGCCATTCCATGGTAATGTATTTCCTGCTGCTACGATGGCTAACAGACCCTGGATAAAATCCTCTCTGTGGTTTCAGAAATTAGCCTCATAGCTCAGACTTGTGCTCAGAAAAGGACTCAACTGGGCAACAGAAATTCTAGCTGATTGGGAGCTTTCATCTCAATCTCTACTAAAAGCCACCTCGAGTCAGTACTGATGAGCACTAGGCACTTTGTTTATCTAACACAGGCTGTGGCTCTCAGTTCAGATGTTTAGGGGCAATAGTGCAAAGAAATAAAACACCCTTTCAGGCCAGCTGTGTGTATGACATCTTCAAAATGTGCTTTGTTTTTCATGTCTCCTGGAGCTGGGCAACCTGCACCACTGTGTACCTGCTCATGTGGAGACTTGGGGGGAGGTTTTGTTCCTGCGGGGTGTCGATCACATCCTGGTGCAGGTCTAACACTGCCCTTGGCCTGAATAGGGATGGAAATGTGTGGGATGCACGAGTGCAATGTGGTGCGTAGCCAAAGGGATTGGATGTGTGGACCACAAGCATTAAGTCATTTCCCCATGCTTCACTGATGGGAGGACAGATATTTTTTAGGCTTTTGTCTTTCTACAGCTTTTTATTAAAAAAAAAAAAAAAAAAAAAAAGGTAAAAGTATTCATCCCTCTAACTCACTTGATTTTTTTCCTTGCATTTTTGTTCTTCCCTGAAAACAGGCTATAAAAAGCTTTCCTATTCTCACTCAGCAAATTGCTTCCCTTTGAGCACTGAAAAGCAGAATGACCAAGTCCTGCTGCATTTCCTTATCTTAAGCACTAATACAGAAAGGAATATAATGAACTTTGTTCTTCTGTCATACTCGGGGGATTTCACAAACTGAATTTGAACTCCAGAAATATAGAGAAATCTCCAAATCCTAGCTCTGAGTTAGCAAAGCTGTATCTGAATCTCACGTTATATATGGGCACTCCTCTGATTATGACTGGAAGCTCTCTTTCATGTCTGTCAACACCAAATAACCTGGCTTCACCAGACCCTCAAAAACTGTGGTTAAAAAGAATGGCAGAAAGCATTGGGTGAAACTCTGTAATGTTTCTCCTCTGTTGGAAAGGTTGGACAAACAGACAAGTTGCAGTTTCATATGGCTGAAGCAGTAAGAGTGAAGTCATAAAAGATGCTTAACAAAAATGCCATTTGTTGTTCTTGGGGCAGAGCTTGAGGGGCAGAACAGTCTGCTACTAAATACAGAGGCCTAAAGCTGCTGTTGGTGCAGTTCTGCTGGATTACAGGAGAGGAGAATTGGGCCCTGGGACAGAAATATAAGCATAAGCTCAGGGAGCAAATACTTCTATCAAGGATGTTCTGAGACTTCACAGTGGTCAAAACTGGTAAAAGGTCCCTGGTTATGTTACCCTGTATGCTGGAAACTGGTCAGATTCATGAGATTTTTGCCTGTCTTCTACAGGATTCACTTTTGCCTCCACCTAGCCATTCATCAGGATGTAAAACTGCATGGGAACCATGTTACAAGATGCCTTCCTAACCACGCCAGACCCTTTATCTTATTTACCCAGTTTGAAACCTACAGGGTAGATAGAGCCTGAACCATTCTTCATCTTCCCTTGCATCCTGTTTCTGCCTTGGAGAAGCACAGATGAGTGTGCAAAGTGAATCAGAATGGCCATTTCTCTGTGTGAATGACATTTATGCAGATACTTAAGGTCAGGGACTGCATTGCCCAAAATAACTAGATAGAGTTGCAAAAAACAAACAAACAAACAAAAACCACCTAAGAGTGATGTTTCTTTCAACCAGATGCAGTGTTAGTCTGAAGACCGCTGATCCATTTCAGTGCTTTGTATCTCCATTTGTTACTGATCTGAGGGGCTTTTATTTGTCATGTTATAAACCTGCCCCTGCTCATAAGTCACTAAGGCACCCTGACAGCTGATCCTGCTGAGAAGGAGCCAGGTCAGCTCAGTCTGAACTAGAGCAAACTTCCCCTGGAGAATTCTTGGGCTCTGCTCCTCTTCCCAGCTCCTGCAGGGACAGCCACTCTGGGGTGTGCTCTGTTAGGATGGGGAGTATGGAAAGGGATCAAATCTGCCATTCTGCCCCAATATGATTCATACAAGATGCTTGAACTTCACTCGTTGTGCCTAGAAGCCTGTTGGCCCTGAATGATACGTGGCATGCAGTGCTAGAGCTCTGTGTCAGAGATGGTTTGTACTTTGCTGTAAACTGAGTTGAGCCAGAGGATGCACAAGTGTGATGGAGAGGGGGCTGTTGGGGTGCAGCTCTGTCTACATCCTCTCAGAGTCATAAAAGAAATAAATCAGTAATTGGTGTTCTAGAACCCTGAAACAACCATCCCTTGGAAAAAAAAATCCTAAAGGAACGCAAAGAAGTTAACTGTTTACCCAAAATGCCTTCAGCCTTGAGGAAATGGCAAAGTTTTCTGCAAAGGAGAATGGATTTGTGCTTATGTGTTGTCTGACTGAAGCACCCTGCTTCCCTGCTGCTGTGAAGGATCCCAAATCCTGGACAGCCCCAGCATGTGCCATGTGGAGGCCAAAGCAGGAGGCAGCTCTGTGGGGCAAGTTACTGAAAGGTCAGGCGCATGGCAGCTGTGCCTGGGAGGGACCTGTGAGGAGCTTTAACCTTGCTTTGCCCCCTGCTTGCAAGCAGGGACTTAAAAGGGGGCTGATGTGAAATCCCATAGCTTGTGCCTCTCAGCAGCTGTTTGTCAGACCCGATTTACAAAGCACTTTGGAGTGGTGAATCCCACCTGTGTGGGGACCAAGGTGGAACAGGCCTTTGTGCAAAGGCTGTTGCAGCACTTTGACATTTGCACCTGGTGTTACTTAACGTGCATTGACCTTCACCTGGCAAGAGCCCTAACCAGGACTCATCCAAGCCCGTTATGATGCATGTTTTTTGTCTCATCACACAGACCAGAGAATTCAAGGGATTTTAGAAGTTAGAGACCCACACAGTCAGCTCATAATGGTCTGCTTAAAACCAAAGCCCTACAGTCAGCTCAGAAGCAATCCCAGGAGCTTACCAGTGTGGACAGCTGTGCTGGGGAAGCCCCTAACACGATCGATATCTGTCAGCAGAATGTCCTTCTCACAGCGCTGCCAGGCATAAAACAGCCGAGGATTGAAGTCCAGTGGTGTGCAGAAGAAAGCCCTCGTGATGCTGTAAATGCTGCTGAGCTTTCCTGAGAGTGGAATGAATTAAGACATGTATTTCTTTCACTTGGAATGTTATTTAGCGTGCATACATATTTTAGCAAACACCCGACTAGCTCCCACAGCCCGTATTCTCTAAATCTTTGTGTTATGCCTTTGAGCATCACACTTGCTAGCCCCAGTGTTTTCTTGTACAGCAAAAGAGGACAGGGCGAATCATCTTCCCTTTTTATTTCACTGCTAATTCACTTCTGTTATGACGCAGCGATCTGCTCCTAACTGTTGGTGACACAAAATTCAGTGCAGGGTCTGGACCTGCTGTCTGCCAGACAACTTCTCTCACTGGCCTTGACTCACTTCCCCTGCGCCTCAGCGCAAGGCAAGGCAGCTGCCCACTCCTCTTTGCCTTAAGAATGGAAATTCAATGTGTCTCCTTGCACCATTCTCTTATTCCCTGTCCCAGGTAGGAATTATCTCTTTCTCTTGCTCCCAGTACAGACTCCTGCCCTTTCTCTACCCACCTAACTGAATGCCATTTATCATGCTTAGAGTCTCCTAAGGAAGACGATGAATGTGCTTGCTGTGAGAGTTGTGCGATTCTCTTTATACCAAAACTGCATCAGTGTCTGTACTTAAGGTGAAGAGAAACGCACTGCTGGGCAGAGATGAGGAATCTGGGAGTCTGGAGCACTTGTAGCTATTGAGGACAAGGTATCATCGTCGCCATGAAGGCTAGTGACACCCTCCCTGTGACTTCCCACAAATGGATGAGCCCCAGCAATACTAACTGTGCTTTTTGGACCTAAATGCACACCACTTGACAGCTTGCAATTGGGTTTGATAAGTAGCTTTTCACTGAAAGCAGAATTCATTTTAAAAAACATCCATAATGGGGAGTAAACTTTTACTTTTCTGCATTATGAGAGATCTTCACCTAGGCTGAGGAACAGGTGGAAGCAGTCCCTTTGTTATGCCATGTCATTAAATATACAAAGCTTATTAAAACAAAATATCTTGAGAAATCTACTGTTCTACCAGCATCATTTTATAGATTTAGTTTTCAGGGCAAGGCTTTGTGATGGCGTGGTTTCCATTTATCTTTAGTGGGGTGAGAGCACGCCTGTAGATTCGAAGTGAAGGAAAGCCCAGGTTGAATTGCTCTGTAGGCTGTTTTCAACCAGGACATCCAGCTATGCCTTTTTCCCTTTATTTATTATTAATGTAACAACTCCACTAGCTATCTGCACATTTTTTGTTGAAGGATGAAGTTGTGACAGGACTAGCAGCCCCTTCAGAAGCTGTAACTCTGCAGCAGCCCTCAGGTCTCTCAGTCCCACCAGCTCTGAACCCGAGAGGCCCCTCTTGGGGCACTCCTGCACTCTGAGCAGGTGGGAGCAGCCTGGTGCAAGGTCTGCCAACTGAAGACCAGGCACTCAGATGGCTCTCTCTGCTCTATTAACTCCCTGGCAGTAAGATTACATATAGGAGGAAGCTTTTCTTATATTTTACTTTTTTTTTTTTTTTTTTTTTTTTTTTCCCCAGAGGGTTCACCATGGGCACCTCTTCCTGGCCCTGGCCTGCTGCCTTACTGGGAGCTCTTTTTCCAGCTGGTACAAATATACGAACAGTTCCACAGACTATGTAAAGCGTTAATAACTTTTTGCTAGTGTATCAGGATATGTTGATGAAGATTCTGTTAAGTAAAAGATGTTAATTCCAAGTTCAAGCTCATGAATAACAGGATCGTTTCTCATCTCTTTTTTCCAGTATTGCTTGCTGAGGACTGTTATTAAAAAATAAATAAATAAATAAATAAAAAAAGGGAGAGAATAGAGGAAGAGCCTCCCAGATAGTCACATTAAATATGGATAATAAAAATCCTTAGTGTCAGGCCCACAGAAGTTACCAGAAGCAGATGGTACAAAGACAAATGAACGGGAATTGGCAGCATGCATAGCATAACCCCAACCTCCTCAAAACAGGGAAAGAGAACGGAAAAAAAAAATCGCAGTGTACCACTTAGAAGTGACCACAGGGAATCTCTTCATTAGCTGGAGGGCTTCCCAATCCAGTCTTTGGCAACCCAGCACGTAAATTAATGCTACCGAGGATGCAATCTGGCCTGGTGCCGTCTGGTATGCAGTGAATACCTCTCTGGAGGGACATATTATCAACACCAATATATGGCTGTTTCTTCCCTCATTGGTTTCCTTTATGGGAAAGTGCAGTGAAAAAAATGATTCCCTTCAAATTATTTACATGTAAACCTTATGATTTCAGAGGGAATAGCAAGACTGCAATTAAATTCAACCTTATTAGCATTAAACCCCAAAGCAATCACGTCAAAATAGATCTGAACCAGAACCCCCAAGAGTGAACAGAGGAGGAAATTGTTTCCATGTCCTTATTTCTGGCTGCTGGTTTCAGTCTCCTCCTATGTGTCTTTGCTGACTACGTGCACATGCTAGAGAGGCAGCAGTACTCCCACAATGATACCCCAGCTGACAGTACTCTCCTCCTGGAAAACTCCTCAATATAAGCTCTTCAGAGATATTTTTGGAGGATTTATGGAAGAAGGTTTCCAAAGGTAGTCATTCACCGAGGCCTCTGAGAAGTCCTACTCTGCCACAACCTTCCTGTGTGGCAGTACCCAGTCTCTAAAACCCAGTTATCCTGATTTCCTGAGGTGCCTTACTCCCTCTGCAACCTGGTGGAGCTACAGTTATGCCTTGGGCCCTGTGCCACTGGGTGCTTGTGAAGCTAAGTGCGTTGAAGAACATGAGCTGGACAGCAGCTAAGGTAATGGAGCCTGTGTTAAATAACAGCCAGAAGCAAGAGGTGTGGTAACAAAACACAGTGGCCTGTGGGAAGCGGTATTTTCTATAGAGTTGAGTGAATTCTTCGATGAAATATGTGTTCCCATTAGGTGCATTTGGAAAAATCCCATGCTAAAGTCTCAAGGAACCCGTCTGACCTCTTTAAAGAACGAGGCCAGTGGGAGGCTTTGCAGAGACCTGAAAGCTGGCTCAGCCTGTGCCTCTGGTAGTCTGCTGCCGTGAAACCTTATCGGCAGCCTTCACGGGTCGAATTGTGTGTGCTGGGTGTCTGCTGGCTGGGTAAGTGCCTATAGATCCACCCTAAATGCCTCGCAAAGGCACCTGCTGTGAGCGATGTTGAAATCTTTCAAGTGCTATATATCTTGTACTCAAGGTTAAACTGATTATCAAATTTCAGGTTAGGAACAAATTTTCACGTTCCAATTACGTGGTGCTGTTGGGGCTCGTTAGGTCTCCCCTGTACCTTGGTAACTTCCCAGGACCACTTGAGCATTTCCCATTCAGCAGTGCTCTCTGGGAACCAGAGACACTTGCAGTGACTTGACCTTTTCTGTGGTCTTTGACACCTGACAGCTGTGGATTTGCCAAATTTTGGGCCTGGCTTGAGGAAGGGTGCATGAAGTGTGTGTGGTGGATCCCTCTGAGCTGAATGCCTCGCGTGCAGTTGTCTGACCTGGTGGCAGGAGTCGGGGAGTCAGGTCAAACATCAGCTGCTAAAGTGTGACAGGTCCTTAGGGAGAGGTGGCACTTCTGTCTGACCCCCACTCCAGTGAGGGGTGTGTAAAAAGCCGTAGAAATAAGTAATGCTGCTTTTAACCCAAATAACTGTACTTGCCTCTAAGCAGTATCTTGAGCACAAGATTGGCAGACAAGAAAACAAAACTGAAAGCACATGGAAATCTCATCCAGCCCAAAGTGCCGTTCTTTGTCCCTTCAAAAGCAACACACGGCCATAAGCAACCCTGTGACAACAGAGGAGTGTTGGGGGAAAAGCAAGTGGCACGTGGTGCAGGGGAACCGGGGACTGAGGGGCATTTGGCTATTTTTGTACATCTGAGTGCAAGGGCTGGGGAAGGAAAGTTGCAATGTGAAAGCTGTTTTGACTCACATCAGCTGGAAATGCCCAGCAGGATCTGGCTGTGTTTCCACTCACATAAACCTGGGCTGTGCCAGGTTGTGCGGAAGCAACACCAGAGCACTGTGAGCTTTTAGCAGAATGGGGTTGCTGTTAGACATCTGTACGAGTTAGGCAGAAGAAAGGCTGAAATAGCAGTCTCTTCTGGGAATGTTCACGGATGAAGGCAAACTAATAATTTTTAAAAATCTGCTATATAGCTGATAGTTTTAAAGTGACTTTTCTATTTCTAAAAGGTAGTAGGAGAATTTACGTAGACGAGCTGGAATGCTTTGTGTTTGTCCATGCACTCAACCTCTCAGCCTGCAGCTTGGATTGTTTTCTTCACCCGCCACATCCTGTGTGACACTTGCATGTTCTGCAGGTATGCAGCTAAAGTGTACTTCAAAGCAAAGTGAACAGAATCAGCTTCTACTTGTGCTGCTTTTATTCTGATGTCAGAAAATGTATTTTACAGTGGAAGACAATTTCACTTTGCTTTAAGGAACATCGGTATAGAGAGAACTTAGAACTGGCTGCAAAGAAAGATATGGGAAAATTGTTACCCTCCTTCCATTCACAAACAGATTATTGCTCCTGCAGATGGTTTTATTCTCAGCATTACAGACAAGTACACGTAAAGTCTCCAGCTGTTGCCCTAATGTTTTGGACATCCAGTGTAAGGGCTCTGAAGGTGGTCTGGGATCCATTTCTTGGCTGAAACTTCCAAACCTGGAGCTGGGAAGGAGAGCAGGTCCTTGGAGTTAAAAATAGCGGTGAAGACCTGCTTTGCCTCTTTCTGAACAATAAAATATCTTTCCCAGGCTCCTCTGCACATCATTCTCTCTCTCTCTCTCTCTTCCTTTTTTTTTTTCTTTCTTGCATCTTCCACAGAAGGAGATTATTAGGAATCCATTCCTAAATCAATAGCATATTATAAGCCTTTGACCACCTGGAACTATTCCTGATTAGAAGATGCAGAGACAATTTCTGCTGCTATCTTTCCCGTGTCCCTGTGCCTCTTCCAAGGACTGCTTTAGCTAAGGGAGCAGAGCCAGCAGTGAGCAGTCTCCACTTGTGTTGGTGAAGGAAAACTGGACAGCTTGGTTAAGAGCATCAGTTGTGGTTTTATCCCCAAAGACTGGTAGCAAAGCTCACAGCCCTGATACACATTGGTATCCAGCTGTTTTAATTTTGTTTATATATTAATTGAATTCTTGAACTAATAATGAAAGTCCCTTTTGAAGAATTGTCACTAGAAGGGGGAACAAGCCTTTGGAAATTAATAGAAGTAATTACTTGGGTGCAAGATGATTCTCTGCTTGTCACGGTGCAAGCTGTCAGGTCAGCTGCAGAGGGAGGCTACAGTGTTTAACAGCTCAGTGAGGCTCCTCAGCCCGGCTCAGTGAAATGCATGGAGACAGCAGAAAAATTCAATTTGTTAATGTGTTCGGTGTTAATTATTTAGCATGCAGGGTTGGTTGTGCAAAGGTTTCCATCGGAAACAAAAGTTACTCTCACAAGGCCGGTTACTTTCCCTAGCCCAGTAAGGCACCCTCTGATGCTCCAAACATAGCATGCTACATCTCTTATTTTAACATTTTATTGCCTTAGGTCCAAAGACTGTTTTACACCTCTGCTAAGCTAGAGGGGAGACACCTGTAGTGACCACCTTCTGCGTGAACAGGCTACAAAAGCATGAATTTAGTTTCATATAGCACTGGACTACATAATGACCAAGTTTAAATCCCAAATCTGCTCAAACTGCTTGTTCTAGATGCTTTTGATTGCTCTGCCTGATCTGTTGATATGACCAGCTACACACTGATATAAAATATATGAGGTGTAACTGTTCTCAGCAGAATGGGACCTTACATTCAGAGACAACTTGGAGATTCTACAGTAAATGCTCTACCCTTACATGTTAGTGTGACATGTTGGGATTAATCGATTATGATGCAGTATGCTGTGTCTTGACATAATTCTCAAGGAGTACCATGCTTCTGTTGCTTACTCGAAAAATATCTTTTTTCCTGAAAATGCTGAACTTGTTCTTTTGGCAGGAAAACTTTTCACTTGAAAACAATACATAAGGTAGATATTTACTCAGATTTAGTAAGTTTTTAAATGTGTTCCACTCAAATTTTGTTCTAGTTTAGTTTCCTGGAAAACAAAACAAAACAAAAAAATCTGGATCATCTCTAAATGTGTTTGTTTTTGTTTTTAAGTTCTGTTAACAAAACAAAGCCAGCTATCAGTAGCCTAACAGTTCTCATCCTGGGACTAGCCTGAAGAGAAAATGGAGCTCAGAGGCTGTATGCAGGTGAATGGAAACTTGCGTATACGAGGTAGTTCCAAAAATAAAAATAGAAAGTTTCCATTCATCCATCTAAATGACCACAGGAGGCATATGGGAAGCACTCCCAGGAGAGAAATAGCACTTAACAGTGCCTACAGCAGCATCTATAAAGTGCTTGCCATCTTCCAATTAGCAGAGGATAAGTATCCTCTTTGTTCTTTACCCTGAAATGAGGCTGCCAAAGCTGCCAAGGACCTTATAGCACAGCTTTGGAGGCAGCATCACCAGTGTTCTTCCAAGGCTTACCGGGCGAGGTCTTCCCCTGCTTCTCACAGCGTGTACTGTCAAGGTCAGCTGCTGGAGTGAGGCTTTGGAACTCCACAGCCCGCTGAGATCTCATCCACGCTGACTGAAATGCACGGAGACAGGAAAAAGATTCAGTTTGTAAACACGTTCAGTATTAATTATTTAGTGTATAGGGATAGGTGTGCGTTGGATCCCTTTCTGAGTAATGACAGTCCTTCCCTGAAGGGTCTGAAGACCAAGGCATTGTTAGAACATGATGCAGCTAAAAGCGTGTTTTGACCATTTCCAGATGATTTGGATGGGTGAGCCAGACTTACATGTATTCCTTTGCCTGGGCTCTGTTTGCAGTGGCAAATATATAGGGTGGAATGGAGGGGGAAATTGTCTTTTCCTTGCTCTGTTTGAGATCTAGAGAGATGAAGTGGAAGAGGAGGGCTTGGTCCTCGATAAGTCAATTAGATGGGAGCAAATGCTCCTTTGGGAAGGGTGCATATGTTCCTTTAATAGCCCCAGGCTTTCTGCTGGCATAGCTACATTTGTGTCATATAGCAATTAGAGCTGAGGCATAATGACCTTATAGTGATCTTGACAAGCAGTGCATTAATTCACTGGAGAAGCTGGATATCAGAAATGTTCTGCCTTAGTCTTACTTCTTCTTGAAGCATCTAGACAAATCCTATGCACTTACTATAGCAGCAAACAGTGCTTTGAATATCTGTGGCACCCGCTACCCAGAAAGGTCAAAATCAAAGCATTTTACCCAATTACCCATGCAATAATATTTTATAGGCAACTGCATCTGGATTACAGAAACATGATTATTCTGATTGGCTACTATTATGTAGTGCATGTATCTGAGGAGACTGAGATCTTGAGCGCTCTCCCAAGTCCTGATGTCCCTGCGTTATCCAGGTTTGGAGAAATGAAGCACCTCCCAGATTCTCCCCCTCTCCCGTGTTTAGTCTGCAAGAAGAGCAGGCAGATTCCATAGAAACCTACACACTTGAGCTTAGGAAGGACTAAACCAAGGTTAATAGTACCTCTGAAAAACATTCTCTTTCTGCAGGAGCAGGCTACAAATTTGTAAAAATGAACCAGGCTTGTCTAGTTCAAACTGTACAAGTTCAGAATGTCATTTAGTGGCTGTTAGGATTCACTTTCAATTTAAACACTTCTTTCTACTACAGGGAGCTTTTTACTACAGAGAGACTGGGTCAGAACCAGCACCATAACTTTTCACTTCAGCTTCATCACTCCTCTACTTCGGACAAAGCCTAAACCACTAGAGGTCAGGGGAGGAACAGGCAGGGAGACCCCCTGAGAAATGGAGGTGAGGATAAAATTCGGCAAGGGAGGCATTTCTCCGTGGCTGTATGATTTAGGCTGACTTAGAGAGCATTGATTTTTCTAGACAACCTTGTAATGAAAACACAAGAGTGTTACTGGTATCTGACATCTTTCTTTGGTCCCTGGTTTTGCTGCAGACTTCCAGCAAGACCTTTACAAGACACCTGATTGCTCTGTGCCACAGACCCCCCATCTGTCACCCAGACTTCTGCTGCACGTTGTGTTTTCCTCACTCACATCAAGCACTGTAGGGCAGTGATTGTCTTCTCCCAGAGGGGGGAGAAGAACAGGGCCCCACCATCCCCTGGGGCTGTCTGAAATGCAGGACACTCACCACTTCTCTTATCTCTGAGCATTTTCTTCACCGAGAAAAACTTGGTTAACCTGGCCTAACAAAGGAGGTCCAGCTACAGGATGGAGGCTCTCTGACAGATGACAGGTATTTGCCAGGTGCCCTCTTCAATGTGTTTTTGCTTTTCATCTGCAGCGTGTGGGTTATAGGCAGAGAAGTCAGGCTGTGCTTGCCATATTAGCTCCCATCAGCAGAAGCTAAGGGGCTGGGGATGTGACCCTCAGCACCACGGCTGTGGCTGAGCCCAGCGTGGCAAGTGGCCGTCTGCCAGGAGAGGGAGCTGCCTGCCCTCTGATGGAGCACACAGGGCGGGGTGGGTGTAGGGGAAAGTGCATTTCCTCACCTGTGCTTATTGCAAAGCTGGAGGGAGGCAGAGTAAGGACAGTTCTTGCCTTGGCCTTTTTCAGGGCTGAGATGTGTTAATCCTTGTATAGGAGTCTCACCGCTGTCCTCAGAGCACAGAAGGAGGCTGCGATGCAGATGGTTCATATTCTGCTTGCCTGCTTGGGGTGGCCACAGCAGAATCAGGGGGTGCAGGATGCTGCAGGGTGGTAGCTCTGGGAGCCCTGTGCACGTGTGCAAGGGATGCCAGCACACACCAGGGCATGTGCTGAAATCTCTGTGGCTGAGGTGAAACAGCAGGCTTCAGCCCATGAATACTTTTAAGTTCTTGAGTATTTCTCCACTATTTGTTCTGTCGCTTTCTGTCAGAAATCTGAACTAGCCCAGGAAACACGTCCTGCGTTCCAGGTACGATGCAGCACACAGTGGGGTTACACCCAGGGAAGCATTCCCCACGAAGGTTTGCCCTGCGCCTGCTGCTGACCTCCCAGGCTGAGCAAGCTGGTGTCTGGCTCATGCACGGGGCACGTGCTGCTGGCTAGGGGCTGTGAAACGAGGGGTGAGGAAGTATCAGAAGGAATCTGAGGGTGAGTCACGTACCAAGGGCTTGGGATTTGTAATGCATCTGGTTGCTCGCAGTGTTGTTGCAAGAAACAGAGTATTTCCTTGTCCTCGCAAGGTTGTTTGATTACTGTACTCACAGCCGTCTGCCCCCCACCCTGCCCCACCCCACTACGGTAATAGGATTGCCACCTGTCCCCTGGGGGTGGAGAAAAATAGTTCACATTTTTCCTCATCATTGCTCCTTTGCTGTGACTCTCAGCCCTGGTCTCTCACAGCTGGTGGCATCAGGAGGCCCCTTCCTAAACGCCCGGGGGAGCCTTGGTGATTAGGGTCTCCTGGGCTGCCGCGTAAGGGAAGGGCTCTGGCTGCCCGTGGCAGGCACGCTTTGCCATGCTGAGTGAAGTGATTGCTGCTCAAGGAGTATTAGGCATGTGTGAATGATTACACCCACAGCTTCTCGGTTAGTGCTGCTCATTCTCCATCTGCTCTGAGGAAGATCGAGGAAAGCCGCCAGGAAAATGCAGTAGTAAATAACGTTTCTATTGCACCTGCCATCAGAGAGTGGCGAAGTGTTCCGTGAGTTATGCTGGAGTCCTGCTGCCGCTGGGAAATGGGAGCATGTTCTTGTGTGGTCTGGTAGTGTGCAAACTGGGAGATGCGGAGAGCTGGCATCCCCGGGCAATGGGGAACTGGTGGAGTCGATGTCCGTATTTCCATTTTCAGGCTTGCAATATGAACTCCCAGTTGAGGATGGAGCACAGCAAGTTAGACGCCTTGACACGGCGATTTCAGGAAATTGGAAGTGCTACCAGATTGCTCAGTGAGTTTTTGGACGTGTAAGTATCGGTGTTCGTGGGCTTGCTGTACCACAAGCACCCACTGGGCGGGATGTTGCACCTCGCTTCGCACCGCACGGTGACAGCAATCCTTCCCTGCCACCTCGCAGCAGCTGGTACCGCAAACCTCCCGAGAGGTTACTGCTTCACCCACAATTTAGCAAGAGATTTCTGCGGTTTCCTGCGTATTACACCTTGTACTCAAACACCTTAACTAAAAAGAGCATCCTGCAGAGTAGGCTGTGTCAGCGTATTGCCTCAAGAAGCACACTGTGCTTAAGGTAAAGGATGCAGCCCCTGTCCCTCACAGAGGTACCTCTTTTCTAAAGAAATGGGAGGGAAAAAAGGTAAAGATATTGGTGTGAAGGCCTTGACTAAAGGTGTTGCAGCCCAAGGGGATGTTAGGAGTGTGGGCTGATGCTCCCTGTTGGAAGCCCCTTAGGTTTTGTGCTTTATAAAAGCTCACAGCACAGCAGGGTGGCTGCTTCAGAGGGAATTCTCTCTGCCTCTGGATATGAGCAGGGGCAGGCTGTGAGTAGCTTATCTGGAGGCTAATGTATCTGGGGGCTAGTTTGAGTTAGGGGCCCCATGCTCTCCAGCCAGAGACATGAAGCACGCTGCAGCTGGCTGTTCGGCTGGATTCCTTAGCACTGGAGTTTGCAGTGCAAATGTGCTCACTGGGATCCTTGATGTTACTGCTCACAGCACCAACATGCAGCCAGTTGTGGGGATGGAGTGCAGGGCCAAGCAGGATGCAGCAAGCACCGAAAGGGCCGTTCTTCTCCACAGCCCTCACTGTTCCTGTGTTTTCTGGGCTGGAGGAAGCTGTGGTAGTGACGAGGGGCCTGACTCGTGGCACAGGCAGCTGTATGACTTAGGAGGAAATGCCAGCAGCAAAGAACTACAGCCACCTTTAAGCATTTTGGTAAACCCATCCCTGCATCGTCACCGCAGAACACCTGGCCTGGGGGTCTCTGTCACCACTGAAGGTCAGAAGGACAAACCAGGTTGCTCATGGGCTCTTTCTAAAGGTGTTTCTTTTCATGTCTGCAAACCTAGATGATGATTCTGAAAGAAGCCTTGGATTTCATGCGTAAGGAAGTAAAACACCACTGGGAAGGCTGCACAGCCGTTA
Organism: Netta rufina; assembly: GCF_964035555.1. Taxonomy (NCBI): domain Eukaryota; kingdom Metazoa; phylum Chordata; class Aves; order Anseriformes; family Anatidae; genus Netta; species Netta rufina. The sequence continues at coordinate 4,203,732 of NC_140145.1, read as the reverse complement.
TCACCCATCTGGGGAACGCCTGCTGTGCTGGTTGGCAGCGACAGCTTTCCTAGTCGCTTGCTCTCTAGCTGTTCAGGCTAATCAAAGCTCAGCAGAGACAGTAACTTGCTGCTCACCTGAAATACGGTTTGGACTGTCATGATGTTTTAGTATTTTTGCTTCGCTTCAAAGAACATTACAGAGATTGTGTTTTTCTTGGAAACGCTAGTGGATGAGCTGGAGAGCGCCAGCATCAGAAAGCTGTGCAGATATAACCTGTATGCACAGCCTTCTGTAGGTTTGTCTGTGCAAAGGCTTGCACCGTTTGGCTCGCCCAACTTTTGGAGGTTTCCTCTGAAGTGGTAACACTTTTTCATCTCGTCAGAGACCTTTGTTTTACTTGGTGACCATTGAATGGAGGAAGAAAGGAAATGAAGTGGCTTGTTCAGGGCCAGCAATGGGGGCTGTCAGAACTGCATTTAGTTATCGGGTATAATTCTGCCTGATGCTGTGCCAAAACCACACCTCTCCAGGGAGCTGCTTAGATGGAGCGGGGCATTCTTACGGCCTGAAGTCAGCTCAGGCTTTGCATCTTGTTGAACTAGTTTTTCTCACCCTCTCAGTGATAACTGCGACAAGGGCAAATCAACTCCTACCTGCGCGATCCAAACAAGCTGCCGGTTAACCCTGCCATGCTTGTGTGGGAGGTGGATGTTTCCAAGTGCTAAGAGGGAAAGTTACTGTTCAGAGGTCAGTTACATAATTACGCTGCTTTTAGGGCGCACTTCTCAGTGGGCTGGGGGTGGGGAAGGGCAGTGCTAGTCCCATGGTGCTCAGATGTGAAAAACGGCATTGTGTTTCATTGCCCATTCCACAGGGAGTTCAGTCCACAAAAATGAAGGAAAACCCAAATGCTAAAAATGTTTCTCTGGAAAAGAGCTCACAAAACATTCATGTGGTATTAAGGGCCAGCTACTTTGTGGTGATAAAAGCGCTGTGGCTTGGGTATTGTTGGATTGTGAAGTCCTTCACAAGTTGTGGTTTCTTCACAAAGAAAGCTCTGGCTGTTTTTTACAACACCAGTATTTCCAAGGCCTTGGTTATTTTTCAATAAGCAAAAGCCAAGGAGTCAGGGGCATCACTGAACATGTTTTTTGTAACGGTGAAAAATGTTTTTCAGATAGGATCAACGGTGATGGGAAACTTTCACTGCTCTCTCATCATCCTCTAGCTACTGTCTGACTGTGGCATAGTCTAAAGCTGCCAACAGAGCTAATGGCAGGCCCTGACTTATTAATGTTTCTAACATAAAGTGTTGACGTTGTGATGAGCTTTTAACTTTCTCAGTCTTCCTTGCAACATGGAATTTATGTGTAAACTACAGCTCCAAAATCCATTTGCATTGTCCGGAAAAATCCATGCAGGACAACTGCTCCCCTTTCTCCTGTGCTAAAGACAAGACAGGCTGTAAGGAACTAGAAAGGGACTGCATGGATAAAAAGCTCTACCAGGTTGGTGCTAGAAGGCTTCTCTCTTTCATTAGAGTCATATCTGCATAAAATCTTAGCAGGATTATTAAAAAGAGACATATTACTGGTAACTATCATATGAAGACACACCTCCCAGATAATAGACCGGAGAGAAGATGCTATTAAATGTAAGGTCAGATTGTCCTGGATATTATATCTGACAGTTCTTTCTCATCAAAATGTGCCTGAATCAACAAGAGATGATATAATTTCAAATACGATTTCTGCATGTGGTAAGGATATTATAAAAAAGCTGCTGAAAAACATTATCCTACCTTGGGTGATCATAAGCTGGTTCTATTTAAATTAAATGAAAGGATAAACAAAAGTAGGTTTGTGAATCAGATTTTCTGTTTCAGGAGGAAAACTGATTAGGGAGCCCAACTTAGTTAAATATGGAGAAGGCCTGGAATTTTTGTCAGCTATTTTACAAATATTACTGGAATTCCTCCTGAATGCAGGACTCCTCTCTCTGGCATACTGAAAGAACTCGAATATAGCAGCAGAGTGTTTGAACAAATCTGCCTTTTGAGAATAGGACCCTACAAGCAGAGAAGAGAAGAACTATATTTAAGAGTTAGGAAAAAGTGATCTGGCTAACAGGTCTTTGATCATCATAAATTGGGAATATTGAAAGAGTAATTGGAAGGGAAGGGGGCAAAGGGACAAAGTCCCATTTGGTTTTATGAAACAGGAATAATGCTCAATTTAGCTGTGCAATTCCTTTCATAAGACAGGGAAGATAACAAGAGATATGAATCCCAGTAAAACAATTCATATCAGATTACCAAGGGAATAATTTGCAAGTGAGGATGTGAGAATAAGCGCGTTTTAGGCTGAATCTTTAAAAGATGAGACAAGCAGCACTGAAATGAGATGAGAGTATTGAGAAATGAAATTTCTAATAATCCATGTGATCTTATTCAATATTTTGTATTGGTTTACATTTATGGAGAATTTTTAAATCTAATGCAACTGAAATGGATACAATTCAGCAATACAAGGTGCGGGATTATGAGCCTGTAAGTCAGCAAGGATTTCTGCTATACAGAACACTTAGGTGAAATCAGATGAGGAAGAAGACTAGATATAAGGCCAGTCAAAGGGTGGATCCAGCCTGTCAGGCAGGAAACATGTAATTGTAGATCTAGTAATCAGGAAAAGATAAAGGGTTATTAATATATGGCACAAAGTAGGAATGACATCTCTAGAGTTCTGCATGGAGCTCTTAGCATGGAAACAAGCGCAGAAAAAGGTTATCCATTTCCCAGTCATCCTAAGAACCAGTTTTATGAGTGAAGGTAAGAGCCTACCCTGTGAGGGGCAAGATTCTGTCTATAAATATATCATAGGAATGAACAATAGGAAACTAAATATATTTAACCCAAAAGATAGCATGAGTCAAAGAGCAAAAGGGTATGGGAGCTGTGGGAAAGTTTTTAGAATATGAAGGTCTGGAAGGCTTTTCCAGTCCCACGTTTTATGGAAAGGATAAAAGAGATGCAGCTGAACTAGCTACCATCATAAGGACCAGGTGCCATCAGCAGATAATTCTATTTTTTTTTTCTAATGGGCTGGAAACTGAACTATTTCTAGGAGCAGTATTAAGGTGGAGTCTGGTTATTTCCATCAGTGGTTACTAAATGCCCCTCACCTCTGTTTTTTGGGATAACTGTTCCTGAGAGCTTTCCAGGCCAATACACATTTTGCTAAAAGAATTTCAGACCTGCCCATGAATCAACATTGAATATATGTATCCTGAAAGGATGTGCCAATCTCTACCTCTACATTCTCTTCCCCTGAGTAGAAAGCACATTTCCTGATTCCACAGCCACGCTGTAATTCAATTAAAGGAACTGCTGATGGCAATTTGTGCAGCTTATGAATGGCAGGAAAAAGTGAGTTACAGTAGTATTCAACCAGATCCTCTACTGCAAGATGTGGACCTCACTTGCAAAGGTTTTATTTTTAATGTTCTTTCCACACGTTTACCAGTATCACTGTAATTCACAGAATAAGGCATAGGATACAGCCGTGTGAATATTGCTGATTGAGTCGCTTTAGGAAATGATGCAGGTTGAAGAGCTTGCGATATTCTTCCTGCTGCGGTGAGTTTTTCCAGTATGCAGCCCAGCCTTCTTTACAGTGGAGAAGTTTGCCAATGATGCTCAGTCTTCTCTCACCTCTAGGCATAAGATTGCCTTGTTCTTTTGTCTTGGCTTGCATGGTTATGTGATTGCGCGTTGGTCTGGCTGTAGATTACATTTCAGAATGAAGTTGGAGAAGATCAGCTTTGGCATCTCCGAGCACCAGGTATGCGATGTACCTGTCTGGGAAGAATTACCTGCTAAAAAGAGCTAGCTGGCAACAGTTTCCTGTTTGAACTATACAGGTTTTAGAAAAGTATCTGATTTTGACTTAAAAAATTTGTAACGTAGAACTGCAACAATTGCTGGTGAATTGGTTCAGCTAATTATCGATAAACACAAATTTTGTTTGTACTTTAAATCTATGTAGCTTCACATCCTAGCTGGAAAGGATTTATTTTTATTTTTTATTTTTTACAGTTTTGTTACACAGATAGAGGCTGTAGCAACAGAATTCATTTTCCTGTATATGTGCTCAAAAATCTGTGCAAGTAAGCCCTTGGCCTAAAAATCCAAACCCACTGAGCTTCTTGAATTTTTCATTTTAAAATGTCGTTCCCAGCCCCTTCATCTTTCTTGCAGCTGTTTCCTGAGTACTCACTCTTCTATTTATCAACAGCATTCTGGAGTGGTAGTCAACGAAACTGTACTTGTTGTGTCAGCAGTGGATGTGGCACCACAATTAAAAGGTGATGTCACTCGCTTCCTACTCTAGGTTTCTGTGATGTTCATAGCCCTTTTCTTCCGCAGCACTCAACTGGGAGCTCACATTCAATTGAGCTTTTGCTGTCAGCCCAGCCACATTTCCAGACTGAAGAATTTTGTCCTGTAAGACCTATGTTCTGTGTTCCTAGCTGTTAAAATATATTATTCCAGTTTACCAACCAATCCAGATTGTTCCAGCAGTAAGCTCTGCCACTCTTATTTTACTAGATACTGTAGCCCTGGTTGTTGATTGCTTTTCTTCTTGTCACTAACAATATATTAAAACAAACAGAGCTAAACTTCCTGAGGGACTCCTTCAGAAATACGCTTAGTAATATATCTCCCCTTACAATTACATCTTGTGACTTGTTATATAGCCAAGTCTAATTCATTTAACATCTTGTGTTAAGTCTGAATTGTTGTGAATCCCTAATCAGCATGTTATATAATACCAAATTAAGTGTTGTGCAAAATCCATTATAGTGATGTTGTTACCTTTCAGCAGGCAAGCAAAATTTTGATCCCATTAGAATAAAAATTAATTTCATTTGGTAATTATTACCTTTTTACTTTTTAATAAATGTTTGTGCATTGGTACTAATTACATGATCCCCATATTTCTCGATTAATCGAGTCCCGTGCCAGTCTTTATGTTATTTTACTCACAACTACTGTCAGGTTGGCAGACCTGTATTTATACTTATAAAATATCAGCACAACATGAACTCGCTTCCAGGCTTCTGGAAGCTCTCCATGTTAACAGCTATCAGCATGTCTTGTGTCAGCAGAGCAGAGAGCCCTCATCCAGCTCTTTTAACAATCTCTGAAGTTCTGACTTAAAAGCATCTTAAGCCTTAGTACCTTCAGACTGCAGCACAGTCTGTTGTTGACAGCTCTACTCCTTTATCTAATGATGGAGGTAGTACACTGTCAACACTACTCTTATGTTAAAATAGACTTGAAAATGAAAATATTGTTTACAGAATATTTTGTCCTTTTGCTTCGTTATCAATTTGTTTTATCTACGGTTTTGAATTTATCAAAAAATGTCTTTTTTTTTTTTTTTGGTGGTTATAGTATGCATTTTGTAGCCTCTTTCTCAGTGAGTGGCTTCCTTGATTGTTATTATTCCTCTCCTAATTGGACTCATGATTGTTTCAGCTTTGTGAAATAGGCCCTGTTAAAACACCAGACACTATACAGAGAAGTGGAAATTACTCATAAACTGTATTCTGTTTGCATACAAGAAAGACAATCCAGGTAGGAGCACTCCCACACAAATCATAACAAACAATTACGTGATCAGCTCTCTTTCTTGTTGAAGATGATGCTTAATTTAAAATTTCTCTGATTAGGAAACAAGATTGCTTGAACTAAGAAATAGTAGCTGATAATAATTTATAGAGCTGCAGTTAGTTTTGTAACCCACAACATGCGTCCCTTTACTCTGCATCTATCTCACGTAAGTGTTCTCTCCTTTGCTTTCCGTGCAATAAAAAACAAGCTTAAATTCAAATCTGCCCACTCCCCTACTCCATGCTACTTTACCTGGACAGTGGATTGAAAACCTCCTTTCTCTTTCAAGACCTAGATGGTCCCAGAATAATTTGGACGTTCTTCTTCAGAACATTTTTACATTCCCTGATCTTGCTTCAAACTGTGACCCCTTCAAAGAATCTTGCTAGTACGTGTAGCCACCATTACCTTGAGTAGAAACTTTCTAATTTTTGAGTAGTGGTTTAGCTTTGAATTACTTTTATCCTGCTTGTGGTACAGAATTTGCTGTAACTGGTCAAAGAGCTCTCTGCATGTTCTTGATCTTCTTATAAGTTGGGCAGAGCAATTCACTAGGGAAGCAACCCATGTGTGTTCAGTTTTCTTTGATCAAGTAGGCCAATCACCACTGTGGACTCTGGAGACTTGAACTGCTGAAGAATAAAAGCTGGTGCCCTCCATCCTATAGATTGAGTTGTCAAATCCTGTCCCCTACACTTGTAAGCAATCATTCAGTCCAAGGATGTGACTGCTGTTCAGTCCTAGAGAGTCTGTCCCCAGTATCACATTATAAACCACATGGCTTCACTGTAAATGCTGAAAAGGCATAAAAATTACTAAATGAGAAATAAAATAAATCCCTCTTCTGAATATACAGATTGACCCTACAGGTGCTGAGGCTATAGCTGTTTTTAAATGCAAATAGCTTGAGCCCACATGGAGTACTATAAATTCAAGTGACCCTGATGAAGTGTTAACATAAATCAGATGAGGTTATGGGACTGGGATTGTGATTTTGGGGACAATGTTTGGTACAATGGATGCTTGGCCTTAATTACAGCTGCTAGCAATGAGCTGGAATTTTCCAAGTTCCTCGAGGAAATTTGGTCTTGAAACGAGTTAAGTTGACTGTGAAAACCATGCAGTTAGAGCTGTAGAGTTTCAGCCTGCTCCACTTTGTGTGACCTCATTTCTTATCTGTCCTTATGTGGGCAAAGGCAAACGGTGCAACCATTTCTGTTGATGTTGTTTTTGTAAGGATCCCCTTCTCGTGGCTTAAGCTCTTTTGTAAGATGCCAGGAAGCTGTTTATAAACTGGTAACTGCTGGGTCTGTCCCTATTGTTTTGGGATTCCTCTGCTCCCACATGGACCTGGCAGTGCCTTCCTAAAATGCTGGGGTGGTGCAAGAATGCTATTTCTGTAACTCTCCATTCCACTCTGGATTCTTAAATGCTAGTTAATCAGACCTCAAGTATTTAGCTGTTCTGAGAAGTGGGACACTAACAGCAAATACTCATGTTATCATCTGCAGAATCTGACTCCTCTGGTGGGGGGAGGCAGTAGTTCAGGCTCAACATCTTCCATTCAAACATGGGACAAAACTTGCCAAAAATGTGGTGTGCTAGTAATTGTAGTCCCGCTGGGACCTGAGGTGAGACCACAAGCTCTGTTTATTTGGAGCACTGAGCCTCCTCTGAGTATAATGAAGGTCAGTATTTTTGGAGATGGATTACTACACTCAACAGTCCTGAACATCAAAGGCCATTCACTTGAAATTGCAAAGGATAACGGTGCGTTTGCCTGCTGCAACAACTCCTCTGGATGCTGTGATTCTGAACAGTCTGCTAGGCCTGGAGATTTTTGGTATGGTGTTTGTGTGTGTTGTGCTTTTTCTTGTTGGATGTGGGAAGGAATTATTATTTTTTTTCCGTTGTGGTTGGCATGAGATATACTATGATAGACAGACTAGAATGCTAAAAAATATTGTAACCAAAAAATTCCCAAACAAATATTCAGGCACTTATGTAGGATTGCAGTAGAGGAAGAGAGTGGCTGCTAGTATTCTGCAAAAGCTAAATGTTTTCATGGCAATACAGCTGCTTCTGCATCCAATTTATCGTTTCAAGCACTACAGCATGAGGGTTAGAAAGCAACTGAGCCTTGGGATGGCAGCTCCCGTTCATTATTTTTCCTTTGATTCACTATCTCTGCCTCCATCACATATCTGTTGGATCAAGGGAACCGATTAAAAGACCAATACATTTTGACATTGAGATGAAGCCTGATTTGCCTTCTGAGAGCTCTGTAAAACTTCTGTTTATCATGGAGCATTTTTCATATCTTCTCTGCATAATGAAATGCTTCTGACGGGGACATGGTCTGACTGTGCTGCTCTGTGCATGTGGCACCATGTGCAAACAGGTTTCAGTGCACTGGTGTCCAAAGCTCTCCTCAGTGAGACATGTCATATAAGAGAGTGGAGAAGGATGTTGACCAGGGGGTTTCTCACATCACTGAGCACTGAACACACAAATTGGGAGTCTGGTCTCCTCAGATATCTTAGGGAGAGAGTCTGTTTGAAAGAGTGACTGTTGGAAAATGTGGAGCTATATGCTAATGTGTAGCCCCCTTGGCTGATTTGGAAGACCTGCTTGATTCTCAGCAGTTCTACCCATTACAACATATGGTACAAGACACTTCTGAGGTGGGTGAGCTTATAAATGCTGCTGTGTAAGATCAATTCCTAGCAACAGGTTAATTCAGCTAAGAAATTACTGAAGAAAAAAGAAGCCAGGAGATAGTGGGCATAATGGGAACGTAGGTGGGCAATTGCAGGTTATTCTTGTTCTTGCAGAGTTGCAATCTGTTCAAAGCCCCACAATGGGTAGGACTGGAGAGAGTTCTGTCATTGTCTTCTATCTGTTCACTTCCTGGTAGCGTTTCCAGTGTGAGGGAGCTTCCCAGTTTCTAGAGAACATAGTATGACAGTTTCTGGGAAGGTGCTGTCCGTCTCTATGACCATGGCTAAGAGAACACTACTGTTTAGCAAACACCATTTGAAGATCAGGTTGTTGTAACGTGTTTTCCTTGGGGCTACACTCAGATCACTCTAGAGACTGAAGTGGGTGTAGAAAACGTGTACTTGGTAGGCAGTGTAAGAATTTCTGTCTTCAGAGTTGGGACTTTAACCCATCTAACTTGACCTCCTACCATTAAATTACAGCCAGTTGTCTGTGTGGTGTGCAATAGCTCATGTTTGAGCTCAATAACGCACCTTCTAGAAAGGCAATCAACCTGGATCCAAGAACACAAAGGGATGGAGAATACACCCCTTCTTTAGCATTTTGTTCCAGGGGATAATCAGTCTAACAAAAGTGAAACAGATGATTCATTAGGATTTTTCTAACTCCAGCTCTGAGCCATTGTTCTGGTTCTTGCTATGCCTTTCTCCACTTGATTAGAGCTCTTAGTACTGGCATTTTTCTCCCCATGATAGAGCTTGCACTCTGTAATCAAATCCCCTCTCAACAACCTGTAACAGCAAAAAAAAAACAGCAGTGTATTTAAGCTGGAATCTACTCTGCCCCTCTGAAGAGGTAGTAACCAGTGATTTTAGCAGTTCAGTCATATGAATCATCATGCCAGTAATGCCAATTACATTACATTTTTTCCAGTTCCCTCTGTTTTTCCTTTGCATCCATGTCACACGATTTATGTATTGGCATCTTCTCTGTTTGTGAATTGTCATGTGGAGTTGAAGGTGTTATGGTTGGCTGTAAGACCTTGCATGGCTGTGGAAGTAACTACCTGATCAAGGCCTCCTTCTTTGTGCTGTATCTGTAGAGGTTTCTGAGCTGAAGCTCCTCTCTGTGTCAGAAATAAAAGGATGGTCTTACGTGAAGCGCCTTCAGCTCAGTTCTGCATTGCTCCATGTTTGACAGTCATCAGAAGCCTGCCTGGACTTTTGAATGTATGTTAGCCTTCTACAGCAAGTTGGCATTTGGGCTGATCACTCTCCTCTTGGGGATTTGCTGGATCTGGGGGATTTGGAGAAGCCACTCCACAGTCTTTTTAGGCAGCTATTTCAATGTGCAGCAAGCCACCTTAACTTCATTATCAGCTGCGTTTGTGTACTTGATATTGGTTAGAAATTGAAAAACAAATCAAAACAAAAAAAACTTCTGCTTATCAAGAACACTGTCCTTTCCTAATGGCTTTCAGAGGAAGCATTTCCATGCATAAAACTAAGCTCTTTAATTTTGCCTTACCTGTTAATCTTGCTAACATCTTCTACACAGTGTCCTGTTTGCAAAACAGGACTAGTCTTTGGGATCTGTGTGCAATGCCCATGGGGAGCACAAGCGGTGTGGAACAGACTTTGGAGTAGACGGTGCTGAGCAGACCTGTGAGGGATCCTGGATGTTTTGGCTGGCCTCTGTGGAACTTCTGGAACTTCAGAAGCACATATACCTTATATGCCACTTGAATAATGCAATTAGTGGGAATGTAAAAAAGCAGTCTTGTCAGTATAAACTTTACCATGCAGTCAGTCAAATCTGAACTGCAAATGCTGTTATGGGGTAAATAAATTTCCCTAGATTCAGACAAGTTAACTATATCTATCATCTCTATTACCGCAAGCTACTCTGTTTCTGTGACCGAAACCAGCTCTGTAACATCTATGCAGACCTATTCTCAAGGTAAAAACGTCACTTACCGTTACTGGGAGTATCGAGTGTCATCAGAAACAGTGCTCACTCTTTTCCTTCATGGCGCATTGCCCAAACAGAACCGAATGGCATGCTGCCTCCCCAGAAAATGCCCTTCTCACCTGCAGCACCGCCAGGTTTCATGCTGCAGTTTCTCCCCGGATTAGGACACAGTCTGGTCCTGCTGTCATCGGTGCCTGGTCACAGCTGAGACTGGTTCCAGTGCCGAGGAGGGTGTGACAAAGCCGTGCTGAGCACACACACCACACCGTGCTGCTCCTCTGAGTAACGCTGGTTTGTTCAGAGGTGGGTGACAGGTTTTAGGTACGTATCCCAGAGGCGAAGGCCTCACTCATGGTACAGTTCTGGAGGTAAGAAACCTGAAATCATAACCTACTGCTCCTGGGTAGGCACACGTGAGCTCCTAGGTGTCATTTTATTCCTCGCTTTGGAGCTAGCTTTTGTAGTTTTACTACAGGTACGACAGGCTGGAGCCACTCAGGTTATGAACGCTTTTATCTCTTTGAAGGACTCTCCTTTTGAAATGAAATGTCTCTTGGCCCTTAGCTCCAAGGTGGAACTTCGTAGGGAGCGGGGCAAAACTGCTCTCAGCACGGGGAATTTGGAGCCATTTTACTTCCTTTGAAGCCATGAGTTGTTCCCGAAGTCACTGCTGTGCAGTAGGAAAATCCCGGGGGGGCAGGCAGGAAGCAGCGAGGTCGGCGGCACGCTGCAGAACATCGCCACTCGCCCTCACCTCGCCTCACGTCGTCCCTTCCCTGGCAGCGCTACCTTGTGTAGATGGCCCCGGGAGCTGAAACTACGCGAGGAGCTTTTTGTGTGGGCTTGTGGTTAAAACCTGAGGTGGAGGTGGGAAAAAAAACTGAGGCGGAGGTGGGCTTAGGGTTAAAACGTGAGGTGAAGGTGGGGTTAAAACTTGAGGTGGAGATGGGCTTAGGGTTAAAACTTGAGGTGAAGGTGGGGTTAAAACTTGAGGTAGAGGTGGGTTTGGGGTTAAAACCTAATCCAAAGGTGGGCTGAGGTGGGGCTTATGCATTTTCCCCTCAGCCACCAACTGGCCCTGGTAATCATCTTGAGCCCCGTCTGCCACCCGGGCTCCACACACAACGAGCGTTCCCTCAGCGGCTGCATAGCACCACAGCTTAATAACACTGGAGCTGGAGCACCCATTATTTGGACCCACACTGAACCGTGCCGAGCCCCCCGTGTTCCCCCATATCCCCGGGGGTCCCTGAGGAGAACCCCCTCCCGCCAAACCCCAACCCCTGACAGCACTGGGGGGGGGGGGGGGGAGTGGGCGGAGCCTCAACCAGACCCCGCCCCCTCCCTGCCTGGCCCCGCCCCCGGCTGTCAGGCGGCAGCCGCCGGTCCCGCGGGCAGGGGCTGGGGCTGGGGCTGGGGCGGCCGCGGGATGCGGCGCTGAGGCGGCGGAGGAGGAGGAGGAGGAGGAGGAGGAAGAGGAGGAGGAGGAGGCTCGGTGGTGGCGGCGGCTCCGCGCTGGAGGCTCCGCGGCGCTGCCTCCCGCAGCCCCATGATGTGCCTGGAAAGCGACGGCTCCTCCGGCAGCAGCCCGGCTTGCGGCGGGCGGCTCCGAGCCGGTGACGAGGAAGAGGAGGAGGAGGAGGAGGAGGAGGAAGAAGAGGAGGGCGAGCGCGGCTGCTGCGGCCGGGGAGCGGAGGGCGAGGTGCAGACGCTGTCGGGCAGCATGAACCCGCCGCCCGAGCGCCCCGCAGCCCGCCGCAAGGCGCCGAGCCTCGGCAGGGCACGCGTGGCCGCCGCCGGCATCCTCAGCGTGGGCAACGTGCTCAACTACCTGGACCGGTACACGGTGGCAGGTGAGGGCAGCGCTGCTTTTTTGGGGCTTTTGGGGCTCCTGGATGGGGTCCCCGGCTGGCATTTGGGGTTTTGGGGTCGGGGCTCGGAGCGCGGTGGGGTTGCAGGGGTCCCGGCTCCGTCTCGCCCTGCGGTGGGGTAGGGTGAGGCGGGCTGCAGCGGCGCCCATTGTGAGCCCCCCGGTGGTATTGTTCTCTGCTTTGCCTTAATTTTATGGGAAATCAAAGGAGGAGTCCTTTGTTTGGCCGGGCTTGGCACGGCGCTGCTTCTTCGGGCAGCCCCGGCAGGGATGCTGGAGGGGCTGCGGGGTGCCAGCAGCATCCCCAGCCCAGGGGGCAGCACCCGCTGGGGAGGCGCAGCCCCCACGAACACGGGGTGCGAGCCACGCCGAAGGAAAAACCCTTCTCCAGGAGGGTCCTTGCCCCATGGACCTGGCAAACAGGTGCCACCAGCACTGGGATGGGCGCTGGGGCATCGCGCTGCACCTTGCGGGGCGCCTCTCGCCTTCGAGCCGGGCGCTGCCAGCCCAGGTTTGGACACGAACGCGTGCCAGGATGCGCTGCTCAGTCCCTAGAGGGGACTCCTCGTTTATTCCCGTCAGGCGATAGCAGCGGGGAAGAAAACGATCGCCGAAGTTTTTCTAATTAGAAATGAAGTAGGCTTGGCGGCACTCAACTGTCTCGTGTAATTAACCGTAATGCATATTCTGCGTTTGGCAATACCGATAATTTCTGTCTTCGGAGCTTACAAATGCGTCTGCGCATGTATGAATTTTGCTCTGTGCATATACATACTTTAATCGCTAGGACTCGATGTGGTGTTAAGCAAATCAGCGTATTTGTTTATGCTGCATTAAAATATGTTTGTAGGGCAGTAATAGGGTGCAAGGGATACAAACCCAGTCGTTGCTGTCAGCGTAAGTTGGCCAGGATGGTTTGGTTCTGTTTGCGGTAGCAAAGTGGAAAGGGTTAGAATGAAAATTTAGCTGAGTGCTGTTGTGGCTTTTTATTATGATATTTAGACAGGGGTTGCTCCTTCTGGAAATGCAAAGGCCCAGTCTTGGGAGGTACCAAGCAGTCGCTTGGTCCTCAGCATGTTACAGGAAGAAGCCTGAAGATCCAACATTGCTCTGTTATTAGCCGAGGAAATTGTAGTTTGCTCCCTCACCCTCAAATAGGAATCTCTAGTGCGGAGACTGACCACGAAGCACCATTTTCCTTCCATGCATAGAAAGGTTCCTTTTCAGGAAGCTATCCCCCAGCATGCATACACAGGCTATTTATACATGTATACATGTATTTAAATCATTATCTTATTCACCTGTTTGTAATGTTACTTTGAGCAACAGTTTTGTCATCTCTTTTTTTTTGTCTTCAAGTACAGAATATGTGGGATGCTCTGGCAAGGGAGGGGAGAAGCATCTTCATTTATGGGAAGGCTGAAAAGTGCCTGACCAAAGAGAGGATAAAAATGCCTGCCTGCTGGGATGTAGCATCACCAGCACTACAGTATTTCTAGGGTAAGCTCTGGCTTGGCAGTACCCAGTAACCGCCCCGTGGAACTTATCTGCTAGCTTTCAGCTTGATAGCAAAGGTTACGAGATCTCCAACATCAGACTTTCCCTTTAGGGACAGCTGGGGGCAGAACCAAGTTTTGCACGACCTATTTGTCTTGTGCTGGTTGGTATTTGTTTTTCAAACTGATGTTTTATAAAGTGCTAATCTGAAACAAGGAACAATTTAAATCTGGTCTAATAGAAGAGCTGTGGTAATAAAATCATATATTTTTGTGCTCAAAGCTGACTTCATAATGAAGTCTTCTTTAAAAGCAATCTTTGCTTTTATTTGTTGAGTCTCAGTGCATACCACATACTTATGTGACGTGCACTTGCATATGAATCAAGCTAGCACTTTGAATATTCAGTTCATGTCTCAAGACAGGTAATAATTAGTGAACACAACTCTTCAGACCTTCAAAGTACGTTGCAAATATGAATTGTTGCAGCAACATAATATGGTGCTTTAACACTAGCCACATTACGGCAGGGGAAGTAGCATGAGAAGTTACGACTCACCTAAGGCCAGTGACCTGCTGTGAGAACTGTGTTAATTCCTGGTTCCAGCTCCATCCGAAAAAAGTGTTCAGGAGCGGCGGTACCGATGGAAACTGGTTCCTGGGGGCTTGTGTCTCCAGGGTGATCCCTGCTGTGGGTTCTCTGAGGTCAAATAAGAGTTGACCTTTGTCATTAACCTTTCTCTTGGTGTCCTGTAAGAGTCCTCTGCCCATTTTTTTCTCTCTTTTTTTAAAGGAAAACTTTAGGACTTCTTCCTGAAATGCCCCAAAGTGGTCAGTAGGCAGCTGACTGATAGACATGAGCAGAGAACCTGGTTGTTTGGCCATGATACTAAAAGTATGCCTTCTGTCTTATTTTAAAACTTAATTCACAGCCGTTTTGGTCTTCCTGGTCACAGATGCACGTTTTTAAAGCAGGTATATATTTAGTCAAAGTCATCATATTTAGAAAAGATGATAATCTGTGGAATTCTTTGTGGCAGATGTAATTCTCAGAGCATCTTCTGCTATTTTCTAACTAACCCACACCAGTTAGATAATACACATCCAGTCAGTGCAGGGAGCTCTTATGTAACAGAAAGAAATTGGAGGCTGCCCTCTCCCATGGCACTTCTTGCTCCTCATTGCTAAAAGGTGGACAGCAAATGCAGTGTTTCTTGGTGTTTATGCTCTTACTTCTGAATATAAAGATTGTGTATAATGATTTTTTTCAGGGTAATCTTTTTCAGGTGCAGCAAAGAAAGAAGTAGGTACCTGTTTCCCTAGTTCTGGTTTCAAGGACGTCCCATTACAGGTGAAAGACGTTTGGGACGGGATGTGTCTTTTGGTATCTGGGACATTCAGTGACAAAACTGGAGTGCAGTTGGAGATGTGGGACATGCACAGCTTCACACCTGACACTGAGTTGAGGCTCTTTTGGGAATACGCAGTAAAACTGGGCCTCTGCTGAGGACCGTCCTATTTCCTATGGTTTAAGAATAAGTTTCTTCCAATACTTTCAAAATAAAAAGCCTGAATAGTGATATTGAATCTTTTAGAACCGTCCTAATGTTGGTGCAGAGCTGAGAATTCCCACTGCGTATGGGGAATATTAGAATATAATGATATTTGGGAGAAGCTCTCCCAGACAAAATGTGGGAGTGCCTCTACTGTGGCTCTTATAAAGAAAAGATTGAAAACAGTGCTGAACATTACTGACTTGAAGGGAAATGATCCTCTGCAATTTTCTTAATAGGTCTTTGATCATACTGAAAACAGTTGCCTGTGGAAAGAGTGTTCTTTCAAAGAGCCGTGATATTGTGTTGCTATTAGAAAAACAAAAAATAAGGAAAAGGGAAGATTAGCAGTTATGAAATCCTTGTAGATTACCTGTGACACTATAGCATTTCAGCCATCTAGTGATGCTGGGACATATCCTCTTCCTTAATGAAGTTTTGGGAAAAGTCATCTTACCTTCAGAAGCTTGGAATGCGGTTTTGCAATTATGCCACGAATGACCTTTTACTGTGCCTGCTGTTGACGATGAAAATAGTCTTGCTTCATTTAGGGTGTCACCTCCACCTTCTAATTCAGACGCTACTTCCTGGCATTTCTGTAGTGCCTTTAATTTAAAGGTAATGATTTAATTAAGCTGGAGAACTCCCCAGCAAAGTAAATGAGTCTTACTATCCCACTACAGAAGGGGAAGAGTTGTAGAGTGTCGGCGATTTGCCCATGGTAATGTAGTTAGTGGCAGAGTCCTGGCTGGGACGAGTCCATCCTTGAGATTCTCTGTCCCTGTGACGCAGTAAGCCATAGGCTTTGGTCTGGTGTTTTTGTCTTGTAAATGTCTGTAACTTGCTAATAACCATATTTGTGTTAATTAGCCTCCCATTACAACACATAGTTGCAAATACCATTCTTTGAAGATACACACACATGCAAATGATTACTGAAAGTTGAAAGTCAAGTTTAAAACTATGTAGTACAAGCTATAACTGAAGGGTTAGGAAGGGTTCAAAACTAACTCCAAATGCCAAGACATTCAGGAGTTTATGAGGCAAAACTGCTTTCTGTAATTTGTGAGTTCACGTTTGCAATTGTAATCTATTACCTTAATGTGTGAAATCTTAGACTGCATGAATATCATTCATGTTTCGTACTGAATGGTCTTCATGCAATCTAAGTATCATACAGGTAGTGGGATAAAGGGAGCCCCTTATCCTGACTGTAACAAGACTATGCTCAGTGCTTATAGTTTCAGGGAGGAAACCATTAAGTGGCAGTGCAAGCTCTTCATTTTTCATCTAGTGAAGCTAATCTGAGTCTTGCTATTACCTAGGATTCAGCTGTAGAAGGAGTGCAATGCTGGCAAACACTAAGAAAGGATGCTTGAGCCAGTGGTGTCAGTAGCTCACAGACACGAGAATCTGCAAAGGAACAACAGTATTTTTTTTGCTTGGGCACCTGTTACTGGCTCAGAATTCAAGAAGTGCTGCAGTGTGAACAAAAGCCGGGAGGACTGAAACTCACACACTTCAGAAACGAGCAATAGAAATCACTCTGCAGCGCGATGGCGAAGCCTGTGTAGTAGCATCTGGTTCTCTAATGTTGTCTTTCCCCTGTGCGATGGGCTTTCCTGCATCGTCAGCTACTTCCTGTTTGCTGGCTCTTATGCCAGTTGGCAGGATTTGTTCCTGAGTATTTTACATTTCAAGTGAAGTCTTATTATGTTTAATCATAGTATTTTTCTTCCTTGTGATGTAGATTTGCCAGATAGTTACTATCTTTGTTATTATGTGCAGATTTTCCTGTTTGCCTCTGAGATCCTCTTTTATGCCTGTTGATTTATTTTATCCCTAAAGCATCCAAGCATTCACAGTCAGTGAATATGGGCTTTATTACATGGAGTTAAGGTCCTCATAAATATTCAGTGCATTCTTAAGAATGTGATGATCTTATTAGTCCCTTGATCTCTGAGACTGTCAATATTAGAAGCTGTGTGGAGAAGCTTCTCTGGTCAAAGGTGTAGGAATTCTGTAATCATTCCTTCAGGACTTTTCAAATATCATGCCAAGCTATAATATGGTTAAATTCCATCAGTCGCCTTGTTTTCAGATGTTCCTATTTATCATATATTTACTCTTTATTACTTCTCGTTGACTGTACACCAGAAGCAGCTAAACTGCACACTAGGTAGCATGGTAGACTACTAGGTTCAGTAGACATTGGTAAAATACAGTGACTTTGCCATAACATGAAAGTCCACAGCTCTTGCTTTATATCTTTAGAGAAGGTGACCCTGTAGTGCAGGGGAACTTATGACTGAAATATGGTGTGATAAAATGTTGCCTGAATCAAAGTTTGTAAAGATGTAAAGATCTTGAGGTACTTTATAATAAAGGTTCTGCTAATAAGGGTTTGTGACACCTATTCAGGAGATTCAGCAGGAAACCACAGTTTTATTTTACAGATAGAAATTAAGAACTTTGGAGATCAGAACTTTTGTTGGCATCATCATTGCTCTATGTGTACTAATTATAGGCAAGGACCCTGTAGTGCAGCTCCTGCTGAACAAGACAGTGCGCCCACAGTACTTATAATCCACATGCATCAGTGTTTTGGGCTTAGGTGGCAAGGTTTTGGTAGCAGGGGAGCTGCGGGGCTGGCATCTGGGAGCAGAGCCCAGCAGTTGCCCCATGTCAGATCAGAGTCAGATCCAAAAGGGACCTGCTGCTGGCCAGAGACGAGCCTGTAAGAGATGTTGGTTGTGCCTCTGGGAGAGCAAAAAGGGAAAAACCTGCTGCATGACTGCAGCTGGGAGAGAGGAGTGAGAGCATGTAGAGAGCCAGCCCTGCAGCCCCCAAGGTGAGTGCAGGAGGTGCTCCAGGCACACAGCAGCAGTTCCCCTGCAGTCTGTGGAGAGGCCCCTGGTGGAGCAGGCTGTCCCCCTGCACCCATGGGTCCCACATGGAGCAGATCTCCACGCTGCAGCCTGTGGAGGAGCCCCTGATGGAGCAGGTGGATGTGGCCTGGAGGAGGCTGCGGCCCATGGAGAGCCCCTGCAGGAGCAGGCCCCGGGGCAGAGCTGCAGCCCGTGGAGAGGAGCCCACGCAGGAGCAGGGAGTCTGGGGGGAGCTGCCACCCATGGGGGACCCGTGCTGGAGCAGTTTGCTCCTGAAGGATGGATTCAGACCCCTGTGGGAGCAGGTTTTGAAGAGCTGCTGCCTGTGGGAAGCCTCCAGACCCCATGTGGAGCAGGGGCAGAGTGAGGATGAAGGAGTGGCAGAAACGAAGCATAAGGGACTCACCTCAGCCCCCATTCCCCAGCGCTGCCTGGGGGGAAGCAATGGTGAGGGTGGGTGGTGGAGAGGTGCTCTTAGTTCTCACTGCTCTACTCTGTTATCTGTAGGCAATAAATTACATTAATCTCCCTTACGCTGAGTCTGGTCTGCCCATGATGGTAATTGGTGAGTGATCTCCCTGTCTTTATCTCAGTCTCTGAGCTTTCTTTTCATCATAGCTTCTCCCCTTGTTCTGTAGAGGAGGGGCAGCGGTGGAGCTTAGCTAGCTGTCGGTGTGAAGCCACCACAGTCAAGAGATACCAGAGGGCTGTAGGCCACAGAACCTGAGGGAAATGAGACACCGGAGAGGTTAGTGTAAGGAGCCCCAGCAGAGAAGCTGGTATGTCCTTCTGTAGGCAGCACAGCCAGAGACTGGGGAGGGATTTGAGGGAAGGCAACAGGAGCAATCAGCAGATGTCTGCAGGCAACATCTACCAAACATGATGAGCATCACAGCAAAAAGCATGAACATGTCCATGGGAGATGGAGGATAACATCTTTCTCTCTAGTTGAGTTTTCTGGAAATTGGTGCTGTGGATGTAGGGTGTTGAGTGTTTCAGAGAAAAAAATAATGAATGTTCAAAATCAGTTCTACGCAGGACCTATGAAATGCCTAAGGGGCCATGGAAGTTAATGGGAGTTGAGCAGGATGGGCTTGGGCTCAGAGCCCGAAGAGGTGCAGTGATGTGAACAACTCCTGCTGGTTTCTAGAGAGGTTTGGGTACAGAAGGTGGCATGGGCTTCTCATGAAAACTGTATTCTTGGTGAACTGGTCTGAAATTCTTGTCTGAAAGTCAAGAAGCACATCTGAGACAGGTATGGGCAAAACAAAAGCAAAAGCTTGACAGCGAAGTAAAACCAAGCCCCTTAGTTCTGATTTATGACTTCTAGAAAACCTCCCTTTGAGTTTGGTACTATTAAAATAGCTTGGCATGCTATTTATAGACTGAACAAGTACTGTACTTAGAATCGGCGTGTGCAGTAGGCATCTCATACACACATTTTCTTTTTTTTTTTAACACGTTTGCTTGCATTGTTGTTTTGTGGGTGTTTGTCTTGTGTAACCCAGCTATTTCTGTAGGGTTGCAGAGAGAGGAAGTGAAAGGGAGGGAACACGAGTTTCCCTGCTTTTGGTTTTACAGCAGTATAAATAATCAGGAAAGTGAGAATATAAGGGATCCCGGATGGGCTGTGGGATCCTTCACTTCACAAAGCAACAGGTCATTGCTTTGGACCTGTTCCCAGTCAGGAGAGGCTGAAGGTTTCTTCTGGAGGGCTCTGTGCTGGTTTCCTCCCCTCTCTTCATGATGCGCTGTGTTTCATGAAAGCCTCCACACAAGACAACCAGCATGTTGTCTCTCAAAATATAGAACTGCAACAACAAACAAGGTGGTGAGGGTGATGTTTCAGCTCCCACCTGTACTTTGGTTTTGAGGGAACATGTGTCAGTCACCCCTCTGCAGAACTGCAGATTTTCTGTCACAACTGAAAATCACAGAACAACTTTCCCTGAAGAGAAGGGACAGAAAGAAAACAGACAGAAGAAAAACTCAGCTTTATGTCTCGCCATACCTAAATGCAGCAGTATGAATATGCCATGCTTATGTTGTTAGTGAACAGAATCATCTCCTACAGGTTTTTTTTTGTTTGTTTGTTTGTTTGTTTTTGTTTGTTTGTTTGTTTTAATACCTTTCCTATGCTTCTGCTTGTGGCCAGCAGCTGCAGTGGCTGATCAGAGCAGTGCCGGGAGAATATCGGGGCTATACAGAGAAAAGCTGCAGTAGCAGCTTGGAGCTTGGCTGGCAGAATGAGAGAAGCACATGGTGGAATGAAAATCCCTTCAGCCTTGCCATGTGATGGTGTTTCTTTATTTTATTTTAAGGCTGCGTTGAGCCAAAACTGCTCTAATCCATTTTATTCCTTGTTCAGGCTTTTGCCCATAATTAAGTAAATAACAGAACACAGTTAATTATTTCTGTTTCATAGCTTTCAATTTTCTTGAGTAGTATTAGAAACACATCGTTACTGCCGTAGAATGTGAGCCCTGTGCTCTTGGTGACATGGAAAACAACAAGAGTGGGTGAGCTGACAGGTGACAGGACTTGGGGCTGTGTGGAGCCTGCAGGGCTTGAATTAAACTTACCTGCAGGTTTGCTTTGATTCCTGTGGCTGTCCTGTGATCTGCACTCTGCATATTTTCATTCCAGAGAGGAGATCCTTTGGGAGAGACTACCAACGAAGCAGTGCAGATCCCAAAAAGGGGGGGGTCATGCCCTGTTTGGTACATGCAATTTTTGCTTTCTTCTGTCTGTCACCTCTTTATTTCATGATCTGGGCCTGTGTTGTAGTGATGACCTTGGATGTTGTGCATTTATGCTGGTGTATAGAGTTGCTTTAGCGCAGTTTTTCTACCAGGTGTGCAGTTTGGGAAGCTTAGGAACAGCTGTTTGCTCTTGCTGTATTCCTCTTCAGTGAGGAATTGCTCATTTGATTTTTTTTTTTTTTTTAATTTGAAAATGTGTGACTGTAACAGGATATTGGTGCTTTTTTTATTTTTCTTTCCCCAACAAGGTACTAGATTCTCCATTTTATATTGCCGTTAGCATTGGGTTGTCTTCTCCAACAGACCCATATCTCATATTGCAACCCATATCCCAGCTGGACCCCTGCAGCATGAGGAGCTAAATACCCTGACATGGCACCAGCCGACCAAGCTCCGCTGCCGTCCAGTAATAATTTAAGTAATTGGGCAGCTCGGGGTGGGGAGTGCTGGTTCTGGGACACTCGCTCAGGACTGCTTGAGGTATGTAGGGCAGGGACTAATTTTGTGCAGTTCCAAGCATACTGTCAGTGCTAAATAATAATTAATATAGAATTGCAACACTATTAATAAATATCACCTGTGTAGGTTAGGAAACAAACTTTGCAATAAAGAAAAATGATTTCTTCATTTTTTTTTTCCTGACACACCAATGCGGTTCCTAAAGAGCTGTCATTGCATGTGTTTGTGTGTTAAGCTATTAGAGCTCAAATACTGCTGCAGCTATATGACTGTCAAAACACCTATAATGGTCTTGTTATTCCATCCAGCAGCCAGAAATGCTGACTAACTTTCAGGATAACAATCTTTTATATATTCAGGAAACAAAATACCCACGGGCCACTGGTGACTGACAGCTACAGTGCTCTGATTAGAGCTGACAGTTCCTGATCAGCTGTGTCTTGGATGTGTTAGTCTCTTTTCTGATGGGGAAGGGAAGGACAAAAGCAACACATTGTGATAGAATCAGGAGATAAGACTTTTTTGTTGTGTGTTTTTTTTTTTTTTTTTTTTCCTTTTGCAATTTTAAAGGAATTTGTGACTCAGAACTACCAAACATAGTACCCAGGTAATACTGCTTGGAAGAGCAACCACTGATCTCTCCGTGATGGCTTTCCCATAATGGGGTATGGAAAATACTAAGGTGCCAATTTCCAGTTGTTGATTTTAGCTGTAACAACAGTGTGCTGCGATTCCTGAGCTTCTGATGATGGGCAATTAAGCAATGGCCACTGAACAGTGTGGGGTTTTTTGTTTGTTTTCTTCCAAACAGTATTAATACAAAGGAGAAAATGATTTTGCCCCTAAATGAGAGGAATCCCGGTGTTGTGTTCACCTGTGCTTGCATGCAATCTGCATTAACAATCTCATAATCCCTAATAAAAAAAACTGGAGTCATGGGTCACAGCGTGATGTTGGGTGATAGCTCTGGGCAAAGGTTGGGCGCTTGCCCACTAGCCCTCTCTGCCCTTTCATCGGGCCTTTTTCCCCAACAGCATTCCTTAGCTGTTGAGGGAATAACAAACTTCATTTCATTTACCAATGTGTTCATTTAATTTGCGTTTTTATATGCTTGCAGATGCTGGATGCTCACAAGCACTGTGCAGCATTATCCCTCATGTGCTGCGGTGCGCTTGCCAGCTCTGTGGTGCACTTTGAACTGTTCAGAAGCACTGAAAAGCACTGAAATGCATTCGATAGATGTAAGATATATCAAATAATGAGTTTACTGCTCTTCCCTATTTCATTACAACAGTGGCTTGGTAACACAGCTAAAACTTAGTCGCTCATCATTTCCTTCAGAAAACCTGTATTTGGATTTAGGCGTAAATTGCACCTCTTGCATGTGGGCAAATTCCAGCTTGGCATAAAGGACGTCATGCGCAGCTATTTTTTGAGTTAGGTAAGTGCCTGGTTTTGTAAGCTAGTGCATTGTTTGAGACTTGCACCAACACCCATGAAGCTGGGTGGACCTTTCGCTACTTGCTGAAATAAATTTTGTCTCCAAGTTGCTGGGGTTGGGGGCATCTTTCTCGAAGAAATAAACCTGTAAGTCCCAGCAGTTAGAGGTGCTGTGCAAGGGGAACAGCTGCGCTTCTTGGAGCTCACTTCTAGCCCAAACATATTTGTCGAGTCATTGCATGTGGCCCTTCCACAGGGTCTGAGTCTCTCATGCCATGCTTAAGTAAAATTTTTTTTTTTTTTTTAAGGTGTGCTAAGATGCATGTGAAATTAAGGCCTTTTTTGGGCAGTTATTTATGGTGCAGTTGGTGAATTTTAAGTTGTTACTAAGCCTCCAAAACTATCAGTTTTTTGGACCATGGCTTGAGAGGGATTGCAGCAGTATCTGAAGTACATGGAGGTGAATCCCTTCTGCTCTGCTCTTCATTGTTCTTGTTAAACTTGTTTTTTCTCTCCCTAATCAGTAATGCTTCTGTATTCATAATAACTTTCAAAATCATGTTAAAATATATATAATGGTATAAAATGTCAAAAACTGAGTGCCTGATCGCAAGCTTACATTTGCCTCAAAAATGTACACTTAAATCACTTGCATCACTGAAAGCCACTTTACTTCCTCAGAATAAATTAGCAGTAGAGCTGTGTTAGCACCAGGCTTCTTGAATAAAAAGGCAAGTTCTGTGAGTGGCTGGAAAGAGGTTTCTAGCTAATACAGTCTGAATTAGGATTTAACCTTCTTGATTTAGATATTTATTTGAGCTTTGTTACACTCTCCCTTCACATTTTCCATGTGAATATGAAATATGTTCATCACCATTTAGTAATTACTGGACTCAGTAACCGGACAATACTTGTTTTTATTCACTCCAAGACTTGTGCAACTGAGCTGTAAGCTGTTTCAGTCTTGAGTGGGAGAGATTTCTTATGCAACCACTGTCTGTAGTGAGAGAAGAGTGTGCGGAACAAGCAGAGCCTTGGGAGAGCTCAGTCTGGCTGCCTGGCCATGGACACTCAGCCCCCGGGCTTTGCCTGGCTGCCAGAAGCCAACAGGTAGGATCGTTCGTGGTGCAGACATCACAAGTTAGTAGACTGAAATCACTGATGCCATAATTCAGCTGTTTCTAAATTTCATCAATCACACTTCTGGCTGCCAAAACAAATGTTTTTCAGCCTTTCATTTTTCCTGGTAGATTAAAACAAAGACATACTTTTTTTTTTTTTTTTTTTAATACATGAATTTTGCTGCAGCAAAGGAAAATGCTGAGAGGAAACTCTACCAGCAGCGCTGGTTTTCCACCATTTTCAGTTCTTTCCTATGCATGAATAAGGCTTGCTTTCACGTTTTTTTTTGACATATTTTTTATTTTTCATCATTGGCATTGACATCATATAGAGGATTACTGTTTGCAGCTTCCAGTTGAACACATTGACTCCATTTTCCTTTGCTGGTGTTGAGTTGTAAAGGCAAGAGACCTAAAATATAGACATTACAGTCATGCAGAAAGTTTCTATTTAAAAAAACTTATAAAACTAAGTATGGTGGTTCTAAAATATACTTGCTCTTTTATAATTACACACTTTAGATATTAATACATGTAATTTTGAAAGTGTAATTTAGTCTCCGGTAGGTAGCATCACGACGATTTTAAGGTAGGTTTAAAAAAAAAAAAAGTGCCTAAATATCTTGACAAGAGCAATTTTCTTCTTTAGGATCTTCCTGGGTTTAGTATGGAGGACCGGATCCTAGACTGTGGTGAGGTTTTTTTGTTTTTGTTTTTAATTTTGAGCCAGGACAGCAGAGGCTGAATTGATCTGTCTCTTAAAGAAACAGCCTCAGGGTGCTCCCATGGGATTTCAGGACTGGAGGGAAGCAAGAGCACACTTTGGGTACATGCAGTTGGCCAGTTACAGCTCAAAAAGAGGCTTGTGGCAGCTCTTAAAAAGCCAGTTAATAAAAGAGTTGCTAGCATCTGCAAGTGTTATGGACAAAGCGTGTCAGTCTGTGCGTGTGCTGGTGTGCTCACAACCCGACTCCAGACTCCCCTGCTCTGTATTTCTCTGAAAACATTAGTTTCCCTTTAAATCTGGGATAGTGTCTTTCCAGTCAAAATTGCTATGTGGCATGTGGTTT
This sequence comes from Netta rufina, assembly GCF_964035555.1. Classification (NCBI taxonomy): domain Eukaryota; kingdom Metazoa; phylum Chordata; class Aves; order Anseriformes; family Anatidae; genus Netta; species Netta rufina. The sequence continues at coordinate 4,178,725 of NC_140145.1, read as the reverse complement.
GCTGAGGGGAAAGCAAGTAATTTGTTGTCTACCGGGCGATCGTGCCATGTCAGCTGTCTGATCCCCCTGTAATTTCGCTGTGGACCACTGCTCAGAGCCCCTGCTGCTGAGCATGCAGCTGCATGAGCCCTTTACGTTCAGCATGGGTGCTTGGAGGGTCCTCACTCTTTATTTCCTTCTTTCCCTCCCCCAGGCTGTCACTTGTGTGTAATCAAATTAAGCAGTGGCACCAGCCCCAGCAGAGAAGAGCCCCTCTGTTAGAAGGCAGGCAATCCCTTTAGAGTTTGCTCGCAGATTTCATCATTTGCACCTGCCTTTACTGGCTACTGATCCGACCTTGCCTGCCAGCAGCCTGTGTTGAGAAGTGGTCCCTGTTCCTTCTATCTCAATTAAGAGTTTTAAGGACACTTCTTTACTTGCCAGCCTCCTAAAGCTTGTCTTTGTCCACAAACACGCTGCATTATATTTTTACAGGGTCCAGTTGAACAGCGCTTTCAGCGCGTGTAAGGAACACGAGAAAGGGCACTGTTAGGAGGTTTCTGTTAAATACATAAAGAGCGGCAGCAGCCCAAATCACCAGCAACTGGTGTCAAGTGATAGCTGTGTGAGGATGCTGGGTGATCTGAGGCAGTCATTCATGGCACGCTGCAGGTTTTTATTTGAAATTCTCTGTAAGTTGTAAGGCCTGGCTTGCTGTCTCTAGACATTGTGGGCCTAGGGCTGCTGTCCCTGCCTGCACAGGGCCCCGTGGGCCAGACACACGTCTGCCTTGGCAGCAGCCCATGGGTGTGAAATGGCCTTTGGGCTGTGTGATGGGGGAAATCAGGCTGTGACAGGGGAAATTCAGGCTGGATATTTGGAAGAGGTTCTTCACCAAGAGGGTTGTCACACACTGGAACAGGCTCCCCAGGGACGCAGTCATGGCACCAGGCCTGTCGGAGTTTAAGACGCGTTTGGACTGTGCACTTAGTCATATGGTCTGAATTTTTGGGTAGACCTGTGTGGTGCCAGGGGTTAGACTCGATCCTTGTGGGTCCCTTCCGACTGGGGATATTCTGTGATGTTGTGACTGCACAGGTCCTTCTGTCCTGCCCCTCACTGCCTGAGGCAGCCCTTGGAGCCCCAGCAGCCATCGCTTTCTCAATGTTGAAGTTGGAAACTATTTCCTCCACCATCACCTACAGGTGTTTCCCTATGCCATGAAGCCATCTCATTTTAATATCTTCCATTGCAAAGTATTCACTTCTTTGTATTCAGCACTTCTTGGCTCCACACAGCCTGTGTCCGCTCTTTTTCTCTCATTAAAATCATGAACTCAGCACTGTGTGGAGGAACTTTCTGAGGGGCCTGCTCAGCAAACTGCAGCAGTTGGTTTATGTTGGGGTTTGCTACTGCAGCCCCCTCATCAGGGATAATTTTGCTGCTATGCTTTCATTTGGGTGATGGATATTGCAAATTCCTCTGTGGGGGTTGCAGAGGTACCTGTGCACCCAGAGGGAGAACCCCTGTGCCAGAGCTGGAGCGTACTGTGGGGCTTGCCGCCTTGTTTCTGCTATTGCGTGTTAAAAGCATGAGCCTAGCTGCAAAGTACCCCCCCTTGGTGATTGCTAAATGTAGTTCTTTATGTATAAGCAAGCTCAAACAATAGAAAATATATGAAATATGAGCCCTTTCTTTGTGCTCGGGTGGGAACATTCATCTCGCTTTGGTGAGGAACGTTCACCTCACATTTCCGAACATTGTGTTCAGCAGATGAGCCGCTTCCTCCTCCTCCTTCAGCTTTTGGTTTCTCCTTGGAGAAAGGGCTGAGAGGCAGTGCTAAGATGGACTGTTAGAGTAATTATGGAAAGGAGCGGGCATAGTTTTAAAGATGCTGTTGTGTGATTTCTTTGTTACTGGATGGAGGAGGGGAAGATTGGCGTGGTCTTTGTTTTCACACAGTGTGGTCTACTGACATGTAGATGAGCAAGAGTTACCCTGGGAAAGAGTCACCTTCAGACTATAGCCATGTCCCCAACTGGAGAGAAGAGCCATCATACAAGGAAACCTGAAATATGTTTATATCCCACAGCTGGCATCCTTCTCTCAAGCTGAGCACTTACAAAGATTACAGAAATTTTCATGTTGTCTTTGCTGCGTGACTCTGTCGCTGCATTAAATTTGCTGAGAGAAACCTCCTTGCATGCACATAGGCATAATTTCACACAACCTAAGGCAATGAGATTAAATTACGGAGAAACTTGTTTTCTAAACAGTTGCTCTCAGCCCAATTTCGCAGAGACTTTAATAAGACAAACAACAAATAGAAAAACTTTTTTTTTTTTTTTTTTTAAAAAAAAGCCCTTAAAATAGAGATGAGGTTAAAAGGAGACTATCTAATTTTGTTTGCATTGTGGTCCTAATTTGTCGCTCCTGGTGACTTGAATTCCTCACAAATTGCTGGTTTGTCTGCAGATCTGTAATTCCCAAATGCTGTAATTTTGCCCTTAGAAATGTTGGCCACTGGTAGCTCTTTCTGAGTTGGAATTTTGAATGACTTAAATTCCACTGCATGGTCTTTTTCTGTTTAACCTAGGTGGAGACTTTTGCCTCCTGAGGAGTGGGAGGTATAGGAGGTGCCTCCTGTATGTCTGAAGAAGGTGCTTACATTGCCTGTTGGCTGGAGGAGAGGTCTGTGTTTTTAGTGCTGTGGGCAGCCATCAGAAGATCAGGCTAGAGAACCAGGCTGTCCTGGTGTAGGACACTTCAAAATGTGAGATCAAATGCTACTGCTGTGCAAAATCCAGGGCTTTCCCAAATGCTCTGCTCTTCAACTCCTACCAACTAGTGAAAGGCTCACATTCTGCTGTAAGCCTTCGGCTGGTTTGAAAGCACTAGTTGCATATTTTGAGTTTCAGCTAGCATCCAGTCCCTTATTCTAGGCCATATGTTTAATTGTTGTGACATAAACTGAAAGAATACATCATTTATTGTAATGCCTGAAAACCTGAAATACCGAGACGAAAGGAGAGATGGATCTGAGTTGCACTTTCATCTGGTTTTCATCATTTGAGTTGGTTTTCATCTCTATTTTTATTTTTTTTTATTTTTTAAGAGCACTGAGAAATGAAACCTTATTTGTAGTTCGTTTTTTACATTAAGATTATCCTCTGGGCTTCCCCATAAAATAACTGTTAAACTGATAAACTGTTGTTAAAGTGATAGCCTTAGTATAGATGTCTCAGGAAAGAGGACATGACAAATAAATGCTGTCAACAAAACTAGATTTTTCAAGAGCTTGTGATGTAACCTAAGCTGTGGATGAAGGTCTGTTTTGAAGGACAGAGATACTTCAAGTTCTAGATATTTTGACTTAGATATCTTGATATTTCTGCCCAGCTCTGTATTGGAGTTTTGATGCCTACTAAAGTAGTTACGGAAGCTTCTTAAATCTGAAGTGCCTGGGGAAATCCTTTTGGTTATACACTAATTATGTATCATTTCCAGTTAGAAATTGCAATTAAGGGCTCTGTCGTGCTCTGTTCTGTGCAGACGAGTAATGACAATGAGGGTTGGGAGGCCTGAGCTGTCTGCATACGACATGCATCATCTGTGCAATGGGCACCAATTCTTTCACTGCTCTTTCCTTCTGTGCAATAGGCATAGCCTCTACCAATAAGGCTGACCACTGTTATCTGTGCTTCTGAACAAATTAACGAGGTTCTAGATTGTTTAATATGTAGCAGCACAGCGGGCCTTTGCAGTTTGCAGGATGCTTACGGGGTGCAGCAGCAGAAATAGCACTGCAGGCGCTTCTGTGCAGTCAGTGTACAGCAAGAAAGCAAAACCACATTGTGTAATTTTATGAAAGAGAAGTGTGTAATTTAAGCAAAATGCTTTACTTGATAGGCTGCAAGCATTTATTTTTCAAACATGCCATGAAATGTTAGTAGTGGGTATGTATCAAAACGTTTGATTGTGAAGGAGGAATGTTTATTTTGGGTTGAAAAGTTTTAGAAAGGAAATTATACTCATATCTTCATCAAAGTTGAGTAATGGGAAGATGGTTTGTAAGGAAAACAGCTGGGCTGAAATCTGTTCATGTTAGCGTGAATAAAGGGCAGTTGCACAGTGTTTCTGCTCTGTGACTGGGATCAGGATTTGACTCCCTTTTTCCTGTGTGAGAAAAAGAGTAAGTTGAAAAAGGAACAGAGAGCTCAAGCTAGGTTTCTGACACTGCCACGAAGCATTGCTGCTTGCATTACACAGAGTGGATCCTGTTGCAGCAGTCACTGTGCATTTTGACACTGCTGGACCTCTGAAAGTGGTGCTGGAAGCAAGATTGCAAATAGAAAGATGATGGAGAGGGGACTCAGCCAGGGGACTTCAGCACGAACATGTAAAAAACACAGGCAGCCGCTGTCCCAGAGTGTGGCCATCCTGCAGACCTGCAGCATGCGCCTGGGTAGCTGGGCACAGCCTCTCCAGCTCTGCTTTCCCACCTAGTGCATCAAGACTGCCAAGAACTCCACAAATTGGAGCCCCCAGCACAAGAAAGACAGGGGCATAGTAGAATGAGTCCAGCGGGAGCCACAAAGGTGATCAAGGGGCTGGAGCACCTCTTTTATGAAGGGGGTTGGGGTTATTCAGCCTGGAGAAAAGAGAGGAGACCTCTGAAAGGCCAATATGGGGCTTACCTTTTTTATAAATAAGGTGGAGGGTGACTTTTTACATGGGCAGATGGTGCTCAAGGCCAGGCTGGATGGGGCTTTGGGCAGCCTGGGCTGGTGGGAAGTGTCCCTGCTCATGGCAGAGCTTGGAATTAGGTGATCTTGAAGGTCCCTTCCAAGCCAAACCATTCTGTGATTCTATGATTATAATCAATACTCACAATGGTTCAGTAGATTAGTTAATTAGTAATGTCAGAGCATTGGTGATGACAAAGTTGTTGAGCTGCTCTGCCTTGTGTTTGGAAGCCGAGGACAGCAATTGGAATAGGTGGATCCAGAGATGGCTGCTCAGAGCAACAAAGCTATCTTCCATCTACCTGCTCCGGTTGTTTTCAAGCTGCCAGGGAAACACGGATGTTCTGCTCGCTGCCTTGTGTTTGGCAGGCACTTTCCAGTGTGGCAAAGCACCGTGCTCCTGCAAATGAATATGCAGTTCGTTTGTGAATGAGTTGGCGTGCACAGCTAATTTCCTTTTGCACCTCTTGTTTGCAGCTGATGTTGGTGTGTGTTAAAACATGAAGATTTCCCTGCATTATGCTGAGGGAGAGAGCGCATGAATGAGACAGCGAGTGTGCGTGCAAAGGGAAAGAGGAAGAGAAGAGCTTTTAAGTAAAAAAATATGATGGATTGCATTTAAATACCTCTACTTTGACAGAAATTAATGGTGTAATTCAGGGCATATCAATTAAGATGAAGGACTTGGAGAGGAAATTGATGCAACTCAAAGCACTTTAGGAGGCTCTGGAACTAGGCTGTAGCTAGCTGGAACAAGGGAGGCGAGCATTTGGACGTGCCTCTGTTGAAATAAGATGTGCTTGGTCTTCTCTGAAGGTTTACTGGGATATTTGTAAGCAGTAGCACTGCTAGTTTTTTCTTAGAAGGTGAAGTAGCTACTATTTTCTGCAGGGAGGAGAAAGTAAAATAAACCATACATACACCACCAGCGCTTTCCCTTCCAGGTGCTTTTCTTCCCCTGTAACTGTGGCCATGGCCACACCAGTGGCTGTTTTGGCAGGTGGAGCAGGAGCAGGTAGGCACAGCAGGGTGTGCAGATGGGAGTAAGCAGGGGACTGGGACACTGCGCTCATCACATAAGAAAGATGAAGCAATTGAACCTTTGTGGGAGGCAGAAGGCGGCAAAAACAAACAAACAAAAAACCACAACACAAACAGACGACTCATCCCTTAATCAGATAGCCATAGTATTATTTTGGTAGCAAAGCAAAAGTTAGATATATATATTTTTTGTCTTTACAGAAGCAGGGCTTGTTTCTTACCAGTTTTATGAAATGAAGGGGTGTTGCCTGGTCAAAATACCTGTCAGAATGACAGAAGCAATACATTGTTTTCTTGCATCCTCCTTTTGTTTTCCTCTCACTTAACCAGAGGCCTGGTTGTGTTATGTCTGTGCTAACTGTACTAGGAATCACTGTTTGGTTTGTAAAAATTAAATAAAAAGAGGAGGGGCAGCTCTGATGCAGTCTATCAGAAACATACACTCTACAGATAATAATTGCTGCAACCGTGGCCACAATATTGAGTAGGCCTTTCAAGTTTGCCATGAAGTTTATAAACAAGTGCATTTTGGTGCGATTGAAGCGTGATCAGGTTTTGGAGCCTGTTTATTTCTTTTTTTAGGGGGGATTTTCTGCACAAACACAAGATTTTTGAAGAGCTTAGTCTTAGAGGATTCAGGAACTGCAGCAACAGCTGTGCAAGGAGAGCGCCAAATGCCACAAGGGTGAACAAGCAGATGAGAGATGGCAATTCTGAAAACCTACTCCTTAAAGTTAGGACTGATTCTGTGAGTGTTAAAAAAGCCACAGCGTGGGGCAGTGTGTGCTATTGTCAAATGGGAAGCTAAAACTTGTCAAATGTCTGCTGGCAACTTCAGAGAGTGAAGCTTCTGCTTTCATTGCTGAGTCAGGGTGAAGGTTTCTCAGGGCTCCATCTGCCTTTATTAACCTCCTTCCTGCAATCCTCCTTTCAAGGTCATAGTCTTTACCTTTAATTGGCTCATTTCCCTACAGCTTGATGTAAAAATACATGCTTAAAAATGATATAAGCGTAAGGCTTATTAGCATGGAGTAGGAAATCAGGAAATCAAGTATGTTTAAATAGTTCTTGCCATACAACTCTCCTTAGTTTTTGGACTATTTTGCTCATGCTGTTGCTCCACCGCAGCAGAAATCTCACTCCAGCTGTGCATGTGAAGGGTGCAAATATCAGCACCAGCAATTTTCTTCAAGCATTTTCTTTGTGTTCGAATGGAGCACAAAAAAAGGCATCTGATCTGACAGGCAAACCTGATGATGGCTGTGCAGAAACACTTCTCGGTTTTGTTTTCAAAGCGATTTCTACAGGTTTTCTCCCCTTCTCTATTGCACAATTCATCTGAATGGAGATGTATTATGCCTCTGGCACACAGCAGGCTCTATGTCTATAGTTGTTTTATGCAGTCTTTTCTTTTTGCAGCATCTTAGCGTGGCTTGCCTGAGGTGAATATTCTCTTTCTCCCCACACCAATAAAGTGGCCTTAATAACAATATGAAACTGGGAAATTATGCAGAAAGGAAGAAGGTAGGAGTAGGATAGAGCATGTTTGCATTTGACAAATGTATCTGTCATCTCTAACACCTGCTGGCCATCTTCTGTTACCTCTGAATTCTGCAGTCCTCCTCTGGGCTGTAGCACATAAGACAGGGACCAGCAGTTTGTGACCCCATCTACAAGGAGGCAAATATTTTTCCCCCAAATTCCAGGTCATTTAATGTATTTGCAAGAGGTTTCTCTCAGTCTCTGATGTCCTTTCAGATGTCATTCTCCATGGTTCTATTTTGTCTTACCTGTAGCAGACACTTGATAAGAATGATGGTATAAGGTTATAAATGTATTTTTAAAAAGTGGTTGTTTAAAAATCAAACTGCTGATCTTGTTTCTTGACAGAAAAGGAAGACTCACTATATTTGGTTTCAGTTTTAGTATTCTTGGAGCAGTTCTGGCATTTCCTAAAGTTGCTTCCATCACAAACTGAGCCATATGAACAGGAGACAAAATCAAAATCAAATCCATTGCATGGGAATTAGTGTTGACATGAAAGGCAAGTTTCTTAACTGCAGAAGGAGTGATAGTTATTCAGATATTCCAGCAGAAAAAAAATGTTCAACTGATTTAGGGGACAATATATTCTCAACGTATATACATGCCTTACAGTACTAGTAAATACAGCATTTTAGGATTTGATTATGCTTTTATGTAGAAATCTCTCTTGTCTAAAACAGTGCCTTGAGAAAAGGACAGATGGCAACTCTTTCCCAACTCAACTTCTGTAGTGAATAAACGGGTGGCTACGATCCTTCTGGTTATTAGCAGTGATATATATTAAGAAGATGCCAATTTGTATTTGCTACATGTCTTAGATTTCACGCAACACTGCAGCACTGTGATAGAGAGGTATTAAAAAGCAGCAGCTACGTGATAGGCACTTTTCCAACCATTTTTGTTCTCTGTCCAGCTTTTCAAGAACAACCAGCTATGTCACAGTTCCTCAAAACTGAATCAATTTCCTTGAGGATCACCAGGTGCCTTCGAAGCATGCCTGGGGTATTTCCAGCTAAGCGTTAATAAGGCTTCTTTCCTAGGCAGATGGGTGTTCTGGGTGTATTTTGCATTGGCACAAATGATTTTGCCTTCAGTAACTTCTAGTTTTCTGTACATTTTTGATCCTTTCAAAGTTTAGGTCTGTGGTTGGAGACTGCAGTAGGCTGATGAAGCATGAACAAGACTCTCAAGGTGATCTACTTATGAGTTCTTGTTCCTTATTAATTACCATTGTTGTAATGAACAGGCGGCTAATACAGGAGGCAGGAGAAGTGCAAAAAGCAATTTTTCAGATTTCTAAGAAATCCATTGGCTGGTAAAGAAAGGCTACTGGTTTGTTTCCTTCCAAAATCCGCTTGCATCGGATCCATCGTCACTTCCACTTTCTTTTCAGTGGCAAACCAGGCAGAGCAGATCGAGGGTACAGCTTTGTGGTTGTGCACAAATCTCCTTTAACTTGCCATAAAGCGAGAGAGAAATTGGACGGCATGGATGGAGTTCTTTTTTGCTTGATTTCCTTCCTCTCATTGCTGCTAACATGAACATGTGAAAATTACCCCAAGCAAAAACACTTAAGCTGAGATATAATCTGCCAAGGGAATTTGGGCATACAGCACCTGCTTAAAATAACAATAAATTAGACAACTGGTTGCCATATTCTCAGTGCAGCTTTGAAAGTCTCTGCCTGAAAGTATAATTACAAATAAGATTTAAACAATGCCATTTATGTATAAAAGCTTTCTGTGAGTCATGAATTGCAGCTTTCTAAATTAATGGAAAGATTAATTTTCTCATTTTCATTTCTCTCCTCCCCAATACCTTGTGGGGAGTAGCTCACGGAGTAAATGACTTCTGGTACCCCATCGGTGTGGAGATTGGTGAGGAATGCTGCAGCTCCCTTGGCCAAGCGCGTCCCTCCTGGGAACACCTGGGTGCCTGCTGAGACCTGCATGGAGGTGTTTGGGTGCCAATTGTGCCTGCCTGTTGGCCTGACTTGAAAGCACCCTCGCTAGCTTGGCGTTTGCCTCTTTGAAAATAAAGTTCCTCGCGGTACGGGAGCTGGCGTATCTCTCTTGTCAGGTCCTTGCGGATTTACCTGCTATCCGCGTGTGCTGGAATCTGGTGGTGAGCTGTGTCTGTGCTTTGGGGTGTTCTGCACTTCTGTCCAGACCAAACTTCTGTCGGTCCAGCACCGAGGGACTGCCATAAGCAGCAGTCAGCAGGTGCTCTGCCCAGCTTCCCAGCAGGTATCTCGCGCTCCATGTGGGGCTTGGAAGCCAGCGAGATTCCAGCCAACGTCACGAGCGGAAGGAATAAAAGCTTTTGGGCACGGCATGCTTATGCAAGACCTGAAGTCTGCACCTGCACCTGCAATATGTATACCCCACAGCAGAACGCTTGACAAGGAGTTTCTTTCATCTGAGAATCTTTTTATCTGATGGCACCAGCCTTGGTGCTCGGAGTTTGCATTACTTCCTGAATCCTCAGTAGCTTTGCTGACCACACAGGCACATTGCAGCTCCTGAGTTACCCTCGGTAATCAGATGGCACTGAGATCATTTGCTGCTTTGCTTCAGAGACAGGCACGGCTTTTTCTTTTTCTTTTTTTTTTTTTTTAATCCCCTCTATGTTATTCAGAGTTCTAAGGGACATACAAGAAAGATGGTTTATTTCCTGACCTACACTTAAATAAAGAATAAATGTTGAAAAGGATTGACATATGTCCTAAAAGAAGTGCCTTTAATACCAGGGATTGAAGTGCATGGGTTTCTGTTCAGATTGAGGGTTGAGTTGTCTTTTGATTTTAACTGAATCTTTTCTTTTTCTTATCTATTCAGCAAGAAAGTATATCACAGGAGCCCAACAGGTTGTTTCTTCAAAGGAAGTTCTTTTTACATTGTGTACGAGATTGGTGGCTAAGCATTTTCTTCCTGACCCCATCTCTTCAGCAGCTTAGATATTAGTATGCCAAAGCATGGTGTGAGTAAGAAGGGAGGGAGAAATACTGCTTATGTTAGTTGCTTGTGTGCAGCACCTGTGTCCAAGCTTGGTTATCTCCAGAGATTTCACAGTTTTTCACTTCACCCACAAAAACATCTGGAGAGCGGGAATGAGAGTTCTGGACTGTATATCCCCAAAGTGATGTCTGCTGGCCACCTAAGAAATTTCGAGATCTTGTAAGGTTTGATTTTTCACCTAAATTGTGTGATGTCTTTCTTTATGAAAACACAGACAATTTTGACTAACGGAGGTGAGACTAGTAAGTGATACAGGATAATGCATGTATTTCTGTGTTTGTAGGTGCAGTGGGGCAATACTGCTGATTTGCTTCTTCATAGAAAAGAATATCCTCCATGGCTGGCTTCAGATCTATAACGTAGATGCCTATAGCTATTCTGAAACAGGAACATTGCTCTGAAGTAAAATCTTAACACTACGACCAAAATAAAGAACTACAGCAATTCCAGTAAATGGAAGCGAATTGCAATGGAAGCAGTTTCCTTTAAACTGAGGATATTTTGTAAGTCACTCTCTCCAGGTTATTCTTTGTCTCTCCCATTAATGTTTTGATCATTTGGCCCATTTCAGCCACATTTGAAGAAGGAAGACTTCTCAAAGCTACAATGCTGAGAGGTTTCATAGAAACCTGGATACAGGAAAATGAGAGTCCCTGTAACATGGTCTTAGCCTTTATTAGATATGAAAGAATCCACAAGGGCAAAAGATTTTCAACATCCACCACCTCTGAAAAACCTTGGAAAATGCATCTTCAAGATAGAAAGCTGTAGGAAAACAGGGATCATTAGTTCTGCTTTTAGGGACTTATATTTTTTGTTTGTTTGTTTTTTTGCTATAAACTTACTAAGAATTTGCTCGTGGGACATCACCAAACCACTTTTTTGGGAAAGATGTGGGCTTCTATGAGCTATGTCTTGTGGCTGAGTTAACTCTTGATTGTGGGAATAGCTGTCCTCAGGACAGTTCATGAATAGAAGCTTAACAAATTTAAGCCTTTTATTGTTTGCTTAGGGATAAGGGGGGAAACCCAAGCTCCTTCTCTATCTAGCTGCATTGCTGTGTCTCCCCAAACCAGTGGAGGCAATGTCCTTTTTTTCTTCTCCTGCTCTGCTAACTATCATAAATTGAAATGTGGGAGACTTGCTGGCAGCCATTAAAAAGAAAAAAAAAAAAAAAAAGAGAGAGAGAAAGAAAGAAAGACTTTTGAGAAATGACAGGTTTAATGCTATCCTTTTTTTAAACAGACACCTCTCTACGAGGTGAAGGAAAGGTTTTCCTGTGTCCTGGAGAGAATGTACAATTAATATTTTTTTTCTGAATTTCTGTACTCATATATTTTTTAAGAAATTCATTACTGAATGTCCCAAGGGATAGTTCGTGAAATTTGGTATCAGTCTGAAATTATTGCAAGGAAGTCAGGCAGAGCTGGGTCTGTCACTGGGTGATGTTGAGGTGGAATTTAGCAGCAACCAACGCTCAGCTACGTCCTGGCATGCTGCAGGAAGAACTGGGGTTCACCTCCCACAAAGAAGGAAGCGTGCTGTAGTGGTTTATCCACGGGAAATGTTTCCTTTCCTTCCACCCTGGTCTTTCCTTCAGCATGGCAGTAAATTTTTGATTCCTTGTTTTGCCTTGCAGCCGTTAAAAGAGGCAGGCCCATCAGCACTGTCGTATCACAGACAGCAGGCACTGTGAAATCAGACCTTTGATCAAAGGCCTTTGTGATTGCAATATCAGAGGCTGAGTAGCCTTTATCACCTACCCACAATCTACAAATAAAGTTTGAACGAGGAATGTGGTTAAAATGGATCTGCTTTCCCATCACAGAAATAAAAGCTACCCGAAATCAGAGAGCCTCTCACTTCTAATAACAGCAACAGCAAAAATGTCCCTGTCTGTTTTTTATTTGGGATGCACATGTCTTATAATTAATCTTCCTTCTACTAATTTGCCTTTCATCTGGGGCTCTTCTAAGCACTTCACAAGAGCATAATAACCAAGCCCTCCCGTATCTGTGACAGACATGATTATTGTTATTATCTTCATTTGACTAATGTGGACTCAGAACCTCTGCGGGATCAAATAACTCACCCAAGGTTAAATAGCGATTTAGTGTCAGGACCTGGAGCAGAGCTGCCCTGGCTCTTCAGCCTGGGCTGAGCTCAGGTTTTGCGAACATGGGTGTGTGAGCAGTGCACGTCACTGTCCTGTTACCAGAGCCCTTTGGTAGAGGTCCCGTGCTGATGCAGCTCAGCAAAAACAAAGTCACAGCAGTGGAGGGAGAGCTTCAGAAATTGCTGTAGCTCACCCTGGATAAAACACTCTGGGACAACCCCTGTTTGTGCTGTGAGGATTTCCTGGTGTCACTGCCGTTGCGTGGCTACACGAATGACCCATTCCAATTATAGAGAAGCCCCAGCCCTCGTGCTCATTTTAGATTTTAGTACACGTTGCTCTCATCTAACCGCATGCCCCCATGCAGATAGAAGGTTTTACATACAGCTTTTGCTGCCGTATTGGCTATCAGACGTAGCAGAGCACAGTAGGTTCTTTAATAGGTCATGCTTAAGAAGGCAGGGTGATGTATTTAAATACCTCCTATGATAACGCCAAAGCTGGTTCCTTTTATCTTTTACTTAACAGTGCTGTGGGTGAGCCCTGGCTTCCTTAACGAGCTTTTGTGCCCCACACGAATCATCTTTGAAATCCCCGCGTGCTGTACTAATTCACTGAACAAAACCACTCACCTTGTCAGCTAGATGAATTAAAAGATGTTAGGGTTAGGGTAACTAGCGCAGCACCATGCTCAGTCATTTCCTAGCACAGCTTGACCAGTGCCCAGGGAGAAATACAAATGCTGAATGTGTGTTCTTAGTGTGGGAGGTGCGTGCACACGTGTGCGTGCACGTGAGGAGCGTTGTGTTGCTTCGTGCCCAGGGAGGGATGTTTTCAGTCAATGGGTGATGCTGAAGTTGGCAGAAGAGTTTTTCTGCCCATTCACAGCTTAAAAAATGCCCGTGATTAAAGGGCTGCTCCCGATTAGAGCACAGCGAAGGCTGCTTTAAATAGCTACGGAAAAAGCACAAGGCAACTCCAGGAGACTGCTTTGGCAGTGTGTAGTAACATACTTTCAAGTCTCATCAGCAAGAAAAATGTTTCCCTCAGGTCATGTGTGGATATGAAAAGAGCTCCTCAAAACAGGACCTTTGGATTTATTGACATTGTGTGCTATACATCGATGCACTGTGCACTAGGATTCCTGTGTAGATCAGTGTGATGGGAGAGCAGCAAGCGAATACAAGAGCAGGGAGGGGGAAGGAGGAAGGGGATGGGCGATGATCAGAAGGCGGGTGAGGAGACCTAGGGTTCTGGTTATCGTGCTCTAGAGAGAGCAGGGAAAACGGTGTGTGGGGGGGGTTACAAGAGAGCAGCTGGCAAAGGTGGACTTGGAGCAGCTTTATCCTCCTTTCTTTATGCAGGATGACAGACTCCTAAGCCTATTTGCCATGTTCAGCAGCAGTGTCTCTAAGATGTTTAAGGCATTTAACACCAAGAGCTATTCTGGGATTACTAAAGGTAGGGGAGATACTTGTATCGCCAGTCAAAAGCTTTTTCATCTGCAAGTTACAGCAGGAAGATTTAGGTAGCTACTTGAAACAGCAGGGTATTTTCACATGTTTCCTGTCTTCTTAGAAGTGGGCTGCAGCGCCAAGTTGGCATTGGTGTTTTAGCAGTGGAGGATATGCTATAGGCAATCCCAGCTTTTCTTCCTTTTGCACTTAAAGCCTTGTGATCCTATCCAGATCTAGGTCACAGAGGGAGATTTGTGCAGTGGACATGAACTAACATTAAGAAGCCACTTCTTCAAATTCGGATGCAGCTTGGCAGGAGCACTGGAGATGTGCTTGTATCCCCCTGTGCTGATGCCAAGCTGATTACCAGCCCTCGTTATTACCCCAGGACTGTGGCAGCAGACATATCACGCATTCACTTTTAAACAGTGGTGGTTCTGCACGGCAGAAACCTGCTTGGAACATGTTTGCTGTTGTGCCTGGTGGCTTTAACGCCTTGCTGCTCTTCTGTGGGCCACTTGGTACAGGATACCTCTGCGTCTGGAATCTCCTCCGTGTTTTATAAAAAAAAATCCCTCTCTGCAGTGAAAAGGCTGGGAAGCCCCTTGCAGCTTAATACCATTATGCCAGCACGCCCTGGACAGCTTGCGATGTTCCAAAATAGCTCTGAGGCATCGCTAAAGAGAAGCGAAATGCAAACGAGAAATGAGATGTAGTCACTTGGAAATATGTCCGATCTGAGCGCATATTTTTGTGGATTTGATAGAAATTTTCTTAACTGGAGAAATTAGCTGTCATCTGCTGTAAATCACAAGTCACTAATTACCCCAGTTGCTCACTCACATCTCAGTCTTCCTTGTTACAAAAGCGTGAGGCCTTAGAGGGGAGGGAGTGGGTAAAAACCCCTCACTGCCTGGAGCCAGTGACAGAGAGCACAGAGGCTTTCTTCTGTTAGCCTTCCTAACCTTGAAAATGTCATTTTTTTTTCTTTAAATAACTTTATTAAACTTTTTGAATTTTATTATAATGACATGATTTACTGCCAGCCCCAGAGGAAGAGCTGCATGCACCCAGAAGGTGCACGGGATAGCACAAGCTTTGGGTGGGCTTCCTGTTCCCACCCCGCATGTGGGGCTGTGTGAGAGGCTGAGATAACGGCTGGGGAATGAGGCAGGCAGCAAACTGACCACATAGAGGTTGTGCTTGCACAGAATTAGGTCGAGAATGATTAGCTCATGTCATGCACACCATTAGTGTGCAGCTTAGTACTGTTGCAATATTTGCATGTACCTCAGCAGGTTCCAAAGCAGTAATATTTTACCAGTAAATAGCAGTACCTATTTACTAGGTAAGCGATATTATGTTTTCAGTAAGGTGTGGCAATATGCTTCAAATGTATTTGGTTAAAATATAAGCAAGAAGATGTGACAGTAAAGGCATCAAATTGATTAGAACAAGAGCCTAACCATTGCACGGTATCTCCAGAAGAAATAGTGAATGACTCTTTTGTAGATTTTGCCTAGCCAGAAAACCATGAGAACGGAGCTGTGAAGTCCATAACCACATCCATCTAAAGCCAAGAAAAATCTCCAAAATCTATCCAAAGAGAGGTTTTGTAGATGCCTATTTTCATTTGCTTGCCATTTGTGGCTCATGCCAGGTTCCTGACTCACTGTCACTCTGCTACGGTGATACGCTGAGCTTTCCAACAAAGCAAACAAGGGGGCGGTGAGTCACCGGCTGCATTCGTATGTGCTTCATTTGCTCTATCATTAGCTATACTGTTTTTGTTTATTTTAATTAGCTCATGCACAAAGTCTCGGAGATACATTTCGTTGCACGAATTAGCTAGGCTGCTTAGTCTTCAGTAAAGATTAGAAAGCCAGAAGACAACGAGCATTTTGGGTGGCAGGTCCACCTTTTTCTGCCATAGTGTGCCTACAGAGAGTATGAATGGGGGGAGTCTCTGAATTTTCCAAGATTTGAATAAGTGGGACAAAAATGTCCTTATTTTTTTGAGGGTCTGCTGTTTCATCTGGAAATTTGTGAAGCCTGTAGCCTTTTCCCTCAGTAAAGATTTTGTTTCTTTCTGTGTTAGAGCAGAAGTATTACTGTGCAAAGTGTGTCTCACTTGGTCTGTATGCATTAAAAAACTACAAAAGGCGTCTGAACTGAGTGCTGATAGAGAAGATGGGTATGGGAGAAAGGTCTGGCCAGCTTCGTCTGAAAGCTGCTAATGATTTCTGTCATCTCAGATGACTAATGCAAACCTCGGTGACTAGTTATGTTTCTGTTTGTTGTTTGAAGTTACAGCTTCTGATTTTTCTGTTCCACGTAAGGAATCATTCCAAGCCTCAACAAACAAGTTTGTTTTTAAGCCCAGGTCTAGGTGCCAGTTCATTTTAGCCTGTCTTTTTAGCCAAATCACGTAATTTGTCTCTAATTGAAGTCTTTCCTGGGCTTGTGGGAATTGCAAGGCTGGTTCAGATAGGCTAAGGCAGGAGTCTCAAAGTGAGACGAGGCAGGGGGGAAATTAAAGATCTCTCTGGGAGCTCTATGGCGAGGAGGAAAGGAAAGCAAAGGGACATGGCAAGCTCAGTCTCAGATGTGACCCGTTTCCTTTTGTAGTTTTACTGGTGAGAGCTGTTGTTGTACTGGATCACAAGCAGAAATTCATCCATGTTCTGGAATTTATTTAAGCTCCTGGACCTCTGTTGGCTGAGGATTCCATGTTCTCCATTTGACAAGGGCTTCCTTCCCAGCCATAGTCCTGGGAACAGGCCTACACTGTAATTAGGGAGATGAGGGATTTGATTTGGGTGTGGTTTTGCCACTGAGGCACCCAGCATTTGGCAGCCACGGTTGCATTCAAAGTCCTACTTGTTTTGTTTTGATTTTTTTGTTTTTAATCTGAACAGGACTAGCTGTCCTGTGCTGCCTTCCCTGGACGCCCTGACCCTGTGTTAATGATGCCTTGTGCTAATCGATTCTACACCTGATGAATTTTTTTATATCCCCTCCCACTCTTGCAGGCAATTCTGTGCTAAGACTTTGCATGCAACATTACAGTGGATTTCTGGCTATATTAGGGAAACCATCATTTATTACTACTTACTCTCCGCCAGAGAGAGAGAAGTGTTTTTGTTGTTGTCTTTTAATATCTTTTCTTCTCTAAGCCCTTGGCTAATTGCATTCCTGATTATATATTTTTTTTCCTAAAGCTTAATTACTTGTTACATACCATGCAGGTAAGCCAATAGCCTTTGGGAATGAATGAATAGCTCAGATACTTCCCCACTGATATTACAATAATGATAAAAACATTGAATGGAAAAAGTGGGTGTGACAGGTGGTACAAGTCTCCGAGGGTAGCGTTGTTTTTCTATTCAGAATAGGAATGGCAATACAAAGCAGACAGAAAGTTTTGTTTCATTTCCCAAGCAACAGTGTGCTTAGCAGAGTGTGCAGCACCTCTCCTCTTGTGAAAGCCCACTGAAGATGCTGTTGGGGAAAACCAGCAAGTCCTCTCGTGTGCTGGAGCTCCGGGTGCACGTCCCTGTGGTTCTGACCCCATTTCAGACCCAGATCCATGCGGGGCCTTCACCCAGTCACCTTTGGGAGCGTGCAGGGCAGGGTGGCCTCTCCCACCCTGGGGCGCTCAGTGTCCGTGGAGGCTTTGAACTCTTATTGAACACTTCCTTGGACTGGGTTTTGTTAGAAGATTTGTTAACAGCAGCTTCACGGCCTGTAAGTGACGGCAGCATTGGGCCTGGAGACCCTGGCTGGCTCAGAGCTTTGGCTCAAGCTGCTGTGCTGGCGTTGCCTCCTCACAGTGCCTCTATTGCTCAGGGAAACCCCTTCCTAAGCACGCCACTGTAGGTGCTGGCAGTTTATTCCAGTGCTTTCTAGGTCAAGAGTTTCTTGCCTGTCAGCGTGAGCAGATCTTAGGAAATCCTTGTTTTGATTTGTCATGTTGCTGGGTTTGTTTTGTTTGTCTGCTTTTCTCCTAATTCTGCAATGTTATTTCAAAATCAAAGAGGGCTCTTTCATCAATGCACACTGTCATGTCCTGCAACGGTGGAAATGAGTTTTGCAGAAGGCAAGTCTGTGTGTATGTCCTGAGGAAGCTCCTGCCGATGTTTTTGAGCAGGACATCACCACTCATTTAGCAATACCTAAGCAGCAGCCCTGCTTCTTTTGCATGCAAGACAGGGAATGCTTTCATGGCAGTCCAAAGAAGGTGGTACCACACTTCAGTTCTCGACTTGCGAGTTCTGTAGCAGTGGGAATTTATCTTGTGGTACAAATATCAGCGGGGCTACCACCGTGTTGTTCTGCAGCTGGAGTATTTAAATAGGGTCCAAATTGTGAAGCCTGCATTTAATAGCTAGTGGGTGGCTGAGCTGTAGCCAGCTCGTTTGAAGCTTAGGGATGTGTGTGTGAACTGCAGTCACACCTTGGGGTTGCAGAGAAGATATAATCACAGAGACCTCAGAATAAACTTCTCCCCGCCTAATCTTTTCACATGTCTCTGAACAGACAGGTGTGTGCACCACTCCTCTGTCTGCTTAATGCATTATTTGAAGCAGGTTGAACATGGCTGCAGGCAAGAAGGAGAGCCTGATGGTAACGAGGTGGCTTGTGTTTAATGGCTAGGAGGCCAGGGCTTGGCCATCCCTGCCCGGCTGCCTCCACCTAAGGGAGCTGGCCCCAGAACCAGGGAGCATCACCTGGGAAGGAAAACGCCTTGGTAAGGAGAGGCAGGTGCACCAGGGAACAGAGAAAAAATACTTGTTGGTACAGTCTGCTCTGTTTGGGAGCTAAGAGAGTGAGGCTGGGTTCTCCTCCATATTCTCTGAGGCTTCCCCAAAGAGAGGTGCAAGGCCAGGGCTGCACCGGGGCAAGGAGAGGGTGTGAGTGTGTCAGTGCCCAGCTGCTTCCCAGGGAAAGCAGTGTGCCGGTTCCTTTCAGACACATAACTTTTCCCCATTAAAAGATACCATTTTAAGTGTTTGTGCTTTTTTCCATAAGTATACTGGCCAGTGGGACTGCAGCACACAAGCACTGCTCAAAGAACACCCATTGAGTTACCGAGGCAAGTCTCAGGGAGCTGAAACCTGTAGCTTTGGTCCCGTAGCTTTGCACTCCATGCACAGCCTCACTCTGTGTTTGCCTTGGAAGCAGTTGGAAATCAAAGGGGGGTGTTTTGTTTTGGTGAGTGGGAAACAGGGCTCTCCCAAGGGAAGCTATAATGTCATTTTGCTTTGAAATTGTGATTTCAATGCGGCTGAGCATATGAACACTTTCGTACCATGGCAACTCTTTATTCATGTGTAAAGGTTAGGTTAAGAGCCCATGTTTCATTTAAATATAAAGGGTATCCAAGGCACGCTTCGCATTGGTTCTGCTACAGAGTAGTTCTGTAAATGATGGCTAACACAAGAAACGTCTGTACTAAGGTGACCTTCTGTTCAGAGCAGCTTTTTACCCCATAGCAGATTACCATCAAGTCCTGCAGCTTTTGGTTTGTTGTAGCTCTGGCCAGCAGACAAAGTGTGTCCTGACATGAGCTTGCCTCATGTGTGATCAGCACCACCCACCTCCATGTTTGCAGCCCGACCTGAGCACTTCCAGGAAAATTCTTCTTTCCCGAAGCATTTCCCCCAAATCACAGATAACCTAGGCCATTAAATGTGGGCCTGCATTCCTCCAAGTTGGGTCTTTCATGCTCACTGTTTGTGAAATGACCATTACAGAACAGGAGGCCACAGCACTCTGCATCCTGTACTGGGCCCTGGAAGCCCTCAGACACTGAAGGCGGATGAGGTCAGCCACATTCCTCTTCCCCATTTACTTGACATTCCTATCTAACACTCCACACCCAACGACCTTTTATCCTCCAAATTGCTCTTAAAAGTCCTCTTCATGGCCAGTGCCCACAAAAATCCCACATGTCTTTGTCAGGTGCTCAGACACCAGAGCAGTCCCATACTGGGGCCTAGTAACCTAGTAACCTATCTATTAACCTGGATGGGGCTGGAGGATCTAAACCCACAGGCAGTCATAGTCATCGCTCAGGGTTTCCAATCCTGTCTCTGTGCCCATCTCGATCAGCACTCCAGGTCAGGTGCTGCCTGGGTTTCGTCTCTCCAAGCTCCGCATCAGCATTAATAATGGCTGGTTCAGCTGGCGGGGTGCTTTGGAGAGCTGGCACCACGTTTCCTGTATCTTTGTTCCGTCCTGAGAATGCCAAGTGTGGTTGAGGAAATAATAGGTGATAGCCCTAGCGTGTGCCATGTAATCAGACAGACATCCCAAATGGCTCTCAGCCTCGCCAAGAGGCTGTCTCGAGGAGAGTGGTGCCTGCTGTTAGCTGCTCATGGCTGTTTCCAGGTCCTCCAGACATGTAAGCATGAACTTTAATCCAAGCAGAGCCTTGTCAGTCACACGTGGCGGCTTCCCTTTCCTGGATTGCATCAGGAGCTGTGAGACACCTGGCAGCACATCTCCAGGAGCAACACCATCGCTGTCTGGAGCCTGGATCCGGCTGCCTCTGCCTCCCCATCACCTCAAAGCAGAAGGGAAAGTCAAAAGCTCTATCATTTTGCTGTGTTCTCCCCTGGTCTATCATTGCTTAATTGTATCCCTGAGCTTTATTAAAGTTTGGGGTGAGTCATTGCCATGCTGAGGTGAAAACAGCTGAGTGAATTTAGGAGGAGTGTCTTCCCATGTGCTGAGCAGGAGAACTCCCACAGCAGAGAGAAACTCCTATCACTCCATAGGTGTGTTGCATCATCTGCTTGCTCTTGCCTCTAATTTAATGCTCCAAATCCCATATCAAAACACCTGGAGTCCAAAGAGAATATAAAATAGACTTGGAAGAGGAAATTCATGCCAATTAGACATGCAGATCTCTCTTAATCACCTGAGATCTTCTTCCAAGCTCATGCAGGCCTTGTAATTGCGGTGCTATGTTGTTCTGCTGCATTGCCTATCCACAGAACCCACTTCCTTCTCCACCATCGGAGTGAAGTTATAAGTATAATCCAGGGTGGCTGCACTTCAGTGCCCTAATTGTGTTTCCTTTATGGCTACAGTAGTTGAAGCTGGTGAAGTACGTTGGAGAAAAGCACTACAGAACTGCAAAGCCATTGTCACAGCATAGGGAATTTCTTTGGGATGAACAGAAAGACTTCTCCCTCACTGTGTAGGCATCGTTACAGCCCCTTGCACTTGCTGTTCTGGTTTGTGGTGCATGTCCAAAAGAATTCTTCTTTCTGAGGCTATGGCTCCTATCACCTCCCAGGCTGCTCCTCCTGGTACCTTTTGGTGGTTTCATGTGCCTATTTGGCATTGTGGCATGGCTGGGAATATGCTGCTGTAGGCAGGGCAGGCACCTCGGGGTGGTGGAGGCAGCTCTGGACATGTGCGTGTGTTCTCATTAGGAGCTCATGTGCTCTGATCAGTCACTGGATTAGGAGCACAGCTTCACACAGTAACCGGGACTGGACGGGACCTCTGCAGATAATCTAGTTCAACCTCTCTGCTCAAAGCATTCTTTGTAGTTCCTTTAAAGCTAAGTAATCGGTCACTTACCCACCTTTATTAAGTTATTTAAAATATATTTTATGAATATGTTTTGGAAATGAGATGTGCCCCCCCCTCCCCCGCAATGAGTTAAATGTAAACTCCCATCTTTGCTCTCCTCTTGTTAAAACTTTTTAAGTCTCCTTTTGTTAAAACTTTTCTTGTTAAAACTTTTTCCTGGATTCAGTTTAATTAATTAATGTATTTATTTATTGAGCCATTTGAAGCACCTAAGGTGCAGAATCAAATTTCCCTGTGTTTCTATGAAATAACAAAAGCAAGGGATCTGGATTCTGCAGTAGTGTTGCTGAAGGAAAGAAAGAAAGAAAGAAAAGTAGAAACCAACAAAACAAAAACACCCAAAATAGACAAACAATGAAACCCCAAACCAAATGAAAAAACTGGTCTTATTTAAGAAGAAAGGAAAGACCAGCTTGCACAAGGATTTCATCCCCAAACCCTTGGCATGATGTTATATCTGCTGAGCTATGCTGTTACTGCAGTAGCTTAAAACTATTGAGTGAGCATGTATAGAAAATAAGCCAATGTGCAAACTTTAGAATTTATATGTCTAAAGGACTCAAATTTGAGGCTTTGTTTATGCTTCCCGAAGTGTTTGAGATGTATGCTTTTCAAGGGCTGTGAAGGTATTGAGTTTCTGCTCTGTTTTCCTTGCAGGTGTGTTACTAGACATCCAGCAGCACTTTGGAGTCAAAGACAGTGGGGCTGGCTTGCTACAAACAGGTAAGAGTATTTGTTTTCTTGCTGGTTTGGTAACCTTGCTCATCTCAGAAGGGTGCTTTCAGATTTCTTCACTTAAGGTCTTTGGTACGTTTGCTGTGAAATGCACTCTTACGAGGAAGAAGAATGAGGATGTGGTTGGGGGTTGTTTTTTTTAGGGGGGGCGTTGTTTTGTTTTGCTCGCGGGCAAGAGGTCAGGGCTCAATGAGTGCAGAATGAGCCAAGAACAAAGGAACCTAATGATGTTATTTATGACAAATTCAAATAAGAGATGGCTACCTAGATCAGAAAGCTCATGATAACCCAACAGCAGGATCCTGTTGTTCTTGCTCAACAGAGGTCACTACTAAGTATGAGGTGTGATGCCCTTCATGTGTTCTATGGAGAATCTGCTGAATGTACAGTAATTGGGAGTACAGTGTGACACAAAAATGTAAAACACATCAGGACAAATACCTGAGGATGAAAACTGCAGGAAGTGCTGACAATCATTGCATTTATGCTACCTCATTGATTAAAAATACCCCTATGATTTTGGTGACATTAACATCAGACATTTCTCTCCCTGTATTTAAGGAAGAAAGATAATTGAAATTCTGATGTCTGTCCTTTTAATGTTGCAGACATCTGCAGACAGAGCTGTACAACCCCAGGAAAAACCCAGCTTTTCTGGCCTGTGGTCCAGAGGTGGTTTAATGGAGTGGCTTTGTCAAGGACTAGAGTTGATGACACTGAGTAGCAGTCTCATGACAGCACATTTGATCTTATGGAGAGTTGAAAGGACTAGCCACACAGCAAATGCAGTATTTTAAGGAGAAGAACAGTCCGGTTTGGAAGCTTCTGACAGAATTATTAGTTGGAGTTGTAGAAATGTGATGCTGTGGTTGTCCTGACATTGTCCTCTGCCTGAGGAAACCACCCTGGAACAATTGTATCTCTGAAAAAGTTCGAATTTGATTAGGGTTAAAAATAGCGGGGCAGAAAGATGCTTTTCCAACCCATTTTTTCACTGTGATTACCAAGTGCCCATCAGGATCTTGTGTGTGGAACCATAGCCAACATAAAGGTGTATAAAATGATTCACTCTTCATGATCACACTAGAGGTGAGAATGTTCTGGAGCTCCATCAATTGGCCATAGGTTTCAGGCTATTTGAATCACTGCAACATTTCCTCCTTGTTATTTTCTACAGCCCATATCATAGCAGGTTCCTCATCTGTGGTTAGAGCTTCTTGGTAGTGTTGCAATACAAGCAATTAATAGTAGTCCATATTAGGGCTTTAAAAATACTCAGGGGACAGCAGAGTCCAGCTAAGCTGGTGTGTGCAGCACGCGTCCAGAACAGAAGGTCTGAGCTTTACAAGCGTAACTGATTATAAGGAGCATCCAGCAGTTATGCCCAAAGTGGCACTGGGTGTCTGTCAGGCTCTTTTCTACAGCAATTATTTGTTTTTATTTATCGTGCTCAGAGGAACAGATCCTCAATGTATCATTAGACATGAAGTGCCTTCAACAAAATATTCTGGTGGAAAATGGCACTTGCCAAAGCACATATATAATCTTCATTCCTCTCAGTGGATGAAATCCCTCTGCAGATGATTTACTGACAGCAAGCAAGAGCTAACCTCCAACGGGGCATTCCATTTGTTAATTGCAAGATGTATTATTTATTTCTCTAGCAAATGTACAGGGCATCTGAAAACAGCATCATTGAGATATTGCAAGAGTGCTGCTGAGTGTGTCATGATTTTTGTAATCAATAAATATTGCTTTAAGAAAAGCAACATTTTCTCTTGTTTTTTGCTGATCTGAAAACAGAGGGCTTGACTTTGCCCCTGCTCTGTAGATACTGATGTATTAATCACAGTGCCATCACAATCCAAGGAAAAGACTGCTCACAAAGTAATACACCATTTCGCATAAGTGAGGTTAGGGGCACATAACTGAAAACTTATTAAATGTATTACTTCAGCTTAACAAATTTCTGCCTGGCAGCTGGCCCATGGCCCATGTACCCTTAACGCTGGCAGAATAAAACATGCTGGCCTAAACTGCTGTAAACACTACCTAAAATCTTGCAACTATTCTCCAAGTCTGACCTCTCCAAGTGTGCAGACTGAGGGAAATGGATGCAGAGTGTTAAAGTGTTTGGCCAAGGTTGTAAAGGAAGCCTGCAGTTGAGCTGGGACCAGAACTGAAGTCTCCCAGATCTCTGTCTTAACCTTGAACAGTTCTTTTCCAAGCAGAGAGTCAGAAATATCATCTTACTCCCAGGAGATGGTCCTGCTAACTAATTGAGTGATATGAGACGAAAGACTGCTCATCCTGAATATGTCCTCTGAATAAAGAGTAGATTAGTCTTCAGGTTGTTAATCCTGCATCTCAATGAGTCCTAAATTAATTTACAATGTTAATGAGGGGGAGTGAAATGTGGTATTCTCTGTTAGTTCATATCATTCATCAAACAGGCTTTAAAAAATAATAAAGAAAATCCTTTTAACTGAGAAAAAACAAGGCTGCTCACAGTGCTTTAGGAAGAGATGGTGGAGAAAACTCAAACAGCAAGGGGAAAAGAAATCCACCAAAGGCAATGTATCGCCCTGCAGTCATACCATAACCCATTCTTTGCAGGCACAGCCGGTCTCGTAGCTCCCTCACTCCGAACATTCAAAAGCCAATTCATGCACTCTCAGCTTCTGCTGCTCTCTGGAAAGCAAAGGTGACTGCTTTCTTAGGAATTGCCAAGGCAGAATTTGAATTTTCATCTTGTCTTATATTAATCCCAAGATACAAGATATTTGCCTAGGAGATATAATGAAAACTGGTTACAGGAAAACTGTAACTCCCTGCACAGCAAATTTGCAGGGACGCTCCAGCCTCATCCATAATGGAAAGGAGCAGAATGTGGTAGCCTCTGTAGCAAGGATCCCATGACAGCAAAGGACACACTGACAGATGTATCACAATTGCTGCTTGCTCGGTAGCGTTGTAGAGTAACAGGCATATAACTATGTTGATTTCAGAGCCTCAATTATGCCTTAATGATACTAAAATTCTTCCCTTTTAAAGCTCTACATGCGCACAGTTATATAAATAATAGTTAAGTGCACTTAATGGTCCTACAGGTCAGCGTCCAAGCTTAATTGTTTCCTTTCCTTTCTTACTGGTTGCCTTTCCCAGATGGAGAAAGGATAATCTTGACTGATCTCAAAAGGTTATGAGGCATCTCCTTGCCCACTTGAGTAGAGACAGTAATTTGGACTTGCCAAAACTAGAGTCCTCTTAAAACACAAAGACTGGGAGTATGGGGAACAGACTTATCAAACTGCTTCAAAATAGTGTTATTTGTATCACATTTGCTTCCATATGCAATTAGCCCACAGGAGCAGTGCCCACTACTGCACTGTTTTTCACTGAATTTTCTTTCCCTTCTTTCTTCATTTTTTGTGCTTTATTGCTCTGCCTGCTTTCCTTGCCCTTGAGTTTATTTTGCTTTGCATCTCTTTCCAGTGTCTATTTAGCAGACCAGAGCTCTAATAATAATAGTGCCTGGCTCTCAGTACAGTTTGTCTTCTGTATATCTCCGGATTTTTTACATAGGAGGGAAAATGAGGCTTGCCCTGTTCTACAGATGGAAACCAAAAAAAACAGATGGGAGAAATGTCCTGCCCAAAGTCACACAGCAGGCCTGAGGCAGAGCCAAAATGAGAACTGCAGTCCAGTTCCTGGACACAGCACTCAGCCAGGGCAGTGGTTAGACCCCGAGCTTTGGTCCTTGTTAATGGCACTGCAGTCTCCTAGCCTAGGCAGCTCACGCTCTGGGGAAGGAACATTAAACAGTGGGGACTGCTGCAAGCAGAAGCTGTGAGCCATCAAATGGAGATTATGGCAAGGATTTTGTTAAAATTCAGAGGAGTTGTTGTCAGGAAGAGCATAGGGATGTCATTAGAGCAAATCCCGGTAAGCAGAAGTTTGTACCGCCAGGTCAGAAGCTAAGAAATGTGAGGCAGTGGAGATCTGGATGGGAACTGCAGCTCTGAAAGAACTTGTTTCTGCACACAAGGAGATGGGCACTTCCCTGAATGCCTTTCAGCCCCTGTTTTTCCCAGGAAGCCTAGGTACTTTCTTAAGTCTCGTTGTGGGCTGATTTTTCTTGTAAGGATCAATTGCAACTAAAACTTCTGTTCATTTGAAAAGTGAAACTTTTACCCGCCGGAGTTGCCCTACCTTTTGAGCTAACCTAGCCTTGCAGTAGGTTGCAGCCTTGCAAGGCTGTTAGCAGCTCTGGCGTGCTGTGATTGCATCAAGCAGGCCAAGGGCCTGTGAAGTGGGAAGCAGACTTGACATAGGGGAGGGCATACGGGAATGATGAGATAAACCAGACTTACCAGAAGGAAGGTTTTTCTTTCAACTGCCTTTGACTCACGTCTTGTCATTGGTTTATGATGACAGTTGATACTGCTCTGACATTTTTGATGTATTCCAAACAAAGACCACTGCCTCTGGATGAGATGCTAACCTTGAATACGTGTATATTACGTGATCTGTAGGTGCCACATGCTTCTTTCCTATTCTACCATCTGCTTCCACCTGAATAGATGCTGTCTTGTTTCCCATCCCTACTGTGCATAACCCAGTCAAATCTTCATCTTTCACTTCTTCCTGCACATGCTTGTCTGTTCTCCTTCCCTTGCTAGAGCAGAGGAACTCATCTTTTGGACATCTCCCTGTTTTCTATTTAAAATTCACAAGCTTTCATTTTGAGTGAATGTCTTCTCCACATCACAAGGAGAGCACTCCCCAAGGCCTGCTATCTCAGGTGTCCCGTGCTATTGCAAGCCAGAAGGTAAGGTAGAAAGCTTTGTGGCTGCTCTTTTTAATTTGTGACTGCAAACGGTTGGGACCACCATGCCTTACCCAGAGCAGCTCATACTTCTGTCATCTCTTTCCCCAGCCATGCCAAGCATCCTTACGTCCACGTTATCCCACTGGGACTCTGGAGCTCTGAATGCCAGGACAGGGTGGATCTCTCTTTGTGCCAAAATCAGATCCTCAAAGTCATATAAAAATGAGTAAAGCCTCTTTCCCCATTTCACCCTGTCTGATTTTGTGTAACTTTTTCAGAACTTCTCCAGCATTCTGTAGATTGATGGTAATACAGGGATTAGGGCAGTTTGTAGAGGACAGCTTGGTTTTAAGCAATAAAGATGAAGAAGCAGGACTCTATGTTCACACAATGTGCCTCTTCAGGTTGTTTATTTACCAAGGTAGGGTGACCTGAGATAGGCCAGAGCCTGGTTGTTGCCCACGTAAGTCCTTTACACATTCTGGCAGGCCTTTTGTCCTGTGTGCTAGGATGGTGTCCGACACGCCAAGAAGTCTGGGCAGTCTGAAGGTCTGATTCATGAAAGCACTTAAACATATTTGGAAATCTCTTTGCAATCAAGAATGAAAGTATTATCTTGAATCAGTGAGCAGGTTATGGGAAAATGTGTTTGTGCCCTAGCCCAGTCCCGTGTACATTGAGGACCAGGCTATAAAAATGCTGCTTATAATGGGAGCGATTGCTAGACAGCCCTATATTGCAAAGTAAATAATCTTTGCTGGGGGGAGAGGGACAGGGAGGGGAAGATGTCCTTGGCTGCTGCTAACAGCAGGTAAATACTTGAGCCAGGGTTGCACTTTGTCTTTTTATTGTATGTGTCAGCAAGTGAGTGCAGGCTCCTAGAACAGGGGAACTCTCCAGACTGGCTTGTCTTCATTAACGTCCTGATTTTATGGCGCTACATGACCGCTAACACAACATAACAATTCAATTCCCTGTCCCGCCTTCCTCTGCAGAAGGAAGGTTTGCCCTAGCTGTTGGCCTTTCAGCCAGGGCAGGTACTTGGGCTGGTGTTGCAAGAGACTCTTGCACTTGTGCTGCCTGTGGCGTGCCTGTTCTTTAAGCAGATACTGGCCTATTTCCCCTCAGGCTGTAGTTCCAGCACCTCTTGCCCAAGCTGTGTTCATTTCGGTAATTTATTATAAGTTTGAGGGGAGAGATTTCCCACAGATTTTAGAGAAGTAGTTATCATTCCACCCGAATTTCTCACAGTTCTTAACATAGCCAGCTCATCTCCCCCTGCAGATGTTCCTCAAACCTCAGAATTTCATTCTTGCTCTTTATGCTGGAAGAGGGATTTTTTATTGGGATTGTACAGTGCTTTTAACCAACCTTCTCTTAATACCAGCTCTGCAACCTCATACAGCAGTTTTCTGCAAGGTATCATGTGTATCATGCCCAAATAGTTCAGAAGGGCCAAACTTGCTGCCTTTTGTTATTTACATTTACACTGCTTTTGGACTTCTGAAAGAAGGAGATGAACATTTGAATCATCTTAAGGTTTTGTGTTTTTTTTTTTTTTTTCTTTTTTTTTTTTTTTCTTTTCTTTTCTTTTTTCTTACTGTTATTAGACATCTAGTGGCTACCAGCTGCTGAAAGAGAGAGGTGTGTACTTGTATTCAAGACTTCACATTTGGCTTACTTTTTATCCTTCCCCTGTGTGATGACACTAAAAGCTTTTGCGAGTAAGTGGACAACCTGCTGAGCTTTAATGCATGCTTTTCATTGAGTCTGAGAGTCTGATCTTCAAGTATGGTGAGCAGAGGATTGTTTCTATGTGATCTAAACCAGAAGGAGCTCTGTATTCCCTCTTTACTCTGATCTGGATCTGTGCATATTTGCTACTGATTCCCATTGAGCCGTGTAAAGGTATGTGTTAGCCCAGAGGGGAAGATTTTTTTGTCTTGACATGGAGGGAAGGAGGACATAGGTCTTCTATGAACTCAGGGTAAGAAAACAGACCTAACCTTTACAGTGCATTCTGTACATTTACCGTGCTTCATCCCAGGGGAGCCGTGAATGTTTTTCGCTCTTAAAAGATTTATTTTAGGATTGTTTTGGTTTTGTGTTGTTCCTTGTACACATCTGAAGAACTCTCATTTTCTTCGAATGCAAACCTAGAGCTCTGCAGGGCTGTGTTGTGAAAAATGTAAGCAGTTATGTTCATACGGGGGGGCTCCGATCAGGTGATAAAGAGGTCAGGCTTGGCCTGTGCCTGCTAGGAGATTTCCAAGCTAATTTCGTGTAGTTGGAAGCAATGTCGGAGGAGGTGTTTGATTTGAAAAGAGATCATTTGGATAAACCAAATAGTTTTGACCCAGTGTAAAAGAGCTCTGGAGCACCAGAGGTGCCAGCTTGCTATGAAGCAAAGTGCATTGCTGTTATACATGTAACACAGCAGGCACCTCAAAGACTCTGGAAGTATCGGGGCATTTCTGTACTGGGGGAATGAAATACTAGGGTTCCGGACCAATCCTTGTGGTTGTTTTATTTCTCTGATGTCCTGTCTTGAGTTCCTGGTGATCTGAACATTTGGCTTTTCCTCCAAACTAATGGCTCTCAAAATTCTGGGGCTGTGCACCAAACCACTGTACATCCTTACAATCAGATTTTTATAGTGTATTTACAGTAATTTTTCCCATCTGCTGATAGAAGGTTGTATGGCAAAGACCAATTTTCTCTTTAAATTATGCAGGGAACCTGCTTTCAGAGGGGAAATATTACTGACCACAGTCATTGCTTATCCCAGTTTGACATTAGTTCTCACAAAAAATCTGAGTGTACGTAAACATTTTTGGCTGAACGCTCTCTTCAGTTGTTTTCGAGTTTTAGTCAAATGGCTGTGAATGGTGTAGGTTCTTAACAATCAAATCTCAGAGGAAAAATAACCAGTTATTTGATGGGATGAATAGTGGAAGCAGGGGTTCACACATGCTGATGTTCTTTGCTGCTGCAAGCAGGGAAATGTCTTCATTTTCAGCAGGAAGGATCTTTCCAGGGAATGTTCAGTCCTGATCCTTTTATTCCCCCCACTCAGTTACACATCAAGTTATTCTGAATTAAAAATTTAGACAGATTTAACCATTTCCTTTAACAATTTTCATGCACTGATGTTCACAGCAATGGGAATTATTTTGCATAATCTCTTTCTGCATCATTCTCCTTCCTCATTGTAGATGCACTGGACTGGGGATGAGGCGATTCTGATTTATGCTGTTGTGGGACAGCAGTGTTGAGCTGAGAACAGTAACAGTAGCATAATCCTTCTGCAAAGAGTTGTCTTAAATAAATAAGAAGCTGCAATAACTTTATTTTTTATTATTTGAGATACACTAAGTAATTTTAAGCGGATGGTTACAATAAATTACTATTAGGGTAGGCTTGGAAGTGAATTAGGGAGGCAATACAGATAAAGCAGTTTGAACTTTGATTTCTTTTCACAGTACTCCAGTGGAACATGCTCCAAGTTATTTGGTACTGGCTTTTTCCTTGCCTCTATCCACCCTATATTTGAGGGGTCCTGTTGGGGTTAGCTGTCAGCTCCATGCTTCCATATTCACCATGCTATAGTTTTTCCAACCTACCTGGCCATATAAATAACATTAAAAGTGCCAGAGTTCTCTTGGCCATGCCTTTTGAGCACTAGAAATCATTGGCAAAGTCTGACAAAGAGAGGTGCTATTTCATGGGAGCCTCTGTGACTAAACAGAGCCATGTAAGGAACATGGGTGAGTTAAAGAAAACAAAAGGTTTTTTTTTTTTTCTTACTCTGGAATGCACAGGGTGCTTGCTTTTAGAGATCCATGCGTCACCAAACCAAGTTGCATTCAATTTAAGCATCTGGGCTGTTTTTAAAAGCAGTCTCCTATTTTACAGGTGTGGTTTGGGATATATAAATGCTTAACTAATTGTGACTGCAAATCAAAGTAGTTAAGTGGCACAAATAACACCAGCAAAATTGCTCCCAGGGTAAATTGCAAGCTCAAAATTAGTGACTGAGTTGAGGATCCTTTAAAAACATGATACTAAAAATAGGTATTAGTTCAGAAGGGCTGATGTAAAGAGTTGTTATGGTGAGAACCATGCAAGTGTTTGACTAGATAAATCCACCTCCTTCATCAATCTTCTTGAAGGTAAAACTGCAGAACAGGAACATGAAAATGTCACATCAATTTTTCTTTTTTTCTTTTCTTCCCCTCACCCCCATTTTTAAATTGACATCTTCTACCAGCAATACGCTGCCCATATGACATCCCTGCTGCAGGAGTTCACAAGAGCACTGCTAAAATGTATAAATCTAATGCACTGCTCTGTTGCTCCAGCTCACGGTGCAGAATTTAAGCTATCAGCTCTGCAGCTGCTTTTGCTTAGTCATGCGGCCTTAGAATGATGATCCATCTCTAAGGGCTATTTGATTTTATTTTGCATCTTTTATAAAAATGATGAAATCTTCTCATGAAGAAGTCTACTTCTGCAGGATGTTTAGCTTCACAGATACCTGCCGTGCCCTGCCCAAATACCAGCCCTACAAGTTGGCTGCCGTGCTGAAGGTGCTGGGGGTTTGTTGGCTGCAGGGGGGCTGTAAAAAGACCGCACAGAGAATCAAATGCAAGATCCTGCATTGGATTCAGCGTCCTGTACGTGGGCTGTCTGGGAGCTTCTTTTCTCTCTTTTTGTCTTGTTGAATGAGCTGCTGTACTTTCTGTTTAGCACTAACACGTGCCAGATATTTTAGACATGGATACAATCAGTGGAACCTTGTAGAAAGAAAAAATGGCAACGAGCTGAAGTCTGCAGCAACCACTCCGCTGGTAACCTACATCAGTGTTGCAGGCTTCCCGTGTCCATACAGGTGGTTTGACATTTCAGTGCCTGGCCACAGAAATAAGGAGAGTCCATGGGGAAACTGTGTGCCTTTGTGAGGGAGCCTTGCCTTTGTGTAAGGACACACCCTGGGAAAGCACAGGGCCCTGGTGATGGCCAGAACACATTTCCCTGTTTGACACACACAGTGAGTTTTGCAGCCTGTGCTAACAGAAGTGGTGGAAAATAAAATTCTTTTCCTGGTTCTTCGAAGTGTGTGACTAATGGTTTGCATGGACATTTTGACTTGCTAATAGGAATTGCAGCACTGCAAAAGTCCTGCTTGGTATCTCTACATCTCTAGATCTCTAGATCTTTGGCTAGAGCCAGAGTTGGCCCTAATTTTTTTTTTTTCTTTTCCGCATTCCTACGTACCAGCTGTCCCCAGAAGTGCTACATTTAAAACCCCAAGAAGTTCAGTTTGCTTTGGATTCTGAGCTGAGACACCTGAGCTGACACCCCAGCCTGTAAATCCCATTCCGTTTCTTTTGGTCTCTACAGGCAGCTGTGAGAGTAAGAAGAACAACTAGGGTCTGTTAACTTCTCCAGGTTTGTCCTTCAGTTCTCGGGGAATTATTATTTGTGTGATATGAGAATAGGGAGTTCTGTGGAGGAAAAGTGGATTCTTTTGATAGGTTGTTGTGGTTCATGTACAATGAGACTTGACTGCATATTGCTTACTTGATTCTATGTGTACCCTTCTGTATGGGGGGTGCTCGAGTTTGGGTGTGTGAAGCGGAGCAGAGTTCAGCACCCTCTGCAGACAGGACCTTCCAGCTCCTCACAAGAGGAGCTAAATCCACAACCATGTGTTTACCCTGCTGGTGGTGAATTGTGCTCCATCAGGTGTGGGTCTGCTGCTGTCCCCTGCCTCCTCCAGCTGCTGTCACCAGCCCAGAGATGCAGGGGGTTCATTTCTGCTTTTCCCACCCAGAGCCTTCAGTTACTTCCACCTGCGTGCTAACTGCTTTGAAACCCATGGATGTAATCATACAGCAAAGTATTAGCAAATGTCATACAAAGGTGTGTGTGTGGAGGGGGGGGGGGGTGGGTGCAAAATAAAGAAAAAAATATTTAAAAGAAAAGTCTCTTGAAAAAAAAACAGGAGAGAGAGAATTTTGTCCAAATTTTGTCCAAAGTTGCCTGTGTTCTCTGAGGATGTTTCATGGCAGCAAAGGTGATAATACAGGATATTATACAATAAATGTTGAATTTTCTCTAAAAGCTCCCCAGTGAGATACTTCAATCATCTGCTAATGTTATACCTCCCAGTGGCTTGAACAATGCAGTGTATGACACTGAGCTGCAGAAATGTTTGCATTGTATGTAAAAGATGTTGGGTTTCCTTGTTTGGACTTACGGAGCTTGATCTTTATGAGTTCTTAGTCCAGAAACTAGGCTCCTATGTCTAATCACCAGGTAGATAAACTGCTGGCAACACCAGAGCAAGTTTTCCCCCAAGACTCAGTTTTCGGCTGTACAGGACTTCTAGTAGGAGCTGTATCTGTCATCCCGGGAAATTGATGATGGTGTGGTGTCTAGGGAAGGGAATGGAGCAAGTGCTGAACTCAGACTGACTTTAGACAGGCCACCAGTCAGTCATCACTCTCACCTCCTACATATTTAGGCCTGATTGAAATGGTCTTTTTTAATACGTTAACAATCCCCGAATTCACCAAATATTGTCTTTCCTTTTTCCCATTAATGTAACTGATGAAGCATAAAGGCATTGCATTTGCAAACCTTGCGCATTGCAGTATTTATTTCGAGTAGTTGTTTTCTAAGAGTACTCATTCTGCCAGAAATATACTAGTGAGAATAAATGTAAAAGCAGAGATTATTTAAAACAGGAAGGCAGTCATGCACAGGCTATCGAAGCGACTATTAACCTTGGGTTCTTTTATAGAGGTCATGTTCTTTTATCCAGGGATGCACCTTCGGTTGCCAAGCTCGCTCCTGGATCTGCAGTTCGGCTTGCTATGGGAGTGTTTGTACAAGTCAGGGATACCTTGGAAATTCTTCTGGGTAATAATCTCAGAAATAACAACTGTCAGACAGATCCCCAGTGCAGGCTTCACCGTAGTTATGATTATTTTCCTTTTGCAAATTAAAGCATTAGGAACAACGTCAGTATTTGAACAATTTCCTTAAAGAGGTTTATCGCTTTCTGAAGGCCACTCAGAAATACGTCCTCTTTGTCTAAATTGCTGTTTATAAAAGCAAGAGTCAAGAGCATTTCTAAATGATGCCAGCCAAAACAAATCAATGATTAATTTCTGTGGAATCACGGTGGCCACGTGGAGGGCTGAGAGAGGCTTCCTTCCATGCTCTTCACAACCCTTCTTTCTTCCATGCGTTCACAACCCCTCCGCTGTGCTCAGGCCACGGCTGTTCGAGTGGTGATGGTGGCTGCCCTGTGCTGTGCTGGCTGCACAAAGCCATGGGAGGTGGGATGTTGTAGGGTCTTCTGTATGTTGTAGGGTCCTCCAGATGTTGTAGGGTCCTCCTCCGAACTTCTCTGGCTTGCTCCCATGTCTTGTTAGACATTGGGTTTGGGTGGGTGCCTGGAAAGCCTGTCTGTTGTGGCTAAGAGAAGCATAGGTGGAATTACGAAATGTGCTTTCACAGAAAGGGAAAGGAGCGTGGTACCAGCTGGGAGTCTAAAGCCTTCTTTTTGGCCAACGTTTTATCCTCCTCTATGGCACATCCAGCCTCCTCCCTGACCCCACGGTGCTGTAATGGTTCGGCGTTGCCTTTCCTGGCCCTTGCAGCTATTGCTGGATCCGTTCTGACCAGACGCGCAGCATCTGTGACTGCAGGCATAATGACTGGGGACATAACATAAATAAGAACCAGTTCAGGGTACAGGATAAGTGAGAGCACAAACGGTTCCTTCCTTGCCTTTTTAGAGAATTGGTGACTCATAATGAAACTAGACAGCAAATACTTCGTTTATAGTGGCGACACTCTTGGCCAACGTGTCTGGCCCGATTCGGCCAGCCCCTGCCTCTGTGCACACATATTTTGCCTTCACATGCCTGCCCCTCACTTCCCCCTTAGGGGACAAGTTTTAAAGATAATCTGCGATATTTGTTTGCTCATTCTTAAAAACGGGGGGAGTGTAAAAGCACGTGAAGGCAGGTTGTGTGTTTTATCTTTTCCTCGTAATGCAGAAGCAGTCGGCAGAGGTCAGTTTGCTGGGAACCACTCTGCAAACTCACCGGCGAGCGGTTAGCTCGTGGAAATGAAAACCACCAGGAGTGTTGTTAGGGCCGGAGCTTAAAAGGCTAGATCTTCATGTGGATAACAGATTGTAATAATAATCTAAATTAATTCTTGGGAGGGAGAGAAATCCTGAAGCCTGAGGGCTTAAACCAGCCTCTAAGTGATTCAGCTGCCTGCGTAGGGATTTTCTGTACTTTCCTCGGAAGGATCTGCTCGCTGTCACTGTCACAGACAGGATACCAGATTACACGGCTTTCTTATCAGTTGCCATTGTTCTCGTGTTTTTATGAAGTGGTGTCCTGAGGTTACATGAAAGGTCTTTTATTGGGGGATTCATTATTCTGTGTACAGTGGCAGCGCCTTGGGCAGAACGACGGACACTGCCGTTAGGGAGAAACTGGGAGATTCCATCGAGAGAGCAGCTCTCCCATTGCTGCTTCGAAATGAAACCCAGCCAGAACTGCAGAAAGTTCCTCTGTAAAAGGAATGCAGTTTTGGGTGGTAGCTTACATAGCAAGAGCTGTCATTGAGCTAGATGCTTCTGTATTTCACATCTTTTCTCTACTTTTCTGCCATCTCAGAAAAAAAGCAGGAGCAGGACACTACACCGAAATTCCCTCTGAAATCAGCAAGCAGTATTTTAGAAGTAAGGGTTTGGGGGGCGGCGTTAAGAAATGTATGTGCTTCCTCCACAAATCTGTCTGTGAGAAGCACTAAATCCCCTGGGAAAGGGGAAATTTGGAGGAAAAACTTTGAGGGAAGTAAAACCATCCCAGGCTGCTTGCTGGATTAACACCCAGCAAAAGCAGTTACCCACAGCTGCTTTTATATCCACATCGTCTGTGGATTTTAGCATGTGCCTATTCCACAGTGATTTCTATTCCTACAAAAAGTGAGTTAGTGTAAAGCCACACGTGGTGAAATTTTAAGAGCAGTACCTCATGGCAGTGCTGTGTACACCCGAGAACCAGGTAGTGAATAAAAATCAGCTACATCAGATGTTCTCTCCAAGCTCTTGTGATAAGGGGTAATATTTTCACCCTTTAAAATTCAGTTTAATCTGGCAAATATTTGCCTTCCTCCAGATAACTCGAGGCAGATAGCGTAAGAGCAGGGTGAAGTTGGTCTGTTTAGAGAGATCTGAACTGATCTCCATGAAGGAAGTTGGCTACAATACAGAGATGAATCACCATTTTCTCCCTGCAGACCAATACTTTTCTTGGTTATTGAGGTTATATTGCTTTTAAAGGATACAGTTTTCCTGATCTGCCAAAAGCACTCTTGAAGATGTATATGGCTTGAGCTGGAAAGGTAACAATTCTGCAGGAGAGCAATGTGAAAGGAGTTTGCTGCCAAACCCTGGCACACTTTTATTTGCACGTGTACAAGCACACACTGTGAATACAAGTCCTTGTCCCGACGTCTGTGCTCTGCTCCTGCACTTTAGCAGGATCTGGAGTGCGCTGGAGCAAAGTCTAATTTCATCCTTTTAACCTGACCAGAGTAGAAAATGTTTGTAAATGAGGCTGTCAGTGCCGAGCTAGTTGATAGCCAATTACCTAATTAAAATGAGAGTATAGCCATCTTCCTTTCCAAACCAGGAGCATGTACTTTGGCAAGCCTGCTGTAGATGGTACAGTGGATCCCTAAAGAACTGCAATAACAATAAAGAAAATCAATGTGTCCCGCCGGCTGCCCAGAGGGGATGTGTCCTCCCCACGCATGGAGCAGCGTGGATCTGCAGGGCTTTGATGGGGGGCTTTCTCCTGCCACTCTCAGCATCCCCTCACTGCCCACCGGCATCGCCCTCAGGGGTGGCAGCCTGAAGATGCCCCGTGAGCCTGGAGCCGTGCTGGAAGGCGATGGCTGAGGGGCTGCTCCTGGCTGGGACTGCTCACAGAAAGAGCAGCCAGGCAGCACATCCCCTGCCCTGCCGCGGAGCTGGAATTGACTCACCTGATCTGTGCCCCAGCTGCTCGTACAGCCTGCTGCGAGGGATGCGTTTGGTCACTACAGGGATTCCCCAGCTTTGTAAATACAACCAGCAGCTATTAGGAGCTCATGGGAAGAGGTTAACAAGGCACTGGTACTGCAAAATAGTCATTTATTTGTGAGTTTCCTTTTACAAACAAACCTGAAGCCTGACGAAAGCTCTGGGATACGAATATATCAGATACTTTTTTTTAAGCAAGTTTCCATGAGTGCCATGGCATGAGAAGCTCCTGATTCCACTTTAGAGAGAAGGGGAAGCACTTCCTATGGTATTGTTTTTCATAGGAAGCTGCTGCTGTTGGTAAATTAAATGTAGCAAAGAATTTATTAGTAATACACTGAACTATTAATGCATCTCGCTTTTTTCCTATTCTTTCATTGCTCCAAAGAGGAGGTTTTGAGATTGATTTCTCTTTGAGACAGAATGACTCCTACCAAGCACTAGTTAATGATTTGAAATTAAAATGTTCATTGAGGTGGCATGTAGCATTAGTCTGGTCTGGTGGTAAGAAGGGATGGGAAACCCCATTTTAGGATGAAAACACTCTCAATTTGGAAGCAAGGACCATTGTTATACCAGATAAGAATGATACACCCTTCTATTAAGAGAATAACAGATTTGAAGCATTGTTGTTGCTAGTTAAATCTGATTCATGGCACGCAGCACAAATTTCAGGGATCAAGGGATTTAGATTATTCTACATTATCAGCTTTAGGCTGTCATTTCGTGGTGTGTTTAAGTACACACTGGGGTTGAAAAGGCTTCGTGGGCAAAGGTGCACACAACTGCTCCTGCCCTAAGGAACTCCTCCTGCCCTAAGGTTAGTTTTCCATCCTCAGCAGCTCCCCAGTTTTGCTCTCCTGATGGCCACACGAGCTCTGGTGCTGGTGCAAGAGAAATGAATAGAATAAAGACCCTTTGATTATGTGGTCATTTAAATGCTTTTCTCTGGCTCTTTTTAGCCCTGCACCCTGGCTCTACGGACTTCACCCTGCCCTTCATCCCTGCCAGAGCTTTAGTTGGGATTTGAGCTCTCCCGTGGACAGCATGTGTACAGCACATCCTGAAAAACTGCACAGAACGGGAAAAACAAATCTCCTTTCAAATGTGTTCTTCTTCCTGAATGCTAGGAGTGATGGCTGGCAGTTTCTGTACCAGCAGCTAAATCGTTTTATGTGTGTTTCGGTCATGTTGAGGCAAAACCAATCTTGTAGAAGTGTCGCTCGTAATGTCGCAGTGCTGCAAAGCTATTGACCAGCTGCATACCTCTGGGATCTCCTGTCTAGTTTGGGATTGACCAGAACAAAAACAAATCCATCCTAATTGGCTAGCTAAGTTAATGAGGTTTTCCTGCCACTGATTGCTCAGTGGCAAAAACCAACCCCATGTCACACATTGCATGGGCACAGACGTACAGCCAGGAACGGGTGGGCGACCCTGCAGCGCTCTCAAACAGCAAAGCTGGTCAAGTCAAATGGAGAGGAAACTTCCAGGGTACAAAGCTTCTGTTAACTGACCAGGTGCTGTGTTATTTTACCCTGAGAGTACGTGTGGGCAAGGACAAGGTCCTCTGTAGTTTTAGAAGCATAACTTTGTGAACCACATTCAAGCTTTTACAAGTAATTCTAGGAGCAATTCAGTAACACATTAATAAACCATTACCTAATCAAGCTGGCAGAAATGATGCAGATGCAATTATGTCTTTTTATTTTAAAATTTTATTTTTATTTAGAATAATGAAGGAATAGTCCAGACCAAAGGTCCTTTTAATATATTATTCAGCCTTCCATTGTGATCAGTAGCACATGTATAAGAAAAAAAATAAAAATAAAATAAACAAGACAGGATCATGGTGATAATTCCCTGGTATAAGTTATCCACTGGATAGCTGAGGACTTTCTAATCAGGGAGATTATCTTTAGTAGCCCTCAGAGTGGACTTTTTCTAATCCTGTTTTGAAACAACATAAACCTCGAGCTCCTGTGATAACATCCCAGTGTTTAGTTAAGTTCTGTGCGTAAAGTATCTCCTTTTGATTTGAATTTTGCAGCTGCCTCTTGGTCAGTCTCCTAATGATGAGTTATTTCAGGTTTGCCCTTTTCCATAGCATTCATGGTGCCAGACCTCTTCTGTAGCCCCCACGAGTTGTCTGTTTCCCAGTATGTTTCATGTTTTACTGTGAAAGGACCTGTTTTGTCCCCTGGACAGTTTTCTGATACTCTCTCTACTTTTCCCAGTAATAACCCTTTATGTTTTAGGGATGCAGTAAACTTACGAGTATTAGAATGTGTTTACTGGCAAAGAGGCTCTGATCTGTGATGCACTGGGGATTCGTAAACAGTTACACAGAAACAAAAAACTCAGCTCTAATGTCCACTGAATCAGGCGGGAGTCCTTCCATCGACTTTGCTTAGGAGTCTAAATCAAACTGCACTAAAAGCTTTTTGCAGAAATACATCTCCAAGTGGAAGTGGATATAAAACAAAAGTGGCTTTGACTTATTTAATCATTCATTTCCATACTGTAAGAAATGCAAAATCAGGGTTTAAACAGACAGAGAAGCTCATTTTCTGTGTTCTGCTGCTAAGTGTCAGCAATGTTATGTTTTTGTAGGCAATAGCTTTGCATGCTTTTGTATGTCACTGCCATGGAAAACAGACTGCCATAGCCTGCTGTTCCTAGCCCCTCTTTTAGGCCACCATGTAGTGAAGCAGACTGTGGAACTGACCCAGATGTGAAGATATCTTTGATGGGGAGAGTCTGATGGAGAGACACAGTGGTGTCTACTCTTCACGTGTTCTCACATGCAAGTTTTAATCCCCCAATCAAACATACTGCATAGCCACAGGAAACAAAAAAATCTGCTACCAAATACACTTTTTATTTCATTCTAAAACATGTTCCTTGCTGTTGGCTGTCTGCTGGACTCCCAGAAGCAGCTCACTGTGGGGTTAGGCCATTGTAGGCACAAGGAAAGCGGAGGACTTACACCAGAACCCTTCCTTTCAATTGCTGCCTGCAGCATTGTATTAGGAAGCACATCTCTAGTAACACAGTAGCTAGTTTATTGATGTTCAGGTTTCCAAATCCCTTTAAAACAGTGGCAATGTAATCACTGTAATTCCCAAAGTGAGAAGCAGAAGGTGGGTTTGTTTTTTTCTTTTCCCTTTTTTTTCTTTTTAAATTGCATTGCCTGTATAGAGCTGTTCAAAATTTAATCTAGTAGCAAGTTAGCTCCTGCATGAAGTAAATTTGCTGGACATCCAGAGAGACTGAACAGCACAGTCAAATGCAAGCTTTTCCTTTTCTGTTTTAGATCTTGCTGTTATACCACACTCAGCTTCCAATTCACAGCCGCGTTTTCCTTGCCTCCACAGCACTGATTGCCTGAATCAGAACCCCAAGACTGATTTCAAATGTGGTTTGAGACATTTTAGCCTCTTTGCAAGGCCCAGGTGAAAGGAGGATCATTACCAGCATTTAGGGAGCACTGGTGTGCTTTGGGCCGTAGACGTGAGGACCACAGACATGATGTTGTTAACATACCAGCTTAGGCAGGCCTGCAGAAAGCAGGCTGCAGCCACCGTGTTTGCTTGAGGTTTCTGTGGCAGGCAGTATACATGATAGCAAGGCTCATGTTCTCTGCAGCACATTGTACCTGATCGTTTCTGTGTTCCTGGCTTGTCTACAAGCAGCAATACTGCTGGCTGCAGGCGTATGCCAGCCTCAAGCCTTTGGTGACAGCGACAATCAGGGTCAGCAGCCGGCAGCTCGGCTGTCACAACCACCCCTCGCTGCTGCTCAGACCTCCCTTTGTCCTCTGAACAGCTCTTGAAGTCGGCTCTTTGGCAGAGCAGAATGACAGTATTCACATCTTACAGGTACTTGCAGGAGGATTTGTGGAGTGAATGTTCAGTGTTTGATCTGTAGCTGAGTGATGTTGACTGAAGCCCACTCCTGTGAGAAGCTGCAGGCCGTGCCCGTCTGTGGGCCGCAGCTCTCCTCATTAAGCGTGCTTTCCATTTCCAGGCCTCCCCTTCATTAGAGCTCTTTCTTGTAGCTGTTGTCTAGGCTTTGGGGACTGAAGAGGGATGCATCTCCATCCCTCAGCAGCAATGCAGAGTGAAATATGGCTCACAGCCATACATCGCATACTCGCCCCGTATGGGCTGGTGGTGTGTTGTGCTGTACGTGGCAGTTCTGAGAGCTCCGACTTCCACCTGACCGCTGGGCTGTAGTTGCTCTTTGCCGAGCACAGCTTCTCTCAAAGCTCTGGGGTTATTAATGTGTTATTGGACTAGTCTTCTGGTTACTCTTGTCTGATTTTCTGTTTCCAAGGAGTGGATTTCCCTGCAATTCCCCCTGAAGCAACTATTCCTGTTGGCTGAGGGGAACAAAGCAAGTCTTCAGGATATCCTTTGCTGGGAATATAAGGGCTAACTCTCGGAAGGGTCTGGGTTCTGCAGTGAGGCAAAGGGGGGGAATTACCAGCATCAAGTCCTTCCCTGGGCGGCATCTTGTCTGATGCCAGACGAGGACTTGCCAGGAAAGCTGTGTTCAGGCCTCGTCTGTCTTTACAGGCACGTTGTTGTAACTGGGTTCTGACCCTGTCACAGCAAAGGGAACCAAGCGGCATCGTACAGCAGCCGTCTTCTCGATGTAAACACGTATGTCGACGCTGTGTGTGTATATCTTCACCCTAAACATGTCGCTTATATTTTGTGTCAGTTTGCTCTAAGGAAAACTGGCGCCTCATGGTGCAACATGCTCCCCGTGGAGAAGAAAGGATATCTTGGAGCTTGAATGCTGGTGAGTGGCATCTGCAGTGAGGGAAACACAACCTGAAGGGTCCTGCCAAACAGGGAGATACTAGAGAAATGCAAACAGTGTGAGTAATCAGGTTCACACTTTTAAAGCACTGCTTTTGTTCTCATTAATGTGCTGAGGATGCGAGCACACAAGGGTTGGCAGTTACGGAATTCACTGTTTGATCTCATACTTCGTTCTGGTCTGGGGGAGCTTTCCTGGCCATGTCAAAACAAACATTTGTAGCTAAGTCCAATTGATGTGGTGTGTTCCCAAGCCTTTTTTT
This sequence comes from Netta rufina, assembly GCF_964035555.1. Classification (NCBI taxonomy): domain Eukaryota; kingdom Metazoa; phylum Chordata; class Aves; order Anseriformes; family Anatidae; genus Netta; species Netta rufina. The sequence continues at coordinate 4,136,439 of NC_140145.1, read as the reverse complement.
TTTTTTTTTTTTTTTTTTTTTTTTAATGCTCCTGGGTTTGATGCTATTAGTATATCACAGCTTTGCACAACATATGGAACTGATGGTATGTTTCAAAGCTCCTTACACTTGTCAGAAACTTCTAGTCTGCACGATAGTCTGGAACCCAGTGATCTTGTGTTTTGCACTTGGCAAAATGCAGTAACATGATCCATCTGTTGGCTGTTGAATCAGAAATGAAGTAAAACAAAATCCGTGCAGAGGGTGATATAGCAGCATACCTACAGTAGAGTTTGTGATAATGAGGATTTGGAGGCTAAAGTTCTGCGCAAACAATTGCATTGTAAGAACTCATCATCCGTCAAAGGAAGAATGTTTTAAATCATGTTGCTGAGATTTCCCAGGGCCTCGGATTGCCCTGTAGTCAGACATCTCTTTTCCCTTGATCACATCACCGTGTTGTGTCTAAGCTCTCAGGTTCAATGATAAGCTGTGCCAAAGGATCTTTGTTCTTGTTTGGCTCGTATGGTGCTGTAAGAAAAAAATCACTCTTAGTTGTGATAGTAGACTTTCAAAAATACCTTTAGCATAGATAAGGTCCTGTAAACAGGACACTGCTGAAGCTGGAAGACCCACATGGGTTTGAGATTTCTGTAGTTCATCTTGGGCAGGTCCCTTTTCCTGTGTCTTAATTTCCTTACCCCTGAAGTAGAAATTAACGATATTTAACTTCCTTTCTAAATTGTCCCAAGCCTCACTGTGATTAAATGTGCTGTGTATGTGCTGAGGAGTATTATTATAGCATAAAGCTTTAATGAAAATGAAAACAGTCAAAGAGGCACTGGAAAAACATGTCTTTGAGACAGTGGGGCTGGATGGGCTCTTGGAAGAGCCTTATTCCTCTGCAGGCAGATGTCAGCGGATACTAACAGCAGCTTGAATAACACGAGCCCAAGTCCCTGGTGTAGAAATGGCTCCCACAAATCCCAGCGGAGCAGCGTCTCATGCAGAAAGAGCAGGATTGTGCTTGCACACACCCGTAAATTATCCCATCTGAGTGAGCTGGGTGTTCTGGTATTCTCATTGTTTGGAAATTTGTTGTTGGGAGAATATTAACAACCTCGCAGCACATAGTTCTCTGCTGTGTCTAGGTGGATTGCCAGTCCCTTGAGGCAGGGGCTGTCTGGGTTTGCCTTCCACACAGCCAAACACATTGTCAGCACTCAATTAGATGTGGATATATGGTTTCATGCTGACTCAGAGCTCAAAGATAGCCACTATTTTTTTTCTTGTTGAGCATCCCTGCTTAGAGCAAGTGAGCTATTTTTACCGGAACCTTTCTAACATTTTTCCTGATAGGAAAAAATAAATCCTGCACGCTTGAAGTCAAAACCAAAAGAAGGGATCTTTTCCCGGAGGTGTCTGTAATGTTCTCAGCCTTCCAGTAAGGGAGAAGTGCAGTCCCTGCGGGTGTCAGTGTCAATGCCTCTTCCCTCAGGGTTACACTATGTGGGTGACCTGGGGGCAGGAGAGCCCCCCTCGGAGACACAAGCAGCTGATCAGTCCACATAAGAAAAGAGCAACGGAGACAGAGGCAGCAGTGTCTTAGGAACCAAGGGGTCCAGAGCTGATGGGTCAGAGCCCTTACAGGCAACAATTGCAGAGCAAAGTTGGTAGATTTGTGTTTGGAGGGAAAATGAGAGAAAAATAACAGCGACCCAGCCTAGTTCCAGTAGGCAGAAACATTCTGGGGCTGTTAGCTCAAAGGTCTGTGCTTTCTCTTTCTCCCCTCATCTCCTGTGCTTCCACTTCTGGGCTTTACTTTCCCGGTGGTTACAGACAGCTCTTCACAGGGGAAGGTGCTGGCTGAGCGGCAGCTCCCTGCCTGCAGTCCCTGAGAGATGTCAGAAGCACACGAAGTACGCAAAGAGTCAGGGGAGGATGCTTTCTATATCCACTGTGTGCTTGGCAGAGGAGAGGGAAGGGAGTGTAAGATAGATGGTTTTTAGAGCTACGCATTTTTGTAATTCCAGCTGTGCACAGAAAAAGCTGGCCAGTGCTGGCTATGAAGGTGCTCGTGCACCTGTACGGGGTGGGACAGGCATTCAGAGGCAGAAATAGACACCGAGCCGTCCTGTTTGGCAATTACCCTCTTCCTGCATTCTCACCACGGCTGGCATTTTAGTGGCTAAGCCACAAAGGGCGGTATGAAGACAAATGTGATCTCCTTTTGAAAATACCTGTACTTAAAAGAACCTCCCTCCTGAGATGGCATTCGTTATGTGTCACACAGTAATTTGCTCCTGCAGAAATGGATCTCAGCTCCACCCGGCGCTGGGACTGAGCCACTTTTGCTGGCACTGTTGGAGATGGAGCACTAAGAAATTAGCTGCATGGCGTACTTAATGGTGACTGACGTTGCTATAGCTGCCCACAGCTGCTCTGAATGCAGTCCCTGCCTTTTCAGTGTCTTATCCCAAATCCCAGTGGATTCCTAACTCTGCCCTGGCTTGCTCTGTACGTCTCTTCAAGAGCTGGTAATGTTCTGAGAGGGCTTTAAGTGGAAATGGAAGAGGAGCTGCTGATTAGGAAGAGGCAAATGAAATGCCAGCTTCTGTCACAGTTCTCTCGTAACACAAAAGATTTGTGGCAGGGGGTTGATCCAGAGCAGCAGCTGCTGTGATGTCACTGGGATGCTCACAGGAGAGGGTGAATACAAGAAGGAGAAAATGCTGTGGGAGAGGCAGAGGAGCCAGCCTGGAAGAGGCTGGCACAAGCACCAGGCTCCTTTACTGGAGTACACCCCTCTGCATTGTGCTGTGGCCTTCTCTTCCCAGCTGAATGCACAGGTAATTTCCCGTCTTCTGGATAAGATCTGTCCTTCATGGTGTTCACTTGTCTTAGAACCCCAGCTCCTGCTCTGAAGTAAGCCAGGTTTCCATCCCGTCTGGTAACATGGCCTAGCTTCATTCACCTCCACTCAGCCATTGCAGTGACTGTAAAGTCACTTTTTGTTTGTTGTAGAGCTGTGTCTAGTGTTCAGGAGTCTCATCTGTCATTTGCAGGAGTAATTGCAAAAATTGATTCATGGGAAATGCCTGTAACAGGCAGATCCTTTTGACAGATCGCACGGCCATCATACTCTGCATTTATTTGAGTCAATCAATGCTTTGATGCATATTTGGGTCATAAATACTCTGATAGCAATTGCATTTATTATTATGACAGCTGTGTTCTATTATCTATTATTTATTAGGTTCTGTTGTCCTTTCGTTTTACACCTTGTGGAGCTGTCAAGTTGGCTGTTTACTGGTGACAAAGCTCACAGCTCATTTCAGAACAGAACCTTCCAAAAATAAATTCTCCAAAGGGATTTGAGTAACAGCAGGCTATATGCTGTTGGAGAGGTACTGGACGATCTTTTTTGGGTTTGTTTTACTGGAAAGAGCAGGTTTGTGCGTTTTTGCCTACTTTTGCCCAAATTCCAGAATTAGACTTCACATTTATCATCCAGAGGTCATTGAAGCTAATAAGCCGGCTGATTAATGTGAATTTTGGATCACACCCTGTGTGTCTCAGATTTGAATTAATCGGGTTATTCAATATTTGAAATGGTGGGATGCTGACTTGGATGTTTCTAATTTTCCCTTAGAAGCTCTTTTAGCTTTATGTCTTTTTACATCATAAAAACGGCGGGAGATCTGATTGTGAGGCGAATGAATTTCGGTGTCCTTCCAAGGGCAAGGCCAAACTGCAGTAGGCAGAGGCAGAGTCATTTTCTGCTCCTCATTCCCAATAAACAGCCACATACCCTGTGTGCCAGGAGGCTGCACCAGCTTTGCGAGGTGCCGAGCACATTGGTGTTAATTCAGGAAAAGCATTTAACCACGGAGCCGATGATTCTAAAGTGCTTAATATAAGCATGTGCTTAAGTGCCTTGTTGGACTGGGGCCAGTGCAGTTAGACCCTTGCAGTGCTGAGGTTTGTAAGCCAAAATTTGTGCTAGCTTAACAGCAAGATCGTCCGTACTATTACTGTGATGTAATGCTGCACGTACTTCTTTTTGCATATGAACATTTCTGTGTCTTTATCTGTTTATTTTACTGTAGGAGCAAAAATAGTAAATCTGTAATTCCCACCATAAACATCACAGTGCAAAGTTGATATACAGACAATTGCATGGCTTACAAAGTAGATGTAAATGGGTATATATTATTTATAAAGCGGCTTTGACATCTTCATATATTAAAAAGGAAGAGACATTTAGATCATTTCACAGTTGAGCATTCTGCATATTTTTGGGCTATCATGTATCACCATCCATGAAAATTTCATAATTTGTGTCCAAACCACTTTAATTGTATGCATACATTCCAACCAAAGGAGTGTGCAGCCTGCTCTTGCCTTTTTTTTTAATTTATTTTCCCCCCACCCATTTCCACTCTTAAAATAGATGGCTAAGGTAGGACACTGCCAAAAGCCCACCCTGCCTTCCTGGAACTACCCAACATGAGTCATAACTCTGTGACCAAAGGTGGGTCCCCAGGTATTCCAGTGTCCCACCCACATCCTCCCGGGCTAGCTGAACCCAAGGCAGGCAGTAAAAGCCAAAATTTATCCTGGGATAACTAAACAGCACTAAAAGCAGTGTAGTTGTTCTCATCCAAATCTCTCATCAAATCTCTAATGCAGACAAAAGCCAAATATATATCAGCCTGGTTATTTCTGCAAAGTTCCACATGAATTGTGAATATGGTGTGAGCACCGTGTTTTAGGTATTTTCGGTGGTGTTACAGGTCTAGGCTGGAGGAGTGAACTCTGAAGCTAAGGAGATTTTGCAGGGAATATTCTACCAGGAGCCTCATTCCTACATGCCAGAAGGTCTTGGGTTAACGCTTGTTGTTTGTTTGTTTGTTGTTTGTTTTTTTTTGGTGGGGAAGCCTGGGGGAATGGGAACTCATAGCCTTTCAGTTAAAGACATCCCTGGCCTGTGAGGGAATTGTAGGTCAGAACTGTTTCTTTTAGTGAAGTAGTTGCTCAGGGACGTGTGAAAATACAAATTCCATGCTGGTGAAAGCACCTAAGGAGAACTAGAGCTTTCTGCCTAACTACAGGGCTGGTGCCAGTACGGTGAACCTGGTAGTGAAAACTTTTTCCTTACTGCCTCATGATTGCCTTAATGTACTGGTAGGATGGATGAAAGAATTTCGGTTTTTGTGGCCTGTTTCTCTCTGGTTTCTGCTGCAATGACCAACAAGGAGCCCATGTTTTGCTTTCTGTTTAAAATTCCTTTCAGCCTTCACTTCACCTTCTCAGGGATGTTTGTGCAGAAGCTCTTCATTTATTCTGCCCTGGTTTTGCCAATCCCTGGATTCTGTGCTCACAGCAGACGGTGAAGGGCTGGTGTTTTCAGACATAGCACAAGATCAGTGCCTGAAGTTTCTCTGGGAATGAGAAAGCTGGTTGATTAAGAAGACACTGACTTCTGAAAGCCTATCAGATCGCCTGACTTTGTAAGCCAGGGCTGCAGAACATCTAATTACATGGAACTGCTCTCTAGAGGATTTGGCTTGCAGAAAATTAGTTTTCATGTTCTTGGCCTGATGTTTATTAATGATTTCTTTCCTTTTTCTCCCTTTGCAGTTTTCATCTGCAGTTTCATGGTTGCGGCGCCCATCTTTGGTTACCTTGGGGACCGTTTCAACAGAAAGATCATCCTCAGCTGTGGGATCTTCTTCTGGTCAGCTGTCACTTTTTCCAGCTCCTTTATCACTGAACAGGTAAGATCTCTGCAAAGGCACTTTGCGGGGTGTCCTGAATTGCTGGACAATATGTTCCTAAAAACACCCGTGACATGCTGCTCGAGTGGAAGGTATCCCTCGGGTGCATGTTGGACATATGGTGTGTTGTGCTGCCTGGCCTCTTGTGGTTGAAGTGTGATCTGGGTAACTGTTCTTCCCTAACTGTGAAATCTGTTATCCTTTGATCGTGCACATTCATAAAAATAACAAGTGAGACTTAGCGAAACAACAGTTTCTGTTGATAGAAGAGTTTTGTTTTGGGAGAGATTCTCAAGAAACTTTAAAAGGCTTAAAAAAGACTTGAAAACAATCCATGGCTATACAGTGGGTCTCTTGTCCTCTTATATCATAGCAGAAGCCATTGGAGTTTGTTGGGAAGTCTGCTTATGGCATGTGGGATGACAAATGCATCAGTTTGTTTCCTTTCTGTCAAAGGCAGTGGATGATAGCACGGAGATTAGACATAATTTTAGCTCCTTTTACACTAGATGATGGATATGTCTGGGGAACTGATGATGGAGTTGTCAGGCTTGCTTCATTTTGTCAAGCTACACACAGCATCCCTCACCTGCTTTCGGCACAGCCACAGCACCCCGTTTTGAGGACTCCTCTTTGTGTTCTTTTCCTCGCCTATCAGAGGCACTTAGAGGAAACAATTATCTGGCAGATTCTCAGGAAGAATATCCTCTTGTTTAAATCATATTATAGAGGAGGTTTAATTGCTGCATGTGGCAACATTCCTGGAGAGACAAATCACTGCTCCTGGTAGCATTGGACTGATTTCCCCAAGAGAGGCAGGGGCATTCCTCATCCTTTCTGCCCAGCTGCGTTCCAGAGATTTCAACATTTGGGTCACGCCTAAAGAATGACAGCCTAAACCTCTTCTCCCTGCTCCCTCCTGCCCACGCACGTGCTCTGCTGTTTCTAATAACAGAGAGTTTCCACCTAAAACAGGCAGTGGCAGTCACATGTCTGTCTGGCTTTCAAGCTGGCTTGTCACTGCGTTGCTAATAAAAAACGCATATGGCCAAGTGCAGAAGCCTTTAACTCCTGTAAATTGTTCAGGTTTATAACTGGGCAGGAAGCATCCTTTCTAAAGAAAGAACATCTCATCTAAAATTAGGCTAGCTTTAAAAAAAATAAATCAAAAAAAAAAAAAAAAACACCCACAACTTTCTTTTCATGACATTTTGCAAAATCAGCTGGATTGTAGCCCAAAGAAGAGGGAAGCATTTTTTGAAGAACCAATTGGACTTCTCACATTATGGCCGTGCATTCAGGCTCAGGTTCTCAGCAGTCTCACTGCAATGAACCTGGTCCTGTAGTTAATGTCTTCTCCTCCTCTGCTTGTTGGGCACTGGACCTGGCCTGATGTCATTTACATTTTCAGAGCAGATTTCTAGTTTAAGGATTTGGGGCCTCTTAGCCCCAAAGGACTAATATATTAAGGATTAATATATATCGTCATCAGTATACAGGAGCTCAGAGTGGAAGTGGCATATCTGTAGCCAACGAGAGGGAGAATAATATATATAAAGCTGGACTGTGTTGGAAATCCAGACCCCAGTGTTTTGGAAGTGACAAAAGAACCACAATCAAATAGCCTGATGAATTAATTTCTCCTGGATTTACATAAATACTAACTCTGGACCCAAACTACAACCTTGGATACAAACTCCCCCATATCTAGAAAAGTCTCCTCTACTCCTTTTTACTATAGTCCTGAGCTCTACCAGGTGTTATGGAGTATTTTGCAGCTGCTGTATGGCTGTGCTCTACCCAGTGGTTGCAGCAGCCGAACAAGGTCATAAGCATAATCACAACTTCACGTGGTATCCCTGCCACTTCGATATCCTTCTTGGAGGTCTGATCTCTAACTGTGAGGACATGCCACATTGAACAAGGTGAATTCCTGAAATACTAATGAGAACAAGCATCAGAGAAAAGCTGATGCAGTTTTTTTTTTTTCTTTATGCAGTGACTAACCAGGCATTTTTTCAGATTTTTCGCTTTTAAGATTCATTTAAGGAGCAAAACACTGGCTTTTCTCTCAACATTTTTTCCTCCTTTCTTTTAAGACAGTATGCGTGTTTGTCACAGAGAAAGGCTAGGAGCTGAAATGCGAAGAAACGTTTGCTGGCAGAAATAAAAGCAGTAGGGAGGCTACTATAAGTAGATAACGTAATATAAGTAGATACATACTATAAGTAGATACACATCCAAGTTAGCATGAAAACCCGTGGCTAGAAAGAGCAAGTTGGCACAGGCAGAGCCCATAGAATCCTGTACAGAAAACTCCTTTATGTGGTGACAACAAAAATACTGAAAGAGGCCAGAAACTACAGTCATTCAGTAGAAATAGCAAACCGTGTCTTCAGGGATTGCCTTTCTTCAAATTTTGACAGTGTCTAGTGCCCCGTGAATGCTGTCACTGTGTAATTAATAGAGTACACATCCACATAGTGTAGTACACATCCACATAGTGTAGGTTTGGAGTGTAAATGGAAGCAGACAGAGGCAGAAAGCAGCTACAGTTCTGGTGGACACTGAAGGCACACAAATTGTAAAGGTTTCTGGCAGTGTGTTGATAAAATTTGAATGTATAAAGAACAATCAAAAGGCTGTAATTTGAGTGAAAATGTAAATTATTTATAATATATTGTGGAAACAAGCATATAGAAAAGGACATTTTCATTTGTCCTACTGTCAAATTATGCAGTAAGGAAATAACTCATGTGACAAGAAAAGAACATGGGGGAGATTATTCATCAAGTAAATGAAGAGTGAATCTCCCATCCTCCAAGATCTAAGTAATAGGCTCTCACAGGACAGAATCAGTCCAAAATTTAAGGATTTAAGGCTAGTTTTAGAGTGTTTAGGAGGTGGTGGTTACAGAAAACAACAATGCATCATGCATAGCAAAAATAAATAAATAAATAAACAATCAAAGTAACGGACCCAAATAAATACTGTATCAGAGAGTAATTCCATAAATGCACTCGGTTTCATGGATGAAAATAGCTGGCGATAAATTTAACTAAAGGAAATCATCAGAAGTAACATGACTGTGATGATATTGAGAAGTTCACATTTATGCTATTGAATAATGGAATTTGACAATTTACGTCAATGCACCACTTCTCTGTAGAAAAATGAGAAAAGAGTCCTCCAGCACTTTGTCTCTGATACCTGCACATTTCTGCTCTATAACACTGTTTAGCACTTCCTAAAATAAAAGTTATGTAAAAAGTCATTAACAAACTTGTTCATTAATCTAAAATTGTTTAAAGTTGTTACATATTTAGGCAGATCTCTAGATTAGCTCTGTTTATAGAAACTTCAATAAAGCATGTATATATCTTAATTTGTGTTTTGTAAGTATGAACACCTGCTTAGAAATGACTTCCCTTTATGCATGCCTTTTAATTAGTTCTGCACCTGCAAGTATACAAATTTTGGTACTTTCACCTGCAAAACCATTTTTTTGTTGATTTAGCTTCTGGCAACCATTTGGCTTTTGGCAAGCACATTGGGGTTGTTGGTTTATGCTCCACAATAAATCAGCAAAAAATAATTGAGCTGCTTGCACAGTGTAGAGTCACAGCACAGAGAAATTCACCGAGCGTACAAACCTCATGGAGTTTTTTTACTAAGATGCATTTCCATCCATACAAATAGCTAAATATTTGTCTCTCTCCCTCTATATCAATATAAACTCTGCTTTAATAAGTGATTATTTTTTCTCTAGATAGTGTTTTCATGAGCATAGTACCTGATTACCCGTGTTTTGGCTGAGCATCCTGAGCTGGCTGATAGTCCAGAACATCACTGGGAAGAGTACGTAGCCCCATTTGCACCATTCTCTTGTTCTGAGCAGCTTCACTTGAAGAAATGATCTGGAGTGATCAGGCCACATGCTGAGAGTTTATTTCTGGCTACTCGAATATCCACATCTATTAGTCGTAATACTACTATTAGCTCTGAGAGCTGACCATTTTGGCCAGAAATCTGTCCTGAATGAAAGCTTGTTTTTGGCACTAACTTTCCCACACTTCTTAGCAGAAACTTCTGAGAGCTCAGGACCCCTCTCCCTCGCAGACAGACACCAGCTTCTTAAAGCAAGAAAGAACTTAAAGGTGGAAAGTTGCAGACTATTCTCCCAGTCTTGTGAAATCCTGCCATTTCCCACGTGAACGTCATGAGTAAAGCATATTTCTGTGTAAAAGGGATGCTATTTAACAGATGAGCAAAGTACTCTGCTAAGAAGTTTGGCTCCAGTAGGTTGGGAGAACAGGCATACCTAATAATCAAGCAGACCAGGCTGTGGTAATGTGGGTTTGCTGGGAGACATCAGATCTGCAGATGGTAACAAGTTCGGGAATGTGAAAGCAAAGAATAACAAGGTAAACAGGGAATATGCTTTTGAATCCTTCAGTTCTTTGTTAAATATTTCTGTTTAAATGTCAGTATAGCTAATGTGATACAACCTTCTCATTGCACCACCTGCAAGGTAATCAGTATAGGTATGTCTACTACTGTTTTTTCTTTTTCCTCTTCTTTTGATTTATCTCTGAAAGAGGAAGCAAATAGTCCACTATGGAATTCCAGCTAGCCTGCAGTGCTTGCTAAAGTCCTGTGTTTCAGACTTGACAGATCTATATTTATTGCCAAAGCTCATCTTTCAAGGAGTGCTGAAAGAGAGGCAGCAAATTAAATGAAGTATGGAACAAATGGTTAGCTGAGTTAATTTTAAAAAACATAAACACAAACCAAGCCCACACCCCTACACACCATGATTCACTCCAAGCAAAAAAGTGTGCTGGCAGAAGTTGTCTTATAAAACATAGAGCTTCTGCTCCTTTGTTTCCACTGCATATGATAAATCCCCAGTTTGAAAACCAGAAGCAAACAAAAGCCTGAAGCCATCTTTTTTGTATGTAAGAAGGGAACCGAGTGTTATCTGGGAATCGCTGTGAATTGCTGGAATGTTTATAACCCATTGTTTCATCCTATTATTTTAGAGGGGAAGTCTCTTTTAGAAAGAAGGCAAAATAGATTCTCCAAGCACCTTTGCACAGTCTGTTATATATACACTCAGTCCTTTCCCTCATGTGCAGTTCTTGACTCCTTGGGTGGCTGTTGCAGAAATCTGCTGGGGCTGACACGGGATGCTCCTGGACAAAGGCTCTTGGCTGCCTCTGGTGTATTTTGCCAGCCCTTAATGTGGCACTGGAGCCCTACAGATGAGCATCAGCTATTGACATTTGGATTTCTGCATGCTTGCCCTTTTTCATGACTTCTCTGGAAAAATATTGTCCCCACGTACTTTCATATCCCAGAGGCAGAGATTTGAGTGGGTCATGCACTACAGTAGCCAAGGCTCTTGCAGCCCTGTGCATAGTGCTGGTATTGTACCCTGCTGCTCCTCGTGGTAGCTGTAGCCCAGTCCTGCTTTGCCTCTGCTCTGTTAAGATGAGACGTGATGATCTGCACATCCCTTCCTTCCCCCCAGCTATCAGAGCTCCCTCCTCACCATGGCAGAGCTGCTGTGCTGTGGGATGGCTCATTGGGTCCCAGGTGAGGGAGGATGCCGTGCTGAAGCTGGGTGGAGGAGAGGGAAAGGATAAGGGCTCTCATCATCTCTCTGCACAGACTCCACTGCAGAATGAAGTTCTTTAGGGACGGAGTCTGCATCACTTTCCCTAATACCTGAGAGCACTCATATTAACTTGCATGATCTCATATGGATTATGTGAGGTGGATTGGAGGAAAACTGTAAATCATTTTTTATTCTTTCAATAATGAAGCATTGCCTGGGCTGGTATTCAGGTGTGCTGGGCATCTGTCACGTCTGCTAGGGTCTTCAGCACAGCTGATACCAAATACTGCATGGGAAACTGTCTTCTTGTAAAAGCAACATCTTCTCTCACACAGACAAGTGTAGTGATTTGAACTCTTGAATCGTGGGTCCTCATTGTTCCCTCAGATTTTGCTGACTTAGGACAGAAGAGATGGGAGAAGATTTACATAGATGCAGTAGTTGCAGCTTGCTGAGATAAAGTGAGTGTAGAATTACCAAATTACCATCGCATGTTTGTCCCTGACTGCTTTATACTCCTACCCTGTCCCTTTCTACAACTTGCAAAGGAAATCATAAATGAAAACCGGGTTAGGGTATTCTCAGAGCATCAGTCCCCAAAAGACAATCAGTGAAAGAAGGAGGCTTTTTCTAGGTGTTACCAGAAATGCAAATGGTGTATTTTCAGCTTGGAGTGGTTTTTCCCTCTCCAGTATTTGTATCTATGTATCTGCAAAGCACTTGGGAAGAGTTATTGAAAACCCAGCTGGTGATGGCTGCCAAGAGAGAGTCAGTATAGCTCCAAAGCTTATTCAGAAAGCTTATTGATATGATGGAAAAAAAAAGGAACTTAAAGAAACTATCATAAGGAATATCTCTACCATACATAGCATTCCCAGTCTACAGTGGGTCTGGAACAGGGCCGGTTGTGCTCTCACCTTCAGGACCTGAGAGCAAGCAAGGTTACAGCCCCAAGTCTCAGCTCCCCAGAGGTTGGGGCAGTCAGACACCACCCTTTGCTACCTATTTTGGGGTTAATAAATCTGAAATAGTGCAAAATCTGAATCAAATCTGTGGATGCTGAAATAAGAAGGGATGCTTCTGTCATTCAGTGTTGTAACTCACCCGAACTGATGCATCCTGTTGCCAGTTCATTAAAGCGAAGGCAGCAATTTGCACAGAAATGTCAGAACTGCTCCTCAGAGCTCGGGCATTTTCTGGAGCAGGTGGACAGAGGTTTGTGCTGGGAGAGAATCCAGAAATAGGCTTGAGGCTAAATCCTAATTTGCCTTAGGTCTCTGCGAGGGCTCCCTGTAATTGCCTTTTTCAGAGAGCCATTGGTTATCTGGGTTATTGGAAAATGTTTAAATCATTATCATTGGGTCTGCGACTGTGGTTCTGATTCAGCTCGTCCTTTGGAAGTCTGTGGGAGCCTTTTCTGTGTCCTTGTGGGAATTGAGTCAGACCCTACATCTTTTTAATCAGTATGCTTACATTTGGTGCTGTTTCACTGGATCAGGAAGATGCCTAGAGGCACCAGCTGGGGACTGTGGTGCAGGCATGAAAGATCTTCACAGGCTGAAGACCTTTACAGCTTTGTCCCATTGTTATGAAGAAACCTGAATTTACAGTCTCTAGGTTGGAGAGGAGGAAGGGTGAGCTGCTGTGCCTGTTAATGGATGGTTTGGAGGCAATGCCTGCTTGTAGCTACCATCCTGCCTGTCCTGCTTTTATTGTGTCTGAGCAGGAAATCTCACCTGAACCAGTTATTTGCTGAGGAAGCAGAGGGAGGAGGGTGTATTTATTCCATTGCCAGGCTGTGTGTGTCTTGGAAGCATTCCTTCTTGTGTTGCCTGGCAAAATGTATACTTGTCATACTGCAGCAGAGGCCTCACACCAGAGCGTGCTGATGGACCACAAAAAGGTTGTCTTATTGCTTCAATGCTGCCTTATTGGAAGTCTCTAAAATGCTTTAGCATTGTGCTTTATAAATAATTATTACTGCATCTTAAGGTCAACCACATTCAGAACATCCCCAGATTGGAAGAAAAGGAAAATGTTCCTTAAATAGACGGAGATTGAACCAGTTGGGAAAAAAAAAAAAAAAGTGCTGCATGTGAGCTTCCAAGCAGACCTTGGAAGATAGAGTAAGGAATTACCAAATGTTGTATCAGTTTGATGTGGTCCTTGCAGTGGTGGCTGTGATCTGAGGAGCACAAACCACTCCTGATGCAGTGTGCCCCCATCGCATGCTGTGCTCCAGCGCTGGGGAAGTCTGCTTGGGTCAAACGAGGAGGCAAACAAGGAGGCAAAGCAATCTGGATGGCACCGGGTGATCCTGTTCCTTTGGAAGTAAGCTTCCCAGCCAACTGTGTAGTGAAGGTATTGGATTATGTCCCCTTCTGCTTCACTAGGGTGCTCAAATACAGGTCTGGAGAGATGTTACTGTTCGTTTGAGAGTGCAAGCTGACGTGCAATTAGCATGGATGGAAATGAGGCAGTTTATGGCCAGTGTTCTTGAAGCTTATGACTTGGAAAGAAGCATGATGCTTCAGGAGAGCTTGATTAACGATGCCTGACAGACAAAGAAAATAAACAATTAATTCCACCCAGTTTAAGGCTCATTAGGGGGCCTGGAAACAAAGCTACTCTATTAACAGGGCCTTGGTGGGGCTTGAAAGTTGGGCATATTGTCCTGGAAAACAGGATGCAGGAGAGAGAGAAAGTGTTATTCAGCTGCTTTGGCTTGTGTTCAGATGCAAAAGGATGGATTTGGGCCTTTTTTTTTTGGTTGAGCTTTAGTTACCTACTAACAGAAAAGCCTGGGTCACACTGTAGGAAGTGTAAGTGATTCTTCAGTAGCCCACACACTCCGCGGCCTCCTGGGTCGTGCATAAAGGCTGAGAAAAGGACCATTGTGCTCCAAGTAATGTGCAAATAGTGTGAAGATGGGAAGTGTCTTGTGGTACCGGGTGCTAAATCAGTCTTTTGAAGTGCTGGCATTGCTTTTTAAATGCATGAAGTTCACATGGTACACAAAACACTGGATTTGCAATTCGGATAACAACGAATTAGAGTACTAATCTCAGCCCCATGTAATGGGTTTGGAGCTGGAAATGCCTGGGAATGGTGCTGATCATCCTGTCTGAACATGATGGGCACGGTCTCATGAGAAGATAGTGACATAACAAATGCATTTAACATAGTTAAATGGGATTGTCATTTTGTTAAATCAGCTGGCTTTTGAGAATGAAATGAAGCTACAGCATGACAAAACCTTGCCACTTTATAGCGCTCCAAGAAGCATGTAACAACTGTTTAAAGAAGATCATGAATAAGAAGCTAGGTAGGAGGAATTGGTAAATGCATCAGCTTCTCTCTGGAAATCTGATGCTAAAAGTGAGACGTCAGTCAGATGTAAGCCAAGCATATCGTAAGGTCGGCCTTTCTCACAGTGCTCGGGTGCTCCCGGATCCTGGCTGAGTCAGCAAGCCAGAGAAGTGTGAGAACAGAAAGCAAGAAATAAAATTCGCTTTAGAGTCTGGAATGATTCCAATGTTTTTTCAGCAAAGTTGCCTACAAGATCTGCCGTGCTGGTGTACTTAAGCCTATATTGTGTACAAAGGAAAATATGCTAAGAATCGGTGAAACAACCAAGTTGCTGGGGCTGTAGCTTTCTTTGAGGTAATTTTATTTAAACCTTGAGTTATTCCATTCCAGTGTATCCTTTATTGACTATTAAAAGTCATTCTAAAATACATATAATTAGTACAAAACTTTCACACCTGGGTGTCCCAGTCAGTTGGCTGATGCTTTTTTCAAAGGGTGCTGAGAAATCATAGTTTTTGCAGTTGTCTCAGGGAGAGAAACATGGGGTTCTGCTCTCCAAGAAATTTGATTAAATTTCAATTTAAAAATTGATCCAAACCAAAGCAAAGCATGATTGAGCCAAGACAGCCCATCAGGTTCATGTGGTTAGATCTCATAAGTTTCTATAAGCATCAAAGAAGGTGGAGATGTTGTTAGCGTTGTGTTCCACTGCCTGTAAGTTTTTATTCTGAAAAAAAAACCTGCTATTTGTTTACAGCCGGGTTGCCTGGATTCAGTCTCTGCTCATGACTCATCCCGTGGCTGGAACACGCCAGCCTGTTGCTGCCTGTGAATACTCTTCAATGTTGTGTATTCCAGGTGATACTCCAGCTACTGTTATCTGAAAGATTGGCTGTCAAGAGCCTTGCATGGTTTCCACAGTTGCAAAACTCTGCTGTGGTTCTCCCAATCTTTGTGATTACGTTATGGTTGCCTTGGCACGTCCTGGTGAGGGAACGGTGATAATGGCTAATGCTGGAGATATTTGTTGCAAGCACCACTAAGTGTGTCCCGCATGACAGATTTGGAACAAGAAACAACAGTTTGTTTCCGACCCAGAACCACTAACTTTTCTCAGGGGAGCACTTTTGGAAGATACATTCTGGCCAAAGTGTGTGTAATGGTGCTGTAACACGGATAAATGACCACTATTTCAGCCATCTGAAATGTTACAGGCTCCTTTTTTGTCTGACACCAGATCCACAAGGATGAAAAGAAGTGCTTTAACTCAGTGTCCTAGCAAGCACTGGCAACATGGGACACTTTACGATCCCTGTGATTTATTTGAAAACATCAACCTTTTTCTTTAAGGTCTATTTTATAAGCAGCTGTGCATGTAGCACTCCACCAGACAGTGTTCTGGTGCATAAGCAAGCTGCTCTGTTACATTCCTTCCAGTTACATTCCAGACCCCCATCTTTAATGACCAATATTAATGACCAAGACTAAATTCAGAAGAACATAAATCCCAACATTTGAGTGTCATGTAATGTTTTTACCAAGTCAGGTCAATCAGATGAAAAGCCCTTCAATTAGAAAGCTGAAATCCAGCTTTGTCTTAACTGAGGCTTTTGTCCTGGCCTGGTGGTGATGCTTCATCACCCAGTATCTTGTAATTACATTACTTAATTAGATAGAGAATGCAAATTAGGCCTTTTCTTTTTCTTTTTTTTTCTTTTTCTTTTTCTTTTTCTTTTTCTTTTTCTTTTTCTTTTTCTTTTTCTTTTTCTTTTTCTTTTTCTTTTTCTTTTTCTTTTTCTTTTTCTTTTTCTTTTTCTTTTTCTTTTTTTTCTTTTTCTTTTTCTTTTTCTTTTTCTTTTTCTTTTTCTTTTTCTTTTTCTTTTTCTTTTTCTTTTTCTTTTTCTCTTCCTCTTCCTCTTCCTCTTCCTCTTCCTCTTCCTCTTCCTCTTCCTTTTCTTTTCCTGCCCCAAAATGACTGAAAAGTAATAGAAAAGTCTCTTGGGACTGCCACAGGTTTGAAGAGAGGCCAGTGATGGGAAGCTGGATTTCAGAGGAACTAAGAAAACCTTGGCCCCGATTTTTGTATGTGTGGAGCACACAGCAGCTCCCTGCTGGCTCTGGGAAGCACCATGGGAGTCTTGCTACTTTCAGGGTATTTTTGTTTTTGTTTTTTTCTCCAGAGTGCTTAATTAGATGCTTCACTTTAGAGCCTATCTGTAGGTATCCAGTTGTTAAACACTTTAGTTGCTGATTGAAGTGCATGAGAAGTGAAAAAGTAGCATCTTATAGTCTTTATTGGTTAATCTTACATACTAAATGATAATATAAATCTCATAATATAAGATCACTTTAATCAGCCAGTATCTCAAGTAGATTTCCAAATAAAACTCTCCACATTCAATTAAGTGTGCCTGAACAGGCCACCTGGGAGAACTAAAGCCATTAACAAATACTAGAGACAATCAAAGGAAAGGTGAGTGGACTTTGTTTCATCTCCCTTGCTAAATTCTATGTATAAATATGTATTTAGTTCTCTTTCTCCTTGCTGTAGTCTCTCTTGTACTCCTTGGGGGGCTCTGAATACCAGATGAATTTTCCCAGAAGGAAATTGTTCAAAGGTGAGGAGCTTAGAGTTAAAAGTTGGTAGGCCACTGAATGCATCCAAAATGAGCCAAAGTTTTGAAGTGTTTGACACAGTGTAGTTGGATGCAATAGAAGAATCAGATTTGCTTTAGAAACTGTAGTGTAAATCCATCCTAATTCAAAGGGTTATAAATTAATGCTTGAGTAAATGACTGAACAAGTGTGCTGAGGTTTCAGTAACTCAGCAGCTTGCATCTTGGTATGGTGTACTGGTCTTGGTATGGTTTACTGGTCTCACCTGTAACATGCTTGTAACCTCCAGCCACCATATAATAAGCAGGTGTGAATTAAATGAGCATATTCTCTAATACATTTATTTGCTTTGCCTATCTATCTGGAGAAGCAGGTTGGATACTTGAAGGAAGGCTGAGAGCATTTTCACTTCAGTGTTTAACCTGAAAGTAACCTGCTCTGGAGAATTCAGGGGAAGACCTTTGGGTACGATAAGCGTCCTTCATTGGACACGAATATTTAAACTTGTACACTTCCTGTGCCCAAGAAGATCTCAGGGAAGCCAAGTGAAGAAAAGCCTGCTTGGGGTGAAGGCGACAGAGACGTAGTAGATAAGATGTTGTCTGCCCTATGGATGTGAGAATTTGAACAGCTTACCTTTGCTAAGGTGGCATCCTTCCTCCAGAACTGTGCTCCTAGCCCTAGAGAGCCTGTAGTGATGTTTCAGAAAAGCTAACTTGTTGCTCTGTTATTACTGTTCACTGTCCAGTGTGCCATGTAATGGGTCATGTCCTTCACTTCAAACCAGGCAAACTGCTTGGTCAAGCTCTGATGTGTGCAGGGGTACTTGAGCTTTCAGGCCAGGACATTCAACTACTGGAGGGTTCTTCTCACAGTAAGCTTGGCTGATGGAGATGCTGTTCAGGGAGGCAGTGGAAAGCCCCAAGAACAATTTTGGCATGAACCTGAGCCAATGTATACTCTTGACATCAAGTGTGTTTGGAAAGACCTAGAGGACCTTTATTTCTGTACCTAAAATCTGCTTTACGAAGCTTTGAATAGCCTTCATCCTCTGAAAAGCAGCTTTACAAATTCTTGCTGTCTTTTCCATGTCATCAAACAATACTGAGGAATGCATAGCTCCCTGGGGAGGCTCAGTCTCAGCCTGCTGCGTTGCTTTAATTTCAGAGCTTTTTATCAAAGACTCAATCCAACCCAGAGCTGCAGTGAGAAATGCTGAATAGGATGTGAAGCACAGGATGAGGACAGGGCTGTATGGCCTCCCAGTTCTATCTTGTTGAGGCCTGCAGCTGGAGACAGTGTAAGGCCAAATGTTCTTGTAAGCCTTTTCAGGATGTCATCTGGCCTCAGATATGGAGGAGAAAAGGTTCAGGGGGATCCTATCAATGTGTATCAATACCTTTCAGAGGGCAGTAAGGGTGGAGCAAGACCCTTCTCAATGATGCCCAGAGGAAAGATGAGGCAATAGGCATAAGCTGAAATAAGAAAATTCCATTTAAAGATAAGAAGAAACATTTTTACTGTGAAGATGGTAAAATACTATAACAGGTTGTCCAGAGAGGCTGTAGCTTCTCCATCCTTGGAGATATTCAAGACACGATCCTGAGCTACCTGTTGTGACTTTGAGCAGGGGACTTGGATTAGGTGACCTGTAGAGGCTTGTTCCTTCCAACCTCAACCATACTTTGATTCTGTGATGTGCGGGCAAAGGAGAACGGTGTGAAAATGATGAGGAAAGATGGACTTGGCTTCAAGAGTTCAGTTTGAAAGGAGGCAACCATAGAACTTAAATCCAATAGTGATACAAGGTACAGGAGATGTTGTGTGCAGCAGTGACTTACAAGGCAGTTGTGGTTATAAAGAGATGGGGAGGGAAAAGTGGTTATGTGTAAGTGATGACATGCACTACAGGGGGAAAAAAGAGGGGTCTAAGCCCACTTGCTTCTCTGCAGTGGACCAAACAGCAAAAGAACTGGCAACTGCAGTGAATCTCCCCAAGCTTCCCTACCAGCACCACTCATTTCTGTTAAAGGAAGAAAGTCACGGTGGAGGTGAGAAGAGTTGTTTACAGCTAGCAAGACAGATAGCTGTACTATGAACCTCTAAGTGCACTTCTATCTCTCTATTAAAAATACTAAAATAATGGACAGCTGAGTGCTAGCAGCTCACACCATTACATCAGAGCTGATATTTCAACAGCCTGTTGCCAACCAGGCTCCACACAAGCATGCACCATGGCTAGGCCATTTCCATGCCACACAGACTAAACATAAAGCGGCTCCTTTCAGTTGTGGGAAATCCTGAAAACAATGCTTACCCAACCTATTGAAGCAGAAGGAAAATATCTACCAACAAAACATCTAGTGAACAGTTCTGCTCCCATGGTTTTATATATCTTGTTTTCTCTGATGGCAATCTTCATGACTGATTAGTTAGGAATACTTGTAGATGAAGGCAGATATTTGTCTTCCCTCATTCTTGCACAAAGATTTCCCTGACAGTAAGAAACCAAATGGCCAAAATTTGGCATGAATATTCAGTTGCTTAAAAGTCTAGGCTGCACTTGACAGAAAGACATGGTCTTCAGGACTGGCACAGGGAGACTCACAAATGCTGAATATATATCCCCTCTCTAGCTTTTCATAAGTTTGATTCTCTTTTAATTGAAGGACAGTTAGGACCATTCACACAACAAGGTAAGAGGTAGGATTTTGTGGTCTGTATCTAGATGTGACACACCATTGCTATTCAGTGTGTGAACCCAGGACTTGCATCCAACATGGAAAGCCAATGCCTTTGTTAGATGTATTCAAGATGTATAAAGCTTTGGGAGTGCACAGAGCTGGGAGATGTATTTAGGCTTATCTATTCTGCTGTAACCTTTGCCATCCTCCTGAGATACGGAATGGAATTTAAAACATCAACATCATCATTTAATGCCAACTTGTCTTTCGTGACATGTGAATGTTCCTTTCTGACTTGGAAACTTTCAGCTTCTTAAAGGTGGCTCCATCATTGCTGGGAAGACTAAAAGAAATGCTTGGTGTCTAAACAAATATCTCACCTGCATTTGTAATTTCATTCCATTGCTCAGCTCTTCTAGTGATTCTCAGCTAATGAGCTGGAATTTAAACTGTGAGTTTAGAGGAGCCAATGCTCTTAGTCACAATACCGATACTCAGAGGCATACTCCTGTTTTGGTTTGCATCATGATTAATGGCACAGCTTTGTGTACCTGTGGTAAAGGGTGTGGTGTGTCATCTTTAACCACTTAGATCCCTGCAAAATGCTGATAGGGCTAGGAAAACGTAATGAAATGCAACAAATGGTGTTTGTGTGACCAGGGCAAATGTTTGCATGTAAATGCAGCTGTCTGTCAAAAGCGACCACAGTTGTCCAGCCCTTGAATATTCTTTTGAGCTCCTTGGGCTTTACTTCGGGCAGCTGACTCCTGAAGTACATCAGATATACTATATCATATATATATACATATATCAGATATAATATATCAATTATCTGTCTTCAGTTGGTCTAACTGATCACTTGGGACTGCTGTGGTACGCTGGATATTGTCAGTGCAACACGCTGCCAGCCACAGAAATGCAAGAGTATAACTACAGTACAGTTCAATGGAGTTTCCTCTAGAAATACACAGAAATTAAATCAATCCTGATGCTTTCTCCTTAGTTTCCACACATCGATTCTAGACTTTATGTAGCAGTCTTCCTGGCATGTTGGCATGGATTGCTTTCTCTACGCATGTCTTCTTTCCAAGGATGCAAACCCTTGTTTGTTGCATAATGTTTATATAAAATAAAATAAAATAAAAAATTATTGCAAGCCTAAGTAGTTCAAATATGGAATTCCATGGTCCTGAGCCTTCTTTTAGAAAAGTTAAATGTAGATCTGTAGGAGGTTAACTCAATATCCTTGTAATGAGAAGGGTGCAGATGCTGTATAACAGAGCCGTCTTTTAGACCAGCAGCATTGGTTCAAAACATAGCTTGCACTGGTGCTGTGCATTCAGACTAGTAATTTACTCTACATTAGCTATATCTGTGTGATTTTACCAGTTCATGTAGCCCTAATCTAAATGAAGCATGTATTGAGCTTGTTTTAGAGACCCTTACAAGCTACTTCACATGCAAATGCAAATGCTTAATAACTAAAGCTTAAGGATCATGTGATTCTTTAGACAGTAAATCTGGTGGTTCAGAGTTGTACACATATTTGGCAGCTTATAGGTTTATCACTTACAGCTAATCTTTTAGAGAACTGTGGCTTAATTCCTTTTGTTAACTAATTAAAAAAGAGAAAGAAGTTAAAGCTGCAATTAGACCTATTAAGACTTGTATTACTCATTCAATGGTCTGTGCAACTAGGATAAATGTATAATTAGGAGGTTTGTCCAAACATGATTAAAGCTAGTCATGTGTCCTATGCCATCAAATATTGATGCGTGCATGAGATTGAGAGTAAAGCCAATATGAAAATGTGAGTATAAACCATGTCATACTTTTCAGAGAAAATATATGATCTCTCTTTTGGCGTATTATAAATATTTCATGCAAATGATGAAAGCTTTTTTCAGATGAAAATCCTGGAGGGATCACGTCTGGCCTATAGCTCCCTGTGGGCTAGTATCATTGGCAGCAGTAGTTAGACCAGGTCCATCTGACCCCATCAGCTATTGCTGTTGTTGTGTGCAGCTTGCTGATAGTTTAAGAAATCCAGAAGTTTTCAGGCAGTGCATCTCTACTGGAACCATAAACCACAGAATATCTTGAGATGGAAGGGATCTACAAAGATAATCGAGTCCAACTCCTGGCTCCACACAGGACCACCCAAAATATCAGACCTGATAACCCCTACGTCTGAGAGCCTTGTCCAAATGCTCCTTGAACTCTGGCAAGCTCAGTGCTGTGACCACATCCCTGGGCAGCCTGTCCCAGTGTCCAACCACCACTGGGTGCAGAACTTTTCCCTAACCCCCAGCCTGACCCTCCCCTGTCCCAGCTCCATGCCATCCCCTCGGGTTGTGTCGCTGTCCCCAGAGAGCAGAGCTCAGCGCCTGCCCCTCCGCTCCCCTCGTGAGGGAGCTGTAGGCCGCCATGAGGCCTCCCCTCGGCCGGCCCTGCTATGGACTGAGCAATATGGGTGACTTTAGCTGCTCCTCATGCATCTTGCCCTCTAGACCATTCACCGTCTTTGTTGCCCTCCTTTGGACATTCTCTAATGTTCTTCTTATGTCCTTATATTGTGGTGCACAGAACTGCACTCAGTACTTGAGATGAGGCCACACCAGTTCAGTGATCGGCTGATGCCCTGAGGCATGAGGATTTGTATCCCTTCAAAAACTCTTATCTGTTTTGGAGGATTGGGTTTCTTTTTTGTTTTGGTTTGCTAGTTTTCAAATTACAAAGTAGTAAATTCTTCAGCTTAGAGCTAGGGCATGTTTTTCCTTCCATGTGGTTAAGAGACGTGAAGAAGAGCAGGTCCACTGACCTTATCTACCTCAGATAAACATGCATGAGGGCTTTCTCTGTGCACTAGTTTCTGGTGCTGGTCTCTCATGAAGGGGGATTCCCAGGAAGACTGTGGCAGTTCAGATTCTCTGTCAGCCATGATTCTTTCCGTAAATTGGTGGTTTTGTGGCATATACAAGTTGGCGAAAGAGACTCAGAGCACCTTTGCATCCTAAATTGCCCCCAGAGCTCATAGCAGTTGCATGGTATGGATTAGATGTCCCGACCACAACCCCTCTCCAGCTGTCCACATCCATGCCGGAGGTCAGAGCTGGTACCTAGGAGCCCTGCTGCAGCATGGCAGTGTCTGTGACGCTCTCTGCAACACTTTCAGCTGAAGCACAGGCAGGGAAGTGTATTACTGCTATACAGCCCGTTCAAAGAAAACCATTGCATCTTTACAAACCAGGAGTTGTTGGCAGCTCTCAAAGAGATGCAGACATCTTTGACATGACTGTTAGCAAAAATGAAAGGCATAAATAGATTGTTTGCTGTAATAACTCTGTTTCGAAAACCTTCAGTTGCTAGTGATGACCCAGAGAAAAAGACACTGAAGTCTTGAAGCTGCTGGTCGTAACCTTCAGAAATGGAATAAGCTCAGGTGCTGAAAGCGCACTAAGTCTTTTTCAATTTTCCTGCCAGAGTGAGAAGTATTTGCTCAGATGAACAAATTACAGAACAGCTCCAAAGCAATGCAGAAAAGAATAAGCTTCTTAATATATACCAATTTCTGCTTGGGGAACAGTGAAATTCATTTACCGGTTCCCTCTCTTAGCTGCCTCTGTTGCTCTTAAGGGCAGATACTGTAGAGAAGAATTTGGCTGGTGTCAGCCCTTTTTGTCTCACTAAATTGCTGAGAGTCCTGGGGTAGGCAAAGATGATAAAGTACTTGGGGGAAAATGTAGTGTAGAGGAAATGGTAGAAGTGTCCTGCTCCGGCTATGGAGGAGAATGGAGCTTCCTGTGTATGAGTAATATCTGTCATTCCCATTTGTTTATGTCGATTGTAATATTCACATACAAAGAGAGAGAAAAACATGTGCGTATGGGTGTATGTGTATATAAATACACACATAAAATAGCAGTTGTCTACATTGCATGCATAGTGGTTTTGGGATCCGTTTCTAAGTGGTTCATGGTATATCCGTGGATATACCACGCGTAAGAATTTTTGAGTCATTTTGTTGTTTGTATTTTTTTTTCCTATATGAAAAATGAAAAGATTAGGCCTCTCTCTGAGAGGACTGTTTTGTTTTTTTTTTTTATCTTGGGGGCAGGTACCCAGCAGTCCCTGTTCAGAGATGACAAAACATATGTTCCACTAACTGTTATTAGAGATGGAAGATTGAAGGCTCTAGCTTACTGAAATTATTGCATATTTTTTTTGTATAGGTACCAAGAGAAAGTGTGCTAGCAAATATCCAGAGATGTTTCAGAAAGATTAGAACAGGCACTAGCTTTGCAATCTTACAGAGCTCTAAAACAAGGCACAACATGATAAATTATAATTCCCTGGTATTGTTGTAGATTTTTAATGTTGTGCCTTGTCATTACACCTAAATAGCTGTATTATCCATAGTGCTGAATATATAATTTCAGAATGGAAATAGCATTTATGTCTTTATGCACATTTTGTTTTTATCAGATTGCTGACATTACCATCTGAAGTCAGAATCTCATGATGTAAATTTGGATACCTTTATACCTTTTCTTCAGAGAATATATTTAAAATAGTAAGTAGATATTTGGAGTGTGTAAGCAAGGGATAAGCCAGAGAGGAGGAATCGAGGAGGAACTAGGGGAGAGGAACAAGTATATTACTTGTTGCAGATGATTTCATTGTATGAGGATTCTGATTCAATAGTATAGGTGGAACCAAGTCACTCTTTACCACTATTAGAATTTTTCCCACAATTTTCCTGCTTTAAGCAGTGTTTGACAGGAAGCTTATAACAACGTTATTTGGAGGAAATCCCTGTCCAGTTTAATCAGGGAGTGATTCCTGGCTGGTAAGCACAAACCTGGGGCATTTTTATGTAGGTATTTCAAATTTGAGGAACATCCAGTGCATTTGCAAATTTGTCATTCTACAGGTGTAACCATCATATACTCATGCCAAAATGGACAGATGACTGTTTTGTCTGTCACACTCTCTGTGATCCAAGACTTAACCTCTTACGAAACCAAAATCAGCCTCCAATTCCCCTGCTTTCTAATTCTGCATGACTAAGTCATTCGGTATGTTATAAATACTGTTGCTCATTCCAAATACATTGGGTACCTGTGCAGCAATCATTGTCAGCATACTCCCGTAGTAATGTGGAGTGGTTTAGCATTGGGCAACTGGCATAAATTAAAAACTTGAGTCACAGTATTGCCCTTTCTGCATACACCCACACATCTCTGTTACGTATGTGCCGCTTATGGGAGTTAGATGAATGACAGCAGCACCGCAAACGCCCTCCCAGCAAACAAGGAACTTGTACACACTCAGAAAATAGGTATCGATGCAAGATTTACATCAAAATAAGAGGAAGTGAAGAGTTCACAAAAGTATTTGTTTTATGTGGCTACAGGAATTTTCAAGAAATATTTTTCAGCTAGGGGATTGCGGTACAGAAGACAATGAAAATATGCTGGTGGTAAAGTTTTGTCTGCTTTATGACTGAGGTGTGTGTCTTGATGTTTGCATGGCATTTTCCATCTTTGTGAATGAAAGACCTGTATTCTGGCTTAGGTTTTGCTGTAGGGCATGAAATCAGTCATTTTCCTGCAACTCCGCTGTAATTGCTCGTTATTCTTAAAGTATTTTCATGTTTAAGGACATATCACATTCCCTGCTGTTCTTCACAAATGATCTATAGAATAATAACAGTAAACTTAGGATTTGTAGAGGCTACATTTGTAGAAAAAGGTTCCATGCACATACAGTTTTCTGCAGTTGAGTGGTGTTTAATTGCTGCACCTGCAATTACTTCTGGGTGTAGCTCAGGTTGCTCAGATGTCTAAGAACTTGATCGTGCTGATGTATCAAGCATTTTGGCATCAAAGTACTGTGCCTTATGCCTTCACACAGCAGCACCCAGAAAATTGCAGGTGTACCAGAAAAGGTTGGCTTGAAAATCAGGTCCTTGCACTTTACAAAAATGTTGGCTAAAACACGGTAACAGCCCATGAAAAAAATTCTATTAGATGAATAATTCCTTTTCATCCACCTCAGGCTGTGTCGTGCTGAATGTGAAGCCCCTCTCCTTGTTCTGTTCAGTTACCATTTACTTGGAAGGGCACATCATTCTTTGGGCAGCTTAATGCTTTTGTAACCTGCTCAGTTGCCTTGTGTGGCTCTGAATCTTTCATCTGGTGGTAATAGTTGCTGAGCACGCGGATGTTCATGTGTTCAGGTGGCTCACAGTAAATCTCAAGTCTTATCTCTTCATAACTCTGTGCATCTCGGCTCAGACTGTAACCTGAGCTTTCTCAGAAGTGTTCAGCTGTGGCTTAGTCTGTCTTCCTGCTGCAAGGGGGAGATTTATGCTTTTTTCAAGGAAAGCAGAGAGGTCGGTGCTTAGCACCTTTGGAAATCCTCCCTTATTCAGTATCTTCTAATCATGGAGAAAATCAAGAGTTTGGGAGATTGCGGGTTCAACTCCTGCGCAGCTTTGAAGAGCCTCCAGAATTTCACCAGTCTTAACTCGTCCCTTGGCATGCCGGGGAGGCTGTGGTTGCGCTCGGCAGGTATTACTTTCCCTGGATCCCAGAAGCAGGATTTGTTATACTCAGCCACCTCCCAAAATCTCCCTCTGTCAGTGCACTGTTGCTGGCAATTAGATTTAACATGCTGAAAATAAATTGAGGGTCTTGCTGTCTTAGAAAATCATATTGAGTGCAATATGGTATTATTGCTACTTTTCTTTCATGCCTATAAATCTTCACAAAAAATATATGGTCCCTTTTATCCCCAGCAAGAGATAAATAAAAAGAATCTGAGGTTTTAAAAAATAAATGCATACAATGTTACCACTTTCCATTCACATGTGTTTATATTTCCCTAGCTGGGCAGCTTTCACTGTTGTCCATCCTGAATTCAAAAATATAAAGCGACGCTTGCTAAGGTGTTTTATTTCTTTTTGCAGTATTTCTGGCTTCTTGTGCTCTCACGAGGTTTGGTTGGCATCGGCGAAGCAAGTTACTCCACTATTGCTCCAACCATCATCGGAGACCTTTTCACCAAAAACACAAGGACCCTTATGCTGTCTGTTTTCTACTTTGCAATTCCTCTTGGCAGGTAGGTAACATAATGCTTTTTTCATCTGCTTTTGGCTTTTCTTTTAAAGTTAGCTCACACAAATCTTGAGTTGCTAAAGATGATAGTTGTTCTGTCTTTGGTTGGAACAATTTAGACAGGAAAATATTGTCAGAAGTGACTAATTAGTTGCAGGAATTGAATTATTTTTTCTAGCCCTGTTACTCGTTCACGTGTGACTTTTGGGAACTAGCGGGAAGGATTTATTTATTTTTTTACAGAAATTGGGTGGGAATGGAAACAAAATATTTTAACTGACTTTCTTGGAGCATTATTAAACTAAGCTATCAATTTGAATACTATTATATTTGTTCTGAATTGGTGCTTCAATTAATTTGAGGTCCATCCACTGTGGATTGAAAGGTCAGCTATGAACTTGAGATCAGTGTCCAATATTCCATTGGATTTCAGCATTTTTAGACCAACAGTGCTGGGAAGAGTTACATATTAGCTGCTATCCTCTTCATCCCCCATGTTTCTTCCCTGAAGAACTAGAAGAGACTGGAACACACAATTGATTTTGACTGTTTTTATCTTTGCTTAAGAACAGCTGTGATTGTGGTACTCTATTAAAACTCAGACCTATTCTCATCCTTTCATCACTTTCAGTGGCTTGGGATACATCACTGGATCAAGTGTGAAGCAAGTTGCTGGAGACTGGCACTGGGCATTGCGGGTAAGCCAGTCTCTTGGTGTGACATTCACATGCAGGTTTCCATTTTTGAGCTTATAACGTTGACTATTCCACAAGCAAAAAGTGCTTGTTGGGATTTTTTTTTTTCCAAATCCTTCAGCTCTTCAATGATAAAGATAGCTTGAAATTCAAAATGTTCCTAAAAATGCTTTTTTTTTTTCTTTTCAAAGTATATATTTTTGTTTATTTTTCCTCTGTAAAATTGCACATTGTGAACACTCTGAATTCACCTTCAATAAGCACTAGCCTGGCTTTGGGCCAGTTCATAGGAAACTTTACTGAGTCTTATATATCAGTTTTAATAACATCTTAATAACAGCTGTATCAGTTGATCAGTGTTAGAAGAGTTCTATCACACAAATCCCCAACCTGTTATTATATACACTGTTATATAGAGACGGTAAAGGATTGGAGATTAACGCCTGTGGATATTAAGTGCATAGCAGATGCATTCTCTAAGCAAATTGGAAAGGTATGTGGTTTTGGCTCATTGTACTTGTTTTTCTCCCTGCTTGGGAGCAAGAATTTTCCGATCACTTTATTATCAGTCAACCATGGTTTCTTGATGAGTTTGGGAAGATGAGGCATTGGCCTTAAATCAACTCCACAGTCTTTCAGGCCCTTGCTGTCAAGAAACTCTGAGAATGGCTTCCTGCTTTGAGGAAAAAACACTTTGTTCCAGTTTCCGCTTGTTTTTCTGCCCTGAGACAGTCGGTTTCCTTCTACTTTAACCTCTTGGGACCTTGATAAACGTGTTGAAAAGATAATACATTCCAATCACATACGCACAAACAAATCCTGCACACAAAGATGTCTTGAAAGAGCTGGCAGGAAGCAGCCCAGCAGAACTGTTTTCTGACCTTTGTCAGTCTGGGTGGCATGTGCCCCAGTGAGTTGCATTCTCTAGCTTTGGCACTTCATGAGGACAATGAATCTCATATAGCCCAGGCCAACCCCATTTGTAACAGCAGGTGATGAAATATGTGGGTTCCCATCTCAAGTGAATGTTCCTTTCTGTGGCACGGACAATTGCCTGTCCAGCAAAGGTAAGAAAAGCCAGGAAAGTCACTGTGAACAGTTCATTTGCACCTAGGAGAGTTTCCATCTGTCAACCTGAAATGAAAAGAATTAGGTTTAATAACCTAAAGCTTCAGACCAAGAGAGTGCTTGCCTCATTCAATAGCAGAAATGCTTTAAGGGTAATATGAACTTTTGAGCAAAGGTTAACACAAGGGAAGAGAAACTCCAAAGCCCCTTCTCCCAGTCATATTGTCTGATTTTCGGGTGGTCTGTTGCAGACCCAGGAGTTGGACTTCATGATCCTTGTGGGTCCCTTCCAACTCAGGATATTCTATGGTTGTATGATTTAATGATTTATCTTGGACCACTCTTCTATCTGTAAAATCCAAATAATTAGTTTATACAAAGAAATCATCACTAGTGCCTTTCTGTTTGGTTGAAGTCTCCATAGTTATCCTGAGAAATCCAGACAGTCTGCAAGGCTGTACCCCTTATGGGATCTTGATTTCCACCGTAAATGACACATGGATGCACGATTCCCTGACTGTGTGAAACTGTGGGAATCTGTAAGACAAGCTCCATACTTCCGTGAGTGTTTCTTAGGACAGGATTGCTTAGTTTTGTTAGTCAAACAGCACATGTCGAAAGCTTCCAGACATCAGCATAAAGGAGCCTCTGTTCTTTTGGCAATCGTTGTACTCCTGCAAGATGTACTAGATTTGCCAACGTGATGCTTCCCTCTGTGATGCCCTGTGGCCTCCAGCTCTGGAGGAGGTCAGGAATACTCAGTGGGCTGAAGAAGGCAGAAGGGCACTTTGGCTAGGGGCAACTTTGTCTCTGGATCTAGCACTAATGTCAGTGTTTTGCTGTAACATTGCTGAGTATCAACAGATATTATCCTGTCAGGGGAGTAAGCCTCCAGATAAAAATCAGAGACTTGAAATTGTATGGCTCTAGAAAATACCAGCATTTCCTTTGTTTGTTTGTTTTGTTTAACAGTGCTATGTCTTCTGTTCAACTGTGATAAGAGTACTGTATTGAGCTTCATTTGTCCCTGGATGAGGAACACTCCTGGCTTTCCAGTTCTAAAATATTTTTTTTGTCTTCCATTACCTTCCCTAGAAGAGTTCTGGATTTGTCTTCTTTGGGCATGTAATATATCTCTATGTGTAAAGACCATTTTCAGGTTATTATTGGAAGCATATTTTTAGGAACAGGAATTTTATTTTGAAAATGGCATGTACAGAAGAGATAATAGTTCACTGAAAGTCCGTGTTTCTATTTTCCTAGTAGAACCATTTTCCATGCTAACAATAATGGAATTTCAGTGTCAAAACGAGAATCACATTCATAGCTTGTAAAACACTGTAGAATGTTTGCATTTTTGTCTAGTGATTGACAGAAGGGATTGGAAACTCGGAAACCTAAGTCTTGAATGTGTCATTTTTCTGTCTTCCAGCTTGAATTTTCATTGTTTCTTAGTCTGCTGCACACTGAGGTAATCACTGAAAGCTGCCTGAAAATGAGAAACCATTGCAGATTAGATGGAAGACCACAGAAAGGGTTGCATGTCAAGCAAGGATTTTCAAAACCAACATGCTCCCCAGATCCAGAAATCTTTCACCTGGGTTCATTGCCCATAAGAGGCTTTTAAACTCTCCCAGAAATTAGTTGGTCTCTTAGCCCAGTTGGGTGCAGGTTTCCAAAGAGTTAAACATCACCCAGAATCTTGGTACTGTAATTACACAAATAAATGGACTGCCTTACCTCAGAGTATTCTCAAAGCTTCATGCTTGCGAAGTGAGATAAGAGAGTCCCAGGAATGACAGGGAGGAAGGAAAGGAGCAGATGCCTCAGTGTGCTCACAGATTCTGGATAGCCATAAAGAGCTGGGTTGCTGAAATGAGACTAATGTAATCTGTTTCTTACTGACTAGTCAAATCAAACACTGCTGACTTCCTCTGCTATTTTCCTGTTCCTTTCTCACAGGTATCTCCACTCCTAGGAATGATAACAGGGACACTCATCTTGATATTTGTACCCGCTGCTAAAAGAGGAAATGTTGAACAACTTGGGGGACAGCTGAAGGCTCGGACCTCATGGCTAAGAGACATGAAGGCACTGATAAGAAAGTAAGAACACCCTGCTGACGTATGCTTTGCCTCTACTGCTTAATGTGAACATCAAATGGCCTGTACTTAACACTGTGGGGTTGGAAAGTGGCATCATGCACAGTTGCAGAAAATTCGGTGTGTGGGCCTAGGAAAGAAAATCACAGTTACGTTTTCACTGGATGTTGACTGTGATGACAAAGATGAATTCCATCTTTTGCTCTAACTTTTCCAAGATTCAGATCTAAGAGTCTGCTTTGTTTGGCTCATATGTCAGACTAATTAAGGCTTTTGAAGTGTAGAAATTGCTGTGTTCCTGTATTAATTGTTGTGCCACTGTTGTTCAGATGTCCTTTTATATCCTTTTATATGTCCCTTATATCCATTTTCTTCCTTGAAAAAGCTACTCTGCTGAGTGGAGAGTTCAATTCCAAAGCAATTTAAGAGGAGAAAATACACAAAAGCTTGCACTACATGGCAAATTTAAATATATATATGTATATATAATATATATATAACCACATGTGACTGCATGTGCATAGAATGTGGTTGGATGCTTGTATATCTGCATAAAAGATCACACACTTCTGAGTTTTTAAACAGCTGCACTTGCTTCCAGAATGCTTGCCTTTGAATGTGCAAATATTTGTGTGTGTAAATTCAGTGTTACCTTGGAATTCTGATGTAAAACCTGTGGTGTCCTTCATTCTTAGAACTGCTGGCTAGGATGTCTTCCTGGTGTTGTCACACAGTGTCAAAGGGCTATGAAAAGTGGTGATGGTTAATTTATTGGTATTTTTATATTACTTATTTTGGTGGTTTATCCAAGTAGCAAGCATATAGTAACCTGGAAATAACTTGGATGGGGAGGGAGAGGTGGAGCTGGTAATTCGGGTAATCAGGTGATATTATGGTGACAGTGCTGTAATTCACACATCACATTTTAGTGATTAAGTACTGATCGTCTCCTGAAAGGGTCCCAAAAAAGTGATCCCTTTGAAGCACCTCTGAAGAGTTAAGCACATTATTATCAATAGAACGTCTTATATGAAGAAATATTTCCTGCTTCTTCTTCTCCATTTCTTTGTACCTCGTGTTATCTCTGCCCCTTGGCAAAGGGAGGTGAGTAGTGGGTCCTCTCCTGGTGCCCTCACTCTTTCAGTTTTCCTTCTAACCCTTCTCTTGGTTTTGCCTCTCGTGTCTCCACAGCCGCAGCTATGTGTTCTCCTCACTGGCCACCTCAGCTGTCTCTTTTGCCACTGGGGCACTCGGCATGTGGATCCCTCTCTACCTTTACAGAGCACAAGTCGTGCAGAAGACTGCAGAGACTTGCAATGCGCAGCCCTGTGGCACCAAAGATAGGTGAGGTTCATACACCACTGCTTTAAACAGGGGGGAGGGAGGGTGGGGGCTTATTTACCAGAGGAAACAGGCAAGTCCCGTGGAGTCAAGTCACTAGAATGTCTGTAATTTCCTGTAGATCCTTGCAACAATGATAGGAAATGCTGGGATTGTAAACTGGGTTTTATTTCTCTTCTTTT
Organism: Netta rufina; assembly: GCF_964035555.1. Classification (NCBI taxonomy): domain Eukaryota; kingdom Metazoa; phylum Chordata; class Aves; order Anseriformes; family Anatidae; genus Netta; species Netta rufina. Next base: position 4,103,942 of record NC_140145.1, on the reverse strand, counting down.
CTTCATTGCATGAAGTCAAACCAAGGCAGAAGTGATGACCTCAGCTCAGTCTTAGTTCCCAGGCTACTGTACAGAAGCAGAAAAAAGACAGCTGTCTTTGCCTCAAAAAATGGTTGGAGAACTGAGAGAGTATGAGGTTTCTTAAGACCCATACTGATTTCTATGATAGCAGTGGAATCAGCTGGCGTGTCAGGGTAGCCGAGGTAGTGGCTATAATTCAGGGCTTGGACTGGTTCCTCTAAAGGCTGCAGGAACTGGCCCCAAAGGCTTTTATTTCTGTGAGAGGGAGGACTTCACTGTGTTTCATCGCTCTGTATACTACTGTGTATACTGAGTTTTGCTGAAGAATGGTGCAAAGATCTGGGAGACTTTGGTTTGGATTGCTTGATGTTACATGGTGGTGTGTTTTTTCAGAGCCAGTGATATAATGTAGCTTGCAGCACGTATGCTGTGAGAAGTAATTCATTGTTCTGTGCTTTACCATAATAGCACAGAGCATAAAATGCTAACAAAAAATAAATGTATTTCTCCAGGTGAATAAAAGATATGAAAAACTGCCTTTTGCCAGCTCTTTTGCTTTTTAGCTTTTGAGGGAAGAATAACATTAGGAAAGCCTTCTTGCTCTAGCTGACACAATCTCATCACAGGTAAACTACTTAGTGGTTTGGAGTACCATCGACTAGAGCACCCAGCGGGCAGCCTTGCTCTATTCTGAAAAATGCAGTGAGCAGAAAATACAGCTCCAGTCAGACTGCCCATCTGCTGTTCACAAAGACAAGTTTTCCACTCCTTGATGACACCTATATTTTGAGCTACCCCGGAGCTACTTTCATGTAGTTGCCAAAGACTGTAGCCTGAGTCCTGCACATACAATACTGAGAAACCTTGACAGCTCCTGCTCTTGAATTTAAATAAATGCATTTTGTATGTGTATTATAACAGCAAAATAATCTAATCAGCCTTCTTTGAAATGGGCTGGAAGGAGTTAGAAAATTGCTGGTGTTTGTTGTCTTGTTAGGTTTCCATTTCCCTAAGCTTCCAAGTGCCTGCTCTGTCCATGATTTCCCTTACATGATCATTGTGCAGGTTATTACTTAGGTTTTTTTGTACATAATTAGCTATACAATGCACTTTGTAGGGAGCTAAGTTCCACACAAAGAAGCAGTATGAGCCCTCTGCATCTCTGTGTGTTGATCGATGCCCTTGTACAAGGATGAATTTTATCTGCTGTTTTCCGTAATTTCAGGGGAAGGGTGCTACAAACAAACACTCAGGATGTAGCTCATTTGTTTTATTTTAAACATGCAAAGCCAATATCCAGATTTTCATCAGCCAGTTTACCCTACTAATTTGTTCATAGGTCATCTCCATTTTGGAGAAAAAATCCAGAAAAATAACTGACTCTCTCTCTCTCTCTCTTTTTTTTTTTTTTTTTAATAGCTTGATCTTTGGAGCAATCACATGCTTCACCGGTTTCCTGGGTGTTATCACAGGAGCTGGGGCAACCAAATGGTGCCGCTTAAAAACCCAGCGAGCTGATCCTCTTGTCTGTGCTGTTGGCATGCTGGGGTCAGCCATCTTCATCTGTCTGATCTTCGTTGCTGCCAAGAGCAGCATTGTGGGAGCCTATGTAAGTATAATCCTTTGCATATGTCAGTCTTCTGTCTACCAAACACCTTAGAAGATTGAGTGCATTGTCCCCTGCAGGAAGGCTTCGATGTTTTTCCCACTCTGAATGTCCTTCATTTTTCCCCTTGGCATATTGGCACTGTATAGATGTGCTTGGAAGGAAAATGTGTTTCACTGTTTATCCCCTCTTACTGTCATCAGAATTTAGACCTGGGCATTTAGCTCTTGCATAGAAACTCACAGTTCCCTGCCTTTGGGTTGTTCTCTCTGTACCTCTATCCATAATGCTATTGCTCTTGCCTAATGGTTTGGTACAGGAAAATTGGCAGCTTCCCTTACAATAAGGGTTTTGTAGCAGCAGTGATACCAAATTGTAATTACAATATAACTTGTCTGTGGGCACGCTTTTGGCTACTTGTAAGTACCATTAATTTCCATAACTAAGTAGCTTGCTGCAAACCAACAGTAATTAACATGTAAGTTCAATTTGTTGTTGTTTTTTTTATTACCATAGCACCTGAAATTCTAGTCACAGCTCAGGAATACACAATACTTGATGCTGCACAAATGCAGATTTAAACAATGGTCCCACCAGAGCATTTATAACCTAAAGATATAAAAAGACATCAGATAGTTCCAGACAAATAGTGTGAAGGGAGAAGGAAAAACTCAAGATAATGTATAATAACCTGGTATGAGGTATTAGTCTTGCTTTCAGGAAAGAGTGGAAATCCAGTACACTGAACAGCTCTCAGGTTCTCTTTCAGTGTAATAGAGGGAAGCTTGATAACTTTTTGAAGGGACAGCTTGAAATGGTTTGAGTAGTGGGATAATTTCCAAAAGCCTACCCTAGTCTCCACACAGCAGCACACACTTCAGCAAGCAATGAGAATTCGTTTACAGTTAATCAAACAAACCATCTATTGCAATTCCTCACTTCTCTGTATTTCTAGCACTAGCGTAGCCACGGTTATTTTCTAGGTATTTGAATAGCTGCCATCACAACAGGGGAACACAAGAAGAAAGAATGGAAGTTTAAAAACATGAACACAGAACCAAGAATGCCTACTCTGGCTATTCAGGAAGTGTCAGGACCTCTGGCTCATGGCATGGCCTACAGCTAACCTTTGATTCAATGATCAGCAGAAAAATGACCACCTGGGACAACCTGTAAGAGGGTGTTACTGGTTGGCAAAACATTAGCCTTCCTTTTATTCCAGCTGTCTCCAAAAGAAGAGATCTGTCAGATCCCCCTGCCTGCCCCTCCCCTCCACTTCTTTGTGCAGTCAGACCTGTGATTTTCTCCTTTGCCAGCCCTGATGACAGACATGTTCATTTATGGTGCTTAGTCTCTTTATGCAGAAAGTCCTCCCTTTCTAAGCTGGAAATACTGTTTTCAAAAAATGTACAATGAAAGGTGGTTATTGGTCTCATTTTCTCTCTGCTTCTTTTTTTTTTTTTAATTCTCAAGACAGCAGCTTTTTAGCTTCCATATTTCCATGTGACTATTCCGCATTGTGTAAATATATAAATATAGATGGTATCATTTAACCAGTCTTAGAAACAGTTTATTTTATGATGCATGAGCAGTAAATCTAATAAAGAGTCAATGATGTGCATTGGAAGCTATATCTGCATATGGAGGGGGTATAAAGAATATACACCTATTTGCTGATGCTGTTAGGCTGATGCGTACATTTGTTGCAGGTAACACTGTCTCTCTGTAGCCCTAAATATGCTTTCTCTGCTGCTAGAAAAGTATTGCATGTAAAGTAGATAAGAGAGCCTAGTTAAAGTACCAAATGGGGAATCAGAGATCTGAACTCTCTTTATAGATTCTAGATGTGGTGGGGGTAAGTTATTTGTTTTACCTCTGCAAAATGAGGATTCTCAACTTACAAACTTACCTTGGATCATTAATGATTGTAAATCACCTGAAGTTAAGAGATCTGTGGATAAGCAACTCACTACAACTTTATATAAGAAAAAAAAAAAAAAAAGTGACACAACATCTGCTATTGATGGTGTTTAGTGTTACAGGTGCTAACCGCACTGAGAGAACAGGTCTATTTTGGAGCTACCAATGTCTCATAACACAAGGTATTACCATGGTGGTGCTATATATCAATTGAATTGACTTTTCAAAGCAAGTTTCAAACATGAGCCCTTGTTTTTCCACACCATTCAATGTTACTTCAATCATATAGACACTTGAGTGTTTAATTCCTTTTATTTCACTGGGAGACCTGTTCTGCAGGCTTGCATGGTGTAGCAGTGCCTCTACAGTTAAAACCACCTGTTATAAGTCTCATAGGTCTAAAATGCAGCAGGCTTTGTTCTCTGACTCTGAAGTTGGAAACCCCAGATTTGATGGACGACATGATAATTAGGTTACCCTCCTTATCTCAAGATCCACGATAACAGCTTGTTCTGGAAAGGATAAGGTGCAAGTTGTGGGTGGCTTTTCTCGTCTCTGATAGCTTCCTTTATAGCTGTATCCTGGCTCTCATCCTGAAACAAAGCTTTCATCCTGAAACTCATCCTTGAGTTCTGTATGACCATGAAAAGCAAGAGTAATGTTCCAGTCAGCTCCCCAGCATGGTGGTATTTCCCCACCTTCTGTACCATGACTGCCCTTAGACTTCAGTCACTGATCATACCATGCCAAAAGCGAAGTTACTGCATTTGGATCTCTCTTTGTTTCAGAGCATTAAAATGATCACTTCCAACATTTAGATAGCTAGACTTGGAGTTTAGCCTCAAACATAAAGGTCCATAAGAGACCAAGAATTGCTTGGCTTGTTTGTTTGTTTTTTGAAAAGACCTAAGGTGTGGCCACCTTGCCCCTTACACGCTGTCAGCTCTCTGCTGTCTTCCTTCCCTCCCATGCATATGTTCTTCCTCCTGCACGGTCCTGTCTTGCAGGTGGTTTTGGTCCCTGAGGGCAGCTTCTATTCCTTTTCCATAGCAGTCCCTCCTCCTTGGAGCAGATAGACAGACTTCTTTGTTTATCCCATCTTTTCACATTAATCCAGTAAATGACTGGAAGCAGTAGAGTGGCTGGAAAGACAAAATAAAACAGCGTTCTGTATCATTTAGCTGTCCAGACACTTGTATTTCTGTCTTTATACTATCTTGCTTTGCTGTATAGTGCAAACAGTTCTTACTCTGTTTTCCTTGCAGCATGTGTTCTAGTGTGTTGTATTGCAGCTCCTTAAAGCAGCAATTTGTATATCTTCCGGTCTCACTCCTTCTGAAATGTGTGTTCTTTGAAATATTGGTTTTCAAACCTGCCTCTTGAAACCCATTAGCTGGATAGCATCATTGTATCATACTGCTCAGACATTTCAGCAGCGTATTTTAGACTGGTTTCAGTCTCCAGGTGATTAGAGAGATATGTTCTGCCTCCTTTTGACAGTGTTCCAAGCTCCTGTTGTACCTCAATTTCAGCATCCATTTCAATTCCTCAAAGACATTTCATGATCTTGCACAAACAACAGCTCCCAGGCTAAGCCCTTGCCATAGAGTTTTTACAGCATCTCAGTGTCAGCTCCAGGGAGCTTTCTGTTGACATGGTGTTGGTGACTTATCTGCTTCCGAGGCATCAATATTGCCCAACACTGGGATGGAGTTAGGCTTGCTTCAAATTGAAGAGTACATGTGGGAGTCTTAGCCACCATTTCAAAGAGAACTTCAAATAATGAAGATGTAGACAGATACACAGGCTTTGCAAATAGCCATAGAGGGAGTTTATAACCTACTTAGATCTTGCTGGGAGAGCTGCTGGTGTGACAGCTCTGAAGTCTACTTTACTTATCATTTTTTGGAATCAGAATTTGCTAACTCTGATCACATAAACAGAAAGACTTCAGGGGGACTGAACTTCTATCGGCTTATCAAAGATGAGCAACTGGATACCAAAAGGAGATGGTGAGATATTATACAACACAGCTGGATTCAGAAGATCTATCTCTGCAGCTGAAATCTCACTGTAAAATGATGGTTCTAAAAGTGTGTGAGGAGTTAAACCCATGACCATTTCAGGAGCTATCGATCTGTTCTGGAGGCTGCCCTATTTGCAGTAAGCATCCCTAGAGCCTCTCTCCAGCAGAAATGCTGCATATCCTCATATGCCCTTTGTGGTGGATGAACTCATTTTTACAAATCCCCATTAGCAGCCGACTCTTTTTTTAATGTCAGTATCTTTTGTCCTACTTTTTGATCTTCCTCTTGTTCCTCTTTTTCTTTTACCAGTATCCACATGAGGCACATGTTTCATGGAAAAGCGTTGGGCGAAATGCGCGCTCAATAATTCAGGTCTGGTGCTCTGAAGTTTGTAACATTTCAGTGATTCATCGGACTTAGGCTGAATTCGTGCAGAAGAGGGCAAGTTTTACTTGCTGTGTGTAACAGCTTCTGTGTGTGTGTGTAACTTATATAACCTTAAGGCAAGCAGTTGCCTGTTTCCAGTGTTTTATGATCAGGCAGGGCATGTCGATGCTGCTTTCAGGAGTGTGATAACATCTTTTCCCAAGCTCGGTTTAATCTCTCCAGCTGCAGAACTCCAGCAACAGTGGCTGCAAAGCTGTGATAGGGCAGATTTCAGTGCAGGTCAGGAGAGCCCACCTGGGATCTGGGATGCCCTTGCTGCACGTCACTTAACTTCTGTCGACACCTTCATTCTTTGGCTATGTCTGTCTTAGCTCGGCAGTTCAGCCGAGCTCAAGGCAGAGCAGTGGACAGTGGGAAAGTGGAAAGAGAAGACTTCCTAGCTCAGCAGCTGGGCTGTAACTGGCTCAGACACCATCACAGAGGAAGCAGGTCCAGTCACTGAAAGAGGGGATAGGGAGGAGGAAGGTATGGGAAACAAAAATAATTTTAGAAACAAATAGAGGAAGAAGCTTTCTGTAGGTCAGTGCGTAAGTGTTGCTAAATAAAGCTGTCTATTCCTGGCAGTGACATGGTGGTCGGAGGGCTATAGGCGATCTCGAGCAGGGTGTGGGAAAGGAGACTGCTGTAGTCACGTCAGACCAACCATAGGCACGGATCTCTGAGTTCCTCCTCCCACCCCAAACTGCTCCTGTGCAAGCAACGGGGGCTGGGTTGGGGCTGTGAGTGTCAGAGCTTGCAAAGAGAACCACAAAACGACATCCATCTGAATGCTTCCTCAGAGCAAAGTGTGTTGTGTATTTCTTGCTGCTTTTGTTTCATCAATGTATTGTACCCAAGTCAACATAACAAAAGCTGAACATATGGTAAATAAAAGGAGAATCTTTGGTTACCTGAATCCAAACCTCCATAGCTGCTAAGTTTTCTCTCTAGATATAACAACAACAAAAAACTGGGGGTGAGGTGGGTTAGCTGGGCAAAAAGCAACCTTTGGGGAATGTCCAGTAAAGGTTTTTGCTTGCCTCCTTACTGGAGAGGAGCAGGGAGGGTCATCCTTACAAGTCTGATTATTTAAGTGGTGTTTCATCTGTGTGCTCTTCATAATACACAAAGGAAGATGGAAATGTGTGTCTGGAAGATTTTATGTCCTTTTTTGTTGTTCTGTTGACCCTACTTTTCTTTGTTAAATTGTTAACCTACAGCATAAAAGCAAAGGGTCGACAACTGAAATACAGGGAAAAAGTTTTCTGATGTGGGCAGTGTTCCCCTTGAAACTGTGTCACCCTAACTCTGTTGGGCTCAGTTTGATAAACATTTCTTTTAATGACCAGGTTAAATTAGTTTCTTCTCTTGGTGATCACTTCCAGTTCTTCAACTGCTCTAACTGTTTGCAGAACCATTTAGTGAACTGCATCAGGGAACTGACTTGAGCTAAAAATAAGCAAAACAAGCCCCTTTTCCACCACCTCCCCCTCAAAAAGAGATTCTTTGCCTCGTGGCAGTTTCCTGATACAAATCCCAGTTTGGCCCCATTGTACAAGCACAAGAGAGAAGGCAGCCTGGGGATGGGAGTAAGTGAGGAAGGGCTGCCAGGGGTGGAAAGGGTGCAGGGCTTTTAATGTATTTTGTTGACAGTCTCCACAGAGTCAAGAGTTTTAGCTCACTACAAGACAGCGATGTTGCGAAGCCCATACTTAAGTCCTGTCTTAAGTGCACCTAGATATTAGCAACATAAAACTTGTTATAGTGGCTAGACTTATGTCCCCCTCAAAAAGGACAACAATACACTAGCAGGGGAGGGCAGGAATCTTGGACGTGGTGGGTATTTGGTTTGCTAGAGTTTATCAGAGAACTTGGTGCCTAGCGAAGAAAAGGACTGTTCTGGAGAGCTGGGGCTTTCTGTCTTCTCTAACTGACCTTTGGAAACAGAATGATTTCAGCATGGAAGTCCAGGGCTGTCGCTTCTGTTTGGCTTCTCATCTTCATCTGTTACCAAAGGTGTCAGCCTTATATTTATCTGTCCTGTAGATCATAAACAGTTTATACTAATGAAGCTGCAGGCCAACCCTCTCAGGGCTCAGATAAACATCTATAGGTTTCTAGTACTCGGGATAACCACAACATGAACCAGAAGTGGATTGTGTACAGAAGAATCCTTTGAATGGGTTTGAGACAAATAAGCGACAAAGGAAAGTTTGTGACAGGTTATTTTTCCCTTAAATGTCAAGTGAATAAATCTTCTCCTTTTTGTGTGTTTTGTTACAACAGATTTGCATTTTTATTGGAGAAACTCTTCTGTTTTCAAACTGGGCTATCACAGCAGACATACTAATGGTGAGTGTACCTTGGAACAGCATCTTTCTCTTCTGGGGGCCAGAGCAGTTTGTCAGCTTGCAAGAACAACCTGAAGTTCACATCTTCATTTAAATGCCTAGTCCCTAGTTCAGCCTATTCTATGTTTGTCTTTTTTTTTTTTTTTTTTTTTTTTTTTTTAACTTGCTGAAAAGGAAAGTGAGAGAAAAAGAAAAAAAAATCTGCTTTTTCTTTTTCCTGAGCACCAAGGTGAGGCATTGTCCATAAGGGACACCGTTACTAGGTTCAAATAGTTTCCCCAAATATTAAGTATTTTCATAAAACCTCACATGTAAAGAACTCAGTCAGCATTTCCTAATAGCACATTAGTAAATTCTGTTATCAATAACTTGGCTTTGTTCTGTAATAGGAAATCCTTTCTTCCCGCCCTCCCCTGACCACAAAGGCAGCCATCTACCTCTCTCCTTGGCTTAACTCCAGCAAACCTAGCATTCAACACATACACAATAGAAAACCTCTGGGAAAGAAGAGAGGAAAAGAAAGTATAAAGAATTTTTGGACTAAGTCCACCTTGTTCAAGAGGAAACTGTCTGGGATTTTTCACCTCGTGTCCTTCATTTTCCATTCTCTCCCTACCATAGTGCTTCCTAAGTCTTACAAATCAGCAGGCTGATGTTAGCAACTAGATTTTTGTCTGAAGTAGTCTGCATGTTTGCTAAAGAGCCTTGCATGTTTGCTGATGCTGCCATCAGAGACGTACAGAGCCTTTCAAATACCTTGAAATCCCATTGTGAGGGAGGTTTCTTGTTGCTTATTGTTTGATAAAGAAGGAAACTAGGGCACAGAACCATTACAGGACTTGCCCGAGGTCTTTTGGCAGGTTGTTGACTAAGCTAAAAATACAATCAGTCTGGCATCAATAGAAAACTCCCTTGACTTGTATTTGTTGCTTATGCAAACATCAACAAGAAAGCAATCCGGCTCAGTGTTTCTAGATATAAAGATACTGGGGTTGATACATTGATTTGACAAGAACTTCGAGCTCCTGCTTAAATTCTGCTTGTGGTTTAAGTTCAAGGTTGTGTTTATATTTTAAGATGGCTCTGTAGCTGCTGTAATTGCATTGCCTGATGATCCTTCAGTCTTTCACTCATTTGTGCAGAGAGCACTTTGTGAGGTAGGGCAGTATGGTTAATGCCACAGCTCTCGGGTATGAATAAGGCACAGAAGCAAAGGTTGTCAGTACACCTCAGGACTGTTAGAAGGCTTTTAATTTCTCAGGTTCGCTCCTCCTACCAATCTAGCTTTACTGTGTTAGAGCTCAGCGTAGGCCGAGCAGGTGTTTACCCTGTACTTATATTGGTTTTGCAGCTTGTGCTGATTTCAAGGCTGTCGCTGCCGTTCAGTGGTATCTCAACATTTAGACAGATGTGCCTTCTCCAGACAGCTGTGCTGAGGAAGAAATTATAGTACAGTATCTGTAGCTGCTCATTACTGCCTCCTGCCAGAGCTTTCTGTCACATCCTGTCTTTGGCAATGAGATTCACAGGAGTGCTCCCAATTCTCTCTGCTCAAAATTAGCTTGTGTAGCAGATCTGTTATATCCTCCCTGGCACTGCCTGAAAGAGGTAAGGGGCAGGCCATGGAGCATGTCTGCAGTCCTCCAGCAGTGGCTCTCAAAGAGCAGCTCAGGTGGCAAATGCTGCTGTCATCAAGGCTTCGCTGGATGAAGGGGATCTGCTCGACACGTTCAAGGTCCTGCATAAAATCTGTGCCAGAAAGAACTGAAACTTGACCTCTGTTGTCTCAAGCTAACCTCAGAAGACATTCTTCTCCCAAACAATTCATTATATTGAATGTACCAAGGATGCCATCGTTATTCCATTTTAATTACTGAGCTTTTTTGTGTTGATTTCAATGTGACTTTGGTATCCTGTAGCTTTTTAATAGCTTTTATAGGTTTGCCATCTGTTTTGTATGAGCAGCATCATATAGTCAGTTGCATTTTGCACAGTTGCATTTGCAGTTGTGTATATTGCTCTAGTGCAAAAAAAGAAAAAAATCCCCCTTAAGAAATGATTGGAAATAATTGGAAAAATCTTCTTAGTTCCAATTCTGAAAACACAAGAAGGAAACAAAAAGCATGTTAAAAACTGGATTTTGGTAATTGATGCCAACTCTTAAGTTAGCTGTTCTCTTGCCTGTTCAGACAAATGAACTGGAGTGTCATATCTAATGCCCAGCTTAATGCATTATCAGCATGAGTAGAACTGTAAAAGTGCCATCCGAATAAATGTAAACGTCCACTTAGATCAATGCAAGCCTGTAAGCAGATGGTCTGAAGTACGTTTATGTTACACAAGGGGTTTGAGAGGATGTTTTGTCAGACAATAGGTGAGAGCCAGGGCTATAGCCATGTTTGACAGGCAGCTCTGTAAGAAGTTCTAGCCAGAGAAAGGTGTGGATATGCTTCTGTGAGATGCACTTTAAATGTTTTGCAAATTAATTTCTACTGATTACTATTTATTTGGTGTAATCAGAAGTGTGTCTGTTCTTGCCTGAGGCTGGTAAGGAGTTTAAAAGCATTATTAGTGTAAGCCTAACAACACTTTAATCATATACATAAATATTATCTTATTTTCATAGACAAAAAGCTTTCAATACTGGCTGATTTCAGTGAGAGCAGACTTATGCCAGAAGCGAGGGTTTTGGTAACTGCATCCCAAGTGATTTATCATAGCTCTCCCAAGATTTGTAGATCTCACGACTGCTTAAGAGCCCTATCTGGCAAGTTGGTAAGCACCTTCAGAGGTTTTGCAAGTTTAATTTCCTTGGCAAAAAGAAGGATGTTTGCTTCGTATCTTCAAACTTAATTGTTGGCTCTTCACAGATTCGTGCTTCCATTGCTCTTCTGTTCTTGCCAGTGTGGCAGCCTGTCTGCAGTTCCTCAAGCTGACTGCAGTAAAAGGTGCTGAGGGCTAGGTTTGATAAACTGTCAGCACTGCAGCATGCACCGCACTGCCTGAGATTTGAAAAGGCTGATATTTGTTCCAAATGCAAATTTGTACAAAACAAGCCTTATTCTCCTGAGCACAACTCTCCAAATCTCCTCCCAGGCACATGTTCAGATGGTGCTTAGGGAAGGGAGGTGGTTCTTATGGAGCATGCTAATTATGAAGCAGATTTTATCAGCCATCTTTGCAAATTGGCCTCAAAATTACCAGAAACCCAAAGTAGCATTAAAACTGCCTTGTAACAGCAGTAATGAATGAGCTTCAGTGCAGCAGGCAAGCGTGTAACATTGTGAGTGCTTGGGATTTTGTGGAGTCTGGTCCTCATAGTGGGGTTTTTCCTCTATAGCACATCTCAGAAATAAAGATGAGGGACAGGGGCTTGGTGGCATTTTTGTGTGAGAGCCAGCAGACAACTTGAAGGACCTCAGCTACAGCAACCATACTCTCATTAGATCTTTGATGAGAAAAGCCATCCTCCAGTTTATGCAAAGTCCTGACACTCATGCAAAAAAATAAATGTTCTCCATATTTCCCTTTTCTTCTAAAACATTAGCTCCTTCTAAATGGAGGAGACCAGCCATAGTGTTTTGCTGTACAGTCTAAGTCTTCCTTTAGTCTTGAAACAGGCTGAGACTGACTGTGGCTGAGCTACAGCCCTGGAGGAACGTGCCTTTTGTTCTGCCAACCTTCCCGATAAATAAAAGGCAATTATTTATGCAGTGTAAAATACTGTGTATTTTTACAGCTGAAGAAACAGCATTTCCAGAAGCAGCTTGAATTGTTGCTTCCCTCAGTGAGCTCCCACATGTCAGAGAGCTGTGTGTGCTGTCCTTTAGATTTTAGGGCAGGGAGGGAAACACGAACGGAGGTGCGCAGCCTGCTTGGGGCACCTGCACGCAGCTCTGAGCAGGAAGGCTGTGCCTGGTTCTCCTGTGGGCCAGGGCTTGTAGATGGATGTGTACTTCCACACATGCTGCGATTTGGGGACCAGATTAGCCTCCTTTCACTTCATGTAAAAGTTCCTTTTTATACAGTGTCTGTCTGTGACTCGTCAGTGTGCACGAAGGGCTCTCAGGCTGCCTGGAGCACAGCCTTTGCCTGTCCTGAACACCCGGGCTGTTCCCTGCTCTGCGGGGATGGAGTTCACCTCAGTTTTCTTTGCCTTAGGGGATGAAAGAGACCAGTGTGTGTTGCCCTCAGGATTACTGTGTGACCCAGAAAGAGCAGCAATTGATTTAGAGTGTAGTTTTCTCTCACGATCAAACTTCAGACCTTACCTCTTTGTCCCATGGCCTTCTGCTGGGAGAAGGGTGATCTCTCCTTGGCTTTCCTGGTGAGCTGGTTTCAGACCAGCTCATTCTGCTGGCTTCCCTACAGGAAGGGAATGTCAGCAGCAAACCGTGCCCTTTCTGAGCCTCTATTTAGAGAGGAGAGGTTTGCCAGAGCCGCTTGGTCAGCCTTCCCACCCATCCTGTGTGCTGCCTGCTCTGAACCTGGAGGCAGAGATGAGCCGTGGCAATCCCACGGGCTTCCGCCTAGACCGCTGTGGCTGTCCCACCTCCAGTTTCTGTGGGATGGTCGAACCAGGCCCGGTCTGGTTTGAATTTAGGTCTATTTTAGTATCAAAATGCCCCTTTAAGGCTGTAATTTACTGCTGCCTTCCTAGAACAGTGGCTAATGTTTGCTACCAGCTGCTTCCTCCCCATTGGAATAAAATGCTTTCTAAGCAGGGATAGGGTGGAGTACGTTTTGGTGTCTTGTAGAGGCTGGTTTAAGCCTTTTTTTTCCTCATCTTTTTAACATTTTAACAATTTAACATCTCATTTTTTAACATCTTTTTAGAGGAGGAAAAATGTCACGTTCGTTTGCTTGCAGGATGGTCAGATGGGATTGGTTTGGTTTTTGTCATTTGAATTCCAGGCTAAGTTCACCAAGTGTTTTGGTGCCTTTTACTGATAAACCATATTGATGGTTTCAGCCAGCAGGCAAACTGATGGCAAACTGAAAACTGGTTGGAAATTGTGCCACTACTTGCTGTATTTATGCATAATACAGATGTACATGCAAAATTATGTATAATTGTGTGTATTCATGTGTATATAGACATAGATATATACACACACGATGCAGCAATCATTCAAATTTTTTTCTCCAGTTGGCTTTAATTCACTGTCACTCATTGAAAATGATAAGTTTTGAATACATTTACAATTTCTAAGAAAAGGGAAACAATATAGAGCCAGGCAGGCTTTCTTCTCCAGCTTTGTTACAATGAAGTGTAGAGTGCAAAAAATATATATTTTAGCACAAGTTTAAAATTCCGTGTTTCAAAGATCTACACAACTCTAGCCTCTTGAATTAGATAGAGTTTCAATTTATTTTCTCAAATGCCTTTTTCTCGAACAGCTCTTGCAGAATGCCTCTCACTGCAGCTCTGTGACCTGGGGCCAGGTGGAAAGAACAGTAACTCATTTTTTTGTGTTTTATTTTGTCTAATCTATCCAGGTTGTACCCATTACCGTGTGTCTTTGGGGAATGGTAATGAATTGTGTGGCTCTCCTGGTGTTTCACAGTGTGACCTTCAGTATGTCTCTGTGTCTCTAATAAAGTCTAGACCTTGATTTTCCTCTTGGGATTTCTGTGAGCCTTCAAGTCCATTTTGAGCTCTTTGATGCAAAAGGAGGCCAGTGTCTGACATCTGTAGTCAGGTGGCTGCTGTGGATCTGATCGTTTGCTTTTCTGATGCAGCACAGGAGTTTAACAGGGTACCCATTTCATATGTGGCATCAGCGTGCATTAGCAGTGTGCATTTGCAGCTTTGTCAAACCAGTAAGGAAAGAAGTGGCGTGTCTTTCCCAAGGCATATGCATAAAGCCCTAATGAAAAGCATTTAATCTAATTTTACCCATCATTCCCATTTGCCTGTGCTTGGGATGAGATGATCATTATAAAAAGGCACAAATTCTCTTCTGGTGTGGATTTTCGGGGTGTTGTTTCTGTTCTTTTATTATGGTTAACTCTTCCCACTGCAGACAGGGCCACTCTGGGAGGGTGTGATGAGCACTGAAGCACTACTTCAGGCTCTGTGCCCTGAGGTACGTTGCTGTTGAGCAGTTAGTTCTCCTTGACTCAGCCAGCTAAGGCAAATTCATCTCTGTGTGTTCTAGCTGGGGACACACCAGTCCTGAAATGTCACATTTAATTAATAAACAACTTCAGGAAAGCATTGCAAGAAAGAGTTGAAGCCTGGGAAGGCAGGCCTTGTGAAGAAAAGCTAAAAGCAGTCCATCAGAGAGAATGTAGAAGAGTAAAAGGGATCTCGGTCCACAAATAGCTAAACCAGAGTCATTTCTGGCAGGGCAGGCAGCTCTCCAAAGAAACAGAAAAAGGCAGAACAAGACTCGGTGCTCAGAAGTGGAAACAGTTCACTTGGGTTTAGGAATTCTTCATTACTTACAGTCTTTAAATCAAGACAGGATCAATTTCTAAACCAGGATGTGAGGATGTGGTGATGTTCTTAGCCAGCTTCTTTCACAAGTTTTATGCAGGAAACTTTTTTTTCTGTTTCTAAATGTATGTTATAAAACAAAGATCTTTCCACAGGACCAGAGTTCGTTGTTTTGGTTTGCTTTGTTGTTTTTTTTTAATCTTTCATTCCTTTCTATGGTTATAGCCCTGTTTTCTGCAGGCTCTGGTCCCTTAATCAGGAAATAATTCATGTTTTCCATTGATCCTGTGTAGTCAGATTAATATTGCGTGACCTGGCTGAGGGTGTTATGTCCTGTTAGAGGAGTGGAGACCACACGACAATATCTTGGCTCTGGAAAATTTCCGTAATGTGTGTTATCTTTCAAAAGTGGAATCCCATTTTATTGTATTTTATTTTTTTGTAGGGAAAATGAATTCCCTCAAAAACTGCATTAATTAAGCAATACAAGAGAGCTGGACGGGTTCTTTAGTTGAGTTTCCTTATGTATTTATTTTTCTTTTCCTTTCTTCTTTGCAGTACGTGGTCATCCCAACGCGCCGTGCAACCGCAGTGGCCTTGCAGAGCTTCACTTCGCACCTCCTGGGAGATGCTGGCAGTCCTTATCTGATTGGATTTGTAAGTGCTCACAGCAGGTTTTGGCAGGGTTGTACGCCCACGTTTGTGTTTGTTTACTGACTGTTTCTCTAACTTGCCAAGCTGAACTACGCTCAGGAAGGGAGGCCTGTATTTGTCAGCAGAATGGGAAGTGGTGCAGTGCAATGCAACTTTTTTACACGCTTTCGTTATTTTGTTATTTTGTTATTGGGCCACAATTCAAACACGGGAGGAACACTTGTGCACAAGAAGTGAGCTTCTAAATCTGCTTGGCCAGGGCATTTGTAGACTGCCCTGTAAAGTGAGATTGGTTGCTTCTGTGGTATGGACAGCGGTCCGTTAGGAATTAGATTGGAACAGGGGTGGTGGTAGTGGGGTTGTTAGTATTCCTTCTGGTGTGCATATTTTGTTTTCTATTAGTTGTATGCCTTTCTGTTACTGCTGCACTTGTTGGCCTTGGTTTGACTTGAGACCTCTCTTATTATGCCACCATTACCCTACTGCAGAGTGAAACAAGTCCCTGCTCCAAAAATAGGCCATCAGAGAATGTTCCTAGCTGAAAATATAAGGCCTTGGAAAATGTAATGAAAGAAATCTAGCTATACTGGGGTCATTTCTTTCCCTTGAAACCTTCTGTTGTATTTAATGCACTGCATTTCAGAGAATATAGATCATTGTTTATAAAATACAGCAACCTCCATGTAAAGCATTAAGTGATAGTGCTCATGTTGTGTTGAAGGTGCTACAGTTTTCCAGCGATGTAACTGGGACTTTAATTAGTCTTGACACCTGAGAGAGAGCACTTGATGTGCTCTTGCAGCTCAGTAATGCTGGCTGCTGTGGACCTTTTTTTAACAGCCATTTCTCTTCTACTTATCCCATACTCACTAGCGAGTGTATATATACATATTTATTTGTGTTTAACATATATATTTATATATACACACATAATATTTTATACACACATAATATTTACTGTTGAATGCGAGCTCCCCAAAACAATATAGTTGCTCTGTAGCCCACTGAAGATGACATGAAAAGACAAATATAGATAAGACTGAATGGATCAAAGAAATGAGAGACATCCCTAGAGAACAAATGTATATGATTTGGCTTAGTCTTTATTTACATCAATGTTCTGGGCACCCCAGGAGAAATGATCTTATTTTAGAAAGTATTTGAAAGTGGTGAGAACAAAGGAGACACTGGGAGAGATGGATTGTGTAGGGTGGGCAGCATGGGGGAATGTGAAGTAGGAGTGGAATAGGCAGGCATTGCTTTGGGGATGGGTGCCAGGGATGAGGGGCAGGGTCTGGGATGCAGGAGAGGCTCCCAGGTGACTGCTGCGTGTTCCCTCTTCTTTTTAAATAACAGGGACATCTAGGACCCTGAATGTTGAACATTGCCTAGGGCTCTTGTGTCACAGATAGACACAACTTTGGTTGTAGAAAAAATTGTGCCTTGCCCTTCTGGTGTTTAGACACCAAGCAAGTTGTGAGTTACTTCAGGCTGCCTGCCTGAAAGATGCTTAAACCCAATTTAATGGCTGCCTTGGTCTTTCTTTAGAGTGGGGAAATATTAATTACGATTTTGAATTACTCTTTTCTAATGCTGTAGTTTTTGGGCGGTTCTTGCTTGGGAGGAGGCTCTCCAAGTTCAAGCCTCCCCTGCAGGGAGCCAGAGGGAAGCACTTGTGCCATGGGAGGCACCGGCACCCGCTTCTGTAGCCTCTGGGCTGGCTTGGCTGACTCATACTCCTGCACTACTCGGGCTGAAAGGTCAACTGGAGCTTTCAGATACAGGAAAACAAATGCTGTTCAAAGTGAAAGGACAAGCAGACAAATTTTCCGCTAAGACAAGCTCGCAAATTAATTGTTCACGTCTGCAGGCTTTTGCCACTGGAATCGTCCAGCTGAGCAGTGGGCCAGAGACCTGCAGGCAGCATAGAAATCTCACTTGGACAAGTTAAAGAAATGGTTTAGATCTAGAATTTCCAAGGCAGGCTACGGGAGCTAAGGAACCATCTCCTGGTGACTTCAAAGGAGAGTTGGGAGTCCAATTCCCGTGGTCCTATGAATCCCCAGCCTGAGGACACCGTGTAGCAGGCCAACACCAGCATGCAGGTCTTGAAAGAGAGAGGGAGAAGGCAGGATAAAGCAAATGAACTGACATAACAGGAACACTAGAAACAGTGAAACTCAGCCTCCTGATCACTCGGGGTGAGAGACCCTCAAGATCTGTTATTTCTTCTAACTGCTTACAACTTCCACCTGAGGCTCCCTCACTAAAAGAGCAATGTTTTGATCCAAATATAGAATCAGAGAATCGTTAGGGTTGGAAAAGACTTCCAAGATCATCTGGTCCAACTGTCCCCCTACCACAGGTATCACCCACTAAACCATGTCCCTAAGCACCACGTCCAACCTCTCCTTAAACAGCTCCAAAATAGCTGGCATCTTACATAGTTTTGGGGGAGTTCACAGTGAGTTTCTTTCCAGCAGTGCCCTTAGTACAGAATCAGATACTCACGTCCTTGTAGGACTAAGCTGTGTCAGCCAGTTGTCTCTGTTTGCTGGATACCAATAAATGTTGTATTGATCTTATAATCCTCATGTAGAGCATAGAAAAGTACTTAGCAGCTGCAGCCTCACATGTGCGATTGCTCCCTTGCTCTGTGGTGTGTTGTAAAAGTTGAAGGTCAGACTCACATTTTTCTGTAATCTCCCCCACTTCCAAATCCTGCCGTGCAGTTACATCTGATGAATGTTTTGCATTTAAGCACTTTCCTATAATCATCAAAAGTGCCAAATATATGCTAGTGTTTAAAAGGTAAGTGGAAGGCAGTGGGTATGTATGGTTGTTTTTCATGTCTCTTTAAATATTGATAACTTTTTTTACAGTAAAAAAAGATTAAGATTGTCTTACAAAGAAGCTATGCAAATGCAGTCTGAGGGTGGCAGCTATAATTTGCATAAGGTTTTACTACCTGCCAAACACAGAGATCAATTCCTACAAATCAGTGCTGCCTGTTCATTCACAAATTAGAATAGGCATTGCTGCAGTGTTTCGTTAGATGAGCCAGTTTTCATTCCTATATAACTGTACCTTTTTCAGGACCTTTGCGATACCCTGCAGAATTTAAATAATTCCCATTTAACACCTTGGAGTATATCTCCATGCTTTATTTTTGAGGTAATTTCCCCTGTTTTATGTATTAGACCCCCGTGCCTTGGTACTTTGGCTTTCCTTCCTCCAAATCTGCCATTTTCTTTTCTCTGTGAGCACAGCAGAATTTTCCTCTTCCACGCTTGCCTTGCTTCTAGTCCTGGCCGTGAGGAGAGGCAGACACCTGCTGCAGGCTCTGAATGTGCCAGGGAAATTGCTGCTGTGGGCACGCACTGTCCTGGCTGCTCTGGTGCTGGTGTCTCTTCTGTTAGCTTTCTGCTTTATTAAATTCTTCCACATCTTCCCTACACAACCATCCATCAGCTCTGGGGACTGAAACCTGCCTGCATCTGTCACCTGGCAGCACCAAGGTGAGAGGAATGGGGCTTTAAAGTGCCGGTGGTCAGCATCCCTCCCCCCGTACCTTTTGCTGGGCTGAAAACTGCTCCCTGTGCCCCACTGGCTGGGTACCCACCTGGCCTGACCTCCTTGGCTGCCACTTCTTTAGGTTTATCGGAGGGACACAACCTCCAGCCAAGCAGTGTGGGGCCAGCAGACCACGTCTGGCATTGAGTCTGTTTGTACCATGCCTGAGCATGCTGTTTTTCCTGGCAGCACAGCCCACAAGTGCCTGGACAGGCATCTTCTCTCTGAACAGTTCCCTTCTGAAAGCCAGGTCTGAGTGTGGGTGACCTCGTAATTAATTGTAAGCAAGTGTGAGCTGTTCTGCTTTGTTTTGAAGGGGTTTTGTGCATTTTTATTACCTAGAAAAAAAAATTACGAATAAGCCAGTTGTCACCCTTCACTTTTCTCCCCCAGCTTTCTTATGTGAGTAGGTTGATAAACTAGAGCTAATGAGCTACTTAAATAGCAGGAATGCTAATGGCCTTCCTTTAGCAAGTAGTTAGCAGAACAGTGTTAATTATCACTGGTGCAGAGTATCAAGAAGGCACATCAGCATATGATTAGGGGCAAGAAAATTTGTAGGGAATGCAGTAACTGAGACACTTCTTTAATGAAAGTTATAATTGGAGGTATAGCTATAACAGCCTTCTTGTCCCAGTTTGAGGCAGCCTTTTTGGTGATTTGCTTTTAAAGATGTTTACCCATCCAAGTAAATATGTAGGTATAGGAAGGAGAGTTTCTACATGAAAATGCTTGCCTGCTTGGGGAAGCTGAATTCATGTGTTATGGTTTACAACTCCTATTTTATGGTTTAAAATACTATGGCTACTCCAGAGTAGATCTGCGGACACAGCTACTCTGCAATAACATTCTCTCCAGTTTACTCTGCTACACTAAAACAGACAAATGTGCAAGTTGTTCTCCCAGCATCACTCTGTTTTATGGACTATCAGGAGCTATTCCACTGCTGTTGTGCGGTTAAGGGTGGAACAGAGGTCTCTGTCTTGTTGCCTTTTGCAGCAAGCCCCTTTCCAGGAAGGCTACCTCCCTTTTGCTGAGGACTCTTTTTGGTGTGTGTCTGCCCGACAGCTTGTTCATTTTTCAGGGCTTTCGCCCTGTGATAGCAGAATCAAGTTTTCAGTGAGCATTGCCTGTAATGATGAATCAAACCCTGCATCCTGAGAGCTGTCCCCCTGCCCAGTGGCACTGCATTTGAGGGATCAGACCAGAAGCTGTTTTTTACCCATTTCTTTCTCTGCCATGCAATCATGAACCCATAACAGCACTGTGCTGGTGCTCATGAGGAGTATTGGCTAGGGGAGCACAGCTCAGGGTACTGGTGTAGTAAGTGACTTTTCTAAGATTGTCGCATACAGTTCTAATATTTATAGCATATCTGAGTGCATCTAGGCAGCATCTTCCATCACCTGATGGAGAAAGCAGGTGGCATGGGAGACACATTCATGGTTGTGATTGTTCCTAGTTTCCTTACCAAGTGCCAGCTGCTTTGACTGCTGTTCTGTAGCCCCAAAGTATCGCTCCTGCAGTCTTCCCCCACAGCCGTGCTTGCAATATGACCCAGATTGTGGTGGGTAAACTGGGGCTTGCTCTCATAGTCCAATATCTGATGCATGTGTTTCATGGAAATATTTCAAGGAAAACTATCCCCAGACTCTCATCCTTACTAACTATTTCTTCAAGCAGTAAATTTGCATTGAGGATTTCTCTGGTCCTGGCTGAGCTGAGTAATTAAAAGCTTTTTTCAGAGTGCATGAAAAGGCCAAATCTTTGACATGGCTGTCAGCTGCAAAAAAGGGGAGAATTAAGCACCTGGAAATCAATCCGCACAGGATTTATTTCATTTCAGTGACCTAACAAGCTTTCCACTTCTGCTGACTCATCAACAGACAAGATTTAAATCTGTCCTAAAAAAAATAACCAGATGACTTCCCTTATATAAAACAGTCTTTGCCAAGGGCTCACAGCCTGGTTTTCTTTTCCAGAAGAAAAAAGTGCTGTGCACCTGTCATTCCCTGTGACTTTGGTTAGAAGTGCAGCTTCTCAGTATTTTTGATAAATGGATGTTTAAAGTATGTACAAGTATCTAATTAAAGCAAACCCAGAGGTGATCAGAGGTGATCTTTGTTCCACTCAAGTGTTTCAAGCTCTGTCCCATCTGCTCTGTCACTTCTTTTCTGTGCACTAAAGATCTCACCTAAGTGGCTTCTTTCTCAAGTTCCAAGGACCCTGTAAACTCCCAGCATGACCAGTGGAAGGTGCCAGTCCCCCTTGCTGCTGCCAAGCATCATGTCGCTCCAGTCGGCAGCAGGGAAGATGGTGATGGGTATCCATCCTGCAAAGAAATGAGAGTGCAGGGACAGGGATACTGCTAAAGGTGTGCTCCCAAACTGCAGTCCCCTAC
Source organism: Netta rufina (assembly GCF_964035555.1). Taxonomy (NCBI): domain Eukaryota; kingdom Metazoa; phylum Chordata; class Aves; order Anseriformes; family Anatidae; genus Netta; species Netta rufina. The sequence goes on along the minus strand of NC_140145.1, from coordinate 4,082,521 downwards.
CACAGACCTGATTTTTGCACCTGAGTGGGCATCACCCACCCCTACACATTTAGTACCTGTGCCCTAACATGAGCCATGTTTCCTGATTCCACATTGCCTGTGGTACAAGGCATCTCCTGCTGGGAGAGAAGAAAGTCAGTGTTGCCTTACAAAATCCCTGAGCAGCCCAGACCTGAAGAGAAGGGCAGTTAATGACATGGAGAAAATAGTCTTCCAAACCTCTCCTGTTGGCTAGGGCAAATGTTGTCTGGAGGCAAATGTTGCTCTAACACCAACAGACACACAAAGTCCATTTGTTAGCATTGAAAGTGGAACACTTGATTGATTTTTTTAATTTTCTGTGGCCCTTTTAAGGAAGAACCAGTTATTTAATGAAGTCTGCTGATCCTGGGAAGAGTAAAAGGGCATAAACAGATGAGCCCAACACAGGGGAAGCAGTGCAGGAATTCTTGCTACAGGTCATACTCAGGTACCATGCACAAATGCAGGCTATTGATATTGTCACCAGCCAGGTAACAAATTTGGCTTTGATCTCAGAAGGGCACAATTAAGGTTAACAGGATGTTTGACTTTTAGTCCTCCAACATGGGGTTACGAGGGGTGCTGTGTTAAGGAGTCGTGCTGAAGAGAGGAGCCAGAGAGAACCTGGCTTGTACCCAATTGGTAATAATAAAAAATGGGAATTTGTGCCAGGTACTGCAGTGGAAATATCCTTTTGTGTAGCAAAATTTGTGTCCAAAAGGCAAAGCCAGAAATGTAGAAAAAAAAACAAGCAATTGCAGAGGAATTGAGATGTACCACTCAGCAATAAGAGAGGGCAAGTGAGATGATGATTGCCATTACATTGTACAATTAGGGAATGACTTTAACTGCTCCTGCTCTTCAGGAGGGAGAGTAACACAGGAGCAAGGTGTCTTGCTGTAGAGCTTCAGCATACCTGAACATCCATTGGTCCAAAAAAACAGCACATGCTTCCAGAGAAAGTTTCCCTTTGCCGTCTTCTGCACTCAGACTGAGACACGAGCAGAGATTCGGGATGTGAGGATCAGGCCCCTTGGAGCCGTACTGTTTGTTCTCCAGACAGTGGGCATTTTCTCTTGCTGGACTCCACCCAGCTGCTTGCCGCCCACTGAACACATGTCGGTTGTGTTCTCTTATAAAAACACCGTGAGCTGAAGTGTATTCAGCAAAGTCATTCCTCTTGGCCCAAGACCTATCTTACAGAAAAGATGTGAACTTTCATGCTTAAGATGTTATCGAATCCTTGCAAAACTTGCAATGCAGTAGGAGAGCTCACTCACTTTCCACCCCCAGGTTTTGGATAAATGTTTTGGAGTTTTTTGCCACTTACCAATTGGCAGAGCAAGAGAAGCAATCCTGTACCTAACTCCTTGCTGAAGAACTGGAACTGACTGCATGCAGCACCTGCTCATTGTTACTCGGGACAGAAAGAAGACACTGAAAATGATTCTAGATTGGGTCTTGCCAGATCACAGTTAGACAACTCAGAGTCCCACCATTGCAAGGAGCCTGCAAGCCAAAAATTGAGAGGCCAGAGCAGGCCATTTGGCAAACAGTGTGTCATTCTTGGAGCACAAGGCTGTAATAACATCCTGTGTCCTCTGGAGAGGAGATGCCAAAGTCCCAGCCTTAGCAGGTGGCTTGTACTGAGTAGAACACAACAAACCAGAATAGTAACTGCAAGTTAACTGCAAAAACAATATCTAAGCCCCGATAAAAGTTCCAGAATTAAGAGATTGGTGAGCGAACTATAGGAAACAGGTGAAATCAGTTTCCAAATCCATCTGGCTTGAGGGATGGAATTTTACCTTGGATAGGAGGAAACACTGCTGTTCCTAAAACATGCACTTAAGATTCTGTTGGATTAAAAATTTCAAAGGTATTTCAAAGGTACCATAATTAACATTACCAAGACCTGTTGGTATAAAAGGTCAATATGATGCGTTAGAAGGTATAATTAGGAGTGTGGGGCAAGGTGTATTGGGAGTTTTATTTGTTGGAGACTACATTTTCAAACCTGTTTTTAGCCTAGAATGTCATGTCACCTATGGCTGGCTTTTCATCATCCGTAGCTGATCTATCATGTCAATTTGGTGAGTGATTTATTGCCTGCTCCTTTCGGAGGATAATTGGATCCATTCCCAATAATGAAATTTCTCAGTTTCTGTTGTAGAATAGCCTCAGTTCTGGCTATTGCACACAGATTGAATATGGAATTTTGGTTCATAATGAAGAGAAAGGGAAATGTGGGGAACTAAGGTGTCTGGATACAAGAGGGAATAGATTGCTAGCTGAGGTCCCTGTCTTCTGGGTGCAGTGCGTGTGCTGTTGATTTCCTGGTGGTGCATTCTTTTCACATTCAAGTCTTTTTGCTACTTTTTTTTTAATGTCTCTCAGATTGTTAGCCACTGTTGTTTGTCTTTCAGTCTAAGGACTTTTTTAGCCATCAGTTCTCACCTGAGACTTGGTGCTAATGCTCCTGTTTGTGTGTGTGTGTGTTATACAATGTGAATGAAGTTCTCTTTGAGAGGCCAGGAATGCTTCCTTTGCTATATCTGAAACACTGAAATTTTCTCCTCCTCCTTTCTAGAGCAGGGAGTGAAACAGAGAAATCTGGCTAAAAACCTTCCATCAGTTCTGTAGATACACTCTTCCTGTGTTTATTCACTTGTCTCTGCTTGACATTGCTGTCATGAGAGCCGGTCCTCTGCTCTTTCGTGCGCAGAGTAGTTTCCCCTCCTGCACCAGGCTGGCTGCTTCTCCTTCCCTTCACTGGAGCTGGAGCCAGGCTGAGTAATGAGGAGGATATTAAGTCACGGAGGCCACCAGTGCTCCAAAGAATCTCCCTGCTACAGAGCCTTTAAAGCACACACCGTGACCTCTTCATTGGTGTCTCCCTGAGTGTCATCTCTCTGTGACCTTCTGCTGAGCTTGGCCCCTCTGAGGCATCTCTACGCACACATTTACCTCCCAGGTCAATGCAGTTGGCTGCAGGGCTGTGAATCGCTGCTTCCTCCTGACTGTAACATTTTATCACTTCACTTAGCTGTAGTTTGTCTAGATTTAAGCTTTCAGTGTCAGATTTTGCTACACCACCTTCCTCATCGGCAACAGCATGGCAGTTTGGGAGGTGCTGCACAAGCTTTGACTGTTTCTAGAACTGATTTGCATGTGTGCACGGCCACAGGATTTTATGCTGCAAATTGCCTGCAGTCTTTTGGTATCAACTGGCATTTCTGTCTCAACAAAAGGTCACAGACAAAGCCAGAACTGGACATTTAAATAGCCAATGCCTTGGGACTCATCCTTACTGCTGCTACCTCTGTTTGATTTATAGAGGGTAGTTGTTTGCTGGACAGTAAATATTAAAATGTGATTGTCTTAGCTGCAGACACTCATTAAATATTACTGAGCTTTAGCAAGAGCTTCTCATACCGATTTAAATACTGCGAGGTTAGACACCCGCTGATTCAATCACTGAGGTAGCTAGGGAGAAGGTGGAGAGGGCTGAGGGAAGAATAACAGATTGGGACAGAAGAATGATGGAGAGGGGAACCTTGCCATGCTGCTCACAGCGAGAAGTGCCCGGGCTCCAGAGTGCAGAATAACTGCGTTCGGAAGGCTAAAGCACGCAAAGGGCATTCAGCCTCTCATGAACAAACTCTTCCATTTTAAATGTTGTGCACATGTTCAGTGGGTGGTTGTTCAGGGAGCTGTGTTCCCTCAGTATTAGCATGTCTATTTTTCATCTAAGTGACTAATTTTTTTTTCTCTTCTCTCCTAGATCTCAGACCTGATACGACAAAGCACAAAAGAGTCCCCGCTCTGGGAGTTCCTCAGCTTGGGGTATGCACTCATGCTCTGCCCGTTTGTCGTTGTCCTAGGAGGGATGTTTTTCCTGGCCACAGCCCTCTTCTTCCTAAGTGACCGAGCCAAAGCCGAACAACAGTGAGTAACCTGGCAATTGCAAATGGGGAAGTACCAAAGCCTGTTTTCTCTCTCGAACTCTTATGCTTGTACTCTTTCCCTGGGCCTTGGTCCTTCCAGGTAAAGGATGTCAGGTTGTATGGTAAGAACCTCAGCTCAGCAGAGTGCATGAGGCTGCACGAAGCACAGGGGCTTGGGTCATGCTGGCTGGGCATCCTTTACACGCTTCTGCTCTGGTAGATCTGTGACTGGCTTATGACCTGGAGGGGAGCACAGCACTTACAATCACAGACCCCTTTTACCCTTGCGTGAGCATGCCACAGGCCAGGCCATCCGTGAGGGGCTGCTGTGTGCTGGACCTGTGGACTGCTAGGTGGACAGCAAGAGATACCTTACAGAGCTTGGTGGTCAGCTTTGAGCCCGGAGTCCCATCTCAGCCCCCTGTGTCCTGCTCACGCCCTCTAATCTACAGCACAGCAGGCAAGAAGGAAGGAAGCTGTGTATGTGGGGACACACGCGCTCAAGGGTCACTGTACTAAAGATAGTCTTACCCAGTCCCTTGTTACAGCTTGTAAAAAAAAGCTACTGTTTTGCAGTAAAGAAACCGATTCGGACCACCTCACGGTTGGCAACTACAGTAATTCAGAAGACGCTTCCACATGACATACACACTCCTGGGGTTAGTCTCTTTCTCCTAATTGTCGAACAATAAGAGTACCTGTGTATAATGGCATGCTGAATATGCGGGCAGGTGACTAGTCTGGAGCTAGCTGGAGGTTGCCTTTGCCTTGCTCCCACTGGGAGGAGGAGGAGGTTATCATTCCTGTGAAGTGGCTGCGAGAGCCATTTGCAGCAGTAGAGGAACAACAGCGTAGATGTGCTGTGGTAGCAGCAGTGCTGCATCAGACAGCCACAGCAACGGGGACTTTGTGTGACTGAGCTTCACCTGTGTAGATCTCACTGCACAAGTGTTTGCATCGGTTTAGTGACACATGTAGATACGTGAAGCAAAAAAACACTATGTGGACATTTTAGCAGCCTGTGATAATTGCACAGACCAAGAGAGCAGAGCATACCTTGCTGTACATTGCAGAGAGTGGCCCTGGAGTGTCACTGTCACTAGAAATGATACAGCTACAAGGCAAAAAAGGTGTTTGGAAATTGACACAAGCGTGTGAACAGTTTGGGTGACACTCTATGGCTCACACCATCTTATCAGATGGATGCAAGAGATTTGAAAGCAGTGCCAAAATGCTGTCCTGAGTCCCTGTAAGAGCAGCTCCACCTTCCTTTTACTAACACACACAAATACAATATAAGGTTTTTCCTCTCCTGGTGCCTATAGGTATCTATTCCACCTATGATGAAGTGTTTAAACATGCTGGAGAAAATAAGACAAACAAGACCTCATCATGTATCTTGTAAGAAGCTTAAGTCTTGCATAGTTGAACTTTGGTGTGGCTTTGGGGATGTGGCATGACAGGCGTGTGCCCGGTTTGTTACTATACATGTATGCTTATAAAGGCTTTAAGTTGTAGTAAGTGAAGATGTTAGGAAGAACCTCCTAAGAGAAAGAAGAGGGCAATGGTACAGCAGAGAATCTGGAGAAGACATGAAAACCTGTATGGGTTCCTAAGGGCCTCCAGAGCCTGGGGAGCCAGGAGGATGGGAACTGCTCTGGCTGCCTTTCGGCTCTGTTCCTGTAATGCCAGACATGAGCTGTACACGCAAGTCTACGCAGTACTGATCCCTTGGGGACATGGCAAGATGAGCAGAAGTTTCTTAGGTGCTCAGGGTGACTTTTATTGCAGCTGGGAGCCAAAAACACAATTTGGTGATAGGGTAGTAAGTAGTAGAGAGATCACAACTTACAGCTCTCTTTTATCCTGAATAAATGTGTTTATTTTTGTCTGTTGTTGTCTAGCCTGAGCAGATTTGGTTGTACTCTGTTCCTCCCAAAGCATGCCAGCTCCCAAACCAGTCACAAACAGGTCCACTTAGTGAAGAACCTTAGTTACACAGGCATCAGACCTGCTTTTGCTGTACTCTCTTTTTCAGCATCCTTCCCTTTCCTGGTCTGATTCGCACTCATTTCTGAATTTTACATTACTCAGTTACTGATCCTACCGTTGCAATCTGTCCCAGAGGCAGAGCAGTTGTCATAAACAATGGCTAACAAAGCAATCGCTCTCGAATGACTTCTGCATTCTTTCTGGATACGCACACTCCCATGTTAAAAATACTTTGTCATCCTACCATCAGATTTCTGGAGACTGCAGCTTAATTCAGGCTTGACACACTGCTGAACAGTAAGGCAGTATCTTTAATAAGGTTGGCAACTGCTGAGTAAGGCTTCTCTGCCTGCCATGTGCGTGGTGTCTGTGCTGTCGACTGGGTCCCGTCTGCTCTTGCTGACAGGGTTTGGTGGTCTTCTTGGAAGAATTTACAGAGAAGGATTTGTTATTAGCTGCATGTCTGCCTGTGAGAGAAGACAAGTGAGTGTTTTGCTATTAGCAGCTTAGAGCTCCGTGCTGGACTCAAACCCAGTGTCCATCTCCCAGCTATCTGACAGGCCATCTGCACTTGGCACCGCGCACCTTTGGCAACGATAACTGCCTGCCTGGCCAAGCCTCTCTCATATCCTACCTGTTATTTGCTGGGTATGGGAGAATTTCTTTTTCAAGACGCCTTATTTTCTCTCTGCAGTCAGTCGTGCTGCTCAGACAACGGGACTTGGAGCTGTGCTTTGCCAAAAGAAATCAATTAACCTGCAGGAATCACGAACGCCAGTGTCACATGCCAGAGATTAAATCCATTCATCACCAGTAGGGTCAGGGCATGTGGGCCAGATGTCGCAGACCCCTCTAATGAACTAATATGGAAGCAAAGAAGTGTAACGTGGCTCTCTGCAGCCTTGCTCTGCCTATGGAAATTAAGCTCTCTCTGCTTTAATTTCAGTGCTTCTGTGAAAAGTAGTTCTTTTTTTGGTTTGGTTTGGTTTGTTTGTTCCTTTGTGTGATGGTCTCTGGGTGTTTGCTTTGAGATAATTTCTTCTTCCAGGCAGGACACAGTATCAGGATAGCAACGCTACTTTCCTGTAAAGCTTTTTCCAGTTTCCACCACATTTCCTTTCAAAAACAGAATTTCCAGGCTTTCAGTGCCTCGTGGTGTTCTTACGCTGCTTTTATCATTGCCACAGTTCTTGGCATATGTTGTGCACTGCTTTTGTAGCACAGGAATTCCAGTCAATGGGGTTGCCCCTCTCACAAAAACACTCAGAAAAAAAATCTTTATATAGCAACTCTTTTCCTAAAAAATCCTGATTCTTATACAGTGACTTTGATACTGTCTTAGGAGTCTGACAGCTTAAAGAGGCTTTCAGTCAATTTAGGACTAGCAGAGAACACGATACAGTACATCACTCTGTAATATAATCCAATCGTTTTTGGTGCAATTTTTAAAACACAAATTTAACCTCACCCTTCCAAAGTGCTAAGAGAGACAAAACGGTTAGAGAATAGTTTCTGTAAGAGCTCTTATGCACTCGTAATCATAAATATAGCAGTTCTTTATGAAACCACTCCACTACAATTACGGCTGTGGTTTCACTCGACTATCCTGTTGGTCCTTTCCTGTTCTGTAGTGCTCTGGTGGAGGGCTAAAGCAGTCATGTTTTCTTTCCAAACATACCTACCTTCTGTTATATATTTCTCTTACATGCATAATGAAAATTTATGACACCCAAGTGGTACTTGGAGATGCTCTGGGAGAGCATACATACAAGGAGAGGGGAGAGTATCCTGCCAGGACAGAGCCCTGCAGAAACAGATCAGAAATCTTATTATCATCCAGATAATAATAATTAGTTACAATAATAACTTATAATAATTATTACAATTAACATGTTAATGACTAATATAAATATTATAATAATTATTGTAATAACTAATTAATATCAGCCAGATAATATAATTAGTTGTCAGCCAGAAGGCAACTTCCAGAGGTCAGGAGCACTTCAGGTACTTCACTTGGAAGTAAAAGCTCAGCACTGCTGGGAATTGCGTCTGTGGTCTATGGCTTGTTTCTTGCTTGTAATGCAGATAACTTGAAAAAACAAAGCCTCACCCTGGAGAGCTGCAGAAGAAATGCCTATATTAGTACTTAGTAGGAGCAGTGGCTTCACTAGTAATTAGGAAGAATGTGCTCTTTTCATTATGAAAAGTTTTTTTAAAAAGTCCTTTCCACAAGCTCTGACCACTTTTGGATGCCAAGGCATATAAATCACTGTAATGTAATTAGCATGTAAGATGATTTTTTCTGGGCAGTCAGCATGAGTGTCAGGAGCATCAGGAGCTTTGCTGTGCAACGCTCCTCTGTTTCTGCACAGACACCGACCTGTGGGACCACAGATGCTCTGCAGCAGGCACAGGGTGGTTCTGTAGTCCAGGGTCCAGTCTCCAACGATGTCTACTTCCAGTTGTTGCTGAGAGAAAACCCAAATTCACCTAGATTTTTCCAGAAAGACACCACCCTGTGCAGGTGTTGGATAATCTACCCCTCAAATGATTTTTTTTTTCCTATATCACTTTTTATTTAATCACTGATTTTGTACCTGGAGGCTTGAGATTTTCTGTTCCTTCCTGTCGCATCCAGCCATACAGCAAGATGCTCTGGATGGCTATCCAAGGTTTATAATTGTTCAGTCTCTCCCTGCATCCTGTATGATATATGCTGGGTATTTCTGCCAAAGATACAGCAATGCAGATCAGGCAGCAGGATGCAACTGCAGCGTATATCCCTGGCGCAGACACAAACAGGAATAAATAGCTGCCCTGATGCAGCTGGTCACAACAAAAGAATTTAGGTATTTAACTAGCTACCACCCATCACTGCAGAGAGACCTGCAGGCATAAATGGTTCACCTGCTTGTTTACATGACTGGTAAAGAATCAGGTTACTTTAACACCTCTAGAAGGGTTTTTTTCTTTCCTAAAATCAAACATTTCATTAGAAAAAAAAAATATATATATATATTTGATCAGGTGAGGAAACTCTAGCTGAGTAGCAGTGTAATTAACATTTAATTTTAAAAGTGGTGGTAAAACAGTGCAAAGAAAATACTTATTACAGACTAGATAGTGCAAGACAGAAAGAACAATTCCTAGTCCCTGCACCTTTTCTGCTGTCTTAAACATGGCAAATCTGAAAATTGCATTACAGGAAAAATGAGAATAATCCATTTTCAGACTCTGTCTCCTGCCTCACATCAGGCTTATTTTTAGCCTTTTCTAGAACTAGATATAAAATGATCTTCCAGTTCTCCTATTGCAGCAATTTGAAAGTGCCTGACCTTATTTTTGCTTTGCAGATTCTATTATGTGGGGCAGGGGAAGGACTCACAGAGCTGTCAAGCCTCCTTTCTCTGATTTTTCTGTGGCAGTGGTTAGAGACAGAAAGGAACCCATCAAGTGACCTTATGCTGTTGTCAGTACAGGAGAGTCCCCTCCATTAACAGTGTCACAGGTATAACTGGGGGGCTGGATTGATGTACAGCGCATTCCACTCCGGTCATTTGCATTACTGAAAAGAATTTATCTTTCATGAGATAATTTAAGATGTGCTGCAAGGTGTTTTTTTAGAGAAGCTGAACATGAACTTTAGAGAGCTGTCTCAGTGCTGCATTGAAGCAGTGCCAGTCTGAGGATTTCAGGGCCAGCTAGTGGATTTAATCACACAAGTCCCATACAGGAATATTTGAACAGTTCACCCACTGCTGATATTCAGCTATTTATGGGGAATAACACGATTGCTTTGCTTGCTTTTTTCACTTTACAAAAAAAGAATGAGTTAAATATTTTCTATAGAAATATAAGCTTGTTGCAGGAAGCACGGCCGAAAGCACGACAGACACACAGTAGAGTCAGATCATGCTCCATTTTATTGCCCGAATAGCCTAACTTTTATAGAGAACTTAACAGGGGTGGACAGTGTTTCACACAAGATTATTGGTCAAAAGCACTCAGACAAACAGCTACAAGAAAACAACCCCACCTGCAAGAAAACAACCCCCTTGTGATTAGCAGTCACATAGACCTTGTCCTTGAGGCCAGCTACTGGTAACAATATTTTCCTGAATTCCTCAATTGGGCGATGTGGGAACACTGTCATGGGAACTTCTCATAGTTGCCCTGGTAGCTTGGTTTGCTCAGCTACAGCAAGCCATGGGATTTTTGCTGTTTCAAGAAATCCCTCAACAATTCCCCCTTCTTCTTTTGAGCAAACCAAGCCTGACACAGCAGTTTTACAAGTAACTCTTTAGCTATACTTACAACACACAACGATGATTACCACCACCATAAACCAAATCCTTAATCCTCTTGTGATTAAACCCAGCAACCATCTACACTTTGTTTCAAACAAGTCAGTGAACCATTGATTGAAAGGATTGATACCATATTGAATCTTTCTCATGTGCTCTTTCAGGAAAGTAATGGATTTGTGAATTGACTCATTATGATCAGAAAGGTTTAAACAGTACATTCCCTTAAAGTCCTCACACCCATTCCTTTAAGCCAAAAGCAAGATGTCAATAGCAGCTTGATCCTGTAAAAGCAGATGTCGCAGACTATTTTGATCTGGTAACATCTCCTCAAGTATCTCTGTCGTGGCATAGGCTTGCCTCTCGGCCCAGCATACCAATTTTTCTAAGTTGTTACGTGCGGCCGCAGATGCCACTCCAGGCACTGAAATTGCTAATGCCGCTCTAGCTGCAACCCCACACAATTCAACATTATCATTGCAATCCAATGCAAGCAATGTCCATTTATGTCTGGTGATCTCACGCAACTGTAACAAGCTAGGAGCAAATACAATGAGTTTATCTATGTAACATGGACATCTGATAGCATTTGCAGGGATACCTTGCCAGGCCCCATCCCCACAAATCAGAAGCACATCAGGAGGTAAGGCCAAAGCTGTACAATTGTTCCAAACACTGTAGTTGTTACCCCTTGTCTCCATGCTATAAACCCCTAAACCCTGCTTAGCAGTGTCATTGTAATCATAGGTGTTATTTGTATTTTTGTACCGGTATGGCCCTTTCCAGGTTCCTGCAGCAGGATCCATCTGATAGCCATAGCTACATTCACATTTGTAGCCACCCTTCAGGTTGATACAGATTTGACTACAGATACCAGGGTTTTGGCATTCATCAATGTCTCCACAGTTTCTCTTGTCTACAAACTCAAACCCAGCTGGACAGTCACATTCATTTTTGTTGCATTCCTTCAGGGGCTCATCACCCCAGTCCTTGCAGTCTCTCTGCTGGTTACACACTTTATTGATATCTATGCATTCTCCACTTCTGCACTTGAATTTGCCAGGTCCAGAGCACTGAATAACATTGTTACAGTTTGCTTCATCAGTGCCATCCAGACAGTCTCTCACACCACTGCACTGCCTACTCCCATGGACACAGTTCCCATCTTCACATCTGAACCGGTCTGGCCTGTAGGTCCGAGAAAAGCAGTTAATTTCATCACTTCCATCCTTGCAATAAGGATCTCTGTCACATCGCCACTTCTTGTAGATACATTCACCTGAGCCGCACTGCACCTCACTCACAGAACACTTCACCGGAGGTGCAGGCTGGCGGCCACACTGCTCCAAAGATTCATCCGACTGGTCGGAGCAGTCACCTTGACCACTGCAGACAGAACTTTTGGAAATACATTGCCCACTACTGCATGTGAACTCTGCTGCACTACAAGTCACATTGCCACAATTCTCTTCATCTTCTCCACTGTCACAGTCTTTTTCACCATCACATTTCCATGACACTGTTCTCATATGACACAGCTCAGCACTCTCATCAGACCCATTTTCACAGTCCGGATCCCCATCACACTGCCATCTGTTTGGCACACACTGACCACTGTTGCACACAAAGTCAGATTCAGCACACGTCTTCTTCACACAAGCACTCTCATCACTGCCATCTGAGCAGTCTTCACATTTTGCTCTAGCACCGTCGGCAGCAGTGCACAGGCCAGTGAGGGCGAGCAGCAGGCAGAGTGCCCCGCAGCGCGGCAGCGCCCGCCGCCGCCCCACACCTGTGTCACTTATACTACTCCTATTACCCGTGCTGTTAGTGTCAGTGGCATCCTCCTGGTACCGTTTCTGTCTTTGTCGCCCCTTTTCTTTTTGCCACTGACCATTCACCACAAATGGATGAGACACATGATTACTAGTTAGGAAAGAGAGTGTAACGTCTGCTATACGGCTGCAGGCAGTGCCGGCTGCAACCTTAGAAGCGGTTTGTGAAAGAGCCTGCCGGTGGGCATTTGGCAGTGTAATCTGCGTCTCTGCACTCCTGCCCCGCAATAGAGCTAAATCGTCATTAATAGTCTGTAGAATGTGACAACCCCACGGAATGTTATCCAGAAACATAGTTATAACACCGATCTGGGGACGAATAGTCTTTTTTTGCATTGCAAGATAACTTCTTATAAAAAGAATGCCAGAGAGAAGCAGCACAGCCGCTGCTGCCGCTGTCTCCATGGTTACGTCAGACAGGCTGCAGGGTCCTGATCTCCGCCCCTCTGCTCTGTGCCGACTCGCCACACGGTGAGGGTCGGCTGCCGTTGTCCACTGACGCCTCTGGTCTCCCGTAGCAACTCGACTCCGGACGGCCTGCGCCGCAGTGTGATCACGTCAATTTCCCGCGGCCCTCCGCAAATTCCACGTCCCGCCGCAACTCTAATTCCCGCGGCCCTCCGCAAATTCCACGTCCCGCCGCAACTCCGTTTCCCGCGGCCCTCCGCAAATTCCACGTCCCGCCGCAAGTCCGTTTCCCGCGGCCCTCCGCAAATTCCACGTCCCGCCGCAACTCCGTTTCCCGCGGTTTTCCGCGTGTCTCAGCGGGAATACCACGCCTCACCGTGAGTCCTGTGTACCGTGTTTCTGGGCCGGTGTCCGGTCCGCTCAAGCGCCGGTCGGATGGGCGCTCCGAAGTCCCGACGGCGCGGCGAGGTCGCGGCGCCGCTGGTCCCGGCGCCGCTGGTCTCCTGGTCTACCTGCGTTCGGATGTGCCGGCGCCGCTGGTGTCCCGCTGCGCTGCGATGTTTGTCCCGGCGAAGCTGCGATGTTCCGTTCGGGTCCTGTTCAGGTCTCAGCCTGTTCGGGCGCCATATGTTGCAGGAAGCACGGCCGAAAGCACGACAGACACACAGTAGAGTCAGATCATGCTCCATTTTATTGCCCGAATAGCCTAACTTTTATAGAGAACTTAACAGGGGTGGACAGTGTTTCACACAAGATTATTGGTCAAAAGCACTCAGACAAACAGCTACAAGAAAACAACCCCACCTGCAAGAAAACAACCCCCTTGTGATTAGCAGTCACATAGACCTTGTCCTTGAGGCCAGCTACTGGTAACAATATTTTCCTGAATTCCTCAATTGGGCGATGTGGGAACACTGTCATGGGAACTTCTCATAGTTGCCCTGGTAGCTTGGTTTGCTCAGCTACAGCAAGCCATGGGATTTTTGCTGTTTCAAGAAATCCCTCAACATAAGCTCAGGATACTTTTTTTAGCCCAGATAAGATGCCCTTAGCCTTTTGAAGGCATGCCGATTTGCAGCAAAAAGCCCAGCTTAGGATGCAGAGGCTGTGTGATGATGAAGGGAGAAAGGCAAGGAGTGGAGTGTGTTCTGAAGATCATAGAGTGACATGAAAAAGATGCATAGACTTCAGATGGAACAGGATTAGACTATTAGATGGTTTATATTGAACCAAAGAGTTGGGAGGTGGTGAAAATATAAGTGTTTTGTTGTTGTTGTTGTTTTTTTTTATTGGTGGAAAAAGCCTACTTGTAGAACTGGTGTGTGGTTTTTGTTTGTTTTTTCCCTGTTTACTAGTTACGTTTCTAAATTTGTAAATGGAGCTAGCAGATACAAGAATGTAGTGGCTTGGGACGAGCTGAATTTTAAATGCTGATTTGCTTTCTTCAATTGAGAGCTGCTGGTTTATGCAGATGGAAAATATGGTCTTATACCAAACAATTAACTGTTTTGTTCTCTTGCTTTAGTCAACCTGCAGATTTCCTGCAGGTTATGTAGAAGATGTCAAAGGTCAGTCTGGTTGTTCACAGACACGTTGAGATGAATCGCAGTCCTTACACAAAATGCTCACAGCATTTGAAATATGCTATTCAAGTTAATTGTTGGCAGCAGGACCTTTGCTTAAGTATAGGCAGAAGGACAGAGCCAGCTGGTGCTGGCATAGCTCTTGCTGTCTGCAGGCTGTGGCAGAGGCTGCAGGCAGAACGTCGTGGTTGTCCAAGCCCCTCCATTGCCCATACATACTGTCCTTTTGAGGTTAATCTCCTGTGCCACAGTATTCCTAGACTATTCCCAGCTGTTTGCTGTTCTACAGCAGAAAGGGAATTGTTCCATGTGGCTGAAGTTAGAGGGAGGCACAGCTTCCTTTTCCAAGAGCATCACAAGAACTGCTTTGAGTCCTGCTGTCTTGGTTACTGACTCTGCTGTGACCTTCAAGAAGTAAATGCTATCCCTAAAATGCTCATCATCTGGAAAACAGGATTAAAAGCTCTTGCCCACAAGGTGGAAAGGGACTTAAACCATATGCTCACAATCGATGAAATATGGCACATTGTCACTGCAAAGGACAGTTCTTGGCGTGCAAGGACATTGCCACACAGGAAGGTATTTTAAACTCATGCTAAGACAGTTTCTTTGCTAAGGCTGCCCTGGCACAGGTATGAAATCTGATGAAATCTCATGCAGGTGACTGGAGCAACTGAACAGAAGGCAGTCTTCCAAGCCAGAAAGCCTTTCTGACACAGGGAAATAGAACCAGTAATGAAAAATGCTGCTTTGCCAGTCTGTTTCCCAAAGACTGTCACAGTCACAGAACGTATTATAAAGGTATTGACTTTTATCAGCAGCAGATGACCTCTTCACGTGGAGAACTGCATGCTCATATTCAAGGCAACTGTGTTAATAGGCTAATTAGCACTTAGCATAATGGAAGTCCGTGGACTTGTGCACTCTGAACCTGGACCAGAGGTGTTTGGCAAGGCAGATTTTCAGCCAGTTGTGACTCTGTGTGTGTGTTAGAGTAATTTAATTGTGGTTGGGGCCTTGGCCTGAGTGACGTCTTTTAGTAAAACAGGGACAAAACTGTTAGCTTATTACTTCCAGTACTTCCACGAGGCCTGTCTGAAGTGTTCTGGCTTAGCCATTCCTCAAGTTGCTGCCAGACCACAACCACATGCCAGAAAGGGCTTGCCCAGACCATTACAGCAGAGCAGAGCAGGACAGTTCCCCATAGAGGTGGACTTGTCAGTACGAGGTTAAAGGTTGGACTGGATGGTCTTAGAGCTCTTTTCCAGCCTGAATGATTCTGTGATACCTGGTAGCTTAGAGACTGGTAAAAGGAGCTGTATCATGAGGCAGTTATTTTTGGAGGGTAAGAAATATGTTTGGTTGGTTGGTTGGCATCAGGAAATTGTACAGGAGTTTTTGTTTAAAGATTTAATTAGATCACACCTGTCATGTTTTATCCTCCCTCCCATTCAATCATGAGGAAAAAAAAAAAAAAAAAAAGCAAGACCCTCCATTTCCTCTTTCTTCCTTTATTTCAGTGGACATGAGAGTTACGATTTTATCTACGTTTTCCATGGCACAGGCAATCCCACCACCTTAACCCTGAGTTCATCATTATCCGGCAGCATTGTATACACAGGGCCAGACTCAAGCGCAAAGTTTTGAGGGCTTCAGAGACCTGCATCTTCAGTAGCTTTGGAAGCACCATTAGCGTACCACCACAGAGCAGTAAGGCAGAGTTAGCTCTGAAGTTCATTTTCATCCAAGACCTTGGTGCCTAATGAGTGCTGTTAACTGCTCTTATTCAGATCTGTTCTGTTGCAGCTGCCTGGAAAAATAGAAGAAAAGGTTATTAATTTTTTCTTTACACCATTTTTCTCCTCTGATAAGATCTATGGAAGAGGAAAAATAGAAGCTGACCGTGTTTATTCCTCTGGGGAGAAATATATTCAGCACCTGGGTTAAATGAGCAGATAGAAAATACTAACAGAGTCTGTGCAGCTTTGAGGGGCTGTACCAAATAAATAGAGAAAAAAAATGTATTTGCTGTACACGATCATCATATTCTGTTCACCAAACCAACTGATGTGCAGGAAGAGAAGGGGATTTAAGCCAATTCATTACTTTAGTGCAGCTGGCAGAGCACCTGTCACCACCAGCATGAAGCCCCCATCAGGCTGAACCCACAAGAGAGCTGCTGCTCAGTGCAGGCTGACACCGTTTCTGGCTGCAGAGGGAAGGGCAGCTCTATGCCAGCAGCTGCCAGGAGGACTACACGCAACCAGGTCCCGTTGTAGTTTGGTTTGGAGTGCTTCAGATTTACACAAGCCCCAGGCTTCCTCTCTGGGTAGAAGTGAGTGAGCAGAAGCAGCCAGCAGAGCTAAATTAAGCAGTGGTTTCCTAGTCCAATGTAAGCTACTCCTGTTCTGCTTCTTTTTTAAAAAAAAAAAATAGTGTTATGCTTAGTGTTCTTTAGCAAACTGACCTCAGCGTCATCCAGCATACCCTTTTCCTGGGAGGCTGGAGGAACCTGTCATGCTGCATCAGGAAGCTCGGTGCATGGACTATTTTTAGCTGTGCCAGTCCTGTCCCTGTATCACTCAATGGGATCTTTCTAGCTTGATGTATTACTACTGCTCACCTTCCATGCATCTTCACCTTCAGTCCTTGTTTTCAGATGCAGCATGCTAGGAGCCTTTTAAATCAAAGCGCTGAGTTTCAGCGGTAATGCATGTTGTTAATCTTGGGTGTCTTGGACAAAGTTAGTGATTTCACTATCAAAATAGCTCGAGTTCAGTTAAAACAGGACATGCTGTCTGGAAGCAACCCTTAATTTGGCTGTTCTTACACCTGGCTCAGGACATAATAGGTTGCACTAAGGTTAAATGTAAAGCAGCCATCTTTTAGGGCTGAGATGGAGGTAGAAATGCACCAGGCAGCTTGTTCAGTGTCACAGCAGAACTCTGCTGTAGAGCAGGGAACTCCAGCCCCTTCCAATTGCAGGTGAAAATTGCAACTGTCCTTTGTTACTGGAGGACAGTAATGGCTTGTGCTTGTGTATTCTACACTGCTTGATGAAATACTCTGTGTAACAAAGGGTTTACAAGGTACATACTTGAACTGGAGTCTCCAGCCCGCTGGTTGTGCTGTTGGTAACATGTCTGGCAAAAAGGAGGTGCCTTGTTGGGACCAGTGTGTTACCTGCACAAATGTGGTGGAGAGCCAAGCTGAACAAGTGCTGTGCAGGAGCTAGGGCAGCAGGTTTGGGTTCTGCAGTCAACAAAATCCCAAGGGCAAGCAGAATACCCTTTGATTCATTTCAGGGCCAAAAATCTTTGCATGAAGTCAGCGCCCACACGTGCAGCCCTGTTAGCACTGTGCGTTACTAGATGAAACCTGGTGCTTTCAATGGAGTTTGAGTGATTCAAAGTCCTCAAGGGAAATATAACAAAATCCCAGTGAAATGCAGCTATACATCCCTGCGTGGTGAAATACTGGTGAGACAAAGCCGTAGAGTCTGTGTAGAGTATGACTGACAAATAAATGGGGTAATTTGTGCTTTTTACGAGGTGTTTCCTGGTCCTCTGCTCCCTACCTGCTTGTTTTGCTAGCAGGCCAACTGCAAGCTGTGTTTCTGAGGGTGCTGACAGTGTGCAGTGGTGGAAAATATGAGTGAGGTGGTCTGCAGACTTGTGTCCATTTCCCTCCTTTGTTTATGAAAATGTTAACGTGTTTTGGCAACTGGCTTCGGCAAGGATTTACGTCGTGCAACTGATCCCTGCCGTAACAAGCTGGTGGATGAAGTGAGCGATGTCAAACGTACCTTCCTAATGTCCCTGCCTTTCTGAACCACAGCTGGTAAACTTGGAGGTGGTTATTGTGCAGGGAGAGAACTTTGCCTGTGCCTAAGCCCACTTCATGCTCCTTTGTTTTAGAGATCTCTTCTAGCTGCAGCTACACTTGTCCTCTTTTAGGGATCAAAGAGACCACGGTGACCACATTACTTCTACCCTAGGCTTTTACTTTACCTGATGGACCTGAAGTTGTGTGCATCTGAAGATCAAGAAACCCAAAGAGGAAGGCTGCCCAAAGCTCTCCTGCTCCATAATGATTTAGTCAGTTCTCTGCAGGAATGCAGTGATAACGATGGTGTGAGCTAACGGTGTGTGCAAGCGACTTCCTCTGTTCGTTTATCAATTGATAAGATTCACTGCCACATCTGAAAGTCATACAGGTGTGGAGCTGCAAATCAGGATGCTTCGCCTTGATTTTCCTCACACAGGTTGAGGCAGCAATGTTAGATTTGAATGCTACTGATGAGCTTCAGTAGCTGGATTTGCAGATTGCTGCACCTGGCTGGGCTGCTAATCATCACCGACACACGGCTGGCACGTGTGTCATTGGCTCTAAAGCTCTGATGCAAAGAGACTCTTTAATTACCTGCAGTATTTGGAAAAGAAATTTCATGTTTTTCACAGATTTAAGACCTTAAGGTCTCTGCCTTTCAGTGTCTGTCCATGTAAACACTTCATCACCTAACATTTCTGGTTGCAGTGTGTTCACAAGGCCTTCTGGAAATGCTCCTTGGCCTTGCAGTGCTTACGGGAGGGACAGATGGCTGCTGCCCAAGCTTGGGTGCTCCCAGTGTTCATCAACAACCTCACCGAGACCTTGTGTTTGCCAGTTGAGTTTGTTCAGCTTTTGTAAGTGGGTCTGACCCTTCTTTCTGCTGAGGCCACTGACATCAGCCCTGCTGCCCAGTAAGCGCTTCCCAGGCAGCTTTCAAAAGCTGCTCATTGAACCCAGGTTTACCCCAGCACTGTCTGAGAAAACTCAGCCAGCGAGGACTCTGCTGAAGGGTGCCATTTGTGACTCCTATGTTCGTATCCCCCCTGAAGCACTGCTTCAGCCAGACACTTAGAGCTCATCGCGGTGCTCCAGGAACACACAACTCCCTCCTGTGAGATGGAGGAAGGAGCCTTAGTCACCGGCAGGGCTGCTGCTACGTACAGTGATGTAGCTGCCCCTGTAGCCCCAGTACTCTACTGAATGAGCTCTTGTTAGTCAAATAATGAGTTATTTGCAGGCTAGAAGGACCCCACTGAAGTGTTTTATTGTTGGTTGTAAAAGTTAAGTGATGTTAAGTACAGCAGGCTGTAAAAATTAGGATGTTATTTCCTAATACGCTTCGCTGTTACAGAAGCTGGAGCCTGACTTGTTTAGATAACAAGAGAGCGAGGCCTTTTGGCAATCTACAGGATACTAAAATACGTGTGTTGTTTAGGTTATGTATGAAACTGAACATTAAAGGGTGTCCGTAGCGTTCACAAAAGTTTTATTTAAGCACAGCCTCTCTCTAGGAGTCTCATGCACGATGGTGCCCCACACACCGGTCTGTAAGTGTGTTCTTCTTGACATCCCGTTACCTGCTTGAGGTTAAGCTCATGGACCGAAATGATAAAGGTGTAGAGCTCAAACATTCAGTAGGCTGTATCTTATGGAAGTCAGTGGGATATATATCCCCCCATGGCTTCTCACAGCTTCACCCCACATCGCTGGAACAGTCAGAACTGCAGGTAGGAAGGGCGGTCTGGGTTTTGTTCGTGCTGGCACAGGGTGGAGCAAAGCATTCAGGGACTGGATTTGAGCAGCAAAGCCTCTCTCAAAGGCTTTGGAAGGCCCAGATTGTGCCAGGAACTGTGCAGCAGTGTACAGCTGTACACTGCCACTACAAACCGTAAGCTCCAGCATCTGTTGGACTGGTGAGCAGCTACACTGACAGACCCAGCACTTGGAGAACCATCTCTGCACAGTTCCTGAAACTGAAACTAGTGTATAGCTGACCTGTAAGGGGTTCTGGTGACTCATCTGTTATCTTAAATTCATCTTCTTTTTCTTATGCAATTCTCTCACCTGCTGAGGTGCTGTGAAATTAGATGCATTTTACACAGTATAAATATTTAACAGCCCCAAAGCATGTAGTTTAATATTAAACAGACAGTCACATAAATGCTTCAGAATTATAGATGCTGTCACATTACATGGAAATGGTTTGATAGCATCTAGGAGAAGTATTTGGGTTTGACAGGGGAGGAAATGATGGGGTCAGAAGGAGTTGGTCTCATTTTTAAATGCTAGAGGAGCCCATAAAAACAATCAAAAAGAGTTGTACAGCTTCTGTTCTTGAAAGGCAATTTGGGCAAGTTTCCTCCCCCTCAGGAAATAACAGAGTGGTTCCCACCCTGCTCTCTTCAAGGAATGAAAACATTCACAATCTTGAGAAAACAATGCAGAGAAAATAGAACAATTTGGGAACCACTGTTTAGTCAGCAGATATCCCCAAATCGGAAGCGATAACCTATTCAGTGTGGGATTATCATTATCAGAAAGACAAGTGGGACTTAAATGAGGATTTATATGCTCTTGAGTCTTGTTAGCTTAAGCCCATGCAAGACATTTTACCACCTAAGAGAATCTAAAATTTATTATGAGCATTTTTGCTTAAAAAAATAAATTCAGAGCTGACCTGCTGCCACCCGTCAGCTGGGCTTTGTTGAAACCCGGCTGTGCACAAGTCAGTGACCATTGTCTACAGCACAGTGTTTGAGAATGAAGGCTGCCCTGAAATTTGGGAGACTACTTCAGTTCTCTCTTCTGCCTACAAGCTTCTTGTGTGATTCCTGAAAGTCCATTCTGTCCCCAGCAGGTTCTCAGAGTCATGTGGGGTCTAATTTCCTGCGAAATCTTCTCAGTGCATTTCAGGAACAGCCCCCCTCGGCCTCCGTTCCCTTCTGTAAAAGAGAGATAAAGCAGAAGTTGAGAGAAATGCATTAAAATGCAGCGGACGAGTCATTCTCGTGACTTCAAGGTAGCAGAAGTACTTATGCGGGGGGTACTTTTTATTCCACAGGAGGCTGAAACATACGTGATACAAGAAGCAGAGCCTTGTGTGCTCACCTGTCAGCAATGCAGGGGGGGTCTCTACACGAAAGATGGTGTAGTGTCAAAACAAATGTCTTCTGTGTATATTCTGTATCTTGTAAAATGTGGAAGGGGTACCTTGGTAAGGGACATTGCTTTCCAACAACATTACTGAGCAGTCAAACAGCTGGAGTTTTAGTATTCTGCGATAGCTTCATAAAATAGCATGGTTTACTTCCTGCTTCTAGCACTGCCTCTAGCATCACAAGGTAATGTTTCAGCTCTCTGATGTATTCTGATAATGAAAGCATGGTTAAAATGTTCAATAGACTGTCCAGTGCAGTAGGGCTACAAAGAAAGGTAATTCTACAAAGAAGCTCAGGGCAGCTCCTGCATTAAAACCACCTCAGTTCAGAGCCTTCAAATGCAGAAAAGGCACAGAGGCTTCTTTGCGTCTTGGAGAAAACTTCCTGCGAGGTTGGTGCAATGTTCTCTAGGCTGAGCTGGGCCAATTTCTGCTGCAGATATTTCTTGGAAGTTGACCTCTAACCACTGGCTCATTTTCATCCCGGAACAGGTCTTAACCCAGCACCATCCCCTTTCAGCATCAAAGGGTGTCTCAGGCCAGGTGTGAAGTCTGGGGAGCCACAGATGAGTTTTAATGAATCGGCATTTTCCAAAGGAAAATGATGCTTCACTGCGTTCTTACCTGGTAGGCGCTCAGGCAGATACTTTCTGTGATCTTGCCTGTAAACCTGCCCGGGTTTTTCACTGATTCAGACAGAAGTGGTGCTTTTGCATGTGATTGCAAAATCCTGCTGCAATCCTTTCAGGTATACAATACCAGTTTTAGTTTGTTATTCTAAGTTAGCAGCCAAGTGGTATGAGAAGACTCCTACTTTGTGACTCATTTGTTCTCCTCTTGGCCAAGTACAGCTAGAGTGCATTTGGGTAAAGCACTCAAACGTGGTTCCTTAAAGCCAGACCCTTAACTGAGGTCGGGGTTTTCCAGCACGGTTATCCTGAACCCGGCAGTTCCACTGATGTCAGTGACCACCCAAGACAGAAAGCAAGTCCCAGGTTTATTGCAGTCCAGGGGTGACTTGTCCTTCTTACAGTCCACATTAGGGCCCTGCTGGGCTTAACGTTATCAAAGGAGATTGTTCCTGTCCCTCAGTAACCACAAGCTGGGAAGGCATGAGTGGTGTTTAAAAAGCCAGAGAGGAGGGGACATTTGCAGCTACAGGAGAGCTGGTGGCAGCTCCAGACTAGAGCTGCTGCTGAGGAAGGCTGAATTGCACAGGGTGTGTACTGCAACAAGAAGGAGCAGGTCTACGGGATAAACCTTTTGAAACTACACCTGCTTTTTTCCCTGGGTACCTCACACAGCAAACAGGATCCGTCCCCCTCGCTGCCCTCAGTAGCAGGAGGCAACAGCTTCTCCCTGGCGATGCTGCAGTCCTCGCCGGACCCCATCAATCACTTGGGAGCAGTTGTCTGGAACAGCAGCAGGTCTCCAGGAGCTGAAAATTGAAAGGCAGCTTTCTTTTTAATTTAATTTTTATCAGTGGTGACTGTTTACATTTATGCTGTCAAGTCTGAAGGACAGCATCCAACAGGCATTGTATGCACAGCCTTGTCACTGGCTTCAGGAAACAATTGCTACGTCTGAATGCCTCCGGGGCCTTCCCAAGTCCTTGTCAATTAGTGTCAGCAATATTACTTGGCGTGTTCCAGCAATTGTCAGAACTGCTATCAGACACCACTGTGAAAGGGTTTCAGCTTTAATAACTGTCCTGCCCTGTAGTATAACGTGCTATCTCTTTAGAAACTGTTAAGCAGTGGGAACCTGGATTTAAGAGGCTGGTATGTTTTTGGAAGTCTACTCCTTGGCCAGCTGCAGCTCTCTCATGTCGCTCTTGTTCTCCCTCCCCCAGGGTGAATCACCTCGTGATGCCACCAGCCTCTGTCAAAGTCTGAGACGGTGAGTGACCCCAACCAGCAACTGCTTTCAGCTACCCCTCCTCTCCAAACCCCTACCAACTCATTTCTTTCCATATCACTTGGAAACTGCTTAATTTTTGATAGCCACGATCTGCACCTTTGCTACCTTGGACCCAAATCAGAGCAAAGCAAGAACACAAAAAACAGGGGTCAAAACTCAAGTGTCCTTTGTTGCACTGAGGTATTTCTAGAAGCCTTGTGCTCCCCTCTTGGAGCAGGTAAGGCCATGCAACCCCTATCAACTTGAACACCCAGAGGTGTGATTGTCCGAAGCCAGAATTTAGGCTTTGCCCAAATATATCTTGCATTCCCAAAACTTGCTGCTGCTTTGCTTTTGGTCTAACATCTGCTCACTGTCACGTGGCCATTTCTAGCAGATTCCAAATCCAAACATTTCTGCTGAAAAATGCTTTGTGGCAGCACGAGAACGCCCGTGTTGCTGCTAGGACTGTCCCCACTGCAACCCTCAATCAAGGGTGATGGCTCTGAGACCTTGGCAGGGAGCCAGCGGGACAGCCCCACTCCCACTCCCACTCCCTCTCCTCCCTTGTGTTCAGGCTGTTCTTATCGCTCACCGGCAGTCACAGCATCGCAGCTCAGAGCTGCAACAATTGATAAACACTTCCCAGCATTTTACTGTAGCCAAAATTAATTACAGCAAGATTTGTTTTTTTGAAGAGGAGATTTCTTTTCTATGAATTAAATGCATTGAAAGACTAATCATAAAATCAGAACTCGGTAGCACACATAAGAAGGGCCTTTTGGGGAAAACGATTTATTACAATCTCTAGCATAGCAGATGTGTTATTTCCACGGAGGGGAGGATGTTTTGGTAGAGGCTGAGGATAAAGTAGGCCTGCCTGTACCTTGCAGTCTCTGGGCTGGATGTGTAACCATACGCTGTCATTTATCAGCAGCTTTTAAGACAAAGTTTTTTTTAAAAAAACACAAAAGACTCAAAAATTGGGGAGCAAATGTGAGTTGGTGTTGCTGCGACTTGCCTTACAGAACTGAACACTTGGGTCCTGTGCACACATTTTTTTTTCACTGTACTTTTTTTTTTTTTCTCTTTTGGTCCCATTTTATACAAGTTGAGAGAAACCAGGCTATCCTTATAGGGAATTTTTCCATAACCCAGCAGTCACTGGTTTTTAAGGTCAGGGACAATTTCCTGCACAATATGGGGCACAGAACCTCTCACAGGAAATCCTGCAGCGAGAGAGCTGGTTATCCTTTCCATATAAGCTAGGAAAGTGGCTGGCTGCTTCAATAATCCACAGCGTGCACAAGTGGAATCTCACCAGTCAGGGGAGATGCTGATGCTGCCCTTTAAAGCCAGTGCACACCACCAGCGTCGGGCTGAAGGCAGCGCCTGCTCCACTTTGTCAGCAGCAGGACTGGCAGCGGGGCTCCGCGCTGGGGATGTGCATGCAGGGCTGCCCCCACCCAGTTTTGAAAATGACAATTTTAGGTGAGAGGTGGTCTCTTCTTGGATGAACTGTAGGGGTTAAAAGCAGCCTAGCAAAACTCAGCCCTGCTCTCCTCTGTGTCATTTCAACCCACAACAGCTGTACCTGTAACACCGAGGTGAACAGGACACAGCTGACGCCCTTAATTGCTACAGGCAGGAGTGTAAATCTGGGACAGTTTGCCTGGATCACAGCATCTTTATGCTTCACCATTACCAAGCACCGCTCACGCCGAGCCCACTAACCAGCCTTTCTCTTGTTTGTAGTTGCCAGTGAAGGAAACCACATGTGGACTCCTCCTTCCACCACCACAATCTCCAGCTCGAAGCCCTTCCATACTGGAACCGGTGGCTCCTTCAGCTCCACGCCGCCCCGGGAGGGTTCTCCAGCACCAAACCCATCGCAGCGCTCCACCTGCGGGGCCGGGCAGCAGGAGATGAGCAGGGCAGCCTGGAACAAACGCTGCTGGAGCGTAAGGACATTCCCAGGTTCCTCTGAGCATTGCAAGCAACTCTCCACCGGCCCCACAACCCAAGTGAGTGACTGTAGATTGTGTACATGGTTTTAGTTGTAGCCGATGAAGTCCACATCGTTTATAGGACAAGCTCCGTCCTAGCGAATGCTGCTGTTCTGCCAGCACTCCCGCACCCAGAGACTGCACTAGTTTGGGGACCTGTTCTGTACATCACCTTTTCTTTAACACTGAAGGCTCAATTCAGATTATTATTTTTTATTTAAATACGTCGTAAGATGCTTTATCTCTGCTGAAGACATATATATAAATATATATATTTAGATAAACAGTTTTTATTTAAACGTTTGAGATCTGGAGCTGCCTGTGCAACCCTACCAGCCATGAATACGTCCACAACTCTCCTCATCTCAGTGCCCAGCTGTCAGGCCCTGGGAGGGCACCACAGGAAGAGTCCCAGGGGCTGGATGACTGCCTGTCACCCGAGGCTGAGCAATGGGACAGAGGAGAGCGTTTCACTGCACTGGGTATGCTGGCGGTTGTTACAGAAAGGCCCAGAACTTTTGACAGAAATACCTAGGGGCTCCAGATTTTGCTCAATATACTAAATTCAGCCTTGCCTAGGAGATTCACAGGTTTTAAAAATACCAAAATCCAGCTGGCTGAATTGCTTTACCTAGGGCCTGGTAGTGCAATACTGCTGTGCCAGTGACATCACGCTTTGTTTACACGCATATCACGGTATGTGCATTGTCCGTGCTAATTCTCCCTTGTCAGTATTTTCAAAGCAGGTGGCTGATACTCTACAGTAGCTGTTCCCTTTGGAACGATGGTTAGGTATAATGCATGTCCATCCCCAAGCACACTCCCAGCCTGCTCTTACTGGGGTGTCAGTTAATCATTTATCTTTATAAAGATGTACTTGAGATCTTTAATATACAAGGCCAGTGTCTGAGCAAATGCAGAAGAGTGTGTCTGTAAAGCAGTCAGAGTGCCATTCCCCAAGAGTCTTATGTCCTGCACAAGCCAAATTTATGCTATGTCAGCTTGATGCTGCAAGAGTGTGGGGAAGGAGGGAGAGCACAGACCCTGGAGAAAAAGTCAGGCTTCCAGAGAAAGGGCATTCTTCCATGAGCTCCCCACTCCCTTGCAATGTTCAGATGTTTGCCATAGTTTAGACTCTCTCCAGTTTAGTGCACACCTTGAGAAGGTGACTGCACCTCGCTCTTGTGCTCATGTTTCATAAGTATCTGTGGCTGGGCTGCAAGTAGGACTAAATCAGCAAAGGAAATGCAACGCTGGGACTGGAACCAATTTAAGCCTGGAAGTTGGCTGTCCTGATTCTGGTGTACGTTTGTTCAGGGACATAGGAAGGTGCTGTTAGTAAAGGTGGGTTTTACCTCTCATTCACTTGCTGGATGTACTGTGAGCTACAGTACGCTGTTATTGTAAATACAGTCAGTAACTCCAGTTACCAGCAAACTGGTCAGCACTCACTGCGTAGCCAGTCTCTGCCCAGGCAGATGTGTTTTGAGGGTGACTCCTATAACAACGTGAGCATTTCTTCCTCACGAGCCTCCACAGGACTATTCTGCAGAGGCTAGCCTGTCACCTCAAATACTTTTACAATGGCTCTAAGATTTGGTTAAGCAACTAGTGCCAGAAATTTTCCTTGAGTGCTTGGGCATCCTCTGGAAAACAGCAAGTGGGTGCTAGAAATAATAAAGCAAAACAAATCCAAAACAATGCTTCATTTCCCACCTTGTGCCACTATTTACGTTTGTAGGGGAAATACCAGTGCTGTAGTCTAGGAGCCAAATTTTTGGCTTTAAAGGCACATGAATTTCTGATTCCCATTAAGAAATTCTTTGTTAAGCTGACTAAAAAGAAACAAAAAGCAACCAAACAATTAGTCATTTCATCTCAGAGACCAAAGAAGATTTGCTGTATTTCCCAAATTGCTTTTCTGATAGGCTCTCTCTGCTGTAGCATTTACTGTCAACAAAATGAAGCATTAATGCAAAAGTTCAGAGGTTAGAAATTATCCTTAAATGTAATTCTCAGGCATCAATAATGAAAAGGGAACTTAAATGTGTTGTAGTTTCACTGGCTCTCCTTGTTTGTGACAAACCCCAGTCCTTGTTGGAGAAGCTCTGCACTGTTACAGGAGGCCAGCTTTATCTTCTGTGAATATGAAGGAAATTGCTGTGGCTTTCTTTTTAACAAGGATAAGGGGATGGGAGTAAACAAGGGAGTGAGAAGCGAGTCCTACCTGCAGCAGTTCCATGCCAAGGGACCCCTGAATCCCTGCTCCCACCTGTTCCAGGCTAAGAGAGGGGAGCCAAAGCAGCAGCAATGACAGCTCAGGAGAGATGAACAGGAGAAGGGACAGAAAATCTGGCTGCTGCCCCTTTACATATTCATGGCTCCATATTCAAATGGCTAGAAGCTGAAGGTTGGATTTCTTGTTGAGTGTGTCTTGTTTTAGCTGTGTGTTTGTATTCCAAACTGGAAGAATTACTGAGTGAGAGCTTCTATAACGTTACTCTGTTAGAGGGAAACCAGCTCACTTGGATCAAGGGTCTGCAGACCCTTGGGGAAAGTCACTACCTGGGCCTCAGTTCCTGTACGTGCAGAGCTGAGATGCTTGCTGCTGAAATGAAGTGCTGTTGTTTCTGTACTATAGTGGAGGTCAGAAGCTCCCCATTATTAAAATACAGCTTACCATATCATATTGTACTGGTGCTGAATTCTGGACTTTAGCATGCAGGATTGTGCTGGTTTCCATTATAGCTCTGTGTGTAACAATTTTAGGTAGGTATAGATGTAGTCAGGCCCAGAAGCTGTTAGGACCATTTGGCTGTTGACCTCATAAAGCAGCGTACAAGTGGAACCATTTTTGGTATACACATAGGAAGTGTTTCTGGAATGAGAACAGAAGTCTAGGCTGGATACGTACTACTTATAGCAAAGCTGAATAACAACCCTTATGAAAATTAGTATCTCTGTTTTTATAAAGAAAGGCTGGTAATAGGAAAAAATAATTAGTTTTTAATAAAGAATACACATATTTTAGTATCCATCACAACCAACGATGCAAGATTTCAGCCCATCACTTAAATAAATAGTTGTTCAGACCATCAAGGTTACATTCGCCATTCAAAACTTCCACATAAAATTAAATGGTCGCAGTAAGGACAGAAACACCTGCAAAGCCTCTGGTTTCCTGCACACAAATTGACTTCATGTGAATGTCTGAAAATGAGTGTGCACAAAAAGCAGCCCTTGAACGCATTTGAAAACATAGGGGAAAATACTACACCAAAAGGGAGCAAGCACCCCATCCCTCATGCCCTCCCATGCATGTATCCATCTCAGGCAAGGGAGCCAAGCGAGGGGAGAGGATTCAGGTTTTGGGCTGGTGCTGCTGCACTGTACCTTACCCTGCTCCTCAGGCTGTGGCCGGCCCCTCCGCAGTGCTCTGCCCTTGCTCCCCACCTCACTCCCTGCAGGGCTGCAGCAAGGCGCAGTGCAGGCTCCTTCCACCCTCCCTGTGCTCCCTGGGACCCAGAGGGTTCGATGCAGCCTTGATGCACGCATCAGGGTCTGTGCCTACCTGTGCAGGGCGTGGGGTGTCCAGGGGTGTCCAAGGGTGTGCAGGGCTTAGGGACAGTCCAGGATGCCCCTCAGTCAATCACCAGGGCTTTCTTCTGCTCCACTTCATGAACAGTTTATTGTGTTTTTTTTTTTTTTTTAAGCAAGTGTTAACTCCCTCCGCAGCTAATAGTGCATTTGCACCAGTGTACCACTGTGAAGCAGCCAGGCTGCTCGTACACAGCAAGAGGAACAGAGGTAACGGGAACTGCACAGAGAGGCAAGAAAATTACCCAAAAAGCAGCAAGCTGCCAGCCCGAGTAACTACACTGCCTCCTGCTGCCACCACTTACGATCTGGGTGAACCCAAGAGCCTCTCACCTTTTACAGACTAGCTAAGAGAGAACCTCAGGGTGCCATAACCCTACCAGATGAATGGATGTACTCTGGAAAGCAGAGTTCCTCTCTGCACCTTCTGTCCTGTTTGTTTGTTTTCTTCTCTGTTTGCTTTATTGTTTGGTAAACCAGCACTTACAATCACTTTTACTATGTGATGTATGGGAGTAGAATAGTATATTTTCTTGTTATACAAGGGAGGAGTATAAAATAGTTTTCTGATTTCTTTCAGAAGCAAATGACTATTTTATTTTTTAAGAGCAACTGATTGTGAATCTCAGAGTATAAAAAAGAGAAATAAGCCAAATATATACCTTTATGTAAATTAAGAAATAAAAGTATTTAAAACATACCTCCCGGCTCCCTTTCCTGTGTCACCACTTGCTCTGGTTGTGCTCTCCCGTGGCTGCTGCCCATGGGGCTGGTCCCTGGGACGAGGCTGCCCCAAGCCCCACGGCTCCTGCCACAAACACTGACACGGCCCCAACAAGCCCACGGTGTCTGGGCTGGCCACCAGCTGCCTGGGGCTGGTGTAAGAGCAACACCACTGGCAGGGGCAGGGGGAGCAGGGGGTGGGGGTGGCAGCCTCCTCTTCCCTGGGTCGGCCGCCTGGGTCCAGCTCAGGGCTGGAGCTTTAGGGGAAGGTGTCGGTGCTGGGCAGAGACAGGGTGAGCTGACAGCAAAGCCAGCGCGGTGGTAGCCGTGGGTCGGGTGTCTGGGACAAGGGGCAGAAGCAGAGCAGGAATTAATCCCAAGGCACAGCTGGCCCCAAGGCCGCTCCTCTCCAGGGGTCCTGCCAAGCCTCAGCTGCCGGCTCCACGGGGCAGCGGCTGCTTGTTCGTGGGCAAAACGGGGCGAAGGGGCTGGGTCTGCTGCTTCAGGTGCAACATGCTGCTGCTCACCAGCTCTCCTGCCCTGGCCACACAGACAAGGCACAACTCAGCCCAAGTGTCTCCTCTCACCGGCCATGGAAGCGTTCTCCATCTCCTACAGGCCTCCACACCTCCCTTCAGTGTGCTTTTCCTTCAACGCAGAGCAAGTGTCCAGGCCAGGAGGCCTGCCCCGCTGCAAGCAAAGGGTTTGTCTGTCTAAAAAACCAACCCTGATCACCTTGTGGCACTGCATCTCAGGGCTTTCGGCTTAATCGTACTGTGTAAGTGACTTAAGCACGGTTTCATAGGTTTTGATGTTCGAGCAGCTCAGTTTGAAGCTCCGCTACTTCAGCATCCGTCAGCCAACAACTGCTGCCACGGCTGTACTGTTCCCTTTTCTGGATCACAGACATCCACGTGCCCGTACCCACACCCCACACAGCCACCCGGACACTCGGTCACTCTTCCAGCCCCAGTAGCTGTCCCTGCTGATAAATCCTCCCCACGCTGGTCCCCTCGAGATCCCACCAAGGCCATCTGCAGTCTGACACAGCCTCACTGCACAAGCTTGCAGAGCACCTTCTCTGACCACCCTCGACACACGTCGACACCAGAGCAGGGCATCGCCTTGGGAAGACCAAGCGGTCTGTACAAGCTGCTGCCGTTTATGCTGGAGGTGTCTGAGCTCACTGCTGGTGGTCGTTTACATTTGTACAGAGATCCCGACTGCCTGGCAACCTCTCTTTCACTTCCAATCAACTCCAACACACTTCAGCCCCCTCCTGTTGTCCCCGGCACAATCTCGGTATGACACAAATAAAGCATTAAGCTTAGCATTTGAAAAATATGCTGAAAAGGATGCATTTACAGTTGATTCATCCTTTTCTGTGGCTATACGCAATGGCCAACAGATGCAAGGCAAGCCAGGAGGAAATCCATGTGGCCAGGCTTTCCGGCCACCAGGAAGAGCCGTGCTGTGACCCTGGATGCTGGGAACAGGGGGGCTGCAGCCGGCCCAGGACCCCCTTTGCAGCACAGAGCCTGCCGCAAGGCACTGCCCCAGGCCAAGCCTGCAAGCCAGCAGCAACCAGCCGGGGCGGCACAGGGCACCCCCAGTGCCCCAGCAGTTACCCTCTCGTCACTCTTGCCACAAAAACTTCCTCTCCCCATTCACAGCCCCTCTCCCTCTTGCTCAGCTTGGGACAGGCAGGTGTTTATTGCCCTTTGCAAGGGACAGATTTTACCACCCAGCTTTACCCGACTGCCACTTGCAGCCTCCAAAAGATCGTGATTTTGGTTAAAACAGTCACCTTCAGACAAGGAGCAGGCACAGGACTGAGAAAGGCGAGCTCACAGCCCTGCTCCTGGCAGGACCCCCCTGCCTCAGGCAGAGGCCTTTCCCTAGCACCAGGCCCGCAGACAGGCAGGAGAGCTCCCGGAGCTCAGAGCCCCAGGGCCTGCGGCTCTTTTCTTGCCTTCAGCACAACCCTGGAGCTCTCATCACTGCCAAAGAGCTTCTGAGCCCAGGACAGCTGAAAAGAAAAGGCTTCATTAAAATCAAAGCCTGGTCTATCCCCTGCAAGCCCTGAAGGTCCGGTGACAGATGGACATGAAATCAAGGCAAATGAAACCTTTGCAATCGTTGGAAGGCACAAATAAGTGCCAGTGAAACACGATTTGCCGTGGTGGATTAGTGACTGCATTTATACACCGTGCATCAAAGCCAGGCTAAAGCCAGGTAATTTAATTGGCAATGAAGTTGTTACTGCAGCAGTGTGCTCGATGCCTCACAGCTTTCCTGTCCCTTTTCCCTTTGCTCTGCAACCACTACAGACACACACAGGAGCACAGCAGCGGTCAGGGAGGTCACTGTTGGCCTCTCCAGCCTGGCAGCGGGCACTGCCCAGGTGCCATCCCCCTGCCAGATCCAAGGCCAGCAGCGCTTCCACGCCGTGCCTCGCCCTGCCCTGGTTTCTTCCCAAAAGGACAAACGGATCCACATGGCCTCAAACCTGGTCCTTAAAACAACCCAGCGGTGTCTGAGCGCCACACATCGCACGAGCTGGGGAGGAGACCCTCAGACACCCCCAAAGGCTTCACTGCAAGGGCTCTCAGGACAGACTCCTGCGTGCGGCCCCAGTACCTGCTGGGCCACCACCTGCCAGGCCCGGGAGCGCCAGGCTCAGCTCCCAGCACCATCAGGCTGCTGCTGTCCTGCTGCACAGCCTGAGACAGCCCAGGGAGCTCCAGTGCTGTCCCCCAAATCCCCACATACCCGGTACCCGTCTGCTCACCTGGCTTCCCACTCCCCACACCTGCACTCTGTTTCTCCTCTGGTTTTGCAGGGGCAGCAGTGCAAAGTTCCCAGACATGCTACTTCCAGGCACAAAGAGAAGGAAAGAAATCATTAGTGAGGCAGACTTGAAGACATGAAACCTTCGCTCCCCTTCAGAGCATCTCCAGACCATTAAAGGCGGGTGACCTGCTGGCCTTGGGTGTCCTGCTGGCCTCTTACCTGCTGCGTCTGCACAGAAGTTGGGAAGTCAGCACTCAGGAGACAGCTGGGGGGGCATCGAGATCCAGGGGCTTGGCTGGGACTGAGGTTTTAACCAGGCAATGAACCAGCTTTCAGTATGAAATGGCAGAGACTGGGCAACAGCCCCGGTGCCAGCAGCCCTCTTTGTCTCCTTGCTCTTGGAGACGGGAGCAGCAGTAATTGCCAACACCTTCTGGCTGGGCACAGTGGCTGGCAGCTCTCCTGCGGGCTGCGAGAGCAGCTCTTCTAGTCAAGGCCCTGCAATAACATCCAGATCAACAAAGGGCTTGGGAGAAAAGCGCTGTCAGGACAAGTCCAGCCCCAGTTTGCTCAGAACTGGCTGGTGTTTGAGGTGAGGAAATTGCAAGTGAGAGAGCACTGCACTGAGAGGCCAACAGCAGCCTTCACCGAGCTCAGTCCTGCACCACCGCAGCCCCTGCTGAGCCTGGAGGCCAACAGTTGGCCTGAGGGGGCTAAAGGACAGCTTCCCTTCACGTGCCAAGGGACCCTGACAACCCCACAGAGCTCCCCTTCTCCTCATTCCCCAGCCTGTGCCTCTGCCTAAAAGGTTTTGGACTCAAAGGGCCCGGCTCCAGCCAGCTCCCTGTCCTCACCCAGCACAGACAAAGGCTGCAGCCTCCAGTGCACCAAGTGCTGCTCAGTGCTGCCTCCCTGGAGGGCCAGAGGAAGGCTGCTGTGAAGGCAGGAAGCAAAAGGCAGGGGCAGGCAGGACACCCTCTGCTGAGCCCTGCCAGCAGGCACCACAGCTCCAGCCCTTGCCCGCTGCTGTCAGGAGCTCCTTGGGGTGCGTGGCAGGCCTCGGGGATCACTGCTGGGACATGGAAGTGCCTCCTGGGAACCTTTAGGCCTTTTAAGTCATTGCAAAGGCAGATGGACAAACAGCCACGGACAAACGCAGCCTTTTGCAGCTCTTCTCTCGCTCCCTCCAAAAGCCCCACGGCAATTCCGGTGCCCTTACCCGTGCCTGGCAGAACAGACCCACCTGCGGGAGGACAGGCAAGGAGGGAAGAGGCTTTAGAGGCAACCATAAGGTGAGTGGGGTTTCAAACGCCTTCAGACCCAGCTCCCACGAGAGCCAAGAGCCCGGCACGGTGAAGAAGGAGGTCCTGGCGCTCTGCAGAGCGCTCATGGCTTTCAGGAGCCTGGGGATAAGTAAGACGAAGCTTTTCCGAGTGGTCGTCTTCACAGAGTGCTGCTTGCCTGCTGGTAGCAGGTGTGTGCGTGGCTGCACTGCGGGCCTGGCAGCCCAGCAGATCCATTAACCATTTCCATTGCTTCACTGCTTTATTGATGTCCCTGTGCTGTCACAGGGGCCGTCACCCTTCCAGCAAAGGGCTGTGCAAGAGAAAGCAAAGCGGTGAGCTCATGGTAGTTACTGGTGACACCTGAGCAGCCCAAATTGGATATATTTAACCTCAGAATATGCAAGTGCAAACCCATTTAACCCCCAGGCATGTCAGGTATTCAGCATCTCCCAGCCTGGAAAAGCTGCAAGCACTGCTGGGCCTGGCCAGGACAGAAACATCCCTTTAGGGATCACTCCTGAACCTCCAGGGCTCGACCACACAACAGCAGTGCCAGCTCACCACCGCATCTCCCCAGGGGATCCAAGCAAGCCTCTTGCTTTTGCCTTGGGGAAATCAAGGGGGAAAAAAGGAGGCCGTGCTCCCCAACACAGGCTGTTTGGCACTGCCAGAGCCCAGAGAGGACGAGGCCTCCTGAAGCTTTAGCTGAACCTCCCACACAAGCCAGACCTACAGCTTTAGAGCTCAGCATTATGGCAGTTTTATTTAAATTCAAGGAGGGCATAAAAATATAGTTATAAAAGATGCTAAAACAGTCCTCTGAGTCACATTAGCCATGCCAGGCCTGGGTGAGTCCATGAAGTTTTACTCCTGCAGCGCTGGAGCTTTTTTCTCTTTCCTTTTCTTCTTGGCTTTGCCCTGCTTCTGCGGGGTCTCCTGGCTGGCGCTCCCTTTGGCTTTCTTTGCAGCTGGAACCTGCTCAGCTTCGTTACCTGCATCACCTTTTCTTTTCCTCTTCCTCTTCTTCTTCTTTTTGTCAGCCACAGCATCACCGTTCACAGCTCCACCCTTGCTGCCTGCTGCTGCCACCCCGTTCTCCCTGACCCCTCTGTTCCGATTCTTGTGTTTCTTGCTGCCAGGCACAGGGCCTTGCTTTTGCTCGGGGCTTCCTGTTCCCAGGGCTTGCCCGTCTGGGGCTGCTGGCTCTCCATCTTTTCTACCTCCTGGTGCTACTCCGTTCTCCTGGACGCCTTTCTTGCGATTCTTGCGTTTCTTGGTCTCTGGGAGGAAGCCTTTCTTCTTCCGCTTCAGCGGCTCCGCTGTCTGCACGGGTTTATTGGCTGCTTTCTCCTTCTTGGGCTTCCTGCAGAGAGAACACCAAAAATCAACACTAACTCAGTTTACAGCCAGGAAGCACCGTGGTGCATGCTCCAGGCAGAAGCAGGAGGAAGCGGAGAACCCCCCACAAACCCTTCCAGCCTCACCCAGGCAGCCCAGTATAACCCAGTTACTGCCCTGCACCAGCTCAGTCCCCAGAAAGGCACCTGAAAAGGAACCAGGCTGCGATCCCACAGCCCTTCTGGAGAGTTGCGCCAGTTCAGAGTGGAAAAAAAAAACATTCTGACAACACGATGTTAGTGTTTGCCTCTCAGCACCTCCACAAACCACACCTGCTGTAGGTCTGGTCCAGCTCACCTGCACAAAGATCCCTGGGTCCCACAGCAAGACGGCACCAACAAGGGCAGCAGGCTGCGCCCTCAAACCCCATCCCTTCCTCAGGCAGCACACAAAACTCGGTGTTTCATGCCCACTAAACCCTCAGCCACCCCGTTTGCAGTCTCTCCTTGCTGCTAACCCAGGCCTTGCCCCTGGGCCAGACCCAGCAGCGCGGTGCCAAGCGAGCTGTGTGGGACTGCTGACGGGACCGGGGCTGTGCCACGGGGCTGGGTGAGGCCACCGTGCCCTGGCAGGCTGTTGGAGGCATCAGGAGGGGCCAAAGCAACAGTTTCAGCTGCCTTGTGCAATTCCTCCCTGCCTGTGAGCCCTCTCACAGCGAGCCACGTGCAAGCCTTTCCCCCAGAACCTCTTGCAGGGCTGAGATGCCTCAGACCAGGCCACCCACAGGCTGGGGCTGCGACTCCCGGCCGTCAGCAGAGCCACCCAGAGCTGTGCACAGCGCTAAATGCTGCCAGAAGGAAGAGGAAACAAAAAGACCAAGTGCAAGCTACTGGCAGGAAGGAAAAAAAGATCCTGCCCTTCTTTTTCCCCAGGAGTAAAAGTCAAATCCAGGTGCCATTTAGCATGGGAGCACTGAAGCACAAAGGCTGAACGCTCCCAGCCTTCAAAGCTGCAAGGCAACATGGCTGGGGACCCAGGCACCGAGGAGCCCAAAAATCCCTGGAGGGGGCTGAAGGCCCTGGGCAGGGTCTCTCTGGTATTCACTCGCTTCCCCTGACAGCTGCTCGTTCCCTCCAGGCTCACATCTGCAGGATCAGCCCACGCTGATGTGGTAGGAGCTGAGTGATTGAGCCCAGCCCAGAAATGCCCTGCAACGTTGGCGATGGCTCTTGCACCAGGCCACTGCTCGGAGCTGCAGGTGCTCTGTCCTTGGGTAATCGACTGTCTTACATCTGCTGGCAAGAGCAGATCAGATATCAGACATGCCTCACAACCCTCTCCCAAAAAAGGCCCGATCCTAACCATGCACACACCTGAGCAATGAGCCTAGCACCAAGCAAAACGAGAAGCGTTTCACCCTCACCACCCCAGCAGCTCCAGTTAAGTCAAACCCCAGTCTGAGCTCGGTGCCTTGATTTCCCTTCCCTTCCTGCTTCCCCAGGCCAAAGAAGCCAAGCAGGACAGGCAGGCAGCCCTGCAGGCGAGCCGAGAAGCCCGGGTGCCAGCCCTACGTACGTGTGGTTCAGCCACCGCATGGCATTCCAGTAGAGAGAGTCGAGGCGTGCTGACTTCCCGATGCCTTCCTGCTGGTTCAGAGCTACCAGCACTTTGTCCAGCTCCATCAGCTCCACGTGCAGCTTCTGCAAGAGGCAAGTGCACACTGACAACGTGCAGGGTGAGCTCAGAAGGAGCCACCTGGCTTCTCTAGGCCACTGCCCTGAGCCCATCCACAACGCTTCAAGTTGGGGGCAAAAACTGGTGAGTTACACCACTACATACAGGGTTTGCTTGAAAACTGGGTCTCTAGCATGCCAAACATGAGTCTAAGCTAGAATTATCTGGCATGAAAGGGACTGAAAGGTCCTTTAGTCCTTTTTCCTTTTCACCCTGTGACTGGGAAAGGGGGGATGAAGATGATGTGCTATGTACCTACCCTAAAGAAAAGCAGAAGTGTTTTCAGTCTGGTTTCGAAAGAACGCAATCATGCTGCTTCTGACTGCCTGTAACAGCTTCTGTGACCCAGTGGACAATCTCAGTAAAACCAGACAGAAAGGGGTGTCTCAGAGGCTGTTCAGGTCCTCCAAGAACCCCGGAAATAATCTCTCTCCCCACCCACTTTCCTATTAGGTCTCCACAAAGAAATGGGCTGTGGTGCGAGCTTATCAGTAGGAAACTGGGCTTCAGCAATTATACTGCTTGCGTTATTTTGCTCTCATAAATAAAACCATGTTGGAAACTTATTTTGTCACCTATAGAAAATCTCCTCGTGTTCAAAAATACCATTTTTCTTTAGAGCTGAACAATGCCCCATTCCAGCTCACAAAGCTTCTGTGTAAGTCTCAGTTTCTGGTAATCAGTCTCTGGGGTTCAGTGAAGAGGAGAGAGCGATCATCTGGGACAAAACCCAGCTCACCCCCACCGTACCCTAGGCTGCATTTCTCCCGATGAGAAAGGAGATGGCACGGATGTTTGTGGAACACTGCACAAATCCTTCAGCAAGTTCTTGGAGATCAGCTCTCAAGAGCTACGGATCTCTCCTTCAGACTGGAGGGGTTTTCTGTATTCAAATCCAGCCAGGCGTTCCCTCCAAGGGAAGGGATGTAGTGACGAAGCAGTCACAAGGTAAAATCCAGGCCTGAGAGCTGACAGAGCCCTTGGTGGTACAGCCCTTTGGCAGTCCGTGTGTCAAGGAGTCAAAGCCCCGCGGGATCGGGTCACGCTCTCACCTGCTGCGTCACGGTTTTGAGGAGGAAGTTCAACAGCTCCAAGCTCCTGGCAACTTTCTCCTTCTCGGCCTTCACCCTAAACTCGTCGACCATTTTCAAAGTCTGCAAATTAAAGGGAGAGATGGAAGAGGAGGGAACGTTAAATGGGGAAACAAATCGCTCTTCTCAGGAAAAGCAGAAAATCAGTAGGGGTTTGCAGGGTTAACCTGTCACCAAAACAACTCTGGAACAATGAAACCCACCAAACGCCTGGGAGGGTATGAGGTGGGAGCTGCTGTAGCCCAGGTTAATTAAAAAGCATCCGGACAAAATAAGAGCAAGCATATCACAAAGGCACCACCCTGCTGCTCTCCCTCGTCTCTAAGCTGAAGCAAAACTGGCGACAGGTTGCTGGCTCCTGGAGAAAAAGAGGGAAGACAATAACCCCGTACGGAAAGGCCAGGAGAGTGGCAGACAACAGACTCACCTGAGGGACAGCAGCAACCCAGCTGCAGGAGCTGGGATTTGCACGCAAGGCGCTAATGTAAAAACCCATTAACACTCACGCCTGGGAAATCCCAGTTGCCAGCACTAGAACAGGGCTTGTCAATCAAGCTTAAACCCGCTGAAAAGGATGGAGAAAATCTCATCGCTTTGTGTTACCTTTATGTGCTGCAGGCTTTCTGAGACACTGAAAGGTCTGGCTTAGAGGAAAATCACTCCTGAGACAGGTCAAATAAAAGCCAGAGTTATTTACAAGTGGAGAAGCGCAGCGAAGAGCCACGGAAAGGCAGCTGGATCAGAGCGGCCACCCAGGGGCTCAGGGGTGCTGATCCTCTGCCTGCAGCTGGTCCTCGCAGCCCTGCTTACGTGGTCCTTATCCTCCCTGCTGCACTGCTGTGTGAATGCACAACCACAGCAAGCCCCGTGGCTGGTACGGGTACGCTAACGTGAGTCGGATTTGTGGGGACAAGCGTGCCATCGCCTGCGGTGTGCCCATGGCAGCTCCTGTCCCTGCAGGAGGCTGTGCTCGTGGCCAAGCTGCCTCTGCCTGGAGTGTGAGTGTGCCAAACTGGTAACGGGCAAGGTTTGCCCCAGTTGGAGCACCCTCGGGTGATGAGGTGCTGCACCAAACCTGTAACTGGTGGTCCAGAGGTGGGGGTGTGCTGCGAGGTGCCTCCTCTCCCTTAGAGCAGCTGCAGCTTTCACTGGAAGGCATTTGCAGGGCTTAAAGGAAATGGTTCTCCAGCTATGGCAGCATAAAGCAGGCAGATAAAGTAAAAATCCTTGCAGACACTGAGAGGAGGGAGGAATTTATTCCCCAAAGCGAGGCTGTTGAGCAGTGGCCCCCCAACAGCAAATACCGATGGCCAGCAAGAGCCTAAGGAACACTCTGAGCAGAAAACCAGGGGAGACCACAAAATGCTCTGCAGGAATAGCGGCCTGCAAGTCCAGTTATGTACTGTCTGTGCAGGATTCCAACCCCTGGGAGTGCCTCTTTTAAATAACAAAAACACAGTTATCTCCTGACCAGGACACACGAGCTCTGTGTCAGAAAGCCACCACGGTTTGCTGGCTGGAATCGAAGTGGCAACTTCATCTGCCCATCAGTACCTCGCTGACAATCACTGCCTCCTGATAGACAGACGAGCTGCAACCCTGCTCCAGAGATGTCATTAACCTGCAAGGTCACACAATTCAATGGCTCAGAAGTCTCTCAGGTGAAACAAGGAACAAATATTGGGGCGTGCGACTAAAAAACCCCATCACATGTAGGACACAATGGGCCCTGCACACTCCATGTATTGCACCTACCACGGTAAGTAGCAGGAATGGTCAGCAAATCAGTTATGAAACAAAGACTGATTGACATAAAACATTTCTTTGCAGTGTTAGAAGAAGATAGTGGTAGGCTAACAGTCCTTGCTGGTTCAAGCAGCTTTCCGAGAGGCTGTTTAGGTTCAGGTCTCTGTTTTGCTAAGTCACAGTGAGAGAAAATCAGTACAGGCTGTCAGCACTTTAGGAGCAAGAGGAAGCAGGACCATACTGTGAGGAGGAGCCACAGTGAAGTCAACTAAAATTTCATCATTTTAATATACAAATGCTAAAGAATTAAGAAGGTGTTCCAAATAAATTGCATTTTCACTGTAGATAAGTGATGCATATAAATCGTGCAGGCTTGGCTGTCTGTCCTTGCTGCCGTCCCTTCTCACAGCATTGATATTCTGAAGGGTTTGAAGCACACCCTGCTGAAGTCAATAGCCAAACCTCTGAACAGCACTCGAGGGGTTGATGCTACGAGTCCACAGCAGTTGTCAGGTGCTTGGGAAACTGGGACGTGCACTGAGTGGTCTGGGTGCCCGACCAAACTCCTGCAGAGCTGCAGAAGGAAAGGCAGCGTGGCTTCCCTGCTGGAGATGGGAGATACCACGGGGCTACTGACATCACTGCAGTGAGACTAAACATCGAAATTAAAGGATGTGTTTTGCATGAGCCTGGAAACCAAGGCATGGTTACACCCGCACAAACAGCCAGAGGCGATCCAGTACAATTTAGGTGCTCTGCAAACAAACAGCTCCCTACTAACACGGATTGCTTTGAAACAGCTCTCAAAAGACCAGGAAGGAGCAAGGAAAATGGTGGGGGGTGGATGGAGAAGCCAGAGGAGCAACAAAAAAGCAGCAGATAGTGAAGAAGTGCAGAATGCACAGTTCTCTCTGGTCCAGCACTGGCAGGTATTGCTTTAAGGAAGCTGGATGCAGAGAAGCGTTGCCGTTCCTCAACTGCTCTCCTTTCCCCTTCCCTTCTGCTTCAAAGGGCATAAAAGAAATGTACTCCAACAAGCACAGAAATGCCAGCTCCTCTGTATGTGGCACGGTTCAGACAGCCCTGCCTCCGCAGAGTCTCCAGCCCAGTTCCTGCTCAGCTCGGTGCCATTTTCCCAATCTCACCACCACGCAGAACTTCCCCATGACTTGCTACCAGAGATGCTCTCTGCTGTCACGCCGTGCTTTGCTCCCACCCTCCCATAGCAGGGAGTGCACACAGCCCAGCGTTTGGGGTTTGTGTTGGGATGTTAATAAAGCAAACTAATGGGGCTGCTGGCAAGCCTTGGGGACTGCTCCCAGGGAATGAAATCCCAAGTCTCTTCCACGCTGAGTCCAAACCTCAAAAGCAGCTTTCCCAATTCCTAAATTCTTAATGTCCTAAATTCTTGCTACATGCAGTACCCACCTTGTCTGTAGGCTGGGGGTTTGCAAAGCAGATTACTTGGGTCCCTCACTCAGTGATCTGGAAGCTGAAGCTAGCACTGCCACCCCGAGTGCGTGGGTCAGGCGTTTTAGGGGCCTACAATAATTTCATTTGGGGCACGTGTAAAATGCAATAAAAATAAAGCGAAAACCATTATGTAACAGATGGCAGACTGCAACACGTGGCAAACGTGCCTTAAAAAGAAAAGCAGCATTTCAGTCATCTGCAGCATCCTTCGGAGAGCCTCACACACCGGTTAGATTGCGAAAGCCCTGCACGAGGTATCTCCATTTTACACAGCAGAACCGAGGCACAAAGCAGTGGCTTTGCTTCCAGCTCTGCTGTAGGTGATGGAGGGTCCAGTGAAAACCCAGCCAAGCTTGTCAGACTGCCTGTTCTGTGATTCTCTGCCATGTGCTGTTTGCAAAGGCATCCAACTCTCCCTTCCCCAGCCCTCTAAAAGCACTAGGAGTGGCATAATCCCATCACCTAACACGAAGAGCAGGGAGCACGTGGCTTGTACTCAGGAGCCACACTTCACCACTTGCTGATCTTGTTCTTTTGCTGCCATTTCTGCCTCTGTTACTCTGCTC
This sequence comes from Netta rufina, assembly GCF_964035555.1. Lineage (NCBI taxonomy): Eukaryota > Metazoa > Chordata > Aves > Anseriformes > Anatidae > Netta > Netta rufina. The sequence continues at coordinate 4,041,188 of NC_140145.1, read as the reverse complement.
CTTCAGTAACAGCCAGGCCCAATTTCAGGGAATCCTGGTTCCAGTTCCAGCTCGGTAATACCCATGACAGGTAATCGTGCCTGCACATCTCGGCTGTCAGCATATCCGGGCAGGTCACTTTCCAAAAGGAAAAAGTAGGGAGGCAGTTTCCACAGCTGGAACTCCCACCTCGTCACAAGCGAATGCAGCAACACGGTTCCTGCCTCGCCCTGCGTGGATTCAGCTGGCAGAGGTTGGGGCTTGCTGTGCCAAACACGCTGCTTCCAGGGGCCTCTGGCTGTGGCTGGTGGATGGCACTCCTGGATCCAGAGTCCTCTGCTTCTAGGGTTTCTACAAGAACAGCACATCCTCAGCAACCTATCCATCAGTATTTCTTTTATTTCTAAGCCCTGTTATCCCAGCTATTTCAGGATCCAACCTTCACTGCACCTCTCACTGCGGTCCCCAGCGTTACTTCACCTCCACAAGGGCTGCGTAAAACAAGTTTGTTGGCGCACAGGAGGTGAATACCCGCAGTAATTCACTCACAGAAGTAGGACAGGGAGATGGCAGCTAGAAAGGGGCATTAACCACGTAGCTCCATGCCTCAGATTCCCAGGCTGGATTTTAGCCTAAGCCCAGGACCCCTCTAAAAGCTGCAACAGAGCAAAAAGTGCTGCATGTGCATCTGGAGCCAGTCAGCATCCCAGCCACTGCCCCGCTCTCCCTGCAGGGAAATGTCAATAAGCTCTTTCAGGGAGCAAGGCAGTGTTTCTGGAAGTCTCCCCAATTGCAGCTGCCCGCAACCTCAGCCTCCTGCTCCTCCTCCCGTTCACAGGTAGCGCGGTGGGGACACGCTCAGCCCCGACTTACAAGGCACAGCAGTACCTCGGCGTCCGGATGAGCACCCTGCCACTGAGAGCAGAGCACATCCCGCTGGATGTGAACACCGTGTAACGTTTATGCATTCCCAGCACGTCCTTCAGCCTGCTCCATTGTTCAAAACAAACAGCCCTTCCCCTCTGTGGGCTCAGCCTGACAGATCTGCGCGCTCCGGTGAAGCCCGGCCAACCTGCATTCTTTCCACCCGCCGTGCTATCTCCATCCTTCCCCCTCCTCCCCCAAACAGACCTGATGCTGACGGATAAATGTGCAGATTCACGGCCGAACGCAGTGCCAAGAGCCTCCTGCAAAACACACACCTCCACCCACCCCGCACGGCCTTGCACCCCCTGGCACAGCCCGGGGCTGCTGCCCTGAGCTCTGTTCTCCAGCAGCAAACAGCTCAGCCAAGTTTCCGCCCCACTGAACGTCTGTGGTCACACTCAGATAGAGCTCAAGAAGCCTGAGCTCGCTTTGCTGACTGCTTCCACGCTGGCTCTGAAAGCTGAAGCTTTGCTCTTTGCTCCGTGCTGCTCACAAGGTCCCTGAGCACAGACATGACCTGACGTTTTGCTGCTGCTGTGGCTCGGCTCCCCGTGGTGGAGCCACACTCTGAGGGCCCAGTAAGCAGATTTGGGCCCCTACAAGTACGTGCCCATTACCTGAGCCGAAGCGCAAGATCTCCCATGTCAACAGGCAGGTGAGCTGAGAGGTGCGGAGGGGAACAGTCCTCCTGTGCTGTTCAGAGCAATAACAAACCGAGCTAATAACAAACTGAAAAGCAAATGAAGGATTTTAGCATTCGGCACGCTCGTAGCTCCTGTCATTATCTGATGCAAGCACCCTTGTCTCACCTGTAATTACCCTCCCCTTGCTCCTGAGGGGCATGCCAGCCTTATCCCACCGTTTTGCAGAGGCTCTGGAGGCTAACTAAGCACAGCACTGACCCACACAGACCATGGCAGAGCCAGGAATCAGCCAGGAACTTCTTAAAACCCAGGCGAGCCATCTCCAAACACTTTCTGCGTGACCGTGTTCATTGAACACGCTCAAACTTAGGGCTAAATAATGGAAGATGAGATGGGGACGAGGGAAGAGTGGGCTTTCCATCCATCCACAGAGCAAGATCCACTTTTCACACTAATGCACACAGTTTACATTAGCACATCCACACAGGGAGGGGTTCTCACACCACCCACTTGAAGGGCTGCTGCCAAGAGCACTAAAGGAGGAAAAAAAGCATGGACAATCCCTCCTCCCTTCGTTCCCTCTCACTGAAGTTTCTGAAGACTGAAAGTGTAGACAGAGAGAGTAGGGGACTAAGCAGACCCACATGCTGAAGGGTGTAATTAAAGGTCCTTTTCTGCAATGTTTATTTTGGCTGTTATTAGAGGGAGGAGCCCAGAAATCAAGATGACATTCTTACAGAAAATGCCAGGGCTTTCCCAAGTTTAAAGATCTGGTCATTTTCTCCATAGACCACATGCAAATGGAGCAGGGAAAAAATATACGGGACAGCGGAGGGAACAGAGGGAATGAATTCTCCGCAGAGACATCCAGTACTCTGAAAGCACGTCAAAGATATCAGTTAAATCACGACTGGCCTCATTTTACAAGCTGAGAGGCTGAGAAAGGGCAATGAATTAAGAATTTATAAGGATGGACAGATAAAAGTTCAGACAATCTTCAAGAAAAAAAGAAAGAAGAATGGCTTTCTTAGAGATTTGATGAAGTCATTGTTAATAATTTATCTCCATACAAATGAAGACACCAGTAATCAAATGTGATGCCCTTCAGAAATGAAGGGCAGGAGGCTGTGTAGCAAAACCCTCTCTCTTTCCTCACATGCCGAGTGGCTCCAGCTACTGACTTTAAATCCCTTGCTGAACCACACGACACCAACAAAACCCTCTAATGCCCTATGATGGAAGTCTTCAGAGAGTATAGAGTAACTTTCAAACTATGAGTCCTGGAAAAGAGGTTTATCTATGAATAAAAAAAAGAAAAGAGGGTTATCTATACCACTCCTCGCCCGGGCCATGTAATCCCCTGCCTGTCTACACTCACTCCTTTCTACAGAAAAACAGCTTTGGTCCAGCCCTGAAGCTGGGTCCTGGGTCCTGTGAGTGTTTTTACACCCCAGGATGCCCTGATTCCACTTGGGGACCAACCGACCAACCTGAACGCTCTGCGCTCTGCTCTTCCTGTCCTTTACGCAGGATACAACACTGGCAAAACAAGTGAAAGAAAAAAGAAACCAGTGAAGTTGGGCCCTTCCTCTCACGTACTTACTGCACAAGTCAGACAAAGGAAACCCTCAGGAAACTGCTGTGTACAAGCCAGAGAAAGCAGCTTTACCAACAGTTTTTCTGACAGCTGTTTTGTTTTGAAGTTGCCCAGCCACGAAAATACGCTTTTTGTGGCATACTCCTCAAATCCTTTTCCACTTCCCCCTGACTTTCATGTTGTAACTGGGAGTTTCAGCTTAAGTTGGGAGTTACACGAAGCACCTCGGTTCAGGAGGGCAAGCCAGTCCCTGGGAAAGGGATGACACAAAAAGGTAATGAAATTATGTATTCAGATCCCAGAGCTTCCTGCCCCAAATCTGTCACTGAGTTACTAAAAATTGGCATGGCTTCAAGATCACTCTAAAGACAAGACAGCGATTTTATAGCCGATCAGAGAGAAAACAGAAATACACCTAACAAGGGGGACAAACACCAAAACATGCCCACAATGACAACCAGCAGGGATGAAGGACCAAACTGAGAGCAGCACGATAAAGTCAAAAAGACAATGTGTGATCCCTAGCAAAGAGACCCCTCACCAAAACGGTGACTGTTCCCTACAGGATATGGGGAATTTGGGCCTCCCAGGTCCTGCCACTGACTCTGGGCAGCCTGAACCCACAGCCGCCAGCTTCCTCCTGGAGATAGCACGGGGACAGGGACTGGTGCCCAACACAAAGCTCTTCTGAAGCCAAGTTAAGGAACAGTCAGATTGTCCAAGCAGAGAGAGGGTCTCTGGGATGTCCCAGGAGATCAAAGCTCGATTCTTGGCTCGCCTCCCAGCCAAGCATGTCATCTGCAAAACAGGGAGAACAACTGCAGCTGAACGCATCAGCTCTTGGATTTCTGCAGAATACTTTCATCATTACATCAGCAACTCACTGGTTAGAATTTCCTTTGTAAAGCGCTTTGAGACCTGCTGATAAAAGAACAAAGCTGTCTCGAAGAGGAAGGAGTCTCTCTCAAATGCTACAGCATCTCAGGTGAGCTCTGTCATTTACAGCATGAGGCAACAGCACTTTGTACTGTAAACACAACTGAGCTGTCTAGACTCCCAACCTCAGAATAAACTTGAACAGCCGTCCAAAGGTTCTGCTTGGTGTGATGCAGCCTGTTGAGGACATAGGAGGCCAAAACTGTGCTAGAACTCTCTCTCTGCTCCTCACCATGGCCTGCTGTTCAATAAAAGCAGCTCACAGGGCAGTCCCAGGGCCTGTGGATGATGTTTTTTACCCCGAAGACCCAGCAGGAAAAGCCAAGGTCACCAACAGCAAGTAGGGCTCTCTGAAGAACGAGTCAACCCCACAGTAACCACAAGGATATCAAGATTTGCCTTGCTGACAGAAAGGAGGTGGCAGACATGAACCCCTCATGACTGTGATATCTGTTTTATAAGCATGCTTAAGCATCTTGGGAACAAATAAGGTCACATTAGCTTATGTAAGCACAAGAGCCATTGCCCCACAGCAGCCGGAGCTGCTATTTCAGGAAGCTGTCTCTTCATTTAAAGCTCCTGGCTGTTGATTCTCCCTCATCTGCCTCTTGCTTTTGCACAGATAATTCAATGATATCCAAGGCTGCAGTCTTCTCACGTTGCTTCTTCCCCAGTTCCAGCACGTATCACTGCCCCACACCCCGTCAGGCTCCTCACCGGGTGGTCTGTAGGTATGCAGTGCACGCACTGAGGCGGCACAGGATGGAAAGCAGACAGCAGCAGGTAGCCTCCTGTCCTCTCACACAGCCTTACACCTGCAATGACAATCCTGCACTTCGAGAGCCACCAGCCCCATAGCTACAAACCTGACTAAGGACACAGAGCACAGGAGGAAAGCCTTCAGGGGGCAGCTTAAGGACAGTGCCACTGCCTGACTTACAAGTGCACGTCAGTCTCCTCAGTCGCAGAGTTGGCCCTCCCAGGCTGTTTCACTGGCTCGCTGTGTCAGAGGGGTATAAAATCCTGCATTACCATTTTTTCTTCTTCAATGATCTCTTTGTGAAATATGGTGGCAGGAAATGCCAATGACAGCACATGCAGATCTTTCAGCTAGAGGTAGGACAATAAAATTTCATCATTTAGGATTTCCACAGCATTGTGAATTGCTGCCCTCAGTCAGTTTCTCATGGGTAAGCGCTCCCACAGCAACACCTACCTGTGAACACATCTCCTCAGAAACCAGGGCTGACCCACTGAAACAAGACGGAGCTTCAGGAGACAGCTGCAGCTCTGCAAATGCCCTCCCTACCCTCTAGATAAACAGAGGCATGGACAGACTTTGGGGACAGCAATGGTGTTGTTTGGCCCAAGCTCTTACTAATAGCAATTACTTACTCCAAGCAATCTCACCCCATAATTTCAGCACCAAGCCTGTAACTTCCACCTGGCCTGCAGCTCCTCCTTCAGACAAGCACACAATTTCCACCCGGAAATTCAGAGCTAATAAACTCAGCAAGTTATTTTAATGGTGGATTATTCCCTTTGACAAATGTATCTTTTCTACAGATGCAAAATTGCCCAATTTCCAGCCTCCAGATTTCACTGTGACTTCTAAGTGGGATTTTTATTATCTCCAAAAGAGATCAGTCACGATATGAATATTGTTCTACTACACAAGAAAGCTGCTGCATGTTTTTACAGCTATTACTCAGGTGTGCATTTCAGAGAAAACGTGCAAAAAGACACGGAATACCTTCTGCAACTCTAGAAAGTTTTACAGCACAAGTGTCAGCCTTTGGCCATGAGTTAAAACTGTTGTATGGAATATAAGGTCTTTGATCCCTACAAACTGCAGCAACATTTAAAGAGGAGCAGCCGATCCAACTCCAAGGAGCCATACCAGCACTGTGCTGCTGCAAAAGCGGAGCAGGAGGAAGGGAGGGAAAAAATGCATATACATCCACCTACAGAGCGAATGGGAATGGAAAAATGTTATGTCAGAGCTTTTTGAGAACAGCCAAAAAGAGAAGTAGCACCCGTGTGCCGCTGGCAGCTAACAGTGTAGGAGGCTGCTGCCCACAGGGTACACCTCGCACAGCCCAAACAAACTGACACTATTTCCCAGGAATTTTTCTTTAAACACAAATGGCCACAGAAATGAGAGGCGCTGAGGAAGCTTTGGTAGCAAAGCTCATTAAAATATTGGAGGGGTTGCAAGATGCTAAACTTTCCCTGCCGAGGATAGCATAAAGGCATCGTAAACGTTTGTGGTTTCCCAGTGAATCACTGAAGTCCTGCAGGCGTTTAGCTGCTGCAGAGAAACATGGAGAAACCAAGCTGGGAGGAGTGGCATGTTTTGTGTAGCTGGAAAATAAAACCATAGCTAACTCCACCCATTGGATTCCTGATGTCACCATTAAATACAAGCATTTAATGAAGCCCAGGATTACCTGCTTCATCAAGTATTGTAAACACCACCTCTGAATTCCTTGATTTAAGCTTGCTTAGATTTGTCCCTCCTCAAAAGAAAACAAGGCTAATTGTTCTGTTCCACTATGGTAAGCTGGAATGCCCTAAATCACCAGGTAACCAGCATGTAAGGAAACAGGAATGAAAGCTACCCTTAGGAAGAGACCAATACTACAGTTACGTATGAACACCAGGACTGGAATGTCCCATCTCATGGCGTTTAGTCACCACACCATAACATTAATTTGGCTGTTTGGTTCCCCCCGTCAATCCCCAAGCAGCTAATTGGATGGCATCCTTCAATCTCCTCCCTCACAGATCACCTCCTACAGAACAGCTGCACCCAGAAGCTGTCTTCAGGTACGATCCACGCCTGCCACTGCATCAGGAGCCCTGCAATTTCTGTATCACTGTTTGTTTTTTCTATACATGCACTGCTTGCCGATGTATGTAAAGGTTTCCCTGGTAAATAATTTCAGCAAAGGCGTCTGGTCCAGAAGGTCTGCAATGCACCAGGAGCCAGAAGTCTAACAAACCTCAGCTCTCTATTTGTCCTTGAATTTTATTCAAATACAGAACCTCCATAAGACTTTGTGAAATTAAGTCAGTGTTCACAATACCTTTCATTTCAAAACTTATTTTTAAAGCAACCTAAAACTGACCCGAGTGTATCCCCTAAATCTCTGTCCCTCCGCCTCTTGGCTCCATACACAAGCACTAAGCTGTACCAGGCACCTTGTTGCGCTCTGCAAAAACACATCTTGTGCTCTGCAAAAAAAATAGCAGTGCTACAAGAATGCTGTAATCCCCGTGAACACTACTTAGACCTGGGGGGAGCAGGCACAACCCCACGGGAGCACAGCCTCAGACTCCAGCTCCGAGGCCACGCTCCACTCCAGCGAAAGCAGCGTCCCTCAGGTGCTCCCCGTACGCTGAACACGTTGAAGCTTGTTACCTCCGACACTTGGCTGATGCTCTCTCTGATCAATTCCTCCCACTCCTCCTCGGTCATGGAGAGCTTCAGCTCACGAAGCGGCAGAACCTTCTGGAGAAGCAGGCAGGCCTGGGCCTGAAAGAGAAAGGGAAGAGAAGGCGTGAAACTGCGCGCTCTCTAGGGAAGGTGTTAGCAATGCAAATACCCCACTGAAGCAAACAACTTAGCCCAGCAGCTGGGGAACGCTGTGTTACAGACACTGCATTTATCATCGCCCCGTTAGAAAGCAGCCTCTAGACCCTGACGGAGCCAGTCCTCAGCAGAGAGGGTCGTGATTGCTGGTTGAACACACGGATTTAGAAGCGGAGGTCAAAGGGGTGGGAAGGGATCATGCTGCTCCTGGATTCGGGCGCTGCTATCCGAAACATGCTTTCATATCTGGTCTGAGCACACTGATTTAGTCCCCACAAGTCTTCAGGCAGCTCTTTGCGTGACTCTACCCTTTCCTGTGCCCTGACAAACGCAGTAGGCACAAATAAACAAAAATAAAAGCTGGCAGATCAGCAAACGCTGCTTTCCAAAGGAACCCCAGATGGAAGCTGCTGTTCGAGCAGCACTCAGCCTTGCCCTGCAGTCAGGCTCACTCGGTAAGCCTGGAAGTTAACACAGCAATGAGAAAGGGCAGCCAGTGGAAAACCAACAGTAATCTGCAATCTTCTCACCTGTCCTTTCCTGTTCCAGCATCCCCCTTGTAAGGTTCTTAGGTACAAGATTAATTCAGCAATGGACAAAAGCAAATGACAGAAACACAGAGAATACTCTAATGAGGATTAGTGCAAATAGTTTAGAGGATTTAAAGGGAATGTTTTCCTAACAGCATGGAGTTAGTGAGCAAATTCTATCCACATACAAAGACAAATTACTGCCTCTAGCTGCCACCATGCAGACCAAAATCGAATGCAGGTATAAATAACAAAAATCATTGGGAATTGTATCAAGAATTAATCTCGTCCAAAGGAAGCAAGGGCTGCCCTTTTTTAAGCATACACCGCAGCTGAACCCACCCCTACAAACAACAACCGAGCTGAATTTGTGAAATTCTTTATCAAAGATGCCCTTGAGATCAAAAGTCTAAGAGATCTCAAGAAAAAAAAAAAAATAGACTGGTGATACAAAACCTGGCCTGCAGATACCCCATAGACACAAAGGAAGGAACCTGAAAACCATACAGCAGGGGGCTAGAAACTGGCCACGTGGTACCCACACTTTGGAGCATTTTTAGGGAACTCTTTGTTAAACAACTCAAGGTGAGGGAGGAGAAGAAATCTCTAGATTTCCTGAGAGCATTAAGACCATCCAGTGTTGTAGGTGGTCAAACCCCCAGCCTGAAGGGCTCAGGAAGGTCTGTGAGCCCCATCCAGCATACTCCAGGCTCCTGTGATGGAGGGTTATGTGTTTCTCAATGCCCAATTATCCCACAGGCACCCAGAGCAGCTTTCTGTATTAAAGGATCTGCCGGAGGGACAAGACATCAAACACGAGGCCCCCACCAGAAAACTCCAGTGCTTGTGTTTGTGTTACACCAGAGCAACGTCACACAGCGATGTGAGCTTACCTCCAGCTTGCACCAGTGTGGCCAACATACAAAATTATCCAACTAGAGCAAGCTTTCACCAACAAACTACTTCTGTTCATTACTTGGGGGAGAAAAGAAGGGAGAAACCAACAAGACTACGTCAAGAGATTTATGTTGATTTAATGAGAGAGGGAGAGCCCTAATGCCATGTTCGAGGCAGGCGAGCTTACATATTCCTTGTAATTATGGGGAGGCTGCGTCCTACAGAACAAATTATGGCATGTCTGCATGCATGTACCAAATGTAGTGGAAAGTCACTTCGGTGCAATTACAGCGAGAACGTGACCCTCGCAGTAAATGAAAGGCCATAATTCATTCTGAAGGGCTCAGGCAGGGTCATAAACCTCAAGGCACCATCTCTTCGGCAATTACAAAAGCATTCACACTGCAAATGGGGGAAAAGCACAGAGAGGGGGCCTTTTAAGCAGCCCTGGTGGTACTGCAGGATGTACTCAAGAGATGAGCAGAGGACCAGAGGCACAAGGAAGCACACCAGTCAGCAGTGGCAAGAGTGCTGCAGTGAGGAAAAGAGCTGGAAAGGAATCAAAGCCATCCAAAGGAACGAGGAGCTCTGCAAACCTGAGGTTCAACGGATGGACTGACAGAGAGACCCTAAACAAGAGCTGCTTCTTGGTCAGCACTACGCTTGACGATGACTTAAAAAGAAAGGAAGAAACCCGCTGCACATCCATCCCTTCTGTGTCGCAGGCTGGGAAGTCAAAATACCCAGGCATCTGAGAACCCTGGCTGGTGCTATCCCTCTTTAGCAGTTTTGTCACGCTCCCAGCTTTCATACCTCCAACCCCTATATTAGATTCAAGCACAGAGAAAATAAGTTTTGATTTCCATGTAATTAAAACATTGCTATTGCTGTACTCAACGCACTCCTGTGTTTCATGATTGTTTCTTTAACCCAGTGATAATTTAGTATCAAGCGTGAACAACTTTCCTCATTTGAAAGAGTAATAGTGAAATAAGAGATCTGCTTGTTGGTTGAAATAAAATTGGGCTTAAGAACATCTCGGTTGGAGAGCAGACGTGACACTAATAATTATAATGTCCTACGCTGGAGTTTAAGGTGATCGTATTTATCGCACACTCGGTGACTCCTCTGATCTCAGATGCAGTTATTAACGTGCAGCTCTCACACAGCCTATTTTTCCAGAGCAAACTGCGCAGTTAAATAGAGGAAGTTAAAGCACAGGGAGAAGAGCTGACTCGAGTGGAGTCAGCCAGAAGGCTCAGGGGCAGAACCAAAACTAAAACCCAGTTCTTCAACCCAGCAGGAAAGAGCACGGCCCACTCCTCCCACCGATGCTATCCCGTATCTGCAAGTTCAAGCCAGAACAGGAGAGGCACCGATATCCCTCTTTAGAGAGAGGCACATCCACTGCACTTTGCTCCCAGCACTGATCAGCACCTGAAGAAGGATCCTAGATGCCACCAGGAGATTGCTTAACCAGTAAATGCTCTCAGGGAAACCACCTAGCAAGCAGGACCACGAAGCTGCCACATCATCTTGGAAAATAACAGCCTTCAGCCGTGGCCTTTCAGCAACAAACTCGTCCGATGTGCTGTCAGGGCTCCCCCCCGAGAAATGCCGAACCGCTGGCTGAAAGGTCAGGGAACAGCTCCCTGCAGAACAGTCCCTGGCAGGAGTCACAAAAAGGGTTTTAAACGCTCAAAAAGATTCGCTTTCACGAGCTCCAGGAGCTTCTCCTGAAAACAAGTGCTTTATCACCTAATGTAAGTGGGGCTAGGAGTAGAGGTGCTATGCAGAAATAAGGAAGGACCCAAAGTGACCCGGATTCCCAGATCCCTTGAAATCACAAAGGAACAGCTCTCTCGTTGCGGTTCACCTCCTTTATCTTCCCTAAAAAAACAGACACAATGCAGCCGAAAGGAGAAACATTAGGGATGTGAACTTCTACGCATTTGGAAGTGAATGTTCACTTCTCACCTCCCACCTGCTTCCAAGGTTTCCAGACACCACATGCCATTTCACTTCAGCATCACACTAGCCTGCTTTTTGGGAGCCCAGCTACTCAATGTTTTCCAAGAATGAGGCCGTTCAGAGGATTTTTCAAGCCGTCTCCCAGACTGAGCCTCTTCCCATTGCTAGTCACTTCTGCAAACCAGCTGCTGTTACTTGGTGGCGCACTGTGACAGTGCTAGTAATCCAGAAAGATCCTTCAGAAACAAAAAAATGCCACAAAATCTACCCATTTTCTGTTCTGTGAAACAGAGGGTTTAGTGTGTGTGCACAAATGCAAGAAAAATGTGCGCAGGAAAACTGCATTCATGCAAGATGTTTCCATTCACGTGTATTAAAAAAAAAATAGCATTTCACAAGCTTGTGCAACAACACAAGCCCTCTCCTGGCTGAGCAGCAGTAAAGAAAAACCATTCCCTCTATACACATCACACCCCGATCCCTGTCTACTTTCTTACAGCTTTCTCGGAAACAGGACTGTCCAGGTGCCCACTAGAAGAGGCACTGATCCTACACAAAGCAGCAATTCCTGCCTCCTCACCAAGGCTTCTGAAGAGCAAGACCACACGCAGAACACATTAGGAGGAGCCAAGCCACCCCAGCGGTACAAACCCTTAGCATCAGAGCATTATTAACCCCTGTCATTTCTCACAGTCCATCCTTTACCCTTAACATGTTCATGATGTGTCTTTTACACGCGATGCAGGCACCAGCTGCACACATTTTACCATCATGTCACAGACCAGCAGCAATTTGAATTGGGTTTGGCAATTTTGGAAGCTGCCACAACAACACTGCTACCAGGAATCTCAAAGAGGCTTCTCTGCATTTTCTCAGTGCCAAATCAAGCCTGCTGTGTTTACGACAGCCCTGCAAAGGAGCCAAGTGTCATCAGCACTTCACAAGCGGACAGAAATAGCAGAACACCCAAGGGTCCCAGCTACCAAACTCCGGTCCAGTTCAGAAGAGAAAGCTCCCACCACCACCACGCACAGCCTCTGAAATGAGAATGTGTGAGAATATTCCCAGGCAGTGACAGCTTTTTATTAAGGAGGGAGAAGAATGCTGCAGCCCAGCCATGCCCTAGGAGCCGCTCGGTTGCCTACTCAGAGCATTTACTCCTTAAGTTCAGTAAAAACAAAACAAAACAAAGGCCATAAAATAGTACAAAAAATAAATACAAGTGAATTCTGTTCAAGCAAGGATAGTAGATACATACATACACTCCCACATATATCTATCAACCATATAACTAAATGAGGCAGAAAGGCTCATTATCAGTCCACGTGGGAGAAGAGAACAAACAATAACTAACTGTAGTGCTGACCCTGTGGTTTTCTGGCAGTTTTGTTTATTTCTTTCTTATCCAGAATGACTACACAAAATGCCATTCAGTATCAATGGTCAAGATTTCTCTCTGAGACAGTAAACGTGCTCCCTGCAGTAACTGAGATGTGCTGCTAATTGCCAGATGTGCTCACCTCCCTGTTTTGGAAGCTAAAAAGGAGAGCAGGCTGGCTGGGTTACACAACCTACCTTTACCCTTTTCAGTAAAGGACAAGACATGCAGCCCGACTGCTTTAAATGGCAAGCAACGGATTAACCCCTGCCAATTCAGCCACTGTCTTCTTATTGAAGCTTTCTTATTGAGAACCTAGCACGGGGTAGCCATGTAGGTCGAACAGCAGCTCTCCTCGGTCTGCGTCCTGCTGAGCTGGATGGAGGGAAATGGACCGAGATGTCTTTGATTCACTGCAGTTGTGGAAGAGAAAAGCCACAGAGAAACAAGCCTTTGTGGCGATTATGTCTGCAATGTTGAAGAGACAAAGGCATGACCTAAATTCATGTTAAAAAAAATAACACACCACTGTTAATAGGAAGACACTCGATTCTTATGCAATGAGAAATGCTTTTCTCAGTCCCACGTGTTTTAGGAAGCCAGCTGGAGGTGGCTTTGTGAGTGAGTGAAAAAAGGTATCACACTAACACATTCCCATGAGAAAAGACACTGAAACCAGCAGTCACCCACTGCCATCAGCAGAGGAGCAAGAACAGGAGGGTGTGCTCACCCTGCAGCACCTCAAAGGGGGGTGTGGGGGGGGGCTCACGTTTGGCAGCTGATCCCAAAGCAGCCTGCAGGGGAAAGCTGATTACCTTCCAAGCTCCCTTGGGTACTTCCCGCTTACAGAAGAGAGACACCAAGTTAGCTGGCTGGCCCAGAGCACACAGCAGGACAGTAAGAGTCTCCTGACCCAGGATGGTCCCTGAGCTGCAGCAGTCCTCCCTACACGTTTTAACAGACGTGGTGAGAAGTTTAAACGCTTACCAAAGACACAAAGATGCATTTTCCCCACCCATCATTTTTTTTAAGGGGCACAGTTTTATCAACATGAAGCATGCCACCAGCCTGACAAGTGCTTCTCTTTCCCTTTTTATGTATATAGAAATAAATAAAGGGAATATAAATACACACACACAGAGAACCTTAGAAAATGACAAGTTTTTGCAACTCAAACTTATTTTTAGGACTGAAGAAGCATCAGGAGCTTTAGCGCTATCATCATTTCACTGCTCTTGGAAGTCCAGGAGACAAAAATATACAGGTGGCATCACACCACACAGGCTACTGGCATTTCAGAGCACTGGTATCTCCCCTCTGGCATACACACGACAGCAGCAAGGCTGCTGGATAACCTGACCTGCCAGCACATTTGATTTAGTGAAGGAATACATTATAAAACAGCAGCTCGCAGTATGTAATCCTCAGCATTAAGACTATTCTCCAACCACAGGGATATGGCAAAAAAATAAATGCACTTCTGAAAATTCTCACCTACCAAGGCCTGTGAGACCGCAATCACATGGATCACACGCTGCATTAGCAACAAATGCTACCAGGAAAGCTGGGCTAAAAAAACATATGCCAAGAATATGGGAAATTCTAAACGAGCCTTTTTTTTTGAATTGTAAAAAATAGTCAAACTATGAAATAAATTCCTAGGCTATGTGCCATTTGTTGCGTGTTAAAAAACAAGAAAACACAGCACGCTGCAGCTAACAGGTCTCCTGGTTATAGGAGAGTAACTTGTCATTTATTACTACAGGGCAGGGCGTCCAGAGCACCACAGCAGAAGTCTCTTCCAATTACTGTCACAGCTTTTATGAAAAGAAAACTAACAGCATGCAAAGCCACGAAGCAAGTGCTAATCTACCCCCATTTCTACTCCTACGGTTCCCCTATTTTTGTGTTTACGTTGGGTGTGGGATGGAGAGAACGGCTCCAACAGCACAGCACTGAGTTTTGAAAGGGCTTGCTTTCATTCCTCTGCCACATTTGCTCTTTGCATTTTACCATTTATGAGCCTGTAAGCTACAGATCTGTTTGATAACAGTTTGGCAGGCAGAACCCAAGTTAGGAACACCCCAGAAAGTTATTCAAAAGGACAAATTGTGAGAGTTAAAGGAGAAAAACCTTTAAAAGAGATGAGCATGGTGCTCCCTGCTCCGTACAGCAGGTTTGCAGCAGGCAGTGCAGAAACAAGAGCAGTTCCATACATATTGCGAGGTATACACAAGCTTACTGTCGTACCTTGACACATTATAAACAGAATTATAAAAGATTCGGATAACCCACTGAGCCCTGCAAAGCTGTGGACATGAAGGAAGTGTCATGACCAGTATTTAATGGAGGAATTTAACTTGTGACTTAACTTAAAAGCCTGGACTTTCACACAGCCCGTTGACCTCAAAAGGATCAAACTGCAAATTCTCTGGGGAAGACAAGAGGAGGGGGAAAAAAAGGACTCTCTCCCTTTCCTAAGTTAAGGACAAACAAAACAAGTATCCTCCAAGAGCACTAACCAGTATTCTCACTGAAGAAGCATCAAATGCCAAACATTTACTTAAAATATACAAAGGCTTTAGGCATAGCAAAAGAAAACCAGAGACAACTAAGAAAGCTCTAGTTTCCCTCAGTCCCCAAGCTGTAACTGCAGCACTCTGCACGTGGCACACGCAGACGTGTTTCATGTGTTTCAGTTGCAAGGGGACGGGAAGATAAGGCAAAGCCTCGACTGTGGCTTTAAAAAGCTATTTTTGAGAACAAACATTAATGTTAAACAGTCACAGCACTGCCAGAACGATGCACATAAAAGCAGTGGGGCTGAGGTTCCCAGCTGGCAGCTAGCTGCAAGGTTTCAGAGTGCAAAGCACTGGCCCCTTCTTGGATAAAAGGGACTTGGTACAGCATGGCTGATGTGTTCGGATGTGCCAACTGCCCATGCAAGGACACATGAGCATCTCCACAACCCTTTCTTGGTTTAAAAATATGCTGAACAGTCAACCTCCCAAGGCAGCCTCGTAAATTGGACATCTACCTCTACCTGAAACCTATCCTGATGCCCTTTCTGGTGCTGAGCACCACACTGTCAGCAGGAGAAATCCTGTGCAGAGCTCCTGCCTGCAGGGCCTGTGCAGGGCCTATGAAGCTGGTGAAGGTTCTGGAGCAAAAGTCCTGTGAGGAGTGGCTGAGGGAACTGGGGGGGTTTGGTCTGGGGAAGGGGAGGCTCAGGGGAGGCCTCATTGCTCTCTGCAACTCCCTGAAAGGAAAGTGTGGGGAGCTGGGGGTCAGCCTCTCCTCACAGGTAACCAGTGATAGGACCAGAGGGAATGGCCTCAGGTTGTGCCAGGGGAGGTTCAGGTGGGAAATGAGGAGACATTTCTGCTCAGGAAGAGCAGTCAGGCACTGGGTTGCCCAGGGAGGTGGTGGAGTCACCGTCCCTGGGGGTGTTCAAGGGAAGGTTGGACGTGGTGCTTGGGGACATGGTTTAGTGGGTGATGGTGGTGGTAGGGGGATGGTTGGACCAGATGATCTTAGAGGCCTTTTCCAACCTTAATGATTCTGTGTGCAGAGCAGGCCCAGTGACAGCCCCCACAGGCCAGCCGTGTTATCCGGGACTGCCCAGGCTCCTGGGGCCTTCCAGCAGTCACAGCCAGCTCACGCTGGCCTGGAAAGACCACAGAAATCTATCCTGCACGATCATCTTGCTCAGGAGCTGAATTCAATATTCCCTGCTACAACCCAGTGCCTCCAGACTAATCAATCAGCTCTTTCAAGACATTCCCTTGGCCGGCCTTGCCAAGGCCCAATATTGCTGTCGGTGACAGGGGAACATGAGCAGGATCCAACGTGGTAGGCACCGAAGTCGTCTCACCAGACACCAGTTTCCTGGCCTGTAAACCTGCCCTCCTGCCTCCAGGCATGGCCAAGGCAGAATAATGAAATAGAAGCAAACACAGAGCAAAATCCCCTGCCCACCAGCCCCTGCCCTTGCTCCCACACCCTCCCTGTGCACCAAACGCCCCCTGCAATGCTCTGGACCGGCAAGGAATTTCCTCCTCACCCTCCCTTGCTCTGGCCTTGCCAAAAAAACAGCAAAGAGGAGATTTACAAACCCAAGAACAAGATTTTCCAGCCAAAAAGTGATCACAACAAATGGTATTTTACAGTTTAAATTAAGTTCCTGTGACAAATGGATGAGAAAAAGTTTGCAAGGCTAGTTAATTACAATATGTAAAGCATTTATGTGGCATCTAAATCATATTTTACAACCTTGGATGACAGAGGCAATCTTACTCAGTGTACTCCCACCAAACATCCTAGCTCATCAGGCTCTTGCAGTTTTCGGTGTTTTAGAATAAACCATTCTGCACTGCAAACCAGTTTCATCCCAAGTAGACTGCACCTGTTCCTCTCTCCTAGTAAAAAAGCAGATTTCCACAGATACAGCAGGATGCTTTCCATCCAGGAAGCTTTAAATAACTCACAACAGCTTGCATATTAGCACGTTTAAAAATAATTGTCACACATGAGACACATTTTGCTCATCTACCAGATGTAGATTATCTGTTAAGGCCTTCTTGAGCGCAAGAAATTATCAATGAGCTTTGTTTTTTTGTGCCTCATTTTTAATGATAACTTTTATTTCTTAACCCTTGAAACAGCCAACATACTTCTCTCTAGCCAACTTCTAAACAAGCTAAGCAGCAGTTTGCAAATGCAAGGCGTTGTTGTGTCCTTATGGCATCTGGAACATACAGCCCCAGTAATTCCCAGTGCAGGCCAGCCTACCTGTCACTACCTCCAGCTCACGGGGAAACAGAAAATGGCAAAGGAATTGCCAGCTTATCACCTGCTACGTGGAGCAGTAAGTCTCCTCCTCAGAAGCTGAACTGGGTCTCACCTCCAGAAAAGGAGCTCGTCACCAGGGACTGAGAGGTGCTGGAAATCTCTTGCCAAAATGAAAGTAAGGGAAAACCAAATGCACAGGCTGTTGGTGCTACACTCAGATCTTCATCCCTGCTTTGGAAGTTCTGCTTTTGACTTTGAGGTTTCACTACCTTGCTTGCTGAGAAAGAATAAAAACTCCCTGGAAGACAGCAACTGAGACAACACCGACTGTGAAGAAATCCCATCACTCTACCCCTCCTGCTGACTCCCCACCTCCTCTTTTTAATTTTTATTATCCTTCACACCCTTCTTCACCCACAGCTCAGATGTCCTGCTTTAAGCAGCAGAAAGGAGAAGTCAAGAAATCTATACAAGTCCATGACTATTCCCAAGGCTCTGAGCAGCAGCTGTCGCATCGATCAGACGGGCTGTTAACTTCATTCTGCTGCTACCGAGCGCTTGTCTACACTACAGAAAGTTTTATCACATTAGCTATGCTGGCATATCCTCCTCCTTCACAGCATGGAAGCAGCTATTCCAAGACACGAGCACTTTAAACCACCACCACTCAATCTGGCCGAAAACAAGGGATGAGCTAAACCCCACAGAAACCACTTTATGCAATACAGCTGCACCTACACTTACCGTTAGGTCAGCCTGAGCCCTACAGGTAAGAACAGCAGAAAGCCAAGGACTGGCACTCAGGATGCTGAAGAAGCCTGCCTGCAGAGCTGGGAATATGTGCAGGGTTCACGTACATACAGGTTTCTTCATGCCCTAAAACATCATTACTTAATTTGTTTAAGCAAGGACTCTGCAAATCACAGGCAAGTGTGCTCTCCGCTGCAGGAGGAGGGGATTTTTTCCACGCTTGGTTCCTCTGCAAGCAGTGCTTTGGAGGATGCTCTTGTCAGGGTAAAAGCCTAATGAGAGGAACCCACTTCCAAGAACCTGCTCGGGACTAGGGTTGCAATGGGGCATTTGTGCTCGTTTCAGCCTGCTGCTTGTTTCAGCACCATTCTGCTGGCAGCCAGGACAGAAGAAAAGAACAAATAAAAGCTCCCTCCCACATTCACCACAATCTAGCATGAACTAGTGACAGAAATAAGACATTACCAGATTTTAAAGGCAATAAAGATGAGGCAGTACACGTGGGGAGAAGATCTGGCACTGCAATTTTTCAGAGGCTATCTGCTTGCTAAATGCTGTACTTCACTGGCAGGCTTTCTGCCTGAGATGAAGGGTCTGGAGGACATTCAGGCAGTCAAAACCAAGAACATGCCGTATAACACACCGAGCTCGTGGGCCAGGCCTGGCTGAAGGCAGTAGACACCAGCTTTGATTGTTTCATTCAGACACAGCCAGTGAACATTCAGGGCTGGGAAAGACATATACCTGCGCTCTTTTTTTGTTACCAGAGGCCAACTGGCAGCCCCTCAGGGGGCAGCGATCCATACGGACCAATCCATATATCGGTCTGCTGCTTTGGTGGACGCAGAGATTCATTTCTCCCCGGGGTAGCTACTTACCATATATCAGAAGGGCCAATCAGTCTTAATGTTTCCCTCAAAAAAAAGTCAATACCTTATTATCCTAAATTCTTGGAAAATAAAAAGATGCCATAATTAAGTGAGCTGCATGAGAACACAAGATAAATCGGTAGCAGAATGCAGATTAGCATCCATGAGCAGTGATGTTTTCTTGCTCTATCCATAATGCCCAATTACAGGAATATAACTGGCGAGGAATATTGGTACCACAGGATGTACTGAGATCACAAGAGGAAAGAACACCAATGGACCCTGGGCAATGCATCCAAGCCTCTCCCTTCCCGCTTCAAAACAACAACAAAAAAAAGAGTAAAAAATATAAATAATAATAATAAAAATCTGGAAACATGCACCTTTCCCTCTCCACTTCCAAATACAATTCTCTCCAAAATTAAAAACAAAGTCACACTTAAAAAAAAAAAAAAAAAAAAGATAATAATGATTTGGTTTCTTGGTATGGCCCTGTTTATTCTGGAGCATTTCCACTTTGCTTTTACAAGCTCCTCGCTCTAAACACCAGAGGAAAAAAAAAAAACAACCTTGTGTAAAGAAATGATAGCAAAGATTCTCACAGAACATCCCAGTAGCTAAGGCTCAAAGAACAGTGCCAAAGATGAGACACCTCTTGGAGAATCAGTACTGGGGGCACCGTCCTTTCTCTCGATATCTTCTTCAAAAATACCCCTTCCCCAAAACTTTCATTTTGTCAGTGTGGATTATACCCACATACACACGGGATTCTCAAACACCAAGAGGCTGCACTGACACCTCAAGTTACTTGCATGCATTTGTAAGACCAAAACCAAAATTGCTCCTGCCAGTTCCCTGACCTGGCTGCTCCTCCCAACACTTCCGAAGCCAGATGTCTCCTCTGCACAACAAAGCCAATTTTCCTCAGTTCAGGAGGGACACGCAATAGGATTTTCTTTAGGCTATTCAAAAGGCAGCTACTGCATAATGCAGCCTATTTAAGGAGATTTTGTTAAAGTCAAATTTAATAATTTAGGAGATTTAAGAGCAGTATGTGTTTGAAAAAAGCTCAAATTGCCTAGGCACTGTGTGTCTTTTAGCTGCAGTCCCTGATTCACCAGACCAGACTTAATGTTGCAGGGATGAAGGTTATCATCTTTTGAGAACATTTATCAGCAAATAATGAGAAATTAGAATTCCAAGTCACTCAAATGTCAACTACTGAAGTTTAGCTTTCAAACAGTAAAAAAAAAAAAAGTACACATCAGTAAAATTGTTAGCTTGGAACACCGAAATAAACAGCATTGCTAAGCAAAAAAAAAAAAAAAAAAAGTTGGAAATTGCACTGGGCTGAGCTTTGTAGATTCACCGATCCGGCCACTTGCCAGCATTATCTTTTCAATTTGCAGAATCCACAGAGAGAAGCATCGTGATGTGACAGAGCGCACATTGTCCCAGGGGAAAGAAGCGTGGTTCGAGTCCCTGTTCTGCTCGGGGGTTGCTGAGAAATCCTGCCAGGAGATCCTCATTCTTTCCTGCAGGGAAATCTTTACTCCTCTCTAATGCTTTAACTTTTGCAAAGTGACCTTTCAATGCAGGCTAAGGGAAAGCAGAAACAAGCAGACAAACCCCATCCCTCCCCTATCCCCAAACAGCAACAGAGGGACCCACCACTTTCTATGGGGGCTCGTAAGCACGTCCTTGTCAGCGAACACTGCTCAGGTTGGCATTTGGTTTTGCACTGCAGAAGCCCTCATCCTTCTCCACCTGCCAACAAAACTCCCCCCACTCTTGCTATTATTTCCAAACCATTATCCAGCAGCCCGCTGTGAACACAGCACCAAACGCTACCCAGAACTTCCAGCCTGACATTTAGAAAATATTTTGCCACATGAATACAGCTCAAGCCCATACGATGGTCACCGGCTCATCACAACCACAGGTGTTTCCTCCCCTTCTGCCTGTGCTGTTATTAAATACACAGCAACGAGCCTGCCTCCAAGCACAGCTCTCCATGCGCTCCGTACCTGCTCACGGAGCTGCCGATGGGGCTGCGTTTGCCAGGCTGAGCAGAGCACACTTGGGAGGTTCACTCTCAGTGCACATCTCTTTAAAAACTATCAACTCCCCATGTGGCAGATGGCAAGTTTAATTTACTAGGCTAGGAAATTACTCTGCCATGGAAAATCACTGCAATGTGGGATGTATCTAACTCAGCAAGTCCATCCAAGACACAGGGCTGTTAATGCTACCCATTGATCCCAACCTTGCATAGCTCTGGCCAGCAGCTGTCTCCAGTACCAGCTAAAGCCTATGTGACCTTCTGATTTTCTTATTTCTTCCCAGCAACACACTGGATGTGTGCTTCCTCTGTTAACGTTGGATTTGCTACATGGTCATCGGGACAATTAGCTGAACAGCAGTGAGCAGAATGAGCAGTCTGCATCCTCAGAATCAGAACGAAGAGGCAAGGAAGAGCTTTTGTGTGTTTGTGCTGTGCTCAGGGTGGTGGAATTTAAAGACTGGGACACCTACGAGGGCAGCTTCCCTGTGCCAGCCTGGCATCACTATGGATGTGCAGACATCTGCCTGATAGACACCATTTTTTTGCAAAATACAGAGGAGCCATTAAAATGCACCAAGAAATACAGGAGAAACCCTCATCTGAAGACAAAAAAATGAGCAAATGTGAGCAGTTAGCAGCATGCACGATGTTCCAAAGAGACCCTGCAAGGCCCAGCGACAGGGGCCTGTCCGAATGAAACACAACATAAGCACACAACGTGCTCAGCACAAGTACAAGCAGAAACTCATGCCATGGGATTTCAAGCACTCAGCCTAAATGCAGTCAGGAGGACCTGAAAAATTTAAACAGCTCTTTTTAAATTTTCAACCATCTCATACAAGCAAGAGGAAAGCGAGAAACATGGCTTAAAGCAATTACTGGAGAAGGCCACATTTTACTATCGCATCAGACACCTTTCCAAAGAACATCAGAGACTATTTATGGATGCTGTCAACATCTTCTGGTCCTCTGAAATAAAACAGTTTCTTTTTGAGCTCTCCCAATGCAAGAGGCTCTCAAAAATGAAAGCTGGGATACAATAATCCACATCCACAACCATCTGAAAGGTCTAGGAATTAAAAATCTTGGTACAAAAAATGTAGAGCACTGGCCCTGACCCAGCAAAGCACTTAAGCATCCAAGTGTTCCCCCTTCAGCTTCAGAGGGCCAGTTTACACACCTAGAGTTACAACATGTCACAGGGCTGTGCTGGCTCGGGACCAGATAGCTCAAAAATGTGCAAGAGACCACCCCTGGTTCAGCTTTACCTTGCAGCACTCAGGATCTCCTTGACCATCTCCTTACAGAAAACAAAAACAGGAACAGGAGCAGGACGCTCGCTGGAGCCAAAGCATGTCAGTCTGACACACATTTTCCAGCTGCAAATGGCTTCTCTTGTAAGAAGGATCACTAAAAAAAGGGCATATAGTGGACAGAGGAAGACAGCAGCCACTGTGACAATGCATGGCACAAAGAAATCGGCACT
Organism: Netta rufina; assembly: GCF_964035555.1. Taxonomy (NCBI): domain Eukaryota; kingdom Metazoa; phylum Chordata; class Aves; order Anseriformes; family Anatidae; genus Netta; species Netta rufina. The sequence goes on along the minus strand of NC_140145.1, from coordinate 4,018,773 downwards.
GCCTGCAGGTAATTCAGCCTCCTGAAGCTCTGCTCACCTCGATGCGACCCTGGGACGAGTCCTCCCCCTAGTGACACCTCTGCGAAGGACAGAGGCACCACACGTCCTACCTCTGCGAGGTGACAGGGGATGCTTTGAAGGGCTGGTACTGGCACCAGCAGTCCAGCTCTCCCTTCGGATGGAAAGGGGCAGAGCTGAACTGGTGCTGGTGCTCATCTGGGGAGGTTTCTTTTGCTTCGTGATTAACAACAGCTAATGCAAAATATTCCGTAACAAGTTCTTCCCGATACCACCTGCTGGAAACTATCTGCGAGGATGCAGGCGACGCATGGTGCATGAACGTAGTGATCTGTTCATTTATCACAGCACGAGGAGGAACTCTCCCACACATACACACAGAGGGGTGCTGGCTCCTGACGCTTTGCAGTGCCTTTACTGCTTTTGCAGTATTAAAGTTTAATTACTTTTTAACTTAGATACTTACACAGAACATAAACCGCTCAGAACGATAACTGTCAACCAGCCAAGACCTCTTTGGCAGGACTTCGGGATCATGTTTTACTCTTCTGGTGATGGCAGCTCTGGCACAGAATTGCTTCAGTTCTGTAAAAGTATGTCTATATATGTTTGATCCCTTTGGGGAGACTGCCAAAGTACCGAGATTAATTAGCAACTTACCCAAAATACACTCTCTATTAGATCTTAAAGGGTTCCTTGTCACAGAATGCTTTATAAAAACACATTTTGAAATATTAATGAATCTATATGACAAAAGATGACATTTTGAACTCCGTCTCAGTGCCCATTCTCATCTCCACACTAAGTAAAATGACTTTTATTAGTTTCATGACAGCTCTGCACTTACATCAGCTTTGCAGAGCTGTAGCCAAATCATGGAAAAGAAACTCACTTGATGGACAAATAGAGCATCGTTATGCTCCCAGCTACTGCGACGTCCTCAATCAATATAGCTTTGAAAGTAAATAAGATGACAGGGATGCATTCAAACAGATGTGTGACTACGCTGCAGAAATAACTACAAAGGCTCTTAGTAATTGTGTTGAAATGTACAGTTGTAGTGCCTTTCCCAAGGGAGCAGAACAAGGGACAGGTACCAATTCATTTGCCTAAACCCTGGCAAAACATTACAGACTGGAAGCGGTCTGTGTCTGCCAGTGAAACCAGGACAGGGACAACAACTTACTCCTGGATGGTTCGTTTACTAGTCTTTCCCAAACTGGTTGTGACCATAAATTAAATTTCTATCAGAACTCAAAGCCAAAAGAGGTGGGGCCTGTGTTGAGCCACTTACCCTTATGAGGCCTTTGCACAACAGCTGATACACAAAGCCATTAAACTTAATTAAACCCAACAATGGAGGAGTCAACCCTTAAAAGAAGGCTTCCCTACAGAAGTTACCACCGGTGAGATATCTCCAACCATGTGCCCAAGGCAAATGCTCTTTTATTTCAACCTATTTGCAGGGCAGCAGGGCGTTGTGCATGTCCTTGCTCAGTGCTCAGTGCTGTACTCAATGAACCACGACGCAGAGAATCCCCCCGTGCACCAGCTACCTGCGGCAGAAAAGCAAGAAGGCTCCACAGAGAGGCTGTCAAGGAGCCTAAAACATCTCTACAGAAGTCCTAATGATGACATTTTGCAGCAGTGCCTCGTGTTGAGAACACCAGCTCAGAAAAATCACACTTGGTTCTGAGCAAAATTGTAATCCCCTGAGGAGAGAAGGAACCGTCCTACCTCTGTGGGTGCTAAATGCTCTGTTGGGAGCAGTGCTTCCCACAGCACTGTGCTGCTGGCCAAAAAGCAGAGTTTCTCAGGGAAAAGCATGCTTGTTCCAGCCTTCCAGAGGCTGTGCTTCAGCCAGTTCAGAGCTGGCACCTGGAGTGTGTGCTTGCCTGCAGAAACCGGCACCAGCAGTAAGCCTGGGAACTTCAGGGCAACCAGGCACACATTGCCTTGCTTCCTCTGACTCCCAGACTAACAGAGTAAGGTGACAGCTAGGCAAGAAGCAGCAGAGCACCAGCACATCCAGTCCCCTGGCAGTCCCAGCCTGTATGAGCATGGGCAGGGGGCACTGCATAAGAACCTCACAGTAATTAACTGCACCACCAAGGGCTTGGCGCTGCCAGAGCCTCACTGGGACAGCCCAAGACCGCACAGTTACAGAACTGGATGTTACTGTGGTTCTGCTCAGCGTACTGATGCTGCTAAAAATAAACCAGGAAGACATTCCTCACCTAAGGCTCAGGAGGGTTCTGGTATGCAGCTGAGTCATGCACCAATCATTAAAATAAACACTTCTCAATTTCTGGTTCACGCTCCATCAGCACAAGCCAAAAACACAAGCCTTTTGTGCATATCGAAAAAGCAACACTGCGCCCGCTGAAACAAGGCACAAGGAAGCAATCTGAAGGTCAAGGTCTTCTGGAAACAATTGCAGTAACAAGAAAAAAAAAAGAGAAATTAAGAAAGGAGGAAGTAAGAAAAAGATCACACGCACTTTTTTTTCCCAAACAGAATTGGAGAGAACATGTTCAGTGCTTGTGGAAGACATCAGACTGACAGCAGCATCCTTAGCCAACAGAGCAGCACAAGCCTCCCCCGCCTTGTAGCACCACACTCGTTTTGCTTGGCTAATTGTAATGCTCTGCACTGCCAACAGATCACCTGTGCCAGAAGCTCGGTGAAGTTATTAGCACCAGGTCAACGCAAAGATGTATCACATGAGCTCAGCTTTTGATGATTTGTCATTTTCCCACCCTGGTCTTATCATGTAGAATATATCTCAGCTGTCATTCGTGTCCAAGTTACACAGAGGGCATGTGTATACGCAGGTATGCTTACAGGTCAGGGATTCTAGAAATGTGAGCTACATTTTAAGCAGATGATGCTTACACTTGAGTAAGAGAAAGCTATCAACCTTCTTACACGTACAATTGTCCTGCCACTGAAGGCATCTCTGCTACTCAAGTATAAGGCCATACGTAATTAGTGTGACCGATTTTCAACACCTCTGTAGAACTGAATCCAACAAGCTGGATTAGGCTAGCCAAAAATGTTATAATTTTCTTTCTTCATTACTTTAACTTGAAGCATTCTTTTCACATGCTCAAGATCCTCTTGAAAAGTTTCACAGTAACTGCTTACGCTCTAGTGATTTCATACAATTTCTAGTCACTTTTTCCTACAGTAGACAACAGTGCATGAACACACCATGGATGTGCAGCCTTATTCTAAGAAGACAGTGCAGCTTTCTAAGTTACATGTTGGTTTCACTTAACCACGGGAAAACAAACATCGACACAACTTCAGGAAAAAGATCCTGGCTGCTATTGTAGTGTTAAAAGAAAAAAAAAAAAGAAAAACACAGCAAAACCCACAAGATCTCTCAGTTAAGTAAATGAAAGACATCCAAACATCAGCGCGTTCATTTTTCTAAAGCCTGAAGCATTTTAGCTTGCACACAGGCACCTTTGGGACAGCAGTCTTTCTTCTTTAGCTCCACACTTAAAGATATGCAGAATTCTGGATAAATAAGCCAGGCAACCCGTAACACTGAGCGTTCAGAGCCCCAGCTCCCAGAGTCTGTGCACTGAGCTGGCAGAATATGCTCTGTCGTGTCCTGCAGTCGGTGTGGTCTCACAAAAGGTGAGGCCTGCCCCAGATGCACGAACTGCCTGAAACCAGCTGATTTTGCAGATCCGCTGTCACACGTTTCCTTCTTGTGTCTTTCTGACATATGGGTTCAAACAGCGACCAGGGGAATTCAGGGTGGGACGAAATCCTCCTTCCCAGGTCAAGCACCCACTGCCCTTCCTTCTCCCACCCACAAGTGACCCCGATCTCTCCAGCTCTTTTCTTTTCCAGGGCATTTGCTATGTGAGTGTCTCCTGCAGGCACCCCTGCCCCAGGAGTAACCCCACAGGATCAGAGCTTGGCTACAGGTACAAGCTGCAGTTTCAAGCTCAGTCTCAAAATTCACTGTTCCAGTTTAAAACTCGTTACACGGGCTGAGCTCACTGCTCAGTCTGCTTACCCAGCCCCTGAGAGCCAGGTTTAAAACTGCCCTCAGAGCTCTCAGCCCTCTGAGTGCTCTGTTTCATCTTACAAATTACTTCGCCGTGGAGGTGAAAAACCTTCCTGCTGCTTTAGGCACGTAGGAACAGCAACAAAAGAAAAAAAGATGACGATTTAAGTCACACAATCTAAAATGTTTCTTTTAAAGCTTCATTTTTACGCTTTGCAATTGATACACCTGCCTTTGGATCTTTCCAAGGGACCTGCCTCTCCAGCAGTCACCCAGACCAAAGCCACACTATCGGATGGCTACAAGCACCTCAATCCTAATGGACACAACGCTACTGCAAAAGGTTCGATGTTCTCCGGGTTTTAGAGGTGAGCACCTGAGGGAGACAGGATGCACAGAAAGGCTGCAGCAAAGCCAAGAGCCGGTTGCCCAAGTCACCAGTTTCATCCAGCCCTGAACACGACCAGCGAATTGCCCGAACTTAAAATTCACACAGCAAAAGGGGAAAAAAAAAAAGGGATGTATAAAGGGGAGAGGTAAGTTTTTACTCAAAGCATTTTCACAATGATCTTCCAATGTTTGACAGCACAAATACCAGGGCAGCAGGCAGGCAGCGGGGTCCCCAGGGTCAGGACAACTGGCTGGGGCTGCAGAGGCCACGCTGCTCCCCCCCAGGCCAGTGCCAGCTGAGCACCATGTGAACGGCTCCAGCATCTCCTAGAGGAACCTCTCTGCTACAGCTGCCCAGCGGCTGAGCTCAGCAGAGCCACAGCAGCCCACAACAGAGGACAAGGGAACAGCATTTTACCTACAGGTTGGATTTGCTGTTTCTAGAGAAGAGCCCAATGGTCCAGGCCTTGCCACACGCTGTACAGCTTGCTGAGCAAATCACCTCTACCAGGCCAGGACCACCACTCAGGGATCACGTTTCACTTGACACTACAAGCCCCAGCAAAAGCAGAGGCCCCTGAAGTAAGAGCTGGACACGCCTGCCAGCCACTACAGCACCTTTAAGCCCCTTAAAAAACTCAGGGACTGATGTGGCTGAGAGGAGGGACAGAAAAGCCCTCTGGCCCCATTCTGCTGTCACAGACTCCCCATTTTTCAGAGTGAGGGGAAGGAACGCCCTCCATCCCATCCACCCCAAGAACCACCTTTACTTTTGCTCAAAGCTACCTACAAACCCAACCTGAAAGCTGCTACCCATGTGGGAAGGGCCTCCCCCAGGCCAGGCGAGTGTGGGCAGCAGCCCTGCTGGGCCAGAGCCCAGGGGTTCATTACCAACCCACCTTCCTAATGAACCAGGGCTCATTACCAACCCACCTTCCTAATGAACCAGGGCTCATTACCAACCCACCTTCCTAATGAACCAGGGTTCGTTACCTCCACCTCCCCATGCAGAGCACAAGTCCCAACCCAGCCCAGCCCTGAGGACTTCCTGCCAAGGGGATTTGCAGAGCTAAGAAGTCAATCCCACAGTGGGATTAGCTGTTCATACAGACAGAGCAAGCACTGCCAGAACGATCAGCACTAATAACAGGAGCGTTAGAAAGGGAATTATGCCTCATATCTCTGGCACTGAGTTAGTGCAATGCTCAGAGGTCAATATTCAGAGGCTGAAGATGGAAAACTACCCCCCTCTTACCTTTGGAGCACTGGGGCTTGTCAAAGGCAGGCTGTCAGGAGCCACTGGGTGTCTTATTTAAGACTCTGAGATGGGACAGCCCTTTTGGTAGCTGAGCCCCTCTGCCTCACCCCCCCAGAGGCTGCGGAGGCTCCAGGGAAGTTATGCCCTTGCTTTGCTCCTGACATCACTTTGCCACGTGCACTCATCTGGCTTTGTCCCCATCGGACACCACCAAAGCACTGAGAATTGAAAACGTGCATTAAGAATCAGTGGAAATATTTTATCTGAAAACCTGTCAAATCGGACATTTGATGAGGGGAAGCCAGAATTCCTGAAAAGGAAACAGTTTGCAGAAAAGTAAAGCTGCAACTCCAAAAGCTTTACATAGCTTACTCTCCACATTGCCTTTGTTTAAACAGCAGCACATCCACGTTCTCCATCCACACTCCCACACACAGCACGCTGCACGTCCTCCCCTTCCCCTCCCACCCACAGATAAACTGGCTCTGGAAACAAAGCTTGTGCAGATAACCGTGGAAGCTCTGAAAAAAGGACAATGCTGTTCCCCGTAGGGAAGTGAAGATACCCACGTAAATGAAGTTGTCTGCTTGGGATATTGTTCTGGTCTCTTGAGGATAGGATCAAGTACATACCTTATAATTAATTTGTTTGTCATTTGTGTAACACATCCTTATTCCTACCCACTGAGATTACTCATAGCTTAATTTTCTCTCTCTTTTTTTTTCTTTTTTCTTTTTTCTTTTTCTTTTTTTTTTTTGTGTTGTTGTTGTTGTTTTGTTTAAATCACAGCCATTCCTATTAGGTAAAACAGCCTGAAATTCAATCTTCACAGACAATGTAAAGCAGCCCTAAAGGAAACTCACACCTAGATCCCTCCGCTTTCCTTCCAGTGATCAGAAACAATAAAACAGCTATTTATGAAACAGAAAGGTCGATCTAGGATGCACTTCTGCAAGGGACAAATGCACATTACAGCTAGGGGGTGGGAAAGTTTGAGACACAATGCTACTGGCCTAAAGGGGTTTTGGTTATTAACTGTGTGGAAGACACCCCCACTGCAGCACAGTGAAAATCCAGACAGGAATCATTCCCTGGTCATGCAACAGTGAGCTGTGCAGTCACCCTGCAACGTTTTATTGATAAGGCTCCACTAATTTCGTGTTAGTCAGGCACATGCAATCAACCATCAAAAATCAGATCTATAGCACAGGTGGTTTCAAACTAGACACAGAAGCACATGGCCTAGGAAATGCAGGGCGGCTGGCAAGGCACGGAGCAAGACTCAAGAAGCTAACTTGGGGCTAGTGTTAGGAGGCAAGGATTACGACATGCTGCATTAACACAGAGGAACATCTTACCAACAAGAAAGTAATCAAGGAATAAGTGACTGAAGGCAACATTACAGCAATCAGGCTTCAGCCCTGGAAGCTGCAGGCAGTTTTTAAAGGAGATGCTACCAAAGAGCCTCCGTGACTGTGAATACATAAGCTGTTTCCACAACTTTAGTCACACACCTCAAGTAGCAAGGCAGTATTTGCAAAAGATCTCCCCCCAGGAAGCCCAATTCTCAAAATTGGGCAGCCCTAAAGGCAGCAATAAGCATATTAAGCGTCATCAGAACTGCCGTGATTAAGCGACTTTGCTGATTGACTGTTTAATACAGCCTTGTTTGTTTGCTTTCTTTCTTACCTGCTGATGTTGCCTGGCTCCCGCTGTGATAGACTTGACGAGAGTGTCTACTAATGGCTTACACATGATCTGTAACAAAGAAAGACCCAGTCTCTTATTAGTGGTTTGCTGACAGAAAGGTTTCTTTTTCAAGCAAAATGGTCTATATTTTACACAGCTTTTTGAGCAAGAAGAAAATGCTGCAAGAAAAGTGCCCAGAGACCAGCAACAGCTTATTTGAAAATTAGCAGCTTCGCTCACACCAGCCTGGGTGAAATCTTGGTCACAACAAAATCAGCAGCAAAACTCAGAGCTTGGAAAAATCTGGCAAAGATTTCACCTCCTGTGTTCTGCCTGCTTCTTGATTTAAGCCTGTATCTGCCTGGCACTTTATGGAGGCAGTTCACTTCATGCACAGGAACAGTCCCAAAGCAGAGGAGAACACGCTGAGTTAAAGTATCAGAGCTTGGGGACAGGTCTGATCCCATGAGCTACAGGGACCAGAACTAACTCCCAGGAGGAAAGCCTCTGTAGAGAGGTTATCTTAAAGTTGCACCCTGCAACAATTCTTCATAGAAACAACATTTCCAGAGTAGGGGTTACTGTCAGCAAAGACTGCTGAATCTCTTTTCTGGCATAATCCAACAATTTCTAGGCTTCTATACAAAATCCTGCCAACTTTATGGCGAGAAAGAATCCAGGCACAAGAAATGAGAAAGCACGTGGATTGCAAACACCTAACTGGCAGACCTCCCGTGCTGTCTATCAGGCACTCAGAGGTCTGGCCCTAACAAAACATGGATAGCAATTTGCTGCAAAGTTCACTGAGGTCTTGTGTAGATGGTTATTTCAACCACACCACCTAAAATGGCTTCTTTTGGGAGGTAGGAAGACTACTAAAGGAACAGATAGCTCTAGCAAGTGGGTAAAACCCAGCTTTAGAAAGGCCAGCAGCTACATAAATCACTACTTTTGTTTTATAAAAGGGATGAGCTTAAAGACTTAAAAAGGCATTTCTGCAAGGAACAGTCATTTGGAATCCACAGGCTCTAAAAGAAACCTGCAGATCTTTTTAAGCTTGCTCTCCAAGTGCACAGCATGTAACTCTCCTCTTCCCCTCATTTCACTGTCTCACATAGGTGGTGCCATGGGATGGTGTCCTAAGAAATGTGGCATGCAAAAGAGCTTTTTCCTTAATGGATTCCCTCCTTCTCTGGAAGTATGGAGCACCTTCCCCTGTTACACAAACCTGTGTCTCCTCCCACCCTCCCTTCAGACATCAGTTCTAAAAAGTTGAAGATCCTTGAGAAAGGGTTTCTGGCTGCTGTCTCTATCTCTTCCTCTGACGTAAAAATTGCTGAAGAACCTTATGGCATCCAGACCCACGGATGGTTTCATAAAAACTGGCTGTCCTTATAGTGGAGAGCAGCTCTAAGCATGGGTGAAGTCTGCAGGAAATGCCTCAAAGATTGTGGACACTGACACTGTCTGAAGATCCAGTTTGCAGATTGGACTCCAATTAGATTCTACATCCTACAGCCTTCTTGGAAAAAAAAATGAGAAGCGGAGCATGCAGTCAGAGCGAAGTTGACCAGAAGCTGTAATAGCTGTTTAAACAACCTGGCCCCTCCTGCCTTTGTGCAAGCATTGTTCATCCACGTTATCTCAAATGCTGGTAAGGAATTAGAGCTTCTTAGGGCATCCTTTAAAGAGCAGCCCTCTATCCATCTACATTCTCCATGCTCTATCCCAATCCAAACCACAAAGGAGATCCTTGCCTTCTGCAGCACTGCTACCAAAACATGCAGTGTTAAGAGTTTAAGAAGGTGAAAATCTGAGAAAACCGTGCAGCAGTTTTAAAAGCCCGCAAAAAAAATGGGAAGGTTTCTCTCCCTACTTTCAGCAGGCTTACAGCTGTGTTTTGGAGCCACCAGCAGCCAGGCAGCAACACTTACTGGGAAGCGGGTGAAGAGATCGAGAAACATGGAGCTGGTAAGGGCGCTGTTGCGTTTAGTCAGGAACTGCGTCAGTGCCTCCTGGTACACTGCAGTCACTCTCTCCACATCCAAGCAGCCAGTGCTCAAAACCTATGGGGAAAAAGCAAAAGATAAAAATTTCCTCTAAAACACAAGAATCAATCATTGCTAAATGAAGCAATTTATTTCTACCAGTGCACAGATTTTTCCAGTAGCTAGATATTCTTGGGTAGTTTATATGATACAGGCATATGAGCTAGCACATAGAACCAAGACAAAACAACAAAGCAGGTCCCAAATGTGCTCTCCTAAGTTCCCACAGCAGAATGATCACGTTAGTGAAGCGCTGCAGAGAAGCCCTCATGCTGATCAGGGACCCAGCAGTCCCAGAGATGTGTAAATGCTCTAATATCCCCCTCTGGTGGGGAACAAGAAACCCGAACACACAACTGAGACCTGCAGAGGCCATGTGGATCTGAACTAACAGCACAGGGCTGAACAAAGGGTGCAGCACCACATCCTGACCTTCCTGATTGCTCTCATCTTGCCAGGGAAACACAGCTCTCTAGAGCAGGAAAAATTAAGGCCCAGGTGATCAAAGCTGGGATCTTCACAACAGCAGATGGGTGTTTTGCAAGCTTCTGCCCAAGGAATTTTTCCACAGCCATACAACAACTTAAAGCCATGTTAATGCTGTGCCCTGTTCTCAGGTCAAACTCCTACTGCTACTGCAACTGAGCACAAGCTAGACTGAAGATGTGAGGGTCTTAAGTGCCTATGCTTAGCACTTACTTGATGTACCTACCTGTAGGGGAAAAAATTGATCCCTTCCTACGCAAATGTTTACTACAAAAAAAAAAATACTCTGTAGTGACAGGTTTTTCTATAAATTTGGGTCTGTTCTAGTTTCATCTTGTGGCTTACTGAAAAGCTCCAGAACACGCTCACAAAGAACTGCTCACTGGAAACAAACCTCATTTGTCTCTGGTTCCCTCCTACAAAACCTTTTAAGACTCAACACAGCACCAGCAGCAGCACCCAAACTGGACTGTGTCGCTTCCCGAAAACCACCAACTCCCTTCAGCTGCCGGCTGTGGTCTCAGACCAGAGCCCCGTTCCCACAATAACAGCCTTTGCTCTGAAGCTGCACGAGGATGGAGCACGTCTCACCCAACACGCGTGGTGTTTATATTCTCCAAACATCTCCTCCTTTGTTTCTCTTTCCAGGAAGGCCCAGCACAGAACAAGAGCTGCTTGGATTAGCACTCCTGGTCTCTCGCTAAGCCTTAGAAACACTCACTATCTTTTCAGCTGCTAATAATATCTCAGTGTTTGTAATTTCCAGGCCCTCCTCAGTCATGAGGAAGCCCTGTTTATTTTCCTCCCCCTTGAAATGTCAGCAGGATTAAGGCACTAAGCCCTGCACATAGTTTAAGAGGTTCAGAGGCAAGTACAGCCTAGCTGGAGAAACCCTGCTCCCTGATTTCTAGCGGAAGGGACTGCACCAAGCTGCCCAACACACAGGGGCACCAAATTCAGAGAGCTGTGAATTCAGCAGAGACAGCAGGTGACAGGGAAACATAGCAAGGCTCCCCAGGTGCTCCGCTCACAAAGCAGAACCAGATGAAGACCCTCCATGCAAACAGCTGCCACTGAGATCTGGGCTACTCCTCTCTCTCTTCACTCTGAGATTACTCAGTCCAAATCTCAGGGAGAGAGGAGTTCACCCTCATCCACCACTGTCCCGTGTACCCCTGCTCCTCAGCACCCTCCCAGAAAACACACAGACTGCAAAGAGCTTAATGCAAAGAACAGCAAATAAGTCAGGAGGGCAGCGCAAATACACGTGAGGATAAACTAACCTGGATCCGCTGTGTACCAGCAGCCCCTGCTGGCTATGGGCAAGCAGGCACTGCAAACACCGAGGGTGAGGCAGAAGGGAAGGGGAATGCGACAGTTTATGGCATGGAAAAGAAATCATGGAGATGGCTATCTGCAGACAGCGGAAATAGGGAGATGGGATAGGCAATGCCCACTCAGCAGAACAGGGTAATGCAAGTTCACTGGCAAAAACACTGCCGTGACAGCAGCCTGCTGTCTTACCTGACAAGCCTGTGGGATGGCGTTCTTCTGCTTCTTTGGCACAGAGACAGGAGCTGGAGACTTGTCAGACACACTGCCTTTCAACACTTTGAGCAGGTACAAGGAAGCACTAAGAAACAAAAAGGGGGAGAACATAGCAGTTACCACAGTGCCACTGCAAATCCACCTGAGGGCAGAGGCCAGGTGATGCGGGCAGCCTGTTCCCTCCCGGGAGAGGTTAAAGAGCCTGAGAGGGTCCCTTTCTGCAACCTAACCCACTCTTGCAGATTTAAAGACAAATCTCAGGAGGCTGCATCCTTTCACTGGCTGTCACTGCAGTCACACACATCTTCACTACCAGCCTCGTTTCCTCAAGCACTTGCTACCAGTTTTGACTAGCACAGTTTCAGAATTCCTGCATTTGCCCACGATTTGAGAGCCTGCAGAGCCCAGCCAGTGCTGCAGCCCTCCCAGCCTGGGCTGCTGCGTGCCTGCAGAACTCAAGTAAATCACCTGAGAGAGCCTGCAGACAGCCTGCTGCTTTTGAGAAGTGTTGTCTTAACTGAACATGCACACAGCAGCTCCACTGGCACTGCCAGAAGGTGTCAGGGAGCCTTGTGGCACACGCAGCCAGCCCTGCACTGCCAGGAATTGCCATGGGTCCTGCGCAACCATGGGCTAGGGGTGCTGCAGGGCCAGCACTGCCCAGCGGCACTGGGTTGACCATGCAGCATGTGCCCACTAAATAAAATTATGTTGAGAAATCCCAGATGGAGTCTGAAAGTCTCCCTGAATCTGCCTGCAAGCCACAAGAGAGCCTGCTGGTAAACGGCACTTCTGTTTGTATCAGGGAACAGCAAGATTACACGTTTCCTAGTAGATTCACATGTGGCTTATCCTAATTCACCTGTAGGCAGTGGCAAAGGAATGAACACTTGTACAGACAAGAGCCACAGTCACTGCTGTTTGCACTGAGCCACCACGGAGACAGGAAACCCCAGGATTTACAGAATGATCATTGCAGATGGACCATAAATTACACTCATCCCTGCACTGAATCACACACAATTCATTACTCTCTGATGAAGCCTCCTGGGAGCATTTTCCATCACTATTAGCAAAGCTGTATGAGGCAACTGCTGTATCACAGAGCCCCTAGAAGATCATCACCAAAAAACGGACATCTCTGTTTCAAAATGCTTCACACTGTCAGGATGTGTCCTCATGTAAACTAGTCCTCATGTAAACAGACACAGGCAGCCAGCCTTCATGGAGCCTCTCACTTTTGTGAACTGTTTAACCAGCAACATTATGCCTGCTTACAGACCAGCCACAGTCACAGCCATGCCCACAGAGCTGACTGGAGAAGCTCCTTCTTAACACTTACCTGAAATAATAGAGAGCCACTGAGGAATCAGTGTGCTTGCAGGCTTTTTTCACAAGCCTCTCCACAAAGGCGTGCAAATCATCTTGCAGGGCTTCCACTTTCTTGCAGTACTGCTTAGCTCGGCACAGTGAGTTCCTGAAAGAGCATTGAGAACAAACTCAAAGCCATTACCAACAGAAAGAGCTCTGGAGAACACGACTATGAACCCTTATCACTGGGCTTAGTGCAACACATACACAGACACGGTGCTAGCTCTGGGCAGCAAAAGAAGCAGTCTTTGCTGGGGCAACAACTGCTCTTCACCTCAAGCAACTTACTCAGGTGGCAAAGTCAACTCTCCTCCAAAGCTCCCACGAAGTGAAGCTGGCTGCCTCAAACTCTGCTACTGCAGAACTGCTTCTTAGCAGCAGGTAGAAAGCAGCACTGAAAGCACCTCAGAGCAGTGCTGAGGATGGCAGGGAGTGGTGCACAGAGGCCACACCACACACCGTGCATTATGGCTCCATCTAGCTTGTATCCTGCTTTATTTGTGGCAATGAGCAGCGAGAATTTGCACTTTGCCTGTCTTAATAATAATTTGTTGTGAGTTTTATTCCAGCCACAACAGGAACTCTGTAAGCGTAGGGAGTTGTCACACAGTCTGACTCAGAGGTCAGAGGCCCACAGAGATATTCAGCAATGTGGTACTGTGCCTGCAGCACCAACTGTTCGTTCTGTAGGTCTGACACTTGACTCTTTAAGTCCCTTAGACTAGAAAACCCAGATCCTGATTGCTTTCCTGCAGGTTATAGCTAAGCACTGTCTACGTGTGTATGTACAGTAATCTAATTCTCCATCATCTATAAGCACAGCAATTGTCTCCAGTGTTAAAAAGACTCATTTCTAGGATTCAGTCAACACTACTGGTGCCTATCAAAAGCCCTCACCAATTAGCTGGAGGATTACGGACACTTACGTGAAGATAAGAGCTGTTTTCTGCAGGAAATCAACCTCCTGCTTGTCCGAGTCTGAGCTCATGCACTGTTCTATCACCTGAAGCAGAGGCTCGATGATGTCAAACACCAGGGGGTTCTCTGGTTGCTTACTGAGGAACACTTCAATCAGATCCAGCACCTGCAAACGTGAAGTTACTGAGCTGAGAACTAATGCAGACAGGAAAACATGATGGATCTACCCGGCACAGCTCCTTCAAACAGAGCAAGGTACAGGGAAGGGGTTTGAAGAAAACTGTACTTGCAGCTGAGATCAGTGTACCTTCTGCTATCAACTGTAATGCCGCAGCATGAGACCGTAGAGATTTGAAGTTTGAAACTGAAGATTAAAAGCTGCTGGTTGACTTCAGCCTATTTTTTGCAGTGACATCATTTAAAAAAGCAGTGTCACTGACACCCAGCCAGACCTGCAGCCACTGCAACTTGGCACAGATCCCTGTTAGCTCCACTGACGGATAGCTCTTACCCCCACGAGTCCCCTTTGACCTACAGACACCGCATTACCATAAAATCATCCTCTTATTGCCCAGCATTGAAACAAAACTGCAGTGAAGCCAATGGTCACTACACTAATCAGCCTTCCTCCTAGCTACCCTGACACCAGACATTTGGATGCGTGAGCAGCTGCAGCTGTCCCTGGATGCCCCAACACCCTGGACAGCCCATGCTGACACCAGGTGGCCTCAGGTCAGTATTACAGACACAAATAACCAGGGGGTGTTAACCACAACCCGCCGGAGTTAATGAGCCTAACAAGGCAAGAAAAGCTTAGGCTGCAAGGTTACAGGAGAGGTTTTGTGTGTTTGTTCACACTAAGGCACATCATAACTAACGTTAAGTAGCTCGTGGCTTGCAGTAGGCTACAGCCAGCACGCTAGTTCACCAAAGCTCTTTGCATCAGACACAGATCTCATACCTTGATCTTGAAATCTCTCCGCAGGATCTTCTCTTTCCGAATCCTGTCTCTCTCATCCTTCTTTGCCTGGATCCGTTTCTGCTGCTCCGCAAAGAGGGCCGAGATGTTCTTGTCCAGGGCCATCATAGCCTCATCATCCAGATCTTCATCACTCTCATCTTCTCCCTTTTGTTTTTCAGAATGCAAAAGCCACATGTCACTCCATGGACTTCAAAAACAGCTCCCAGCCCTCCCCTGCCTGGGACTGCCCTGCCTCTGCAGGGAGAGGAGAACCATGGCCACTTCAGGGCAAATTCACAGTGGGGATGTTGCTACCTCCAGACCCAGAACAGCAACATGGAGAAGGAAAACAGATGCTTAGACCACTGAGAAACATAGTTCGTATTTCCTGTTAGGTAATCCTGGCTGCACTGTACCAACACTTAGAGCTAGAGGACTGGGAGAGGAAAGAGGCCTGGGGTTTGGACACTAGCTCCCTCTGCGCTGTTTTTCCTTCAATAAAGAGGTTAATATGCTGCTATGTTCATAAACTTTATAGGAATCATTAAGCCACACTCCAGCACTGCTACAAGGAGGCTCCAGAGTGGCCCACTGGGATCACACTCCTCCTCACAGGCTAGCCAACACAGACACCACATAGCAGTATCTCAGTGCTTTAGTTCACATCAATCTTCTTTATTGCAGGCAGGAAAACAAGTTATCAGGCTAGACTAGGCAAGCAATAGCACTCAAGGCACACTAACAATAAATAAAAGAAAAAGTGACTTATTGGCAGAGCTTTCTTTGACGATCCTGACCTCCTGCATCAAATGCCATACAAAGATGATTGCCAGTGTTATCACCACATAGGCTCAGATAAGATGCAGGGATTCAATAATCTTTCACTGCCCCAAACCTCCTGGTATCAAAGTAGACACTCAAAACATACCAATACATTCTGTGCTTTGAGAACATTCATCAGCTGACTGCGAAAATCTTCATCAACTTCTTCATCTTTTTCCTCGTCTCCGCTGTCATTCTCTTCCTCAGTGTCATCTTCATCTGAGGAGTCCTCACTTTCTTCATCATCCTGAGGAAGAAAAGTTCATCTCCTGACCTATCCATTCTTCAAGCCCTACTTGATTCCCGATTCCCAGGTGTGTAACTTCAGAAATAAAAGCTCAAGTCTCCCCTCACCCCATTATCTTGTCTACAGCCCTCAGATTGAGGTAAGGACACCTCAGCTAACAACAGAGATAACAGGTCTTCACAGGAGCTAAAAGCAGAGCATAATACAGGCTTCTCTGTCACATTAAACAAGTTTTAAAGAGAAGATTCCAAGGAAGAAATGAATTAACAGCCCCCATCTGACTTTCCTTTCTGCTAATGCCTGTAATGCTTTGTGACTCGGATCTCTGTAGTTCTTAGAATCTGAGATCTCAAATTCAGGTTACTGTGCATCGCAGAAATGATTCAATGTGTGCCTGCCAACGAGAGGCCTGTGCTAACCTCAGGATGCAGTTGTTTGTTCTCAGGAAGCCTCACCTATTCAGACAGCCATACCTACAACAGCGTTTTCCTTCAAGCCCAAGAGACTAATAAATTTGTACTTCCAGCAAACCATTTCTGTGTTGCACATTTAAAATAAATCCTAGTAGAACAACAGCTATTTCATTCAAGACAGAGAAATGCAGTTACATCTATTACCACAGATCAGCAGAAACATTATTTTTAAATGGCAAAGGTCTGAAAAGTATTTGGCACAGGCAATGGCCCAACAATTACCGTGTCCTGAGCAGACTTTTTGTCTGATTCTTCCATCACAACAACAGCACTTTCTTCATCCTGATCTTGGTATGGATCAAGAACCTGCAGAAAATAGGAATTGTTTTTCTTGTTTTCAGTACTTTGTTATGGTGCCTTTGTGTGTGACATGAATTTCAGCACAGCCAGAGAGCTGGATGATGATGTAGTAAGTAAGGGCATTCAACTTTCTGGCTTGTAATATCATGTTTGTTCATACATTAAGTTCTTTCTATAAGTAACAAAAACTGTGGAGAAAATTGAAGATGTTGGAGACAGATCAAACATTTTCATTTGTTACAAATTAAGTATTAGGTTCATCCTATAATATATTTGACAGCTGATCCCTGCAATCTATAATACCCTCTCAGTAGACACTGCTTTACTCAGTGATGTGACCAATGCAGATTTTCAGTGCCAGTTATTTTTAGCACCTCTACACTTAGCCTTTCTAGAAATAAAGAACAAGTTACCATTGATACTCACATATAAAACCTAACAGCTATATAAAATGTCCCAGGAATTTCCTTGGGCTAAAACTACTAACGAATACAGCCTAAAACTAGCGCATCCCAGGCTCCCACAAAGAAACTGTCTGCAAGCTGCTTTTATAATTCAGCAGCACACATTATGACAGACATCTTCTAAATTGAGGAGGCTTTTATTTAATCCCAAAATAGAGACACGCTTCTATATCTGTTAGGGACAAGACAGGCAAACGGTACAATGCCCTACTAATGTCTCACTTACATCCAAGATCAGCTGCAGGCCCTTCTTGGTCAGATTAGGACAAATGCGTCCAAACACGCTCTTGGAGATCCGACGTATGAGCAGGCTGGGCTGGGCAAGGAGGGAGAGGAGGATTTCCACAATCACCTCAACCCATCCTGGTTCTGTGTTCTCTGCAAAGGAACAAACAAACAATGACAGGTAGGGGCAAAACCACTGCACTGGCACAGTGAGAAGAGGCTGCAGATAAATTCACAAAGGAAAAAAAAAAAAAAAAGACAGCCCTTGCAGATACTATTTGAACTACTCATTCAACAACACAGACCAGAAATAATTGAGTGTGAAAGTAAAGACTGTTGCTGTATTGGAAAGGCTGCTAACCATGGGGAGAAACACACCTGAAATTGTCTTTAGGCCACTGCAAAGCCTCACCAAGTAACAAACTTATTGTTCATTTAATCATTAGTTAGATTACCAGTTCTTCAAGTCATGGGACACCTACTTGGCCACATTAAAGCAATCAGCAGTTAGACAGCAAAAGCACATGATTTTTATAGTGTTTCCAATGAAATCAGGAGTCACAGTAGCCCATGAAAAGTGCTGAGTTTTAAGAGTGGCCCCTTAGTCTGAGAGTTCAGGACCATTAGTCTGAAAGTTTGGGAATCCTCATCTACATACAACCAAGTCACCCAAAATTATAGCTTTTGTTTTCACAGTACCCACAGATTTACATAGGGATTTAAGGAGACAATAAGACCGTAGTTAGAGAGGAAGTCATAAGAACAAGACAGGTTCTTTCCTGCTCAAGTCCCAACCTATCTCCACAGGCCCAAAATGAGAGCAGGCTAAAGCAGCAAACAGGCTGTATCTACACACGGGACACATTTAGATGGCCCAGAACTTGAGCTCTGAAAGCAGCAAGTTTCAGGCCTGCTGGCTGCATTCAGCAAGCTCTCGGGCAGCACAGAACAAGGACTTAATAGGACTGAACTCCCTTGGATGCTACTCAAGTGAACCATAGCCAGCCCTGAAGCCCACCTATTCTGTAAGGGGCACCCAGAAACACCATCAGATAATGATGTGGATGGCAAACGGGCAAGAAATTTAGAAAGACACGGGAAAAGAACAACGGAGACTCTCCTGGGGACAACTGCATTAAGCCAGAAACGATGGAGTCAGAGTGCTTCACTAATGCAGAACCACGACTTTCTGTCCTTTGACAGAGCATTAACAATCCCACCCCACTTCTTTCTGCAGAAAGGACTCACCGGTCTTTTTCTTCTTAGGTTCCTTGCTGAATGCCCTCTCCGTGCAGTTCAGAAGGTCACTCAGAAGATCCATTGTCTCAGATGGGTTCTGTTCAATTACATGCAGACAGTAAGCACCGTCTCTGTGAATTCCCCACTAACAACAGCAACACAAGTCATATATCCCCAATTTAAGAATCTCACTAAATAGGTACAGATATTAAAATCAGCTGCTAAACCCCTTTGCAGAAGAAAATATGAAACTAAGTAGAAATTACTCCACTCAGCAGCAAATCAAGGGCAAAAACAATGCTCAGACCAAACTTTGCCCCTGTAAGTTGATGTCTACAGTCAGTGTAAGAATCAGAGTTTATAAGCTGCCAATTGCCCGTTTTTAGTAGCCAGAGGCTGTGAAAGATTGGATCTCTGAACAAAAGCATCTGCAGCTGGGTGTTCAGAATACCCAGCTGTCAACATATTTTACACCATTCAAATATGCTTCAGAGATCTTACCTTGAAAAGGTGAATGGCCATTAAAAGCAGAAATTGCTGAAAAGCAAAGATTTTGGCACTATCTGCTTTATTTTCCTTCTTCTGCAGGTTCTTCACAGACTGAAGTGTTCTGAAGAAAGAAATCTTTTTGAGTCTTTCACAATTACAACAGCAAATCCTCTCCTAAGATCACACTAAAATCATGACCAAATCTTCAGTACCATCTTCTGTACTCAGCATTTAATTTACAGATATTGGACATATGTACAGTATACCCAACAAATTAACCCAACAATAGCATCTCAACCTCTGTGTGGCTTACAAAAACCTCTGCACTTGGGCACAGGCAACATTCCTAATACTACAGCCAAGGCATAGTAGACTTTTATAGGAAATAAAGCTCAGAAAAGAGCACCAGAAAGAGTCACTGGGAAGTTAGAACAGGCATTATTAGGAGAAAAGCTTAGCAGAGTTGCTAACATGCTTGGGAGAAAGACTAGAAGTGAAAATAGAGAAGGGCACAGCCACCTACACACACTTAACACACTGGTGGAACAAAAAGGAATTGGGTGATGAGAAACGGGAAGGTATCCTGCTACCCAGTGCCTGGTGCAGGATACTCAAAGGAAAGAAACAAAACTGCCACTGCCTGTGAAATGGTTCAAATGGTTCTGCTACAGTAGCCAGAACAACAGGAGGACAAAAGAATACAGCCAAAAGTTTTTACTGTCCCAGAGACTAAAACTAGGGCTTTTTTACCTTCCTCATCCCAGCAACCCAGAACCCAGCTTCCCGAGCCTCTCACCTCTCCCAGGCCTCTCTCTGATCCTTGGTAAAAGGCTTCACAGCTTTGACGTACTTCTCACTGGAGAGCAGCTCGTTGGCATACTCAACAAGGAGAAAGATCCACAGCTTCCCATCGGCAGTCACACCATGGACGTGCTTCTCCCTCAAGGCTGCAGCCTCTGCTGTATCCCCCAAAACGCTCAAAGTGTTTAAAGTCTGAAGCAACCTGCAAAGAAAAACAGTCAGCATGTTATCAGCAGAGGAACAAGATGACCTTCTCCATACTCCCCTAAACAATGCCCAAGGCAGAGCACTCATCTCAGAACTCTGGTCACAGCCCAGATTCACAGGGCATAGTTTCAACCCATACATGTATCCAAGCACAGGGATGTATAGCTCATTGTCTCAGTGCCCCCAAGGACACCATACACTGTCTATTATTCTTGTCCTCAGCTGTTTCCCATTCTATGTCTCATCTATTTTGCCTCTACTGAGGTTACAGCACCAGCCTTGGCAAGTACCTAAGAGTGTCTGTTGTTATAGGTCTGTTTTAGTCTCATGCATAGCGGACAGAAAGCCAACAACAACCTGTGTAACCCCTCAACCTCTCTATAGTCCTTTCTCTTCTAGCTTGCAACAGAGACAACAGAAAACATATGAGAAAAAGCATTCTGAGCTCAACTCTACATTTACCTGATCATCATGCACATACTCGACAAGTTTGCCATGCAAAAACGTTTTTACTGAAAAAAATGTTTAGGATTTTCAAGAAATCTGTCTAGGATCTCCTTAAGAAAAGCCATTCCCTGGTCCTAGAGTCAAACAGAAACACTCCAGTTCCAGCTCACAGGCCCAAACCTCCTGCTGTGCCATTTGCAGGGTGATTTTATTCTCGGGAAAGAAGAGAAACTTCCAAGCAAATGCAAGCAAAACCCTTACCCAAAGAAGTAATTTGCTGCCAGTGAGTGAGCCTGTTCATCTAGGGGCTCTGATAAAAGGGCATTTGTTTCCGGTATTTGGGAAGTCTTTTTCTTAGTCTCAAAGAAAGCATGGAAGAAGCAAAACCTAGAGTAGACAAAATGAGAAAAAAAATTAACTGCCAGTTTGGTCATAACAGGGCAAAACCAACCCATGTGTGCAAAACTAAATAGAACACAACACTACATATTTACCAAATTTTTTTCAAGGACCTCCAAGCCATGAAAAATACCACTATCTACATTAAAACCTTTTCCTCAAGGTATATGGGGTAAAAAGAGAGAAGGATGCTCATGACTTCACAAAAGTGTCAACACTTGAGGCCGCACAATACAATACTGGGACTGTCACGACTGGGTCATATCCTTCAAGGCTTTCAAAGTGAAAGATAAATACCAGTGACATCCTCAAACAGCCTAGGTAAGCAGGAATTTAAAATTTACTGAAAATGTACAGGACCAAGTTGATCATAAGGGTATAAATGAGAAGAGTTTGTGCAAGTTTGCAGAATGTATTTTAAAAACAGAACCCAGTCTCCTAAATGACTAATGTTACGGAATATTTCCATGTCAATTTGCCCAGTGCCATGGGAATTGCTCAGCTGGAATACTGCTGTAGGGCTAACCAGAATTGTTGCAAGCACATGTGGCATTAAGCCTTTAAATCGTTCTCACCTGGAAATGTCCATGACAAGGTCCTCTTCTTTCTTCACTGGACTTTCAATGATGCTCATAAGCCGGTGGATGATCCACTTCCTCAATCGAGCAATCTTATGTTGTGTTCTTTCAGTAAAGAAGCAAACACAATCAGCAGTATGAACGCTACACTGAAGTAAACACAAACCTCACAATCTGCTGCAGCAAGAGGTGGCTTTCAGTGTTAGTGTTGCTTTCTTCAGTAAGAAAGCAACAGGTAAGTAAGAAGAGATACAATCTTCCCAATTTTGCTTTACACTATGCAAAAGACAACATACTTATGCCACTAAGGAACTACACAGTTCACTGATGACACTTCAGGAATTGCATTAGTCCATCTCTGACCTCACTCTATGGGCACGTAACACACACACATGGTGTTTTAATAGCTTATGTCTTCTTTGGAAGAGCTCCCTGCCCAGGTAACCCATTATCCACAGCACCAAGCTGGGATATTCAGTGAGTAGCTGTGCCAAAGTGGAGGACAGAGCTGCCTCCTGGGAAGCTTTCCTAGCTGGAAATTGTGACAAATGTCTATGAAGGACCTAAATCTTTACAGGAGACTTAAGACACGAAGTGGGTGCTTTGCTGTGGGCCAAGAAGCTGAGAGCACTCAAGGCAGTTAAATATTCAAACTCAGATAAAAGGAATATGCAATTCCTACGAAGACCTGAGAGTCTGTAGTGAAAAAGGAAGCCACCAGAGACTATTGCCTATTCCCAAAACAGTTGCTGGGGCTAGAAAAGCAAGAGAAAAGGCTTCTCTGGCCATCCAGTCTGTTTTGATCAGGGAACAGATTTCTAGCTGGTTCTCACTGCGTTTGCTCCTACATAACTTAATTTTGTCCCAGCAAAAGAGT
Organism: Netta rufina; assembly: GCF_964035555.1. Lineage (NCBI taxonomy): Eukaryota > Metazoa > Chordata > Aves > Anseriformes > Anatidae > Netta > Netta rufina. The sequence continues at coordinate 3,996,491 of NC_140145.1, read as the reverse complement.
CAGATGTTGGGCCTAAATCTTCTGGGACAGAGGAAACGGAACAGGAAACAATTGTCAGCTCATGGCAAGGGAGCCAGCAAACTCTGGCCGTCCGACCCTGACTTCACACAGGTAGCTACTCCAACCACAAACAGAAAGGAAAAAAAGAAGGTGCATCATCAACATACTCACTTGTTCACATTTTCTGGGTTCTGCTTCTGACGACTAGTTGAGAAGTCTAAACAACAGCTCAAGTCTGGCCTGAGGAACATGTCTTTGAGCCAGTCAATGTATTTCTGCAACGCCACTGGCTGCAGGTGTCTGACTACCCTCCAAATGCTGGGCACCACTGGATAGCCTTGATTCGTGAGAGTAGAGAAGCCGATCATTACTGCTAGCTGCCTCTCTGGAACATCACAGCTGTTCAGAAATGCATCTACGTATGCTTCCATCTCTGGAGCAAATTTAAATCGGTCTGGAAGCTGAAAAAAAGAGTCAAATGAGTAGGTTAAGAACCTTACACTGAGTCTGAGTACCTTTATGAGCACAAACCACTGTCCAGATTTGACTGCCATAAGGAAATTAAAGTCACGTGCCTGAATATTTGTCATACAATTAGGCGGGATCAGAAAAGTCACCTATTTCACCTTATGGTCTTCCTCACGTAAGAGGAACCACTGTAACCAACCACACAATCCTGGCATGTACCTCAACCCTTCAATTTGGGCTTTCCCAACCAGTCAAGCTTGAGCAGGCTGGACCACGTGCTGGCCAGTGCAGCGAAGCTCTTAGGCTGATTCTTTTTATGGGGATGAGCTCAGGATGTTACTCACACCATCTGCCTTACACCTTCCCTTGATTCAGAAATTCTCCCACATTATTTCTGGTCTCCTCTAGCAGCCCTGGAGCCTGCTGACCTACAGTGCACAGAAAAAATCCCACCTTTTCTCCTGGTGTCTCTGAAGTGTTGAGGCATTCTGAAAGGAGGAGGAGTTGACATGTTTAACCCTAAAAACATGTCCTGAAGTGTTGCTCTTTTGTGCTAAGGCCTATCCTAAGTGCTGTCACTGGTCTGCAAGGTGTGCAGCTGGCAGACTCTTGGCCCTTGGAACATTGTCCAACAGCATGCAGACCAGGACACATCTCACATATCCACACATCTCATTTCATCACTTCTTTTCACAGCCTACAGTGTTCATTCCCATTCATTTGTTCTGAAAAAGCAGAACTTTAACTGGTGAAACCTCAAAGAGGGCAGGCTGTGGCTTCACTCCAAAAAATGAAACTTTTGTAAATCAATAAAACAGCTTATCTGGTATCACCACGTCATAAGCAAAATAGCAACCTAGCAGGAACAGGAACGGTAATGAATGTGTAGGGAATGATGGTCTTAAAATAAAGAGTTTATAGATTTCCAATTAACTACAAATCCATCCAACCATAAAATAAATCCTCCAGCAAGCCATTTCACACAAAACACAACTTCACAAGGTCCTGTATTTAAAACTCCATACATGTGTATGAAAGCTGGGAGAAAAACTCCGGAAGATTCTGCCATAAACAGGCTAGTAACTCACAACGGGGGATTCATCAATCATTTCCCAACAAAAGCAAATCAAGTACATTTGCTTGCTTGTTTAAACAAAAAAATAGATCCAGTAAGATAACTGTCAGTCAATATCAGACTCAAGCTTTGTCTAGTTTCATCTCCAAGAACAACCTGAATCCCCTAAGAAAGTATAAGATTATAGCATTTGCTTTCCAAAAACAACCTGTATCAAGGAAGAAAACAAAACTAAATAAAATCAACAGCAAAGAAAATAAAACTAAGACCTTTTCTACTTCTTCATCAACAATACTAGGCTTTTCTTTTGTGAGACAGACATTGCATTCAGTGATTTGCACACTTCAGACAGGAATTAAATTAGCAAATCTTTTGATGCACACGGAAGAACACAGCCTAGTTCACTGTGGAACACAAAAAGAAGCAAGATACAGGAAAACAAGCAAGCCAGTGGATAAACCCTGGCAAAAGTAACTTCATATCCAGAGGCACCATGATAATCATTATTTTCAGAGCAAAAGTGCACATCCATTTCTGCTTTGGTACTAGAATTGAAAGACTACAAAGTCCTGTCCCTCCCAAGAGAAGGCAATGATTTTGGGGCCTACATCAGAATATTTAGGACTAGGACAGCATGAAAAGACAAGCCAAAGCCCATTTTTATTGGTATTCTTTCATTTTTCCTCCCTTTGTTGCAGGTTTTTTTTTTGCTTGCTTGCTTTGCAGGAGGGAAGGCAGAGGACTTCCAAAATCCAGCTCCCATACTGCACTGAGATGTGCATATTGAAGCAAGCACTAAAATACACAAAAGCATGAGTCGTCCCTTTTTGTCTTTGCTTTCAAATGTTCATGCAACACCCAGCACAATGACAGACAAAAAGGAGCTTCTAGACATGCAAAATCAAAAGGCCTGTCAAAGGATGACACATGACGCTGTCAATATGCTGAGGGCTGCCCTTCCTCTGCTTCCCCCACGGCGAGAGCTTTCTCGGCAGCACCAATGGAAGCAGGGGGCTCAGTGCTGAACAGTTTCAAACTCCTTAAAATAAGTCTGAATAGTAATACACAAATAGACAATAACAATCAAAAGCAGTCTTATAAAAGCCCACTGCAACCAGCAGTCACACAATAACCCTACCTTTAGTAAGGGCTAAATTTAGTCCAAGGTCTAAATCACATAAACTTGTTTTTAATACAGGAAGACGTGTAACAGGAAAGGTGGACAGGGGCTGGGGGGAGGTTCTGCTCAGAACAGGGGCTTTAGGCCTGAGCACAAGTACTTTCAAAGGACCTACCTGGCTTGTTACCACATGTTCTCCGTAGAGCTGCATCACCTTCCCTTTGAGAACCATCTGTAGCTGATCCAGAGACAACAAGGGCAGAGCGCTCCCCAGCAACCGGTAGCACATGTAACTGAACAGAAGCGAAGAACATTAACATTTTCTCAAGTAGAGCCACAGCCGTAAAGCCACAAAGAAAGATAAGACAGAGAAGAAGTGGTGATGCAGGCTATGTGGAGTACACAAGAAGACAGAAGTCAAAAACACACACTTTCTACATGGATCCAGTGTTCAAAAATCATACTGCTGAAAATTTTCCTTCTGGCTAGCACAGCTGTTCAGATCTTTGTCCAAAGCAGGTCCTCTGCTGCCCAGAAATAGATCAGTCCACACCAGCAGCCCCTTCCTCAATGCACTTGCTGGATCTCTTCTCTCTACGTGTTTATTTCCACAGGCCTAAAAACATTTACTTGTTTGTGAAACTTGCTGTCAAATTTGATCAAAATTGCCCAATGGGCTTAAGAATTATTAGGCAGACATTCTGCAGACACTTCTGCAGAAAAACAGGCTAAAAAGGAAACACTTTTGAGCACACAAAGGTTATTTTCAGACTTACCCAATTCAAGCCAACTAAGACAAGGTTTAAACTTGGAAAAACGTTTTCCCTTCACTGTGATATTCATATAATATGTTAAGAAAATAACTAAGTGCACCTCTGACTTTCAAACTCTTGATCTAATAAAGATTAAACCTGGCCACAGACCATCATGCTACGGTCCAAAAAATGAAATTATGCTCCCCCAAAATGCTCACACTCATGTTCAGGATTTTGCAGAGTGTTTGTACAGCATGAGTCTCCACAGACAGTTTAAATAATCCTACAAAGATCTAGTGTTAGACTTGGAAAAGGAGCTGAAATAGACACTGTTATGATTTCAGCCCCAGCCATATCCTTCTAAAACACAGACCATGTCAGCACCCAAACCAAAGGAGCCCAATAATATCTAGGTGTTTTAATGGAGCCCATCCTACAAAGCACAAATCTAGCAGTATTAGATACAAATTTCACAACCTTGGTTTATCTACACAGAAGTTGTCTTTAAGCCATGACAACAAAACAGCCACTCTCTCAGACACTTACAGAAAGGAATGGTACATTTCCTCTGACAAGTCTTGTAGGAGCACACTACTGATTGAAGACAACTTTATGCCTGACAGGGGTATCACTGTCATGTGCTGTCCTTGGTAAATTTAAGCCCAAATTTGTTACACATCATAATTCCAACAGAAAACTTACTGGTAACTTGTGGATTTAGGCTTCCTATAAAGTTTCTCATGAATACCTAAATAATCAAATGTTCTCATGTTGTTTACAAGAAACCATAAGTTCAGTCCTACCACAGGAACAGAAAGATACAAGAAACAGAAGCAAGAAACAGAAGAATAATAGGGAAAAAAAAAAAAAAAAGTGTATGTTAAAACAAACCTCACAGGTCCTGATTTCTCCTTGAATAGCCCGTTCTCCACAGCTTCTTTCCAGAACAGTTCAAAGGCACCTTCCTTTAATGAAACTTCGAGCAAAGCAAGCCCTACACTGGGCAATTTCTTGTCCTTCTTCTCTGACTTGGCAGCACTTTGCAGAAGCTCTACAAGCCTAGAAGAAGAAAGCATATGATGTGAGAGAATGGGCCTGGAAGGGGATTGCTGAAGGCCAAATTCATCCCACTGAAGAATGCAGGACACTTACAGAGCACTGCAGGCAGAGCTATAATTTAGTAAACGGCAGAGCAGTTAGTGCCTACCCCTTAATAGCACCTGCAGTAGCAAATGCAGGCAGAAGGAAAGCGTTACTTTTCTCACTGCTATCCAATAAACCAATAATATTGTATTTGATAGTCTTAATTTTAACAACTTACTTGGGAATATTTTCCTCGTTTACAATAGTAGGTGATCCAAACAGCTTCTTCAGCTTTTTAGGTTTCAGAACACCAGGGAATTTCTGTATGCCCACAAGTAAAAGGTGGAGGTTCTCTGGAGACTGGAAAGCTGAAGTGAAGTCAGCTTGCAGGATACCAAACAGGACCTCCTCAAATATGGTTTCAGGAACCTAGGTCAGAATGAAGGTTAAGAGAGCATGTGAGAAACATCTGAGGGCATTTTACCAACCTGCTGTGCAGTACATGAAAATATCTGTATTGTAGGGCATCTTACTAAAAGCCTGAGTGTTCCAGAAACTTTAGAAACAGCTTTTATGGTGCAACCAAAACTCATGAACAAATTTTTATCCAGTATTACTATCCAGTCCCCAGGTGCTTAACCACAGGGAGCAGGACAATATGTTGTCATCAAACAGCAGTTCTGGTCAACTCCAGCTGAAATTGTTCTCTTGCCATCTGCCTGTTCCTGTCTGTACTGCTGTGCAGCTCAGAGAGGAGTAAACACTCTTGGATTAGCTTTTAATTATATTTCCATTAAAAGTTACTTATTTCAGTAGGATTTGTTGGTAAACAACTGTGTTGAATGGTTTTAGAGGACACCAGATCCAATGTTTTCATCAATAAAATATGGAAAGAGTCAAAACGGCTTACATTTGGATTTTCTGAAAGATTAGATTCAAAATACATTTAAACCTAACATCAGGAGTAGACGGACTAAGGTAAACCAGAGCATCCTTCTCAGAAAAAAAAAAGCATCTGCCCACAGATAACTTAGAAAATAGGTCCTGCAGTTTAAACTTACTCTTCCATAACTCCCCTTTGACTTTTAACTATGAACAAACCAATGGAAAAGCAGTCCCCAAAGCGAAGCCCTCCCTCCTATCTACCACATGCTGTGACTATACCTCCGACAGGATGTCCACAATAGTTTTGCTAGGGAGATCTTTGAGGTGTGCTTGGTATTGTGTCAACTGCTGGAGAAGCTGGATACTCTCCAGCAGAGCTTTCTGGTCCTAGAAAGGAAAAGTACATCAAAAATAGAAGACATACATTAGAGGTTAAACAGAAGGCTTAAATAATCCACTACTGAGACCCTCATGTCTATTTCGAATAAGAAAACAATTGCTTCCTGATGTGCAACTTTTCCCAACAGTATTTTCTGGCTGTATGTGACTACAGATGCCTTACTTCCATAAGACATAGTGAAACTTTTGGTACCATCTGACACAGTTTCTACTTTCTAGTCAGGAATTGATGTTTAGAAGGTACAAAAACTGTATGGATAATGCAAAAGAAATGAATTGGACTTGATGCTCCAAGTCCCATCTCATCCACTAGCCAATGGCCCAGTCTTTCTTTCCACATCCTCTCTCTACTTCAGCCAGCCTGAGAACCCCTACTCACAAGCAACGTAACAGCAGTGTTACCTTAACAAGCCGGCCAGATTGAAATAGAGCTATAACTCCAAAAAAGTTTCCAAAAGCTGCATTTCTCACAAGTTTCTGAAAAAGAAAAAAAATATTGGAGTAAAAATCCACCCCACTGAGATGTTAGATCTCACATTCAACTACAACTCTGACAGAGAGTTGAAAAACAACCCCCCATATTATGTTTAAGAGCTACTGTCCTAGATTTTCTCTCCAACACACAAACAAATCTCAGATAAAACATGGACAGACAAGAGTATCATCAACTTCCAGTTTTCAGAAATATTTCAGTTATTTCATTGTACTCGTTTCTCTCAGTAAGAACCCCAAAGTTACAGTATCCAGGCTCCAAATTATCAGAGAACAGAGAAAGTTAAACTTGCTGTTCAATGATGCTACGCGCTGACTCACCTTCTTCACTTTTTCAAGATTGTGTTTTTCTTTTATCTGTTCCAGGACACTGAATACTGGAATTTCCTCAAAAGCCTGCAACACCTGAGGAGATGGATGAGACAGCTCAGTTTGCAGTTTGTTCATTCTATGAAGTATTAACAAGTTCAGCCAAAACAGACCTGAACACTAGATGTGCTGCTGCGGGCAATAATGGAGCACAATTAGATCAGTAAAATACGTGTCAGAATTACAACTAGTGCAGACATAAATATATCTGCTGGTATTCCTTTTTTTTTTTTTTCCTTTACATGGCATAGCAGGATCAATAAAGAGAGCATCCTGCTGCAACTATATGACCCTGTAGAAAAGCAATGAGACTTTTCAGCATGGGCAAGGCCCTGATCCAAGCGGGAAGAGCACAGGCTCCTGTGTATTATCAGCTTGTTAGGCGAGATGGGGTCACATCCATGGCAATGACACATAAAGTTATGTGCATAAACTCAATGTCTGCAACTACATGTTATGTTAGAGACTCAAACAGCATCAAGAAAGTATCCTGAAGTGTGTAGTAAAGGGTTGCCTTTTCAGATCTCCCACGAAAAGCAACCAAAATCAGAAGGAAGTTAATTTTAAGAAGCCCAGACAGTTCTAAACGCAGCACGTGCAAAAACTTGGCCATATTTCACCAGTGAAGGCTGCTCCTGAGGCACGACCGAACCCCTCGCGGCCCCCACAGGGGGGGCAGCAGCGGCCCCAGCACTGACCTGCGCCAGGGCCAAGCTGAAGCCCGGCCGGGCGGCCTCGCGGGTGGCTCCCAGCCCTTCCACCAGGCGTTTGAGGGCGTACTGCATCTCTTCGTCCTGAAACACAAACCCAGGCATTTTTAGGGAGGCGCCGAGCACCCCGCGGGACCCGGCCGCGCCTGCCCCCCTCCATCCATCCCTCCATCCCTCCATCCATCCCGGTCCCCCCCCTCACCTTTCCGCCATCCCTCAGGTGCCGCAGGAGGTTCTCGGTGGCCGCCAGCCGCACCTCCTGCTCGGGTTTGGCGATGTCCCAGAAGAGATCGAGGAAGGCTCGGCCCTGCCGCAGCACCCCGCGGGGGTCCGCGACACCCCCCCCGCCGCCGCCGCCACCCGCCCGCTCCGCCATGCCGCTACCACACGTGGGGCCGCCACCACCGCCGCTCCCTGCCCGCTCCTCCTCTTCCGGGGCAGCGGGGACGGAGCTGGCCCCGCACCGAGCCTGGCCCCGCACCGGGGGTGTCCCCACGCGGGGTCTGTCCCCACGCGGGGGTTGTCCCCGCACCGGGGCTGTCCCCGCACCCGGCCGCCGCCGCCCCCCCCCCCCCACCCTCAGCCCCGAGCCCCCCTCAGCGCCATCTTCCCGTCCCCGCCCGTCCCTCCCGAGCCCCCGGGGGGGATCGGGGCGCCGTGAGGGGGCACACCCGCGGTTAAACCCCCGCGGCCGGCCCCGCTTCTCCCCCGCAGCCCCTCAGCGAGCCGCGGGGCTGCTCCGAGGGCGGTGCGGGCGCTTGGGAAGCGGCGGAGGTCGAGGGAACGGGGTGGGGGAAAGCTGGTGAATGCTTCCAGACACGTGCAAACGAGAACTCCTCACGAACTCCTTTATTTTAATGACAATTTTTATTCTTATTTAACTATCATTTTTATTTGTATTTGTATTTTTGACGAGCACTGAGAGAGCACACGCCGCAAAGCGCAGGGGCTCCCTGCTGGTTCTCCCCTCACGCGGCTCCCTCCTTCCCTCCCGGCTCGGCGGGGCTCCTGCCCCACGCTCCGGGCCCCCTGTCCCGTCCCGTCCCGCCCCGTCCCGTCCCCGGGGCCGCCCCTCAGCGCGGCGCTGCCCGCACGGCACAAAGGCGGCGGGGCCCGCGCTCCGCGCCCGCCTGTGACGGCGACTTCCCGACAGGCAGCGGCGCGGGCAGCCCCGCTGGAGGTGCGAGGAGAGGAGGGGGGGGTGGGAGCTGGAGACAGGCACCGCGACGGGCAGCCCCGGCCGGGGCCCCGCCGTATATAAGCGGCGCGGGGTCCTGCGGGCGCGGTCCTGTCACGCTCGCCCGGGGAGGAGGCTGAGGTGGCGATGGCGGATTTCGATCCTTACGACGATCGGGCCTACAGCAGCTTCGGCGGCGGCCGGGGGTGAGCCCGGGGAGGCTGGGGAAGGCTGGGGAACGACCGGGGATCCTCCCGGAGGGAGCGGGGAGGGAGATAGGGAGGGGCGACCCCCCCTCACATGCACGCTCCGGGCCTGCCCCCCCCCCCCCCCCCCCCCCCGCTGGGCCTGGCGAGGAGGGGGCGCGGCCGGGCCTCGGCCCTGTGGGGATGGGATGGGGGGGGGTAAAAGGGGAGGGGGAGGGAGGGACGGGAGGGGGGCGCAGCCTCCGGCAGCCTGCTGGCCCCTCGCCTCCCGCCTCTCGGCTTTGTGGAGGCGCGGGGAGGTGGCTGCGGTGGTCTGGGAGGGGGTAAGGGCAGCTCGCCCCCCCCTCCTCGCTTCGCTCCGCAGCAGATTTGGGGCTTGGTGGCTGGGGAGAGCCGGGAAGGGGCGGGAGGCGGAGGGTGTCGCTGTGCTCCCGCCGGCCCGGAGGCGAGGGGAGGGAGCGGGGGGGGGGATTTAGGGAGGTGCTGGGCCGGAGCCAAGGTAAGGCCGTGAGGAGCTGCAGCAGGGACACGGCGGGAGGAGGGAGCTGCCCGTGGAGGGCTCGAAGCCCCGGTGCGGGCGGGACGAGCTCGGCACGGCAGAGAGGGGAGGGAGCCGCGGCGGCCCCGAGAGCAGGCGGCGTTGTGGTGCCTGCGGCGGGGAGGAAATGGGAGGGCTCTGCGGTGCCTCCGCTCGGGGAGAGCCGGGAGCTGCCGGCCTCTCTTGCCTTATCCTGGCTCCCGGTGCTGGCTCCAGCCCTCGGATCCGTGGGGCCTGGCTCGACTCTGGAGACCGCACGTGCTTGGGGGGAGTGGGCTGCGAAAGCAGTGACCAGCAACTACAGAGTTTGCCTTAAACCGTGTTAGGAAGACGCAAGTAGTTAACTTTTTTGAAGGTTGATGCTGTACAAGTTTGCTCTAAATTAAAACACCAGGTATAAAACTGTGAAATAAACTATTTGCAAGCAAATGTTAACGAGTATGCTGTTTTTGTCATTTAGTCTTCCAAGATGTTTCCCAATCAACAGTTCTCCTCTGCTGTGGTCAGAGGAGTAAACAGGTTTCATTTCCAGGCTGTCCAGGTAGCAGGGAGGTGGTGGTGCTGAGGCTCTAGCAGGAGTGAGTTGCCTTGCATTCAGCAAATCTCTGGCACTTAGGCTCTGTAAACTAGTTTTTGTGCATAAACGTCCTTTGTCTAAAGAGGAGATGTCCCAGAGCAAACAGAGGGGTTTGCTATTCCTAGTTTTGCCACTTCTTAAATTCTTAATAGATACATTGACAACTGCCTGAGGTGGCACTTGACACTCATAATTCAGATGTTACTGTAAAGTAGCAAAACAAAAGTTGAAGTGTTACTTTCATATTCAGATTTCTTTAATAGAGTACTTAAACTTGCTCTCAGGCAAGGCTCAGATACTTGCTTTGGTGAATTAAAGGTGAACTGCTTAGTAGATGCTTCTGCAGATGTTTCTGGTAAGTAACTAGGAGGTAATTCTGTAGTTTGGGTGCTACAGGTCCTGAGCTTTGTGCAGTCTTGCGTGTAGCAAAAACGTGACTTCTTGAAGGTTCTGATTAAAAAATCTTTTGTTATCTTAGGGAGACTCCTGCTCATTTTTAGGTGCTCTAGGACTGCAGGAATAGTGTAAACTCAGTAGAGATGTAGTTTGTCAGAGATGCCCTCTGTGGAGCATTATCATGAGATTGCAGTGAGGCAGATAGGAAACAGTGGCTCCTGATGAGCTCTAATGTAGCTAAGACAACTGCCTTGTTCTTCTCTCAAAATGACACAGGAGGGCAACGGAGGATGACTGGTTTGAGATGGGATTTTGCTGTACTTGAGATGTCTGGCAGTGAACTGATTACAAGTTGAAGCATGACACTGATGTGCGAGTCAACTTATTCCAGAGGGAAAACATGCTGTTGACATTAATAACAAAAGCACACTATAAAAGCTTTCTGGTTGGTGTGTTGGAGCCCAGACTTTGACACCAAAATCCATTCTTGGTAATGCTGTGGCCTAGCTGGAACACTGAGCATCTGTAGAGCCTCTCAGGGTTGAAGGAGACTGCGTTTATCACTCCTGGCCTGCTGGTAGGCTGTTTGGTTAGGCGTGGTCTTTGTACCAGGTTACCCGTGCAGGACACCTTAATCAAAGGTTAAGATTCATCCCGTGAATCATGATACAGTAAGTGGAAATGGAGACCTAGCATTTATGCTTTTGGATCCTGTTTCCTACCCATTTACTACTAATAAATACCTCTTAATTCTTAGGCTCAAGCAAGCTTCTTGCTGAAGACATGTAGCACTTACTGTAGGGATGTACTGGGTTGCCCGAATAAATTCAGTGTGTGCTTAGTGTGGTGGTCTGGAGACTCCTGATGAATCTTGTCTTGCTGAGTCTGATGGTGTCTCTGGTGAAATACTGAAGCTGCAATCCGATTACGCTGTTGTCTGTTTGCTGGGCAAAAAGATAAATCCAGAACTATTGTTTTGATCCTTTGTGAAAGGCTATTAAACTCAAATGACAGCTTTCCAAAATATTCCTGACTCAGAATATTTGACAGACTGTGTTCTGAACAGCTAAACTTCCTAAAAGTAGCTTCAAAATAATAGTTTGGGTGCTCTTTCACCCCAGCGTGGCCTTATGATGTCACCCAACTCAGTCCACCAAAAAGTAAGCCTAATTATAGGGATGCTGCCTCTGGCCTCTGCTAGAAGCAAGCTTTCTTCAACTTTCTGCTTTCATTTCATGGAGGAAAAAAAAAAAATGGTGTTTGATTCCCCTGCTAAGATGACATAATTATTACCTAGGTGTGTCTCAGTGAAAGTTGCACTGGGTGGGAAATGCAGATACACATCTAATGCTTTGGTGTGACCCGGGTCACTCAGTTCAGGGCTGTTCTTAATTATATTGATGCTTGTCCTATTTTATTATGAATTATGCATCTTGTTTGAATCTTGGATCCTGAAGTCAGTCTTACTTTTTATTTCACCATTTCAATGTTGGAAAAAAATGTAGCAAGGTGTAGGAACAGTGTCTTTTGGTGTTGCAAAACTCCTTGTCCTGCTGTACTTGAAGCCTGCAGGAAGCTTAGTTTGGAACCTGGTTTGTGACCCTTCCTGTTCTTCAGGTGGAGACTGAAAGACCAACTCCATAGCTATTTGATAACCGAGGCTTTAGTGGAAGATCTTCAAAAAGAATACGTCACTTCAGAAAAATATCCGTAGGAATTAAAACGGGACATGGATTTACACACAACTTCCCTCCCCCCAAATCCTGGCGTGTTATGGTAGAAACACGGCTTGTTTGCAGCACCGAGTTTCTTTGGGGGATTGCAAACTTCAGGGTGTGGTTTCAGAGGCAGCTCGATTCATCTAAGTGAGGCTGCTGTTGAAAGCTGCAGTTGGAGCCCTGGCTTGTGTTCTCCTTCCTGTGCTGGCACAAGTGCCTTTTGCAGCTGATCACCTTGTTGATATGGTGAATTCATCTGTAAGGGGAGTGCTCAGATGAATTAGTGCACAGAGCCGGCTGATGGGCAGCCCAGGAAACATGGTGAGAGTGCACAAAAGGAGGGAATGCTCTTTTAAACTCATCCTAAGCAATATTGATGTTACTATTGGACATAAAAATGAAGGTTTTGAGCTGCAAGTTAAGTGTAGTATTTTAAGGGTTTTTGTAAAAACCTCAGTGAGAATGAAGGATGAAGGCATGGAACTGATTTGACATGTTTCAGAGTTCTGCCCTTCATGCAGAGCACCCAGCTATAGCAGCTTCTGGTCTTGAACCTGTTTTGACTCTGATTCTTTATTGAGACAAAGGCAGATGTGGAATATTGTCAGAAATGCTAAAATATGAACCTGGCTGGGCACTAATTAAATGTACTGAGGTAGTTACTTGGGTTTGTGCAGCAGCATGTTGATACTGTTGGTGAAACTCCTGCGCTGGTACCATGAATAGGCACAAGTGGCAGGCTTACCTAGAAAGAGTTAAGGAGTCTTATCCAAGATTTCTGCATTATGTCATTTGTTCGCAATAAAATATTTATTCTGGAATGAAGAGGGGGGGAAAAAAAGGTGGACAAGTACTGTGGACCTTCTTGCTGCATGCAACTAGCGAGAATAATACAAGATAATGAAGGTATTTGAACCTCTGCAGAAATCCAGTTAGTTCTTGTCACCAGGCAAACCCTGGATGGCACACTCGGAGTTTCTTTGCACTTTCAAATGTTCAGGGAACCTCTTGGAAAGGGAGCAGACATGAACAAAATCCAGTAAAAGGAAGGCACTGAAGGAGAGAACATGGCAGAGCTGCAGGTAGGCTTCTCAGATGCAGCAAAAGTTGCCTAGGCAGAGCAAGGGGCATTGAACCAGTGATGGGGGCATCCTGTAGCCAGCAAGTCCGGGAGCTGTAAGTTAAGGGCCTCGTGTCCACAGTGACTGCTCTCTGTAATGGAGATCAAGGTTAGCTTGAGAAGCGTAGGCTCCATGGGAAATCAACATGCAGATGTGTTGGATTAATACAGTGATGAACAGAGCTGGTAATTTTCTAGTTCCTCAGCAACCAGTGCTGATAGCCTTAACTGAGGGGAAGAATAGGAAAAAGCAGCCTAGTTTTCTTCTGATGAGCCCAAAAGGAAGAAGTACCCAAATATCATTTAAATTGCTTTTCTGCCTTTAGAATGTCCTGTTCAACTAAGCTGGTTAGCCTGTGTTCCAAGTATTACAGTCCAGGTGCCCTTCAGATATCTGACAGCTGGTTACAGCAGTAACTTTTCAGAGATGGAGGATGTCTCCTAAGCAAATGAAGGTGATTGTGGAGTTGATGTTATACTATTTAGCTAAAAGCATTAGTTCCACATAAACTTTGGGATATGCCTGTGTCATGCAGGCATTTCCTTACTGCAATAAATTCTTGAAATCTGTTCTGGGATGCGTTGTGTTGAGTAGGGAACGGTGCAGATGACCTTAGTTTGAGATTTCCTTAATGTCTTCTGAAACAAGGAAGAAGTTCATTCATCAGTTCATTACTGACTCTATCTGTAAGATAGCTAAGGATATTGTTCATTTGTTCTCCCACTGAAGTACTGATCAGGTCATGCTAAAAAGGACTTGGTCAGTAGTGGAGGTGGCAGATGCAGGTAAAGGGATGCTACCAGGAGTTGTGGAAGCTGACTGAAGCAGGGGGAAGAGATCCACTTCTGATAAATCCACTAGCACCTGGGCAGTGCTGCGCACTGTATTATGGGGAGTCAGGTTCCAGAAATGGACTTCTTTTCCAACAGGTCTCGTGGTGGTGGCCTTGGTGCCCGCAAACAGAAAGAGCTGCCAACAGAACCCCCTTTCACAGCGTATGTGGGAAACCTACCCTTCAACACTGTTCAAGGAGACATAGATGCCATCTTCAAGGATCTCAGTGTAAGGAGTGTACGACTAGTCAGAGACAAGGAAACAGACAAATTTAAAGGTAAGTGTTCAGAGTTGGTTCAGTTGTAGGTTGCTAACTGGTAAGAGAATCATCTACTTCTAAAATTGTTTTAATGGGGAATTTGCTCTGCTCTGAAGTGCAGTTTGTTCTTCAGTGTTGATTTATGCAAAGTTGTCTTTCACCAACAAATAAACATCTCATTTGAATGAGATTCACTGTTACTTCCATCACAAGATGCAGTCTGATCAAGTCAATATTTGCCCTGCTGTAAGAGGCTCTCAAACCTTGTTTGTCTTTATGAATTGTAACAAAGCTGAAGTGTCTGAGCCACTCAAGATCAGTGGTCTTTGGCTTTGAGTACTTAGGCAATCTTTCTGTAGCTCAGCAGACTCCCATTGCTTCGCCTTTTCCTTTAGTAGGTTAGGTAGGAAGGAAAAGCAGTTCAGTGAGCCATTCACACAATTGCATTAGAGCATGTAAATCATATTTCCATTGGAAATGACTGAGGGGAAATGGAGCACTTCCTAAGTTATTTTTTAAGTTACTTTTTGGGGGGAATACAGTTTGAGGAATTTCAGCAAAGGAATAGCAAATTTGCTAAATGGTGCAGTGACAGAAAATCAGACCATTGGCCAAGCAGGTACCTCATCTTCTTATTTAAAGATGCTAGTAACAAATGTCAATATTTATCTGAATAACTGTCTAAAGGTGTAGATCAAATTTATCTGCAGTGGGAACATACTGTAAAGGAAATTAATCAGCCTTTTAGCGTTTGTGTTCTGTCCATGTAGAGCTCTATTGCAGGCTCTGTCCCAACTGTTAATAAGCATAGGTAAATGCATTCATCTTTAATGATGTTTGGTTTGTGAGCAGTGTACATCTTGTACTTATTTGTAGTTCGTGGTTGAAAGAGAAGACTTAGATATACAGGAAGAGAAGCTTTTTACAGTTGCTTTCTAAAGTGCTGGTATTAATTTCTGGGTTTCTTCTTACAGGATTTTGTTACGTAGAGTTTGATGAGGTGGAGTCACTCAAGGAAGCTCTTACATATGATGGTGCAGTAAGTACATTTCCAATTAATTTGTGAAAGAGAAAAATAAGCACAAGTCTCAAGCTTCTTGGCAGCCCATCTGGCAATTTCTGAAGAGATTCTCCTCTTTATTTAACAGCTTTTGGGTGACCGATCACTCCGAGTGGACATAGCAGAAGGCAGAAAACAGGATAAAGGTGGCTTTGGCTTCAGAAAAGGTGGCGGGCCTGATGACAGAGGTGACTTTCATTTTCCTAAATAGATTCTGAAATATAGCAGCTGGAGTTATGACTTCTGGTGCTAACTAATGCATGCAAGGCACGCAAGAAAACACAAAGACAGTAGTGGAAAGAAAACTTGTACGTACCTAGTGTAGTTGCTGCCGCTCCTGAAATTGCTGGAATAGATGTGCTTCGTGTCCCAAAGCTGCGTGTGTGTCACTGCTAACCTTGGAAGTGAGACCAATCCCCCTAGCACTGTGCAGTCTCTTGCAGAGGACAATAATAAGCCCAATGGTCTGATCTGCTACTATTTTATTAGTGTGTAAAAATGAGTAATCAAAGTAATCGCAAGTGTATGAATATGTATTTTGTATTTATTGTCTGATGTTCCAGTGTAAGAACAGGCTTTTCTGTAGCTACAGAACTTACTTGAACTACATTGACTGGAGCTTTTCATCAGTCTGGTTTAGAGAAGCTTTTCTGACCACTCGTTCTTGGTTAACAAAGCTGATCTTTTGTTCCTATCCAATGGAACTTGGTGGTACTGGAATGAAGGGATTTTCCAGCAGCATGACTTTGGATATGGAAGGACTGGACTTTGGTTTGGTGTCCCCTTATCAGTCTTTCCCACAGCTTTAGACCTGAACACAATTGTGGCTTTTTTCCTAGGAATGGGAGGAGGTTCCCGAGAATCCAGAGGAGGTGGATGGGATTCCAGAGATGACTTCGGTTCTGGTATCAGTATTAACACTTATAAGATAGGCAGCCTAAAAGGCACAAATGTTCTCATTTTCATGTCAGCTACGTTTGTCCCCATTTCTGTTTTGACTTAGTCTACTGTATGCCAACTTAGGACATCCTGTGGCTACAGTGGGATTCTTCAGGGGAAACTTCAATTGCTTTGTAACAGAGGAAATGGTCTTCATTTTAAGCTTTATGAAGTGATCTTCAATATCAGAATACTAGATTGAATGTAGTCTGGGATGTCTAGGTTTCAAGCACAGCATTTCTCACACATGAGCCCAAGTACATGTTTCAATAGTAGCAGAAACAGACAGGCCATGTGGAAAAACAGATACTGCTGCTGCATTCTCTCAAAGCAGAGGCTTTCAACTCTCTCAAGAGGTTGATAATGTAATGCCATGTGAAATGTGTATTCCTGGAGCAAATGATATCTCCAAAGTTGTGTTAGTTCCAAAGCACTTTTAAATAGAAAACATTCCTAAAAGTTAGGTCTGTTCTGGTAATGCAGGTTGCAGCGAATGACTGAACTTGCTGAGTGGAAGGTACTGATGGAGCCATTGTTTATTTTTGACTTCCAGTTAGTTTCCAGTTATTAGTGTCCAGGGTGATAATAACTCAATTGCTTTTGTCCTCTGAACTTGTGGGTTTGGTCCATTTTCTGATGGGGAGATGTTGGCAAGTGCAACTGTGCAGTGTCTGGTCTCTGCATGAGTGGAATGGACAAAGTAGGAGAGGTAACCATGAGCTGCTGGCATGGAACTCAGCATGGTGCTGGAGAGAGGGAGCTTGCTACAATGCTGTGCTTAACCTGCCTTCGTAGCTAAGCATTCTGGTGTCGCAGCCTTATACCTTTACTGGCAGCTTCTTCAGATGCACACTTCAGCTGGCTAGGTGCTGGGTGAGTGATTTGTGTGCTGAAGTTTAGCGTTGAAGTCTTACTTGGTACAGAAGCTTTTCTTCTCAGGTTGACTTGCGCTGGATCAAGTCTTAAAGATTGCTGTTTGGCGCTGAAGTAAAGGACAGTTCTGCAACTCTGCCAAATGCTAAATTGGAAAGGAGAATCTCAGATGGGAATAAAACATCTTTCCCTTCCAAGCAGCTTTAAAAAAAACTATGTTCCACTTAGGTATGCTGCTAGCCTGAAATATCTTCCTACCATTGAGAGCTATCGGGGGATATTCCAGGATGGTCACTGGTGCAGAATGGAAGTTGGTCAGTGACAGGTAGTTCTTGGTGGCTTTTGATACACAAACTGAAGAAATGTAGTCAGCTTCACATTTAAAAGTCTGTTTTTTTGTTTTTTTTTTTTTCTTAGCTCTTTCATTAGTCAAGCAGATCCCTGGGCATTTTATAGTATAGTTGAAAAGCCTTGGTTTTGCTCCATTTTTCAAAGGCCTTCTTAAGGATTATTTCATTACTCCCTGGCTCTTTTCCCATTTGCTCTGCTCCTACAGGTTTCATGCTAAGGCTGCGGCCAGTGTGATCTGTCCATAGCAGAACCCAGGGTACCTGTAGTGTTACCTCGTCATTCAGCTTCTAGTGTTAACAATCTGAAGTTGCAGCTGAAGTTCATATTTTAATGGTGCTTGGTAACCTGGTTTCAAAGACTGAGTATGAAACAAGCCTCTAGGTGGATAAAGCAGGTTCTGAACTTGGCATAGTGCACTGGATTTCAAATGCAATCTGTATGACTCTTCCAGAATGCGTTAGATCTGTGAAGCAATCTGTCTACAGACAAAGGCTCTCAGTGCATCATCTTGGACTGACAGCTGTGCCTTGCGAGGTTTTCCAGTCATCCAGATAAATCTAGATAAAAGCGTTGTGAAATGTGCTCCTTACATTCACCATCTTCCTTCTTCAGGATTCAAAGATGATGACTTCTTGGGAGGCCGGGGTCGAGGCACTCGCCCTGGAGACCGACGACCACCAGGTGCCTCAATGGGAAGTGGTGGCACTGGTCGTTTCCGAGATGGGCCTCCCCTTCGTGGATCTTCCATGGACTTCAGAGAGCCAACAGAAGGTAAACTCCTTTTCTCTTCTGTAATTCAGTCTTCTTGAATGACACGTGTTGTTTCTTCATCAGGCTAAAGCTGCTTGCCCTTGGTAGAGAAGTCTGAAAACCTTACTGTTTTGTCTTGCAGAGGAAAGAGCACAGCGACCCCGGCTTCAGCTCAAACCTCGAACAGTTGCTACTCCCCTCAATCAAGTAGCCAACCCAAATTCTGCTATCTTTGGTGGAGCCAAGCCCCGAGAGGAAGTAGTAAAAGAGCACGACTGAGCTTGGGGTTGAGAGGGAATGGGGAGGCGGGAGAAAAAGCAAGACAGTACAGAGTGACTAGCTCTGCTGGAATGTCAACCCTGCAGTTTACCATTCCTGCCATCTGGCATTTGTCCTCTTTGAAACTGAAAACACAGAGCTTGTGAATGCATGTCAGCTGTTAACAAGTGGTTTTTAGTACGTTCTTGGCTTTGCTGTATCTAGTGCCTGCTTTGTGCTGAGTTTCCTCTTCTGTTTCCTTCCAAGCGGCACAGTTGCCAGTAGATAAGGCAGTGTAGCTGCTTCCACAGGTGTGGAGGTCTCTGGACAAAGGTGCTGCTTCACTTCCTCCTTTCTGGGTTTGTTTTACTTTAGAAGCACAGGTTAGACTTAGTTATTACCCTGTATTGTTTCCTTTTACTTCCTCAGTGCTCCTCTTCTGACCTGCATGTCTCGTTCTGTATTGCTGTGGCTCTGAAGAGGAAAACTGGAGAGTCCAGATGAGTTGAGCGGAGTAACTTTCAGTTCTAACCATGTAGTGAAATACCATTTAGGACAATTAATGACTTACTGTATCCAGCAGAGCCCCTTAGAAAGCTAAGGGGGGAACTGCCCTTTCACACAGGTTACCAGGAAGTATCAATTTAATAGATACGAGTCAAGTTGGCTGGCAAGCCTGGTGGATAGGTGGAAGCAGTACGGATAAAGCATCTCCCAGCAGCCTGTTGCTGGTGACTGATAGAATTCAAAATGGTATGATACTACACCTCGGAGCTCAAGGTTAGTGCTGCAAAAATGTGCCCGAGCACAGCTGCTCACTGGCTCTTTCTGCTTACATTTCTTTGGGTTTTACATGTTTGGTAAATTTTTAAATGAAGTTTCTACAAATAAAATTGACTTTTTTATTTTTCTTTAAGGAGTATATACTTTGCCATGCAGTATGTAATTGTCATTACCCCCTGTTTTTCTTTGCCCAGTGGTGTACAGTTTTAAGACCTCTGCTTTGAGAATACCATGAAAATGGGCAGATTAGAAACTGTCATGAAATAGATTCTCTTCCTGTAGAAGTTTGGGTGAAAAGCATCTCTAACCGCTGCATCTCTGAACTTGAAGTGTTTCTCACCAGTGTTGGGAGTGTTCTGTGTGGGAGGAGGGAGGGGAGGTGGAGGCTGGAGCTAAGGGGGAGAGCATTCATGTTTAAAAACAGCCTGGATCTCTAACACTGAAGTGCAGACATGTCCAGTGCGCAAGGAAAAACTTGGGCCCCTAACACTAGTGCTGACAGCTCCCAGATAAAACAGCCGGCACACGAGAGCACTTCCAGAAGAAGTTTGGAAGCATGGCTGCTGTACTGCCAGCATCACTGCTAGAAGGGAATTCCTTCTCTGAAGTTTCTTTTGTAATGTCAGAGTCCCAGCAATTTACAGAACTACTCTTTCCTTCCTTCTGCCTGTCACTTAATCTGCTTTTGAGATAAGAACCATTTGTCTAACACTAATAATTAATTTAAGACAGACATGCATTTGTGTGGTTGTATTCCAAACCAATAATTGACCTATTTACATCTTCAATGTGGAAAAGATTTTAAGAACAAATTCCCATATAAAAACTCACCTCTAGTCAAGACAGTTGACTTTTAAATGTAAAAATGAAAAGGAAAAAAAAAAAAGAAAAATTCCAAACACTTAACACATTCTGCTTCATAACAAAATAAATTTATGGATATGGTATTTTGTGAATGATCTTTTAAATAAAAGAAAACATTAAGTAATATTTAACATTGGTCTTTATTTGAGTCTGCTCTAGCTTGTGTCCCCCTCCTCCCCTCCCAAAGTTCTCCAACATTGCTTTAATCTGGAATTAACAGGCAAAGAAATGAGGTGGGGGGGATTGGAAAAGAAAAAGGGAAGAAATACGATCTAAGCAGCTGCTGGGAACATGTAGGAGACAGTGAAGTAAAAATTCTGTAGGAGTGGAGGCAAGCCCAAGTTTTGTCCTGTGGCTTCAGTACAACCAGCTGTAGTGCAAGGGCTGCCTGGCAGCGTGGAAGTACTGTGGTCTGCAGTAAGGGAGCTCCGGGTGGCATTTCCCAGCAGCTGGGCTCTGCTACTCTGAACACAGTGCCTGCTGGTTGAGGGCAAGCTCTGTCCTTCCAGGCTGGGCAGTGGTCTGTTCCATACGGTGTCTTTTAGGTGAAACAAACTGGTCAGCTTGCTAGTGTTCTGCCCAGTTTCTTTCAACTTTTTTAGCTGTCTTGTTCCTTACTAGACCTGGCTGTTAACGGTGTCTTTGAAGTATGTGCATACTGCAGGGTAAGCCAAGAGCCATGGTTTTTTTTATTGAGGAAATGAGCCCTGACCTTCCCGCTGGTTTTACTGCTTCCCATAGCATGAAAGGGTGGGAAGTGTTCTGTCTTCCAGCGATTCAGTCTGCTCACTATCCTCAAATGTGCTTTTAGGGCAGCTTGAGCAGAGAATCCAAATCCTTCTCTGCAGTGACTCACCGAGGCAGACTGCAGCACCAGCCTGTCCCACCTGAGTATCTCCTGAGGTGTAGCAGAAGGGCTGGCTGGCTGGAGATGGTGGCCTTCAGCTGCTTCCACAAGGCTTGCTCATAGCTGGTCTCAAACCTAATGAGGGAGGCAATAATTTTATCCCTCTGCATGGTGAAAAGTACCACTGCCGTGTGAGAGGCAGAAAACAGCTCTTGTTCAAATAGTGTTTTTCTGTACCTACTAACCTTCAAGTCAAGGGTTTCCCCCTGATGAAAGCAGCCAAGTCCCAGTATAGTTTTACCTTTTTTTAATAGTTTAATAGATGTGTACATTTTGTGTTGCCTGGTTGTTTGTTTGTTTTTTTTTGGTTTTTTTTTTTTTTTTGGAAGGCTCTGAAACATGCTTCCCACATGGCTTGGGGTCAGACTCTTCCACTCCTTTTTCCCCTTCTAATATGTAATTAACATTTTCCTGTAGAGATCAAACCAGCTTGTGTCAACAGCTGACAAAACCTTTAATTTTCGTATGATTGTGTCATTTCAGTTTTGTAGGAGGAAGCAAGACTTTTTCCCACCTCCCACCAGCAACAGGCAGGCAACGGGCAGCTCAGGTTTAAGCTGTAATGCTTAACGTTACCTGCAGCTTGAGGCTAAACCTGGCGTGGCAAAGCCTAGACCAAGGAGGTTACCAGCAGCAGTAACAAACAGATAATTCCCTCTGTGGCTAGTCATATTCTCACTACGTTATTTCTAGTAGCAGTGCTGAGTTTTCTTCAAGCTTGAACTTAAAAATGAGCAAAACTGCAGCAGGAGTGTAGTAGACAGGTTTTGGTACTGAAATTAAATGAAGGCATAGCTCTGCTTTGCTGCTGTGGAACGAGCTTTGTGTTCCTGCAGGGGGGTTGCAGCTCGGGAAGGTTGGTGTGGTGACTGGGGGCACTGTGGGAGAATGCCCAGGAGTAAACAGCATGCACCTAACGTGCTGTGAAGCTGTGCTGTCAGCCCCTCAAAAATAAAAACCACAGCTCCCACACCCAGGAGCAGCCCTCAGTGAGCTGACCCCGGCCTCTAACAGCACCCCGTGTGCTGTGACTGCTGTTTGATGGCAGGAGAAACAAGCAGAGGAGCATTCAGCTGTAGGGACGATGGGCTGGTGCCTGGGTCTGGTTAGAGTTGTGCCCGTGGAGGTGGCTTCCTTGCCTCTGGGAAGCAGCGGTGAGATGCACTGGGACAGCTGAAGAGCCTCCAGTGTTGCCTGTGTGTTGGGTGTTGACCACGTGTTGGGTGTGCCAGAGCGATCACAGCCAAGAGTCCCTGTCCCAGGGCAGTTTGGGGCAATGCTGGTATTTTACAACTTTTGAATTCTGTCATAGTTTCAATGCTGACTTTAGCACATAGACCAGGGGCGTTTGCTACCTGTAGCACTGACTGCTGGCTCGTTTTCAGAAAATACAAGATCTTGGGAATTGTAGAGCAAATCCTATTGCAGTGCATCCTTTTTGTAGAAAATATTTAATAATCAAGCTGGTAAACTTTGAAATGCACCCTTTGTCAGAGCGTTCAGCACAGTAACTTTCACAGCAACCCATGTCCCGCTGACTGCTTTCAGCAAAGCTCCTCGGAGTGGCTTTTCCAGAATCTCCCCGTTTGCCTGGAGCGTGTCTTCAAACAAAGCTGAGCGTAGATGGCTGATTTCCTAAGCAGACCTCGTTCCTTCTCAGTGCATGAAGTACGTCTCAGGGTTATTCAGACTGGCTGAACACAATCAGCAAGCTGTGAACTCTTGAGCATCCTTAAAATTGTGTGAAGCTGATGTTCTGCATTCTGAGGGTTTCTGGGTTTCACTACCAGAGGAGCCCAGAGGCTCTGGAGGAATGAGGCAGTCAGTGTACATCTCCTGGCATATTCTAGCGCCGCATCAGTTACTTTGGGGGTATTTTTTCTGGACTGGATTTTTGGGATTCCATTTTATAGGTGACGCTCGTCTTAAAGTTTTAGAAAGGGGAGTTTCTGTGGCTGAAAGGGAATTTGATTTCCAGCTGACTGGAATATTTTTCGTCTGGCAGCTGAATCCCTCCTCTTATGTGTCACTTATCCCAGTACAGGCTTTTAAGGAATCGAGTATATATGAAGCAGCAGAGGGCTGTTTTTTAGTGTGTACATACATAGCACATTTATACGGTCTGCAGTTTATTCTGTTACTTGCGATACCACTCGGTATGGCAGTATTAAGTCAATCAGGGGCATTTAAAACCGTGTGATCATATTCTTGGACTCCGCTGTCTGAACTGATTTAATCCTTCAGTGCCAGACACTCGACTGCCAGGCCTGGTGCACGTTAGTAACAGCACTATCCTGATGTCGCTGCATGCCCTGGGCTAATTGGGAAATGTCCTCGCAAAGCTGTGTGTCTGCAGCGTGCACCTTTCTGCTCGTTAGGGGCTGTGCAGGAGCTTTGCTGGTTTCTCCCCTGCTTATCTGGACAGGAGGGCTGGCAGATGGGGTTCTGGTAGCACACTGTTACGCTGTGCATACGGTGCTGCTACTAGGGCTGAGATCACGTTCCTCACGTTACTGTAGCTGCTCGGGTTATTAAATCTGAAGTATTTTACAGTTTCCTTTTCCACAGCTGCAATAACTGTTACATGGCACTGCCTGCCCAGCGGCAGGCTAATTTTAACACCGGCTTCCCTCATTTCTGTCCCTTTTGCAGAAAAGGCTGTCCAAGGGCTTTAAGGATCTTCAGCGCTGTTACAGAAACAACCTGCTTACCTGTAAGCTCACGAATTCTTGTGCAAAGCTCTTAGAGTATCCCAGGGTTGGTGTCGTTGCTGGGAACACTGCTGGTTGCCACCTTTCTGCCCGGTAGGTCGCAGCCAGGTTAGTGTTCAGCACGGCAGGGATTTGCTTCCTACTATGAGATTGTTTTGTTCATGTCACCATGCTCCCAAGACCCGCCTCTTTCCTTTAAATAAACCAAAAAAATCACCAAGTACCTCTATGAACCCCGGCAAAATCTGTACTGTAACGAATCTGTAAAATTTATATTGCTGTAAAAAATTAAATAAAAGCATTCAAACCTTCTAGGTTTTTGTGTTCAAATATAAGAATTATTTTGTCAGCAAGGATGAACCGAGCAGGATAAGAACGGGAAGAAGCTTTACAGCACCATAGGGAGGCACAGAATTAGCCCTTTCAAGTCTTACTTGGCCAAAATGCGTAAAGCCCCTGGAAACCCTAGCTGTGAGCTTTCTTTCCACTGGGTGGTAGCAGCTCGTATCTTCGGCTGTAACAGAGCTGCTTTCAGTTTCGGCTTGGTGAGATCAATTTGCAGTGGGGCGTGCAGCTGGGGCAGGGTGGGAGGTGCCACTTCCCCTTTAGCTGGGGAAGTGCTCAAACTGTAGCTTAGAGGAAAGACGGTTCTTGGGCTTCACAAAAACGTGTGCGCTCCGTTAGCAAGTCAGAAAATTTCCTCCGAGACGTGATTTTTTGTTAAAGCTGCCATGAAAACTTGGCAAAAACTCAAGTAACTTGTGGTCGGGGTGAGATGTGCTTGCTCTGGTCCCAGAGTTTGCAGGGGGGTTTGATTTGTGTGCAGGTCTCTCACAGTGTCACTGGTAATTCACTTGCAAAATTTACAAGCTCCAGGAGAAAGATCCTGTTGGAGCTTGCAAAGCTTTCCTTAGAACTTTAAGCATGTCTCTGCAGAAGGCCAGGTTTAGATGATGATTTTTTTTTTCTAATCACAGTTTCTCTGACCAGCATTAGCTGTTAGCTCCAGCAAATGCAGCTGGTGATCAGACCCCACCTTTACCAGAGGATGTCACCTGGCCCCCAGGGCATTCAGCAGGTAAGCTGGGGACAGAAACTGCCTTCCCACGGCCTGTCTGGGCCCCAAGAGATCTTTCTGCAGCTGGTTAGCTGGGTAGCAGAAGGAGGGGGAAAAAAAATAGAGTTGGGTTCATTGGTAAAATGGACTGAAGGTAAATTTGCTCACAGGGGAAAGACAGGAGCTGAAATGGGTCAGCTTTGAAAGGACAAAGATGGAATTGTAATGTGTTTCCCATCGTTTATTGCAGCAGATAAAAGCGTGATGCGCCCTTCTTTGGCCTTTTACCAGGCCAGAAATGGTTTCTAGCAGCGGGTATGGATGTGCTACAGGGATTACAGAAGTGTCAGGGACTGCGTGGGGCCTGATACCAACACGAGCAGAGTTTGATGTTTGGGAGCAGAACTTGTGGCTGTGTTGGTGGCTGCATGGAGCGAGGGCTCTGACACTGAACACTTCTTGTGAGAAATATAAAATATATATCTAAATAACATAAAGATGGACGGGAAGCGGCATCTGTGTGGCCATCTACCTTGCTGAGTAAGGCGAGAAAAGGGCACGATCAGCCTTGTGGAAGGACTGACGTCCTCGAAGGGCGTCGCTCAACCCAAGGGCTGCTGCAACATACTCGAGGTGATCCCACTGCCTCGTATGGGCAATCATCCTCACTAACCGTGCCGCTCCTCGGGCACTGCAGTGGCTTTTACCTGCCCTGTAGGGGCTGGGCAGCTGGGACGATGGGCACCCAGCATGAGGTGCCTTTGCTCCAGCCCATGCCAGCCTTGGTAAGGTCCCTGCGGAGGCACTGAGTCATCTCTGAAGCTGTGGGGCGGATCAGAGAGGCTGCGGGCAAGTAAAGGGTCTCTTTTTAGCACTGGTTGTTCCTAATAAAATAATAAACTTCTTCTGATATGAAAAAGGAGAACTGTAATTGTCCCCAGCGTAGTCAGAGCAACGGTTTTGCTCTAAGCAACATTTTTTTAAAGCTTCTGTCAGCTGCTTATGTTTAAATAGATAAATGCTGCTAGAAAACACGTAATAAACTACTTCATAGCTGTGAGCTCTGCCAGAAAAGCCCGTTTTGTAGCAGCTGGACCAGCAGTGGGAGGTGGTGCAGTTCGCATCCCGTGCACAGAGCCACGCGTACGCCCTACAAGCCATTCACAGCTGGCTCTCGCTCTTCTGGCCTCTGTTTCAGCCCGCACGCGCTGAGTTTTTTGATCCATGCCTGGATTTCACACGGGAGCCCTTTATTTTTGCACCTCTGGTTAGAATCGGAGTAGATAAAATCTAAATATGAGCGCATAGGCGCAGAGAGTGGTTAACTGTCTTGGCAGAGCAATGTTTCCTCTGACAGCCTGATAGCAAAGTTCCCATCCCGGAGTTGCGGACGCTGTGAGCAGATGATTATTTTATCATTTTCGTGATAGAAGAGTTCCCTTCTGGGGGAGAGAGGGAGAGGGAAGGTTGCAGCTCACTGGCTGCAGCATCTCGAGGGCACCCCAGCTCATTTAAATACAACAAAATTTCCCTTGGCTGAACGATTTGCATGACCGTATGTATGTAGTGCCCTGGTGAGAGGTGGCGTGAGATGTTTTGTTTGCAGTTGTAAAACGTGTGCCGGGCTGGCTGTTGCACTCTGCCAGCTATAAATACGCAGGGCTGCCGCGTGCACGTCCTATTCTTAGAGCAGGATTCGTGTCCCTGCACCGTGTCGGGGCTTCAGGCCAGCAGTTATCCCCGAGCCCTTATTCATAACCCCTCCTCAGTCTTTTCAAGTGCAAAAGAAAATCATGAGCTACTGTTTTGGGGTTGTTTTACTGTTTTTTTTATCAGTGCAGTGCGTTTGTGCTTGCCATCTGCACGCTGCCGCTGCTGGAGCACGAGACAAGGTTTTGTTCTTACTGCTGGGCAGAACGGATCTCGGTGGGGCTGCCAGTCTGGCCGCTAGCAGCAGCGCCCTCCGGCTCTGTGCTGCCCTTCCAAGGCTGTCATCCTGTCTGTAAAACCTGAGAGAAGGCTTCCAACTTATCTCGCCTCTTCCAAGCTTTGTCAGGCAGCACCTGCTGCAAGTAACGCTCAGCGCAGCGATGATTATCCCGAGGCTCTTTGCTAGAGGGGAAATGACTGCGGGCGTTGAACGTTGGAGGGGCATCAGCCGAATCTGGAGCTCGAGGGCTCTGTCAGCGTGCGTGGCTCTCACCCGAGCCTCTTCCTCTCCCCCTGAGGATCTGAACGGCTTCTGCGAGAGGTGGCTCTGTGCGAGCACCGCCCGTGGGGCTCCCGTGAGCCGGAGAGGGGCTGACCGGCGGCCGGCGGCGGATGTTGGGGTTAATGATTCAGATGGTGACAGGAAACCAGCAGCTGGCTAACGATCCTCTCCTCGGAGGAACCGGCACTCGGAGGTGCGTGAGGAGCTGGGACGGATGGGGATGGCCGGCTGAGGCTGCAGGTGAGCTGGGACGGGCGGGTGGCACCCAGGCTTTGGGGACACACAGGTGGTCCCGACAGCGCGGTGAGCTCACGGATCCTGGGCTGGAGCTCGGTGAGTGTTTTAGCGAAGGTTTGGGGTCGCCCCTGCCAGATCCCTCTGAAACATGCCACGTTACTCCCTGCTGCTGCTCATGACCACCATCTGATGAGCTCCGAGGTAGGAAAAGTGCCAAATAAAACCCCTCCGCAGCATTTAGACCCCTCGAGATGAGAGCCCACCACGTGCAATCCGGTTTGCCTGTTTTACGCCGTTATTTTTTACATCTCCTGTTCCCCTCTGCTGATGTCAGGGTAGCTTTTTTAAACTGTGTTCCTTCCGCATTTGTTTCTACTAAAATTTTCTGGGCATTTTGGGGTCCCCGTAGCAGGAGCAGGCCATGCTGAGCTGCCATCCCCACGGATGTGTCCGGTCCTGCTTTGGGCTCCCGCTTCTGGGACCGCTGCACCCCACCACGTCTTCCCCTCCAAAGCCTAATCCCATAAAACAGCTGATTTTCACTACAGTTTTTGGATTTTCCATGTTTTAGGGCTTACTGGCACCTTATGAATGTGTTTATCTTACTCTATATTAGTGCTTGAAATAACTAACCTCAGACAGAAAATAGATCTTTGTCCTTGCATCAGTTTTCTCTTGTGATCAATGTTCAGCGTAATGGGGGCTGTGAGGTAGACTCATTAGGAAAACTGGGGATAATTGTGGGATAATCCTGTCTGATATCAGCTCATGTTCATTAATCAGGGGTAAATAGGAGTGCTTGTTACGTAGGGGTACTTACTTCCAGGCACACAAATTCCCTGTATCTTCGGTGCCTATCCTGCATCCCCCCAGACTCTGCAGGGAAGGGCGTTGCATGGCTCAATGCTGCCCAAACCATGGAAAATTAGGGACAGTTACAAGATATTTCCATGGAATTCGTCCTTATGCTGACGTGCATGCATGTGATTAGGATTTTGTGCTGTATTTTCCAGCTGAGGCTTTTAAAAGCATTTTGTAAAGTGCTCGTCTATGCGAGAGTTCATTTATCAATTCAGTTGTCCCTCTTGTCCTGTGTCCTACTGAGGTGTGCCTCCCGCTCTCCTGGCATAAAATAAAGCATGCTCTACTTGAATAGCTGTACAAAAACAGATCCTATCTATACCACAGCAGTTTTCTCAAGAAAAAATGACACTGGCATCAAATCAGGTAGAAAATGGGGCATGCAGACCTCTGGAAGGAGCTTGCCTGAAGGCTCAGCACTGGTCATTGAAGTGGTTCCAACCACAAGATCTTCCTTTGGTCTGAGACTTCAATTTCTAAGTGGATGGGACTTTCTGCGGCAATCTGTGCAACGTAGACAAACAGAAAGTCGCGTTTCTTTTCTTAGAAATGTTAGAGCCACTGGGTCAAGCTGAATATTGCATCTGTTCGATAAGTCCATGTTCCACGTTTCACACAGCGAGTTTTTAAATAATCTCTCCACTTTATAGTTCGTGCCAGTGACTCATCCAATCAGTCTGAATTAGTCTTAATTTATTAAGACCATGAAACTAACTTTCAGGAGGGGAGGGAAGGCTGTTTGATATTTGCTTTTTGGGGCATTTTAACAGATAGGTTTAGTTTATGACCTAAAGCAGCATTTTCAGTCTTTATCTTGCAGTGAAAACTTACAGGGTGGGCTTGG
Organism: Netta rufina; assembly: GCF_964035555.1. Lineage (NCBI taxonomy): Eukaryota > Metazoa > Chordata > Aves > Anseriformes > Anatidae > Netta > Netta rufina. Next base: position 3,967,602 of record NC_140145.1, on the reverse strand, counting down.
TATCTGCAAAGAGCCAAAAATGATTTCATCAGAAATGATCTGAAAGGATAAAAAAATCACTTGAACTGTGCCACATCAACGCGCTCCTCGCTCTTCTGCATTTTTGGCAAAAAGTTTAAGTACTCTTAAAGGGTAATTAAGTAAGCTTCTCACCCCTCATGCTGCTCCAGGAAAGCTGCCCCAGACTTTCCATCCCTCTGGCAATCAGGGATTTTATATCTAGACTGTGCACGTTCAGCTTATACCCTCTCATGGTCACACCGGTGTTGTCTTTTAAAGTTAAATAACATTTCGCACTTGGGTGTTTCTGTCCCAGACAGGCTGACAGTGAATGCCTGTGGGACTTCAGCAAATGTAAAACCAGCAGCCTTCCAGCCCTCCCTGCAGAAACCAGCTCTCCTCCTGGGGCTGGCGATGGTGGCCCCATTTTTGGGGACCATCTTGTAACTCTCACTGCTGGGTGAAAGAAACCCTCCGGGTAGGGCTAGAAACCTCCTGCCCCAGCAGCCCAGGTGAGACAACTTACTGTACACACTGCAGGACCTTTTGCAAGTCATTTTCTTCTTCCCATTAAAAAATAAAATTAAATTTAAAAAAGCATGTTTCATTGCTAGACATAGCCAAGGACGTGAGAAGAGATACCCTGTTCAGACGGGCGTGCTGCAGGGATTTTAGCTCTGGCCACAGTTCATTTATTTTCTCTGGGTGCTGCAATTCATTGCCCACATTCATTCATTTATTTATTCTGGGTGCTGCTCTCAGGGCCGTGGGCATTGCCTGCTGTGGGAGGTGCCACCGGCACCAGCTTCTTCCTGTGAGGAAAAACTTCTGCCAGTGCTAAAAAGGAGATAAACGCACAAAAAGAAAAGGGATGTGTGTATACACAGAACGGGCCATACCTTCCCTCTCTGAATTTTACTTCTGAAGATCTGAATCTCTTCAGAAGGTTTTTTCTACATGCTTGAGTTTAGCTCATTGAAAGCAAGCCCGCTCAGCAGGCCCTTCACTCTGCATCTTTCTCTTATGCTCAGGCCTCGTCACAGACCACACTGGCTCAAGCCTATTTATTCTCCTCGCCCATTTCCCCAAGGCAGACAGCGGGGAAAGCACGTTCAGCCTTCCAGATAACTTATTTATAACCCGCCAGCAGTGAGTAAGTGCCTCCAACCTTCTGCTTGTCATAAATGTGTTCATCACCCTCTCCTATCAGCTCCTTTCCAGCACAGACGTGTGATTTCTTGCCTCGGCACCAAGGTGCTGGGCAGCTGAGGAGAGGAGCGGTGCCCACTCCATCTGAGCTCCCCACCTGGGCAGGACCCCTAGAAGTCCTGCTCTCATTTGGTCTTTTTTTTAAAAAAAAAAAATTACTTTTTTTGAAGGCATATGGTTTATTTGGGGAATTAAAACTGCTTGACCCAAGTGCTTAAGTAAATACTTTCAGCAAAACGTGGAATTGTTGGACCCCCTGTGAACTCCCTGGGCAGCAAGCCCTGCAGGTTCACAATGCATTTCCAGTACAGCACCAAGGAGATATTTCATACCTTACGAGAGGAGGTTCTGTAACAAAAAGAAAGGATTTTCATCAACTTGTGCTTTTGCTGAATGCAAATAATAACCTCCAGGCTGGGGCCGTGCTTGTCATCAGTGCTGGCGGGGACACTGAGCGGAAGCCTGTGCGGTGCCCGTTCAGCAGCCCCTGCGAGCAGTCCTAGTTCCCAGAGAGAGAGAGGTTCGGGAAGTGGCCAGTTTTGTTACGTTACTGACCGCTGTAGAAGTAAAACCACTGCTAGAAGGGAGATGGTGACCTGCCCTACAAAGGCACGAACTAGGTCAGTGCTGTTGGGCTCTTTCAGCTGTGCCTTACCTTAAAAAAAAAAAAAAAAAAAAAAAAAAAAAAAAAAAAGAGAGAGAAAGAGAGAGAGAAAAACACCCCCAAAACTGCCTTTAATAATAATAATCATAATAATAATAATTAATAATAATAATCAGCACCACCACAACTCACACCGTGCCCTGGTCATTAGGCTGCTGGTACAGGACTGGGGCTCCCACCGCCGGATTGCAAACCTCCCACCAGTGTCCTCAGCCAAGGCTGGTGTGCACGGGAGGACGTCTGTGCAATACCAAGAGATGCGTGGCCGCTGCATGGGGAGGCCTTTGGGTTTTCTTTTGTGCGAACCACTTTGGGGTTTCATTTGTGTGAGTCGGGGGTCACTGTGACTAGCAGTTTGGGGAAAGAAATGGCATTTACTCCTTTACGCAAGTGGAAGAAGAAGGTGCTGAGCAGGGTGAAATCCATCTGTTGCTTTCTATAAGAAATATAGACGTATTTTTTCCCCTTCCCTATCCAGCCATAACAACACCATCCAGACTTGAACTGTGATATGGGAGATTCAGGTTAGGCAGCAGGGAAACTTCCCACCTGGCAGCGCAGCGAGTTTCTGGCCTCCAGCGAGGTGTAATGTGTCCAGCACTAGGGGCTAAAGAGGAAGATTTAGGGGGGAAAAAAATCTGTAGGTAAAGAAAACCTGGCCCTGGGGAACAGGAATGGGCAAAGTGATCAGTCCCAGTCCCAGCAGGCTGCTTTCTGTGATACGTGTAGGTTTGTGTTTCAAAGGGAGAAACTGAAGCCGTATCGTGGTGATTATTGAATAAGTGTGTGGCTGTGGCTCGTGGAGTCACCGGGTGTGGAAAGGAGGGGACGAGCAGGTGCATCGCTGGCAGCGGTTCTGCCAGAAGCAGAGCAGAGAGGTCCGGCATTATGGGGGCTCACGGGTCGCTCTCGGGGCTGTGTTGCAGGCTGGACACTGCGGAGCCATGGCACAGCTGGAGCTGCTGTGGGCGGCTGCCGCGCTGATGCTGCTCGGGGCAGCCGTCAGCGCCTGCGTCAGGTGCCAGCTCTCCGGTAAGGTGCTGCCGTGGGCACGGGGACCCCGGGGCTGGCCGGGAGGGTGCTTTCCTTCTGGGGTGTCCCCTCAGCATGGGGGGGTGGTGGGTGCCAGCAGCTTGGGAGGCTGCAGGATGGGGCTAGGGTCCCCACAAAGAGTTTCCTGAATGCATTTCAGCAGTCCTTCCCTTTCTGATCTTGAAGGCCTGCGTCACCCTTTTGTAAGAGCTTTCTTTCTTTTCTTTCAGGTACAAAGCGAGAAAAGAAGCAGAGCAAGCAGACGAATCAGTAAGTTGCCTTTTGCCATAATGTTTCTTCCCAAAACTGCTTGGGAGACCCTGGCCAGACCCAGCCCCACTGCATGCCCTGCACATCCACCAACTGGGCAGTGCTCCTCCGATATCTGGACCTCACATGAAATAATACGTACATATATATATTTATTATTTAACTATATTTATGAACATGTTCTGTACGTTCTATATATCTGTACCCCAGCTCTGCTGCCAGCAGCGCACAAGGCAGCATGCCCCTGTAAAGGGGGAATGCCATCACAAGAAGCAACCCAAAATGAAGCTGTGCCCACGAGGCCCGTGAGTCAGTAACCCAGTGGAAAAATGTCTGGAAAAATAGGAAGGGCACATCTCTGCCTTGTCCCGTCATGGATGGGACAGGGAGAGACACATGGCTCCACAGGCAAAGCTCTGCCCGGTGCTGGTGGGGACGCATGCCAGAGCCAGCCCCCACAGCTGCAGCTCGAACAGCGAAGGAAACACGACCATGCACGCGCACACCCCCTTATTTCCTTCGCTAACAGACAAACCACAGCTAAATGATATTAAAAAAAAAAAAAAAAAAAAAAAAAAAAAAAAAAAAAGCCAACACTTTTTTAACCTTTGATAAAGGAGTGAGCGTGGTGTGAAGGGGCTCTGCCAGAGGCCAGGCTGCCCAGCAGTGGAGCTTTGTGCCCTTCACGGAGCAACGCATGAGCCACTGATGGCTCTGTCCCACCACGAGCCTGTGCTGTTGTCCTGGCTTGTTGGAATTTGTGCCTGGATTCAGTTGGATTTGTGCCTGGATTTCGGGCTCATGGTGTCCCCAGCGACATCTTCCTCACCCCCTGGGTCTTTCCCTTGGCTGGTGTCGGCTGCGCTGCCCACGGGCCTCAAGCACATCTCTGCTGCAGAGGCCCACACAGAGGAGGCCCCAAGGGAGGCGGAGGGAAAGAATGGCCTCAGGGCCACCTCAGGTCTGTGTGGTCTGCAGCACCAGGTCTATTTTCCGTGTCGTGCACCCCACGGTTCAGCTGACGTGGTGTCTCTGTCTTTTCCAGGCTCGGAAGCCAGCAGAGCTTTGAGGTGATTCGGTCCCACTCCAGTGAGTACAGCCCTTGCAGGGGCTCAGGGTGGGGGCTCTGCGGGCACGGGGCGAGGCTGTGTGAAAATAAGAAGGTGACCACAAAGCCAGGCAGCCGCTGGCAGTGTGGAAGCCTCCTCAGGCGCTTCTGGGCATGTGGATTCCAAACTCTGACAAAAACCTCCATTTCCATTGAGAACAGATCACTAAAACCATGGAAGTGCAGGAGGTTTGGGCCCCTGACAGCACGCTGCTGGCACTGTGGGGGAGCCCCGAGCGATAGCGGTGACTCATCCGTCATCGCCCTCTCGCTGCTTCCTGCGGTGGGGCTGGTTGTGTGCTGACCTTTTGGTTCCTACCCTGACCGAGCCGCTGGCAGGGCTGCAGAAAATGTCACCAGCCCTGCCCAGCCCTGTCCCACCAGGCCCCAGCGAATGTCCGCGCCATCCCAGCCAAAGCTGGGGGCCCGTCAGTGCAGCTCAGCTGGGCAGAAAGGGTGCTGAGCACGCAACAGGCCCCCAAATTGAGCATGTTTGGGGGAGAATAGGAAATAAGGCAGCGATTAGGATTGTGGCTTCCTCTGATGTGTTTGCTAGCTCTGCTGCCTGCACAGGCAGCGCGTTTCTCTCTACTCGCTTCCCATTTGGGCCTTGGTGTGCTCTTGAGGAACAATTTGGAAGCTGTTTCAGGGCACGTTAGAGAAACGCTTGCTAATACTGGGGAGTTCACTGCGTTGGATGCTCTGTGCTCGTGCTGTAATATCTGCTGCTGTTGTCATTAACATCTCGTTTCGTTCTTGGTGCTAGCTGTAACGCGAAGGCTAGACCAGATTAAGGAACCTGAAAACTTCACAATAACAAGGTAGGTAACAAAAAAAAACACACAACAAGGCATAACCTAGCTGTAGAGGCAAGCTTGGATGAAGTTTACCCAACATATGAGAATGCCGAGGGTTTGGGACTGGATGCCGTGCCTTGTAAGTGAGGCTTGGGCTGTGCTTGCTGGTCAGTCGTGGGTTTAGTCTTTTTCTGGATTTTCTTCAGCCCACCTGCATCTTACTCGTAGTATTGAAGTAAAACCCAAGGAAACGGGCTGTGGTAGTCTGTAACAGGTACACCACAAAAAAGAACCTGCTGTTCTTTGCTTAGAAGCAGTTTGACATGAGAGATCCCCTCCTGCCCACCACCAGCACCCCAGGAAGCAGGGCAGCAATTGCTGCACTACCCAGGCGTGGTCATCCCCACCTTGGGGTTTCACCCCAAACCCGCCAGCTCGATGCATTTCCTGTTGCAAACAGACAAGGGGGTTTCACGGACAGAGGTTTTCCTGCGGTTTGCTCAGAGCTGAGGATTTAGCTCCCTTCTCCTGCAAACCCCAGCTACAAACAACGCATTAGCCCAGCGGCACCTGCAGGCTCACTCAGTGCTCGCTGTCTTTCAGGAAAGCCCACGAGGAGCTCGGTGCCTCCCGTCCCTTTGGCATTGGTGAGTATCTCCGCCGGGACGCCTGCCTGCTCGGTGGGCTCCGTGCCCACATGGCAGTAGGGACAGACCAGCCACAGAATTCCTGGGTGGGGATGTAGTGAATCTGTGCTTGTTTACATAGCAGGGAGCTCCCTTTGTGTCTACACGGGGACGCTCAATAAGAACTGGATCCAAGGGTAAATCCAGGCTGATTTGCTATGTCTTGCTGGTTCTGCTAAGAGCCGTGGGGCTGGATAATCCAAAATCTGCCCCCAGCTGTTCCCGCTGTGTCTGTGCTGTCTGTGCGCTGCGAAGGCAGCCAGTGCTGGGTATCCCCTGCCTGTGTCCCCCCATAACATCTCCCTGTGTTTTATCCCAGATAGCAGGACCGAGCCCCGGTACCAGAACTTCCTGACAGGTACGTGCCACGTGGGTGGCTTCGGGGGCTTGGGGTGGCTCACAGTGGGCATCAGGTGAGAGGCAGCCCTGGCAGGCAGGTGGGAAGCAGCACGCTGTGACTCTGGCTCGCTGCTGTTAAGCTGCACATGATCTAATTAACAGCTGAACGGAGGGCTCCTTCCTGGAGCTGGCATCAGCCCTACACGGATTATGGTCGTGTGGGGCTATGCTCTGCTCTCCCAAAATGGGGGCTATGTCCCTGATTTCCCCTCACCTCGTGGGGTCCGTCCTGCTCTGCTCAGGGCTCCTGGCCCTGCTCGGTGCTGCCTCAGTGGGTTTGGGGGCTTGCTGTCCGCCAGGGCCATCTGCTATAGCCAGGCTTGGAAAATGTTGGGGTTTTGAGTTTATGCAACCAGTGTGCTAACAGGAAATCCCTTGTGCTTGCAGAGGACTACCTGTGCGAGGATGCTGCCTACGTGTAAGTGACCGCAGTTGCTCACCACTGCTCGGAGAGCCATGGGCCTCCCTGAGCAGCAGCAGCTGAGCGAGGTTTCCTTCTTGCAGGGAGCCCATCGCTGTGGATTTCTATGAGCAGGCCAAGTGCTTCACCTCACCCAAAGGTAAGGTCTCTATGCGAGCACCACCACAGCCTCCAGCATGGCGTGCTGGCTGCCCCGTGGTTGCAGGGAGCCCACAGCACTGCCCCTCTCCACTTTGCTGCCCCATCACCATTTGGCCTGAGGCAGGCACAGTCCAGGGCATGCCTTGCACCAAAAGGAGGGCTTCGAATGTTTTGTGTGCTTGGCTTATGGGGACAGGGAGTGAAGGTGGGGCGAAACACACTGCTCCATTCAAAGGCACCTTTTCCAGGCAAATATTGCATCCGTGAGACATTCTTGCCTCCCTGGGCACTCAGTGTTTCACGGCGCTGGCTTGGGCATCAGTCTGTTACCTGAAATGAACTTCAGAACGCAAATCCTATTTTTTATTTAAAGAGATTGAGGGGAAGAGAAAAAAAAAAAAAAAAGAAAAAAGACAGAAAAAAAATATTATTTACCAAAAAAAGTACCTTATTCCAAAAAAAAAAAAAAACAAAACAACAAAACAACCCTTGTGTGGCTCAGCTGCCCACAGGCACATCCAGAGAGCTGACCTGCACAGTCTGTCCCCAAAACCAACACTTTTTAGTCTATGGCAGGTTTTGTGGCCAACAGCCCTCTCCTGCAGGCAGCTGACAGCAAAGCACAAAGCCCAGTGGGGGCTGTGCCCTTCCCGCACTGCTCCTGCTTCCCTACACCCTTTTTCTCCCTTTCTTCTCTCTGCCAGCCAAAGAGGAGGACTCCCATTCCTACCAGAATGTCTTCATTGGGGACACGTGTAGCTCTGGGCTGGGTACGTGCAGCGCTTCGTGCCGAGATTCATCGCGGTTTAGTCCCCAGCTCGGGTTGCTCATCACTGCCAGCATAAGGCGCTGGACCACAGGGGCTTTGGGCTTCTGTCCTGGGCTTTCACAATCACAAAATGAAGATGCTTCACTTTCCTTTGGCGCTGCCCACGCCGCTGTTTGGAGCGATGAGGGGAGGCAGGAGCGTGGGGCTGCCCCAAGCCCGTCCGTGCCTGTAGGAACCAGGGCTGGGAGGTGGCTGAGGCAGTGTCACCAGCCTGTGGTGGCACTGGGAGGGGGTTTCCAGGGTCTGCTTTTAGCCTGCTCACTGTTCAGCATCGTCCTGTCCGAACTCTGCTTGCTCACAGATGACGTGGATGACTATGAGAACAGCACGGCGATACACGCCTGGAAAATCGAGCAAAGTGCGGGTATGTCCTCAGCAGCTGCCTACGGACTGGGCTCGTGGGTGGGATGCCTGCTGTGCTACACCACACTCATTTTGGGATGTTTTTTCATCCATGATGAACATCTAAGCGCACAAACTGCTGTGTACACGTGGCAGTTTTACATTTGGATGTGGCTGCAGTGGGACGGGGCGTTCCCAGTGCTTGCAAGGCCACCACGGCTCTGCCCATCTTGAAGCCCCTCTGAAACCCTGACGCTGTGATGTGAGGTTTCTTAGCCTGGCTACAAAAATGTGTCAATGCTGAGGGCTAAATGTGCTGGCCAAAAATGCAGTGCATATGGTGGGTGTTTCCAAATTATCCCAGTTAATGATGGGTGCTTTCCTTCTTCGTTAGCAGCGCTGTACATAGACAGCCAGGACGAGGAGCCGGACTACGTTAACACCAACCCTGCCTCGGACCCCACCCTGCTGTCAAAGCAGAGGTAAGGAGAGCAAACACTTGATGAACATATTTAAGGGAGGGAGGATTGTGTTTGGGTTGTAAAACCAATTCTGAGCAGCTTCGGGCTGCGTGCTGTGGGCAGGACCCCCAGACCCTGCTGGTTTGTGCAGTGCGGGGGCAGAGCACAGCGAGGGGTCCCCTGGAGCCCCGGCTGATGCTGCACACCCTGCTCTGCGCTCAGCAGCAACCCGGTAGCTGCTGATACCGAGTTTCTGGAGGCAATTAAAAGCCAAAAGCATGCGCAGAGCGCCCTGAAGTCTTCCTGCAGCTCTGAGCGAGTGGGTGACAAAATACAGTGTCAGTACGGAAGAAAACCAGCCCCAGAGACACCAAGCACCACAACGGGGGCTGCTTTATGGCCCCAAATGGGCTCCCGCAGCCCTCGTGGGGAGTCTGCAGTAAATGGCAGCTGAGCCATTAGCAGAGATCAAAAAGGCAGGCAAGGGAGTGGATGTGGGTTGCTGGGAAAGGGTTAAAAAACCCACAACCATCACCGTGCTCATGTATGAGCCTGTGGTGTCTCTACAGCGTGCAGTGCTGGTCACCCTGCTCGGGACTGGAGCCCAGCTGGGACAGGTACTGGGACCAGTATCGCTCCCCGCTGGGTTTTTGCTCTCTGAGCACCTGCAGGACCCAGTGGGATCGTCCCTGTGCCAAGTGGCACCCACAGACTGCAGGTGCCAGTGGCAGGCCGACCCCAGATGGGATTTTTTTGAAACCATGCAAAGTATTTAAGGCTTGCTATCACCATCCAAAACCCAAACGCCCTGTTCTTAGTGTTGCAGCATTTGTTTGAACCTCAGCAGCCCATCCTCAGCAGCATTTGCCCTCACAACCACTGCTGGCGGGGTGCTGTGCCCAGGGCAGGTTGTGCTTTTTGGCCAAGGACTTTGCTGTGTGTCACTCGGGTCTCATCCCAACAGCACACGCACGTGGTGCGGCCGGCAGCAAATACAGCTGGGTCTGCTGCACACCTGGCGTGGGGACCCGCGGCCCAGCATCTCTGCCGGGACGGGGACAGCACCTGTGTGTTGTGGTTTAACACCACGCCAGCTGCCTGCACGAGCCCCAGCGTGAGCAACGTGCTCAGCACCTCCCTTTTGCTTGAGCTGGAGTGAACCGAGATTGTGCTGTAGCAATGGGCTGCTTCAGAGAGGGCTGCAGAGCTCGCTTTGTTTGCCTTTTGGAAGGTGGTTACGGAATAGCCAGGCACCACGACAGCTGAGTATCTGCAGGGAAGGAAGCAAGCCAGGTTATCCCTGAAATAAATGAAAGGGCTGTAATGGTAACTTCTATAAGCAATTCTGCATTTATTCCTCTTCCACGGAGAAATTTCGGGGCTGAAGGGATTACATCTGTGCATTAGTCACAGCAGACCTCCTGCTTTTTGCTCTGCTAACGTCTACACAGCACTGGGCACACCAGGCTGCTCCATCTGCTGTTTGTAACAGGACAGTGCCCGCCTCACCTGGAGATGGGAGAGGAACAAACAGGGCTGAGAGATGGCCAAAACCTTTAGCACAGCTACTGTAATGACCCCTCCTGATTTTGTGGAGAGCAACAATCGCAGCAGTACCAGGCTACCACAAATAGACCCCTAGATGTGATAAGGAGTGCTGGGAAGCCAGAGGAAGGAGGGATTGCTGTCCTGAGGAGTCCTGGTGATGCAGTTTTTCTGGGAAGACCTCCAATCATAAGCCCTGGCAGAATGCTACCACGTGTAAATTACTTCTGGTGGCTCTGTAAGTAAATTAAACTTGACAATGCACTTTTTGCCATTATAACAATGCCTCCATTACAGATTTTGCTAGCAGAGCTGTGCTATGCAATCCCCATGCCCAGCCACAAAGGGTCTGCCACTGAGGGAGGATGGGTTCAGAAATGGGCTGCCGGCCCCGCTGTGCTCTCTGCTCTGGGGCTGCTGCCCAGATCTACACGTTCTGCAGTGCTTCAGGGGTCCGCTTCCCTGCCTGGGAAGGAAATGCAACAGGCAGCAGGGCTAAGAAGGTGAAAGTGGGGACTAAAAGTCAGTGAACTCACTGTTTTCCGCTCCCTCTTTTTAGTAAACTGCGTAAAGTCTGAAGGAGCCCTTCGCCAAGCTGTAAGGGCACACCCAGCCAGCATGTACATAGGGAAGGAGGAGTCTTCGATTCCGCAGTGAAATCTTCTCCAGATTGTGCCCAAGATCGTGTGGAACTGGTGCTGCTGAGAGGAGGAAAGGCTCTGCTTGAAGTCCAGCTGCAGACGTGCGTTGGAGGGAGCGCTCTGCCTGGCAGTGAAGCCTGGCCGACCCCTTCAGCGGCTCCCTTGGGCACGCCACGAGCTCGTTATCCTGTCTCACTTCCCTGCACGTCTGCTGGAGGGAGGACAGCTACTCTGTGCAATGTTTTCTCCTGTCAAGCATGAAATGAATCTTTAAATTGCTGAGCGGTAATGCAGCCAACTACTTAATTTGTCAGGCTGACTCATGCACGATGGCATTCGAACGCGGGGATTATGTTCTGATTTAGTTCCTCTGCTCTCCTGCAGAAGCTGTTTCCTACAGGAGAGGAACTGGCAAGGCAGAGGTTGCTTTTACGGCAGCAGTGGTTCTCTGGAGCTAAATGAGATACCAAACTGTTCACAAAAGCTAAGGACTAAAGAGGATTAAATCCTCATCTTATTCACAGCTCGTAATTCCCAGTGTCTGTGGCAGTTCTCCTTGTGTTTCGTTATCTGTTTTATAACGATACAAAGGCACTGCAACAACTGAGAAGGTCCGATCCACTGCCGTCAGCCTCAGAAATTGCACTGGTCCTTCAGATTTGCCAATAGGAACATCAGTTCTGAAACATAACCCTTGTCTCTTGAGCCCTCATGTCTAGATTTGGCTCTGTCATAGCACTTATTTATTAAAATTGAAAATCCTCCAAAGCAAATCTGGCGTTTTATTATGGTTTGCTATGATGTGTGCGTTGTCTTTGTGATCGAGCGAGACAGGCTGAGATGGGAGCACGTGTAGATAGGACACCGAATGGTGTGCAGGATCCTGCTGGGAGAAAACAGAGCTCCACAGAGCCTCGTTCCTCAAAATTGGTTTGGAAAACTATGCTTCAAGAAGGGAAGAGGCCCACAGCACTCGTCTCCAGGACTGGTAAGAATGAAAAGAAGAGCTAAGGGCGAGTGAGCCCTGGAGTGGGAGAAGGGGATGTCAGGTGCTTCCTGCTGCAAATGTCTCGGCTGTATTTTTAGCAGAATTGCTGAGAGCGTGGGGCCACCGCTCGTGTAGCTGAAATAGCAGGTGGTTTGGTGTTTGGCTTGGAAGCTTTACTTCTACTTCCTACAAGTGCATTTACTCCTGCTCCCGCAAGACTTTTCCAGCAGAGAAAACAGTGTGCTTCAGGAGCTTCCCCAGGCAGAGCTATCAGCCCCCCTTTCTACTTACCCCTCCCAGTTCCGCTTCTGCTCGTGCCCTTATGTTTTCTGATGTTTAAATGCCCTGCAAAAAGTTTGTGTGAGTGGGGGACACTGACCACAGAGAAGAGGAACGTGCTGGCATCCCAGAGCGCGTGGAGCAGACACGGTGACAGCCACAGCCTGTGCTGGCTCTGCACAGCCTTGCAGACAGGCAAGGAGGTGAGGAGAGCCCCTTGCTGCTGACACAGAGCATCTGCCCCATGCTGGGCCATGAAGCTGCCGTCCTTGGTGACTAATTCAGCACCTGAAGAAGCTCCCACTTTTCATGAAGTGCTACAGATAAGATTTTGCAAGATCTGCTGGAGGGAAAGTGTGAGCTCCATTTTCAGTGATGTTGCACCTATTTGTGGTTCATCTTACAACCAGAGGGAGACATTAAGCACTTAAGACACGTTTATCAGCAGTAAAAGATCCTTTGGCAGGCAGCAATAGATTCAGCTAAAGGACTTCCAGAAAGTTCTAGCTGTTAGGTGAGCGTGCAGCCGAAACACTAAAACACAAGGTTCACTGCTCTCCTCGCTGAGCAGGGAGGCAGCTCAGACCAGTTGCATTCTCCCGGAATGAGGTTCCTTCACTGCCAGACTCTGAAAGCTGCAGTGCGTAAGCGGTAGCTAGATGTGCAGTCTGTTCCCTCGCCTTACTGGGACTGAGCAAATTGCCCTCCTTCAGCTCTCCAGAACAGCCAGCTGCAGAGAGGGGTAAATCCTTCCTTAGCTCTGTAAAGCTCCTGAAGTACTTTTCAGGCAGTGATCTCATTATGCTGGAAGATGTCCAGGGACTCTTACAGTAAGTTTCATCAACGCTTCTAGTCTTGTTCTGAAAGACTTCGGGTTTTTTTGTGAGGACATACATGCGTGTTCACTGATCTGCTGTCCTTTCAGGACTCTTTTTTAGGTGCACAAGGATTATTTCTGGTGCTAAACCAAAACTGTCGGCTCCTGCGTTGCCTGACAATAATTCAAGGAGAATCGACATCTCCCATGGGTACATACAGCTCTTTTTCCTCACGTTAGGTAGGCAGCCAAGTGAGCAACGCGCTTCCTGTTTTCAATGTAGAAGACGCATTAAATGCAGTTTTGGCACTGCTGGTACAGCTATCGCAAATGGACCGGGGAGCCTTCACTGGCTGCTGGAAGCAGCAGCTCTGCACTCAGAGGCGGTGAGCAGTTAAATACGTGAGAACAGGCTGCACTGCTGGCCTCTCAGACCACTGCTACTCCTCTTACAGGGAAAGGTGAGCAAAAGGAAATCCTCCCAGTGCTGCAGAGGATTAGCTCAGGAGCGAATCAGCTCCAAATTGGAGATGAAAAGCAGCTGTTGAGTATTGTCACAAAGAAAAGCACTTAGCAGGTAGGATCAGGACCTGTGATACCCCAAGTTTCTCACTTTCACTGGCACTGACAGAGCAAACCACACAACGCACAGGTAGGTGCGTCCGCTGGGGCAAGGAGCAGCCTTACGAATCCTACTAATACGACATTTGTTATTTTATGAAGCTGCCACTGTAACACCTCTTCTTTCTATTCGGCAGTGAACATATTTAACTAGGAGAAGGCAGAGCAGGCTGTCTGATGTACAGACAAGGGAAAATCAGTCTAGTGTTTAAATAATGTGTCTTATTTAAGCTTTTGCAAACAAAAGCTATGATGTGTCTGTAAAGGACTCAGTGGCTTAATCATCTTAGTGCATTGTTATATATTTAGCAGTATTTGTGCTAGCGTTAACAATTCAGTAACTCGGAACCAAACTTACCCCAGTTTGACTAAAATCTAGTGAAAGAAGAATGTACTTTGAGTATTGCGTCCATTATTCCAAGAACTGCTTCCTTTATTCCATTCAGGAACAACCTCAAGCATGCCTGCGCTTTAGCTGTCAATTATCTTGCTTTCCTGCACTTTGAGTTAAAAAAGGGTTGTCTTAAAGCTCTGTCAGAGGGGCTGCAGAGCTCTGATGGCACAACTTAAAATGCTGCCAGCCCTTGCTGCTGAAACTCCTTACCCCTGTGGCTGAGTTGGAGAAAAGGAGGGTGTAACCAGTGCTGGGGCTGGTCTTTAGACTGAAGCTGCCTGCAGAGGTGGATTTGGTGCTGAAACAATGTGGTTTGGGCAACTGGCTGCTGGGGGTGGTATCTTCAACACAAGGGGCAGGGAGAAGAGCAGGCACCAGTAACTTGTACTCCTACCGTGTTTTGTTTGACTGCTGTAACAACAACATGCTTCGTTAAGAGCTCCGCTTACAGAAATATATCTGACACCTGATATGGAGGTGGTCAAACTTAATTTATATTTGTTTCTGCATTTCACACTTTATTGCTCCTCTGCACTTGTGGGGTGGTTTCCAAATCTAAGCAGAGAGGAAATCATGATGCTGTAGTTTTTTGGTATGTTGAAATTACTGTAAAATATTACCTAACCTGGACAAGCAAAAACAGAGAACACAAATGCAGAGCGTCCCAGAACTTGGTGTATTTTTTTTTTTAAAGATTACAGGTGGAGTGTCCAAAATAAATAGTTAGCATCATCAAGAAATGTGTATTTCTCCCATACATGTTTGGTGGAAACACCTTCCTTACCCCAGCACATGAAGAGCACCCAGAAATGGCACCTCCACAGCATGCCTTGATTGTAACTCAGTCACGGCTCTGTCTGTGCAAAAGTTTTTTCTTGGTCTCGGTGAGATCACCACTCTTGATCAATCGTAAGGTGTGATCACTAACGAGGGGATTGATATTTTGTCTCTCCTGCTGTTAGGTCTTGGTATCATTACCCACAAGCATTTTTGCTGAGTACTAGAGAGACTTTACTGCTTCTCCTTTCTGGCCTGCCACAGTCCTTTCTACCTCAATTACACAACAGGCAGAAGTTCTTGGGTTAAAGATTTCAAAGCTTTATTGATCAAATAAAAAAAAATACAAGTTATTTTACAATAGAACCTGGTTATTTTTCTGGGATTTAGCAAAACCAGGGGGACAGAATTCATGACACACACGCAGCTGCCGACCTTGCATGTCTTCACCTTCCAGAAGAGGGGTTTCAGCTCGATCAGGTATCTAACTTGCTGCAGGGGCTGCCGTCTTCTGACACAGCCTGGCCAACAGTCCAGCCATTTGCAAAAGCGAGTTCACACCTTCTGCTATTTTCATGTGCGTGTAGCCAATTTCCTGATGAGGAAAACGTTGTCAAACCTTCTGTTTTTTTCCCACAGTCTGTATGGTGTGACTAATGACACTCCTCTAAATAGAACATATCCCTTACTGCTAAGAAACTATCTTCAGAGTCACGTAAAGATTAAAAAAAAAAAAAAAAAACATTTTTTGGCAAGACTATTACATTCCCATGTAGACCAATTAGATCAATTTTTATTTATTTATTTTTGTAATTGAAGCCTGTGCTTCCCCATATTTTTTTTGTGTAAGGAGCAAGGTGCTTGTATCTGAGGACAGGTTTTAAATCTTAAGAGTGATTCCATTATACCAGTTCACCATTTGTCAACTGGCTGTTAAAATAATTTAATATTTTACTATCCATGGGACTAGAATCTAGTATGCTCTTCAGGAAAGTTCTTAAGGAGTTTTTAGAGGCTTTGATGTAAATAATAAGTTCAGCCAGCATTGCATTTGTTATTAACCCATCGCTAAAATACTGACCTTTATAAATTCCAGTTTCAGATATTCGGGCATTTGAAAGGTTTTGCACACACGGAAGATGTTACCAATCACATCTTCTGGAGAGTATCCAAGTCTCCACAGGTGAGCAAGAATCTGTGCAGGAAAGAATAATCCCTTGTTTATCTGCAAAACCTAGCAGGTGAGTAAAGTACATTCGGTTTTGGGACAGCTGTATACAGCTAGTGAAAATATATGTACTACTTATCCAGCAATTTAACATCAATTCTGTTTAGCAAGTAATTTCAAAACTATTTGTTCTCCCCCCCCGCCCCCTTTTTTTTTTTTTTTTTGGCTTGATGGATTATTCATCTGAACAAACTGCTGGAAAAAAACGGGACTTAATTTATTAATTCATATACATGGTTTTGCCCTTATTCTAAAGAGCAATGTACACCGAATTCTTCAGAGCAGGTGTTCTTTAAATAAAAGGTGTCTGCAGAGACAAAACCCACGAAAGCCAACCTTGTATGCTTCATCAATATTTGCATTTATGCAGTGCTGTATCATTTCTTTCACAAGCAGAGGATGAGGCTCGTCACATACCTGTATCAGAGAAATATTACACTTTAAAATACTAGAGCATCCCATATTAAAGCCCCAAGTATTTTCACCGAGTTTCTGTACAGCTGAAATACTGAATCAGACACATCTTACAATCCAAATTAGATTGATTACATTGTAAGTAATATGACTTTTCTGATAACATAGCTACCCTACCACGGTGCACTCAATAGCACTACATGAGAACGCAAGTAATAGATTCAAGTTATCACTGTGAAATTTCCCAGCAGTTAGGTGATCCGTGTGATTTGAGAGAGTTGGAAAGTCAGAAAGCTTCAGATGAGCTGTCTGGGACTGAAGAACTCTCTGCCTTTTCAAAAAGTATGCACACTTCTTTTGACTAATACCTGCTACATACATAGCATGGTCTGCAAACGGGTAAAGACTTTCAACGTCTCATATACGTGAAGGAAGGTCTCACGTAGTTAGGCAGTGTTAGACTTCCAGCTTTACTGTTCTACAGCATTACTAACCTTAAAGACATTTTCACTGTTTATAAAGCCAAACCCAGAATATGTGGACTGTAAGTTGTTTAATGCCTGCAAAAAGAAAAACAAAGACTTCAGTCATTTTCGGAAGTGCTGCGCTTCTGGCTCCTCTCCTCAGGAGGAAATACATTTTTGGGGAAATTACACCAAAAATGAAATTTTCAGTTAGGCAACAGAATAAACTGTAAATGCATGCAGACATTGTTTTCTCCCAGAAATTCAGCATCTGATTTCCAGCAATTTGCTTTTAAGGAGCAGATCCACTTTAAAACCTTGCAAAAACAAGCAGTTTAGTTACTCTTGTGCCACAGATCACATCCCCTTTTCCTTATCTCTCCAAAGATACATCCTTGAGAGCAGCAATTCAAACTTTTTTGCTTTAAGCAGAAGCCTTTGTTTCATTGCCTTCCCCCTTCTACCTGTCTCATATCTCCTTGGGCTGTGAAGATAATGGCTTCCAACCCATCATCTGTATATGGCACATCCTCTTTCTCGACAATTTTCAGTAGCCTCGCAAGGATTTGCGAATCCGTCAGCTTGGTGTAGCGCAGCACTGCGCACCGAGATTGAATAGGTTCTGAGGACAGAGATGCGTAATTAGCATTTGAACTATTGCTAAACAAGGGCAGTCTAAAGCTCTACACTGTGTTAGCCTACAGGCCAGCTCTTTCTGACTTCTGATTGTGTTTCAGAAAGCAAGACAATAAAAGGGGTTCAACATCCAGTTAACAATACACCACAATCATAAACTGTAGCAGAGCTGGATGGAGATTAAGCCCAAAGAAATCTGCTTCTGCAGTCATGCACAGCGCTATCCATTAAAAACAGCTGGTTCACTGGCTACGCAAACACGCTCTTTTTTTATTAGCTGGATGTTCAGATGGTTTGAGTTTTCAGGAGTACCAGGGCTTCTTGCAACGAGCAGGCTTGAGGTATTTCTGAAAACTGCTTTGAAAGTACTCATCAGTATGGGGAGTGTTTAACTAAAACACCCAGGGACTAACAGCACCTTACCTATGATTTTGTCAGAGGCATTGCATGCGAGTGCAAAGCGTGTTGTTTTGGAATAAATTTCCATTGTTCTTCTCAACGCTTGCTGTGCTCCATCTGTCATGCTGAAAGAGAAAAGGAGTTAGGACAGATTTTACCCTTCACTGACTTATAGCTGCAGCCTAATAATTATTTTTAGACAAGCTTCAGACTTACTGATATTAGACAGTACTTTGTAAATTACTTGGTATTCTGGCTTGGTAAGCTAGGCAGCTTTTGCTAGGCATGTGAACAGATCACCCTACAACACAGATAATTGCTGAGACCTCCATAAAATTAACACACAAAATTAAATCATTAATACTCTGAAAAATACTTCTAATTACATGCAGGTACAGGAGAATGTCCCGTTTTCATCAGCCAGTAAACTGGAAGATGCTAAGATCACATCAAGCTAAATCCTGAAGTGTTTCAACCCAATATTCAGCATCTCCTTTGAAGCAATGATCTCTACGTGATGTGAGGAATCTTCTAAAAGCACTGTTCAGTACCCATTTGTTTCCTCCTAAATTGTTTTGATAGCCTGATAGAAACATCTAATACTGTCCAAGACAGCAACTCTGCAGACAGAGAACAGATAAAAAAGATTTCACACAGTAGCTGAAATAAAAAAAAAAAAAACACAACGTACCTGTCTGCTTCATCAAGGATGATTATTTTATGCCGACCTTTTGGAAGCGTGACCTTTTGCTGGGCAAACATTTTGATTTTGTTTCTCACAACGTCAATGCCTCTGGAACAATAATTCAAGTCGCTTATGATCAGTTGGGTGAAATTACACAATGGATTTTATTCAGCAGACACAGTGGCTGAAGGGCTCCCGTGCTCCCCATTCCTGTGCTGTTTGTTTCCGTTCCATCAGCAGTGCCAGTGTAATTGTTGTGAAGCTGTGCTGGTAGCCAGACGGCCAAGCAGAGTCGGATTTAAACACCAATCCCCCTCCTTTTTGGAGGTTTTGAAAAAAGCAATTTAACAGCTTCTATCAGTAGCTTTACTGCCACAAAAGCACTTATGTCTGGCAAATGGTAGGAGTAATAAGCAAATAAGGGCAGAACTGTTTATTTCTGCACTGCTACTTTGCCAGTACTTCACAGAGCCGTACCAATAAACCCGGCCATAAATCAAGACAGTTTAAGAAAAACATCTGGACAGATTTCATCATATTAGCACAACACGGATACCTTCCTAGACTGAGTCCCACTGAAGTATTACTTTTAAAAGTAAAGGATTTTACTTTTTGTAAAGTGTAGAAAATGAATGCTGTACTATCAGTTATAGAACTACAGAATTCAAAAGGCAGGTACAAAGCACTGTACTCTTGAACCCTCCCCAAAACGTCCCTAGAATACGTCAGGACAGGGTCTGCTACAGAGCTTGGGAAATATAATCAGCCTTTAGTGCCTGATCCTCAGAGAAGAGTCAGTGTCCTCGCTATACCTAATACCCATATCCTACAGTTTTAACCCCAACTGTCCTTACTCTTAATTTCTATCACTTCACTTTTTCTCCTAAGTACTGATGAGTTTCATTATAAACAACTCATTCACTTTTTATCAGGATCTTCATGAATGCAGGAAGCATAACTCTTCAAAGTAAATTTGAGAAGACAGTACCGCTATGTATTCTGCACTCCGTTTATATTAATGTGTGTGTGAAAGTACCTATCTAGATATAAAACATCAGGTGATAATATCTATGTTGCTAGTTGGACACCAAAAATTACCTTTGAGTTGGAAAAACTACATTAAAGTAAGTACTAGAGGCCCTACTAAAACATTAAACCTATCAAGCAGAACTGAGTTCAACTAAAAATAAAAATGGATACTTGCTTCTTCGTTAAAAGTTTGACCAGGTTTGTTCACTCTCACCTGTCATTTGAGGCATTCAGCTCCAAAACAGCATCCTTTAATGCAGGACCAAGCAGAGCACGAGCCAAACAGAGGATACTGGTGGTTTTACCTGTTCCTGGGGGACCCTAGAGATACAATTGCTGATAAGTTTAATGCCATTTTCTAAGCTGTACGCTCTACAATGCTCCCCAGTCATGAAACAGAGCTGCAACAGAGGAAGTGCAGAGAGAACATAGGTCTAAAAGTTGTCTTCAGCATCTTGCCTGCAACAGTGGAGGAGAAGCATAAGACACACTTCAATAAGCACCTGAGGGCCAAGTTAGTTTTCAGTAACAGAAGGTAGTTTACTTCTTGTGTATTCTGCTGAAAATACTGCTCTGTAACCATACAATTGACATAATTGTTACCAGTACACTCAGGTACGATGCAAACAGATACCGAGAAGCTGCTGTGCCTAGATTTCAGAAGCCAGGACCCACAACAGTGAGATACCACACGGCAATACTTACAGCAATGATAATGTTTGGTACATTCCCCTCTTTTGCAAAGACCTAAGAAGGAATAATTAAAAATGTACATATAAGAAAATGGTAGGAAGAAATAATTTCCAATTCTATTCTATTTTAATCATGAGTAACAGAGCTACCATTTATTTTCTTACCTCCTGGTTTCTTTCTTTTAAAAAAAAAAAAAAATTGCTGCTTTTATGTTTTTCAGTTGAACTGTTAAGTCAGTTCCTAGAATAATATGGAAAAACGTTAAAGCACTGAGTCTCACAGCTCTTTACTCTTTCCCTTCTATTTGCTTTAAAGATATATTTGCTAGTATAAACATTTTGCTAGCAAATGCTGCTTTTACAAATTAATTTGTCATGGAAAATATTTTTCTTCCAGAGAAATAAAGTGGTGTTTCTGTTTCCTTCTGTAGTAATATAAACTATACTTACTCACTGAAACAATATATAACAGGTACACATTTTTACAGTTGTATCATAGCTGGGCCAATATAAGCAATATACCAATTCAAGAAGGCCTGTTTCTTTAGGACATTGCCCTATTATGCCCAAAAACTTGTCATTTCTTAAGTAAATCATAAAGTTTTTTGTCCAAAAAACTTTGGACAAGTAGAGCTCCACTGGTCTGTGGATCTGTGCAGAATTATGTTTTTTGAGCTAACCCATCAAAAAATAGAGCAACAGCCACACACCTCCAACCTGCTCACCGTATCTTCATTTCCAACTATTTCACACAGTTTCATGGGTCTGTATTTTTCTACCCTGTAGAAGTAAAACACTTCAGACACACATGGCCAAACTTTCATAGCGGTTTACACTGCCCGAAAAGGAGGCTCACACTACGTTGAACGCCAAGTTGTTTTATTTTGACCAGCGTAAGAAGGACGAAAACACCACAACCGCCTGGGGTTCTCCTTCACGCCTCAGCCTGACAGGACAGGGCTGACAGGGGAGGCACCGCCCGCGCCTGAAGGGCCAGATCCCGCCCGGGCTGGGCCCCGCAGGGCTGAGCGGGGGTTTCTCGCTTCCCACCCCGCGGCGAGCACCTCGCAGCCAGCCGCCGAGGGGAGGCAGGGGCCGGATCCCCTGGGCTCGCCCCATGCCCGGCTCCCCCCGACCGCAGCCCCCTCACAGCCGACCCTGAGGTGAAGTGAGGCGACAGCGCGGCGCGAGCCCCCTTTCTTCCCGCCCACGGCTCGCCCCGCCCCCCGCCTCTTCCCATTGGCTCCTGCACGCCTAGTCCCGCCCCGCGCCCCGCTCTCCACCAATGGCCGCGCCGCTCGGCCCTTCCTCCCGCCCACCGCCCGGCTCCATTTTCCCCACCGCCCCGCGCCCCGCGGCTCCCTCAGGCCTCACCAGGGCAGTTCGTAATGGCCGCCGCCGCCGGCGGGAGCGGGCCCCGGGGCGTCGGCGGGTCCCCGCTTCTCGCCCTGGGCCCCGGCCTTCTCCGCCTCCTCCGCCTCCATCGCGGCGGTGGCGGCTGCAGCGGGCCCGAGCCCGTCTTCCCGCCGCCTGCCTGAGGGGAGGAACGCGCTCCGGGCCCGCCTCGTAGGGCGGGGCGGATCCTGCCCCGGCCTCCCGGGGGTGGCCGCTCAGTGGCCGCGAGAGGGGCTCCGGCAGTTCCGGGGGGCGCCTGGGGTGGGCTGGGGGCTCCATGGGGGCAGGTAGAGCCCTCGGCTCTTCTGGAGTGTCCCCCCTCTGTGACATGTTGTGTCAAAGCTGTGTGTGTCCCCTCAAGGACATGTTAAGTTGTTTAATAAAAACGCTACTGGATTTGCACCTCGGGAGAATAAGCCTTTGTTTCTTTTTCATCTAACCACGTTTGTTTCCCCCTAAAAATGAGAACAATAAAAGATGCACCGCAAAATACCATATTATAAGGTGCAGTGCTGTGAATGTTCAAATTCACGTAGCGGGAGGTACTTGTACTAAATCCCAGCAGTTCCTGAGGCCTTCGTACATGCCGAAGCTCTGCTCATGTTCAGCACAGTGACGCTTGTTTCGGCTCAGTGAGCGCAGGGTCTGTCCCTCAGTCTGGGCTCTAATCCCTTGGGAATGCTTCTAATTTAAGACGGAATCACAGAATCGTCTAGGTTGGAAGAGACCTCTGAGATCACCCAGTCCAACCTCTGACCTAACCCTAACCAGTCCTCCACTAAACCATATCACTGAGCTCTGCATCTAAATGTCTTTTAAAGACCTCCAGGCATGGTGACTGAACCACTTCCCTGGGCAGCCCATCCCAATGCCTCACAACCCTTTCGGTAAAGAAGTTCTTCCTAATATCCAACCTAAACCTCCCCTGGTTCAACTTCAGCCCATTCCCCCTCATCCTCTCACCAGGCACATGGGAGAACAGACCAACCACCACCTCGCTACAGCCTCCTTTAAGGTACCTGTAGAGAGCGATAAGGTCGCCCCTGAGCCTCCTTTTCTCCAGGCTGAACACTCCCAGCTCCCTCAGCCTCTCCTTGTAAGCCTTGCCTCACTGGTATGAGGCAGGAGCTTGGAGCCCATCGTGCTTGGAGTCCTGCATGAGCAGTGATGCTCTTCAATGGGGAGGACTTCCTATCGCTGACCGCAACATTTGCATCCCGGTGTCATTGTCAGCACTTGTCCATTGACGTTGTGAGGCTGGCACGTGAGCGTTCAGCCTTTGGAACGGGTTCAGCCCATGGCCTGACAGCGATGGAGTCTGCTGGGTTTCTCACAGGGCTTCAAAACTCCGGAGGGTGAAGTTTCCATTGCGCAAAG
Organism: Netta rufina; assembly: GCF_964035555.1. NCBI lineage: Eukaryota > Metazoa > Chordata > Aves > Anseriformes > Anatidae > Netta > Netta rufina. The sequence continues at coordinate 3,944,862 of NC_140145.1, read as the reverse complement.
AGCAGCTTTCTATCTGGGTTTTGTGTAGGCAGGATAGTCAATGGTTAAATCTTGTTTTGTATATTTTTTATTAATAGCTGTATGCTGCTCCTGGTGGTTTTGTGGTGTTTCATAAAGGTGAATTTGTGGGTGGTCTGCAGCCTTTACATGCCTGTCTGAATTAACTGTGGATTAACTTCACCTCTACTAGAGGTAAAGTAGAAAACTAAGCAAAGACATAATTATGTCGTATGTCATACAAGGACAACGCAGCTAGCTTTTATTGCAATGTTCATACTGTTCTAGCACACATACTGGATGAATACACCTCAAACTCAACTGTGTTGCTCCTGTCTTTGGATTTAACTTACTGCAGAAGCCAACAGGAGACAGTGAAATATCGCAGCTGCGTACAGCACTGCTGGTCATAGCAGTCTGTCAATACAACGTGCTGGTCATGCTTTGGTTTCTTGCCAAGTTAAACAGTTGTTATGCTCTTAGGAAGTACCAGCCTCCAGATAAGATACAATTTTCCTGGCCAGCATTAATTCTCTCGCTATATGTAGAGGATTACTGCTGATAAGCACCCAACGGGCTGTTAGAAAGATAATTCATAAGAATTGTTGCAGAGAGCCTGATGACAGATTTTGTGATACATTTCTGCTAACCAATTGCAATATGTGTTTCTGGGGAGCACAGTCCTCTAAAACACTGCAGCCTCTGAGCAGGCAGTAACTCCTCATGTATCAGTGACTCTGTTGTCTGTCAGACATGGCACGAGTATTTATGGAGGGCATGATGATATTAAGAAGGATGTGTGGCAGGTGGATGGGAATACCTGAGCTGAAAGCTTTAAAAACTGTCTCCCCCAAGTTGTGAACTGTTGATATTGTCTGTCTGAGATCACAGGAGACATCCAGGATAAAATGAGTTCCAAATTCAGTGCTGACATGGCAGAGCTCTTTTGATGTGTTACCAGCAGTGCCTGAATACACATGCACGCAGAGGATGTACTGTATTATCCTGAAAGGAGAATGGCCCTGAATTTAAGGCAGTTTCTTCTGACCTACTTCCTTCCCACCCAAAAGATATATATGTATATTAAAAAAAAAAAAAAAAAAAAAAAAAAAAAAAAAAGCTTACTCAGTATCTGTGATCAGTACATGGTACAGATAACAACTTTTTGCTAATGATTTAGTTAGCAAGAGGAATGCTCTTTGATGTGTTCAGACAGCATCTACTATCAGTAATGGAGATCACCATGAGAGAAATAAGTAGAGATCTTGTGGTTATCCCAGGAGCAAGGGTGACCCAGCTGCAGGTGCTTGATATAGGGAATGAGTCCTTTAAAGACCATGTGGAGACTCCTCTCAGCTTGGCTACAGTCAGGAGCTTCTACTCTAAGCCCTATGGGAAAATGAAAGCCCAATGCAAGAGGTTTTGTCAGGGGGCTGGGTAAACGCAGAAAGCATTTGTTTTGCTGTTTTGCATGCTATGGCTGGTGAAACTGAAGGTAGTTTTGTTTTGAGTTTGAACAAGAAGCAGAAACTGCTGGAGATACCAAAAGTAAGGCAAGAGTTGAAGACAGCAAAGAGCTCCCGTGATGAAATGATGATGGTGGACGTGAGGTGTAAAACCCCAAAGGCAATAGAAATAATGAATAAGAGAAGAAACTAGCTTCAACCAAGCATTAGTGAAGAGTATGAATCAGTACTGTATATTTGTTACAAATAAATAATAAATATATAGAGAGAGATCTTATAGACAATGTTTGTGGGAGGGAGGGGAGAAATGTATATTATTCAAAGTGATTTTGCTTTTGAGTTAAAAAAAAATAAATAAAGCAGTGAGTTTGTCTTACTATTTTTAGTAGAGCTAACATGAGTATACGTTACCCAGCAAGTCTACGATGCCAGGGGCTGAGACTTTAAATTACACTGTTAAGAGAAATGCAAAGTTCCCTTGGCTGTTTGCTCTCCATCCCCAGCAGCCCTGCAGTCTCAGTGAAAGCCGCCACCTCCTATTTCAGCGTGCTGTTGTTGTTCAGCAGCCACAAGTAGGTCACGTAGCACAGATGGCCTTGCTGCCAGGGAAATGCGGAGTCTGCAGTCCCCTCTGAGGCTGTTCCCTGCTCTCCCTCTCCCCCTTTCACACTGCTAGCTTGGAGAGAGGGGAATGAATTCTGATGCTACCAACAATTTTCTCTTGTGTTCATTGAGGCTGAAAGCATAAAGCGAAGCTGGGAGAAATACCAGGAGTGCAAATAACGATGGGCTGGTTAGAAGGGAGGCTGGACTGGTGCTTGATGAAATACGGCATTACTGCATCAGGGTGTTTCCTGAGCCTGGCATGTCTGCTCCCAGACTGACAAGGGCCTGGGTTCCTGCAGAGCTGCTGTGCTTGACCTCTACGTGGAAAAAAAAAAAAAAAGGAGATGATGGTGTCAGGATGTGCAGGTTATTTGTCCTTGTTCTTGCAGCACCACAGCATCCCTCTGTTCATGTGCTTTTCTGCAGACTGTCCCTGGAAGGTGCGGCTGTGCTGATCTGAGTTACTGCTATGTGTTCTGCTTAAACCTTTTTCCCACATATAATGGCTGAGGTCATACATTTGTACACTGCCATACCCTAGTTTATTTCCCACTCCACATCCTCAGCCCTCCTCTCACGTTGGCATCTCCAGTTGCTGTGGAGCAACAGCAGCTCACCCAAACAGACTGGGTAAATACAGCACGACATCTGCCTGCTCTGCTACCTGAGCGCTTTCATTTATGGCGTCTCATTGCTCTTTACGTTTTCATAAAGTACCTGACCATGTTTTTTTTTTTTATGCTGCCACATAAAATTATAAGCAGTATGCTTCTCAGTCTGTGGTTAAGCAGTTCGTTCTGCTAGAAGTGAGGGAGGTCACAGACCACAATGAAAGAGAAGCTGGGAAGACCAATTTAAGGTAGTTGCTATCAGGAGGCTCTAATAATAAAAATAAAATACAATAAAATACAATTAAAATTCTTTCCTATAAGCATCTAAAAACGCTTTAATGAGTGGATTTAGATCATCATAATTTTAATCGAGGGAAGCTTTATTATGATTTTATGTGGGTGCTGAGGAATGAGTGCTTTGCACCGGGCTGTGATAACAGGATTCAGGAGCAGTCACCTGCTGCTCTTACTTTTCTGCTCTTTGGCTGCTTGACGTCTAACAGTGTAATTGAAATTTCCTTAATTTTCTGGTTTTTGTTCGCAGGGTGTAGCAGAGAACTGCGTGTCCAGTGCAGGAGCAGGCATGTGGTTTCAGCTTTAGTCAGCAGAGGGAGTACGGACACCTGTGTTAGGAGCCACCAGGGTCATCGGTGACAGCTAAAAGAGCAGGCTCCCTCCTGGAACCCCTCTTTTGTCTGCAGGAAAGGGATTCAAGTCTTCAAGCCTACATCTTCCTAGAAGCCAAACTGCAGCTGTTGGCTGATAACGCTGTTGATTAAGCTAAAATTGTTGGAGAGGGGAATGACTGCGTGCCATTTCTCCCTTTTGCAGCAGTCCCTTTGAGCCTCTGGCTGCTTGCACCTGCAGCTTGGGGCTGGTGTGGAGCTGTCCCTTTCCTCCTCTGTGTCAGGATCTGGTGTCACCATAGGGACTGTAGCAGGGCTCTAACTGCATGAAAACCTGGTTCTGAGGCTGGCACAGAGCCTCCCTTTCACCGAGTAAGCTGAGGAAGCAGTTGTGTGCATGCCTGGGGTTGCAAAGGGTGTTCCTGCAGCAGAGCCTTGCTGGGGCTCCCTCACACAAGAGGAAGGAACTTGATGAAGAAGAAAAAAAACGATGGCTCTGTGGTCTGTGAGCTGCCTGCTTAAAGGCTCAGCTGTGAGCTGTTGCAAAACCAGAAATAGATTTGGGGGCTGTATCAGTAAACTGTGATGAATGGTAATATCAAATAGACGTGGAAGCAGACAGCCTGGGTTCATCTATTCTTTTGCCAACATGCTACTTGTGTGTGTTTTCAGACATAACACTTGGCCTCATGGCCTCTGTTATCCCATAATAATGAGAATGTGGATAGTCATTTGACTGATGTTAGTCAGAAACTGCAAAAGAACTTTGCAACAGAGTTAATACAAAGCATTTATTTTTATTTTTATTTTTATTTTTATTTTTATTTTTATTTTTAAATAATTGCACTATTGCTTGACTTTTGCTCACGTGCAGTGCAGCCGTGATATGGCATGATTCTTCTGTTCCATGCATTTGTAGTTTCTTGTGTTCCTTCCTTACGTCAACAGTCTGGTAATATTCTCCACCAACTGCCCCCAGCTGGTACTGCATGACATTATGCAATTCATTCCAATTGTGTGTAGTCTCCTAAATGCTAGCCAAAACTTGACCAATGTCCTTGTTCAGCAGAATGAAACAGAATAAATCTTAAATAATACTTGTTTGTGTTCATTTTCTGTATGTCAAAGATGAAAATACAGTAATGTCATTGTTTATCAGGAGCCCAAGAAATATCAGGCAGTAGCAGTCTGGATTCCTTCAAGTCTGCAGTGCGTGGATTTTGAAGTGTCAGAAGGAAGGGCTGCAACATGCAAATCAGGAAGTTCTTTAAGAATAAAGGAGGAATTGAGCAAAAGATGAGGCTGGGGTGGAGTCTGGCTTGCTTGTGAAGTGTTAATGATAGAGGAAGAGTGAAAAATCTGACAAATAAAAACATAATTATATTCAGACTGCCGTGCATACCAGTGAATTTTATTCCAAATGTTTAGTGTTGTTTTTTTTGTTTTTTTTTTTTTCCACAGACTTACAAGAAAAATAGGACGTGCTCTGCATAGTTGTTGTAGTAGCTGTGTATCAATTTAGGATTTAAACAATGATTTGGTAGTAGTCTTAATATTACCATATTAATTGCAATTTTAAGACTACAGCATAATACTGAAATACGCACTCAGACTTCATTCCAAAAGTAAATGACCCATGAACCTTTCCCTGGTCTGGGAGAACATGAAAGGAAGCAGTCCTGAATTACTGGGTGAAGCTGGATTAATTCTGCTTTATGGGGTTAAAGTCTAGCGAAACCCAGGTGCTGCATGCAGTGGGGATCAGAGCTGGCAGCAGCCCAGGGGGGTGCCAGGTGGCCCTGGTGTTCCACGCAGCATCATTCAAATGAGAAGCACCAGGATGCTACCGTGGAGGTAAATCTGGATATTAGCCCTGCAACCCAGGTGCTGTTCTTCTTGGGCCAACTCCCTAAATTTAGGGTCACCTGTCTACATTTCCCAGTTCAAGGCATTTGTTATTCATTGCTGCTAGTGCTACTGTATTGAACTGAAGTTATCACAGGTGAGAAGTTTGAGAAATGGGGAATGGGGAGAAGTTTCTCATAACTGCATTAGTCACCCAGGTATTGCCCCTTCCAAGTGAACAAATAATATCAGATGGGTCCTTGCTGACTGAGACTCACCTGCAGGTTTGAGCAGGCAGATTGGAGTGGCTTCTGGGCACAGTGACTTCCTGGAAAATCCCCGATTTCCCTGCTCCCATTGTAATGGGACTTTACTCTGAAACAGAAAGCCAACAGAACAAGTTCCAACATTGAGAGAGGTCTGTTTAAGCAGCAGGGTAATTTATCACTGAATTGATACAGCATTTATGTGCTATGTAAGAATACAGGATGTCATAAACCAAATCAGACAATTTGCCTGTATTTTCTCGTATGCAGTAAATCTTGCTTTAATGGTGTGTCAAAGTAACAGTTATGCTAATCGAGTAAACTCAAGCATTAGTTACCTATCTCTTCTTTTGTAATGTTTATTTTTACCTGCACTTTCTCAAAGCAGCTTTAACCGTAGCAGAAATACCTAGAAGTCTTCTTTATTTCATGTATCCAAAAGCACCTAAGAGTGCTTTGGTTGCAGACAAGCTGTGCATCATCAGCTTCCGCAGTTGTTGCTATAACTTTAATGCTGAAGGTAACAGGATAACCAAATTTCTGATGTCAGAATTAGCATGGAGGGTCTCATGTGCCACCCTGAAACCACTTTTTATATATGATTTATATATATACAAATATATATATATATACAAATATATTTATATATATATATGTAAAATATATACATATTTTTTTGTATTTTTAATATGACTTTTTAAAATATATTTTTTAAAATATATTTTTGTTTGATAAATTGACAAGCTGTCTTTTGTATACAGGCAGACAACAAAACATAAGTTTCTACAATTATGGGTTCTATATCAGATTTTGTAAAATGCTTTTGGTCTCCCTAAAGATAAATACAAGACTGTTATAATCATCATTAGGCATCAGAGGCCAGACAGGTACTATGATACTGTACACCTAGCATAAACATTTGCACTGTGAGGATTTTGTTCAACTTTTTAATGAAAGTTTTGTTTCCTAATAAGTTGAATTTTAGTGAAACCTTTCAAAAGGTTTGGATTAAAAAAATAATAATAATAAAATCTGTTTAAATCGGCTTCTGGTTACAGCACTTAAACTCTTCCTTCTTGAAGTTCTTAAAATTTATTTTTGTAATCTATTGTAGATATTTGTGACTAAGTTTTGTTGAGCTGGGATTCAGGATGCAAACAATGGTAATGGAAAAATCGATGGTGTCTGACAGGCTGTGAGCCCTGGCTCTGGAGGCTGCCATTTCGGATAGCAGCACTGACTTTGCCTGCCTGAACTTGTAAGATTACACAATAAATGTGTAGTTCTAGTCCTATGGGAGTGCAAGAGAAAACTCACATTCATTTAAACAAAACCAGAATTTAATTTGGGGGTTGTCTTTATTTTTTGTTTTGTTTTGTTGTGGTTATTGTTGCTTTTTAAATTTTCCTGCAACAGCAATCTCAGGTGATGCTTGCACTGCTAGAGAATCACTTCCTCATTCTCCCACCCATCATACCATAAAAAGCCCTTCAAATACTAATTTATTCTTGATCTAATCCCACCACGTGCCAGAGTTAATCCATATGTTTTACAGCCACCCAGGAGAACTTTCCACATCAAATGTTGGCATTACTAAATGAATGTTAGCCGATGCATCCCAGGGCATATTTCTTTGCCTCTCCTGATTTGTTTGTTTGTTTTTGTTTTGTTTGTTTGTTTTTCTATTTTTTTGCCTTGTTTTTCCCTTCCTTTCATTCTGACTGCCCTGCTATGGCTTGTTTCTCATTTGCTTAGGCCCCCTTGTACGGGATGTATTCTGGGGACTAATATTCATTAGATTGTAATTAAGACAACAAAGGATGGATATTAATGTAAAATATTACGTTTCTTTTGTAGTTTTCTAGAGATAAACCTTCTCCTGCATGTGTCCTCCTTTAGGAAGTCTGTCAAAGTAATAGGTAGCTTCTTTGTTTCCCTGCAGGTTCCAGAAATCTGCGAGGAGAAGTTGAGCCTTCTCAGAAAAGGCTTTTAGTGGCCTGTGCAAAGTAATTAGAGCTCAGAAACAGTCATCCCTGATGGTAAGACATGAAATTAGGAACAGCCGGTGTTGTATAAGTGTCAGGATCCCCCCCGTGAGGGGGACTGATGGCTGCCCCTTTGCAAACAGTCAGAGTTGACGAGACACTTCTGTGTCTTCAGTCAGGGATGGATGAATGACATCTGCAGCTTCATATGTCTGCTCAGGAAAGTGAAGGATTGCAGGCAGGAGATGGTTTACTGACGTTCCTAGAATCACAGAATGGTTTGGGTTGGGAAGGATCCTAAAAAACATCTAATTCCAGCCCCTGCCACGGGCAGAGATACCTCCCACCACACCAGGTTGCTCAAAGCCCCATCCAGCCTGGCCTTGAGCACCTCCAGGGATGGGGCAGCCACAGCTTCTCTGGGCAACTTGTGCCAGTGCCTCACCACCCTCTGAGTGAAGAATTTCTTCCTTATACCTAATCTCAATCTACCGTTTTTTAGTTTAAAGCCATTAATCCCTGTCCTATCCTTACACTCCCTGAGAGAGTCCTTCCCCAGCTTTCCTGTAGGCCCACATTGAGAGTTTTTACTTTTTACTGGGGGTGCAAGGGAATGAGAGGGCTGGCTGGCCAGTTAAGAAGATAATAGCTTTTCCCAGCACGAAGCTTATTCTGAGCTCAGATGTGCTCCTATTCTGAAAGCACAGGGAAAACAGCTTTTAGGGTGATGTAGCTTGGTGTGTGGCAAAGTGGGGAGAGTCCACCAGAACTCCAAGCAGTAGCTTGTGTTATAACAGCTAGGGCAGATATCAGCCTCTCTAAACCAGCCCTTGGAGGAATCCCGTCCTGCTGCTCACTCATACTGGCCCTCGTGACAGCTACACTGAACCCCTGCAGCCTCGGCTGGATGGGACCCGCTGCAGGACGCGGTCTGTTCCCTGCTGCACCCCATCGCCACACGTGACATGCAGGGCGCAGTTCGCCCTCGTGGTCCTCCTTAACCATCCTGGGAAGGGAGGTTTCAGGCCTCCATCCTCCTCCCCTGCCTCTTGTTCCTGATGCTTTATACAGTCGCCAGATCGCAAGCAAGTGCCCCCAAGAAGTATTTTACTTCCTGGTTGTTTTTTTTTTTTTTTCTTTTTTCCTTAGACCTCCAGAGGCCTCCTTTTTCATGAATAAAGCATGAGCTGTTCTCCTGGACCCACGAAGGGAGGAAATCACTGCCAGCTGCTGTGGCCGCTGCTTTTTATTGCTGTGGTTGCTGATGCCTCCTCCCTCACAGGCAGGGAGAACAGGGGAAACAGCCCCAGGATTTAATCTTGTTACTGTGTCCAGTACAAACTCTGCTGCCTGTAGGTTATGCCAGGGCACAGCTCCCTTTCGAATAATGTTTCAATCAGTTTAGGACTGATGCATGTGAATGTTTCAATTTGAGCTAAACACAAACCATGAATGGCTGCTGTTCAGAGCACATCACTGGCTGATGCTCAGTTTTCAGCCGGTGGTGACCAGCTGATATTTCCCTGGTGTCACCCTTCTGTCTTTTTCTGCACTTGTCCAGACGAATGTAGAGTTCTACAGACCTACAGACATTTCTCCTCACTGAATCACATCTTTTTTTTTTTTTTTTTCATCTGTTACCCATACAAGTGTTTGGTATGTGCTTACTGGGTTTTGGCAACTATTTTCTCCCTAAACATCATTTGTCCCAGATATTTGCAGGCTGCTAAGCAAAGCATTTCATGTAGGTCTTGCTTTCGACTATTAGACTGGCACCAGAGCAGAGAAAAGGGGCTGATTCCCACACTTACTGCTTCCCTCTCTTGATCATTCTCCTAAAATACTTCCTGAATTCAGTACTCATATCAGATGAGAACAGGACAGTTTGCTAGGTATAAGTATGCTTTTTAATATTTTCTAAGTTCACTCTGTGATTTAGCTTTCAAACTCTGCCTGTGTGCTTGCTATTAATATTTTGATATGATCTTTAACTGAATGGTTAAAAACTTCATTCATTCAGGCTTCATTCATTCAGGCACTTGCTGGGTAAAAAAAAAAAAAAAAAAAAAAAAAAAAAAAAGACTAACAATATACAAGTGGCCAAACTGAAACAGAAAAGTATAAAATGTCTTCTTGAAAAGGAGAGAGTTTTGCTCTGTAATGTGGCCTTTGTCCACTACATTGAGTATGTGCTGAGCTCTTTCATTACACAGTTACATTTGTGCAGGTCGTTTAGATGTAGAGCTTAGGGATATGGTTTAGTGGGGACTGTTAACGTTAGGTCAGAGGTTGGACTCGATGATCTTGAGGTCTCTTCCAACCTAGAAATTCTGTGATTCTGTGATTCTGTTTGTATAAATAAAAATGGACCCTTAGTTCAGAAAAAAAGTCTTTGATGCTAAAAAAAATGCTACTTCGAACCCAAAACCAGGAAACACAGGTTTCTGCTATGCTAGTAACCCACCGCTGCAATGGTTATTTAGTGATTATTGGATTATTTCACCTACTTCTCTGGGTGTTAAAATTAAATAATGCAGTTGTTCGAGTTATCCGTTCAGTGATTCAGTTGTCATTAATATCAATTAGTGTTTACTGCTGCACTATGGGAGGATTCTTAATGAGGTAACAGCTTCCCCAGCAGGTAGGCCTATACAGACTGTGTGCCATAAGCCCTCTGTGACTATACTGTGCTTCAGAGACTATCCCTGTCAGATCAGTGAATTCCCAGTTAACAGCCTTCTGAACTGCATGCTGACGCTAGGCGATAAAGGTGCTGAAAGGCCAGAAAATCTTACAAGCTGTCCTCAGACTGAAGACGAGCTGGGTTTGAGCTGCTGGCTCCCTCTGCCTTTCAGAGGCTCAGCTCCTGGAGGCAGAGCATACAGCAATACAGGTGCCACCTGCACCGAGTTACTTCAGCTTTGGAGCCAGGAACAGAGAAAGACAGAGCTGTTAATCTTTGTTGTAAAATGAATATAGTAGCTGTATGAGCTGGTTTGTTTGGGCAGTTTATCAGCCAGGCACTTCATCGGGATTAACTGTTAGAGGATGTGGAGTTTTAACATGATACAATTAGAATACAGCAAAATGCCTTCTGTGAACATCCTATGTTATTACAGCACATTCAAATGTATGGAATTGTGCTTTGCAAGCCTCATCTCTGAATGGAAATATTATTACTTATTGAAAATAACTTTACGATAAAGGTGCTATGTAATGTAATGTGCGTATGGAAATAAGCGTATTGAAAGAAAGCAGTACAAATCTGTTAGAAGCACATGAGGCAGTATTGTAGAATATAAAATGGTTTATTATAACTGGAATTTTATGGGAATTAATAATTGAAAAGACAGTCAACAGTCAGAGGTAGTTCTTTGCCCAGTGTATCAATTAGTGTAACCTTGTGCAAGGCATTTGACTTCATCATAGCTTGGTCATTACAGCTGGAAAATTGGGTAAAAAGCAGGAATATCATTGGAAAATCAAACGCTGTTGCAAAGCGGAGCTTTCTTGAGGCAATAAAGAATTCACAAGCTAAAATTGTAGAGTTGTCTCTAATGGCATCCCATCGCAGCTGTGTTCTGCTGCATCAGAACATGGTAATACATTGGAAAGACCTGATCCTGACAGGGTGCACCTGCAAGCCACAGGACAACAGTGCACACTTGGTGATCTAATCAATTTCAAGGGGATTGTTCCTACATGTGAATTTAAACCCGCACTTATGACTTTTGCTAATTTGGGGCCTCAGTTCCCTATTGAAACTGGCAAACTCGAGGCTGACGTGCTTCCCAGGACCATGTGTTTGGATGTGATTTCACTGCAGCTGGTGACAAAAACATCTTTCCTGTTGGTATAGTCATAGTCTGCTGTGGGCCAGAAGGTTGTAGAGGTGGAATGTGATTGCAAATAATCTTTTGTTGTGGAGATCAGAATGGCTTCTTGCAGAGCTGGGTGACAACACATCCTAGCTAAGCCTATGGCTTTGACAGGCTGCAGGCACAGTTCCAGAGAAAACAACTGCCAAAATGTTTGTGGTGCAGGTTTTGTTTCATGTTTCATGATGCATGCCTCCTTAAAGCCCACACCGGTATGGGAGGAGTATTTTACCCTTCTGTCTTCTGTGTTAGACTTAGTATTCTTTATGCTCTGCATACTTCTCAAAACAATACAGTCAAGGCAGCAATGATGGAATGAATCCAACAAGGTTATAATTTCTTTTCAGGTCCTTCCCAGGCTGACCTGCATATATACTTCTAGATCCATTGGTACACAAACTGATCTTTAAATACAGTGATGCAATGTTTTTTTTCTTTGGAGTGGATAAGAAGAGTGAAACTTCCCTGCAAATTTGAAGTTCTGTCTATTTACAGGGCTTACCATCTAATATCCCCTTTATTTCATTGCTGGAAACAATGACAGGACAGAGCCCTGCATTACAACTTCCATTGGTGATTTTTCCCCAGGTCCTTCATGTCAGCCCTGTGAAGGGTAATCTGTGTGAGCTGGGGATTATGAGTGCAGAAATTGTCAAGGAGCAGAAGTCTGACTATTAGGACTTGAAGGTCATAGCAGTATGTCATTCTCAAGGCAATTTTCTCTGCAGTTGCAGTATGGTCGTGGCTTTATGTTATGACCCTAATGTCACAAAGTATTGATAATCTCTTAAAACAAGCCAAGCTGCAAAGAAAACAATGAGATTTGATCATTTGTTAGGTATTTTCGATTTTGGTCAATGTTTATTGTCTGCTTAGATATCGTAGCTTTTGGTGTGTTACATAGGTATGGATGTGAGTAGGTGGATTTTTCTGCCATATTTGCATTTACACATCAAATAAATGAATTTTCAGTCTGTTGTGAGGGCACCTGTTTCCATCACATTTCAAGCCCAGTTTGCAAATATCTTTCTCTTTTCTTCCTTTAGCTATATATATATAATTTGCATTCTGGATAGCTGTGACATGGCATAATCCATATTCCAAAAGTATTTTTTACGGAAAAAAAAAAAGACCCTATTACCCTATTCATTTCTTATTTCCTTTCTTCAGTAAACATCTCTGGTAGTAATCAAGTATTCCTGTTATTTTGCCACAAGCATTCTCAGATATATTGCAGAGAACATAAAACAAAAGGTACAGACAAAGTTCCTACTGGTGTTTTTGGGAGACCACAAGTCTGTTCAGCAAACATCCCATCAAAGAATCTGTCATCATAGGCTCGAAGGCAAGAGGGGCAAACCTTAGGTATCAGATCAAACTGTTATAGAATTTGTTCTGAGAAGTTTATTTCTAAGCAAGACTTAAGAGTTGTCTGGTGCTTTTTTATTCTAATTAGAATTAATGTGGCTACAGCTGCAATATAATTATCGTTAATTATCTTTAATGTATTCTGGCCTTGTATTCCACAGGTTAATTTAATTGTGTTTTTCCACTTGTTAACTTTATATTTGTTGCCACCCTCCTCAGATTCTGTTCCTTCTAAAGAGGGTAAGTAATGTTATTTACCTCTTTCCCTTTGCTTTTTTGTGCCTTCACAACAGAGTTGGTATTTTCCACTGGCCAAATCTGAAATGCATATAGAGCGTTTGCGTTGTCTAAAGCTATGACTGCAATGCATGCTGGCATGACTGAGCCCTGACATTTGCAAAGAGGAGGAAAAAACTTAGACTGGGCATTACTCAATTAGTTCATGCACGCAGTGGGCAACCAAGTTCCAAGCAGGGGTGCTCAGCACGTTGCTCAGCACATTTGCTTTCTGTTACTGGCCTTGAAGGACTAGAAAATGTGATGCTTGTGCTGTGTGTTCTCCATGTGCAGTGTAATGCAATTTTTTTCAGGAATATTGGGTATAATTACCAGGTTCCCTGTTTCTAAACATAGTTCTTCTGTGTCTGTACACCTCTTGTAATAAATGGAGCAGGTGGGTGCTTTATGGGACCAGTGAGGACCAACAGGTTAGTGGCTGCAGTGCACCCTGAGGATCAGGGCTGGCTGTCAGGTCTGCTGTGGCTGACAAAGACTGAGTATCTGCAGCCTTCATGGAGCTTGCCTGTGACTGAGACAAATATTAGAGCAGGCAACATAAACAATTTTAACATGTAGCTACCACCTTCAGTCTGGTCAGCTCAAAGCACTCCACAGATCAAGTCAGTATCGTTTTTCCTTGTTCATTATTAGTGAAAACAGCTGAGGTGGAGGGAATTTCCATTTCATACCAGCAGTAAAACTTGAGGTTAGATTAGAGTCCAATTTTCCTGCATCCTAGTATAGTGCTCTATAGAAAGCCACGCTGGCAGCTTGTTGAAATATAAAATACAATTCATGCAGTGCAATTAATAAAATGGAATTGGCAGGAAACTAAAGAAGCGTGTGTAAATTCCTGGACCTGGGTTATATCGTGGCATTTGACTGACAAAATCCACATTATAAAGGCTTTCTGTAATAAATATTCTAAAACAAAAACAAACACCTGGCAAATGGTCAGGCTTTCTCAATCTTTCCTGTGCCCGTTTTTGTAAGGCAGGATTTTTGGGAGTCATGCCTGACCTTTCTGCCTGGCGATTGCTGCAGCAATATCTGGTCGCAGAATGAGGTCATTTGGGGCATCTTGCTGCTCTGCTGTCACAGGACTTATTATTTCTGCATAAAGAAATAATCTCCTCTTTATAAAGACATCGCGCCAATTCTTTAAACCTTTTAATGTCTTCCTGAGAAATGACAGCTGGGATCAGTGGCTGGTTGAATGGGTTGATGGTGAAAACATAATATGGTGGGAAAAGCGAAATTCTAACATATGGTGGATAGTTCCTCCATAGCAGAATAGCATGTTTCTGTTGCAGATGGGCATTTCTGTGGAAAGAGTACAAAATGCAGTAAACTAGTGTCCATCCAAGAGACAGGATGGCAGCCTGCTCCCTTGCATCTAAAACAAGATGGGCTGTGGGTTTTGAGCTTTGTATTTATGCTGTGCTCATTACTGTGGTATTTAAGTTAGGTTCACTGGGGCTTTTGGTTGAGACCTTTCCTTAATTAAAAACAGGCGTACGTCTGGGGGAAGCAGAGGGCAGCCAGTTGTGCTGTGGATGGCCTCCCACCTTTTCTGCTGTCCTCCTGCTGTACGCAAGAAAAGTGCTAATATCCACAGCTCGGCTTGGAGCCAGCACAGCTCTAGCAGAGATCATTAACAGGCTCGCTAATGTATCAGCTACCTGAGCGACTGCAAATCAGCGGACTGCAGGTGATCCTGCATGAGACTGTCATTTAAACATCTTTACACTGCACTCTTCTGGTCTACAGCTTGTTACAAAGATAGTTTAATGTGTGCTTTTGGATCTGCTGGGGAAGCGTGCCCATGTTAAATTGCAGTGTTGGTGCTCTTTCTGGGGATGGCTTTGCTTTTCTGGAGTATTAAAGGCTAAAGAATGAAGCAGCAGGGCTGGATTTTTTCGTGGTCAGCGTCCATGCTCAGGCTGGCTGTTTAAACCAGCTGAATGCATTGCCTGCTGAAGACATTTAAAAAATAAAATAAAAAATCTGTCTTTTCTCCCAGTGTCAAAATTGGAGCTCACTTCCCTCCCCTTCCCTATTAAACACAGCTTCAGTTGTAGATATCAAAATCTCTTCTAAAGTTCCAGCCACAAATAGGGAGCTTTTTCAGCCTCGCTGCCCTCCCTCGTCTTTGATCTTCTTGCACACTGCAACTTGTGCAAAGGAAATGGGATTCTCCTGCCTCTCACAGGCCCTGCATGCTCTGTAGCTCTGGCACTGCAAAACATCTGCTGCTTCTATTTGGCCTGAAATAGTACCGGTGTCAGGACCCAAACAACAGGGAAATAATCTGTTTTTTCATACTCTACAGTCTGGCTCCAATTTGTTACAGACCCTCTTCAACCAGGTCAGAAGAGATGACGGATGTTCACACACCTGACAACAATAAGGAAAGGCTGGTGGCATGTACTTGGAGCAGCAATAAAGGAGGGAATAATTTTATTTTACATACAAGGAAAAATAATCAGTGAGTCAGAAGTAATTTTGCTTTGCAAAGCACAGAGACAGTTTGGATGGTTTGCAAACTAGCGGTGCTGTTGCATGCAAACGTGATGGTTTGCCCTGTGTCTGATCTTTGTCTTCTTTTGTCTTCTTGAGGATGCACTGAGCTACCCAGGAGTACACAGAAAATTACCAGAGCCTTTACAAAATAGCCTGCTGCTTCATCTGATGATTACAGTGTAGGACACTGTGTTGGCAGGCCAAAGATTGGCTTTCTTCTGACTTGAATATATGTAGAAAAGAATCTATGAACCAATGTTATAATGACCAGTCTGGGTGCCTAAGTTCTATACCCAGCGGTGTTGCTACTGAGCTAGAGCAGGCCTTGGGAAGTTAAGCTAATCCCTCCCAGTTTTGGTGTCTATGGTTGCAAAATATGGGTGAAGTTTACTAAACTTTGAGGTCAATAACCATAAAAGTCTTTTTATTAAAACAAGCCTGACAGTGAGTGCAGCTGTCATTTGTCCTTTTTTTTTTTTTTTTTTTTTTTTCTTAAAATAAAAAAAAGGCAAAGGATGGCCCAGTCTTTAATCTTGATTCAGACACACAACAAGCTTTAGGACAATAACAAAGAAAGAAAATGAAAATAAATATTCAGTACTGTGCTAGAATGGGAGGTCTGCTTAGAATGTCTTCTCTGCTATTTTGTTTTTTGTTCCCCCCCTCCTCTACCACAAATAAGATGTTATCCTTAGTAGTACCAAATACCCCTTCAGCATCTACATGTTCTGATCCTTCTATGTTGCTTTCTTTTGGTCAAGCTTACTTGCAGATGCTTGGCACTGAAGCGTGGCTGTCAACCAGCATTTTTCTGTTTCTGCTGGGTGATCACGGATACAGTATTTTTTCTCTCCATGACTCAGTTTCTTCCTCTGTAAAGAGAAGCTGCTAATAGTCCTCATCACTGTAAACTGTGATCTTCTGACAAAAGACTGACAATAATCTACTGACTTAAAAAAAAAAAAAAAAAAAAAAAAAAAAAGCTATTCCAGGTTCTCCACTGCCAGCATGATCCTGTGTAGATTCTTTGGACAAAGGTAGTACCAGAGGACAGAATTTCAGAAGTCCTCCATTTAATGGATGTTGAATTTCTCTGAAACCTACTTGCCTTTGGGCTTGTGGATGGGAAACAGTTTTTGTAACAAAAATTACACTGCATCAGTTATACAGCATGTCCGCGTTCCTCAGAATCACTGCAACTGCAGCAAGGAGGTTTACTTTAAAAACATAGAACCAGACTGTGCTAATGACTAAATTATACTGATGGCTGAAGTTTAAGTAACAGTTAATGCACTAATTTCAGCATAGGAAATATACTAAAAAAGCAGTAAGAGCTCCTCTTGATCTTCATAATTAATGAGAACTGCCATGATCCTGCAGTATATTTCCACCCACGCTTTCTTTTATGTTAACAAGTGGGTAGGAATGCACGGCAGTCAACCCAGCAGAAAGCCTTCTTGCAGAGCACTTTGCTTGCACGATACAAGCCAGCCTTGCACCCCTGAAGGGTTCTGGACCCACATCTTGCCCTGTTGTTGAATGCTGGCCGATGGTCTGACTTCTTTCAGTGAACCAGAACAAGGCCAGGCCTTCAGACCAGAACACATCTAACATGCGTGTCTAATTGACATGCTCCCAAATAACCATCATCAGTTGTGCTTAGCATTTCTGGAAGGGAGATGAGTGGAACTCATATCATTTGACTTTAAACATCTCCTTTGCCCTAATTCTCGAGTACCCCTGTAATTCATGGATGTAAACTGTCATTGTTAGCGAGCAATTAATCTGTGCTACTTTAGGTGTCTGCAAGATGTTGAGGGGAATTGCACCCCAGTGCCTGTTTCTCTGCACTGTTTACATAGGAAGTCTAGACAGCTGGCTCAGATATAGATGCCTGAAGACAGATAAGAGGTTTCTTTCACCTAAGGAACAACAGAATCATCTGGATATTAGAAGCTTTGTAGTGGCTCTCGGTTGGGTAACAAATGCCTGAAAATCGCGGCGCCACTTGACTGAACTGTTATAACTCTGCAAGATCTTAACAGTTGGAGAACTGTTTACAAGACATTTCTGAGCTGTAGTCTTGGCCTAGACTGGATAAGGCCTAAAGTAGTCACTGATCCCTGAGATAAGAACTCTTTCAGCAGCTCTCTAATCAAAGAAAAAATAGATTTTCTTTAAATCACTGCTTTCATCTTGTTTCTCCCACCACTGCTGGAATTTTGTGCTCTGCCACTGAATGCAGCAGAATATTTGTGGTGTCAGCTTGAATGAACTTACGTTCTTGTGATGGCTGCACTTCTGAGATGATGGAAGTCACATAACTGGAAGTATACAACAGTGAAGTTGCAAAATATTTTTGAATGTTGCTGTTTCTGCCACCATTCAGTTCTCAGAGTACATTGGCAGGGAACAGGCATGCATCTAACAGGGATTTCTGCGGTAGGGAAAAGACTGAAGTGGCTAAAATCTGAAAGTTTTGCTGACTTCTGAGGTCCTGATGCCACCATTTCATGTGGCCTCTAGATGCCCTCTGTAGCCTTTAAGAGGTAGCTGTCTTTGGGGGATGACTGCAAGACTGGGGATTTAGGAAGCTTAACCTCTTGGAAACAGATGACTTGTTTCATCATCTCATGGAGTGGTGCTTTGTCCCTTACTGCTGGGTAATAATATGGAAAGATGTCTGAAAGCTGTGGCTTATCTTCTGTCCTTATTCAAACATAGCAACACAGATAATGGCAAAACACAATATGGTTTTGTTCCTTTTGTTTCCCTAGATGCATGTGAGAGTATTCCCTCCATTTTAATGTTACTTTGACTGTGTAATGCTTCAGCTTGCCAGGATAATTTAGAAGAAAAAGGTTGCGAAGCTTTTCAGTGATCCCAGCAGCTAATGCAAATAGGCACCAAATCAAAATAATGGATCTGTCAAGTAGAGAGAGTTTTGACTATTTGTGAGAAGCCACTTCTCAAAACAAGATCTACTTGAATTGGTATGACATAGGAGGGTAGCAAATGGCAAAAGGTTTGTCAGGCAAATGTGACAGCCCAGGCATGGCAGAGATTGGATACCACTTTTCTACGTGTGATAGTTTAATTGAAAGCCGTGGCCCTGCTCACCTGTGTAAAATTAACAAGTCCTCATATATTCATGTGCTGAAGCTTGAGTGTCCTGTGTGCTTCTTGTCTATGATTATCAGCACAGGGTTGTTTGCACGCAGCCCCTGTGAATAAACAAATGGTTATCGGGAAATAGCAGTGCCACTCTGCCCAACGATGGGACCTCAACAGTTATTTTCATCCTGAAGCTTTGTTTGGGGAAAGCAGGGGCAGTGAAAGCTGAGTGGGGGAGCACTAGATGGAAAAGGCACAAATTCAAGCCTTTTCAAGAATTCAAGAATGGGTCCTGAGGTCACACTGCAGTGGATGGTCCCGGCTGATCTTTCCCTCTGCCTCTGAAAATTCCCCTGAGAAAGTTTAGTCAGAGAAGCAGGCTTGCCAAAATGACTCAAGGAAATGACTTAAGAGATCGGAAATTTTTCTAGTTTCATCTCATTAAAGCCAATAAGCTCGATTTTCCTCTCGGTCTTGCATCAGCGTTGCAGAGCCCGTGGGTGTGAGGGAAGCCTGACCCCGTGGTGCAGGCATGCTGCCTCGGGGAGTCCGCCATGCCTGGTGCCACAGCCTCTGGTGGTGGGATGCCCCAGGTCGCTACTGGGATGTAAATATGGTAGTCATCATGGTATATGGCTATTTGAACAAAGAAAGTATAGTAGGCATTATAATATATGGCTATATGAATGAAGATGCCTTGGGAGGACAGCGTTTTCAAGAAGAAAGCAGGCCCTGGGCAGCCTGCTCTAGTGGTTGGCAACCCTGCCTAGAGCAGGGGGGTTGAAACTAGATGATCTTTATGGTCCTTTTCAGTCCAGGCCATTCTATGATTCTATAAGAAAAAAGTGCTTTTAAGATTCAAGACTTCCACTTCAGAAACGCAGAGGCGATGAGCAACGTGCCAGCTCTCAATGTCGTGTGTCGGAGCTGGGCCTGGTCCTGCAGCAGTGCGAACTGGAGGGCAGGAAATGGCATCGAGCCACGGGCTACTGGCAGGCAAAATGTAACCCCAAACTTGCTGACCTTCTTTGTCGTAATGTAGACATAGAACTCTAAATTAAATGTTTACATGGAGGTTTTAGCAACAAGAACAAATTATAGAAGATAGAGCAGAAAATTGTGCAGTTGATCACAAATGACAAGGTTTAATTTCTGAGCAATACTAAATCTGAAATTCATCTGTAAACATGAAAGAGGATTTTTTTTTTTTTTTTTTTTTTCAAAACTGCTTTAAATTTACACTCCCCCTCCTTACAAAATTCCGGGCTGTGGGCAGCACTTCTCGTTGGTCCCTCTGGAGCTAGCAAAGGGTGGTCACCATCACCACTAGCATCGTGATAAGGGGAAACCCTCAGACCGGAGGATGTGAGCTGGCAGAGCTGGTGAGCCAGGGTTGAAGCCAGGTGAAGCTCCTTCTTCTGTTGGAGTCCAGAGCAGGACTCAAGAGGCACCTTCTCTTGCAGCTCCTTTCTCCTGGTGACACGCTGTCTCCCTAGGCAACTGCAGATTAGAGAGGAGACAAAACATCTTGCATCCAAAACCGCAAAGCACTGACTTGGGTTTGGATGTAGGAAAATACCAGGGAAGCGGAGCGAGCGAACAGTTGAAGCAGAGGCGTCGCTGTCGGGTGCTCCAGGTCCTATTTTTGGTTGGGACCAGCCATTTTGCTTTGCTTTGGCTTCCCCTCTGCAAGATGGAAAATGAGGCTGCTCACGGCTGGGTTGTCTTGCTGAGGCTGTCAGCTCTCATCTTCGGGATGATGCTCTCCTGACTTCTGCTGCTTCCCTGCTCTGCTGCCTGTGCCTCCTTCACATGCACTTCTGCCATGTTTTCCTGGGCTCTTTCTGGGGATACAGGGCAGAGTCAGGGCACCAAATTACAAGACCATTTCCAGGTGGGACCCTACTCCTCTGCCACATGGTTTGTGGCCTTCCACTGTAGTGTCTGATGTGCAAAGTCTGATGTACAAAGTCTGGTGCTGCCCTTCAGGCGCTCCAAGGTGGCTGCAGAGCTCGTGATGTGCATCGCGTGGAGTCGTGGCTCTTGCACAAAGCGCTTTCTTTCCCGTCCAAGTTAAAGATTCAAGGTCAGGCACAGGCACTAGATAGGACCCAGCGCAGGGTGTTTCCACCTGATGTCAGCCCCGCTTTGGCTCTGGGAGTGAGCAGGAGGCGGTGAAGGACGAACGATGCTCATTAGCTCAGCCCCCCCTCTTCCTGCCATTGAATGAATGAGTTTCCACAGGCTGCAGGTGCTTTCCCTTTGCAGTGTGAAAATCAGGGCTCTCCCATTTTTATTTATTCCCCCCCAGGAAGCACCTCCAGCCCTTCCTGCTCATCCTATTTGCTAGGATGTAAATTGGGGTGCGCTCAGCGCCCCTCCCTCCCGGAGCCCAGCCCCGCGGCCACGAGGGAAGGAGGGAGGGAGAGAGGAGACCGCATCCCTGCTGAGCCAGAGGTAGGCTCGGCAGCTATTATTCTTGTCCTTTCCCCTCCCATTTCTTTAGGGAAGGGCTGCAGGCAGAAAAGCTCTTATTTTCCTTTTTTCTTTAAATTTATTATTTTTCTATTTTTTCCAATTTTTTTAATTTTTTTATTTTATTTTATTTTTTATTATTATCGCTTATTTTTTCGGCTCGGAAGGGAGGGCTTCCCAGCCGGAGAGAGCCGAGCGAGCCCTCCGCCCGCTTCCCCGCAAGGGCGGCCTCCAGGAGGAGCCTCCCCTCCCGCCCTCCCGCTCCGTTTCCGCCGCCTCCGCGGCCCGGCAACCACAAAGATTTCGGCGGGGTAGGGAGGGGAGGGGAGGGGGGGGCGCGGCTCGGGGCCTTGCCGGGCCCCTCCGCGCCGGGATCGCTTCGGCTCCGCTCGGCTCGGTTCGGCCCCGCCCGGGAGGGGCTCGGCGGAGGGGTAAGGGGGGCACCGGGGGGGGGGGGGGGGGGCTCGGTGGGGAGGGGGCGGCCGCGGCTCCCGCAACAAAGGCGGGGATGGACGGAGGGAGCCCAGGGTGGGTGGCGGCTCCTCGCCCTCAGGGTGGGGAGGGGAAGGCGCTGCCCTGCCTGTGGGGTGGGTTTTCTGGGGGGAGGGCTCCCCCATCCTGGCTCTGCAGCCGCCACCATCCCCGAGGGGGGTACGCATGGGGTGGGGGGGGTGCGGGGTTACCTCAGGGGTGGGGGTACCCGAGGGGGTGCAGCACTGGGTGGCAGCGCTGTAGGGGGGTGGGGGGGGTCCCGGGGGTCTTTGGGGTTTGGGTCGTGGGGCTGGGAGCAGCCGGATCCACGGGGGGGGGTCATCAGCAATTAGGGAGGTGGAGGTGGGGGTCATCAGCAATTAAGGAGGTGGAGGTAAGTGGGGGGGGTAATCAGCAATCAACACTGAGCAAATTGGGGTTTGGAAATGGGAATTTTCTTTTGTCTCCGGGCAGCCCGGCTGCTTGCTGGGCTCCGTCCTCTCGCTGCCTTTTTGTTCTGAGCAGCCCAGGTACCGACACGATCCGAGTGCTGTGCTGAAGGAACGGACGCGGTGAGGTTTTTTTGTTCCCGCTGGTAGTGGAGATGTGCCCTTCAGCGGGCAAGGCCCAGCTGGGTGGCTGCTGGCATCCTCCTGAATGAATGAAGCGGGCAGGTCCTGAGCTCCTTGCATCTCCTGGTAGGGAGCAGTGAGCACCCTGCCTGGGGAAGCACCCAGGGATGGAGCAGGGGCTGCAGGAGGTACCTCGGAGCAGCCAGGCAGCTGCAGCTGTGCTGGGAAGCACTGCAGACAAAGCACCGTGTCGGTGCTGATCTGTTCGGTGTCAGCCCCACAGGCCTGCCAGCCCCGGTTCAGAAACCCGTCCTGATGGGGTGGACGCTGAGTTTCATCAGCCCAGCCGTGTGTTGGTTAGGAGAGTTTCCTTGGGTGACTTGCATTTTGAGAAGGATTGGTCAGTGCGTGGGCAGTTTGGGGTGCCTGACTGGGTTTGTTGGCTGTAGTCCTTCCAGCAGTGTTCCTGTGCCTTGTGGTGCTCTGACAGAGAGCCCTGTAATCAGCGGCCCCATCAGTCCCCCGGTCACTGCTGGTGTTGTGGTGCACGGCACAGCTGCCTGGCTTGTTCTTGAACTTGGGTCGCTCCAAGGGATTACCTGCCTGCTATTAGAGCCTGCCAGGAGTGGGTCTGCACCGAGCGGCTGTGCTCTCGTGAAGAGGTGTCGCTGCGTGCCAGAAATCACTGAGAGCACAGGGCTTCAAAACATGGCTCTGAGACAAGCCACGAGTTAAAATGTTAGCACTGGCCACTACAGGCATGTCAGGGAGAAGCGGTGCTGGATCCAGTTTATCATCTCAGGAGCGCTCGTGTGGGGGCCTGCCTTCAATTATGGGGAAAAACTGTGTGTTTTAAGGGATGCTCTTGGGGTACGTATGGACTGGATTATCTGCTGAGGCCGAGGGTTGGGATGTGCTTCTCTAACTTCCCGCTGCCTCTGGCCTTGGAGGCTGCTGTAATTTATGCCAGCAAGTAGTGGTTCCCGGTGTGTTTCCTCTTTCTGCTTGTGCTCTTGCATTGGCAGAAGAAACAATGAAGAACCCAGAGGGGGATTTTCCAGTGCTGAGGGATGTGGCTGTGTAAGGGTGTGCGCCCCAGTTCTTCTTCCCTTGTGTTACTGGCTGGATAAAATGGGTAAGGGCATGGATTCCACCTCCTCCTTGAGGTTGCTGTTTTTAATTATGAAGACGCCTCCTCTGTACTTGAAACTCAGGCGGAAATGAATAAACCTCTCTTTTTTTGTCCTCAT
Organism: Netta rufina; assembly: GCF_964035555.1. Taxonomy (NCBI): domain Eukaryota; kingdom Metazoa; phylum Chordata; class Aves; order Anseriformes; family Anatidae; genus Netta; species Netta rufina. The sequence goes on along the minus strand of NC_140145.1, from coordinate 3,921,530 downwards.
CAGGATTATGACAAAGCCGATATATAAGGCAGACTCCATCCCCCGGCTGCATGCTGTCGGTGCCGCTTTGTGGAGCGTGCACAACGCGTGGCGAGGTTTATGTGCTGGCTTCCAAAGCTCTGGGAAAGCCCAGGAATGGGTAGCTGGACCCCAGCACGACTTGTTGCTAACCTCTGGTAGAAACTGGTATGGACTTAACTCAGAGAGCAGCTACAGTGATAGCTATTTTTTTCATAAATATGATTTATAAGTGTCTTGTGACCTGTTCTCCCCTCCATCTCCCGAGGGCTCTGAGCACAAGAACAATCAGGGAAGTTGCTGAGATGGGCCAAGAAAATGTTTTCTAGTGCTCTGATGCTGAGTTAGACGGCCAGCAATGTCTCTCTTGTTCTGTTATCACTGCTCTCGTGATATCCACAACAGAGTTTTGGGTCTTGGTTGGTTAGGAGAGCACCTTGGCTGATGTTACTGGGAATGGGGGACCCCAGTAAGACTGGGGCTTTGTAGTACTGGTCAGTTTCCTAAACCAGCCCAATGAGGTCAGTCGCTGAATGAAGGAGAAGGACTGTCAGAGGTCACTTGAGAAGCACGGGTAGGAGAAAGGAATTGGATGTGGTGCTCCTGAGTCCTCCTCTAATGCTGCCTTCTCCACGCTCTGTCTTCTCTGTCCCACCTCAAAGCTCTCATCCTTGTGGCTGGTGCTGACAAACGCAGCAGCCAGTCAGTGCATTGCTGCACAAAGGCTCTCTCTGCCATACCACCACGCTCTCAAAGCATTTCCTTGTGCTCAGCTGAGGGTACCCCACATGCCATGTTTCTGTGTTGTACTTTGTTAGCTGTGGTGATAAATGGGGCAAATCAAATTTGCTTCCTTCGTATTCGGCTTTAATTTCTTGCTCTTATTACTGTGCAGTGGCTCTTGCTGTAGCTACCAGTGGGAAAAATGACTTCATTGCATGTGACTCTGAGTCTGGCACCTCAAAGTAATACTTACTGCTATTCCTGAAAAAAACAAAGAAACCTCATTTAAAAAGGAAAAAAGGCAGTATTTCTGCATCAGGCTTTCTGGAGCCCGTTCCCATGCTGTGGCATTCTTTTTGTCTTTCTAAATGAGTGTCTATAAAATAAGCTGTGGCTGTTTCAGCAAGAGCATAAGCAAAGAAAGATGTGTGAAGAAATAAAACGAAGCATTGTCGTGTTTTGTTATCGCAGTTTCAATTTTTATTTTACTTCAGAGTGATGCAATGAAATACAGTGTTGACTTGGATGAGAGCTGAAATTGCTTGCTACTTTCCATTCAGTGATGTATTTTTATTATGCTAAGCCTTACCTGCCTAAGTGGTTGTAGGGAGACGTGGTAGAGGCTAGGGAAATGTTTTTCTGGGGGTTGAGCCAGCAGTACGTCCCCTTCTCCTCATCCCTATCTGTGCTGAAGCACAAAGGGAGCTTGCAGTTTGCTTGTTTTGTTTGCAGAGTTAATGTTCTGAACTCTAATGTTGGCTCTCTCGCTGACCCCGCTTGTGCCTGGGAAAGTCAACTGATTATTTTTAAAATGTATTTATACTCTGTGTCTGTAAACTAACACTTCAGAAAGACTTCCCAAGTCTTTTGATGTGCTGGATGCTAAGAGAAAACAGTGTCCAATAGAGCTGTGTTCATCTCTGCTGCTGCAGTTTTTTGAGTGATCTTGGGGAAAATCTTTTCCATCTCTGTATCAATTTGTCCCAGGTGCAAAATAGGTGGTGTAGTTCTCACCTCCTTTGAAGTCTGAATGAAAAGCTCTGTGGATGTTGGGTATTTTGAATATTTTGGACCTTGGAGCTTAGGTGCTTTTCAGCTGTGCTTCCCCACTCAGCTCCTTTAAAGATAAGACAAAAAAAAATATATATTGCTGGTGCCAGAGCTCTTGGTCAAAAGGAATGCTGTTTTCTTTTAGCGAACAACTTGTGTAGGGATACTAGGGAAGGAATTCACAAAACTTTGGGATGGCAGAAACATTGAGAGATAATTGTTCGTCTGTCTGTTCCGGGTCTTCATTGCTGGCATTCAGGATAGAGATTTGAAGGGGTGTGTGTATATTTATGTATTTCTTTGTTGTGGGCATTGAGGGAGGTTTTGCAGCCTCTGTGGACAGTCTAGCTCAGCCTGAAGTAACGTTGTAGCTGGAGCTGTGGAGTGTGCATCTTTCCCTTTTAGGTTGCTGTCATTGTCACTGCTGTTTGTACAAAGGACCTGTACCAAGGTGTTTAGTCAACGCAACCAGCACAACTTCTTTCGCAACGTGTCTGGGAGAAGGCTTCCAAGCCAGTGCACATGCTTCTGCCATAATCACCGACAGAGCCTTTCTCTGGCTGATCTGTTCTTCTTCTCTCTTTGACACGCTCATCTCCCCTTTGTTTGTTGCATCATGCTCTGAAAACTTCTGTGTCCGCCAATTAGTGCTGGAAACTCTTCAGCAATCCCCGGCAGCTGCCTGCTGAAACAAACTGCGCTTTCCCATTCCTTGCAAACCCTCCCCTTCGCGACCTGCAGGCACATCCCCTGGCTGCTTAGACAAACCTCCCTAGGAGAGGAGGCCTCTCTTGGAAGATACGGGGAGGCAGCTGCATCATTAGATGCATTTTGTGGGTTTTTTAGCCTTGTATTTGCCTGTGTGTGATACCGCCTCATTGGCTCTTGTCAGCCCCCTGCATGAAGCCTGTCCTGGTGATTAAAGCCTGCTCCTTTGCTATATTTAGCTTATAACTATTTGTTTTATAACACCGAGGTCCTTGACATGCAAACTGGAGTAGGTCAACCTGCAACCTTGAGGAAGTACTTCTATTTCTCTGGATGTGTGCTTCCCAGCTGGAAAACTTGGGATATTCTAGCTGGTGATCAATCCACCACCATTCCTAATGGAGATATAATGTTTTACAATAGGGCACAAGTATTTCCCAGCCTGGAATGATAGCACAAAAAGGCAGAAGCATGCTTCATCATGTCTTCTGCTCAAGTGAGCCTGTTTAGTCCCATGCGGTCAGTACTTCCCTGATCCAGGTGCCCAATATGGGATGGAATCGTAGTGCCTTGTGGGCTGCACTGCCTGTGCATTCCCCTTGAAGCATTATGAGAAACACCTTGACCAAGACCATGGAGGAAGAGATCTCTGAATCCCTGAGATTAAACCACCGCAATGTGGCAGTTTATTTGCTCTCTGGAGGAATATAACGTTGGGTGTTGTGAGCATCTAAATCAGGAATAAGAAGGTAGGTCTGTACTTGAGAGAAGACATGGGAAGCATGCTCTGTTTCTTGTGTTTGCAGCCTGGTGCATGTGTAACAGCCCGAAGGAGCAAAGGCCACCAGGTTGCTGGAATTAGAGCTCTTGTGTGACTGCTCCTGGCCCCTTGCAGAGAGGCTACTCGAATGTCTGCTGAAGGGGCAGGTTTGTGTGGAGTGCGCTGCTGAGACAGGAAGGTGATGTTTTGCCTTATCCAGTTCATCTTTTACATGTCTATTTGCGTAGGCTTTTACTGGGATGTAAGAAGGAGCTTTTTGAACTTGCTAAATCTGTTGCATAGGAAAAAATCTATATTTAAATGTGTATGTGTTCCAGTAAAGGGTACTGGCAATGCCTCTTGTGAGCTTAATCTCGATGCATCTGAAGCATTTTCAAGCATGTTTCTTCCCTCGGCCCCCCTTATCTCTGAATCCTCCCCCAAACACGTTGGCTCAGCAGTAGGAAGGTGTGGGAGCACTTCCAGCACGCTAACGTGGCAATGTCAGTCAGATGGGTGCTTTTGGGAGATGATACGGTTCAGGTTTGTGCAATGCTAGGATAGTTCCTGCCTTAGGGTGGCAGAAACTTCTCTATTGCCTTGCTAGAAGAGGTGACAGCTCAGTTCTTGATCTTCCTTTTTGCTTGAAACCAGACCAGTCTGCATTAGAGATGTGGTGACAGCGCTCTGCACTACAGTGTACTCAGGCTGTTGCCTGCAACCGCTCTGTGCTTGCTTGGCTAGATAAGATTATATCTTGGCCTCCTTGGAAAATCATGCTTGTGGTCTTGCTTGCATTAGAGGGGAGATGAACGACCCTTGTGGTATGTAAACAACCCATTTCTGTAAGCAGTGGAGGAGCAGCTGGAGGTGTGTGGTGGCTCTGTGGAGCTCCAAGCAGAGCGTGCGGTGCTGCAGGACCCAGGAGCTGCTCTGTCTGTCCTGCCTACCTGCATCCAGCCTGGGTGCCCCCTGTATTTCATCTCGAGACAGGTTAGATCCCATTTTAGCACTGATCCATCTAGCCAGCCCCGTTCCTTTTGGCTGCTGGCATCCATCCCTCACACACTGCTGTACATCCTATGGTGCTGCTGTGGTTCGTGTGTGTGGCTCAGTACCTGAAGACATTGAGCTGTAGGATCACCTTCTCTCTGTGTGGTATGATCTGAAGTAAGTGGCTGCCTCTGCGAGGCAAATCGCAAGGTGCAGGAGAAAGGAACCACAAGGCAGAAGGTGATAGTGTAACGTGACTGATAAGGATGCTACTTGATCCAACTTGCCAAAGTGATTATGATTTGAGGTCATTCATAGGGACACAATTTGAATAAGAGATGTGTTTCCACTTGTGTTAAGTAGTTTGTGAGCTGTCTAAACTCCTAGTGCCTTTCTGTTGGGGTTCTGGGTGGTAAAGGAGGAAACTGAGTAATGCAAACGTTATAGGTTCCTGGCCTCCCTGTCTCCACCACTGGTTTTGGGGGGAGTTGCGTAGCTGTGCTGGTGTCAGCTGTGGCACAGGGAAGCTGCAGTATTTATAGATGCTCAGGTGAAATCAACAATTAGTGCATGTGGCCGGGGGTCACCTCCTTCAGTGGGAGGCTGAGGGTGGGCTGGTGAACAAGCAGGGAGGAGGAGAAGGGTGCTGCAGGGAACTACACAGTGATGGAAAGTGGGGTGCTCAATGGCAAGCAGGATGCTTGAGTGCAAGTGGAGGAAACGGGGCTTACACGGTGCTTCAGAGGGAAAGAAGGGTTTGGCTCCTCCATAGCATCTTTGGTTTGGTGACTTCAGATCCCTCGATATGTATCAGTGGTGTAGCTCTTCTGGTTACAAGCTTGGTACTGTTGTTGTCACCCTTTGTATTTCAAGGAGCCTGCTAACCCCTCTGGCAGAAGAGAAGGGGAGCCCTGGCCGTCAGTGCTGCATGTCGTCCACCAGGCAATGCTTTGTATTTCCTTTCTGTCACACCTCCTGCTGCACCAACTTACTGTCAAGGGTCACAGTGTGGGGATGGGTTAGTTGTTCCTTCTGCTTTTGTTGCTTTGTTTGAAGGAAGGAGACTGTTAGCTTTCAGTGTGTGGCACAAACTGTCTGAGGCCTGGTGAGACATCGTCTGGGATGCAGGCTGCATTTTGGGTGCCTGTGTTTATAACAGACTGACTTCAAGTGATCCGGGTCTAGAGAAGGTGTGCTGAGATGAATGAGAAAATGGTGAGTGTCATCTCAGGACCTCTTGAAAGAGAGCTTTGCTCCTTCAAAATGGCATGCTGAGGGCCGAGAAAGCTCAAAGCCATCTCGTGGGTATTGGTTGCATTGGAAGAGTCAGTGTTGCACAAAGGGCAGAGTAGGTATTTGGGCAGAAAGTAGGCTTGAATAAATCTGGCCTACCAAAATCCAGCCAGCAGAGGCTAAAACTAACACCACAGAACTGCAGGAATGGAAGCCTTGTAAGGTAGCTTTATAACTAAAGGAAAGGGTTTGCATCAGGTGCAGGATGGACTCCTTCCCAGCCTTCATCCCTGCCTGAAGTTTCCCCACCCTGTGTAGTGACAGGGCCAATTTTTGCTTTTTGGGGCTCTTCTGGGAGGACTACCATAATAAATGTTGCACCTACAGTAGCAGTGCCCTGGGGCAGGGCTTTGCTCTTGTTCTTGCTACAACAACCAGGTCTCCTCTGCATGCCGAAGGGCATTAAATGTGTCACTGCATTAACACCATGCACTTGAGGTGTGTTTGTGGGGGAATGTGAACATCTTGGGCAGCATCAGTGGAGCACAGCAGAGTATTTGGTGGTAAGCACAGCATGTCCCAAGGGGAATGCTGTCTGTCACACCAGAAATGTTGTGCTCTGCTCCTATTTTCTCTGTTTTCTTTAAACTTGCCGATAATTTGGTCAAAACTGGTACAGCGACGCTGCCATCAGACAGGCTGTCATAACACCACGATGAAAAGGAAAACAAAATTTCAGTTTCAAAGAACTTCAGTGTGCGCAGGGAAAGAAGGAACTAGCAAGACTGGCTGCTTTCTATTTTCAGCTCTTTGTTGCACCAGCCTTTCAGTTGCACTGTACAAACCAGGGCTGGCCTGCAAAAAAATAAAACTTGCTTGCAGGTGCAGGTCATAAAAAAGGGGGAGAAATCAGGGAGGGAGAGACCTGGGCCTGGTTTTGTTTCATAATCAAAGTCCTGGGCAGAGGTTAGATTACCGAAGTGCACAAATCAAACTCTGTGTGTAAAGCCAAGTTCCTGTGAATAATAGATGAAGTGCCAGGGTGAACTTTAATGCTGCATTAAATCAAGGACTCAACAGCCAGGAAATTCCAAAAGTTCAGCTCCTTCTGCAGCTTCGCGAAGGGTGCGTGGCAGGGCTGAGTTACAGTAGGGCTCATATTTAATTGCAGAAATGGTTTCTCTGGTAGTAAAATGCCAAGCCATTATAATGGAATATGTTTATCATGTGTCATTGCCTTCCTTGCACTGTCTGCTCTTCTGGTTTTGTCTTTTTTTTCCTCCCAGACACTGCTTATGTCAGATAACAAACACTGCCTGTGCGTAGGGAACTTGGATTTTGATGAAGCCCCTTGAATTGCATGGGAACCTTTCCGCTGAGTAGAGTAGCTCCTGGATCAAATCTGAATGGGTCTGTTACCAAGTCTGTCCTTGGAGGGTAACAGTTCTGAAATCTCCATGTCTCTTCTGTTCCCCTCCCATGGGAGCTGTGCAGTTTTGGTGTCATGCCCCTGTTGATTTCTGCAGGGACACTGTCCCCTGCCTCCAGGGCTTAATGCCAGGGAGCAGAAACCCATTTAGTTCCAAGCCCTTCCCTGGGATTTTTTCCCATAAATCAGGGATAGTTTTGCTCTGCAATTAGTTCAGAATTGTTGCTATCTACAGTATCACTCTTCAGTAGGCGTTTTGCCAGTGTGGGGAGTGTGAGCTCATCAGCAAGCCCATAATTACTCCCCACTTTGTTTAGGATGCCTTCCTTCAGTGTCCTTTGTTTTCTCCCACTTTGCCTCAGGTTTTACATTGTGGTTTTTAGTTATAGAATGCAGGGGGTGCTTTTGTGCATTCTTCCTTTTAATAGTCTTTGTTTTATGCCAAAATCATTGGATGAGTCTCTCCTAATGGTTAGAACTGGTTTTAGGGCTTTAAATAAAAGGCCTCTAGGCTTTCCCTTTGCATTCTGTGCAAATTATTATAAAATCTGAGTGAGGAAGAAAACTCAGCACAGGCTTTCTTAGAGGTTAATCTTTGGGAGATGTACGGGAAACTGCATAGTGACAGCAGAGCTTTCTGGATGAGGAACCTATGTGAGTTCTTAAACTGTAAGCAGAAAAACTGATGGCTGGCAGAGGGTACTGGGATCCCTTGTTTTTTTCCTGGTATATAACTGATGGCAGTGCACTGATTTTGTTCCTGAAGTGCTCTGATTGGTTCCTCTAAGGGAGAAGGAAATGTTTTCTTGGGAGAGGAGTCCGACCTTAATTAAGAATGAGGTCTCTTATTTCCTCTATGCTTCAATTAAATGAAAGGATTTAATCCTAATCTGACATGTGCTTCAGAAATAGTTTGCTGATTGCTTGTCAGAAGAGTAACTAATCAGGAAAGTGAGAAGGGATGGGATGATTACCTTTGATCAGGTGGAGCATCTTAAGGAATTAAAAGATAAAAATTGCCCTTTCTTCTCAGCATAAGCTTTTTCCCTACTAGCAAAGCTGCACTTTGGCTTTATCAGATCATCATCTCTATGTTGACTGGATTCATTTCCTGTCCTTTTTGCAGAAGAGTGAATGGTTTAAGTCTGGCCTTTGGATTTTGCTTTCAAGGCATATTTCTCTTCTTAAATCCCCAGCCTGTCTCTGCAGCCTGGCCAGTGCTGTCAGGGTCGTGAGCCTAGGGCACCAAATCTTAGCCCACACTTGCCTGTGGCATACAGTCAGTTGGGCAGTAATGTGTCCTTGAGTAACCACTCTAGGAACTTGAGCTTTGTTACATCTCACTCTTCTCAGGGGAATGGTGTGCAGAAAAGCATGAAGACATGAAATGGATGCAACCAAAATGCTCAGAAACAAGAAATGAAATAACTTTATATAACTTAATATAAGGTACCAGTGCCTTCAGGCCAGCAGAGCTTTATTTTATAAGGTCTAATAAATGAATGCAAACTGACACAGAAAGCTTTTTGCCTTTATCTTGTGTGCTTATTGTTGGAGTGCATGAAGAGCTCCTGCAGTTATCAGCAGACCCAATCTGTCTGCAGCAGTTGGTTTTCAGGGATATGTTGGGCTCCGGATACTGTTTTCAATATTCACAGTGGCTGATGCTGAAGGTTTCTACAACCAGTAATGCTGTGATCAAACCCAGAAATGTATTGAAGGCTTTGTACTCTTTTTTGAAATACTAAGCCAGAACCTGGGCAGAAAACTAGGTCCCTTTGTTTAACTCTCCTGAATATACGTGCAAAGGATGAGTCCAAACCAGAGTGCTGTTGGACTCCGCTACGCATTGTGTGGCAGCATGTGGGATTGTTTTTCCTTCCTGTAGAGGATGGGGATTTACCCTGTAATCATAAAATACAGTTTCCATTTCTCCATATGGAGTCGCTGTTATTACATTGTCAGAGCAGCTGCGGACAGAATTCCTGGACTTTCCAATCTTTGTGTCCCTTATTAATGTAAGGGTCTCTGTAAATTCAGCCACACCACCACGTCATTTTATAGTAGCCCTGGAAATGGCTGAAACTCTTCTTGTGTTCTCTCTACTTGCAGACGTGCTCCCGTAGGTCTGCATGTGAAAACCCTGGTGTTCCTCATCCTCAGCATGCATGTGAGGAAAGCTGGCTTAGTGTTTTAAATGAGGGCACAAACAATTGCATCACAAAATATTATCTTAGATGGGAGTAGGTAAAAACAGGAAGACGTTATTGTGCAAGCCTTTTTCTGTCCAAATAGCTGTCTTTTAAGACACTGATTCAGGACTGAGCATGAGTCAAGATTGTTTTTAAGCAAAAGTGTTTTACTGCTGCTCTGCAGTGTCTTTGCCTGTCATTAACCCTCCCTGCGATGTGACAACCTTGCTTTCCTTCAGTCTGCTAACTAGGTATTTCATCTTTTTTTATGGGTTCTGGTCCTGACAAGGTGTCTGTGTGACTGACTACAAACTTAAGTTCACATGCAATAAATGAAATCTTACAAATTTAGAAAATTAGAAACCTAAATTTTGGCACTTAGGCTTTTGGCCAAATATTTAATTAAAAATCAACTCCATATTTCTCTACAAAATGTTGTAAACACTCATCTATTTGAGCAGTGCTCACCTACAGTCAGTCTGAGCTCCACGTGGGCCTGCTTTCAGAACGGAGCCCCAGTGCCTCGCCTAGGGTTTTGTGTTGGGCAAACACTTCTGGATCCATCCAGAAGGAAGCACCAGGCACAGGATGGGATTCAGGCCAACTCAGACTGGTGTCTGGAAACTTGTTCCTGTGTTTTGCAGTTGTTTCATTCAATATGGTGAGGTGAACAGATCCTTATGCTGTCATTTGCCCATGAGGGTTTCCTTTTAGAGAGTGCATTGAATCTGGGGCATGCTTTATTGGTTTCCCATCTTGAATTGGATGGTATTGCATGTGGCAAGGAGATATCCATGTGCCTCGTTGAGGGTAGGAGGGATAGATGAAGGATAGAACTCATGGACAAACTGTTGCCAAAACTGACAAAGGCTTTTGCTTCCAACCCCTGTTTTGTTATTCCTCTACCCCATTTGAGGAGTGGTTGATGTCTAAAAACTTCCAATTGCTTTTCTGTTTTTGTGTGCTGTCCTGATGCTGGCCAGTTTTGTGGAGACTTTATGTATCCAGACATATTACTTCTGGTGAAAGGTATTTTCTTGAGGCCTTTCTGTACTTAGCTGAGAGCTGTTCTCCAGTTTGAATCTGAGCCTAGGTGACTCAGATTTGGCTGTCCCCTTTTCTGATGGAAGGATGGGGAACAGAATGTTTTGGTCATTTGAAGCAGGCTTTCATATTGTGCATTCCTGGGATGTTTTTCTTGGTTGTGGGAACACACAGAGCCATTCATCCTGGTATGAAAAGATTGTAGGAAGAATCTAGCACAGATCTAGAAGATCTTTGTAGTCCGCCTCATCTTTGAAGAAGATGAAGAAAAACAGCGTAAGCTGAGCTGACGGCCCTGGAGTCTCCACAGGAACAGTTGGCTTTTTTTAACCTTGTGTCAGGAGAAAGTCCCATTTCCATGAAGTTATATTGGAATAGTAAACTTACGGCTTCTGCTGGTAATGTAAGGAATAGGGAAGAAAAGACGGCTTGTTGCTTATGTCATGTGCGGCAGTGCATTTGTGTGTGCTCAGCATCTGCTGCTGGAGGCAGATCTTTCAGGATACCGTTAACAGAGCCTGGTGGGATGCTGTGGATATAATCCAGGAGCTCAGAGCAAGTTGTAGTCTCTAATGGAGCAGGACAGTGCCCTGTGGAGGTACTGGCCTACGTCCCAGGCCTAGGATATTTCTGCAGCCTGAAAGCTGCACTGTGTGCTTGGGAACTAACGTGGGACTTGGCTGGCTGGGGGCAGCGCTGCCCTGGGTGGTGAAGATGAGCTAACAGTGTAATTTGGAAGAGCCCCATGCCCGGATTTCATGGCTTCCTGAAAATCTGCTCATATATTTATGTGTAGAAGAGTGTGTGGAGAGAACTAGGGCTGGAGAGGGAATATCTGTGCAGAGCAGTGTGTGTAGACTGGAAAATGTCCATCCTCATTTCCCTGTGTGATAGTGTGAGCGTGCAGATGTACCTCATAACCTACATACCCTGTTTCCTGGCTACAGCTACTGGAGATTGGAAGGCAACTTTTAGACATGTGAGTTAACCACATTTAACCCACATCAGACTCCTACAAACCCACACTCTGTCCGAACCGACAGGCATTGAGCATAACCAGGCCCAGGGTATTGGGTGCAATGCAGGCTGGTGCTTCAGATGCTCCTTGAATTTGGTGTGTAGCACGGAGCCCTTAGTGAGTCCAGACGTGCACTATCATGGCGATTGTATGGTGGAATAAAAAAGGCTCTCTGCTCGGAGGGTAGTGCAATTAGCAGCCTGCGGAGTTCATTTGTTTTTCAGCATCAGTCTGTTGAAAGCAAATCTGTTTGCTTAAACGTTTCTGGCAGAATTTTTCATGCCGTGGGAATGCACTTCCTCTTATTTCTCTCCCCCTTGCATAAAAATAAAATCCAGTCATCCTGAGAAGGAGCAGAACAATATCCGGTGACTTGTGTGGCCAGCTGGGATAATCAGGGACGTCAGGGATGATGATGGATGGAGGGGGAATGAACTGAATCAAGTTCCCATCTCTTCATAGAAAAGGAGTAGAATAGAGGAACAGCTAAATTCACTATCTTCCTAAAGTTTGTGTGCTACAAAACTAATGTGTTAAGGCTCTTCCTCTAAAAGGCTGCAAAAACTAAGATTTTTTTTTTATTCCTGTCTCACTTTCCTGATTAAATTTCTTCCCTACAGCTGTTCTATCCTTCCCCCCATCTATATTCCTGGCTGTGGATAAAACTAGGGGCTAGTTGAATGTGGGAGATGCAGCATCCCTAGCCTTCTTACTCCAAACACAGCACCAAACCCCATAACTGGAAGGTTATGAGGCAATGAGATGTGTAAAGCAGGGGTGAGGCTGTATTGTGAAGAGAGCAATACCTTCAGTCAGAGGTGGTGGAGGTGGGCGAGATCTCTTGGTAGAGCACATCGCCCTTCATAACGATCAGAGCTTCTCACCCCCAGGTTCTGTTACATATTTATCTCCTTATTTCATACTAAATTGAGCTGGGGACTGCAGGCAGCCTCGTGTGCAGCTCTGTGGCAGCACCTGGGCCTGGCTGGCTCAGTGGCATCTTCCTTAACACAAGCTGCTTGCTCTTGGCCGTTGTTTCTGATCTGTTTGGATCCTCTCAGCACCGAAGCAGCCCTGACTCCTGTGTAAGCTGAATATTCCCAAGTTGGTGCAGTCTGGAGGTGCCTGAAGCCACCCCAGGTTTTGAACACCCATTGTGGGGGGTGTGAGGAAGAGATGGGGCCTGATCCCTTGGGTTTTCGCACAGGGTCCCTCCCTGGTCTCTCTACTCCTGATTCTTCCCTTCTTTGTCTCTTCAAGCTGCTGCTACATGACTGTTATTGCAGAAACACTCTGGTGTCTTGGTTTTGTGAGCGCTCAGGAATAGTTTTGGAATTCTCCTTGTGGTTTCTCCTCCCCTGTGTCTGCCTGCAGCTTTCCCTGGAGCCCTGCCAGCCCCCTCGCTCAGACCCGGCCTGCCCTGAAGTCCTTACTCATGCCTTAATCACTTCCTGGCCCTGCTATTGCAAACCCCCCTCACAGCATCTGCAAGTCCTTGCTACGTCAGCAATGTCTCAGAAGCTGCATGCATGGGTCTGCCTCCTTCCTTGGCCTAGGCAGCAGGCCTGGGTGTCCCCTGCCTTCGGGCTGCTCCCTGTGCTCTCTCCTTGCAATTCCCTCTGCTTTTGCTGCTGCCCCAGCTCCCTTTTCTGTGCCGCCTTCTTCTGTCCATGTTTCAGCCTGCTTAGTCAGGGAACCTGAACTTCCTTTTTGCTGATAGTTTCAATTTTGTGATTGTTTTTCTTTATCCTTTTTAGGAATGTGTTTTTTCATTTTTCAGTAGCCTAGTCATTTCCTTTATTTTTATTATTTTTTTTCCTTTTTTTCATCACCCAACTTTTTGCTTGAGGAGTTGTGTGCTTATTAATGCTATGTGCATTTTGAGGTCTTATTCCATTTGCTTACTGGGAAGGGAATGGCAGAGGGAAATGCTTGTTTTTTAAGTCCTTACTTTCTGTAACAAGGTTTTAGGTTTATCCTTAAAGGAGCTGAAAGCCCAGTCATGAACACTAGCCTCTTCCCTTTTCCTCCTATCAGTTTGGGAAGGCTGCCCTGAAGTTCTGTGAAAATGGGGACCATGCAACAAAGGTCTAGTGTCAAGGAGTTGTAAGGTGCCTTTGGAGGCTCTTATGCTGCTTTGACAGAGCAGCAGAACTAGGTCTTGGCTAATGGATGAGACTCTGAAATCTAAACCAAGTCAACAATTTTAGTTGCTTGAATCTGAAGCAGAATTTAAATACTTGTGGTTCTGTGAGGTTTCTGCTTTGATCTGTGTCTCCAGGGTTAAAGTGGGACAACAAGGTTAAAGAAAAGAACGCAATGTTAAAGTGAGACAAAAGAAGTTATCACCCTTTGGATTAAAAAAAATCAGCCTACTTGCCTGATTCTCACAGGGATGTGACCAGAGCTGCGCAGTTTTCTGGAAGCCTGTTTGATACCCTCCCACACATTCTCTGATTTCTTTATTCTCTTTTCCCACAGGTCTGTGACGATGGAAGAGAAGGTCCATCATCGAGAAGCCTGAACGGTGACACCAGGACAGCATTTGAAACCCTGGAGATACTAGTCTGACATACAAGAGGCAGCAAATATGTTGAAGCCAAGTGGACTTAAAATCCCCGGCAGGGCAGGGAAACACTCCAGCCCCGTGGGACGAGCATCGGGGACGACTGCAGCTGCTGTCACCACTGGTTCAAAAGAAGGTAAGGACTCAATCCAGCTGGGCATGAGCTGACCCAGGTTATGACCAGCTTTAAAGGCAAAGGCCCAGTGGTACTAGTGTTCAATAGGATGTGAAATTCCTCGTTTTGTAAGATCTTGAGCATGGATCAAATCAATGGCCTGTCTCTCCCACTTCATGTGCAAAATGGGCAAGTTGTAGAGTGGGTGAGATGGATGGATCCTCTGGTGTTCAGAGCTGACAGGTATTGCCTCCTGTCTTGCTTGTTTGTATATGTGTGATTGCTCTGTGATTGGACCAGAAGCACGAGATTACTAAGATGCATAGCCCCCAGCCCAAGTTTGGGCAGATTTAGCTGACAATGGTTTTTAGCCACTCACAAGATGTTGTGCTGTGGCATGCTCTCCATACAACTGCAGGACATTCAGAGAGGGCACTGTGTATGCGTGCCTTTACATCCATTAACGAGGAGCTGGTAATAATTAAACAAACAGGAACCTCACTCTTGACCTTCTTAGACACTGTCCTGTAATGATTGCTTCTGGCCTGTGACGATGCATGAATGAGAACCAGACAATTAAGGTAACTTGTTCTGTGCTAATTATCTCAAATTAGTGCCTTTGTTTCAACAGAATCATTTGAAGCACCAGGGTGTGGATAATGATTTACCTAGACATGCATACACGTGCTTCACTATCCACTGATCTATATGTAGTGTATGCATAAGCTATACAGACTGCCATTATGCAGCACAGCTAACTTCAAAAGAGTTTGTAGTATATCTTGTGTAGCACTTCTGGTTTCTTTGACTGCTGGGTTGTTTTTTTTATTAGGTACATTTTAGAAAACATTCAATGTGCAAGTTTTGTGTGTAAGGACTTCAATTTCAATTGGGATTGTCTTTCCTTTTAGTCCTGGGGGTAGAACATCAGGAGGAGGTACTTGTATGTTTGGTATATTACACTGGAAACTTTTTCCTTTTGAGGAAGTTGCTGGCATCTGTGTGAGATTTATCATGCTCTTGTCCCACAACAATCCAGACCACTGCCCACATCCATGGTAATTTTGCTGTTTGCATCAATCCCAAAAATACATAGGACTTGGCAGAAGCAGAAAAGCTTTTGTTATATGGGATAATACTGGACTATTTGCTTTGGTATGCTATGACAAATTAGTCTGTGATAATGATATCGCAAAAGTGAGGGTCACCACACAGTGCTGTGTCTTTTAAGTAATGCAGACGTATAAGTTATTCAAACAACAACAACAAGAAAATACCCCACCTCTATTAATTTTCTTTTGTGCTGGGACACGTGCTTGTCCCACAAACACCCTCCATTGAGAGCTCTGCTTCAGGCACGACCTCTGCAGAGGACTTCCATGCAAAGATCCTGCTCACTGCTGAGCAACCTTGGCTGTGGTTTGTTATTACATGTCAGGGGCTCTGCTTTGCTCATGGATTTCTTCAGCTGAGCTTCCTCTTCTTTCAGTGACAGATAAGGGTATACGTCACCTCCTATTCTGTCTAGCAAACTACGTGGTTTTTTGTTTATTTTAAACTTGTTTTAGCAGGTACTGCAAAGTGTTGATTGAGGGGCCAGTCACCACATGAGATCATGGGTTGAATTCCAGATCCTGTTGCGTAATACAGTGTTGTAAGGAGTGGAACATCACCATTTTTCTCAGCTGGGGACTTGGTCCTGGTGGTTTTTACATTAGAGTTATTTCTTAATTTAGCATCCAAATCAAAGATAATAAAAGCTCCTTATCTCTGTTTGCTAGGGGCAAGCTCAAACTGCCAATGGAAATTTTTAGGATAAGGCTTATCTGCTTATTCTGAAGTTGTTTCCCAGATCCATTCCTGTATTTTTCCCTTTCTTCCCCTCTTAGAACCTAGCTGTGATTGAGAAATAAACTGACTATTTAGCTACCACTAGTGAATCTCTCAAGGCGCTTCAAGCCGAATTTATAATTTCACGTGCATTGTGGAGTTAACTTCAGAAAAGCTGAAGGAACAGATCCCAGGCCTGTCTCCCCATTCTGAGGCTTTGCACAGAGGCATCCCAGTGAACACAGCGCGTGTGTTGCAGTAAGAGTTGTCACAGAGAGCAGCACTGGGGTGTGATGAGCTGTTAAGCTGAATGCAGCGCTTGTTTGCTGCAGCTTCTTTGTGCCTTGTTCAGCTACACCCCTCCATCAGCATGATAGATGTTCAGCAAAGCCAGCCGAGTGCAGGCAAAATCCAGACCTAAACCATTTGACCTTAGCCCGAGATTTCTTAATATATGTATAATATTCCTGGAAAAATGGGTGTATGGTAAAAGAAGTTTCAGGAAGGAGGGTGTGGTGGTGGTCTGTAGCTCCTGAGACGCCTGCACTGCTAGTGCTGTTGGAGTGGTGGTTGGTCCTGTGCCTTGGGATGGTGCACGGGGGCTTTGCAGGAGCTGCTGAGCTGCTGAAAGTCACTGCATGGAGCCATTCCCACCTGGAAGGTGAGAACAGAGCAGGGTGGGGCTGTTAACCTAGTGGGTGCTGTGACAGGGCTTGTAGCATCACCCTGGTGTCACCCTAGCATCATCTTCTGGCTTCTGTATCCTTCTAAGAGCTCCTGCTGTGTGTGTGCCTGGCCTATAACCACTCTTCCTCCTGTAAATCTCTCCGAAGGCCTGGCCAGTCCCTTGCTGCTTCCTGCTCTTCTCCTTTCCAACAAAAATCTAAAGTGATGAGAGAAGGGTACACCCCAAAACCTCGTTGGTTTGTCTTTTTGCTTCTCTTTGAGGGTGGCTGCACCTATGCTGGCTGCGGGGCCCAGCCACAGCACAGACAGTAACAGGAATCAGCTTTTGGGGGGGGGGGGGGGGGAACCCTAAGAGAAAAATATTATTTATTTTTTCCTGTTAAAATGACCTTTTTCTATTAGAGCCACGTGTCCTCATCACTGAAATCCTAACCGTCACAGGCACTGACATAAACTTCAAGGATAGCTGCAGCCAAAGAATCTGGTGGTAGATGGCCCGGAAGATTGGTTTTCATTACCCTTCCTGGGATTAATCAGGTCTGGGCCACAATGAGACGATGGAGCTCTGCCCCGTCCTCACTGTTGTTTTGCTGGCCTGCAAATATTCAAAACATATTTGAACGCAAATTCCAGGAAGATGAGTTTCATCGGTGCGTGATGCCCTATTCTGGGAAATTAAACTTTAATGTAACAGAAAAGAAGCTCAAACTGTTCAAGACTTAGCTGTGATAAAACAATTTCATGTTTTCTTTGCAGGTTTGTGATATATACTTGCCTGAGTTCTTTGTCTTTTTCAGCCACAGCTGCCAACTTCAGATATTTCTGTGAGAAGTGCGAGTGCTGGTAGCTTTAGGTAGCTTTGCATTACGGGTGGCAGCCTTTTGGCCTCTCAGTGCCTCGCTGCAGTTAATTCATGGCAGTGATAAGCCAGCATCCTCAGGAGGAGGTAACTGCCAGCCTGAGGGCTGCTATATCTGGAGATCTGCAGTCAGCACCCAGTGCTTTCCCTGATGCCACAGCACTGGGGCCTTTTTAACACACAGGGGGGGCAACGGCAGAGATGGGGAGGCTGAAAATAATTCTGTGTTTTAATGAGAATGGTGACAAGGGCTCTTTCTGCTTTACCTCCCTGTTTTGTCACCACCCATGAACGTGTCCTCGTGATATACTGGGTGGCTGCTGGATGGGAGGGTCCCCTGAAGGCACAGACTGTACATCGGGTCTTTGAACGCTGCATGAAGGAAGGGGGCTGTCAGGGTTTGCCTGATGCCAGAGGCTGGCAAACTCCAGAGGGTACTGGATTTTTCTGAACTCGTGTTGGCTCTCCGTTTACCTGCTTTTTGCCAGAAATGCATGCCAAAAGGGACTTTTCCGTGTTCTTAAGTGTTTGGTAGACCAACTGAGTAAAGCAGCTTGAAGTAGGTATGCAGTGTGTTTTGGATTATAAATACAGAGCTGCAATGTTGCTCCACTTGACTTGATACCTTGTGGAAAGAAGTCTCCAAAACTTGAAATACAGTTGCAAAGGAAAACATAGAGCTATCAAAGTGTAGAATTGAAATGCAACAGTGTACAGGCAGCTGGCTCCCAGCATCTCCTGCTTGTTGAAACATAGGGCTGCCTCAGAAAGACCACATGCCGTGGTTGCCTTCCAGATGAAAAGATGTTCACTCCTCAACTGTATCTGAGAGTTGTCAGAAAGCTGTTAGAGGCAAGTGAATATTGGAAAGCTTCACCTCTTGTTACTTCTACCTTTCCATAAGCTGATAAGCCTTGTCTGCAGAAGCACTGTGTGTTTCTTTTATTCTTACTGGGGAATACACGAAGGTGCTTTGATTTCTTCTTTCTCTTTCCCCTAGTGCTCTGTTCATATTCTGTAGAAAGTCAAGAGCCTCTCATCCATCTCTTGTCTCTCTTCCTTTTCCAGGCAGTGGAGATGTACCTTGTTAAACCCTTCCATGGCAACTCACATCTGAAGTAAAAAAAAAAATATATATAATATATATATGTGTGTGTGTGTATATATATATATGTATGTATGTATGTATAGTCATAGCACGTGAGGAAAAATTGGTTGTGTATTTGAGTTTTGTCCTGGAAACTATTGTTCAGAATCCCCAGTTTCTTATCAGCTCACGGCTTGTCTCTTAGAGCTTTCTCAGTGTGGAAATTGTCTCCTACCTGACCTGGCACTCTCAAGCTCCCACAAGGTCTGAGGGCTTTTTGTGGTGCTATTTTGTGTTGCGTGTGCTGGCTGGTTGTAGGTGTGAGCATTTCTTATTTGTTTATTTTGGTGCAAGGTAGAGCTGAATGGGCATTTCCACTGGAAGTCAGTGGGAGAGAAGCACCTGGCACGGATTGCTGGAAAACATTGGGTTGAAGGAGCTGTGGCCATGCTGACTGTCCCCCTCCCTTTCCCTTCTGTAAGGCTGGAACAATGGAAAAAATAAGTTCTGCTGCTTTGTGGTGACTATTTTCCTTAAAACCAGACTGAAAATTCATCTCTAGCTGCCTCAGGAGAAGGTTTCCCACAAATGCATTGGCTTCTTTCCCATGCTTCAGCCAAACTGAGTTACTACCCTCAGCCCTGTGTGCACGAGGAGTTTCTGTGCAAATCTTCACACCTTTGGGGGTCACTGTGAAGGGCTCAACACAGCGTTTGGATTTCTCGTTTCTTAAAAAGCTCATATATCTTCCCCCCCCCTCCTGGAAAAGTCTGCTTTTGCCTGGAGATGTGAAGTGGAGAGAGAGAAGGAGCTGTGATGAATGGGTCCCCTCAGCCCTCCCAGCTGGTGGAGCAGGTGAAGCTGCTGGGAAGGGAAGTGTTCACATTTCAGCACGTTTTTCTCTGCTCAAAGCAGCTCTGGAGTAACTTAGAGAAGAAAGTCTTTCCTTTTTATGCTGCATTAACCCATCAGCTGGTTCTGGCATTCAGCTTGCAAAGCTTTTTAACGTTCTTAAATCTCTTCCTTAATTAAAGAATGTTGGCAAAAAGGTAGGGGGTGGGGAAAAAATATATATACACAGCCAGAGCTGGGCAGCACTGGGACTTCTCTGCTAGAGGCAGAAAAACCCAAACCTGTTCCGTTTTCTGCAACATTTCAATGCATCCAGTCTGAACCCAGTCTAGATTCTGAATTTTGCAGATTAATCCCATCTTTGTGAATGGGCAGATGCAAATATCTATGACCCAAATATCATATTTGGGCATGTCTGTGGGTGTCAAAACTGCTTTTCAGTATTATTGCTTACAAACTGTATTGTGATGGTTAAATTCGACGGAATTACCGTTACTTCTGATGAGAAACAAATGCTCAGCACTGTTAGTATTTGCTGGTTTAACATCCTCTTCGTAAACGCTTTATGATGCTGTTCACTAAAAATCAAAGCAAAGCAGGCTGCAGCACTGTTAAAGAGCACTGGACGACTGGCTCAGCATGCTAGTTACACTAAATAAGTTGCAGTGAGGGGTCTGGAAGCCTGAGCTGTGCTGGTTATTGGGGCAGTCATGGCTCATGGTGTTGGCTCAGCCACGTGCCCATGAGCCACAGCTCGTGGCTTCTCCTTCCAAATCGGCCGGGGCTGGATACGTCCTGCTGTAGTCGCTGCTGTGCTGAGATGAGCTTTGCTTCATCCGGGCAGGAGCTGGGATGGGTTTGCTGATGAAGTTGCTGGATGCAGTTGTAGAGCTCGCTTTAGGTGGGGCTTGTGATCAGAGGTTTTGGGGTATATTTAGAGCTGACACCACAACCTGAATGTGATCCATCATGCCCCACATCGCAGAAGGTGAGGAGGCCAACAGAAAGGGATGCACAGCTAGGACTCTGTGGGCTCCATCCCACCTCCCTCTTTGCAAATAAGAGGGTTCCTATGAAAACCAGATGGCAACTTTTTTTTAATCAGGGTTGGATCATGCTTTGAGGCTTCTGGGAGAGGGGTGAAAAGTTCTTTTTGTCTTCTGATTTGTTTTGTAGAGGTGCAGCTGTATTCTGGGGACTGCTAGTTTCAGAGACTCAGCAATTCTATATGGAAATGTTTCTTTGCATACATCTAGACCCCATCATCTTTAACAAGCTATACCCGCATGAATTCCTCCAAAGGAGTGTAAATCTCATCACCACCTTAGCTCCTCTGTAGGATTCGTGCCTTGCTGCCACCTTCCCCAGTGGGAAATCTTAGCTGAATGTTTTTATTCATCTGCAGCAGGATTAATAGCAACATCTTGGTAAATTGACTTGGAAATCAGTTGTTTGCCCCCTCAAGTTTCTCAGGCTTTTGTTGGAGTAAATTGTCTGCAGGCATAGCAATAAGAAGTCATTTCTATTGCCTCAAGGTTTATTTTGCAATAAAACAGAAAGGGAAGGTGTCCTTGAATGAGGAATTCACACCTAGGTAATAAGAGGAAGCTTGGACAGGTTATTCTTAGGTAATTGCTGATGGTTTGGCACTGCTTCAGTGTAGGCTTTTTTTTATTAAGCTGCGAGGAAGGGTGCTGGGGCTGCCTGCCTTTGTACCGATCCATTAATTCTCACTCTCAAATAAATATGAAAGACACTAAACTACTGTTTTGTCTGAAACAAAAGAAATGGGACTGTGGTGTCCGGAGCGGCACATTGACTGGCACAGACATAAGGAGCTAATTCTTGTCCATTCAAAGGCTTTGTGCTTCTTTATTAATATTAACTTGGGGTGTTGTGCACTGGCAAATTGAGAGAAGAGACCCCACACCATGGGGCCGGGGGCTGCTATTATTTCTAGCAAACGTTTGTTTTTGCCACTTTGCTGCAGGCCTCATGGCGTGCTCAGCGATGTCAGCTCTCATCTGAGTCCCCAATTAAATCCGGGCTGCAAGCACGAATGGCTATTCCTCCAGTTAGGCCAGCAATCGCTGCTGAAAAATGCATCGTGGGGCCTGTAAGGTTTGATTAGGCCTGGCTTTATCTTAGCGGGCCTCGGTGTAGTGCCCACAGCAGCTTTAATCCCTAGGGGAACTGAGAGGGCAAGGTGTCAAGGAGTGTGCCTTAAAATCAGGTGTCTCTGACTGCTGCAGCATCCACAGGTTGTTTAGCAGCCAGCAGTAACAGCACAGCACCCACGGACACACGACAGTCCTCTGCTTGAGGAGTCATCAGATACCTGAGGAAAACAAGTGTGTTTTCAGGGGCTGCATGGAAGAGAAACCACTAATGAGTGTTAATGGCTCATTAATTTAGGACAGAGAAATGGGTTGCTGCAAAGTGTGTTTGGAAGGTTGATAAAGAATTGGTTATGGAAGGCTTCTGTAACATTGCCGCCTTATACATGGTGAATCTAACAGCTTCATGCAGGTGTCCGCAGTGCAGGAAGGGGCCAAAGCCTCACTGTACATTATCTCAGAATCAGTGCAGCTCCTGCCCCACTTTTCTGATAAGCTTTATCCCAGTGAAGTGTGTGGTGCTGTGTTCCCCCACCAGCAGCCCTGAACTCCTGTGCAGCAGGAGGAAACCTGGGAGCCTCCTGATCAGCGCGGAGCTGCACGGGCTGGTGAAACCTGCTGGTGGCGGCCTGCTTGGGGGGAGCACAGCAGGGCTGGGGCTGGGGCTCAGCTCTGCTGGGGTGTAACCACTGCAACAACCACCAGAGAAGCTGTGCAAAGGGATCGCTGCAGCTGAGCACGCTCATTTTCTACCTCTCCTCCCTTCCCATCACTAACATGGGGTGTTTGCAATGGCCTGTGTGTCAGTCACACAGCTCTGTTTAAATCCCCTTCCTCACGGACACTGATGCTTTTGTGAGACTTTGCATATTTGCTTCTAATGTCTACTGCATATCCAAAACCCAAATGTTTTCTGATAGGGTTGTGGATCAACTATTTGTGTAGGACTGGTATTCAGTTCACACATCCCTTTCATAAGCCACTCTGCCATCCTGCAAGCAGGAATAGGTTTTGTTCTGGGTCTTCTAGCTGTGTTTTTTTCCTTTTGTTTAATTCTGGTGGTGGTGTTCCCCCTTCTCCATTCTGTTTCCTCTCCTTTGGAGGAAGGGACCTTTGGCAGCCTTCCCCCCAAGGAGGAGTGACTTGATGCGTTCCAATAAATGCAGAAGGGCACTGAATCAATCTTGATTTAATCAGCTTTACAGGTGACATCTAGAGACGACTGGGAGTCCGATTTTAATTGTCTTAATCATTAGATGCTCTTAGCAGGATTTGATATAGTTAATCCTTAATATTCAGTGCGCTCGTTGTAGAATGAGATGCGGGCACACGCGGAAGGCATATGGAGGTCAGACGCCCTCCTGCTCTCTGTCTGTAGCTCCTCACAGAGCAGCAGGGAAAGAAAATCTGCTCCCCACAGATGTTCAGCTTATGGTGGTTCGAATATAATGAACCAAGTCCTGTTCAGCTGGGCTGGTGCGGGTCTGCAGTAATGTCAGTGCGCCCGCAGTTACACCCATCGAGGGTGCAGATTTGGGGCAGAATCTGTTCCTGCGTGTTCTGTCTTGAACAGTCACTAATCCTGCAAGAGCAAATTAATGATTAGTGGCCTGAGCCAATGGTCATTGGAATCAAAGGGGAGATTCCCTTTGGTATAGATGGGTTTTTGGATGAGAACCTATAGGGTTAGTGGCTTCAGACTGCTGCTCCATAGCATGAGCTGTTGGTCTGAGATTCCTATCACACACCGGTCCTGCATATGAGTATTCCCCTTTCAAGCAGTTAAATTGGTGAATCGGTTTCAATAAAAGCCTTAACATATTTAGAACACGGGCACTTTGCTTTCTTTCTTTTAGGTCTACTGGATATTTACTTATTTTTCATAAAGGTGCTAGAAAGTATTTTGTCCTTAAAAAATAAGACTTGTATGCAGTAATAAGGTCTGTAAGAAAACTCCGTACATCACAATACTCAGTATGAAGTAATAAAACCTGTCAAATCTGGCTGCCCGTGACTTAAGGCTCGGAATACGGTCAGTCTCTCTACTGCACGATGTGACCATTGTGGCACTGCTGTTTTGCAGCACAGCAGCTACGTGTGCTTTTTATGAGTCTCTGGGTTGTAGATGGCCCAAAGGATGCAGCAGAACAGTTTGCAGAGTTTTGTGAGAATGGAAATACTTCCTGCACGGGGATTTAAATACTTGCAAAGGAAGATGGTGATGAACTTTGCTGTGACTAAGTCTTAAAAGATGAACGTACCCAGAGAATTTGGGAATTGGTTTGTCTGATTTAGCGTGCTGCCAGCGCTCTAATTCACAGGGACCGTTAAGCAGTAGTTAACTGCTGCAGTGGGACTATTCCCAAGTTGCTTTATGAATTCCTACCAAGCACGAGCTGCAAGTCATTCTGATTTCTGTAATTATGGGACTGCTATTCACACATGAAACCTCCTCTGTTATAGATGCTCCAAATGCTTTCCACCTCCTGTGAAGCCTGGGCTCTGCTGTAGGTCAGTATTTACACACACAACGTAGAGAACTGGGTCTTAGCCCACGTCATCCTGTGAGTCAGAGGTGAAAGTGGGCCGGGCATCCTGGCCAGCGGGATTTGTGGCCTTTTGCTCTCCCTGTCCCGGCACCAGGAGCAGCAGCTTCCCTCTGTGATGCTGCTTCCTCTAGTTCTTACTAAGGTGATAACTCTGCAGACATGGGTACACCTGTGAGTTGACAGGGAGTATGCAGTCACTGAGCATGAAGGGAAACATCTCAGCCCTGTACTTAGGGTGAGATTGTCTGGTTTCGTGTTGAAATTCCCATTCCCTGAAGATGACAAGAGCTGTATTTATTGCTGGGTAGCTTATTTCACAGAATTGCTGATTGCAGAGTATTATGCTTGGAGGTATTTGCTTAAAAAAAGGAAGTGCCAGAAATTAGAAAGGCTCGATGCAGACCTTGAACAAAAAAAAAAAAAAAAATCAGTTAAGAGATGGTGTGGTTTTGAGAAAAAAAAATATTTTTTTAAAAAAGGGGGTAAAGACGATTGGTGGCATGGTGACTTTCTGTCCTAGCAAAGTGTGTGTGATAAAAGCATAAAACTGATCATCTGAAATCATCTGACAAAGTTCTGAGGAAGTGGCATAAGAGAGGGTTGGTTCAGATGTGAATATTCCAGACCAGTAAGACAGAGATACTGGGACTGGGAGCTTACCGTGTGCTCAGGGATGGCCAGGGTGGTACCTGGAGGGACCGTGTGTGTTTGCTCCCAAGGAAGGGATGAGACATCCGCTGCAAATAGATCCTTTGGATTTTCTGCAAATAGTGCCTGTTCGTGCACAAATCGAATTGGATTCTTAGCTCTTTAAGCCAGATATGTGGAATAAAGTAGATGACTCAGGGTTAATCTGCTCTCAAATATCTATTTTATTAGATTAGGCAGAACTCAAGCAGCCCAGCAGATCCTGTGTCCTGTGGCTCTGCGTACGGCCAGCCCATCGTGTGTGACCTGCACGGGAGATGTGAGCAGGGAGTCAGAGCTGTGCCTCCCAAGCCTGCAGCCCTGGGGCTCTACACAAGTTTGGCAATTAAGAGATGTTGGTATTTACCTCGAGATGTTGGTCTTTGCCTCTCCTATAGATCCTCTGGGGTCCTGGGGATGCTGCAGAAGGCCCCTAAAATGTCTGGTTTGGGGGCAAATCAGGTGGAGGGTTGAGAAGGAAGGTATAGCTGCATTGCTGTTGTGTTTCTACTGGAGGAGAGACAAACTACGTAAGATAACAAGCAGCACGTTGCTTGCCTTTGTGCTGGGACCATCCCCGTGGTTCAATTAACAGTGGCTTAACTCTGCTCTCTTCCAGGAGAGCTGATTCCTGTGAAAACGAGCCTCTCAGCATGCTGATAAGGAGCTCCCCAGTACCTCCCCTCGCTGTTGCTTGTCACTTGTCACATTTCTGCGCTCTTCCCTCAGGGCTAGCTTCAGACAGGGCATGAGAAAGTGGTTTGTATGGCTGCAGGCGGTGAGCTCTTGCAAAGAGAAATCTCAGGGCAGGACGTGTTACTTATTCCTCTGCAGCGTGAGTGTTTGCTTAATGAGAGCGTGAGCTTTTAAGCTTTTGGGGTTTTGCCTGAATTCTTGCAAGTAATAATTAAAATTCTCCCCTCTCAGGCTGCGGAAGGACCTCCTGTACCTCCTTGTGTGGCACTGGCCTCAACTTACCTGCACTGGCACCGAGATCTGATGGAGTTCGGAGTCGGTTGTGCCTCCTGGAGCTATCGCTGCCATTGCAACTGCAAGCGTGGGGTTTTCTCTGAGCTTTTGGAGTTCCTTTGTTCTGCTCTCCTCTGGCAGGAGCTGGGCTGCACCAGCCAAATCCTGCGGGCTGTGTTCTGGTCTGTGTGCTGTCCAGCTGTAATGCAAAGAAGTTTCTGCATGAGTGGGAGCAAAAGCTCAAAACAGGCAACTTCTAGGCTCTTGAAAGTTAAAATGTTGAAGAAGGAGGCTTGGATGACGCTAGAAAAGGAGTTTGGTAGTGCTTGGAGAGCTTGCTGTTCAGTATCTTTAGTTGCATCTGGGGAAACTGAACTCAAACTCTTGTCCTGTTCTCTGGCTGTGACACCTTCGATAATCTTCCAGGGCCTTTGAATCTGGAAACTGCACACATACAATCAGTATCTCTGCTTTCTTTAAGCTTATTCTTTTATTTCAGAGCATTTGGATCGTGTTTTTGAGTTCATTGCACTCGGAGCCTACAATTATTTTGGTTCATTTCTTTTGATTTTAAGTGAAAGTGGTAGTTTTATTTCACTGCGTGATACCGCACCAACAGCATTTAGACAGACTTTGGTTAATCCTTAACCTCTGTGTAAATATGGCATGGCTGTGCAGGGCCCTGGGCTGGCCATGAGATCTTGTCTCTCTTATAGGAAGGACTTAATTTGTCAGAATGATTAACGAACCAACACGCTGGGGTGGAGAGGAGGCCTGGGCAGCAGCTCCCCCGTGTTTGAGCAGCGTGTAGCTCCATCTTCCTTCACAGCCCAGAGCACAGCTCAGTTTCCTGGCTTTTGTTTCCTTTTACAGCCCTAGCTGGTGTGAGCTGTGGCAACAGCCTAATCTGCACTCAGTAAAGGGGGCCACGTTTTGGGTAGTTCAAGTACTTTGTGGTAGAAAGGGAAAGTAGGGAGGAGAAAGTTCTGTTTCGGTAGGGTCTACTTCTGTTTACATTGTCATAAATTAATAGGGAAGTGCAGCAGGGCAGCCTGTGGGCTGGCCAGGCTGGTACCAGGAAGTCTCGTCACTTTTAGATGGCCGTTCCCTTTCTGTCGGAGTTTTCTGTGACTCCCCAGGGCTGGTAAGGATTTGAGTAATAGTGTTAAGAAATAAAAATAAAGCTCTGGCAGTGCTGGGACGTGTTCTGATACACAAGGCTGTGCAGCACTGCAGTTTGGCAGTGACCTTACCTGAGAGCCCGGAGCAGTATTTTGTGTATTTTGACAGATCAATCTAATTCTCAACAACAGCAAACGCTTAATACCGCTCCCAATGCCATCTGGTATTCACGTAGGTTACATGCTACGGTTGAAAAACGTGACAGCTGGAATTAGCCCCCTTTCCTCACCCACGATGCTGCTGAGTGACGTGGGCAGGGTCTGCAGATGCCATGAAGCTCTGGCTCCTGCTCTGCTCAGCGCCGCCTCCTCCGAGCAGCCAGCTGCCACGCTTGGGATTCCTGGAAATGCACGGAGCTAATGAATGCTGCCCCGCCACCCGGGCTGGGGAAGGTGTGTGAAGGCACCGTGGTGTTCCTGACTTGTCTTCCAGCTGCAGGAATGCACCCCTGGCTTGAATTCAAGGATGGTTTAAGCTTGAGCTGGGGGCACGTGGGTCTCTGAAGTGCTGCTGCTAATGCAGCAGGGCACAGGTAGGAGCTGCACAACACGACAGCTGCCAGGCCAGGCAAAAAGCTGGCACTGAACGAGGTGCTCTCCTTCTATCCCCGTGATTTCACTTTCCTTTCCCCTGACTGTTAGAGGTATGGCCACTCTGCACCCCTGTGGCTGCTCAGGTGATGTCCTGTGGGTGGATTTCTGGAGTTACACGCAGCAGCATCTCCATCGCGGTCCTTGCACAGGCTGCTGGCCTTGGAGCGGCTGATCCCCTGGTCTGGATCCAGTCTGTAAAGTAATAATAATAATTGCTCTCTTGGTGGATTAAGCCAGGCTGTTTTCTGGTACATTCCCTTCTAAATTTTATTGGCAGTGAGCTAATTTCATCATTTTTGAGTGAACAAGCCGATGGCCTTTCTGTGTACACCTGCTTGAGCAATGTGCTGCTTGGCTGCTCGTCTCCCTCGGTTAATGCTGTGGCTGGTTAGGAATAGCAGCAAAGTCCACCCGAGTGGGTTTTATGTGGGAATGGTGCCTGAGCAAAAATCCTACACTTAGAAAGGCTGTGAAATTCCAAATTGAGTTCAAAACCCTGCTGCTTGATTGCTCTTCTGGTGGAGAGAGAGTGCTGTGCTTTGCTTGGCTGCTCTTCACACTGTTGGGGTCTCGAGATAAATTTCTCCAGTTCAGGAGGTGTCCGGAGACCGCTCCTCTCTCTGCGCCAGCGCTCTGCCTGGGAAATCATTTATAAGTGCCTCATTAAAGACCTGTGTCTGCCTCTTTTCTTCCTTTTTGTCATCAGATCGGCTCACTGAGAGCAGCTGTCTTCGCTTCCCTAGCAGCACCCCCTAAACCACGCTCGTGCCGTACAAATTCCCACAGCCTGAGGAATCGCAGACAACTGCGGGTACACATGTGCCGGGCTTTGCAGGCATGGCAGGGTTAGCCCGAGCTCGTTCCCAAGCTTGTCTATGCTTAGTTGAAAAGAAAAGTCTCTAAGAAGTTAGCTTTGTGCTAGATTTTTTTTAAAAAAAGAAGCCGACCATATGGCGTGATTACAGCGATGCAACCGGAGAGCGAGGTGCACGCGAGGAGAGGCGGCGATGTGCGGTGCGATGCTCGGGCTGCCTGAAGGCTGGTCACCCCGCGTGCTCCAAGTAAGTGCATCCCCCCAGCTGGTCTCCTGGCCCTCTGGGCTGTCTCGTGGGTTATCACAGCGCTGTGCTACCTCAGGCTGTTCCCTTATTTTCCTTCAGTGTAAATCTGAAGTATTTTGCTTGCGATGATCTGAGCGAGGTGACCATTTGAGGGGCTGGGGGGAAAAGAATTATTGAAAATTTATAGCTAAGGGCTTGTTTAAATGTGAAACTATACCCTTTAGTTAAAATAAGCTATAATCAACAAAGTGAACAATGCTTCCAAGTTGCATATTCCATAGTTAGTGATTTTATTCATTATTTAAGAAAGAAATCTGTATTATTCAGCAACGCACCAGCGATTGCTTCAGCATAGCCCTAGATTTTCAAATGGGTCTGTGACTTTTTTTTCTAGAGGCTGGGGGTGGTGTGGGCTGGGGAAAAAGGCATGGGTGCTCCGTTCCTTCTGTCAAAGCTGAAACACCCTTAATATTGTGGGATTTTTGTTTTCGTTATTTATCAGGAAAACAGGATGCCGTTCCAGAGGTATGATAGATGGGCCCTGTTTGCAGGCTGGAAAATGTTAGATAGCAGATTGAAGCATGAATGTTGAAATAATATGGCTTTTAAAAATAATAATTGTGTTTAAAAAAAAAAAAAAAACAAGACTGTACTTGATGAATAGATCCATCCATATGCTGCAAGCTAATTATCACTCAGTGAAAAATCTTCTGTGTTCTCTACCAGGCGCTCACCTCCCTCCTGCCCCGTGCTGCCAAACACTACCTGCTTTGCATATGGTGTTGAATACCACTGTTTATATGAAAAACTTAAAACCCTGAGATATAATAAATATCTTGTCACAGTTTCTTTCAAGAATTGTACTGAGCCAGCCTGCTGTTATCTGATCCAGCAGAGCTGTAAAAGCGCAGGGTCCTCCAGCCCTCCCGTCTCTGGCGGGCACCAAGGAGGCACGTCTCGCCCGTGGCGGAGCAGATTTCGTACCAGCCAGCCTCTTGAATGGGACCTTTATAAGAAAGCCTTTGTTCAGGATGGCTGTTTGAGGTTCAGTGCCCTTCCCAGCTGCCTTGTAAAGGCAAATATCTGCCTCAATGGGCATCTCCTTGCATTCCCTGCACAGCTCCTTTGCAGTAGCTCTCATTTGTGCGCTCACTGAGTTCTCGTTTGGTTTCTTATTGTCCTCTTTCCCTTCCTCCTCCCGTCAGGTTTCTTTCTAGGTATTATTGCTCTTTTCAGAGTAGCCAGAGCTGGCGATGCTGAAGCTGTACCAGACCTTAATATCCACACCATGGGGCTTGTTCCAGGGACCTGCAGGGGCAATAGATTTCCAGGGTGCCAGGTGCAGAGTTCATCTCCATGCCAGTCATTACATTCGTGTCCCACGAGATGGGCCGTTACGGGCCCAACCTTTCAGCTCTGAACTTGGAGAGCTTTCAGTCGTTGTTTCCAAGTCAGCCATAAATCTCTGGGGCTGCTTCCTCCCACAATGTGCTGCCAGGCACTCAGCTACTCCCCGCAAAGCATCGCTTTCTCTAGCGGTCACCTATCCCCTCTCTCTTTCTGCATTATCCCGCAGCCTGAAAAGGCCGCGATAAATCTTGCAGAAAACAGCTGCTTCAACGATTTGAGTTTGGGTAGAGCAGCGAGGGCTGGCTTTCACTCGGCTGCCAACAACAGCATTTCTGTGGAATCCAAGCAGCTTCGAGAAGCTCCGATTCCTCTGTGGGAACCTGGAAATCCGCGAGGCCTCAGCCCCCGAGCAGCGTGAAGGCAGCAGGCAGCCCTCCTCCCTCGGGAGACCCCACCAGCCCCCCGGCTGCTGCTGAGGCTGCCAGCTGAAGCCGTGCCTCTGCCCACACAGATGGCAGCTCCCGGAGGTGCAGCAGGTTGTGCCTCTTGTCTCCTGCCTGGTAGACCAGATACGGTATTCAACAGGGACCGAGGCTTGCCTCTTTGAAAGCCGATGCTGTGGATTGTCCTTTTTTGTTCCTCTCTGTATGGGAAGCTCTAATCAGCTCTGCTGTGACCATCGGTTAGGGAATTTCTGTAGCGTTGTGCTTGGAGGTGGAGTGGTATCACAGACCCAGAGAGGCTCACTGGAACCGGTGCTTGCAGTGTAAAAAGCAAAGGGTGTAAAGCCCAAATTGCTGAGGGTTGGCAGCTACTTGCCTGTAGAGATGCTGTCCTACAGCTCTGGCTGATAGTGGAGGGCTGCAGTTTTACCAGAAGCGTGTCATCCATTCCAAGTGTTCAGTGTCCTGAGCACAGGGGCAGTGCCGGGCACCCCAGTGAGACCAGATCCCCCTGGCAGCTGAGCCTCGAGCCCAGCAGCGAGCCAGGCGCTAAGCTCTTGCGTCTCAAGCTCTTGCATAATCCTTGCAGCAGTGAAAACATAAATTATTCCTTCCAGCTGGCACCCCTGTGGCCAGCTGCAGGGCTTTCCAGCTGACAAAATCTGCCTTGGCTTCACATGAGCCTTACGGTCCTGTGGTCATGGGACTGCCCAGACTGGGCAGGAGCAGAGCTGGCCCTGAAGCTTTCTGGCCCCTGGGCTTGGTTGCAGGGCTGGCAAATATCAGGTGCTTGCTAGCCACAGGGCAAGCTGCCCCGTCACCACTTAGCTGTACCTATAGCATCGGTGGTGGGCTGCAGCCAGGTAAGGAAATAGCTCCTGTCAGATGGGCATGGAGAGTTGTATGCACCCTGTATCAGGCGAAGCTGGTGATGTATTAGGTACAGACCTATTCCTTTGCACTGTGGTTTAAATCAAACAAACAAACAAAAAAAAAATCAACAACCACCAAAAAAAAAAAAATCTGAAAATTAAAATGGAGAAGGGAAGAGACCTTTCCTAAGGGTGTTGTAAAGCTCTTTTGTAAATATCGTGGGTTTTCTTCTGCCCTCCCTTCCTGGCATAAGACACTACTCTGGTATATCTTTTCTTTTTGTCTTCATTTAGATGTAATGTGCCTCCATTTTATCAATTAACTGCCTGTCTCCTGATTCCCATGGCAACACAATAGGCTGTTGAATTTCTGATTCCTTTGGCAGTCAGGGTGCCTGGCATGCGTCTCAGGAGCAGCGAGATCACAAAAGGTTTCTGCAGGGAGTAGGAAATACGTGGGTAACGCTCGCTGTGCACCGCTTCTCATGCTAAACTATTTTCCTCTTCCCTCCTCCCCTTCCGAAACAAGTTTCCTTTCTCCCTTTTGTTCCCATTACCCAGTGATAAGAAATGAGCAACTGGAGTGCTGCGGGAGGTTGAAAGGCATGGAGGGAGCGAGAGGATGCCTGGTCTTGTTGGATGGGGATGGCTCCCAAACGTGGCACGAGGCTGTGTCTCTTCAGGGATCCTGCACCGAGGGTTGTTCCTGCTGGTGCTGCAGGGTGATTACTCCATTCCTTCAACTTTCACTTCTCAACTTTTCTGTTTGCAAGGGGTTTCTCGCTCCTGTACCTGTACAGAGCTGCCTCTGCACCCCGTGCCACGGCAGGCACTTCCAAGAGCTGGATGTGCCCACCTCCAGCTCGCAGGAGTCCTTGTGCTCCCAGGGGCTTCAGACACAGGGCTTTCATTGACGCTGTGACAAGAGCCGTGTGAGCAGGCTGGAGCCTCAGTTTAATCCTTTAGCCTCTCCAGTTCCCAGCTCAGAGGAATTTGTCTGGCTCCTGAAGTGCTGGTGGCTGAAGCATTGGGGTGCCCTGTTGGTGCTGGTCCCTAACCAGACAGGAGGAGTTTGCAGACCCAGCCCTTGGGTCCTTTCTGCAGTATGTGTTACTGACCTGTCACGTGAAGGCTTAACAAAAGCTGAAGGGGAAGCAGAGATTTAGGGTTGGATAAGATGTGCGTTTACTGGGCGCCGTGCTTGACTTTGATTTATAAATTGTTGTTCGGCCCTGAAAGCTGTGACCTACAGGAAGACCATTTAAACTGCAAAGAATGAGCTGGCTGACGAGCACAATAGGGTTGTAAAGCTGGAAAGCCCGAGTGGAAGAGATCCCACATGGTGCGTGTTATACCTCAGAGCCTGTGGTACGTGTGAGAGGGAGGGAGGAGCTGTCGCAGTCCTGTCCTGCAAGCAGGGTTTGTGCTGGACAGAGCAGCGAAGAGAGGCAGCGATCCCCTGGGCGATGGGGGGAGAGCTCTCCGTGCTGCTGGGTTCAACGCCCAGCAGGGACACTCGGACAGTCCCCACGGCTTCTTGCTCAGCCTCACCAGGGACCTGCTGAAAGGTGGGTTGGAGCAGAAAAAAATCAATCTGCGTTTTCATTTCTCTCATTCCTCTGCTGTAACTCTGTGCTCAGCTTTGTACCTGAGATCAGTAGCTCTGCTTTAGCAACTTCTCTTGGAACTTGTTTGTGCTGAGTTGGTGGGTCCGGCCAGAACAGGAAGGCTTTTCTAATCCTGACACAGGCAGAGACCAGCTGTTTGGTGCCCATGGGCTGAGGAGACCTCGGGAGTTGTGGACACCGGGGTGGCTTTCCTCTGAGCTGCCCTAGGAGGGGGCAACTCCGGCTGTCAGGTCCTGGAGGGCAGTGCTGCGAGCTAGCACCAGTGCCTACTGCCAGCTGATTTCTGCCGTAGGCTATTCTAAAATACTCTTGGGATCAAAGACACGTTACTCATTGCTGCATTTTGTCTTCTTAAGGGCTGGTGCCAAGATACCTGGCCAGGAGGATCAGGGCTTGGTCTTCTCAGACCACACTGGCTGTTGTGTGGTCATGTAATTAAATAGGTCCGCCAGACCTGAAGCCTGGAAGAATGGCTTTGGTTGGACCACTGACTTGTTACTTCTCTGGAAACTTAGTGCACAGGACCTGTTAGCTGTACCATAGGAAAATTGGTGGCTTAGTAATTATTTTATACGTGGGTGATGAAGGCCATGTAAAATACCAAGTTCCTGCCATGTGGCCGTAATGAAGAAGGTGATCTTTCTGGCCATTCTTTGTTCAAACACTCTTTGCGAATTGTTCGGCCTCGTGCTGAAGAATTAATAATGCTTCTGACTGCACTGCTCTGCTTGGGAGCCTGTAATTCTGCTGCTTCCCTGCGATGGTGTAATCACTGCAGCTTGGCAGCCCTGCCTGTTGGGCAGGCACCTAAAATGAACAAAGTTGCACTAAAATTTTGGCTTTACAGGGAACACCATGCAGCATGAAGAGTCCAGTGAACTCCTCTTTTTTTTTTTCCCTGTCCAAGCCAGTTTTTGAAGGTGTCTGCTCTTACGGTGAGTCTAGATGTGGTTTTAAATTCTGCTGCAGTGCTTGTTGAGCCCTGGGGCAGCCTTCCTGCCTTTCTTTGCTTCAGCTTCACTGCTGAAGGGTTAGGTTATCCCAGCCGTTTTACAGAGGTGTTTGTGAGAGCTAATGTAAGCTCTATCTTGATCGTTAACGAACAGACCTAATAAAGATTCCTAGGGCTCCACTAGGGCTAGAAAAACAGCTTTGATCTTTTGTGAACTCAGACGCAGCCCGTCCAAAACTTCTGTGCTTTTAGTCCCCCGGACAGCAGAGTTCAGCTTGCTGTTCTGCTTGGCACGTCGCGTGTGTCTGCCGCAAACATGTCAGCAGCGTGAGATCTGGGGATTACAACACTCTGCTGAGTGTGAAACCAGGACCTAAGCTGTGTTTCTCATTTACTTCACATACATAGAAAAGGGGAGAGAGTAAGTACACGTCACAGACGCTGGTGATAAAAACCCTACAGCCATACCTGGCTATCAAAATGAAAGACTGACTTTAAAGTGTACCTTGCTGGCTCCTAATCTAGCTGCTTGCCTGTCTTGTGCTCATAGGAGTTGAAATGAAAATGGTAGCATTAGTTTCTGCTTATGGTTGTCTTTATGGCTCACCTGGATGGATCCATGTTGCCTTTTCCATCCTTGTTATTTAAAGTCTTTACTGAAGATCGCAAGTCCTAAGCATCCTTATAATCTGTGTTTGTTTTTCAGTTTTTAATGTGAACTTGGTTCTTGGATGTAAAGCCATCCCCTCTAATGGAGCTCCTTTTGGTGTACTGTTTTTTTAAAGGATTGAGCTGCCAAAATAAGAAGTTAATGAATATTTGAGGTTGAGGAAACTTTCAGGGCAGGACCCTAAAGTCAAGAGAAGGCAGCTGAGGGACAACGACACAGCCTTCTCCCAGGAAGCTGGCTGGGCTCCGCTGGGAGCACCGCACGCAGCTACTGCTGAGCTTTCCAGGTGGGAATGGCATTTGTGTCGCTGCCCTTCCTGTGCTGGGCTGAGTTTTATGGGACTTGTTCTGGCCAAGTGGTGCTGCTGAGGCTGAAGTTAGATCATACCCTGGAGCAGGGAAGTCTGGCGAACTTTCTCACTTAAAGCTCCAGTTCACCAAGCCTGGTGAGCTGCTAGGGGGTAATGCCTTCAGGAACCATGAATGAGCTGGTGCAATTGTGCTGCACAGATTTAAGTGTTGACTCTGGAGTCTAATAACAACTGAAGTGTCAATAGTAATCTCTCTTAAGGCAGCTGTTTTAGCAAGAACTTTCAAGTTCTTCATATTAACACTGAAGCGCTGGTGCTTTTCTTTCCCCTAGCATTAAACCTTTAGCAAAGCTTGAAGTGTCCTGCTTTGAGAGCCTTTATGCTCTTTGGCCTTTCTAGGAGCTGGGCTTGATCCGTCAGGCCCATTCTTTCTGGAAGAGCTGGAGCAGTGATGCAGGCTGAGCAGTGGTGATGGCTGAGCAAATGTCACAGCTCACCCCCTAGGTCAGCTATAGGGGAGAAGCACTCTTAGGATCTCAGTGCTGCCAGGTCTTGCAAGCTTATTTCCTTGGTCTGCGTGGTTTCTTTTAGGGCTTTACTTAGCATTACCCACCCCCTGTCTCTGGGCTTAAGAGTGCTTTAATGAAGTCCATATGCTCTTTATTTTAGTTCCCCTGGGACCCAGACGGAAAGCACAACGTTTGTGATCGTTTGACCCTGGGGTCAGCAAGCACGGGGTCACTGTGAGCTTGTTTGCTTGGGTTGTCTTTGTTAGCCTTCAGATGCCAGCCGCGTATTAAGGGTCTCATTTTGTACTGCTGAAAGTTTGGTCCATCCTAGGAGAGAGCAGCCAGGACAGGGAGTTTACAACAGCATCTGCAGCTTTCCTCCTCCCAGCAAAGCCTAGCTGGAGGTGCTGCTGTGTGGGGATGAGCGTTCCCTCTCGCAGGTTTGCCTGAGTTCTGTGCGCTGAGCCTCAGCCCTGGAAGGGCCGTCTGTGCTTGCAGGGGTTTGTAGATGTTTCCTGTTTATCGATGCTCTGTTTATATTGAGCATACCCCAGGTGTCTGCTTGCTGCTGGGCTCTGCGCTGCACAGGGAATATCAGCAGCTGGGAAAAGCGAGCAATGCGTGCAGGCAGCTGTGTGGTCCCACGGGGCTGTTATTGCCCTCCGGCAGGACACACGGTGCCTGGGTTAACTGTTTGCCTGCATCCATACCTGGGGAGCTCTGAACACCCACTGAAACATCAAAGCTTGCTCTTTTTGGGGATAAAAGCATGACCTGGGCATCTTTCTTTGAGCAGTCCCCTTGGATCCTTAGGCACCTACCTGCATTCCTGTCCTTGTGAGCTTATTTACACCAGCACTGCCACACAAAATATCCTTCAGTGCTGTGGTGGGACTGGGAATAAATGCACTTTATGAAAGGGATAAGGACATGGTATTGCTTCTGTTTTGTGTGCAAGGTCTGCAGAAATGGGACAGCACATTGAGATTTCTGTGCAAACTGCATTTCTGCCAAGAAGATGTGTATGTACTGGGGTCACTCAGGTTCTAACTCCTGCCTGGTGTAAGGCTGCAACCTGAGCCGTGGCCCCAGATGTTTCCTTTTTGTAAATGTCCCTTCCTGGTGTTGTGGCTGCCTTTAGGATTTCTCCTCATGCCAAATTCTCTCTTCCCTCACTCACAGGCTCGCCCTTACACAAGCAGGGTACCACCTCCACCGCCAGCGCCGAGAAGTCAGGCTCAAAAGTTGCCGAGGTGGGCGACGACTTCCTGGGAGACTTCGTGGTGGGCGAACGCGTCTGGGTGAATGGAGTGAAGCCAGGGGTGATCCAGTACCTCGGGGAGACACAATTTGCTCCGGGCCAGTGGGCAGGGGTCGTTCTGGATGACCCGGTGGGTAAGAATGACGGCTCGGTCGGTGGAGTGCGTTACTTCGAGTGCCAGCCGCTGCAGGGCATCTTCACGCGACCGTCCAAGCTGACGCGGCAGCCGGTGGCCGAGGGCTCGGGGAGCGACGCCCCCTCCGTGGACTCTCTGACGGCCCAGAACTTGTCGCTGCACTCGGGGACGGCCACGCCGCCCCTCTCCACCCGCGTCATCCCCCTGAGGGAGAGCGTCCTCAACAGCGCCATGAAGACGGGCAACGAGTCCGGGTCGAACCTCTCGGACAGCGGGTCTGTGAAAAAGGGGGAGAAGGACCTACGGCTTGGAGATCGTGTGCTGGTGAGTTGGTTGTGGGGCCTTCCTTGGAAAGTGAAGGGCCGAATTTGTCTTCTCCTTGTTTGGGACGAGTTAAAAGGGTGGCAGAGTTGGTGGTGAGGTGTGGGGCAGTGTGTGGTCTTGGAAAAGGGGGTGCTTGGGCCAGGCAGGCTTGGAACTTCTGCATTAGTTGTTATTTGGGATGCTGTGTCTTGTGGGCATGCCTCTTTTTGACATTGATATGAGAGTGCTTTTTGTGTTGGGTAAGTCCTGAGCAGTAGAGTGGGATCAGAGAACAGCTCAAATGCAAGAGGGAAATAAAAGATTATTCTGTCCCAATGGTTATCATTGTCTGTCCCTGTGATATTCTCTATATTGGTGTGTGCTGGAGCTTTTGGGGAGTTAGCAGTAGTGTCTCGTTGGTCACACTCTGCAAGGGTTTGCAGGAATCTCTCATGGCTGATCCCTCCCCTTCTGGTGCTTCAGTTCCTAAGATGCTGGATATGATGGTAATTCCTTTCCCATACAGAAAGAAACTTACAATTATTTTTTTTTAAAGGGTTGAACTTTGGGGGAAATCATACGGATGGATGGGTTATCCACCTCTAATTTGTGTTGTTGCTTTCATAATTCAAAATAGAGCTCTGTGTGCCTTCAAGCCAAAGGGGCATACTTGTGGTAGAAAATGGCCAACTGCAAGTTTGCCGTCGTGTTTTGTCGCCGTTTTGTGTCCTAGCAAAAGAGTTGTGTTTTCAGTTGAGGTTTAGAAGGAAAAGAAACAGCACAGATGAACGGAGCCTTATTCTGCAGTTCTATAAAACAGTTTAGGTTTGTTTAGTGTGTATGATGCATGTTGTGATAGCAGACACTGAAGAATCAGGCATTTGAGCACACATCTCTTGTGACTTTGTTGTTCAGTTCCGAGGATATTGAGAATGACTCTAAACAACGGGTGACCAACAGGTTCCAGAGGGTTACTTTGTGCATCCTAGGCAGCGTGGCTCCCATTTAAAACGAGCTGTGTAGCATTTCCTTTTGGGGCACCTGGTTCAGAAACCAGCAGTTACAGCACAGAACTTGCTATATATATATTACAGATTTGCCCTCTGGTTAACAATGATGGCTTGGTAGAAGCTTACACTGCTTGTATTCCTGTGGGCAGGCTGTGCTGGGGCAGGCAGAGACTTCAGTGACAAAGGGGTCAAAGCAGGCTAAGCTTGGTGGTG
This sequence comes from Netta rufina, assembly GCF_964035555.1. NCBI lineage: Eukaryota > Metazoa > Chordata > Aves > Anseriformes > Anatidae > Netta > Netta rufina. Next base: position 3,883,551 of record NC_140145.1, on the reverse strand, counting down.
GTGCCTGGTCTGAGAGATGCTGGTGTCCACCAGCAGAGGGTGGGAGCTATTCCCAGCCCAACATTTATACACAGCTTCCCTTGTGTTGATGAGTTCTGTGAGGACACATCCAACACAGCAATTCTGCCACCAGCAGCCCTCTGAAACCTTCTGCCAGAGCTCAGTGGGTGCGTTGCTCCCCAGCTGGTAGCACAACAGGCTGGGGAAGGGGCTGTGCTGCCTGGCCAAATTGTGAGGGTCTTGTGCAGGGGTCTCAGAGGTGCTCCCAACATGCTCAAGGGTCTCGAGGAGCAGGGTTTTTCTGCTGGTGATAGCACAAGCCCTAGGCAGGCTGCGGCTCAAGCTGATGAGTTGAGTCCGTTTTCATTTTATTTAAAACATATATATATGTGTGTTTATATACATATTGAATTTCTTCCTTTTCAGAGCAGTGCAGGTGAGTTCTGTCTGTGCCCATCACGTACGGCATTTATTAAACCTGGTGTGAACACGCAGGCTTGCAGAGCTCGCTGCAGAGGTGAGAACACTTCATATGCTCGGATTTTCCCATGGAAGAGCACTGCGTCCTGCACCCCAGCAGGACCCACCAGCTGTTTAGAGGCTTGCTGCTCGTTTGTCAGCTTCCTGATTGTTCTCTACCAGTGTCTGCCCACTGTCAGCAAAGCTGCTGCTGTCCCTGCTGCTCCCAGGGGCAGGCAGGGAAAGCGTCAGAGACGTTCTCTGTTTGCCCACACGCTGATGGTTCAAAGTGAATATGCTAAATCAGCCAGCCAAGGGAAAAAGGAGCCTCAGGAATCTGTCGTCCTTTAGCTGGTTGGTTTGTTTGCTCCTTTACCTGTTGCAGGGGGTAAGGGAGGGTGCTCAGGTGAAGGCTTTCTGTGGAGCAGCAGCCATAGAAGGCGAACTGCAAGATATAAAATCTCCGGTAGCGTTGGCTCCCTTCCTCCTGAGCCAGGCAGCACAAGAGCTTTCCCCAGCCTTAATTATCAAATCTCTCTCTTTTGTCCTGACCGGGAGCTCACTGAGGCAGGGTCAGATTGTTTAATACAGCGCTTACACGGACTGAGACTTCAACACACTCACATCACACAAAATGCTAATGTTTTTTCCGTGGTTTTGTGTGCTTTTCTGTTTTTTGTTTTTAAATGAATAAAAGCCCTCCTCCCCTGCCAGCTGGCTTAGCCAGCCCAGATGTTCTACAATACATTTTGTACTATGATGTGTTACTGTAATGATGAACATTAAAAGAACAAATATGAAGTGAGCATCTCACGGGCACTTGCAGGAGCACTCAGAGAAACCTCAGGAATTGTTTGCGTGCGGTAGCAGAGGTCCAGGAAAAGAGCAGATAATGATAGCAAGAAACAATTTGCTGGTATGGCCCAGCAATACGTGCTTGGCAGATGTTTTTTTCCAGTAATGGAGACATCAGCTAATCATATTTGGTGCTTGAATACATAAGCAATAATTCTGGGTTAACCCAAGTTGCCTCAAATTCCCTGAGTCAATCCTTGGTCTTGTCCCCTGCAGATTGGTACGGTTTTAGTTGTCTTTATTGCTCTTAGTCCGTGCATTCCCGTAAGATTATCTTTTTATTTGAGAATGGCTTTGGGGCAGAGGGGAACCACCACAGGCTTTTCGAGGGAGGGGAGGACCTGCATTTTCTGTAATTGCTCTGCTGACGGAGCAGAAGGTTGCAGGAGCCTCTCCTGGGCCTGCAGGGTTGGCACCTGGTGCTGCGAGCGTCAGCGCTCTGCGTCCTGGGCACTTTCTGCTAGTGGTTTTCATTCACTTCGCTGAAGTCCATTATAGCTTGAAGTCATTTTTGCTTTTCAATAACTTTTGTTCCGAGACCCTTCCTGTCTCTCCGGCAGCTGCTAAAAGTGACTTAATGGAGCTTTCCACTAGAAGAATTAGATAACGTTTGCCTTCGGCACGGCTGAACTCAGACTTCTTCCCAGAGATGCAAAAATTGCATTAAAGAGATGAAAAAAAAAAACCCTCCACCCTGATATTGTAGAACCTCATTTCTTGAGGTCTGGCAAACGAATGTGGAACAATTAACCTTTGCTTCAGTAAGAAGGGAGCTTCCCAAAGCGTGGTAATAGCTGGAGTGCTGCTGTTAATGTGAGGCTGGCTGGGTGCCTTTCTCCAGGGATCGAACGGATGGAAGGAGATGGAGCAGTTGAGCATTTTCTGCTTGAGAGGAATCATTGCTGTTTTTTTTGCCTAAGAAAATGTATTTTACATGCTGAGGGGGGCTTTCTCAGCAGTTGAACTCATTCCACCCTAATGTACTTGCTTGCTTAAGAAGGGTGGGAAGGAGGTGAGTGTTCCCTGTGTGCAAGGCTAAATAAAGAATCTCCTTCTGAGAGAGAGGCTCCATCCCTTAGCCAGCCTTCTGTCTCCTAACTGGGATTGCTCTCTTCAATACCGAAACCTAGTGACAAACAAGACTATTTAAGGGCCGTGAAGCATCTCAATTGCTGGTGGACTATATTCCTGTGAAGTGTTGCCCCAGTTACTCTTCAGACGGATTCTAGATTTGTGACTTTGCCAGGACTTGTAGGTGGCCAAAACCAGAATCGCTGCTGAGATAGCAGGGGCGGTGCTAACAATGGGATCATGGTGGAGCGGTGCTGGTGGCAGGACTGCCGTGGTGGGCTGGTTGGGCTGCTGCAGAGAGACTCCGGGCTCGCCCTGAGCGCATGATAGCGATCGCTTTCTCCTCTGCACACTGCCAAGTGGCTTTTTGCCTGGGGTGTGTTGCAACCTCTGGCTCTTGGCAAATGACAAAGCTCTCATGAGTAAACCAATCGCGTCCTCTTTGGCACCAACCTGGATCTGCCTGCCTGAAGGTGCAGAAAGCCTTTAACCACCTGTAGGAAAAGCCATTCTCATTAGGAGCTCCCCAGCAAGGAGGATGGCAGCCTTAGCCTTTCCCCTTGGGCAGGGACAGCCGCTGGCTCTGCTGTCAGCTGGCTTCGAGCTCTTTCAGTGCCTGCAACTGGAGTCTTGCTGCTGTGGGGGCATGGGAGGCATTGGGCAGGAATGAGCCATGCTTTTTCTTTTCCTGGTAATTGAGCAGAGCTCTCCCAGCTTGCTAGATCCTTACAGGCACATGCTGCTCCTGACTTTAACAGAAGGACAGTAACAAGGTGTGCTCACTGATTGCAAACCAGGCAGTGAAGAAAGATGGATCCACGTTCTGTAGTTCTGTTGGGACAGTATTGTCAGGAAAGATGTTGGTATTCAGCACCTGCTTTCAGCTGGTGGAGACCATTAGTTGCTGTGCCCTGACTGGAGCATGGCTGAGCCCAGGGCGTTGCATGGGAACACGGCAACCTCCATCCCTGTGGAGGTTTGGGGAAATGCAGCCTTCCAGTTATTTGCAGGCTTCAAGAGACAGGAAAACACCCGGGTCTCCCAGTCCAAGCTTTCTTCTCACCCTATAAGATTGTTTGGTGTGAACAGTAGGTGACTGCTGTTGTCACAGGAGCAAGTGTTCCCTGTCCCTGCAGTGAAGCTAAGAGGTAATAAATAGCCCGGAGCTACTGCCCTGCATGTTAACTCCTTGAGGCGTGTTGTGCACGCACACACCCTCCTAACCATTCATTTGGGCTGATGCGTTGGCCAGTCCTTGCCTTCTGCATGCTGTAACTATCATTAAATAGGAGTTGCAAGTGGTCTGTGCGGAGCGAGCTGTGCGATTAACGTGGGTGGACTCGGTATCGAAGGCAGTCTCAGGAGGGATGCTGGAGTTCCAGACTTCCCTCTTGCACTGCATCCCGAGGACATTATTTTCTCACTGGTGCCTGGAAGATAAATGTGCCCAGATGTCTTGCATCAGCAGCGCTGTCAGACTTGTCCCTCTGTAATGCTGAGTTGTGCTATGGGGATGGGTTGGCCCCAAAGGTAAGTGGGTTAGAAGAGACTAAAAAAAAATCTTGTAACTTCGTGTAGGAGGAACTCTCCTGTAATTCCTGGCTGTCTTTTTCCCCCCTCATCCTAAAAGCCAGTTCTGGCATGCACAGATGATGCAGTGAGTGGCTGGCCAGATGAAACTGCTGATGGTCGGGTGCCGCCTGAAATGAGCTGTGTTTGCAGACAGAGCTGACTGCAACCAGCCCCGCACCGTACTGCCAGCCTGCTGAGCGCTGTGCCCAGCTGTCAGCCGGGACACAGCCCTAGCAAGCACTGACGTGCATTTCCCATAGGTAGGTGCGTTTACTCCCTTGTACTTAAGCTGGTCATTTCACGTAATCTCTGATGTCCGGACACAAACGCCCACGCTGCTGCAGAAAGCACTCTGTAAGTCAGACCCTGTATGATAATCTTCTGCCATTACGACTGGGAGAGCTAAAGCACATGCAATTGGGAAACGCAGCTTCTGCCGCTCAGCTCAGGTGGAAATACACTCCTAAAATGAATACAAGAAAAAAGCCAAATGCCTGTTTAGCCTCTCCAAGGGAAGGGATGGCTGCTTCAGCTCACATGCTGGGTAATGCCAAAAGGAGCAAGCAGCACTTGTCCAGTAAAGATGAGCTTCGATTTCTTGTTAGCATCATCTAAAAACAAGAGTCCCATGCCTGCCCTTTCCCCACCACCCCCTTCCTTCCCCTTCCCACAGGCAGGAGGGTTGCAGAGCTTTGCAGCTCCACAAGGACCTGGCACGAGATGCGAGGAGACGTGTTGGTACGTTTTACTCACGTGCTTATCGTTCCCACCTTGGCCCTCTGGTCAGCAGCACAGTCCTGTGGAGTCCTGTGGAAATGGCTTGGAAAGCAGCTGAGAAAATAAATTGAGATGGCTAGATTAGAATTTTTAGCAGGTAACACAGCATCACCACTCTGGTTTCTGCCTCAGGGTGTGCTCAAGCAGGGGTCTACAGCCAACGCTGGCCCCTGAATTGTGCCTGGCGTTGTGGGGAACGGTCCCTCTTGGCCTGAATTCCACTTTTTTTATTATTATTGTTTTCCCTGAGCAGTACTGGAGTGAATTACAGCACTGCACTGCCGCAGGCTGGGGATGGCTGTTAGGAGGTTCTTGCTGAGAGCATGAAACTGCAGTGGGGTGAGCAGGAAGGGCGTAAGGGGAAGGAGCGAGCGCAGGCTGCAGGGGTCTGACTTGCAGCAGCCAGCTCGAGACATGGCTGGTGCTAATTGGGCAAATTGTTTAAACGATATATCAGCAGCTCAGCTGAAGACAGTGTCTGGAAGGATTAGCATCATTGTCTTTTCAGCCCTGGGATACTGGTCTGGGTCCAATTTTGTCATTTTGATGAGAAAACCCTAGTAAAACATGATGTCAGCGTTACTACAGATCGCAGGAAAGGCGCGTGGATGTCTCCTCTGTGACTGCACGTTGCTTTTCTGACTCACCCGTTAAGGACAGAAACCATTAAATAGCCCTGGTTTTGTGCTCTGAACGTCAAGCCCAAGACTTTCTTGGGACTGTTGGAGGTCTTTTGTTGAGGAAAGGCCGGGTCAGGATGATGGTCTCTCTCCAAATACATGGAGGGGGCCATGGGAGCCAAGGCAGAGAACTTGAGGCTGGATCTGAGCTTCCCAGGAGGTCGGGGGGTGGCTCCGAGGCTGCTGGAGTCCAGATGGAGAGGGTGGATTGTGGTGAGCTTGATCTAAGTTAATTATAAGGGTTTCTTTGCTTCAGGTGAAAATATGGAACACTAATGCTAATCAGAAACCATCCAAAAACAGAACAACAACAAAAAAATCTTACTATGTCAATGCTGTTTATTTTTGAGCTTCAAGAAGGAGCTATTTCAGCTGCTTTTCTGCAAAAATAACTATAACTGAAAGTAATAACACTTTACATCGAGCAAAATCCCATTCTCTTGGAAATGAATAATCTTGCTGACAGTCTTGGTAAAGTATTAAAAGCTCTTCTGAAAAGGTTTGAGAGTTTTGCTCCGGGAGCATGGTGTAACAGCGAGGTGTGGGGAGAAGGCACAGCTGAGTGGCTGCGAGCTGCCTTGACTTGGGGTCTGTGAGTGCCAGCCCTGCTGCCTCTCACAAGCTGCTTCTGTCCTCCTTCCAAGGTGATACTTGTGATTTGTTGAAGGGTCTAATAAAAACAAATGCTTCTGTTTTGATGAGACTGTTTGTTCTGCGCACTGGTGCGACCTGCCAGCTGGCTTTTCCCAAAACGCATTATTTATTTGAGCAGCATTAGCAGATTATCGGGGCTGAATAAATCTGCATGTCTGAGGCGGATGAATTTTCTAGGCTGTCCATCCATGAGAGTTCCTGTGTGCCTGCCAAAAGCTGGGAAGTTCAACAAGGGGTCTAAACGCTGACGTGTAAGCATGGCAACCCCACATCAGCTCCTGACTGCGCTCCCAGCCCCGTCAGGGAGCATGTGGGCATTTGGGACAGAACAGGGAGAAGATGATCCTGTGTGGCAAGGGCGTGCTTCATGGAAAAGACAGAATAACCAACCATCAAAAGAGGAATAAAATCCATTACTTTGGAAACAATCCTATAGCCACCTGGGGGGCTGTGGGATGGCCATTTGTGACTTTGGGGTAGGAACACAGCCTGCTCTGACTGTCCTGCTCTGGTGCCCTTAGGCACGTATATATTAAGCAAACTTCCTCTGTTTGGAGACTCACACTGGTGGAGGGAGCTCATTGGGTTATTAAGGAGGTCACATGGGGTTCAGTGGGGTCGGGATCATGTGGCTCAGTATCTGTAATTAAAACTCGATTAAAAAACAAATAAATAAGACTGCTGGTAAGCTCCCTTCATTTTTATAAATGGCACGAGGATGAATTACATTTTTATTGAATTCAGCTTGTAGCTAAAGAAATGTACTAGACTGGCATTAAATCATTGCATTAATATTAAGAGAATAATTCTTTCTAGACTTGGATAAATCAAAAACGGAACTGCTGTTTGACTATGAGCAAGTGGTAAAGAATCTTATCGAAGCTATTCAAATCTGTAACTTGCCAAGTACCTAATACTGAAATGAAGTCCTTTCACTCCAGGACATGGTGTAGGACCAGAAAGCTTTCTTCTGATACTTTTTCTGCTGGCAAATATTTTCCTCCTTCCTATAGAACTTCAGTTTTTTTCCATAAGCAGCATTTTGCTACATCCCTAGTGGGAAAACTTATAGAGGACCAGCTTGAGCTGCAGCGCAGCCTCCCAGGACTTGAGGCAGGACCCAGGCTTCAGAGCTGTGCTCCCTGGTCCTCTCAGGAGCAGTTATTTTTAGGCTGGGAAAACTCATTTTCCTTTGCATAAGCAATTTCCAGAATGTTTAGTGATTAAGAATTGGTAAACCTGTTACACCCCTGAAACATAAAAAGCTGGAGATTTCTGCATTTCTCCATCACTGATTTCTGTAGGGTAGTAATATTTGGTTTATACTGCTTTATTTAAAATTTACTATTAAAACAATTAACCACCAGTCATTGAAGTTAAAAGCTGCAAATTTCATCTTAACTTTTCAAGCTTTCTTCCTTGAACCTAGGCTTAATAGAGAGGCCAAAAAAGGTTTAAATTATATGCTGATTTACTTGAAATACAGATCTTTAGAATAATATCCCTCCTGCTTTTCTATCTTTCTTTTCTCAGCACAAAGACCGAAGGACACCTGTAGGTACTCCTGGTGCAAAGGCGGAGGCAGCTGATACAGCTTCTGCTCAGTAAAATATCTTCTGGTTGCGGTGATCAAAACCCAGCCTTGTGCACTGCTGACTTATGCTGTCCTGGGGTCTGCTCAGGGCATTGAGAGCTTTAAGTGTACACAGGGGAGCAGAAGGTGTGACTTTGCTTATTTCTTTGTGCTTTTCAGCAGGCAGGTACAAGCTGTGTGTGCAGGGCTTAAACTCCTTCAAGGTCTGGCAAGCAACTGTATGCAATTAGTTGGTGTTCTCATTATATTTGTCCTGACATCTTCCAGGCAGACACGTCCAGAAGTGGGAGATTTGCTTGTAGTTATTGGAGAGGCATCTTTGGTGCTAGGAGAACTTGACGTGAACACTGCCTGTTCTGGTTTCATTAGATCTGAGTCAGGAAATGCTGATGATGGCTTTTTCCCTTTCTCTCTCCACATCTGTTCCGGCTTTAACTGACTTGCAGTAATGTTAGCGTTGCTCTCTAACCCTCAGCATTTTACCTCTGACAGGTCGGTGGGACAAAGACGGGAGTTGTTCGCTACGTGGGAGAGACGGATTTTGCCAAAGGAGAGTGGTGCGGCGTGGAGCTGGACGAGCCCCTGGGGAAGAACGATGGGGCCGTGGCTGGTACCAGGTACTGGGCGCTCCCAGCACGGGGGTCCTGCGGGCCTCCTGCGGGGACTGGGTGCCAAACTCCTTTGGGTCTGGGAGGGAGAGTTGGTGTGTTGGGTTGGATGTTATAAATGGGGAGGAAGAGTCCAGTTTTGAGTCTTTTAAGCTTTGGACTCATTTTTCCGGGAGATAAAATAGAAGCCTCATTACCAGAGCATTTTATAGCAGAATCAGGTAAGGTCTGTATGAAGAAAAGTACCCAGAGTGGCTGCAGGAAACAGGAGAGAGTAGAGGGAAGATACTAAATTGCACTGCACTTCAAATTTTTTGCTAGGAATGGGTTCTGTGATTGGATTAGGTCTGCTTTCTACCACACGTGTGCTTCATAAATAAACTTTCTTCTTGCACTGTATCTGAAATTGAGCCTGTCAGAACTATAGAGAATAAAGCTCTGACTTTTTTTCTGGCTTCTCTGACCTTTTTCTTTTTTTTTTCATGAGAACAATTTTTCAAAGATCTGAAAGAACAATTGGTGGCCCTGGTCTGTTGTTGTAGGAATTCTGTAGTGCTACAGCTATCTGCTGATCGATCTCATCACCTCTGCCTCAATTGTACCTCCACTATTTTTGTTTCAAAACAGCCCTTGTTAGTGTCTAGAAAACTAGGAAGGACACCTAGCAAGCTTTCTAAGAAGCTGTATTTCTTTTCGTGTAGAAGCTAGATAAGGGAATGACCCCCAGCCTCAGGTGTTTGAGTTTGGCGATGCTTAGACCTGAGTTATATAGCGGTGCTTTGGCCTTGGTTCCAGTACAGGTGGAACTGATTTCCTGTCCTTCACAAGTTCCTTACAGGGGAAAAACAGCTGATTTCTCAGGGCTCCTTAAGGAAATCTTACATTAAAGGTGAGATTGAACTTTGAAACTACTCAGGAACTGAGAGTTCTTCCATTGGTAGATCTCAGGTTCTGTAACAAAGGCTTCTGTGTTGAATCAGCCCCTTTTTGTCCAGCAGTCAAATGTTTTCATTTTAAATAAGAGAAACGCTGCCTTGTTCAATGTCAGGACAAGAAAGCAGTAAATGATTGGCAGCAGATGGCTGACTTCCAGCCTGTTCTCTAAAGAAAAGAACCAGAATATGTCATGGAGTGAAGCCAAGTCCCTGCTTTCTTTGTCACGCATGATAAAATATCTAAGCTTCATCTTCAGGGTGCAAAGAAATGATTTACTGTCTTTGTGCATGTGGAATGTGTGGAAGGCAGATGTGAGTGGTAAGGGTGCTCTCTCTGGCTCTTGTCCTCACACTTCTGTTGCTGTGTTCTGAAATCCCAACTTTTGAAAGTCATCTTTCTTCCGAAACCGCTACATCATGGTTTTATTTTGCTGTGGTGTGCACTGTGTCTGCAAGGCTCCCCTTTGGCATTTTATCAAGAACAGGAACAATTGATTCCCACAACAAGAATCAGGGAACAGGAGCAAATTCAGAGGTTTTGATTAAATAGAGGAGATTGAAGGAAATCTGTACGGCATCCCTGCCTCTTGTGTCCGAGCTGATTACGCAGATCTCCTAGCAGCAGTGAATGTTAGCCAACTCAGCAGTGGTACGCAGGCACTGCCCAGCTAAGGTCTGTCCACCCTGCATCTGGCTGCAGGTTTGCAGCACTGTCCCTCTCCATCCCTTGAGCCTTCATCTAACCTGATTTTTCTGCAGTGAAAACGCTTCTCTGGCAGCTAACAGCATGGACTGACTTCAACAGCAGGGTTCTGGAGGAAGGCCACCATACTAAAACCCACTCCCTTGGGCCACGCAGGCACCCCTCAGACAGTACTCCCCACATTTATCCTGGCCACTCAGGATTCCTGGTACTGCCCTGAGTTTGTCCTGCTGGAATCAGTCTGGGAAGAGGCTGTCCAGGGCTCCGGAGGCTCTCTGCTTTGGTGGCTGTTGCCATCTAGTGAGCATCTTTGGTCTGGCTGCTTACCACCAGTGCTCACTGCTGCAGTCACTGTTACAGCAGAAGGGCTGGGTCCAAAGGCAGTCTGCTGTCCCTGAGTTGGTGGAGGCTGGTGGAAGGAGGGGAGGTGATGTAGGGGCAAATGAGCCAGCAAAGGACTCTGTCACCATCTTTGCTGTCATAAGCTCTCCTGGTGAATTGGACCATCGGAGTTTGAGGAGGGTCGCTCTGATTCTCCTGCAGGTTCAGCAAAGGGCTCCAGGGCTGGATGTTCATCCAAGCAGGGATGAAGGGCCAAGGTTTCCTGAGCAACTTGTGGCTCTCTGATGGAGGCTGCCTATAGTAGCAGTGCCTGAGAGGACATCACTGTGTTTGGGCCCCTCTCCTGGCATCACATGGGTACTGCTGAGACACTGGGGTTTGCTACATCTGCTGTTCTGTCTGCTTGGGAGAGCAGAGAAGTACTGGAGTGTGTTTGTTGTTGTTGTTGTTGTTTTAAATCCACACAGCTGGACAAGTTTCACTTACTCATCTTAACTGATTCATATTAACCTTTACTTATTTTATTCTCCTCTGTCCCTGCTCCTATGGGAGCCTTTGCTCACAAAACTTTGACATAGTTTGAAGCCTGTCAGTTATGGGCCTTGCACTTTAAAAACTATTTTTGTCTGTTTCAAACTTTTCTGTGCTATTTCCCACCTGCAGTTTGCATTGCCATCACACCACCACTTTCCTTTCCAGTTTCTTTGTCATGTGGGTGTAGGGCTGTGTAGCACCCAGCTGAGAGCAGCTCTTGGGTTTCAAGCAGATGTTTGTGCTGCCAAGTGTTCTGGACCCAGCTCCTGTCTCTGAACTATACCAGTTAATTGCAACCACTTCCAACCACTAAAAATAGGTGAGCTGACATAGCTTGAAGCAAGTTTGGACTTGATAAGAGCTGTAGGGGGCTTTGGGTGGACTTACCCTTTGGTATGGTATAGCCACAAGTACCACTTTATGCTCAGGTCACTTAGACCTGTGGAAGGGGCTGTGCCATGCTGTTGGATTGCCTCTGCAGACTTTAGTTTGAAAATATGATGCTGAGGAATGCTTTGGCTGGTTTGCAAGAGGTCACACAGCTTTTCTGCCTTGGGTCTCCATTCTGGAACAAGGTGAGCCTGTGATAGCCTTTCTAAACCCAGGAGCCTGTGTTGGCAGCAAGCAAAGGGGTCTAAGCGATTTTGGATTGTAGTATTTTTTTATTTTTTTATTTTTAAATGGAGCTGAGCAGGTGTTTGAAAATTTATCACTCATCTGGGTGGAGATGAGGCTCTTCTCTGGCCTCCCAAGCCTGTGATACAGCCAGGTGACTGCCAGCACTTACAAACTGAAGGCTTTTGGGATCCAGCTGCTTGCATCTGGAGAGAGAGCACTTGTGCTAGGAAAGCTGGGTTTGTCATTTATTCCTTAGATTCTTTTTTTTAATGCTAACATAGGACAGGCTATTATATGGCCCAGTATTTTGTCCTAGCCTTGCTACTGAGGCTTTGAGAAAAAAAAATCTTAAAGTAGAGAGTTTTGTGTTGGCTCTTCCATTGCCACAAAGGGGCATGATGCCTGGAGGCTGTCTGGGTTTACTTGCTGCAATGCAGCTGGCTAGCAATAGGTAGGCCCAAGCTCTAAGGGGGTTCCCAAGGTTTGACACTAAGTTTTGCTTATTTGTTTGTAGAAACATAATCATCAGGCTCACTGCAGTTACCTGATACACCCTTTTGTTATGCTTGCCTCTTTTAAGTTTGTTTGCAGGGAACCAGTTCCCTTCCATCCTCCCCTCCATCCAAAGGGGATGGCACACACTGGAGTTTGGGATAATGGCATTTTTAGCTGCAAAGTTAGGAGGGGAGGAATGGCAGCTCTTGTTTTGGGAGGAAAAAATTACCTGTAGAATGTCCTACAGAGCTGTGTGATTCGTGCCTTTTTATTTGACACACTTTGCTACGTGGCTTTTTTGTAAAGCAGGGTAGAGAGCACAGCCATGCAGGTTTGGGGAAGGCTGTTTGCTTCTGGAAGGAAGGAGTGCGTGCTGTCACTGTTTACATGCTGGATCCTTGTGCTATCCGGGCTACCAGCTGGGTCTTTCCTGGCAGCTCATCAAAGCGTGCCTGGCAATTATCTTGGGCTTCCCTTCTTAATCAGCACAAGCGAAAACATGGAGGTTGCCACTGCTCTAAGTGGCAGGAAAGGAGAATAATCCAGCCACTCGCATGAAGGAAGCAGCAAAGGGCAGAGATGAGCTGGGGTTGTGTTGCTTGGCAGTGCTGCTCTGCAAGGCTCTGACAAGGTGGATGCTGCAGCACCAGTGACTTGGAGCATCCCTCCTGTGTTACAGGTATTTCCAGTGCCCTCCCAAGTTCGGCCTCTTTGCTCCCATCCACAAGGTGATCCGGATCGGCTTCCCATCGACCAGCCCGGCCAAGGCCAAGAAGAGCAAACGGATGGCCATGGGGGTGTCTGCCTTAACCCACAGCCCCAGCAGCTCCTCCATTAGCTCCGTCAGCTCCGTGGCATCGTCTGTCGGGGGCCGGCCCAGCCGCAGCGGGCTGGTAAGTGGCTTGTCCCATGGACTGCAGCCTCCATCTGCTGCGGCCTGGTTCTGCAAACCTGGGAGGGTTGGAGTTTTGTTCCAGGAGCTGCACTGGGCATGCAGCTTTTTTATTTTCTTTAAACAGATGCTGAGCAATTGCGACCATTTAAAAAGCCCAAGGTGCTATTTGGAATGGGTTGAACCTCAGCCCTGCTGTTAAGAGCAGGTTTTGTTACAAGATCCCTGCAAAACAATGCCACTGCTTCCTGCCCCACGTGTTTGCATCACAGCGAGCTGTTCTGTTGAACAGCCGTGCCTTCCAGCTCCTGCAGTGACTGCGTTTTGCCATGAAGGGATGACTCTGTCCTGGATCACATGCCTTGTGCTTTGGAAGGTGCTCAAGAAGGCAGAGAGCAGAGCAGGCAGCAATATTATTAAAAGCTCTAGCTCTGACGTAGCATGTGCTGCATAGCACCTGCAGTCATCCTGGCTGGGGAAGAGGGTGCAGTACCCAGTCCTGGGAGCAGATCCAGCCAGCCCGTACCAGCCTCCAACTGATATAATTCCTCCTCACTGAGGGCTCGCTGTTTGGGACTGCACTAGGCTGGGCATTGATAAAATGCATTTTAAAAGGCAGATGATACAATGCGTGACAACCTTTGCTGACCTAATTCTCACCCCAAGTCCTGTCCTTTGGGAAATTATTCTTCCATTGTAGTGCAGGAGAGCTATTGAGCTTGCAAGCAATGCACGCTCTTTTTGCAGACTCATTAACACGACTTGTAGGGTACAGAGCTGTACTGCCAGCTCTGGGCAGCATAATAAATAATCAGTAGATGAGGTATATTTCAGATTTGACAGGGGACTTTAAGGTATTCTAGACTGGGGAGGACACAACCTTACTTCTGCCTCTTTCTAACTCCATTCTCCAGCTGACAGAGACCTCCTCACGTTATGCCCGAAAAATCTCTGGCACCACAGCTCTGCAGGAGGCGCTGAAGGAGAAGCAGCAGCACATCGAGCAGCTGCTGGCAGAGCGTGACCTGGAGCGGGCTGAAGTTGCCAAAGCCACCAGCCACATCTGCGAGGTGGAGAAGGAGATCGCCATCATGAAGGCCCAACACGAGCAGGTAGGAGGTAGTGTGGCTTCCTTGCTGGAAGTTTCAGGTTGTGATAACACTTTCCTGTGCTGCAGCTACCTAATTTGGAAGCTGGGCTCTGAATTTCTGCCTTTTTTTGTGGAAATTGCTTAACATACCACGCAGGAACCTGAGGCTGTTTCTCCATTCCTGCAAGTGGGATGTGCTTTCTCCTTCCCCAGGAAGGAGCAGAAAAAGGGCTGTGCCAGACAAAGGGCTGGTAATAGTCTGTGTCTGGTGGATCAATACATCTGAATGCTGAAATGCAGGTGGAAAGCAAACTCAGTCCCCTTGGCTGCCCACTCTGGCCTTGGCCGTGACTGCATTGCAGTGTTTTTGATGCTATCAGACACTGCTGAGGACACCAGCTCAGTTCCTGCACGTCACTGCTTTCCTACCAGAGGGGGATGCTTCGATCGCATTAACGGAGTCATCAATCACAAGGAAAACAGGCTGATTGTGTTAGCATTTTGGTTTTTCCACAAGGATTTAGATAGATGGTATTTTATCCACTTGAGTGTTTAAAGAAAAGAGTTACAGGTTTATGCTATTCATCAACGTATGGCTCTTTAACCACTGCTCTTGCCATGAATTCCTTGCTCGTGTTTATAAACCCAGTGCAGCTACCAGGGAGTAGGGGTGATGCTGTGCATCTCTGTGTGTTGGGCCACACCTGCCTGTCAGAAACAGGGGAAAAATTTGGCAAATCAACAGCAAGCTGAAGTTTTCCTTGTGTAAAATATTTCCCAGTAATTAACAGTAACAAATGAATTCATGCAATTCTGAAATGACTCTCGCTTTGTGACCAGGGCAGAACTGGATCTGGCAACCTTGAGTCAGGTTTTCAAAACTGTTCAGGCTTGAAGTGCTTAAATCTGATCAGAGCTGGATTATCCAAAGTGTTCGAGGTGCTGAAACACCGATCAGACTTAAAGCTGGTGGAGACTGAGCAATTTTTGATACTTATACTGGGCTTTTTGGAAAATCCAACTTCTTACAATAGCAACCTCTGAAACATCATCAGAACCTTCTGTTCTCTTGTTCCAGTCCTTTTTTTAAACAACTCTGAACTTCAGACATGGTTAACTTTTGTGACTTGGGCCCTTTTTTCACTGCAGTATGTCACAGAGGCAGAGGGAAACCTCCAGCGGGCACGAGCACTGGTGGATGGAATGCAAAAGGAGAAGATTGAACTGCTGAACCAGCTGGAAGAAGAGAAGAGGTAAAACAGGAGTGAATGGGTGTGGGGGAGCTGAAATCATGGGGGAGATGAAGCTTGTACCCAAGAACATCAATTGTTGGATCTAAGGAGAGGAAAAAGTGACTGGGAGGGTCATCTTTGGATCTCTTTCCATATTTCAAATATGCTGTGCTCCTCTGTCTTGGCCACTGCAACCTGCCTGCACGGAGGAAAAGGTGGTGCTGCTTCAAGTAACAAGTTCAGAATAAGGTTGCTGTAGTTGCACATCTGGCATGACCCTTATTTAGGGATGGGCATCCAGTACGGTGACTTCTCCCATTTGCTGACAGACTGCTGCTGATCACAAACAAAGAAGGAAATATTTCTAGGTAGTCTCATGCATTCCTGTCTTAAGGTTCTTAGAAGCCACTCAATGCCATATCATCCTGTGCGGTTGCTGGGAGCTGGTTTTTGTGATGTGAGCAATATCAGGGTTTTTCAATGTGCTCTGCTGAACCTGCCCCCTGGTGCAAAGTAACTGAAAGGCAGGAGACAAACAGCCAGGACAGCTCATGCTTGGCACGGTGGCAGCTCTGCTTCTCTGCCAAAAGATGTTGCATGGTCGGACCCGCTTCCCTGCCAAATGCGTGTAGTGCTTCAGACAAAAGACATTATCAGCTTCCATTCCTGATTATGACTCCAAGCTGCTGGCACTCCTGTGAGGACCCTGGTAAATATTTGACAGGCTGCTTGCGTGGCCAAGGGCATTTGACAATGCCAATGTTGCACTGACAATACAGTGTGGGCATCGTTTCTATAGACCGCTGCCAGTTGAAGACCGGATAGCTGCGGTCTCCTGATGGGCAGTGGAGTTATTGAGGGTTTCCAACCTTCTTCCCTGGTTTTTGGTTCCTGACAGAGCAGGGAGAAGCAGCATTATCAGCCTGAAAGAACGGAGGGTTCTGGTAACACCAGTAATTTTGGAATTTTGTACCATAACCAGCCTGAGCCATGTCACTGTGTAAACTGAACTCCCTCAGTAAAGAGGGGACTTGGATATCAACAAGGAGCAAAGCCTTGCCTTCAGGTGTTCTGGGTTAAAGATGCAGTATATATATAAAAAAAAAAAAGTATTGAATTATAAAGAGAACTCTGCAGGCTGGGCAATCCCAGGTCCCCACACTTTCTCTACAGCGTGGCTTTGCTAAAGACAGTTTCTTTCCCCATCTATTTGTTGAGATGTTAATCTTGCAGACGTTCCTCCTGAGGAAGGCAAGTCACACCGCAGTATGGCCTTGCCATTGTGTGATTCGCTGCCTCCCCACGTCCCAGAGGCCCCATCTGTGTGTGTACGATGATGCATACATTTCCTTTTTGGATAAGAGTGAAGATCTGCTTGTCATTTTTGGAGGCCAATTGCTCCATATATATAATTGAACTCTCCGGTGGGAATGGAAAAACATTTCTGTGTATTAAGTAACTGGGGGAAAAAAAAATGAAAATGGTGTTGGTTTCAATTGAACGATGCTCCCTGAAGATGAATTGTTCTTTCGTGCACAAGTCTCCCTGTTCCCTGGGTAGGCAGCTCACTTTCCCAGCTCCAGGAGGCCCTTTAACCCAAGACAGCTGAGCTATTTCCTAAATATCAACAGATGCCTCCTCTAATTAGAGGAGGTTTAGACAAGGAAGCTTGTTTATGAAGTTAGATACGTACACCCACAGCTATTTTTATCTGTAACTGAATCAGAGTCCTTACATCTGGCTACCAGTGCAACATCCTCATTATTGCCTTTTTTAATCAGTAAAGAGAACAAAGAGGGATGAGTTTAGCAGGAGATTGAATTACTCTGAACAGAAAATCCAATCAAGATACAGGCTTTGCAAAAGACTCTGAGGCACTTTTGAGTTCGTGCGTGGGGCTTTATGCGGATTTATGCGTGGTTGACCTGTGCAGCCTCTGAAGGTTTTTCTGCCAAGGTAGCTCACCATTTCCATGTTGTGGCAACATGAAGCATCGCTCACCCTCTGCCAAGAAGGCAGAGGCTTTGATTCCCCTGGAATATTTTGTATGGACCATTTGCGTTTGGCACAGGAATTGCCTGGTGCTCTGCTGTGAGATAACAGGGTCTAAGTAAAACAGAGAAAACTGTGCCTTCACTGTTTTCAGGATCCTGGTGTCAATGAACAGCAGTTGTGCTTGCTGAGAAATAGTACAGCAGGAACAGCGGGTCTGGGAGCGTGTACCTTGCAAGAAGGCAAATGCTCGCTATGCGTAGGCTTGCTTAACTGTCTCGCTCCTTGTATCTTGATGTTTAGCTTCTGCAGAGCTGTTTTTATGTAAAAAATTGCATTTTTTTCTCAGCTTTTTGTTGTGCAGGGGAGGCCCATGTGCAATGGCTGCCTGTAGGTGGGATGCTAATCTGAGTGTCACTGATCACTCTCTCTCCCCTTCCCCAGGAAAGTGGAGGACTTGCAGTTCCGTGTGGAGGAAGAATCCATAACGAAGGGAGATTTGGAGGTAAGCACCCTCACCAAAACTTGTGTGTTGCATGTGTGGCCTTCTGTTAGTAATTTCTGCCACCTTTTGTTCAACTCTGAACAATGCAGTTCCTTTAGTGATGGCTGCAGACCTGCTGCAAATACTGTGGTGTAAATTTAGGATTGTTCTTTGGTATGTTGCGTGATCCCTCGTAATGTTAGGAGATGCCTAGAATTAACCTCAGCCAGCCAGCCTGGCTTTGAATATTGCCGTAAGTTGCCAAGCAGTGTTAAAAACTGATTATCTGAATGCATTTTAACATGTTTTTCCACTGCAGAAGTGATTTGACTGCTCGGTCACTGTCCCTGCAGTGTCCTGTTAGAGGTTAACAGGCACGTGCAGTCTCTCAGGTGAGAGATGCTATTCCATTCGAGCCCAACGCCATGTATTGTATGACCTGCAGTATCCTCGTGTGGAGTCCTCTGCCCATGGGGTTTGACACTGGAATACCCTTTTGTTCGGAAAGGCTGGTGGTCTGAGCAGTGCTGCTCAAAGGGTGTTGTGTCAACTGGAAGTGGTGTTAGGAGCTGGTCCTGAGCACGAAACTTTTCAGTGCAAAGAAGAAAAATGAAATATTTCTGTTAAAGCAAGGCTCTGCTCTACCTGTGTGAATCGTGGGATTTCCCTTATCTTTAGCTAGAGTGCTAGGTTAGTAACAGAAAAATCAAAGGACCTGTATCAATCATATATCAGGCCAGGAAAACATGAAAACTAGGCAGTGGGGCTTGTTGCTGTGGCTTTGAACCTCTTGTTTTAAACCTCTCCTCTTTATCCAGAAGTTAAAGCAGAGTCATGTGTCGGACAGGGTATAAATCAGCAATGCGCTGATAGCAAACCTTTGCTAAGGGCAAGTACAGTTTCTGTCTAGTCAGTGAGTACCAAAGCAGGTTTCTGTTAATTCCTGAGTTTAGATGGTCAGCTTCCCCCAGGGCTTTAGAGAAGGGAGATTGATCCATCAATCCCTTTGAAATAAGTGAATTATCCCTGTATAAGCTTTAGGTGTTTAAGACTAGTTGTGGAGTAATGGCAACAGAGCCAGGGTTAGCTAGCAGATACAGGGGTTTTGTTTTGAAAGAAAATCTACATGTTCTAGCAAGATGTTAAGCTGCTGTGACTGCAGGTCCCAAACTGGGGATAGATCTGATTTTTAGAGGGTTTAGAAAGGAGCTGCTGTGAAATGAGGATGTGACCAAGCTTCTTGCAGGCTGACAGATTCTGTCCCAGCTTCCACCTTCTGCTCAGAGGAACAAATACCTTCTTGAGAAAGAGTTGTGGAGCAGCTTGGTTTTGGGGCAATCCAAAGAACTGAGGGTTTTCCCAGGGGTCCAGCACCAGTGGCATTGTAGGAGGGTTTGGCTGTGGTCAGTGTTTACATCCTGTCCTGTCTGATTTGGATGCTCAGACTGGACGACTGTCCTGCTGGAGTTAATTCTCACCTTCCTGGTTCATTGTGGAGATGGTTGGGATTTCCAGAAACAAGTAATTCACTTAGCAGATCTCTCTCCTTGGAAGGCAGGGTGGTAAGTGCTCCTTCCCATAGCAGTATGTTTCCTGGGAAATAGGTGTTCTGACATCCTCCTGGTAGTCACTACAAAGCCAGCAGCTGCCAGCACAGCTCCTCGCGTCCCTAGTTAGAGATGAATTAACCACCGAAATACCAAAAGCTAAACCCAGTGATGGTTGTCTCCCCACTTAGGATCTTGCAGCCCTCTTACACCAGGACCCAGTCAGAGTACTGGGAGCTGAGTGGTGTCTTGCCCCAGTTGCTCACCCGGGGCTGTTCATAGTGCCCCTGTGGGAGGCAGTTAAAGGCCATACCAGGCATGATGGTAAGAAAATATCCCCTTCTCCATGGATCTAGGGTTTCCCTGTAGGACAGTATCTTCCTTGACACTCGGTTTAGATTTGGAATTCTTCAGACTTTGGAGGTATGGATCCAGTACTTGGACCTTTGGAAAAGGTGAAGGAGCTGTGCATTTAGCCTTGAAATGTAGTCATGAACTCAACCTTCTCAGTCCTGGTTGGCAATGCTGTTGCTGAAGTACCTTGGAAGGTGGAAAGCAGTGGCAGAAAGGGGGCTGGGGACGCCACGACTTGTATGAAAAGCTTTTTATGGTAGAAGGCTTGTTATGGGAAACATTAATCTCGTCAAGGAACAGTCTCATGGTATCTGTGTGGTACCTTGCACACCAGTGGATAATCTAACTTGAGGCTGATAGCAAGAAGTAACCCTAAAATTCAGATCCAGGCTTCCTCAAAGTGCAGGGACACTCTGGATTTGAGAATGAGTCATGTTGACTAGGAAAATCAATTTGCATAAAATATGAAATAACACAGGACTTCAATTAAAATCTTAAATACAGCTATATTTAGATCAACTGTTTTACAGTCTTTAATTTTCTTCCCTGATTTTTCTCCTCTATTTTGATATGCTTTTCCAGACTTGGAAAAGACCAGGATTTGTAGATACTGAGCAAGAATACCAGGTGGAGCTGGGGTACTGGGGTAGCTTGATTGGGAACTTGAGTGCCAATCTCAGGAATCTTGAGAAAGTCTTTTTGGGAGAGTCAGAGATTAGTTTTGTAATAGGTTGGCATCTTCAGGTAGCTTATATCTGACTTGCTGCCACCAGTTAAGGTAATTTCAAAAGTATACATTGCTGAAGTTTCACTTGGGAATTCTGGGCAAGTATAAATTGATGAAAATTCATTAGCGTTAACAGAATAATTATCCCTGTAAATAAAATCAAGCCTGGAGCTCCATCTTAGGATGTAGATCTTGAGCTGTGTAGAGAAGGGGAGAAGCTACTCAGTACAAAATGAAATTTTCTTAATTTTCTTTAATTAGCATGCATTCAATCAACTTCTGCATTATGTGATTATTATTTGTGATTATGTGATATTATTTGGGGTGTTTGATGTTTGGGTTCTAGAGACCACATCTTTTTCTTCCTTTGGGGGTCCAATGGACCACAAAATATGGAGTAGTCTGAATATATCTGACAGTCGATCTTTACCTTCTGTGAATGCATGTGAAGTTATATATTTCAGGCCATAAGAGAAACATGTTTTTTTTTTTGTTCTGTTTTGTTTTTTTTTGTTTTGTTTTTTTTTACAAACTTCAGTTCCTATCAGTTTTAGACAACTAGCTAAAACTTGGTTCAAAAAAAAAAAAAAAAACAAACAACCACTCTTGATCTGGTTCCAGTGGAAAGAGCAAAAAGCAATTAATTGTATGGAAAATTAAAAGTAAAAAAAAAAAAAAAAAAAAAAATCCAGTTCCCATGTATTCCCCTCTTTTATTTATGGGGAATTTTATGATATTACAGTGGCCACTGTGGATTCCTGAAGTTTGCCACCAACTACCAGTATTTGGTACTTCTGCTTTAAAGGGGAAGAGTCCTGAAGCACTGCACTGAGTCAATGCTCTGGGATTTGGGCAGGTTATATAAACGTGTGTGTAGCTCACTCATCTGTTTTGCTGGCTTTTAAGTTGTCTTTTGTATGGGGCTATTAGTCTTTGTTTAACATCACTTTGAAATTCATAGCAGTCCTCTTCAAACCTGAAGCACTGATTTATATAGCAGTGTGGGATCTAATATTTTTTTATTTACTTCCAGTGCAGCGTATCTGTGGTTTTAGCAACCTGCTGTGTACAGTATGACCTGCTTTTTTTCCACCTAGTGCGGGGTTCAAGCTGTCTCCGGAGCAAAAAGAGGAGGGGAACTTGAGAGCCTTTTCAGTCTGCCTTGGGATTTTTCTTGAGGAGAATGGAGAATCCCTGCAAGGTCTTTGCAGGAGAATCCTTGCAAGGTCTTTGCATTCTCTGATGTGGTGCAAGGGCCTTGTACTGGTGGTCTGCAGCGGTGGGAGCTTTGCTTTTTAGGAAGTATGTTCGGTACAGCGTTGATGCAAGAAAACAGTGAAGCAGCTTCTTAATGCAGTGGGATGTTTTCCCTGCACAGATCCTACTTTCTTGTGAATAGCCTCTGTGAGTACCACGTAAAATCCCGTGGTGATCACTTTCTGTTTGGATTTTTCCTGCTTGTTTGGATCTTTATTCTCCTCCTGTTGTGAACTGCCTTTCCTTGTCCTGTACACTGAAGATGATGTTGCAGCCTTCTCTTTCCCTCTCCTCTCCTCTCTCTCTCCCCTCCCTCCCCTTTCCCATCTCCACTGTTCTTCTTTTTTCCCCATGTGTGACCAGACTCAGACGCAGTTGGAGCATGCCCGAATACGGGAGCTCGAGCAGAGCCTGCTGTTTGAGAAGGCACAGGCTGAAAAACTCCTCAGAGAATTAGAGGACACCAGGGTAATCCGCCCCCACTTGCCCTGCCTGCAGAGCGGCTTCTTCCCCGTGCTGATGCTCATGACGCCTTGCTTTGGGTTTCTTTTTTGGTTTGTGTTGTTGATTGGTTTTGGCTTGAATTTAGGCTTCCCTGGTTTTTGTTTGGTTTGATTTTTATTTGCTCTCTCTCTCCTGGACGTGATAGCACTACATATTTCCTAGCTTTGCTGCTTGTGGGGAGGATTCATTTCTCAGACTGAGTTTGCTTCTCTGCCCCATGCCACCATTTGACCCATGAGCTCTTCACAACTCATCCTTCAGTTAACATGCCGGAATAATACCTGCAACCCTGCACAACTCATTCTGCCTAGAGGCTCTTCCGAGGCTGCGATAGGAAATAACATTGCAATCAGCATTCCCTGTGCCCCCACTCCAGCCATGGGAGCTGCGACTTGAGGATAGCAGCGGTGAGTCCAGGTGGAGCAGCTCTGATCCTCAGCCACGCTGAGCCAGCAGCAGGACGTGCTGCCTGCGTGAAATGTGTGCCCAGTCCTAAAAGCAGCCCCCACGTGGGGAAAAAAGCTTTCACATGCTGTTGTTGTGCAGTGTGGGAAGCAGCAAACTTGCTCCGGTGAGCCTGCTTCTCAGCAATGGATTTGTTAGAGTTTGTGGAAAACACAGATGTGAGGTTTTTCCAAAGGGCTAAGTGGTGTGAACGCCCCTGTGCCCATCTAAAAGCAAAACCACCCAGCCTCCTGGGCTGGTGGTTAGCGGGGAAAATGGCAAATGAAATGGAATTGATCGCTTGTGTTTTGACACTGGAAGATTCACTTGATTTCTTGGTTTCTTCTGCCTTTTTCTAATATTTCACCCAGTCAAATCTCCTCTTCTCTATCCATCACCGCAGCACGCTGACCTCCCTGTGACCAGCAGGTAGTTCAGCCCCGTTAGGCTGTGTTCAGACTGTCAGGCGCCAACCCACAGACCTTATGCTCAGTGTTAACCATGGCTAGATTTATTGTCTTGCATCCTCTAGCCTTCTGTGTCATTTTTACTTTGCTAATAAACTCTAACAAGTACTCATATGTAAAATCCCTTCTCCTTTTTACACCAGGGTAAACAAATCACACTGCAGGTGTGGGGTCTGTAGGCTGAGGATTGCTGAGCACGGAAGGAAACACAATATGTTTAATGCTGGTTTCAATGCTTGTGATACTCCTGCATGTGCAGTCACATTTCCTCTGTGCATCATCTGGCAAGATGCCTGGCCTGGAAATATAATGGCCTTTCGGGACATTATTTTTCATAAACTGCTGTTGCTGCTCTCTAGCAAATTTCAAGGGTTATTTCAAAGGTACGTGTTTCTCTCTTGAAAATAAGAGGTTTGTATTCAAAAAACAAATTGTAACTGGCACAAAGGCATAGCAGTCAGTTCTAATTACCCTGGTGCAAAACTGTACTCGGATTGGAGGGTGCTGGGTTTTCTTTTTATTTGAACCTTGACTAATGTACTTTGGATTTACTTCCGCTGAGGCACGTTTACTAAAGGGAAAAGTACAGCAATGAGAGCTGGGGGCTGACTTTGTCTTCTCTGTCACGTTGCAGCTAACCACGGTAGCGGAGAAGTCCAGAATCCTGCAGCTGGAGGAGGAGCTGAGCCTCAGGCGCAGCGAGGTGGACGAGCTCCGGCAGTGCCTGAGGAGCTCTCACCAGGCAGAGGCTCCCGAGCATCACCTCGGCTTGCAGTCAGAGGCTCTTCGGTTACGTGATCAGCTGCTGTCTGCCAACAAGGAGCACCAGAAGGAGAGCAGCCAGCTAAAGGAGAAGTACGAGAAGACACTAAAGAAGTACCAGCAGGAGATGGAGAAGCTGAAAGCCGTCAATGAGAAGTATTCACAAGAAATCGTTGACCTCAAGCATAAGGTTCAGCAAGCCACTAACGAGAACATGGGGCTCATGGACAACTGGAAGTCCAAGCTGGACACGTTAGCTTCTGACCACCAGAAGTCTCTGGAGGACCTCAAAGCCACACTGAACACTGGCCCCGACACCCAGCACAAGGAGATCGTGGAACTGAAGGCAGTGGTGGAGAGTATAAAGATGGAGCACCAGCTTGAGCTGGAGAACCTGAAAGCAAAGCACGACATTGAGACAGCTGTTCATATAAAGGAGAAAGAGAGCCTCAAACTGAAGTTGCAGGAGGCTGTGGATGAAGTGGAAAAAAGCAACAGCGACTGGAAAATGCAACTGGAAACCAAAAGCAATCAGCACCTTCTTGAGCTCCAAGATATGAAGGACAAGTGTCGAGATGCGGAGCTGAGGGTGCATGAACTGGAGAAACTCCACAGTGAATATAAAGACCAGACACAAGCAATAGCTTTCTTGAAAGAGCAGATTTCTTTAGCTGAGAAGAAGATGTTGGACTATGAAACACTACAGAAAACAGAAGCCCAGAGCAAACAGGAGATCCACAGACTGCAGGAAAAAGTGCTTGTCTTAGAGAACAAGCTGCAGTCCATGGAAGCCCTGCATCCTTCTCAGCATGCAAATGTATGCTTTTCGGGTCACTTTGCTTATTTGTTATTGCTGTTAATAACACTTCCTGGGGGTAGGGCTCAGCTGCGGTCCTGTGCAACTCACTGAGGCTTCTGTGCCTCAGAGTATTTGGATGTTTTTAATCTCCATTGGTAATGCTTTTTCTGCAGAGCATCTCCATGCTGAGGGTTTCTTCCCATTCTAGAAAGCCAGTACAGTGGCACGGGTAGAAAAGTGAGAGTCAAGAGAAGCAAGTGGGCATCTGGGTTTGAGGCCACATTAGTTCTGTGGCAGCAGAATAGGTTTGGTAGAGGCAGACTCATTCTGAGCAAGCAGCATTTTTAGCTCAAAAAGCATCAGTTCTGCAATGTCTGCTGTCCTCCGAGGAGCTGCAGCAGCCTCGGCGTATTATCAAGCAAAGCCCTTTAGGGGTAGGTGGAGGACAGGGTGGAAGAAGAGGCATTGCCCATGCTGAGAGAGTGCACGGCTTGCTCAGCACGTGGAGCATGATTTGAGAGCCTCAGTTAGGGGGGCTGAGCTGATGGCAGGTGTGTGCCAGCAGTGTGGCCTCGCAGCATATTAAAGAGACAGGGAAATGCTGCCTGTGAGGATTGCAGCGGAAATGCTGCTAGCAAGGGTCAGGGAAATAAAATACCTCATTGAATGAGAGTCCTGAGCCTCCCAGGGAAGGCTAGAATAAAAGCAGTAGTAATATAAAGAGGTCAATTTATTTTTTTGTGACCCTTGTGTGGTTTTGAGACTTTTTTTGATTGTAAGCCATGGGATGTGATCCTGGCTTTGTGGCGTGGCAGAGGGGCACGTGTTTGTTTGTAGCTCACTCACATCCTTTGCTCTAGAGTGAAGCAGGGAGATGGCCGCTCCTGGCTCCAGACCGGACCCCTCTTTGTGTTTGGCTTTTGCATGAGAAATGAGCTAAAAGACAAGTTGCAAGTTGGCTCCATGGGGATGAGGAAAATGAAAACGAGCCATGAAATGTGCATGATCTGAGAATACTCATTTGGTGCCTGTCCCTGGGGACACAGCCTCTTCCATGTCGAGGTGTCAGTGAAGTGAACACAATGCCTGTGTTTAATTCTCCAACATGAGCAGTCCCACTGAAAGCAGGCGCACTGCGAGGCAGCAAAGTCAAGCCCACCAATTACTGTTGGCCAAGTCAGAGCTTCGTGCCTGCAAAGAGACGTGCTCAGCTGGCTGCGAGAGGAAAGCCTGAGGAGGGATCTACAGCATTAGTGGTGGTTCAGGGGTTGCTCAACATATTTCCTCTAGTAAAGAGTCATGAACAATAAGTACAGCTGTGGCCCTGGGAGAAGCGCGTTGTTATTACAAGACATCACATATTATAGCCAAGATTTAAACAAGAATGAATGTAAAAGAAGAAACTGGAGGCTTGTTCCAGAGCCATTTAAATAAATGAGAGGGCTCTGGGGGACTTTATTGGTGTTGGATTAGAACCAGGGAGTCTTGAAATAATTATTTTAAGTGTGTGTCAATTAAAATGGGGAAAACATGGGAAGAAATGCATGGGTGAAAGCTTTTGAGTGTCACAGGGTAAATCCTATTTTAAAAAGTCTTAGCTAATTTAATGTGACTCTAGTACTAACTATCCAAACATTTTAAGCAAACTAATGTGTCTTGTGATTGAATGTGCCTTCTATCCTTCAAGTGAGAGCCATAACTCTGGTTCCAAAGAGCAGTTAAATAACTTTCCGTACCAGAAGTACATCAGGCAGGATATTTCTCCCCGCTTTGGGTGTGCTCCTGTTTCTGCTAAAGCCGTATCCTGCAGCACACGCAAGCTCCTGGGGCCTGGCCTCGGGGCTTTCAGCAGCGGTGGCTGCAGCAGCTGCTGGATGGGAACCATGTGCTCAGGTCCCAAAGAAGGCTGCTGGCCCTGAAGAGGCTTCAAGTGCTGAATTTTAGCCTCTGCAGTGGGAAGTTTGGGTTTTAATCACTGCTGTCAGCTGTTTGAAGACATGGGCTGGTAGTTGCGTGGTACCAAAATTGGACAGGTACCAAAATTTCTTTCTGATGGCTTACCTGAATCTATCTTGAGATGAAGCCTGGAATTTAGGAAATGGGTGTTAGGTAATTGTGTGTAGCTAAATGGAGCTTTAGGGCAGAAACTGTTTGATGCAGGGAGAAGTTACCCTGACAGGGGCAGAGGTAAAGTCTCCTGGGATGGGTCAGATCTCCCTTGGGTTGGGGATCGTGCAGTGGCCACCCTCTCCAGGGTGTTTGGGATTCCCCTGGGATCTCCTAGCTGCTTGCACTGGCTCTGGAGAGATGTGGTGTAGGATTTTGTGGGAAAAGAAGAAATGGGAAGGGATGCAAATGACAGGTTCCCCAACTGGATGACCGCCTGTGCTTCTGGACTGAAACCAACGTCCCTGAGAGCACACTCACATCTTATTGCTGATGTGGCTTGGTCCCTGTGGAGCCTGGGCATAGTTTGATGCCATTTGTCTTGCGTTCTCATGGGACTGTCACTTTAGAGCAGGAAGGCAGACAGTTTTTGTGTCCTTCCTGAGGTTTTCAACAATGCTGAGTGAATGCCTGTGGGGTCTTTATTGGTGTTGTTAGTGTTGCAGGCAGCGTGATTCTGTTGGCAGCCTTGTGGAGTTGGGCCTGTGAGCTTCATGTGCAGGGAACCTGCAGGTAGTGCTGAGTTACTCCAAATGTCCACCTAACAAGGTGTATTTGCACCTGATGAGAAGAGAAAGAGATCTGTTTTCCGTGTTCAATCCTCACTGAGATGACAGTTAAGATGGAGATCCTCAAACCTTGTTTCGGAAGGGGGAGCTTGCAGCGTTGGTGACAGCTCATGAACAGTCATCCTAAAGAGTGTGTTTTATGGAGAGGTGCTGGATTAGGAGACTAAAATACAAATATACCTGCATTGCTGGCTGAGTCAAGCTGTATTTCCAAGGCTGTGAGCTCTGCAGTCACACTTAGTGCACTGTGAGCAAAGGAGGAGAAGACAATCCTCTATCTGGACCAGCATTTGCTTTTAATCAGTGTTACTCGTTATCTATTAGTTATTATCTTATCAACACTTCATTACTGTTTTTACAAGTTTGGATGCGGTTAGTCAAGAATTTCCTCAGCATCTAAAGAATCTGAAAGGTCTCAAGATGAATGCTGAGGAGCACTTGCAGCCTTTGGTGGGCTGAATGTTGGCCATCAGGAGGCTGGTCCATACCGGAGCAGCTCTGCCACCGCTCTGGGCATGTGGAAGCTGGAACCGGAGCTTGGGGGGGAAGTCTGAGCCCTCCTCCTTTTGGGGTGAATCTCACTGCTGTGATCATTCAGCTCTTGCTTGTGGGCACTCTCAGATTATGGCTGTTTACTTTCAGTAGTACCCAACTGTAGAAGCAGCTCCACAAAAGTCTTTGTTTCCCACTAAGAAGGATGTAAAACACCCGAACTCAGGTGCCAGGTAGAATTCTGCTTGGATGGGGCTTTGTGGCTCTTGGTTTTGCTTTGAATCTTTGGGCTAAGGGCTGTTTTACCTTTCATATTTTATATTTATTTCAGATGATTGAAACTAATGACATTTCAGAAGAAAAGATAAGGATGAAGCAGACCATGGAAGGTATGACACGGTTCTGTTTGTCCTGGAGCACCCTGTTCTAGGGACCCTTCCTCTGACTTTCTGCTCCTGCAGGCACAGCTATGTGAAAGGGGTTTAGGAAGTCATTTCATCTCCTATTTTGCTGCATGGCATTTGTTGTCTGGCTCTTTCCTGCTGTCTAAACTGAGCAAATGTACAGGACGGGATGTTTTTGGTGTTGTACACTCACCATGTAGGTGGTGCATGTTGGAGATGGACCTGGAGAAATGGGCACACTCCGTCCCATCAGGGATTTTACAGCAGGTAAAATGCAGTCACTAAATGCAATTTACAGCTGTAACCCCTAATCCGAGCAACAGCAGGCCTGGCAAGGTTACAGCTGCATGGCTCTGGCAGTCTCTGGACCCTCTCTCTTGGGAGTGATGTGCTGCCACATTGCTGTGGGTGGCTTGGGTCTTGTCCTCCGTGGAGAGTCTGGGGCTGATGTGAGGTGCTCCCAGGTCACATCTTCCCTTGTTCATTCCCAGGGGACTCATGTCTCCTTATTCCTTATTTCCTTAGGATTGCTTTTAGCAGAGAAGTCTTTCTAGTGTAGATCACAAAGGTGATGTTAAACCACTAACCTGTCACTTCTTTTCAAACATGACACATGGAGTCATAGCTTTCTCTCAGTTATGCACCTTTGAGGAGTCCATTCTCTGCACAGCCCTTTCTGAAGTCCTGCTGAGGATGTGCAATCTAAACAGATCACTGTGGCTCTCCCAGTAACTTAGATTTTACTTGGTAGGAATTAGGTTAGTTTGAGTGTTTCTCCAGTTTTGTGAATTCAGACGTGGTGCTTAGTCCTATTTCCATACGCTGCTAGTGCTTGCTATATATTAGTGTCTCCCATCGCTGGTTTTGCAGGTACAGGATGATGTATAAGTTGTACAAAGTTGTATGCTGGTTGACAAGGGATTGTGCCTCACGAGGGCAGAACGTAACCAGGTCCATCAGCCACTGCTCTTAAAATGCCCGCTCAGTTCATGCTTATTCACTGAATGAACTACATAAAGGATGTACTTTAAAAACAGACTAGAGCCTTAAAAGCATCATGCTTCAGACCTACAGCTGAGTGTGGAAATACTGTTCCAGATTTAAAAAAATAAAAAATAAAATAAAAAAAATCCTATGAAACAGTGTCTGCCTTCCAGTGCAGTAGGTAACACTAGGAAATGTGCTGAAAGTTTTTTTGTTATTTTTTTTTCCTGGGTGTGTTTTTATTGAAGTGTCATTCTTATTTATTTTTTCCCATTGTGTTTGCTTTCTTAATCCTGTCCAACCCAGCCTCCTAGCCGTGTATCCTGCCTGCTAATGCCTGTATAGGGTGAGAGGCAGTGAGCAATGCCCCTGTCACACCTCCTGTCTGGCACTATGTTCCCTGACCGTATGCTCCATACCTTCCTGACTTGCTCAGTGTTTTCCAGGCTTCTAATCTCCCTTTTTCTTTTCATTCACTTAAAGACCTCCAAGACAAGCTGAGCAAACGAGACAAAGAGGTGTCATCGCTGGTGTCCCAGACTGAAACCCTAAGGGCCCAAGTAAGTGGTAAGTTTCCCTAATCCAGTGCTGGTGGGAGCAAGGCGTTTCTCTGCTCGTCCTTTGTACTTGCATTAATAAGGGCCCAGGTGCTCAAACAGGCAGGGGTAAGACGTGACACTGCCTGCCTGTTAGTGGGCATCATTGCTAAGAATTTGTTCAGGGGTTTCAGTCTGTGAAGAGAACAAATCCAGCAGAAGACATTAGTATCAAGTGAGGAGGGGTTTGGGCTCGCTGAATGTCAAAAGCTGAAAGAAATGGAGCTGGGTGTGTTGTTTCTGAGATCTCTACTTAAGCAGAGCCAGATCCAGAGCTTACCAGGCTTGTGCTTGTAGAAGTGGGAATTGGGGAAGGCAGAAAGTAGCAATGTGAGTAAAGAAATAAGCAACCTTTCTCCCTCCCTGTATCCTCTGCTTCTCTTAGCTTTGGAAAATAAATGCAAAATTGCAGAAAAGAAGGCAGATACAGTGTTAAAAGAAAAGAAGAGGTTGGAAGGTGAGCTGGAAGCCTTGACCAAGAAAACACACGATGCTTCGGGGCAGCTGGTCCTGATTAGCCAGGAGCTGCTCAAGAAGGAAAGGTCAGTGTGAGGGTCTGAGGGATGGGGGGTGGGTGGGTGGTATGCGTGTTCAGAGTCCTGTAACTTGCCCCAAAAGAAATCTCCTGGTTGAACTGCTGAAATCCAGCCCCCAGTTTTCCTGTTCATGAGGGAATGTGGTTAAAAGTAGGGACAATTGATTACAGGAGGGATTGCCCTTTCACTGCTCATCGGGAGCTGCAAGATGCAGCTCAGTGCCCATGTGGGTGCTGAATATCATCTACCAGTCAGCTGAGCTGGCTGCTGCCCTGCTGTGAAACGTGGTGCCTGTGGGGGTCCCAGGCTCTTCAAAGCTGGCACAAAAAGGGGGAGAGGAGATCTGGAGCCCCTGTAGGAGTTGGGATGGGTTTGCTGGCTCGCCTTTCCTGGGGTTTGTAGCAAAGGTGAAGGGGAGCCTGGCAGGACTCTGGTGCTAGTGCTGTGCAGCCTCTGGAGATGTCTTCACCTCTTTCTGCTTCTTCCAGGAGCCTGAATGAGCTGAGAGCACTCTTACTGGAGGCAAACCGGCACTCACCGGGGCCAGAGCGGGACCTGAGCCGGGAGGTGCACAAAGCAGAGTGGCGGCTGAAGGAGCAGAAGCTCAAAGATGACATCAAAGGGCTGCGAGAGAAACTGGTCGTGCTGGTGAGAGCATCAAAACCAACCCCTCCTGGCTTTGGCTGCGGGTTTGGAGGGGTTCTGTGCTGTTCTGGGAGGATTTTAGCACTTCACCTTTACTCCAGGTTATGAGGCTTGCTGTCATTACTAGTGAGCTGCTGACGGGAGCTTCCATGCCTCTGCCTGTGAGCTG
The DNA here is from genome assembly GCF_964035555.1 of Netta rufina. Taxonomy (NCBI): domain Eukaryota; kingdom Metazoa; phylum Chordata; class Aves; order Anseriformes; family Anatidae; genus Netta; species Netta rufina. The sequence goes on along the minus strand of NC_140145.1, from coordinate 3,852,542 downwards.
TGGCCTGGCCTAGCAGCATCTCATTAAGCAATGAAATGTCCATCTGTCCTCCACCGTTTCCCTGTTCCCACATATTTTAGATCCATGGCTAAAGAGGGCTAAAATCTTTGGCAGAAATTGAAAGCCAGTCAGTTTTCCCCATATTGCTTATTCCTAGATCAGAAGATGTGTAAAACAACGTCCTCTAATTCCAGTGTACTTCAGTGGCCTCCAGTGGTTGAAACGTGAATAATTTGAACTCTGTTGGGAATAAATTGGAGCTTCTGCTGGTTGCATTTGATATGATTGCCTTTAGAGCTGTGCTCTGACCCCATCTACTGTTGAAATCAAAACATGGTTATATTCGCTACTGCAGATTTGTGCTCTGTTTTGTTTCTGTGGTTATAGTTTTTTTATCTGAAGCTTTTTTTCTCGTTTTATAAGGACAAGGAAAAATCAGTAACGGATCAGAGGCGATACTCCCTGATCGACCCCTCCTCAGAGTCAGAAGTGATCCGGCTGCAGCACCGGCTGGTCAGCACGGAGGATGTGCTGCGCAACGCGCTGGAGCAGGGCCACCAGATGGAGAAGCTCATGGAAGCAATGAGGCTTTCCTCGGAGAAAGCACAGGTAGAGCACTCATTTCCTAGGTCGCTCAGCCCTTGGCACTCATCTGTCCTGAGCAATCCCCTGAGATCCCTCCCTGTGCTGTGGGAGGTGATGCGGTCAGCTGGTTTTTTGTTTTGTTTTTTCCCTTTGACTAGAAGCAGCCTGGCAAGATTTTCTTCTCTCAGATGTTGTTTAAAACTAACAAAAGCCTTGCTAGTTGGTAATTACAGATCCTTTTGTGCTCTGTAAGAACGGCTGCTAGAAGTGGTGTTTTGAGGAAGGTTGCAGTGTGAGTAACTGTTCTCTGTGTAGTGATGTGGTGGCTGCACACCTCTGCACTACAGGCACAAATCTCCTGAAGGATTTCGGGGAGAATTAAATTCACCCAGACAGGGCTGCATTTCCTTGCCCATGAACAATGGAAGAAAGTTTATATACAGGTTTTTCCATCTCTCTTTGAGAGAGGTAATGGTCCAAGGTACTCTCTGGGATGCGCTGTAATTGTTTCCAAACAGCTGTCTGAAGAGAGAAATATTTCTTTTTTTTTTTTTTTTTTTTGGATTTCAAAACAAAATAAATTGCAAGCAGTCATCAGGAAAGTTTCTTAAGTGTCCTTATTCTTCCTATGCTGTCTGTAACTTCCATACTATAAGTGGTCTGAAGGACAATGAGTGTTCCTTTAGACCACTTACAGTACAGAAGTTAAGCATTTCTGCCATATCTGTTCCTTGAGAGGATTGTCTTGCAGTCCTTAAGCACAAACTTCAGAGGTGACTCTGGGAACATGTTTTCCGTTTCTTTTATGAGCTCCTGGAGGCATCTGTATCTGATCTAAGTTTGCTGCTGTACCATTAATGTTCCTGTTCTCTTCCTGACTTACTCTAGTATCCCCTTGCTTCTTCTGAGAAAAGCAAAACTGCTTCTATTGTTGCCTTGCATCCTTCTTTGTGAAAATGAAGGCTGCAAATAAACTGACTCTTCACGTTTGGCCTCTTCTATCTCGTACCTGTGGTGTCCAAGCCCTGACTGATTCCTCCTGTGAAGTGACCTGCCCCTTGTGCCAAGCTTTTAGCTTCATGTCTTTTTTTTTTTTTCCTCTTCCAGTTGTATTTTCTCTTGTCTGCAATCAGGTCATGGCTCTCAGAGGCCAGATACAGAGTGCTCCTCTGATACTTTCTCACTTAAATTCTGAGCTGGAAAACTTCTTTCTTGTGCAGTAATGAGCTACAGTTTGGGCAGACACCTTGGAACAGTACAGAATGAGCCAGTAGGCAAGGAGAATGGGCAGAGAGTTTGTTTTACCCAGTGTAGGTGGGAGTTGGGGGGGGTAACCTTGGGGTATTGTGTCCCCTCCTCTCACCATCTTCCGTACAGTTAGGGGGCTTTCCAAACAGCTGCCTGCATGGAGGAGAGCACAAGGTAAAAGCTGCAGCCCTGAAAGCTCTGCTGTCTCAGCTGCAGACGGGCTCTTGATATCCCGCGGTGCAGCAGCCGTCTGCCAGCACCAGACAGGACAGCTGTAGTCGTGATGACAAGTATGTGGCAGTCCAAGACATGCTATAATCCTGTCAGTACCCCAGAGTTACTTTAGCTTCTCCTGTAATTGCTATGTGTCAAATGAAAATGCATCGTGACAACCTCATCTGTTGTAAGCTATGGGAGGGGCAGGAGAAGTTGTTCTCTGTTTGCTTTAATGCTGAGTCCCTTGAGAACAGGAAATCCTCCTGTTCACATTCCTGTCTCCAGAGGTGGTGCAGGTGGTAATTATTCTTTCCCCAGTTGTAGAAAATAACTAATCTTAAATAAAGTGAATTGGAATGGACCTTATGAGGTCAGCTAATCTATCCCCGGTATTACTTTGATACTTTCATGCTGAAGAAATCCCGGAGATACGACAAGATAGCATTATGCTTTCAACTACAAACTGCGGTATCAAGAGACAGAGAGGGGATTATTGAGGGAAGTTAAGCTTCAAACTTCTATTGATGTCAGATTTTTAAAGTGCCTAAGTTACAAGGAAGTCTGGATCAAAGCTCTCTGGTTTCAGTGTGATGTCTGATCATCCTTTCTCCTATAAAGGGGAGTTGTTAACCAGGGGCTTTTGGGCTGAGCCTGGGGACATTGCTGGCCTAAAGAGATCGTGGCACAGTGGTTTGGGAACTGGTGTTTCTTCTCTAGAAGCCACATCTCTGCTCTAACCCATTCTGCACCACCTTCTGACCTCCTGTCTCCTCTCTGCCAGCAGCAGCTGTTGCCCAGGGCTCTGGCTTGGCATTGCTCTCCCTTTGTCTGCAAAGCCTTCACAGCGTGCTCAAGGAGGAAATCTCTAATTACCACAAGCTGCTGCTGCTCTCCCTTTGCAGGCTTAGTCAGCCACTGCTCTGCAGCCCTTGATGTGCATGGCTGGCCTTGCTATTACACAAGGAGGTGCAGGAGCTGAGAGAGCATAATGGCACTGTATGTCTTCGTCTCATTGTCAGCTAATTGCTGCCTTGCTGTTTCTATGTCTGCAGCTGCGAAGTATTTGTCCTGTAATAGAGGAAGAGGAGCTTTCTGCTCTCCATGTCTTGGGAGACCCTGATCTTGCAGCTTTGCAGGAAATGACAAGGATTTGGCACTCAGACCTTTTTCTGAGAGAACTTGTAGCGATTGTGCAGGGAGCTTTTTTATTTAATTTGGAGCAAATTACACCACTTTGTGTTCATTATCGTGATCATGTACCGAGACCAAATTTCAGACCTGTTTCCTGGCACCTGAAAGCTGCTCAGTGTGCAGATTGGGTGTGCTGCAGGCAAGGTCGGATGTGTTGCTTTGCACAAGGCCTGTATTTCCCCCTGGCCATGGGTGCAGTACCCCAAGGCACTCAGACCAGTGGCATCACTCTTCATCCATCCAGGCAAGCAGTGCAGGCTCTCAACGCAGAGCTCAGTTTGTCTCTGTCTGGTTTTCCTGCTCACCTAACCCTCAGTTCTGTAGAGTTGATTATGCACCTTCGTGGTCAAAGCAAGAACAGTAGCTGGGACTCCCATATGATAGGTTTTAAAATGTGATGGGTTTTAAACCTTGCAGTCCTGTCTCTCCGTAACTTCTGGTTTTGCTGTCACCAGCAATTCGCCAACTGTGAATCTGATTACTGAGACCCAAGCAACTGACATCTGGCATGCTGTGTCTTCAAGCTGCAGCTTTCTTCCCTTGTTTGTGCTGGTTGTGCTGTCATTTTGAAGCTGAAGGGCTCCATATTATCCCTGCTAAAGAAACATTATAAATGTTTAAAGTTCTTGTGCTTTCTAAAGATAGAACAGCTTGTCCTGGCTGCCAGACTTGTCCCCAGAGATGGGAAACGGGGGATGGCAAACGTCCTTTTTGCTGCTGTGATGTTCCCTGTGCTGTGTTTTGCAGCTAATGCTGCCCTTGGCTGATGGTTTGTTTACCAGGATTTAAGAGTCAGAAGTGAAGAGCCGATCTGTGTCCGTGTAGGAACTCAGGGATATTTTATAGCTGGGAAGGACACAATCCCCCATGTGGGGATTGGGCCAGGATGCGGAGATCAGGAAATTTCTTGCCAAAATTGATGTGGGATTTTTGCAATCCCCTTTCCTTGCATGGAGTGGCCGCTGAGTGTTGGGCTGCTAAGGGAGGAGAAGGCGGTTTTGCCAGACCTCAGCCCTCGTAGGCAAACACTAGGCTGTCTCTCTTCAGTAAACATTGTCTGTTTTCTTTTGCAGACTGTTGGAAATTCTGGGTCTGCTAATGGGATTCACCAGCAGGATAAATCCCACAAACAAGAGGTAAGCTCTAAGCAGAACGTTGTTTAAAACTGACTGCTCGATGTGATTTCTTGCCTGTTGTGCTGGGGACAGGGCATGAATGGAGGCGGGTCTGCCAGCAAAGCTTGACCATGTCATTTCCAGTGAAAACATGGGGCTTTGCACAACCCTGTTTACCAAGTGTGGTGGGAACCTCATTTTACTGTTAAACTATTCAAAGTCATCAGGAAGACACTAATGAGAGGCACGCTGAGGGATGGTAGGCACTTCTGTAGGGAAAAGTAATTGGGAGTTTCTCTTCCACCTCCTGGGTCAGTACTTGTATGACTCCTGTCGGGATCAGCTAGGACATGCCCTTTATGTGTCACCCTTGACATGGGTAGCATTCCTGGGACATGCCCTGTTGGTGTCTCCTGTTCTTTATGATGTAGGGCACAGTAGCCTCAGGCTTCATGTCCTTACAGGCAGGATGGCCAGCCTGAGGAAGAGGCAGTGTGGCCTACTTGGCGGTGCAGTGGGTCAGGGCATGGTGAGCCTGAAATCTCTGTTCATGGCTGTGTCTCTACTCCAATTCTGTGGCTTAGTTTCTCCTTCTGTAAAAAGATCTCCGTGTTTCCCCTCATTCGCTAACTGGGTCTCTTTTCTTCCAGGAGAAGCTCTGATAGAGAAGAGGTGGAGAGGATCATTTCACGCCAGTATCAGCTCCTGTGCACAGTCAGGAAAACCAATACCACATCTGGCTTTAGCACCTCCAAAAGACTAGACACAGTATTTTCACTTTAAAGCAGGACAATGTTTATAATGTACTAACTGATGTAATCAGGACAATCCTGGAGTCCAGTTTTCCAAGACAGCCATTGTTCCAGGAGGAAGCAGAAAGATCTCTCTGGGTTTGGTTTCTTACCTGTATTGATTTTGACTGTGGAATTTGTATTGTTTGAGCTGCCCTTGCTCCACTGTCTGTGATCTGGGTCACAGCTGCCCCTGATGGTAGCTGAAGTGTCAGTGAGTCCCTGTAACCCCACAGGAACAGTGAAGGGATTTGCTTGTGGTGTTAAGCTCCAAAGCACGTGCCCAGAGGCAGCACACTTCCCCCATGGTCTGTCCCTGCCCTTCCACCCACCCCAGTGTCTTGAAGACCTGCACAAGCGAGTGAAACCTGCTGGGCTGACTGTTCGCACCGGTACGCGTAGGCTGAGGAGGACGGGGTGTGGGGAAGCGTCTCCTTCCTCGCCTGGCAGAAGACTTCTGGTTCTGGAGCATGGCGGCTTCGCTGAGTACTTGTATCATAGCATGTCGTGGGGAATAATCTGGTTTTAGAGGGGTATTTATTTCATTTGGGTAAGGAGCTGTGGTGGCTCTGAGGTGGGGCAGGCACACCTTGCTCAGCTTTGGCTGGTCTCTCCCTGCAGAGAGGTCCCTGAGCAGGCCTGATGGTATCCTGGGCCGCAGCCGGGCTGCCTGGCCTGGTCTCCCTGCTTCACGTTCATCTTTCTTGGGCTTTCTTGGGTCTTCTGAGCACCAGGCTCCACAGCCAGCCACATCCCAGCGTCACCGGCCTGAGGGCTCCCTGCTGGCTGCAGTCTGTGGGACAGGTGCCTTGAGGAGGTGGTTCCCTCCCTGCCTGTTTAATTTAACAGCTAATTGGGGGCTGCCTGTCCTTGGCTTTGGTATAGTGTCTGTCCCCTGCTGCTGGGAATGCAGGAGGCTGAGGCACTGCTGTGAGCATTCATGCAGGCTGTCTGTATCTGGTGGGTACAGAAATGCTGTGTGTGACATGAGCACAAGCAATTGGAGCAGAAGGAATCAGAGTCTGGAGCCCGCACAGCTCTCGTGTCTGCGCAGGGCAGTGCAGGCTCAGGCAAGCACCCAAATTTGCAGCTGGGACCCTGAGCGTGCAGGTGGGTGCTGCTGTCTCCTTGTGCCATGACAGTGGGCACCGGCTGGCTAATGAAGGAAATGTGGGGTTGGTTTGGTCTTGTTCCTTCTTCTGGAGCCTTTATTCCTCTCTGCATCTTTGCACCACAGCTCCTGGGGATATTAGGATGGAGTAAGACGAGAATATGCTCTTAAAGCTGTGAAACAGCATCCTGTGAAAGAGTCCAGTTCAGCTTCGCTGTTTAGTACTACAGGGAAAAATAATAGCAATATTTTACCAGGCTTCCCTTAGTGCCTGACTCCTCCAGTTTTCAGAAGCTCTTGTGTGATGAGGGGACATCTGTGAACGAGAAGAGAGGAGGCCACTGACAGAGATCCGAGCCAGGACACAGTCAGATGAACACCACAGTGTGTCAGCTTCACTTCTTCTTGCCCTGATTTCCTATGAAACTGTGCCACTTCTTCTTAGTGGGTTGCCAGGCTGCATCCAGGCTGCGATATAGCGCTGGGCCCTGCTCACTCGCTGCAGGACTGATGAGCTTCCCCCCACTCAAGGGAGGAAGAGAGAGGGAGGTGACTTCAGGGGAGTAAAGCAGGTCAGAAACACGGCTTACATCTGGCTCGTGGCAGGGGGAGGAAGGCTGTGGGATCTGCTTGGCTGGAAATGGTTCAACTGGGATCCCGTCCTGCCTTGTAGAAGTGTCTAATCAGTTCTCACTAATCACCAGGAAGATTACCACCAATCTGCCTAGCACTGGGACATTTCAGGGGACCAAAATCCTTCTGGTTGGTGTATTCAACTCCATCGCTTTGGAAAATCCCAGAGAGCATTCCTTGTTACAGCTTGCAATAGCGAATACCTCAGCAGGAGCTGCTGTCTTTAAGAATTTGGTGTTGGTGTCTCCCAAAGTTCTCCTGTTGGCCGAATGGCCCTGCAGTCACTGTCACAGCTCCCGCTGGCAGCAGAGTGGGGACAACACTGGTGCCCCTCGCTGTGCCACCTGTCTCCAAGCCCAGGGCTTCCCGGGCACCCACGGGTGTGCGAGCCCCTTCTGTTCCATGCTTATTTTCCACTTCCCTTGATGAACCTTTGGCTCCGCACAGGGCAGGATCCCCCAGGAGTGGTTCTGGGGAGCATGCATGTGGCTCCACGAAGGAATTCCCGGGTCGGCACTGGTTCAGGCTGGGGGAGAAGCTGGCTCCTGCTTCCCCCAGGGACTGTCCCCTCTGAGCGGCTCAGTCCCACAGCTCCTCCCGGTCAGCTCGGGTGAGGCTGCAAGTCAGCAGCAGATGGCTCGGAGCAGGTTTAAAGTTAATGCTGGTGGTCTCCTGCTGTAAAGAGCTGTGCTGTTCCCTGCGGCTCAGCCAGGAGCTGATGGCGCTTCTCAGCAGAGGCTGTGCCGAAACAGGCAGCGGGGTGGAGCTGGGTCCCTTGTGTCCGCACCCCCCTTGGGGTGCAGGTCCATGGGAGCTGCTCCCCAGGCACAGGACACGTTATCACCGTCTGGGCTTCAGCTCACCCTCATCAAGTGGCCAGGAGGGGGCTGGCCACCAGCCACGTCCTCCCTCACCAAAAGGCTTCCCAAGGGCATCTGCCTCCAGTGGCTGCTCTGCAGAGGTTGTCAGAGACCAAACTAGGGACAAACTCGGAAAGGACAAGGAGATTCCCCGGCTCCTCTATTTATTTGTAAGTTTAATTGCTATTTTTGCCTATTTGTGGTGGTGTATAAAGTATTTCTCAATATTTGGTCTTACTGGCTTCGTTCTTTGGGGGAGGTTTCCAAGGGCATTGCAGCGCTGATGCACCCATCTCTTGTCGTTGGTCAGGGACTGGTTCCTGTTTGTGCCTTTACTCCCCCTTCGGCTTCAGCCACGCTCTTGTCTCCATCCCCGAGAGCCGGCAGGGGGCTGCGTCCCCCCAGCACGGGGCAGGGAGCGGAGCAGGAGCTCGCCCCACGCCCGCAGGCTCCTTGGTTCGCTACCGCTATGGTTAGTGATGGATTTCTGCTGAAGGCTGAGAAATTCAGGTATATCATGGCTCCGTGCTGGGCAGGAAGTCGTCCTGCTCCATCTTCAGTCATTTCTTCTCTAACCCTCTTGACCAAAAGGTAAAAAAAATAAATAAATAAAATTGGTCCTGGTTGGTGATTTCAGCTTTATTCCTCCTGCAACAGCCGGAGCCCTGGAGCAAGGGGCAGTACCCTGCTGCTGCCCTATGGTGGGGTGAAGGCATCAGCCCGGGCTTTACGGCTCTTGCCTACCCCAGCGGTTCCTCTGGCTTGCAGAAGAGGTGCATGAGGGTTTCAATAAAACACAGTAATGCAAATGACACTATAAACGTCTTAACAAAAATTCCAGTACTCTGTTGTTTGGCAGCTTTAGCAGCTCAACACTATCTTGTAGGGAACTATTAATACACTAAGATCGTATAGGCCTCATGTAAGTTACCAGAATAAAGGTGATACTAGATGTATAAATGGATGATAACCTTTTACCCGTACAGTATGTATTACAATTTTGTAGCTTAGTCATTTTTGGCTATCAGATTTTGTTAGTATGATAAAAAAAAAAAAAAAAAAAAAAAAAAAAAAAAAAAAAAGGTTTGACTGCTAATGTCTATTTTGTTATTTGATTCATTTTCTTTCTTCCTCTGTACAAAAGCTGTACAAATCTTGGTCTGTGTAACTACTCCAGATATGTATTCATGTACCATCACCCCTGTCCTGGCTTGCTGGTGTGGTGAGCTCATTACTAAATAAAATCTGTGGCTGAAGTCAGGCACCTGCTGCTGCTCTCCCTCCCCGGGATGAGAAGTGACGGGCACAGGCACACGGCGCTGGTCCTGCTCCCCGTGCCCCCATAAGGACCAGACCCTGCATCTTCCCCACCTGTCAGCTTCTCCTGGCCCCAGGGTCAGGTCTCTGTGAGCTGTGGGGTGCTGGGAAACAAAGGCAAAACTGCAGAACTTTGGGCAAGTTTGGGCAGTTCTCTGCTGTAGGAAAAGAAGAGGCTGGAGATGGCTGGAGGGGGAGCACAGGGCATGGTCCTTGTCCAGCTTTGCTCTGGGGCTGGGTGCTCTTCGTGGGGTGAGCCCTTAGCTGCTGTTGAGCCTGGGCCTGACTTGGCAGCACCCCATGAAACAAGTAAACCTCTGTCTGTCTGTGCTTCTCCAACATTTCCACACTCCCATGGGCTGTAGGAGCCTGTGCAGCGCTCTCTGGCAGCAGGAAGCTTTTGGCTGTTCCTGAACAGGGGGGTGAGGTTTGCAGGCCCTGGCCTGATCCCAGGGCAAGGCCCCAGGAAAACTGCACACAACAGGCAATGAAACCACACCACCAGGCCCCGTTATCCCAGGCAGGGCAGTAAATGGGCTGTAGGGTAAGGGCTGTGAGGCTTTCCTGCTTTTTTTTTTTTTTTTTTTTTTTTGGGGGGGACGGGGGGACGGGGGGGTCAAAGCAGCCTAGGGCGACTTGCTGCTTCAGCAGCACCCTCGCCCTCTGCATTGCAAGGTGCTGCAGTCTCCTACAGTCGCTCACTGCATTGGTCACTTTGGGATCAGGAAGTGATTGCATCTCCAAACTGCATGTTTCACTGGCTGGAAGGAAAATAATTCATTTGAGCTCAGCCTGGGAGAAATCTGAGCAGAGTGAGGCTGGTGCTGGAGCTGCTGGCCCCTGAGCCACCAGCACACCCCCAGGCACCCCATCCCTGGGGGTATTTTCCACGGGCTTTTCTTCCCCAGTCTCTTGCTCCTCACTGCTATCAGAGCCTAAAATGCTGCAGCAGCCCAGGAGGGTGGGCACTGAGACCTGCGTGGTGTGGGAAGTCCTCCTTCCATCTCTCGTTGAGCACGGCCGTGCGTGTTTGGGTGCCCGAGCCCTGGTGTCTCACAGAGGTAACGCTGTAGTGCGTGCCTTTGTTTGCAGACATAACGTTTCTGTGCTGTTAATCGTTTGGCGAAGATTAATAAAACATGAAGTTTAAAGATGCCTAAATCGCAGTGGGGGAGCTGGTAATCTCTGCCAACAATAATATTTGCACTTTGTTTTCATCCTAGCGTGGAGCCGTGGAGTGTGGGCCGGGAGCAGCAGTGCCGGGAGCACGTGGAGGGACCTGGGCATGGGGGTGGCAAAGTGGGTGCAGCCCCGGGCTGGGATGGGGAGGGAATGGGAGGTGGCTTTACACGGGCACCTCACCCCAAATCCTGCAGGAACTGCCACCCCAGAGCATGTCCCGGTGGGGTGTCCCCTCTGGAAGGGGTGGATGAACCAGGTCTGAGGGGGCAGCAGGTCCAACAGACCCCTGAAGGCACAAATCTGCTCCTTCCTTGCAGAAATTGCCTTTGCAGGGGCTGCCTGTGCCCTCTCCCTGCTGCCACCCCAATGCCAGAGCTCCGGTGCTGGATTTGGGACCAGGAGCATCCTTTGTCCATCATAAGGGTATTTCTTCTCCATCTTACTGCTGTCTAACGAGCATCCTTGTCAAAACAGCTAATTTCCTTCCAGAACAAAAAGTCACCTGAATACATTTGGAAGCTGTATTGCGCTATCAGAGTAATCAGAATTTAATTTGATGCAGTCAAGGCTCGAAAAAGATGTTATCAAGGGGAACATCAAAGCCGGATTCCTGCGCTTGGAAATGCAACTGGAATGCTTAGTCCAGATTTCTCATTTTATCGGAGACTTTCAAAACATCAGCCTAAATAACAAAAAATGAATATTGAGAGTATTTGCAAATTAACGTCTTTTGTAGCTGAACAAAGGCCACTGTCTAACCTACTTCTTTCGCATGTCTGGGATGGTCTCTTAATAAATCCTAATTATACAGTTTTGTTGTGTCTAATTGTTTCTGCGCTTGCAGGAATTAAAACCAAAGCCCATTGCTGCATTTGCTGGCACTGCCCTGATCTTCTGGGGCCTGATCCTGCAAAGTGGGGCTCATCCCCCTCCATACCAGGGGTACCTGTGGGTACGGTGATGGGGTGATGGTCAGACAGGGACCCATGTGATATCCTCAGGGCTGTCGGTTGCTACCTGTGCTCGGGATGGCTGATGAGAAGCTCCAGCTCTCACTTTTTGGGGAGGTTTTGTTCCACCTGGGAGGCATGGCCCTGTGACGGCAGCAGCTGCTGCTGGGGCAGGGGATGGCAGAGCAGCAACCTTAATCCCATCCACTTCAAAGGTCACTTTTTTTGTGCCAAACCTGGGCTGTTTTGCTGACTGCTCGGTGGGCAGTGGGGTGGCAGCCCCTGCCCAGCAGCAATTTGCCCCTCTCTTTCCTTAGCTGTTATTTCTGCAGAGCTCGAGCCCAGACAGCATCACCCTCCCACCTGGGGGACCTGGGGACAGCTCCGTCCCCGGCTTTCGCCCTCGGAAACGTCGCGGGGGAGCTTTGGGCGAAAGGAGGTTCAGTCAACTTCGTTAGGGAAATAGCACGGATCTTGTGTTCAAACCTTTTGAAGTGTTAATTAAAAAGAATTATGCAAAGGAGCGAGGATTTGAAACATTCATTTGAATCTCAATAAGGCATCTGTATTAAAAATAGCAGGGGGATCAACCACAGATCCAGCCGTGCCGGAGGAAAAGGGGCGCAAGGGCCGGCGCCCTGGTCGGGGTGCTGGAGGGCAGCAGGTCCTGCCTGCTCCCTGCCCCAGCAAGGTCCTGGCAAAATGCTTCTTCCCCAATATTTGGGAATATTTGGGGATTTTGGAAGCATCTCGTTTAGAAAGAGCCGGTGAGGTGCGGTGTGGTGCTGAGCTCCAAGCATGGAGAGGGCGAATGGCATTTCTGGGCCACCAGTGAAGTGGGTGCAGGGCTGGGACCAGCCTGGGGGCACCCAGCATCAAGTGCAAGGCACCCTGGGGTGATCATAGCCCCTCTGGACCCCAAACCAACCCTAAACCATTTCCAAGCCCTGGCACAGCACCTTCCAGGGGAAAGCAGGGGCTGCACCTCTCCATCACAGCCCCTCATTAAAACCCCCGGCATGTCCTGGCCCTCGCTTATTCCAATAAAAAGCATCCAGGGCATTAATTACCAGGCTGGCGGATAATGTCGTTAAGTTTACTTTTGTTCCGTGGGGACCCGCCGGGAATGCCAATGCCTCCTGCCCTTGGCGTTGGTGCTGCAAGCGGGTGGGTGCCCCGAGAGGTGCCAGGGTCTGCATGGGGTAGCAGTGCTATGGGGGCACTGGCACTGATGTTTTTGGGCTGTTCCCAGCATCTGAGTGGACTGCGAGGCTGTGGGCTCTGTGTTGGGTTTGGCTTTGCTGGGCAGCAAGGCGGGGAGGTGCATTTGGGGCTGGAAGCAGCCGGGGTAGGGGGCCAGGAACTTCACTGAGGCTGCCCAGGGACCTATGGAGGCCCTATGTTGAGAAGCAGCTCCCTGGGAGTTGTGGATTTGGGGCTGAATATGCAGCGATCCCATTGCCACACCTCACTGAGACCAGGGATGCTGCTGGTACCCACAGCAGCCTTCCCAAAGGATTCAGCATCCCTTGCCAAGACAAAAAAAAAAAACACTAAAGGTGCCAACTTCAGCTTTGGGAAAGATGTTGGTGCTGCGTGTTGTGGAGCTGGGCAGGACGGGGGGCAGGAGATGGAAATGTCCCTGCTCTGCTCCCCAGGACGCTGTCTTGAGGCTCTGTTTTGGGAGTGCCTCTGCGGGGCTCTCATTAGCATGCAAATAATTCAAGGGAGCGAACGAGAGACAACTGGAAAACCATTTTATCTGTTGCGCCGGAGCAAACTCTTTCTGCAGCACAGCGTTCAAAGCAGTGCACAAATGCAGACAGCTGGCAACACAGATAGATATGTTAAATGCAGACAGACAGAGTAAATATTCAATATAAGCCATCCTCCATGCCCCAGCAGGCAGGGAACGGAGAGACTTTTATTTTTTTTTGCTCTTTCTATGAATGTGTTTGCGACCAATAGATAGCAGCCCTGGTTTTGCAGGGAATTCTTGCCAATAGTGTATATATCCTGCAAAAGAGCTAATAATAATTTTGGCTCCCTGGGCACACCGCTCTCCCCGTGGTAGCAGTTTTCAGTGCAGAACAGAGCGACCGAGCGTGGCCTCGCTGCCAACAGCCTGGAAAACCAGGGGCTGTTTTGCTGCAGCCCTCTTTGCATCCAAAGCCTCGCTGCTCCAAGCATGGGAAATGGACTGAAAAGTTCTTTTTTCCCCCTAAAACTCAACGTTTTCCAGCTCAGGAAGCAGACCCTGATACCTTCTCCTCTTGGGTTTTCCTCCCACGGTTTCTTGCCCTGGATTTTGCTTTCTGCCCCCCCCCGCAGCCCCATACCTGCACAACTCACCTGAAGCATCCAGGGGCAATGTCCTGCAGGGCTTCCCCAAACCATCCTGCTCTTGATCTATAATTCAGAAACCATTTTGTTTTGTCTCAGTAGTTTTCACCAGCAATTTGCTGTAGCTAAGGAATACAATGCCCCTTTAGGAAAGAAGAACTAAAACTCACTCTTTCAATTAAATTTCTCCTGACCTTACTAAAACTTTTTTCCCTATTCCCTGTTCTAAAGAAGCAGCATTTTTTTTTTTTTGTGATCTCCAATTCCACTGAGAGACAGAATAAATCAGCATATCAGAGAAAACAACGATTCTTGTGATGCCCAGCAGTCACTAATTAACAAATTTAAAAAAAAAAAAAAAAAATCTTTATGCAGATATAATTGTTTTCTGGCTATGTTGCCTTTTCTTTTGTCAGCACTGCGACAAGGAAGTTCTTTATTTCTACCGCGAGATCAGATTAAAACATCCCTCTCACACCGCCTTCTCCTCGTCGGATGTTTTTGTAAGGCTCATTGTTTCAGCCCCGAAATGGAACAGCTTGCCCACTTTCATCCTTTCGTGGTGATTTTTATATTTTTTTCAGAGCCTTTCACAGACGTTAACGCCACAGAGGAATGTGCCGGCCATCGCCTCCATCCCACGGGCGCATCGGGAGCCCTTTGGGTGATGTCCCTGGGGGAGGTGTTGGCACCATAGCACAGGGTGGGGGCTCAGAGCCCTGTGCCTCTGTCTGCAGAACATCTGGAGAAGATCTGGGCTGCCTCCAGGTGGTTCCCCCGGGGCCAGAGCCCCACAGATGAGCTCACAGCCCTCACCCACGCTGCAGTCCCAGGCTGCTTCTCCTGGTTTTCAGGATGGTTTCGGCCTCTCCCCCTCCAACACATTGCAGCCCTGTGTGGGGATCATAGAATCAGAGAATCCTAGAATCATTAGGGTTGGAAAAGACCTTCAAGATCACCTGGTCCAACCACACTGGCCCCTATGACCATTATCACCCACTAAGCCACGTCCTCAACACCACGTCCAACCACGGTGACTCCACCATGTCCCTGGGCAACCCGTCCCAACACCTGACTGCTCTTTCTGGGAAGAAATGTCTCCTCATTTCCAACCTGAACCTCCCCTGGCACAAATTTAAGCCATTCCCTCTGGTCCTATCACTGGTTATCTGCGAGAACAGGCCGACCCCCAGCTCCCCACATGGGATGAGGCGCCTTCATTAACCACTGGCCAACAAAGGCACCTGCAGCCCTCGGACATTACCTTACACACGTGCTTTATTACAGAGGGCACGAGGAACAAAACAGCCCCTGCACCAAGCCAGTGCTCCCCAAAACACCTGCACATCACCATAAGCATGGCAGGGATGCAGAGCAGGGACAACCCTGGACAACGCACCCAAGCGTTGCATCAAAACACACTTTTTCCCCAATTTTTCCTTTGGTACGAGGTTTCCCCGGCCAGGTGCCCCAGATTTTGGCCGCAGAGCCCCACGGTGACACAGGGAGATAAAGTCACGGCGAGGAGCTCCACGCAGCACCGCGCGGCTGCTCCTCATGCGACTCCGTTGTTTGGCTCCTGCACCCGGGTGACCTAATTAAATTAATTTTGTGTGCTCTTTTTTTTTTTTTTTTTTTTTTACCCGGTCTGGCTAAAAGATAATTAGCCAAAAGATGCCCTGATTTCTTTCTTCTGAGTAAGACCTTCCATTTAATTATTCAGAAAAGTGAGCTCGTCGTTTCGCTCGCCATTTGCGTTATTTAGGTCCCAGGGACAGCTGATACCCAGAGCATTTTTGGGACCGCGATTCACACAGGTCTGCCCTGCTCTGGCCATCAGCAGGACAAATCCTGTCCCAGGCAGCCCCGTCCCACCAAACCCTTCATTCTCATTGGGGTTGTGTTGGGATTTGGGATGTTTGGGGGGATGCGGGGGGATGCCCGGCCCCTTGCGGGGGGTGATGAGGGCGGTGGGTTTGCCAGGCCTGGTGCCACAGGGAGGGAGCTGGGGGTACAGGGGCCGAACCCCCTTTCCCTGCTCCTTCGGAAACCCAAAGCCAGTGTTTTTGTTTTCTCCTAGGGTGTCTTCTTTATTTTGACCCCAGAGCAGATACAAATCATCACTTTTTTTGAGACAAAACGCAGCTAACGGAGCAGCTCCGTGCTATGTGCTTGGGGGGTGGTGGGAGGAGAGGGGGGATGCCAGCGGTTTTCAAACTTCACTCACACGCCCTTTTTAATCCTTTTTAACCCTTTTTATTTTATTTAGCACGTCAGTTGCCTCCGCTAAAGGGGCGGTGGGGACCTGGGGAAGGGGGCAGGCCGGCTCCCTGCTGCCGAACCCAAACCCGCCCGGCTCCTCCTGCGGCCGGAGCAGCGCTTGTGGGGAGCCGAGCCGGGCTGTACCGAGCCGTGCTGACCCGTACCGAGCCGTGCTGACCCATAGCGACCCGTACCGAGCCGTGCCGAGCCGTGCCGGCACCAACAGGTGGCGACAGGCACCCGGGGATCGGCCCCGCTGCCACCCGCGCCCTGCTCCCCGCAGCCCTCAGCGGGCACGGCCGGTGCCGAGCCGGGCCGGGCCGGGCCGGGCCGAGCCACACAGCGCTCCCCATCCACCCCCAGCCCCGGCGTGTGGCTGAGGCACAGCCCGGCTCGGCTCGGCTCGGCACAGCCCTGCCCGGCTCAGCACGGCTCGGCTCGGCTCGGGTCCCCTCCCCCGGGCGGCGTGGTGCCGGTTAGCGCTGTATGTAAATGGCAGCCAATGGATGCTGCTGTTGCGCGGGGCTGGGATTAGCGGCGGGGCGAATGGCTGCCACTCTTACTGCCGCTCCAGAACAAAGAGCTCTCCGCGCCCGAGCAGGGCGCCCTGCCCGGCCCCGGCCCGGCCCCGGCCCGGCCCGGCCCGAGGGGAGGAGGCGGCGGCGGCGGGAGGCGGGCGGCGGGAGGCGGCTCTGCCCCGGCCCCGGCCCCGGCCTCGGCTCCTGCCCCGGCTCGGCCCGGCCCCGCCGCCCGCCCCCGCCCGGAGCCGCCCGGGGAGGCCGGAGCGCGGTGAGCGAAGTTGGGGCCCTGCCACGGCCGCCACTCCCCGGAGGGGGCCGGGGGGAGGTGGGGAGGGGAGAGGGCGGCTGGGGGGGGAAAGGTGGTGGGGGGGGAGCTGGGGACAGGGCTGGGGACAGGGCTGGGAGCAGCCCCAGGAGCAGAGCTGGGGACACAGCAAGGGACCGACCCCAGGAGCAGAGCTGGGCACCAGAGCTCCTCTGCGGCTCCCCCGGCCACACCGGGCTCTGGCCCTGCATGGGGCTGGGGACAGGGCTGGGGACAGGGCTGGGGACAGCCAGAGCTGCGATGGGGAGAAAGTTCCTCCCCGGGGAGCCGGTGCCCTTGTCCTTCCAGCGCACGGGGCTGGCAGTGGGTTGATCCGGGATAAGCCGCAGGTCGGAGCGATCCCACTGCTGCGCCGCGCTGGAGCGAGCCCTGGACCCGGTGGCACGTCGCAGGTAACCCCGGGGGTGCGTGGCCGAGGGGCACCCCATGAGCCGGGGATGCTCGGGGCCGGGTGGGGATGTGGGTGCGGAGCCGCTCACGCTGGGAGCCCCCGCTGCGGGGTGGCTGCTCCCTGCGCTCCTGCAGAGGGGCTGCAGCCGGAGGAGGACCCCGCGATGTGAGCGCCGGGGGTTCGGCTCTGGAGATCCTCGCCGGAGGAGCCGGCACCCAGCCGAGCCGGGAGAATTTCGGGCTTCTAGGAAAACCACCGCAGCACTTGAGCCGCGGACGAGGAGGCGATGCGCGGGCTGCCTGTGGCCAGACGGAGCTCTCCGGCTGCCGTGGGCATCGAAGCAGCTCGGTGTGTCCCACGGGTCCCACGCCGGAGCACAGAACCCTTGCATGCCTGTTTGTGCCACCGAAATACGTGCACCCATTCCTGCACTTCTCCCTCCTTCCCTGCTGACACTGCCTTGGTGGCCGCCTGGGTCCCACTGGGTGCTGCAGCCCTGAAGGGACACCCAGGAGGGTGCCAGAGGGGACATGCACCCCTGGGGATGTGCTGCCTGCCTGTGCTGCCCCTCCTGGAGGGGTTTTGTGTGGCTGTGGGGTGCTGGTGCTGCGGCGGGGCTGGCACGCCTCCTGGGCTCGTGCTGGCCTTCGGGAACCAGCATGGGAAAAGGGGACACCAGGAACACCGGGCACTTCCCACACCCCCCAGTCTGTGTCTTGGGTGGGGAGAGAAACCCCCTAGTAAGGGGGACGGGGCTGTCCTGGGCAGGTCCAGGTGCCACGGTGCATCCCTGCCCGCGTGTCACTGCTTTGCTTCGAGCCTGGTGCTGCTCTTGGGTCTGATCCCGAAAGCAGCCCCACATTTGTGCCTCATCTCCTGCGCCGCTCATGCCAGGGAGGAGAGGCGCGAAGGTCCCCGGCGCCTTTGGGTTTGCTAATGAGAAGCTGGAGAGGAGGGAAGGAACCTGCTCGGGGACGTATTTAGCAACTTGCCCTACAAGCCCGGCGTGAGGGACGCCTTGCCCTTGCTCACTGTCCTGGCAGCCTGGCACAGGGAGGCGACTTGCAGGACCTCGCACGGTGCAAGAAGGGCCCGTTTTTAGGCTGTTTCCATCTCCCAGCACCCAGAGGACAGGCCGGGCTGTCCTGCACCCACACCTGCATGGACGGCGCCACCTCTCAATCAAGCAGCGCTCGCCTGAAACGAAGGAAAAAAAACCCAAACCCCAAAACCCCAGACCATAACAGTGGTTGGAGTGATCTCCCGCTGTTGGAGCTGATGGGGGATTCCCATCTGCTGTTCCCACAGGAAATAGCTGGGATTTTTTTAGGCAATTATCAATGCCCTGTACTTCCTCTGGGAATTTCATCGGCTGCACCCTGGCGGTCAGGCTTGGTGGAGGAATGCGGAGGGACAGCGACGGGGCCCGGGCTCGTTCCCTGCCAGCCGTGGTGCGGGCACAGGACTAGGTGCCAGCCGTCCCCGTGGCAGAGGGTGCGTTTGCTCCGTTTGCTGCCTGAGCGTAGGTTGTAGCTGCTGCTGGTGGTGGATGTGCTGGTGGTGGTCATCACCGAAATTGAGGTGTGAGTGGTGCCACCAGGAGCCTTGCCCTTGAGGACGGGAAGGAGAGGACCTACAGGGAGCCTCTTCCCAGGATGGAGGTGTCCACCAGGAGCTAAATTTTGTATTTGTAGAGTTTCTTTATTGGCGAGGTCCCAGCTGAAAGCTGTAGGGAAGGGTCTCCTGGTATCTCCTGGATCTTCCCACCTGGAGGTTCATCAGAGCAGCAGGGCTTGAGGCAGAAAGCAGGACCATTTCTCGGGAGGTGAGCGGTTGTTGCAGACCAGGGCAAGGTTTCCCAGAGAAATTTCTCTGCCCAGGTGCAGCCTTTCACTTTCCACTGTGTGTTTTATTTCAATCTCTTGAGACATCATCTTTAAAAAGAGGTTAGGAGCCCTTGGTCTGGTCAGAAGCTGTGGGAGACTCCAGGCTGCGCAGCGGCTGTGATTCAAGCAGACCTTACAGATTGTGGCTTTGGGGTTTTTTGCTTATTGTTTTGGGCGAGGCTGCAGGTTTAATGCATCCTTCTGCAGCGCTTAACGTGACCCCACAGATCAAATTTGCTTTCAGTGGTGCCGGGAGCCCTGCCTGGCCGAGGTCCCCCTTCCCCACTGGCTGTGTCCGAGCAGGAGCCGCGGCCCCAGACTGGGTCCCACTGGCCGGGTGCTGGGATTTGGCGGGGGGTCTGGTCTGAGACAACCTCACGGAGGAGCTTCATCAGCTGAGGAGGTTCCGTGTTACATGCAGGGCAGGTGGGAGGACCTGTGCAGGGCCTTGTGTTTCCAGATCTGCTGCCAATCGTCGCTTTTCAGACGCTTTGATGGTGATTTCCAGGGGGCTTACCTACAGCATCAGGAAGGCTTTCCCCGGCGGGTAAACGTTATTAAGAAAAGCACTCAGTGCAAGAATTGCCTTCTTAAAAGCAGATTGCACCTTGGTGGGATTTACATTTGTATATCCAAACAGCTTCTGTTTGAATTTTCTGGCTTTTGTGGCTTTGTCTCCGCTCAGTGCTGTGATGGCTGTTTTAAGAAGAGAATTAACTTCAACTAGATGAATAGGAGACCGGCACAGACTATTGCTCTGCCTTTGCAAATTCACAGCAATCTAATCATCCTTTACCAGGACTTTCTTCCTCAAAGCTAATCTCCACCTTTCCCTTGAATTATGAGGCGCCTCCATCTTCGTCTCCTCTAAACCTGCAACATCAGAGGGAGCAAACCCACACGTGGAGGCTCCGAGCCTCTCGGGAGCTCCTCCACCGTTTGCTCCAGAAGCTTGAAAGGGACACAGGTGGATGTCCCTTGCGTGGATGGTGTCCTGTGTGGGGGCTGCAGGGCTTTCGTGCTCACCTGAGCCACCCCAGCAGCTGGGGCTGAGCATCAGGGATCTGAGATCCGCTCCTGGAGCAGGGGGAGCTGCAGGGGGTGGGAAGGAGCCGTGGAGCTTCGGTTGGGCTGGACGTGGTGGGGGTGAAAATCCTGTGGGAAGGAGGCTTTGTAACTATTTTTTTTTTTTTTTGTACTTTCTCTCAGTCTGGTTGCTGCCAGGTGCTGCTCTTCCTGCTTAGCTCGGGGGGGGAACACTGATGTTCCTGGAGAACAAACCTCCCCCCTCCACGAGGCACATGAGGGATTTGCACACTTCCAGGAGAAAGGCAGTGCCTGCCCCGTAATAATCAGGAGCTTCGTGGTGTAATTTGTGGGGGAGAAATCCCTCTAAATGAGGCAAGGAGCTGTGCAGCCAGGCTGGGACTGAGCCCTGCCCTGGCCGAGGCAGGGGATGCCCCATGGGTTGTGTGGTTGAAAGAGAAGTGGTTGAGGAGCCCTTGGCTTCCTCCTTCCCTGACTAAAAAAAATGGAAAAGCAGGAAAACCTCAGAGCTTTCCCTCTCTCATCTGACGACCAGAAGAATTTAGAGGTGGTTGTTTTGCCCTCGCGTGGAGGATCGCGGCCTTTGGTGTGCCCCCTGCCTCACAGGCCCGGGGCCAGGCCGCGCTCCGACCTGTGCCCGTGGCTCTGCTCCCCCACACTGTGGAGCCTCGTGGTCAAAAGGCCGAATCACAAATCATTTTGTGGTGCCTGCGAGCTGCCCGTGCTCTCCTGTTGCCTAAATCAGTGTGTAGATGTGAGCTCCGGAGCGATGGGTTTTAGTCCTGCGGGCCCTCCTCGCTTTGCCTTGTTCTTTTCGGCACTGGGGCTGCTGAAGCCCAGGGGTTGGCTTCTGTCTCGCCCTGTGTTGTTCAAGAAACGCGATAAAACAGCCTCGTTGGGTAAATACAACGGTGTTACAACCCGCCATCTGCCAAAGCACTGCGTGGAGTGGCAGCAGCTCCTCGGTGAGCTGCTGCTGGCGGGGCTGGAGAAATGTCATCTCTTTGGGGCTGCGCACCTCATGGTGAGAATGGGGTGGAGAAAGGGCTTTTCCTTATGGCTTCCTTCCCCTTCACCGGCCTGGGGACAGATAAATCAGACTGGGACAACTGATTGCCACAGGAGCAGGGTGGGCTTGTGTGGGGAGACTCCCTTGAGGGTCATCAGCGAGTCCCCCAAAAACCAGGCTGGTGCCACCTTCCTTAGCCGGAGCCTCTGGTTGTACCGTAAGGAGATGTGCTTGTGCACCGGGACATCTCTGGGGGTCCAGGGCTCTGGGGGTGGGTGGGCACAGCCAGGTCTGCAGGGATGTCCCTGAGATGCCACCACAGCCATGGGAGCTGTGGACACACGGCTCTGCTCTTCCCCCGCCGCCGTCCTTCCTCCCGTGGGGCTGGGAGCAGCGACAGGGGTTTGGGGAGGGGGGGACACCCACACAGGCACTGGAAGCCCTCCCGCAACCTCCGGAGGCGAAATATGTTAGGAACTCTGCTTGTTTAAAGAGCCTTTGGGGTTTGGGGCCTTAAATAAACATCCTGGTTGGGGTTGGGGTTGGGGATGGGGATGCTCAGCCCGCGGGAGGCCGGGGGGGCAGGGAGCTGTACGGGTGCCCGGAGCCTGCGTGCGCCTCCTGACAAGGTTATAAATTAGCGCCATTAGAGGAGGATCACCGAGAATAAATCGCTCTGCACCCTTTCGGGCCATCGCTGCGCTGTAATTTCATCTCGTCTTTCTGGGGACAAATGCCTAGAAAGCCCCCGGATGAAATTACAGCCACCCAGCCCACGAGGGGGGCACCGCGCCCTGACTCCCAGCCGGGGGTTCGTGCCCCCAGTTCACCAGGAAGATGCAGGCACCCCAAACAGCGCTCGGCTGGAGGAGCCGAGCATGGCTTGCATAGAGAACCCCACGGGGTGGGAACGAGGGATTAGCCGGGTGTTGCTGCAGGGGTTTGGGGCAGGTTTTGCCAGGTGCCCGGTGGCCACGCTGGCCCCGTGCCATCGCTCACCGTGCGGCAGTGTGCCCGACCCGAAACCCCGGCCAAACAGCAGGGCTAAAACCAAGCAGCCCGCGTGCTATTAATACGAATGCGTGGCTAGAGCAGGAGGCGGGCGACCTTTATCAAGACATTAAACATTTATTAAAACCATTAGGATTAGCGTCAGGTTATATTTATTTATTTTCTTTTATTTTATGAAAACTGGAACACGTGAGCCCCGTGAGATGGCCGCACCGGTGCAGTGCATCCCCTGGCTCCGGATGGGTCCCAGCGTTGCTTTGCTGGAGCCAGGGGTGGAAAAGAGCCAAGGGTGGCGTTAGGTGGCTTTTTCCCACCTGCCCAAAGGTATTTATTTCCCTTAGGATGGGACTGGCGAGCGGGGGATTATTCTGGGCTGTGGGCGAGCTCCCTGCATCCCTCCTCGGGTTTTCCCAAGCTGCTGCTCCGCGGATTACGCGCGCTCTTGAAAACGTCTTTGTTTTGCGATGTTTGCTATTGTAATTTATGTATGATGCTGCCGCTTGTTGAAAAACAAGGTCTTTATCTCCGTGGGAATTACACCTGCATAAATACAGCCCATCAATGGCTGCGTGCGCCAGGCACGCCGTGACAAAAGCCGGCTCTGGCGCCGCAGCAGCGCTGCAAAAGTTTCCCCCACTTCTCCGCCGCTTTCCTCCGCTCCTCACACACCCCGCTGCTTGGAAGCGAGCTGCTGGTTTTGTGGGCACGCCGCCTTTTTTTTTTCTTGTTCCCCAGTTCTTCCTCCCCTAGCATCATAGGTATCGCTTCTGCTGTTGAGCATAAATATTTTTTTGGTTCCCGGTTGATTTTTTGGGGGGCGAAACGAGTGCTTTTGTGCTCGCCGACCTCCCGGTGCGACGGAGCCGTCGGATGGAGCCATGAGCACGAAGGGGCTTCTGTGGGCGGCTGCCGGCGCAGGACTATTTTTAACACAGCCGGGATTTTACCGCGCTGCCGCTGATGCACGGGAGCACGTAGGCATCCGTTCTCATTTTTAAACCCGATAATTAAGGTGAACGCGCGGGCCGGCCCCGCCGGGGAGAGGCGCTGCCGAGGATGCTCCGGGTTGCCGGGGCCGGCAGGCAGGTGGCCACCGGAGCCCTTTGCAGGTGTGGGCGCTGCAGGACCAGACAAGCAGGAAGGGAAATCGCTGCCATCGGGGATCCGGCTGCAAGTGGGGCGGGATGCGCTCCCCGTCGGCACCGCCAGACGGACGGACAGACGGCCGGCTGTCTGTCCCCGGCCTCCTTGCCCCGGCCAACCTTCCCCCGAAGTGGAGCGGAGGTGGTTGGGTGCACGGTGGTGTCGCACGAGTGGGAGCTGAGATGTGGGTGCCGGCAGCTCCCTCCTCTTCCTCCTGCTCTTCCTCCCCACGACTGTTTGGTCACGGTCGGGTCGGAGGGTGCCAAGCCCCTGCACGCTCCCCGCCGGGAACCTCGCAGCGATGCCGGTGCAAAGCCTTGCAGCAACCGCAGCTCCTCTCAAACTGATGTGCTGCGGGCTTGTGAAGGGTTTTTCTTTCTCGTTTTTCTTTTTCTTCCTTTTTTTTTTTTTTTCCCCTGCGCTAACCCGCTTTTAGCCAGCGCTGTTACAAGGCGTTTAAGCCCAGAACGTTCCTTCTCGCTATTGATTTTGCTTTCTGCTTAAATCTCTCTTTATTGCCCTTGGTATTTTGAGGAGCTGGAAGGAGAGGAGGGAGAGCTGAGCTGCTGCTTCGAAGAGTTTTGCCTCGCATGGGTGGAGGCTGAGGGAGAAATCCCTGGCGATGGCAGCTCCCCGCTCCTCTGCCTCCTGCTGTGGGGTGAGGGCTGGGACAAGCCCTGGAGGTGTCCCCATCCCGCGGCTCCCTGTGCATGGAAAGGGGTCCGAGGATGTATTGAAAGGTCTCTGAAGCCTCAGATTCCTGATGCCCAGGTAGCAGCGGTGTCCAGAAGAGCCGTGTCTCAGCTGGGTGAGCATCCCAGCAAATCCCACAGCTCCTTGGGGTCCTACAAAGGAGCTCGGCTCCTGTGCGGCAGGGCCGGGAGCTCAGGGTGAGCTTTGTGCCCTCGGCTCAGGGCACACCGCGGAGCTGTGAGCCCGGTGTGCTGCTTCTCCCGAGGCGATCAGGAGGTGGGCAGGGGGTGCAGAATAAGTCCCAACAGCCCCGTTCCCAGGGAGAAATGTGCTTGGGGTGGCCAGCTCCTGTTCCTTCCTAGGCTGTAGCTTGGACCAGCTTTGTCCCCACGTTCCTGCTGGTGGCACGCCGGGATTTTGCTACCAATAAGCAAATAAAGCTTCTAACGAGCTTTTTGGGCTCCTCCTGGCTCGGGCTGGGCACAGGGCAGAGGGCAGGCACTGGAGACGTTTCGGAGGAGGAGGTATGGCAGCGCACAGCCCCACTACAGCCTCCTTAAATATTTACCTTCCCGGCACAAGGCAGCTCCACGCTTCCCCGCCGCACACGGCAGGTCGAGGGCTCTCCAGCGCCCTGCTCCGGAGGCGGCTGCTCCGATTGCCTAATTGCTTGCCGCCCATTTAAGGGGAACCGATTAAGAAATTAATTCAGAGTCTTAGGCGGCGCAGAGCCCGATGTGAATGCTTTGATCGCCGCGGAGCAGGGACGGATGCGGGCGAAGGCGCTGCTCGCCATCCGTCTGCGGCGGGAGGTAATTAAGGTACGGCTGCCGTTCGGGCGGTCACGGCTCCGGCGCGGGTTTACGCAGAGGTGGTCGGGCTTGTTTATGTGCAGGTTGTCCTTTTTTCTCCGGGTTTCACCCCAAGAATAACGCGGAGATACCCTCTGTCAGTGCAGGTGAGCCCGGAGCCCTGCGTGCAGAGAGAGGTGCTTGGGATGGGGAAAATACTCTTATTTTTTTATCGGTTTCTACAAGTTTTGTGGTTTGGGTGTTCGGGGGGTTTGGGGTGAGGGTCCATGCTTGGTGCGGGCCTGAATTTGGGTAACCGAGCCCCTCGGCACCGTTTCCTTGTCATCCCCACACCCACGGGAGGCTCCGAATCGGAGGCGCCGCTTCGCTTTGCGCTTCTCCGGGTGCTGGCAACCCGATTAAAGCGTCGCAGCGCTGCTTGGAAGGGAAATGTGCCATAAGGCAGGTTTGCTTTTTGCAGGATTAAAAGCAAATAAATATTTATACAGTATGCAAAGCAGGCTCGATAAGATATGCACATCAGCGAGAATTTGAAGCGGTTTAGTTTTGGGTGCAAGATTAAGGGGTGTGCGTGTCGGTGCATTATGTAGTTCTAAAGGGATGTTTTCCTCCTGCTGCACAAAAATAAAAATAGGAAGGGAAGAGCCGTTTGCGCTTCTTGGTCCGCTCTGGTCTTGGGTTTCACGATCTCCGTGCACGCCCGTATCTTTAACTGCAGGGATGGAAAAAAGCCAAGGAGAGAGGGCAGTGCAGGCTGCATTTCGTATGCAAATATCATGCTGGCCCCGTTCCTAATATTCGCTGTGTTTACACGTAAATGCAAACAACTGTTGACTTAGTTTCAACAGATAATGTGTTTCATAACACAATGGAAATTAGAATTAATCTGGAATTGAGCAGGGGCCGTGTGTGTTTCCGCCAGAGCTGAGGCTCCGTGGGGGCTCGGGATGGGGCTCGGGTGATGCTCAGCACCCCCAGCCCGTGCAGGGCAAGGGGGGGATTTTGTTTCCCCTTTTCTCAGTTCTTGTGATTTTTTTTGTGGAGTCCCTCCTCACTCCTGTTGGTGTGGGGGGACCCCTCTGCCACCGATGTGCTGTGCCAAACCGGCCTGAAGGCCGTCCAGGCGCCGTGGGAGGGATGGGGGGGGTTCCTCTGCAGGACGAGTGAGCTGAACCGGCTGGGAGTGCGCTCGGGGACAGCGTCCCCCGAGGTGACAGGGACGTGGGGTGATGTGGGGACAGACAGCTCCTCGTGGGGAGCGAGGTGCTTGGAGAAACGCCAGCGTCCGCATCCGCCGCGTCCCCCGGGGCTGGGTGGCAGCGCCCAGGTCACCTTGTCCCGGCGGTGACTCCCCGTGGAAGCATCCAGGAGAGGCCCCGGCTGCGTTTTAGGGCCTCATCCTGGCCTCCTCCGGCCCGGGGCAGCCCTCGCTGGGCTCCCAGCTCCCTCCGAGGCTTCCTCGTAGCCCCGGGGCGGAGCAGCATTGCCCGGGAGCCGATCATTTGGGAGCAGCGTCATCCCCATCTCAGGGCGTCTGCCTGTCCCCGTCCATCTGTCTGCCCATCCCTAATAATTTTTCGCCGACTGGCTGGCTCCCACCGGGCGCCGGCTGCAGGAATTGGGCAATTGGATTTGGGATGTGCCATCCACCACTGATGGATCTCCACGGGACAGGTGGCACCAGAGGGGACGTCCCGGCCCCGAGGCGTGCGGTTTTGCGGCCACCAGGGCCCCTGGGGATGCCGTGCCCGTGCTGTTGGGGTGTGGGGGAGCCGGATGCGTCCCCGGCCGGTCCTGCTGCCCGTGCGGGATGTGCAGGGTAATTGGATTCCTGCCCGGGCTGGGTGGGGGCCGTGGGCACCTGGGGCTGTTTGTGTCCCGGAGCTGGCGGTGATGCAGCACCCCGATAACACCAGGTAAGGGCAGGATCAGCGTAGTGCTGGTTTTTGGGGCTCCCATCCCGATGCGCACGCTCAGCGTGGCCCGCAGCTCCTCTGTCAGATCCTCTCTGGGTCTTCCCCTTAAAAAAAAGGACCGAGCAGGATTTAGGAGCAGTGTGCTCCATGTGTTGGTGCTAACCCCGCAGCCCCCAAATCGTCTTTCCATGCCCTGTGTGGCGCTGATGGTTGCGCGTGGGTCCTGTAATCCCCGCAGAAGGCCCATCTCGTTAGCTATCACCGGGCCTATTTATGCGGAGCGGAGCCAGGCACGGGGTGGTAAGCAGCACGTCCTGTAACAGGGGGAATACTCGCTCCTGAAACAACAAGAACCGGAGAGCTGAAATATCAGCGATAAAATTAAACCGTAATGAGATTAGGCAGTGGCTCTTCCATCCGAGCGCGCCTCGCGCGGAGATAATTACCCGGGAAGAGCAGCGAGCACGCTGCGGGCACGGCCGCGGGCTGGGATGGGGACAAGGGACGGGGACGGGCGCCGGGGCTGCTCCTGGTGGAAAAGGGGAACGGGGCTGAGCCCTGAGGAGCCGGATGAGGCGCAGACCTCGCCAAATTCACGCCCCGGTGGCTGCGATTTCGTGCGTCGCTGCCTTGGAGCAGCCCAGCTCGTGGCCGGGCGCGGGAGCTGCGACGATGCGTCGCCGGCGGGTGGGATGGGGAGGCAGAAAACGTGCTGGGGCTGGGACCTCGTCGGCAGGGATTTGGTTTTGGGGTTTCGTTTCTGCATCCCCAGGCGCGGGGCATCACCTTCACCCGCACGCGGGATTTGTCTTTGATGCCGAGGAAAAAAGGAAGGGGGGAAAAAAAATAAATCCGTGTGGCTGTGTGATATAAAATCTGAGTTTGGATCTCAGTAACTGCATGGAAAACAACAGGCTTTTTATGTTGGCTCTCGGGGTAGGAGGAGAGCAGGCTAGAATAAAGATTTACAGTGTTTGGGAGATTAAAGGCCCTTGGTACATTGTTCAAATACCACGAGATTAGTTTCCAAGGAGACGGATACCAGTTGCCATAGGCACCGGGGGGCCAGGAATTAGGATTGCGATTTTTTATCCTGATCACGCAAACAGTAGCTGAACGCTGCTAAAACTCCGGCTTTAAATAACACGAGTGTTAGCTTACATACCAAGAAAGCAGAGTCTGGAAACTGGATCCCATCCTCTCCCCGCTCCCCATCGCCCTTGGCTTCTTGCAGGGCACCTCAACCGCAGCCGCCCCGTGCCGCGTTGGACCCAGGTTTAAAAATTCGGGTGCCGCGAGGCGGTGTGGGGCACGAGCCCCCCGTAACACCCGGTGTCCACCACCAGATGTTGGGTTTTGGCCCCGAGTCGCTCCTGATGCAAAGCCCCGCGCGTGGTGCTGGGCGGACGATGCGTGGCACCGCTGCGCCTCCTCGCCACCAGTCGGCTTCGGGCTCCTGCTCACAGGGCACCGAGGTGCAACCCACACCCCTGGTGCCACCCCAAGCCCTGCCCCGACGGCTCCGGGGTTCCCGGGTTGGTCTCATCTTCCTATTGAGGCTCGCTCCCGTTTCGGGCCGCCCCGCAGGAACTATTCGTGGGCGGCAGCTGCGGCGGTGCGGCACCAGAGCGAGCTCCCGGTGCCCCCTCCTAATTTTAGCTGCTGCGGGCCACCCACTTCTGGGAAATGCAACCTGAGCCCTGGCACCACCGCAGCACCCATCCCTCGTGGCCCTGCCACCTGGGCACCCCGCGCTAGCAGCGCCTGCTCCCCGCTCCCCACTCCCCACCACAGCACTCGCAGCATCCCTCCCTTGCCGCGGCGGCGACGCTCCGATTAACGCTTTGGGTTTCCCCCCTCCCTTCCTTTTTTGTCTCTCTTTTTTTTTTTTTTTTTTTTTTTTTCCTTCTTTAATAAATGAAGAGGCAGTTGCTTGAAGCTAGAGCTTCTGCGCCTGCCCGCCGGGAGGTTGCGGCGTGGAAACTTGGCTGCGTGGGGATGCTTGAAACGCGCGGCGGAGCCGGGGGGAGCGATCCTGCCCGGCTGCGGTGACATGGAGGCGTTATCGGGGGGGGGCACCCCGACTTCCAGCCGCCGCTTTGCTCCCACCTCTCCCTTCGCCCTGTGCAGAAGCCCACGATAATTTTCCCCTTCGTCCTGCGTGCGCCGAGAGCGGGATTTAGAAAAAGAAAGGTAGCGGCAGAATGAAACGCTCGGATTTTGCTTCCCGTAGGAAAAAACTCCATTCCTGCTGCGGAAACACCTCCTGGCTGCTCGCGGGAGCCTCGGGTTTGTTCTGCGCTTGTTTGCGGAGCGGGACAGAGCTGAGCCGGGTGAGAGATTGGCCGTGGAGCAGCCGGGGCAGCGGCGCTCCGGCTGCGCTGCCTGGGGATGTTTTCGGTTCTGTGCCGGCGCGGACGTGAGGAGCTTTTCCAGCAGGTGCCCTGGTTCCTGTGGGTAAAGTAACCCAGCCAGGAGGTGTCTCGTGGCCTGGAGCCGTTCCTCCCGGTGTTACCCAGCTGGAGAGGGTGAAAGAAAACCACCAGGTTTTGGTGGTTTGGTTTGGGGGACCCCTCCTGGCCCAGGTACGGGGGCTGCCGGCACTGCGGGGATGCGGGCGCAAACCACGTGCGTGGTCAGGGTACCCCAGGCTGTGCCCGGGGGCTGTCTGGCCCCTGATCACCTTCATTTGGGGACTTTTGTGAACAGGTGTAGCAAAAAAGGAGGCCTGGGGATGTGGGGAGAGACGTTGCAATGGGGCGGTGGTTATGGGGCAGGTTATGGGGCTGGGGGATGCAAACCTGGCCTTGTTCTTGTAGTGGGCACCTTCACAGGGCTATGTGGGTACCCCAAAAACCAGAGCCCCCACCCCCTCAGGAGGGCTGCACAGCAGCACGGGGGTGAGATCAGAGATCTGGGGGCTTTGGGGAGTATTTGGACACTGGAGAATGTCGATGGGTGTTTTGTGACCAGAGGTATCGTGGTCATTTGCTGGAGCTGGCATCAGTGCTGGCTGTGCTGCTCACCAACCTCCGGTGGGGCAGACTGTGCTGAGTTAGGCGCGGGGGATTACGTTTGAGTGGGTTTTGGGATCACCAGGGTGTGAGGAGCAGTTATTTCTCTGCCGGCAGGCCGTGCAGGGGGAGCCTTTCGTGAGCCCCTTCACGGTGCGAAGCAGTCGCTTGCCGGCGTGCGAGCAAGCTGCCCGTGCCGAGCAGACATCCCCGCCGTGCTGACAGAGCAGGGCCGTGCCGTGGTGCTCATCACCGCCAAAAGACCCCAAAGTCCCCAAAATGTGTCGGGGTAGGTCAGTGCCCTCGGTCGGCCTCCCCTTCCTGCAGCCCTTGGGGACGTCGGGGCCGGTCCCTCCGCCGGGAGGGCGGGTGCTGTCCCCGGGGTGCTGTGCCCAGCCAGTGCCATGAATTGGCCCTGCAGCTCCTATCGGGACAGCTCATGCTGAATTTTAAAACGCGTTTGATGATGGCTGGGGCTAATTACTTAAATGTCCTCCAGGGCTGGTGTAATTTCTAAAAATCCCCTTAAACGCGCCTGCCCAGAGCAGAAGGCAATTACACCCCAGATCTCTGCCAGCTCATCGTTACACACGGACGTGGCTCATGGTCCCTCCGGCCACCGGCGTTTTGGGTGAAACCTCCCGAGTGACTCAGGAGCCCCGGCACCATTTTCAGAAGTCCTTTTGATTCCGGGCAGCCCAATTTCCCCCGGCAGTGCCCCAACGCCTGCCCCAGGCCGTCCCTCCTCTCCCCCAGCGGGGTGAACGCGCCGTGAGCCCATCTCAAGTCCTTCCCTGAGACATTGCTTTGACTGCTTACATTCGGTGCGTTTTATGGATGCTTCATGCAGTAAAAATGGCCAGGGCTAGGTTTTTATGGACCTGCAGGAAAAAAATAAATAAATCACCCAATTTGTGGAAAGCCGGTACTGGTAGGGAACAGGACGAGAGGGCGATGCACAAAGTCCTCGGTCCTGGGCACGCGGCTGTTCCCGTCCCACAGCATCACAGGTCCCCTGCTCGGCACGGGGTTTAGCCGGGGATAATGCCCCAAAAAAGCGGTTATTGCCTTTTTTTCTTTCTTCTGGCTGCAGGACTTGGCTTGTGATGCCGCCACGCATCCGTTCCCTTTGCTTGGTCCTAGCTGAACCTGTTTATAATTTGAAAGTTACAACAACGCCGTTCTGTGCTCGGAAGTTTGTTTTTGGGGGGCCGGGGGGGGTGGTGATGTTCCTGCTTTGTTTGCCTTATTTTGCTGTTTTGTTTGCTCGGAAGGCTGTGGAAATGGTGACGCAGCGCGCCGGGCGGGCGGATGTTTATTTTCGGGAGGGATGCTGCGAGGCGGGCGGGGAGGCGATGCTCAGGCTTGGGGTGGGGATTTCGGGGACCAGGTCTGTCCCTGTCCCCGGGAGCAGGCAGAGGGGGCAGGACGGGGCTGGCTGGTGGCGGGGACGCAGCGGCACCTGCGGGAACAGCTCCTGGTGGCCAGCTGGGACTCGTCCTTGTGTCCTCGGCGCCCGGACCCCTCGCTCGGGGATTTCACCGTGCCCCCGTCCCACCCGCAGCCAGCCCTAACTGGTGTAAGAATGGTTTACCCCAGTTTCCCTAAAGCTTAGTTTCCCTCTGATTAGACAAACAACTTCAAGCTGTACATCTTAATTTGATTTGGATAAGCCTATCGCTTGCCATGAAGTCTTTTTTTTTTTTTTTCCCATTTATTCCCCTTCTCCCCTTCTAAATCCGCTGTCGCTGCTGTTCGTGACCATAACTGATTAAACGAATTACAGCAATATTCCTCCCCGCCCCGAGATGAAGACCCAGACGCATCACTTGGGCCACGTTTGTGCTGCCCCTGGGGGGGAGGCAGAGGGACGAGGGAGCTGCAGCTCGCGCTCGCCGCGGGGCCGCCACCAGCCCCATCCTCTGGGGCCGGCTCCTCAGCACCACCAGCAGCACCGACCTCTCTCTAATAGCAGCAATTTATCATTATAATAATTAGGGTGCTCGGAAACGCGTGCAGGCAGCGTGATCAAAATAAGGCTGCTGTCCACCAGCGCTCCCAGGGGGGCCCAGCAGCGAGCGGTGCTGCGTCCCTGGGCCGTGTCCCTTCCCGGCGGGGCCTCCGGGAGATGCACGGTCCGAGCCCGCTGTCCTGGCTGGGATATGGGTGGCATCCCTGCCTGCACGGATGTCCCAGCTCCTGGTGGCTCTGTGGCACCCAGCTGCTCGAGGGCTGCCCGAAGCCTGCAGGTGGCCGGGCCCCTCGTCCCCCAGCCCGCAGGACAGGGTGCTTTTGGCGAGCCTTTTGGGTTCCCTCCCCAACATCGTCCCCGGGGACAAAACTCCGCCGTCAGCTTCGCTCGGGCAGGCAGCGCTGTTAAGAAATGTCAGCTGCTTTTAAGAGGATTTTTCTGGGTCAGTGTTGGCGTGGTGCAGCAGAAGCCCTGGCACTCATTGCTCTGCCAGCCAGAAGTGCCCGTGTGGCCCCAGCGCAGCCCCACTGTCCCCTGCCACTGTCCCTGTGCGAGCAGCCAACCCAGGGCAGGTCTGGGACGCAATTTCTGCAGTTTGGTCATTAACATTTCCCTAACGAGGAGTTGTCCCTGCCCTCATTAGCTTGTTTGGTGCCCTGCTGAGTGCGCCCATCCCTCCTGGGCACCGGCAGAGATGCCTCGATGGAGACAAGGGGGCCAAACCCCACTTTTTTCCCCCTGCTTTATCCAGCCCGGATTTGCATGCAGCTGACTCCTGCAGGTCGGATGCAGGCGTGAATCAGAGCGGGGCGGTGAGCCGCTTCGGTTCTCGCTTTGACTTTCAGCCCTGCTTTTAAGCAGGGTTTAATCTCGGCCCAGGAGGCACCGGCACCGCGCGCGGGGCTGCCGGGCGGCTGCGGTTTTTGTCTGCGCAGCAAATCGAGTTACGCGCAGGCAGCTTCATTCATATTCCTCGGCTCGCCCTGCCCGGCTCCTTCTAATCTCGCCTCATTAGAAATTCCCCGGCCCCTTTTATCTGCTTGCAGCTTCGAGCACATGATTCACGGTCTGCTTTGAATGGCTCGCCGGCGTTCTCCTCTCCTTTCGCCATCCTTTCTTTGCAGGTTTCAAGCCAGGCTGTGTGGCGCTCTGCATCTCCCCCTCCCCACGTTTTTGGGTGCTGCGGGCGCGATGCTGTACCTGGTGTGGGAGCAGAGAGCTTGGTGCGGGGCGAGCCCCTGCCTCAGTTTCCCCCGCAGCATCGGCATCGCCCTGGGTCGTGTCCCGTGGGTGCACCCCTGTGCAGGGACCTGGCGCTGTCACTGCACCTGTGGCTGGGCCCCACGCAGAGCTGTGTGGGGACACCGGGTGTTGGTACTGCAGGATGGGACATTTCCCCATGCTTATCTCCTCCACCTCATTCTGAGTAGCTGGATATTGTGGCTTGGCTTGAGCCAGTCCATTTTTCCCCTTTTTTTTTCCCCATTTTACAGCAAGGGATGAAGCTCCTGGGGCTAAGCTCCTTTTTGGCTGCAGGGCCCCTGCTCCCACTGGCTTTGACCCCCAGGACCCCAAACCCTCTCCTGAGCGGCTGTTTGGGTGACACCCCATTGCCTCAAACCCCTTTGAGACCAAAACAAAAAGGAAAAAAAGAAAAAAAAAAAACTAACGAGACTTTTGCTTTCTCCCCAAACCGAGCTTGTTGGTGGTGAGCGAGGTGACGGCCGAGCACCCCGTGGCTTTGGTGCACCCTGAGGACACCTTTGGGTGCCAGCTGCTCCCCTGGGTGCAGGGAGAGCCCCTGGGGATGAGGAGCGCGGGGTGGCTGGCGCGGCGTCCTCATGGGGACACGTGTGTCACCCCTTCTGCTCCATATCCTCCCCCTTGGCACAGCCACGACCCCCTTTGGGCAGGGTGTCCCTCGTGGTGGTGGCACCTGCCCGGGATGTGGCCCAGGGCTGGAGGTGACCCCGCTGGATCTGCCGGGCCCGGTGCTGCCGTGACGCGTGGCGCTGGCGCCGGGGTTTGGTTACGGCTTGGCAGCGAGCGCGGGTAGCTGCTTTTTCTGCTCCTGGCAGGGATGAGCTGATTCGCACGTGGGTGTCTTCCGCATGCCTTTGATTTTCTGCTTCTCCTCTTGCTTCTACCCACCCGCGTGCGGGGCGGCTCCACCGGAGAGATGGGGCCGGGGGCGTGGGCTGCCCCAGCCCCGTGCCGTGCCTCGGTTTCCCCTGGCATCGTGGTGGTGCCGCATCCCGGTGCGTGTCCGTGGGGCAGGGGGACCCAGGAAGAGCAGCAGCACTGACAGCAAGCTGAGTGCTTGCTCAAAACCCATTTCTTTTTTTTATTTTTGGCAACTTTCATCATTTTTTTTTGCTATGAGGGGCATGCGCCATCAGCGCTCCTGTCAGTAACACAACACCTTTTTTTTCCTGTTTCCAGGTGAATATGGCACTGGCAGGGAAGCCTCTAGACGTGACCCTCAGCAGCTCCAGGCCTGAGCAGTGGAACATGGTTTTCCCCCAGAAAGACGAAATCATCACCAGCTTAGTGTCTGCCTTAGACTCCATGGTAAGAGGCCGTGGGCACCAGCGCGCGGCGTCCCCGTCCCCGTCCCCTCCCTCCCACGTTTGCCATTTCCACCCACCGAGGGGATCGCTACAGAGCAGGGCTGACAGCCCCGGGGCTCTCAGGAGAGGATGAGGAGGAAAAAACCTCCATGACCCAGCCTGTCACATTCCCCTCTGCCTTGGTAAAGCCCGTGGAGCTGCAAAACGCAGCGCACCCCGTCCCGATGCCCTGCGGACGGGGCTCAGCCCCAGCTCATCCCAGCTGCGCCGCGTTTCCCCATTAATATTTATGCTGGTGTCAGCCGAATGTAGGGGCTGGATTCTGTTTTTTTTTTTCTTGCTGTTTTACCGATGTTACCGTGAGCTTTTACACAACAGGAGAACAATGGCTTTTATCTGGGAGAACAAAGAAAATAACTTTCATATCTTTTGACGTAGAATTCCCGGTGGAAGCCTTGCATAAGTCAGGCGTGCTTACATAAACAAGATAACTGGTGGGATTAATTCTCGTGGACCAGAGCTAATCTTATTTTTAACTGTGAGTGTGATCAGGAAGGGAAAGTGCGTGTGTGGCAACAAATACCTAATAAAAAGCAGCGTGCTAAGTAGCCCTCCCCTGTAAAGCCCAGCAGCCAAGGTATTCGCCTCGAGTGCATCTTCAGCTCTGTGCAGGCAGGCGTTTTCCCCCCAAACAGCGATTTCCTTCTTTTTGACCACCATCACCACATTAAAGAGCAGGTTCCCCGGAGCTGATGCACCCCACGTGGCTTTGCTACATGCGTGCCATCCTGTACAGCAAATCGTGGTGTCATCGTCGGGTGCCTGATGAGTGCACGTTGCACAGCCTCCGAGCCTCGCCTCCCGCTGCAGGTTTCCTGGTTCCTTTTTGCAGGTTGAGCTTCCCTGAGCAAAATACTTCAAGTTATGTTGGGTTCTTGAAAGGAGGCTTCTAAAAAATAAATATTTTGGTGATGTGATTAAATACTCCCTTCCCGAAGAGGCTGAGCAGGAGGTTAAATGGCAGATTGAGTCTGCTTTAAGCCCAAGTCAATCAAAATCACTGCAAAAGCATGCAGGGGGACTGCGAGAAGGTGGTGGCCGTGGTGGGGTTTGGCCCACAGGCAGCTGCTTTCCTGCTCCATCCCTGCCAGCCCGCGACTCGCAGCATCCTCCAGCTCACTGGGTTGTGCTTTGGGCCGCCTGCGCTCACTTCTCATCATCGCTGAAGGATGGAAGTGGGAAAATCCCCAGCTAAATTCAGCGCCGTGGCTGCTGTCCTCATGGCGTTGATGCTGTGGCTTTGGGGATGGGACTCAGGCTGCGGGTGCTGCGTAGCAATCAGAATGAAAAATAATAATAAAAATGCACATTACACGTGTGTTATGTATAGCAGGAAACGCACGTTACGTAAAATGGATTAATGGAGGAAGTTCTTTTCCATCTCTTTAATGTTTTGCATAACTGTACAAGAAGAATCACTCGGCTAATCCAGACTTTGACCATATTAGTGTTCTGTAGCCGAAATAAGATTCCCGTGCTCCTTATTATATTAGGGTTGGTGGAAAAATACAAGTTGTTGGGTTTGCTTTTTTAACAGGAATGTTTTCTTCTAAAGAAATGGTTACTTTTAGGGGAGGAAAAGTAGAAGGTTGGAAATGCTTTCAAACCAAACCAGCTGCTTTTTCATATCTAATCCACGTCCCTTTATGGGGTCGTAAAGTTGCCAAAGTGTTTGTAGCGTAGGAGGTACCATAAACACCATGATATTTGGGCCGACACAAGAATATTATTGATGATGGATGCGGGTGGCTGACGCGAGGCACCGCTCCGGCTCTGACCCGGCCGCGTCTCCGCAGTGCTCTGCGCTCTCCAAGCTGAACGCCGAGGTGGCCTGCATCGCCGTGCACGACGAGAGCACCTTCGTGGTGGGCACCGAGAAGGGCAGGGTCTTCCTCAGCGCCAGGAAGGAGCTGCAGGCCGACTTCCAGAAGTTCTGCCGTGAGTATCCTGGGCGGGAAAGGGGAACGTGGATGGGTGCGCTCAGCTGCGTGCACGGGCGATGCGCTCAGGTTCGTTAATTGTGTGTTCGAGGACGTGCTGGTTGCAGGAGCTTGGTGCTCCGTTAGCTCAGGACCCCAAAATTGCACAAAGAAGCTGTGGTTGGGGGAATGGGGTGGATGGGAGCTTTTTCCAATGCATGCCCCGACTCCTTTCCAGCGCATCCTTTGGTCAGTGAGGTCTGGGGCACGGCCGTCTTGGGGAATTCGCAGAAATCGGTTCTTCCAGGGAACAGCCAGGAGCCAAGGGTTTTCTTCTGCTTTTGGAAAGACAGGAACGGTTATAGGGAGCTGAGAGTGCTGGTTGTGAGGCTGTTTACTTTTGGGGGACAACAGAAATGGAAGGACACCTTGAGTGTCCCAGGTGCCACCACCCACTGCGCCCTGACCTGCACACGCTGTCCTATACGTAGGCCCTACAAAAACAAACCGAGAGGCGAGGGGAAAGGTGAGGACCTGAGGTTTGGCATCATCCCTATCAGGCCAGCTGGAGCTTGCCCCCAGTGGTGGGAAGGGAGGTGGTTTTGGTGGCCCTGGTGAACCCCAAGCTGGGGAGAAGTGACCCAGAGCCCAGAGCAGCAAGCGCGGCCACCACGCGCAGTGGGACATTGGTGGGGGCGAGCAGCCCGCGTCTGCGTGCACACATGGCCTGGTGTTGATGGAAACCATATTCGTGCTTAATCCGTTAGAGAAATTGCTCAAGAACGGTTCATCCTAGTGAAAACATGAGTGCTGTAAAGCTGCCAGGGTCACTGTCTGCTTGGATGATTCGTTGCACATGTGCCGGGCGAAGCGGCTCTGCTCGCCCGGAGCGGTCGGATTTGCAGCACAGCTTCCCCGAGCGCCTCGGCTCTCCCGGCCCTGCTCCTCCATCCTGCTGCGGATGGCAGGCTGACATTTCTCCCCCTGTTTGGAGCCAGCAAAGCCGCCTGCAATTATTCTCCATCTTGATGCATTTCATTTTGCGGGCGGGTTTTTTCAACAGAGGCATTTCAGGGAAGTTTCCTGCACCGTCCGCTGGGGGTTGTGGCTCTCTGCCGTGGGCAGAAGGCAGGAGAGGAGCTTAGTGGTCAGTGCAAGGGAGCAAAACCTTTAACTTAAAGACAAACTGTGTCACCCCACAGCTCTCGTTAGCTGATGACTGTCTGCAAATCTCACTTTTGGAAGCAGAGCCACAAATGTTCTGCTCACTGACCTCCGACTGTCCTGGGCGAGCCTAAAGGTACTGAGGCACTCAGCATCGGGTCAGAGTTCCCCTCGCCTTTGGTTTAATTTACACCTTTGTGAAAATGGAATTGTAACATCTGGTACAAACCATGAAATCCTGGCGGTGGGCTTCTGACAAAGCGGCTGATACTCGAGACAGGGTGAAATGCGATAACTCTGTCTTGAATTATAAATGGCCGAGGCTCAGCTCCACTACATAAAGCTCTTACAACTGGCATGCATCGTAAAGCATCCCTGGAAATGCCTCTGATTTATAGTCTAGCTGCCCCCTTAGAAAGGATCTGAAATAATCTAAACCAGACATCACTGGGAGATGTAAGAAGCCTCTTATCTGCCGAGCTGTGCTCCTCCGGGCACACAGACCTCACTCAAACGCCCTCATTTATCTGGAACTCTGGCTCAGCCTTTCCTGATTCGCAGGGAGACTTGACAATTATAAGGATTGATGCTAATGGAGGGGTGTTTGTGCCTCGACAGGAGGGAGAGTCTTGGAAGGTGTGAATTTGGGTGGATTTCACCATGTTTGTAAATTACCCAGGGTCTCCTCCCCAGCAGCATCTCTGTGCCCCATCCCTCTGGCTCCTTAAAAAATAATAAATAAATAATAAAATAAGGGGGGGGAATTAAGGGTCAGGGCAGCAGGTGGAGGTCTCCACTCGAGTCCATGATGGGCGAGACACTTCGCAACAGGGATGCAAGGTGCAGTGTGAGAGCAGGAACAAGGAGGGACAGCGTGGGGGTGACACGGGGACACTCCCTGAAGCCACCCACCAGTGGCAGATTGATGCTTACAGTGATTTGTTTTCATTATTATCATTTATTAAGCCATTTGTGCTGGCTATCAGGAGAAAGAGGACACGGGCCAGCCCCTAGAGCTGGGCACAGGGCGGTCACCTGCACTCGGTGCCGATGCCCGGGCCGAGGTGGCCGTCCCGTTCCTGTGTCCCCATGTGCCAGGAGGGGAGGGCGAGCTTCTCCTCGAGCACCCACGCGGCAGCCAGGGCTGATCGCTGGCGAGAGCCTGTCGAGGATGATGAAGGAATTAGTCCTTTGCCACTGAAAATCCCTGGTGAATCGGTTTAGCTAGAATGGCAATAATGCACTTGTAGTGTTTAATTTTCTGTGCATTTAGAGACGCAAGGAAGTCATTGCCGAAGATATGCTTTATTTGAGGTTTAATGGGGGAAATTAGCAGGAAATAGCTGGTATTACTGAGGTACGTGATGCTGAAGGGTAAAAAAGCCTCTGAGAAAGGCGGATTTTCTTTTTTCGGAGAGATTGAAGGCTAAGCAGATTGAAACCAGAGAAAAGAAACACACCGGCCAATTAATCACAACAGCCTCAGCGCGGCTGGGTGTGTAAAATGGGGGTGCTGGGGCGCAGGATGACACCGCTGCCTGTGCCTGCACCTTTCCCTGTGTGTCTGGGGCTGCCAGATGCCATGGTCACCTCTGCTGCTTAAAGGACTTTGCTGACACCGGGGGCTGGCAGGGGGTCCAGAGCCCATGGGACTCTGTGCGTTGGGTGGGCAGGGATGTGTGCTGAAGCTGTGCTGACTGCTTTCATCATTTCAAGTGGTCACTGCCAGCTGCTTCGAGGCTGCTGGGGGTGTTGCCTGTTGAAGTTTTTCCCACTGCAGCATCTCCCCTTTTCTTCTCTCTGCCCGCAGGAGTCCAGCAGCGGAGGGAGCAGGAGGCAGAGGCGCAGAAGAAGGCAAAGGAGTGCGGGCGAAGCATGCTCAGGGTCTCCCCGGACCAGGGATCAGACGTGTACCTCCTCAGGAAGATGGTAGAGGAAGTGTTTGATGTGCTTTATAGTAAGAACCTTCACGATTCCATTTGGGGATTTGGATGGCCCCGGGGCTCGCTGCGCTGCCAGCTCCAGCCCGCCTCGGCGAGCGCGCCCCTGCCTGCGGCTTTGGGACCGGTGGCCCCCAGCACGGTGCGACCTGCTGATGGGCAGGGGCTGCGCTGTGCTGAGAGCAGGTCCAGCCTCTGCCTCGGCCCTCTCCAGGCTGGCAATGAAAGGGGCTGTGCCCCAAACGGGTAACAATGTGTGCCAAAAAAATAAAACCCCACTTTTGGGGGGAGCACCCTCCCGTCACGCCAGCTGAAGGCTCTGCCGAGGGCTAAATGGGGTTCTCACGTGCGCCTTCATCCCGAACGCTGCCTTACAGCACCTCCTCAGCAGCGTGTGTCGGGGCTCCGCAGGGCCTCGCTCTCCCCTTTCCATGGCAGGCCTGCTTAAAAGGAAAAAGATGACTTTTCTCACAGGCGGCCCCACAGCCTCAGCTCCGTGAGACGAGCTGGTGCCATTCCAGCGCATGCATCATCCCCAGCAATAAAGCTTCAGCAATTAAAATGTAGATGACCATATGGCTGCTGCTACGTAGCCCGGTGGGTTGCAGAGCTCCCTCTGGGCCCAAGCTGTGGATACTGGAGCTGTGGCAGTGCCCGCTCCGCGCTCCGGACGTCCCTGATCGGGGACCCATGGGGTTTGCTTGCAGAGTTTTGGGTGTCAGCGGTGAGGATCGGGCTCCTCGTTGTTGTACAGCTCCACGTTTCAGTGCCTGCTCCTACCTGCAGGCAGAGTTTGCTGCTGTTTATTTGAAGCTCGCCCCGCCAGCGTGCACCGCGGGCTTTGCAGAGGGAGGGGAGGCAGCATCGCTTCCCCCGGCCGGGACAGTCAGGATCAGAAGCTGAGGTTTTCTGAAACCACTTAAAGGACTCGGATGAGGTATCCCCATTAAAGGGGGTGATCAAATCCTCTCGCTGCCTTTGAAAGGCTCAGCCCAAGTCATGAGGAAAGGGAAATGCAGAAGAGCCAAGAGAATGAGCTGGGGCTGGCGTTGCAGCGTGGATAGAGCCCCACGCTGAGCTGCAGGCTTCCTTTTCCTGCTGCTGCAAGAAAGCTGGCCTTTAAAGCCTCCGGGGAAGATGGCAATAATCCTTAGATAATCCAAATACCTACTTATATGAGAAGTTTGACCAGGGTGCTTTGGCATGGTGAGGGACAGACTTAGATGGCCAGTGTGTTAGGGTGAGGCTGGAGATGCAGCGTGCAGGGTTGAGGTGTGGTGAGCGTGTGCGGGGGTTGAACGCGGAGCCCCGACAAGTTGGATACATCCCTGAGCAGAGGGGTTTGGCCCCGGCGTTACCACACGAAGGTGTAATTCTGGCTTTGCTGCTAATTCAGCCGCAGGAGCTGTTCCCATCCCCACACCTACCTTGACTCTCCGTCTAGGGAAATCTGCCGGGCAGATGCTCGCCCTCGGCAGCTGCTCGCTCCGCAGAAGGAGCTGTGGCTTGGGGAACATCTGTTGGTTTGGGGGAGAAACGCAGCTTGCCAGCAAGGCGAGCAGTGGGGCCATCGCTCCCGGCACACCCGGGGTCAGGTTTTGCACTGGGGCTGTGATGGGGCTGTGCTTGTCCCAGGGCCATCTCCCTTCTGGTTGACCAGGGAGAAATAGCGCAGAAGACAGAAGGTGTCCCAGGGTGATTCTGTTCCTAATACCGACAGGACTGGTAGAAATTAGCAGTTATCTTTCTTACCCTTTTTTTTTTTTTTTTTTTTATCCTTTCAGTTGCCTCCCATCAACAGGGATTGGAAACAAAAATCTTAGAAAACGCTCAGTCAAAAAGCTCGCATATTCCCTCCAGAGCTGGGTAATCTCCACACCAACAGGATGACTGATTACCGCCGGCTTCTATTAAACAGGCATTAATGATGATTATTGTCTCTCTTTAGCTAAACCGTGAGCCTCTGCGTGGCAGCGCGAGGCTTGGTGAAGGTCACTTTGACAGTAACACATTCCCCATAAAAATGTGTTCGGGGAGTTGTTGAGCTCCGAGTTGATAAGGAGCCGCTTGGGCACGGGGAGCGTCTCCCCCCGCCGCAAAGAGAGGCGCTGGTGGGAGGTGGAAAGCCGCTAACGCCGGCGCATCGAGGCAGGGAAGCTGCCGGTGCCTCCCGAGCTTGCAGAAAGTGTTCTTGCAGTGTTGTGGTTCAAAGGTTTGGTTCGAAACTTCTGTTATTGGCTTAATTAAAACATTATCCATCTCGGCTATAAGGAACCTTGATGGCTTGTGCAAGTCACACATCATTAGTTACCATGCTTTGCTTCAAAGAACATGTTGAAGAAATCACTTTTAATAAGGACTTGCTGACAGTGCCACAAGATTTCCAGGGTTTCTGTGAGATCTTTTGTGTTTGTTTGTTTATTTATTTATTTTTCAAAGAGAGAAAAAAAGAAACCATTTGAAAGAAAATCACCAGTATAAAATCCCAGCACTCTTTAAATGTCCCACAATCTCCTCTGCTCCTCAGCTCGGTGCTGTGGCCTGGATGGAGACCCCATGGGGCTGGAGATGGAGGAGCAAAACCTTGCCTTGCCACGCAGCCAGATGTTGTGCATCTGGCCGCTGGTTTGCCAGACAGGTCACATTCATGCACGGCTGTTCCTTCTGCTTCGTGCTTGGAGCACCAGGTTTATTGGTTGCAGTTAGTTGGGTTGGTTTCCAGAGTAATTGCTCAGGAGAGAGCAGCTCAAGGGGCTTGGCGATTTCCCCCTGAAACACTTCAGCGGGGCCTGGTTTTGTGTCCTGTCTGGGATTCAGGCTGCCTCAAGCATCCCAGCTGTGGGGACGCGGCCTCTGTGGTAATTTTAGAAAATCTCCGCAGAGCAGCGATGCTCTCTGGTCAGCCTTCACTGCTGGGGAAGGGTTTGCTCCCGTTTGCTCCCAGCTATTCGGGGAGGTTTAGCTATCAGAGGTACCGGTTGTGTCACCGAGCCAGCCCCATGCATCTGTGGGATTTTGGGGCTGCTGAAGAGGATCGTGCAGTTGAAAGTACTGATGTTCACTCTCCCTTCCACCTGAGGACTGGAGGGAAACTGCTGGGGGTTTTCTTCTTATCTTTCCATGTGCGACGAGGCTGCCTGACAGCAGCAGAGCTCAGAGTGCTTTCTCTTTTTTCCAAGAGGTAAAATAAGAAAAAAGGCTGAAAATAAGATTTGCAGAATATTTCAGTAAACGTGAGATAGAAACCCACACAAGCCCATCCTCCTTCTTTGTCAACGCTCGGCTCCTTCTCCTCCTGCTGGTGACCAGATCCCTCGCTGCCACGGGTCCACGGGGATGCCGTGGGTGAGCCAAGTGACCCCAGTGAGGGATTTCACTGTGCAGCCCCAGAGAGGAGACATCTGCTTGTTGGCTTTTGTGAGATTTTTAATAATTAACGCTTTGAAAATTCTAAAGATCCTTAAATGCTAAGCACAGAGGTAGGAGATGGCTTCCTTCACCTACCTACGCCTAATGGTGTCTCCGTTGGGATCTCACAGCAGTGCCCGTGGTCGTGGTTTTGCTCTCGTGTTTGCTCCTTGAACCCTCCCTGGCTGCAGTCCAGAGGGTTTGGGGGTCCCTGCCCTGTGTAACTCTGCCCTTTCCCCAGGTGAAGCGGTGGGGAAGAGCAGCGTGGTCCCCTTGCCCTACGAGCGGTTCCTGAAAGAGCCGGGACTGCTGGCGGTGGCCGGCTTGCCCGAGGGGATCAGCTTCAAGAAACCCATGGAGTACGACGTGAAGTCCCTGATGGCCATTTTAGAGCACAGCCACAGCATCCGCTTCAGGCTAAAAAGGTAATTTCAGGGATCCCGGCGGGGCTGGAGGGGGACGAATCCTTGGTGTTTTAGGCCCTGTAACACCGGTGTGTGCTGGGGCTGCTGCTGAGCACAGCCGTGCCCTCGCTGTGGGAGGACCCTGCCAGAATTTTAGCTGCAGTACACTAGGTGCTTCCTTGTCTCCAAAGAGGTTTCCAATGTCAATGTTTCAGGCTCCTCCCTAAGTGTTTTTACACCAGCTGATAAGGGAGGCTGGGGACAGTGGCGGGGCCAAGTCCCCTGGCTGTTGTGGCCGCATTGTCACGAGGGGCCTGTTGGTTTGGGATGCGTTTCCTCTGAGCTCGCCTGAGTTGAAGCACCTTGGATCAATTCAGAGAAATGCTGAGCACTTGCAAATACCTCCTTTGAAGGCTCAGCACTTCTGGAAAATCAGGCTGAGATAGCTAAAAGTAGGACACGCAGAATTTGAGCTGTTTGTGTAACCGTGGCTGCCTGTCTCGTGTGAGGCATGTGTGCTTCCTTGCTATGAAATGCATCCTTGGGCTGCCTGAGGTCCCAGGGGAGCGTGCCGTGAGTCCTTGGTGCTGAGAAGGGCAATACAGTGGGTTGGTGACAGTCCCACAAATTGTTTTACTCCTTAAATGCACCAGGCTATGGAGCTAGACAGCTTTGCCGGAGCTGTAAACATTTTGAACTACCATAAGACTGCCCTGCTCTACTTAAAGAAGAAGGAAATGATGCAGGTGCCTGAGGACACTGTAGAAGGCGAGGTGGCTGCCTTAATTTTTGAAACAATGAGTAAAAAGGAGCCAGGCAGCCCTCAGTGTACACCTCAGGGTGTCCCCTCCTGGGCATGGCCCGTCTGAAGGCTTTCCTGTCCCCTTCCACATCTCTGCTCATCCAGCTTATTTACTGTACTCTTGTCTGCCCTTACCATTAACAGATGATGTGGGCAACTCCCAAAGCCTCTGTCCCCACAGTTTGGAGCTCTGCACACCCCATCTTTCTCTGAGCACCCTTGCTTTGAGCAGTTTGCCCCTTTCCAGGCGCTGGGTGTTGGTGGCAGGAGCAGGACAGCAGCTCCTGGCACACATAGGCCGCGGTGCTGAGCACCCAGGTCACCATGGACCCGAAGGAACCTGTTTTTTCCTCTTCTTCTCCTTTTTTTTTCCCTTCAGGCCGGCGGACGAGCCCAGCAGAGAGCCGAACCCTAGCGTAGACTTGACTTGTACCTCCCTCGCTCCCAAGGGCAGCCGGGACGCTGGTGCCAACGGCCACATGGCCAAAGCCTCCGGGCAGGACGCTCCCTCCGCCGTAGCCGTGACCAATTT
Source organism: Netta rufina (assembly GCF_964035555.1). NCBI lineage: Eukaryota > Metazoa > Chordata > Aves > Anseriformes > Anatidae > Netta > Netta rufina. Next base: position 3,808,199 of record NC_140145.1, on the reverse strand, counting down.
CTTATACGGTGTCTCGCTGCCTACGCAGATTGCCGTGGACCTAAAGCAAGAGGTGTCCTCCGGTCTGCACGGGGCGACCGCGGCCAGCGAGGCGCTGCTGCCCAGGCCCTCAGGAGAGCTGAAGGTGCCTTCCTCACAGGAGTACAGCGACTGCTGTGGTAATAGCCTCGAGTTTGCTCGCAGACGAGGGCCTGGTGCGAAGCCCCACAGAGCTGAAAGGGGAAAGATGTTGTTTTTTTTTGGGGGGGGGCTGGGTTGGGCTGAAAAGCGGCCTGCTGAAACCTGTGGGGTGTGTGGGGCCGGCAGGGTGTGACTGGAGGTTGGACCCCAGGCTGTGGCAGCACAAATTGGTAATAAAATTGGCCCTGGTGCTCACACAGCCCTTGCAGAGATGAGGAAGCCCCCGTGGCACTGTCCCAGCCCTTCTCTGGGTTCCCTCTCTGGGTTTGGGGGGGACACGGTGTGGCCAGGACCCCATGGGGTGGTGAAGGGCAGGGCGGGTGAAGGAGAGCTGGTGTGGTGAGGGACATGGCACAGCTGCCCAGCCGCGGGCCGCTGTCACTGGTGGGGACACCTAGGAGCTTGTTGAGGTGCCCAAAGCATCGTTCGGGCTCTTATCAGCCCTTTCTCATCTTCCCTCATGTCCAGGACAGAAATCGGCCGTCTCTGGGGGCCCTCTCATCCAGAATGTGCACTCGTCCAAGCGCATCCTCTTCTCCATCGTCCACGACAAGACAGGTCTGTGTCCCACCTCGGAAGCAGCCACTGGGCACCTCTTTGGGAAAGGTTCCCCCACCCGGCCATAAATAGTCTCCATCTGTCCCCGTGGTCTGCAGGGACCCTGCAGTGCCACCACAGATGGCAGGGAAATCCTAGCCCCATGTTGTGCATGGGGAGCCGGGGCACGGCTCGGGTGAGGCTCTTTGCCCAAGCTGCCAAGGGCAAACAGGCGCCGAAAGCTTTGCATGGTTTCAAAACAACTGGAACCTGCTCACCCCGGCCTGACTCTGCTGCAGTGCCCAAGGCAGGATCAGTGCGAGGAGGAGACTGCCACTTCCCTACCTCAACCCCACCCCAAGGACGTGCAGCCTAGAAATGCTGACGTGTTTACGCCAAAACCCTCGCCTCTGTGCTTAAAAAAAAAAAAAAAAAAAAAAAGGGTGGGAAAGTTGGGAAAGAGAAGGCATGAAAAAGCTCCTTTGTGAAATCGCTGTGCCTTTCAAAGGTTTGTTTCAGGTAGAGCTTGCTCTATCCCGGAGGGTCTTTCATTTCAGGGTTGAGATGTTTTATGGGGTCATTTCTCAGGAATCTGTTTTGCACATGCACAGCTGCAGAGGAGCTTGCTTGAGGCTGGGGATGGGGAAGCCCAGACCTTATCTGCCAGCCTGGCAGAAGCCGCTCAGGAAGGGGGAAATAATTATTTTTAAAGCAACAAAGTCTTGTTCCTGGTTCTCAACACTTCGCGCGAGAAAAGTGCATCTGCTGTGTATGAACCATATGGAAGTTCCTTATTTCTTATATTTTGTTTTGATAGATAAGTGGGACAGTTTTATAAAAGAAACTGAAGATATCAACACCCTTAGGGAGTGCGTGCAAATTCTGTTTAACAGCAGATATGGTGAGTAGGAGTTAATATCCCATTATGCATCTGCAGCTCTTGTGGTTTGCATATCATTATATAGCAATCATTTTTGTTCCCTAACACAGCAGCAGGAGCCATATGCTAGAGCTCCCTTCTCTTCTTAACACATTTAGCCCAGCAGCTCCCAGTCTGGGTGTCTGTTGAAGGTTATGTCAATATTTCCATTTGGAGTCCCTCCGTCGAGGAATTTATAACTTGGACGTAAAACAGCCTGGCCTGGAGCGTGGCACGGCCAGGTCAGCGCCCGCTGGCACTGCGGGTGAGGGGGAGTGGTCGCACGCAGCCGTTTTAAATTAATGTGGCAGGAAAAAAAAAAAAAGGCAGATCATTGCTGTTGCTGCTTTTTGTCCGCTCGCAGAGCTTACGAGCATCTTTGGCACTGCCCTCGCCACGGGCAGCACTTTCAGGTTAGGTCCCTGGAGGTTTGGGCTTGGGAAATGGCTCGCAAATGGGCTGACGGGCTGGGGCTTGTTGCCTGTGACATCCTCATCAGGCCGTATAGCTGGGGTTTTATGTGAGCTGTGTGACTGATAACCTATATATGAGCTGTGTGACTCGCGAGCTGTACTGCTCAGCGACCTGCTGTGGGCCAAGCAAGAGATAAGAGAACAGGAGGCACACGCTCTGCTTTTCACACCAGCTTGAGTTCAAGCCCTTTCACCTTCATTTCATCATTCGCAAAAGAAAACGTGCACTGCAGTGAGAGCCATGCGTTCACCTTTCAGCCGAAGCCTTGGGGTTAGACCACATGGTCCCCGTCCCATATCGGAAGATCGCGTGCGACCCCGAGGCGGTGGAAATCATCGGCATCCCTGACAAAATCCCCTTCAAAAGGCCTTGCACCTACGGCGTCCCCAAACTCAAGCGGATCCTGGAGGAGAGGCACAACATCCACTTTGTCATCAAGAGGTGGGTGGCGAGGCGGGTCACGTCCTCCCTCCACGGGAGCTGCTGCCTGTCGGGAGTGGGCTGCTCTCCGTGCAGTCCCCTGGCATTAGCTCAGCACCGATGTGCTCCACGCTAACAGGGTAATTACAGCACATTTGGCTCGCGTTTTGGCTCGCTCACAGCACATTTGGCTGGTTGGGTGCCTTGGGAGTGCTCCGTGGGGACACAGCCATCCCCCCGACAGGGGGCTGCATGTGCCTCGAGGGGACCGGGAATTTAAGCTCTGTTCCCTCTATGCTCAGAGGGATTGCTTTTACACCCAAAACTCATTTTAATCTTCTTTATGGAAAAGTGTTAAACAGCTATTGGACAGAGTTTCCCTCCCCCACTGCCTCTTCCAATTTCCATCCCTTTCCCTTTCTTTGAGCATGCCACGGGCTGTCTGTAGCACCATCACCCAGTCACCCTGTTGTAAGCCCGTTCGGACATTGCTGGTGCCTCTCTGAGCATTCGGGTGATTCATTATTCTGAGGTGCTCCTTTGTGGACGTCCCATGTACACAACAACATGGATGTATCACATACGGGCAGGGTGCTGGGTCCTGGTCACTTTTTTTCTGCTGGAGTAGGAGGATTGGAAGCTTCTGCTTTGGTCCCGTCATCTTCTGGTAAAGCCAGCCTGTAGCAGCCTCATTTAATAAGTTAATTGAATGAAGAGAATGACTTATATGCAGATTTGAAGGTGCTTCAGTTAAAAAGCGTACAGTGTGAGATTGCTTGGTTGCACAGCAATCTGAAAGGCTTTTTTTAGGGAATAAATAAATTGACTATTTTGACTCGCTTTAATGCTGCTCATAAATAAAACCTAAAAGTCAGTCATTAGAAGCACCTATTTCTAATCCTTTTTTTTTCCCTTCCCTTCTAGGATGTTCGACGAGAGAATTTTCACAGGTATGTTCTCTGTGCCTTTGGATTTTATTGCCTGCAAATTGAAAGATTATCCAGGGGAGCAGAGTTGAAGTAACATCATCTGTAAACAGCAATAGTGCAGGGCTCGCTGTTGTGCTTGGTGAGGAAAAGCCCAGGCTGCGTGCCGTGCCCGGGGGCGATGCGATTGCCTTTGCCCATGACCAGAGCACTGTGCACCCCCAGACAGTGGCTTGAAGTGGGGAATACCCGGGGCACGAGGCTGGGTTGCTCCCTGCACCCAACTGAGCTTCAGCTGCAGGCAGCACGTGACGTGTTTCTGTGCTTTTGTGAGGGAGAAAAATCACTGCTGGGTTCCTCGTTGGTAAATTATCCTCTTTCTTTTGTCTGGAAGGTGCTAGCACCATCCAGTCGCCGACTGGTTTTAGAAGAAAAACGCCAAAAATCAATCTGATCAGTCACAAAACCCTGGGGGGATTCTTCTGCTTTCTTTTCCCCACGTTTAATCCTGCTCGCTGGAGATGGAGCAGCCACGTTAAGTGCTCCTCGTCACATCAGGGCAGGTGTTGGGGAGCTCCCAGCTCCCTCTCAGGGCAGAGAGGAGCTGGCTCCAGCGGCTGCCACATCCCAGCCTGGAAATTAGGGAAGGTGCTGCAGGAACGGCACCGAGCGCTCCGGGTTAATCGCCCAGCCCTGCTCCCAGGTGTCCTGGGCTGGGCTTGCAAGTAAAGACGTGTTTGGGGTTTTCCTTTCTTTCCGCGTGCTGGCAGCATCCCAGCCACCACCTGACATCTCCACGGGATGGATTAACCCCTGTGGCACCACGACAGCACCCCAGGGGTGCTCACAGAGGGAAATCCCAGCAGAGCCTGGAGGAGGTCCCACCTCCACGGGTGGTTTCTCTATCTCCAGTCCCATTCATGATTTTCTTTGCTCAAGAAAATGATTTTTAAACCCTCGCCCACCCCTAAAGGATGGAGCTCCGAATCGCTTCTTGGACGCTTGGATTTTCCTTGCAAATCCATCAGTTTGCCTGATGTCTTGGGGGAGGCATCGCGCGCAGCCTCACACGGGGGTGATGGAGCAGCTCCTCCCTGCCCACGCTCGAGAGCTGCTGCTGGAAAGCTCCGTGCTGGGAGCTCGGGGTCACTTGGCAGGGAGGTGCAAGTGGAAATGAGGAGACTGGGAAGCAGATCCAGCACGGCTGGGGCGGGTGGCAGCCCCCCTCTTCCCTGCCCGCTCCCTGCAGGGCTACCAGAAGCAAAACACATTAAACCTGTCTTTCTGCGATTCGTGTCAGCACTTCTGACTGTGCAAAAAAAAGCATCTGCTGAGTCAGGAGGTGCCATTTTTGCAAAGACACTTTTTCAGCACAGAGCTGTATTTTAACTTGCCGACTATAAAGCATCCCAAAGCTTCCCCATACAGTTTTACTCACCCTTTAATTAAAATACCCACCACTGCTAGGAAACCTATTTTTGCTGCTCCCCTGGGTAGTAGCTTAAGGCAGGCTTCATTGCTGCAAGAACAAGATTTGGTCCATAGAAAGCACAAATTAAAAGGAGCCTTTTGGACTGTCGGTAGATAAATAGTGTCTTTATGGCTCTATATTGCTGCTGGTCCTATTGCCGGAGCCCTGCCCTCCCATGCAGGCTGGATCCTAAAGGAAAAAGGCTTCATTTTCCCAGCGACAGGATGTGTTTTGGAAGGGTGGGGATGTCGGGATGGTGCTTTGGGACCAGCCAAGAGCCTTTTGCAGCTATTTAACAAGACACCTACAAGATTTCTGCAGCCTGGCGGCATAATTTCATTCCCTCCTTCCCCCAGCACTAATCCTTCAGCTCTTCCTTCACCTTCCCTGCCTGATTTTCATTTCCTACCCTGTCATCAGATCACTCGTTTCATCTCCAAGGTCATTGCTGAGGCTTCGTTTCAGCTCCTTTCAGGCTGCTGAGGGACACGGAAGGGAAAGGGGAGGTTTTGCAGGGTGACCCGATCCTTGTGCCCCCCTTTCTCCCGAGCTGCTTCCCAGTCCCAGCAGCCAGCCCCTTCGGGTGGTGCTCAGCAAGGTTCCCCCGCACACACCGAGTTTTGCAGGGGTTTAATCAAGAGCCGTGCTATTATTTTGACATGTAAGCCCAATTAAATCTATGCCTTTCTCTCTGCAAACAGACAGCTCTTGAAAACCTGTCCCTCGTCCTGATTTTAGCTCTGGGACTAGAGAGGGGGCACATGGAGGTGGAAGAGCTGTGTTGCTGCATGTTTACCTTTCAGGTTGCTAAATCTGGTTGCTAATTCTGGTTTTGTTTTTAATTCCAAACCCGCCCTGCGCACCCGGCACCAGGAAGTAAATTTACCAAAGACCCAACCAAGCTGGAGCCCTCCAGCCCCCCCGGGGAGATCTCCCCCGAGCCGCACCGCGGGGCCGTGCTGGACCTGGCGGGGACGTCGCAGGCTGGCAGCAGGTAAGTGGCATTTCGGTGTGCCTGTGCCAAAACGGTGAAGTTTGGAGTCACTGTTTTTGTAGAAAAGTGGTGAAATGGGTGCCGTGCCCGGGCAGGCTGGCATTATCTGCAGCAGCGATCTCAAGTGTTAAAGCATGGCCTAAGGATCCACCCTCAGCCAGCACCATAACAAACCATCCTGCTAATTAGGTGTTATTTGTTTATAAAGCTCACCAGGAGACTAATAGCGGATTAACCAACGCTTAATAAAGGTGGGGTTGCAGAGTTCAGCAGGTCACTAGGGTTTTTGTGTCTCTGCCTCTGGCACGACTGGCAACCGGCTGTGCCACAAGCCCCACGGGTCCATAATGTGCCCGCAGCACCTACAGAGCGTGTGGCTCTGCTCCCCAGGCCGTGCTGGGGGATCGGGCAGATGTTATTCTCTGTGTAGCCCCCGTTCCCTTCAATTTTGCTTCACCTGACCCGCAGCAACAACACTAGCCCCAGCGTTTACCTCCAAGCCAAGTTTCCTGGGGTGCCTTCCTGCACATCCGTGCGGGTGCTGCCAGCTGCAGGGGGTTAGGAGGGAGGTGCAGGAGCTCCCCATGAGCCCTGCACAAGGTCTCGCTGCACATCAGCCCTTTTTGGCCACGGCTGCTGGACCACGTTTGAGTTTTGCCAAAGGAGATGGTTCCACAGGTGAGCAGATTCACTGCGGATGGTTGCAGAGAGGCAGAGCCAGCTGTAGGCATCTGCGAAGAGCACTGGCTGGGCTGGCTCGCTTGGCCCAGGTGTGGTTGGTGTACTGGCTGGTATTGGACACGGATTGATGTGATCAGTGCTAGCCCCAAAGGAGAGCATCCCCAGAGGCTGCCCCCATGCTCGGGGGGCAGCTCGTGGCTGCTGTGCCAGAGGGGGGCTGGCTGAGTCAGGCCCCGCTGGCGTCAGCGCAGAGCTGGAACACGGTGATTCATCTCCTCCCGAGGCAGGAATTGAAAGCTGGTTAGAGGAATCACACCCAAGTGCCCGTTTCTCCCCCCAGAAGCCGTGCAGGGTCTCCAGGTGAGAGCCTGCATTACAGCAGGGGAAACCAGGCTGGCCTGAATCCAGGCACTTCACTGGTGGTTCAGGGTGCCTGTGGCAAAGGGGGAATTAAACTCAGATCTCCAAGATCCTGCACAAGGGCTTGGCCACAAAGCCATTTTTCAGCTAGCTCTTGCTTGCTCTCCACACCTTGCGGAACGGCCCCGTGGCTGGAAGCATTTAGACTTGGAGAGCAGCAGAGTGTCACAGGGGTGTCAGGGAAAAGGGATGCTGCAAATATCGCTGCTCCCCAAGCACGCTGCAGGGCTGAAGGCTGGCCCGAGGCTTCTCATTTTTCTCTTAATTTGTTAACATTTGCAATTAGGACACTTTTAATTTTTGCCACAGAAGATTTCACCGCGCTGATAAATTGGTGTGACTGAAAACAAGCGGGCAGACAGACAGGGGCTGAGGGGTGCAGAGCTGGTTTCTGCAAAGCAGCAGGTGGGAAACCAGCTGCTGCATCTCTGCGGGAGCATCCCCGGTGCTGCACCAGCCCCGTCTCAGCTGCCGTGCTCCAGCTGGGACCAGGCAGGGGTTGTGTGGTGCAGTAAAAACGCTTCAGAAGACTCTGTGGAAGAAAAATGGGCTTTGTAGGGGCAGTTCATGCTCAGCCAGGTTTGGATGGCACTTCCCGTGGTGTTGCTGGGATGCGGAGCTGGGCTGGGCTGGCCTCATCCCACTGCTAAAACTCAGGCACCACCTGGAGATCATCCTGGGGTCCCTTTTGAATCTATCAGACCTGTCCTGGTTGTGCACACGTGTGTGCATCATTCCTGATTTACGCTGTGTGCGTGCACACTGAATCAGGCCACGTTCCCCAGTTTCCATGTTTGTGGTTAAATTTAGGTACAATGGGAGCTGTGAATTCCTGCGGTGCTGGTGGTGCGAAATGGGCTTTGCTCTCCCGCAGGTAGAAATTAAATCTCCAATGCATTGATCACACAGACCTGCAGGGAAAAAAAAAATACGTGTGCTTGAAAGACACTCAAATCCTGCTTTGTCCTTCCTGCAAATGAGGAGAGCTCAGTTCCCTGCTCGGAGCACAGCATTTCCATACCTGTGGTCCACCCAGGTCAGAGTCCAGGTCCTGGGCAGTGCCAGACACCACAGGGTAACACACCCCTCCTAAAGACATCCTCCTAAATTTCCCTAGTGAAAGCTTGACTTTGACCTGAGCTGGAGAAGTTTAACCCCCTTCCCAAAGCTCCAGTTTGATCTATGTTGTAGACAAGCCATCCTTTCTTACCCATTTAAGATCTGTCCTTACAGCAAGAGCAAGGAGAATATTTCAAGAGCTCTCCTGGATCCCTTCACATTTCCCATGCTTTGACGCTGTTGAGTGGATTTAATCGAGTGAGGAGTGCTTTTGAAAATCCCCCCTGAGCCAACAGGGATGTGAAGCCTGCTCGGGAGGGTTTCCCTTCCCTCCGAGGACCAGCATGACGGAGGACGGTGTTCTCCAGTGCCTTTCCTCATGTGCTTTACTGCCAAAGTGCCATGCTTGTTCTTGTTTAAGAAAGACAGGAAGAAAATCCGTCCTGAGAATGCAAAGTGATCTAATTTGGATGCCGAACACCTTGCATAAATTTCTAAGCGTGCGGAGTTAACTGTAGACACAAGTTTGGGATAGTGCCCAGTATCCAGGGGAGAAAGGCTTTGGGCAGAATAAATATTTACCAAATCAATTGACTTTTTTCTTCTCTCCCTGTTTGCTTTTGCTCCATGAGTAACCACATTGTAATGAGGCTTTGTGCACTGCTCTCTGCCGTGATGGGATGGGGTCTGTGAGGTTTGGGGCTGTTGTTAAACCCCCTCCCTCCGGGATGGGTCCAGCACACACACGTGGCTTTAACCTTTCCCTCTGATTGCTTCATTACTACCCCTCTTGTCTGCCTCTCCTTTCCAGGTCGGAGAAATGCAGTGTTTCTGAAAGCTGTGAACCAGGTGAGGAAAAAATCATTTTCTCTTGCAAAATGGTGCTGGTTTGGAGTGGAATTTTGGTGGAAAGCCACTGGAGAAGTTGGCTGTGAAGTACCTTTGAAGTGTGGCCTCAGTTACACAGTTTCCCCACGGGGCACTCCTGTCGGGGTTTTATCCCCGTCTGATAGATGCAGTTATGGAGGTTCTTACCCTGTGACCCTCCAATTAGATCCAAAAAGCACATAAACTGAAATATCAAGACTTCAGCACGTGCTTAAAAATGATGCTAAGTGAAGTCTTTCATCTCCAAGTTCCTTTCCACGTGAAAGCTGCCAGGGCTGGGTCACTGGACGTCAGCTGAGCGGCAGCAACCAGCTCTGTCCGTGCTCTGACCACTGCCAATGAGAAGGAAACATTTTCCCCAGGCTCAAACGAATTCCCCAGGATTTTTCCCTGGTATGAGGTTGCTGCACTGCTGCCTGATTCACTCGGGGGCTTGGACCCATGTAAATGCCACCAGATAGGCAAAGCCACTCTGAGTGAATTAGGAACGTGTAGGTTCAACTTAGCAGCATGGCTTAGTGGTGGGCTTGTCAGGACGAGGTTAAAGGTTGGGCTGGATGATCTCAGAGCTCTTTTCCAACCTGAATGATTCTGTGATTGTACTCTGGTGATTGTCTTTGGTTGTCTTTGCCCCTTAGGTACCTCAGGAGAGCTGGGTGGGATCAGGCAGATCAAAATCGAGCCGGACGAGCTGGACATCATTCAGATCACTGTTCCAGGTAGGCGCTGGGGTCCTCTTCACAGGGAGTGCTGCATCGCGGTGTCTCAGAGTTTTGCTTGGAGAAGATCCACATTGGGGCATCTCCCCGTGCAGGCTCTCCGCCTGGACGCTTGCACTGTTGGTTCTTCACTGAAAGTCATTTTAAGGGGCGTATCAGGAATCAGCTGGGTTTGCTGCTTTCCTTCGGGCATGGGCTTGGAAGATGCCAGGTATTGAGTGTGGGACCCTTGCGACAAGGCACTACATTTAGAGTGACAGCCTGATGAGGATGAGATTGTAAGAACAAGCTTCATTTTAAGCGCATGCTGAAAATGTGCTGGATATGGCAACACTGGTGTGTTTCCCTGCATTTCTTCCTAGGAGGGGTCGGTGGTGATAGATGGGGACAGAGTTGGGGACAGAGATGCAGCAGCTGCTGCTGGAGGGCAGCTGGGAGCCAGCTTCCCCAGGAACATCCATTTCTAGAACAGTTACCTGACCTGGGTAGCGCCCCGAATGGTAGGGCGATGCTTAGGGCTTAAGGAGTGGATAGGTAGCACTTTGCATTTTCAGTGTGCTTTACAAACATTAATTAATAATCTCACCAGAATTAGGGCAGCAACACGACTCCCAGCGTGCCTGAGTGCGAGCGATGCTGGCGGCAGCAGTGATGCTGATCCTCGTTGCACCCAAATTGCTGCAATCTCCATTGCACCCCAAGGCACTGGTCCATGTTCTGGGAGTCGCTCCAGGATTATCGCAGAAAGGATTTAACATATGGTTACTACAGGGGATGGAGAAAGGAGCGAGGGCTAGCGGTAGATCAAACGTTTTCATTTTCAACTTGGCAGCTCGTGGAAGAGAAGAAAGTTAAATGCGTGGTGAGCTGGCAGTGCGGGGGAGGAGGAGGTGTTATCACTTCTCCAGAGCCAGGTAGATCACACTTGAAGTCTGGAGTCCACTTTTTATTGCCTTATTTGAAGGTACAGTTCAATCAGAGGGAGTACAGCTTAGGGCAATGGAGATGATTAATAGAAAAGAGGTGCTCATGTACAAGGAGAAATTGATGAAATTTGGATTATTTATCCTGTGAGGAGAAGATTAAGAAGTGACCTGATTGAAGTATTTAAACTAGCTAAAGGTTTATTTAAAGCTAAATTTGGATAGCTCTTTGAGGGCATCGGAGAGTCCGGCATTAGGGGATACAGGTTTAAATTAAGAGGGCATACACATGTATGTGTAAGGGAGACTTCAGGAGGTGGCATTTCAGGGAGGAAGGCAGCTTTAGTGGAATGGTCTTCCCAAGGTGAAGTTGTTCCAAGCAGCATTAACTTTTTAAGCTAGAACTGAGTGTCCGGATGGAGTTAAGCCAATTAAATCATTCTGAACCCATTTTGCTCTTCACCTTCTGCAAAAGTTAGGAAGAAACTTTTGCTCTTTCCCCTTGGTCTGAGAGGTTGGGTGCATTTTGGGGATGCTGTAGGCCACAGCGCATGGGGATCCCACCTAGACCGGGGGTGCCCTTAGTGCAGCCCCTGCTGATGGGCCAACCCCTTCTGAAAAAAAAAGAAGTTTTTGGGGTTGGTGCCCCTCTCCTTGAAACAAAAGCTGCCCGTGGTGTGTTGTCCACAGACCGATCACCCACTTCGGATGAGATGCACGACCCGGTGACCACGCACATGGCCTCGGAGGAGTCGAGCTACATCCTAGATGCAGTAGCAGGTGAGGGAAATGGCACGGCCGGGAGCCTGCATGTCCCATCCAGTGCACGGCAATTCATGCTTGTATCAGAAATGAGTAAATGCGAGCCAAGGTGATGGGGTCAGGACCCTCTTCCAGAGTCATGGTCTCAGTTAGGCTGGCTGGGAGCTCTGGTAGACAGGGGATGCGTGTTGGGTGCTGCCATGGCACGAGCCAGGGTCCCAGGGGACACTGTGACACTGCCAGCCCAAGCCTGTGCTTGGGCAGGGGCTCAGTGAGAGGTGTGGGGTTTGTTGGGTGATGGAGGGGGACCTGGAAGGCTCCTGCTCGTATCTGGTCTGGCTTTGCTGGTGCTGGCTGCTGCTCACCCTCCTCTTCCTCAGCAGGGACCGAGAAGGGGCCCGGTGAGGAGTCACGACACGAGGAGAAGCAGATGGAGGGATCAGGTGAGGTTCTGATGAACATCTCCAATCATTGCAAGGTTTGGGAGGTTTTGCCAGACACGGATGTATTTCGCTGGGCTGCCTACAGCATCTGCAAAGCATCCAGCCCCCAGAAAGCTCCATGCAGAAGGGCACCCCTGTATTTTGGGGTGAAATGCTCAGACAATGTGTGCTGGTGGCTGGAGCAGATCCCACCAGCACCACCTCCATGCACGAGCAGGAGGTCTCTGCCCTCCCTCTCACACTGGTAGCATATTTTGCCCAGACTTACATTTTCCCTATCTTTTCCTCCTTGCTGCTGTGCAGCAGGGAGCTTGGTGCTGCGTCCCTGCCCTTCCTCGCTCAGGAGGTTCAGAGGCAGCTGCCACAGGACCAGCTCTGACTTTGGGGGCAGGACGAGCTCACGAGGGCTGCTCACCTTCGCTGCATGTTGCTTGCACTGGAGGCAGCAGATTTCTCAGAGCATCTCTTTTTTTTTGCAGATGGAATAGGGGACGTTTTAAGTCATTTGAGGAAACAAGTGGAAATTTTGTTCAACACGAGATACGGTGAGCTGGTCATCGACACGTGTGTGTAATGCCAAGTGCTGCCTGCGGCCGCGGGGAGCTCCTAATTGCTAAGAAATGTCACCTGCCATTTCCAAACCGGTTGCTGAGGAAAGGTGCAATCTAATTTGTTCATTTGCTGTCTGCCGGGCTTATGAACGCATCTGAAGTCTCCCTGGGCCTCGTTATTGCAGCTCTTCCCCTTGGCTTCCTCGATGCCTTTTTGCTGGCTGCAGCCCAGGAGTTGTGGCGGTGACCTTCAGCCTTCCTCCTGCAGAGGCGGGGGGCTGGCAGGGCTGCCCAGCACTCGTGTGAAATATCCGAGAGGGTTTTCCATCCTTCTGGGCTGTGTCGTGGCCAGGAGGGCTGGCTGGGTGCAGGGGCTGGCACTTGCATGCCCTGCCCTGGGGGCACGCACCAAGTATTCCGTACTCCCTCCTCCTCGCAAGGAAAGGCAAAGAGGTCTGCTGGGGAAGCACGCTGTAAAAAAATAACAAAAAGCAGGTTACTGCCTGCTTTCGGTGCCAAAGGATGCGTCTCCTAACTTAATTAAGTTCATCAGGGCATTCGGGGTGGCAGACAAAATATTGTACTTTACCTCCCACGACTTTTTCTAAAGGTTACGTAGCTCAGGAAAAATGCACGAGCTTACGTGCGCTCTGCGAGCTGGCAGAAAGGTTTCTGTGCTGCTGGGGACAGGAGGTGCAGCTCTGCCCGTGTGGCCCACCAAATGCCAGGGGCAGAGCTGTGAGAGCAGATAACCCCTCTCCTTGTGGGGCTGAGGGATGGCCGGGAGGTCTGGGCGTGGGGTCCCCGCTGCAAACACTTGCAGCTGCTTCAGGATGTGTTACTGAGCTGGTCACAAAAAAGCAGCAAACGCAAACAGAAATCCTGGGGGCTGCCTGGCTTCACGCCTTGACTCCCACCCACCTGCATCAGGCGGACAGCACGGCCCTACCAGCATAACCAGAAACGGCCCCAAAACCTCTCCAACGCCCCACTGATTATCGTGTCTCTGCTGCATTGACCCGACGGGGCAAACTAACGAGACGTGGTCCTCCCGCAGCGAAAGCCATAGGAATATCGGAGCCAGTCAAGGTCCCCTACTCCAAGTTCCTGATGTACCCCGAGGACCTGTTCGTCGTAGGCTTGCCGGAGGGCATCCTGCTGCGGCGCCCCAACTGCTTCGGGATTGCAAAGCTGAAGAAGATCCTGCAAGCGAGCAACAACATCCAGTTTGTCATTAAAAGGTGAGGCGAGCGGAGTGCCCATCCTGCGGGGAGGGTGCTGCAGCTCGGAGCTGTTGCTCCTGGGGAGCACACACACGTGCAGTGTCCTGGAGAGCACCCATCGCTTGGTCACCCTCAGTGAATTTGTTTGATTAGGAGCCATCAAATGATGTGGCAGTTCCCAAGGTGTCAGCGGTGTTGCTGTTGGTCTCTTCCTCTTCGTCTTTTATTTTAAAATTCACCTTTGCAAGGGTTTGGCCTTAGGAGCAGGGAGCACCCAAGGGTGCCAGGCATGGGGCAAGGAGGGGCTGGGCGCCCCAGAGGGTTTTCCTGCGTGCAGCGGCTCCAGCCAAGGTCCAGCTGTGCACATCTGCGTCCCAGAGGGGTGTTGGATGCTACAGGCATCAGGCAGATGCTGTCCTTGCCCTGAGGGGGTGTCACAGAAGCTGGGGGAGCTGTAAGAAGCCACTGGCAACACGCAGCAACGGCACCGGGAAAGAATCCAGCAGGGATGGATTTTTAAATGTCTTTAGGTATCTTTGAGGGTTTCTCACCCAAACAATGACAATTTTGTGTGCCAATTGTATGTTGCAAGCAGTTAGGCAGGCTTTTCCCATCCCCGAGATGCACGCAGGACCACATCTCATAAAAGTTTGTAGGCACTGATTTAAGCTGCTCAGCCAGCACGGGCTTAATCTTATCCCACGGAGTGTTACACGGGCTCGCTAAAGAGGCTGTCAGCATGAAAATTATTTCCGAAGTTCCCCTGCTGTACTGCAGGAGCTTTAAAATTGCATTAGCCAGATATGTTTAGTGGGTTTGCGGCTGGAGGAGCGTTATCCTCGGTGATGGATGGAGCAGTAAAACGCTGATGGCTTTGCTGGCTGGGGGCTCGCTCAACGCTGCGCCTGCTTCTTGCTCTTTTCCAGGCCAGAGCTGCTGGCAGAGGGCGTTAAGGAGATGGCGTCGGACAGCCCAGGAGCCAAAGGTAGGCTTCAAAGCACCGTTAAGGGCAGGGTACCAGAGGAACGGGGCCATTTCCCTGCTGCGCATCTCGTGCCGTCCCTCTCTACCTCATTTTTGGGCTGTGCAAGGCAGCCGTGGCGTTTGGCGCTGCCAAGCCCAGCCCTTGTGCATCCCCTCGGCGGTACCGCGGGTCCTAACCCTCTGTGTCCCCTGCCCCAGCTGCCGCCGAGAGGGACTGCAGTGACACGCTGCTGGACGACGCTGTGAAGAGGCAGGGCTTCCAAGGTGAGCCCCCAGAGGCCTTCGGGACGGGCCTGCACGTACGGGGGGGGCTTTGGGGAACGTCCCCTGGCCACCACAGAGCCCTTGTGGGCTGCGTGGAGGCAACAGAGGTGGAAAAGGAGCCACCGTGAGATTGTAGGGATTGAGGGGTTGGTAGAATCAAGGATGGGAGGGAGGAGTTTAGTGGGGACTGTTAGCGTTAGGTCAGAGGTTGGACTCGATGATCTTGAGGTCTCTTCCAACCTAGAAAATTCTGTGATTCTGTGAAAGGAAAGGAGACGGGGTGAGAGGCAGCAGGCAGGCTGGAGGGAGGATGCGCAGCCAGGGGCAGGTCCCGCAGGTCCACAGGAGAGCCTTGAAGTGCCCTGGGTGGTGCCCTAATTAAACAGCTTTGCTTATCTCGCCATCTGACCTTGCGAGACACATAATTAAGCCTTGTAAGATTCGGGGTTTGCCTTTTTTTGTGGCTTTTTCCACCCGGGTGATGTTTGTGCAAACACCGCTCCCACCACAGCACATCTCCAGCACGGGGCGCGTCTTTTTGGGGCAGCTCAAAAAATCAGGGGAAGGAGCAGCCACTGAGAGCCCCTGGCTTGTTATGGGCGAGCGCTGCCCCACTCGAGCAGTCCACAAAGAGGGATGGAGGCCTTTAAAGGGCTTCAGCTTTTCAGGCAGGGTTTTGAGTGTGCTTTATTTTAACGCTGCTAATTATCACAACTGAATCTTCGATTTCATGCAGCTTTTATTCTTAGCAAACAGGCAGGGGAAAAAAACATATTTCTGTTTAGATTATTTTTAAGGACTTTGAATGGCCTACTCCAGAGATTAGCTAATTGCGAGATAAGGACTTTCCTATAATTAGAAAATCGTATTACTTAAAAGTCACAGAGTGCCTTTTAATTTAACAGCAGAAGTCCATAATTGTTTCTTTATTTTACAGAAAATTATGATGCCAGGCTTTCCAGAATAGACATCGCTAACACACTGCGGGAACAAGTCCAGGACCTGTTCAATAAGAAATACGGTGAGGAATTGGGGTGGGAGTTGTTCTCATTCCCCTCTCCCCTCCCTGATTTTTTTGCCCCCATCCCTCCCTCTCTCCCCCCACCTCCTTGCTGGGTGCTTCCCTTTGTCTCCCCCTTCCCCTGCGGAGCAGCGGGCGTTTTGCTGGGTGCCCAAGGACCTGTTTCTGTTTCCCGGGGAGGGGAAGAAGTGCTCCCTGCCGCAGGCGCTGGCTGTGTGGGTGGCTCCCACATGGCACCCTTCGTGCCGTCCCTGGATGGGCTGTTCCATATTTTATCCCCCCTCCGTGCAGAACAGCGCTGGAGATTTCATGAGTGGAGCTGGAGAGATTTGTCTGAGTGCCTAGGGATGGGGGCGGAAGAGAATAAGGGGAGGGGGGGCATATAGCAAGTGCTTGGATGTGCAGGTACTGCTCTTCCCATCTTTTAGGCTCTTTTAGGGACACCTTCTTGGGCTCTGCAGGGTATCCCCATGCCCTGCCACCCAGCACCTGCTGTGTATCACACAAGGCAAGGCACTGCCTTTATCCCGTTTTCTGGATGGGGTGAGCCTCGCCCAGGTCCCCCAGGATCTGCTCTCCATCAGCCAGCAAGCCAGTGGGATTATTGCCAGGCAGCCCATGGGCTCAGCCCTACAGCCAGATGTCAGAGAGGGGACGTGGATGTGAAGTTATCTCCAAAGAATGTCCCCAAGCAAACACCGGGGTTTGAGGGGGACTGGGGATGGAGCCAGAGCCACGGTCAAGGTCACATCGCTGCCATCCTGCACGCTTACCTCTTGCTTCTCTTCCAGGTGAAGCCTTGGGGATCAAATACCCCGTACAAGTGCCATACAAGCGGATCAAAAGCAATCCGGGCTCGGTGATCATCGAGGGGCTGCCCCCCGGCATCCCCTTCCGCAAGCCCTGCACCTTTGGCTCCCAGAACCTGGAGCGGATATTGGCAGTGGCCGACAAAATCAAGTTCACAGTGACGAGGTACGGCCCCCAGGGCTGCCTGCACCCCGCGGGCAGGGGGAAAGCAGAGGGAGCTGCCACGGGGCTGCTGTGCCCCAACCTAAATGCACTGCGGGCTCCGCCAGCCCTCGTAAATGCAGCACAGACCTCCAGCCCCAAGACAGCAATTGGGCTGGCACTTAATGCTTTGGAGTGGGTCAGAAAATGGAGCCTCCTCCTGCTCCTTCCTCCTGCCTGCTGCCCAGGAAGGAGGTGGGAAGGGGCTGAGAGCGGCGCCGGCAGGGCTGCAGCCCCCAAAACGGCTCTGTGGGAGATTGCAGGGCACCGGGTGCATGGGCAGGGAAATCCCAAGCAGCTTTCCTAGGACTTGAGGTGGGAGAAAAGTGGATGGTGTTAGTGCTGGAGCGAGGGCAGAGAGACGGGCTCCTGCAGCAGGGGGATGGCTCCATGGGCAGGTTTTGCAGCCAAACTGGGGGGGCACCAGTGGGGAAGGGAAAGGCACTGGTGCAAATGGGTGGGGAAGGAGGTTCACGTGAATCCATCGCTCTTGTTGGGCCCTGCTGCGTGTCTTCATACCCACAAAGAGCGTGCTGCCCAGAGCCAGGAGCGTGAAATCTTTTGAAATCATTTGAAATCTTTTTTCCTTCTTTTTCACAGGCCTTTCCAAGGACTCATCCCCAAACCCGGTAAGAGATGATGCCTTTTTGCCTAAGCAACGCGTTGGCTCGGTGTTTATTGTTGGGCAGGGAGCTGCATGGTGTGAATGGGGCACTAATTTTATCGGCTGGGAGAAGGTTGTCGCCGACCTTGCTTTCCTGCGTTTCCCATTTCTTTATTTTGTGCTGTTATTTGCTGCCTCTGATGCTGTTCCCCTGACCGAGGCAGCTGGCCTCAGCTTCATGCAGTTGTACTGGCGCTGTTTCCTTGAAATGACAGCGTTTTTAAAGAGCTAATCTAGGGCAGGAGTCCAGGTTCTGCATTTCAGAAAGCACACGCTCCTAAAAGTAAACACCTCGCAATTAGCCGGGGGTTCACCAGCGAGGTGCTGGGGAGGGGGGAGAGCTGCGGGACCCCCAGCGGTCTGCAGCGGTCTGCAGCTCTGTGTCTCCCTCCTGGGCTCCCTGGAAAAGAGCTGCTGCTAGAAATGCAGTTAAAAACCTGTCTTTGTTTTAAATGTCTGTAATTACAGCCGGTGGAAGAGCACAGATGGGTGCAAAAACCGTTGTCGTCTTTATTGATGGCTTTCCATTTCCTTGGCCAGCCTCCACGGAGATGGCACAATTTAGGGAAGAAAAATATGACAGAGAGGAAAACATTTGTATGGCCTCATTGGGAGCTGCAGAGAGGTGGTAGACTCCAGAGACGGCTCCGACACGAGGAGATCTGTCTGCAAAACGGGGAGCAGGGGCTGCACGGCACAGCTCCCTGCCCGGCCACCTCCACAGAGAAGTCCCCTGAGACCTCCGCAGGCTTTGGGGCAGCCTCCTTATCTCCTTAGCAGCCTCCTTATCAGCCTCCTTATCTCGTGTCAGCCAGATCTTTGGCCGAGCCCTGGGCGAATGCCAGTTCAGCAGAACGTGGCTTTTCCGTGGGGTCGCAGGGACGTGGCACTGGGGCGAGCCGAGGGCGCAGCCGCTGCTCCTGCCCTTCCCGTCCCCTGCCGAGAGCTGCGGAGCTGCGTTAGGAGACACCGACCTGACACTAATCGCCCCGTTAACGAAGTAGCACATCAGAAGGCAAATATTTCAGCCTGCCAGCTGGCTTGGAAATGCAGCGTGATAGATAGAGATGTAGGAGAATTTGATTTTATTTTCCATGCACATTTTTTTTCCCTCCTTCTCCAGCTGAACGTGCGCACCACGGGTTTGCCCACGCTAGCACAAAATCAAAGACGTTTTATGCTGTGTATTGTCTTACCTAGAGGGCTCTGGAGGAGGTCACGGCATCCCTGCCCCCCCAAAAAATCCCCACTGACAGCAATTAACCTCTCTCCTGCTTTTCCATCGTCTCACACCTCGGTGGATGGTGGCCACGCAGTGGCACATCCCTCGCGTTTGCTTCGATCGCTTTTTATCTGCCTTAACAAAATTAATGATTTCAAAATAGCCATAGATCATAAAAAATTCAGATTTAAGAGAGGCTGTCATGTTCTTTTTGCCTCAATCTTTTGTAGTGAAGTCCTGCCACATGAAATTAAGACCAACAGAAGTGCATGCTTGGCATTAGAACAAAATCAATGAACATCTCTTTTATTTCGTGGAGGAGTGTTAAAATAAAAGCAAGGGCTACTCCCAAACGGGAGGGCACTGCAAAGGCACCTGAAGGTCAGAAAGCCCAGGAGATGACTTCATAGATAGAAGGGAGGTTACATTTTCATGGCTCATCTTGGCCAGAAATGATGTGGAAAGTGTACATTTTAAGGGAGGAAGGAAATTGAACATGAACTTTTTTTTTTTATAAAAAAAATCAATTTGGTGTGATTTTAGGTGCTTTTAAGGTGAATCAACAGCATTTTGTTTGCTTTAAGGAGGTTGTGCACCCTCTGCATGGCAAATAACCACCCAAATAACCGCAGGGCTGCAGGGGGGCGGGTTCTCTATTGCTTCTCTGATTTTAGGAGACCCATTTTTTTGAGTGCAACAGAACCAGATAAATGGCTTTAAATACAATGCGGGTGCCTGGCGCTCTTTGTCTCCAAATTATTTGTCATTTCTCTGCCACGGTGCTCTCTCCCTTACGGCTGTGGGGATGGGATCGGCTGATGCCTGCGTGCACAGAGGTGCCCAGCGGTGCTTTCTGAGAACGGGGCCATTTTTAGGGAAAAGCAAACCCCGAGGCGATGGGGAGCCGTGGGTGCTCCCCGGTGTCCACAGCAGGCCGGCATCTGTAGCACAGTCGTTCAGCACAGGTTTCCAGCTGCCTGTCAAGGCTCAGCAGTGCTCCTGGTGCTGCTGGCACAGCTGCCAGCACCTTACCCACGTGCTGCTCCCTGCAGTCAGCATCCCTGTCCCCGGGATGGTTTGAACCCCTCTGAAACCCAAACCAGGCACAGCACAGCCAGGGGGGCAGGGGTCCCACAGGGCTTTGTCCCCCCTGGCCTCCAGAGGCTGGCATTTTGTCTTCCAGTTCCTTTTCTCCCCGCTGCTGGTGTCTGCTCGGGGCAAAAGACCTTCCCAGCCCCTTTTTGACAGCATTCAAACAGGAGTGGGGGAGCAGGGGTGAAGCTCCAGTGCTACAAACACAGCACTTAGCCTTTCTTTTCGTCTTTCCTGAGGCACAGAGATACAAAACAGGCTTAATTTGAGCCTTTGAAAAAAAAAAATAAAAAAATCAGGCATAAGTAATCTTGCAAAAAAAAAATATCTTTCTGTATGTTAATTTTTATGTGCTTTGATTGAAAATGTACACCAGCTCCATCTGTCCTATTCCCTAAACTCCCCACCACCCTGATAGATTATTTCCCATACTCCAATTAATAAAGTAGGGCAGGCAGTGTTCTTTAATTAAAAAAAACACACATCCAGGCATCCTTTTTTTTTTTTTTTTTTTTTTTTTAATCACAAGAGCACAATCCTCCGCAAGACTTTGATGAGATGTGCCTCACGTTGGAAACTCCGAACCACAAAAAAAAAATGAGAGAGAAAAGCTCTTGGATCCAGCAGGAACCAGGGCAAAACGTGGCTCACTCCATCCCCACAGCTCCCAGGCATCCCCACGTCCCTCAGCCCCATTTTTAAGCCCTGTGAGAGCCTCCAGGTTGTTGTCCCTTCTGCTCTGCCTGCCTTTATCCAGGATGAATTATTTCTTGCTTTACCATTAAGCTGGTCAGCATTGTTAGTCTGAAGGTGGAACATGGAGCAGATGATGGTGTAAATGGCTGTGTGGCTTCCAGGCCTGTTTTAAGCACTTCTGTGGTTGGGATCCCAGATCTTTGCGTTTTTGTTGTTGATTTTTTTGCCTCCTTTTCCCTTCCACGTGGTGCACTCAGCATCCTCGCGTGGAAGGCAGTGCCATTGCCAAGCCAATCCCAGCCTTGCAGTTGCTTTGCTTTGCTCCCACTCCCCACAGCCTCATGTCCTGCTGTGGTCTTCAGAGACCCCAAAACCCCTTTTTTTTTTGCATTTTGCAGGGCACTGGGCACTGCCGTGTCCTGGCGGTGCCGCGGCGCGTGCGCGCTCCGCACACGAGAGCAGCGGCCGTGACCCTGGTGGGTGGCTGAGCACACCTGGGTTACCAGGGCAAGAAATTCAATTATCTTCCTTAATCAGCCTGATTTAATAACAGCACCTTGACATCTTCACCTGAGGATGAAAACGTTTGGCTTTGTTTTATTTATTCCCAAAGAAATAACAATTAAAATATATTTCAATAGCTCCCAGACCTGCCTTCACCCCCTGCCCGTGCTCCAGCACCCCGACCCTGCTCCCCAGTGGGTTTCCCTTGCCCGTGCAGGCGTTCCCCAGCTGCATTTCTTCCTCTTTGTTCTACACATTCACCAAAATGCTTTGTGCAGGGACTGTTTCCCAGGACGTGCTGGAGCTGTTTGCTTTTCTGCCCCTCCTGGGAGGCGTGCTGTTGCTCCTCTCCGCTCAGCAAATTCGGCAGCGCCCCACTGCTCGCTCACCCCTTCCCCTGAGGTTCCTGTTTGCTGCCCCCCATGGGAATTGTGGCCCTGGCCCCTCGCCGGGGCTTTTCCCCAGCAGATTTGTTTCTTTTTGGTGCTGTTTCTATGAGCCAGAGGCG
Organism: Netta rufina; assembly: GCF_964035555.1. Classification (NCBI taxonomy): domain Eukaryota; kingdom Metazoa; phylum Chordata; class Aves; order Anseriformes; family Anatidae; genus Netta; species Netta rufina. The sequence continues at coordinate 3,786,643 of NC_140145.1, read as the reverse complement.
AGGCCAGCCTCCCCGCAGGGAGCCCTTTGCTCCGTTTTCCCCCGTAGCTGCAGAACTAACCCAACTCCCCTCCGCTTTCCGTCTGCTCCAACCTCAAATTTTCCCTCCGGTGACATTTGCCCACCCTCCCAAGTGTCCCCCAGGCTCTTTAGGGGCACAGCATAACCCCGTGGGATGCTCGGGGCCTTAGGCAGTTCCCAAAATCAGCCCTGGGCAGGTCAGCCACCGCCAGCTCTGTGCCACGAGGAGCCGGGACCAGAGCACCCTTAGTCGGGACAGCACCACCCTGGGTTTTGCTTTTGTTTGTGAACACAGAACCAAGCTGTAGCACTCATTGCTCTCTTTTTCTTTCTCTCTTTTTTTTTTTTTTTCTTCTTTTAACTTGCACTGTAGCCCCTAGACGGATAACGTCATTGGAAAAAGCGTACGCTGCCTTGAATGGTACGTAGCTCAGTTGGTGCATCGTAGATGGTAGCAGACAAGAAATGCACTTGCCTATTAATGTGGGAATGAAAATGCTTTCCAACCCCAAATTGCAGGTATTTTTTCCTCTCTGCTGTGTTTCCCTGTGACGCCCAGCCCGGCTGTGTGTGCCAGCCCCGTGTTGTGCTGTTGATGCTCTCTCCTCCGCGGGGCTGTGGCCATCGGTGCCAGCTCCGCTCGAGGCGCGCCGACCTGACAAGTCACGCTTAGCTCCTCCACGTGGCCCAGCAATTACGGTGTTAAAAGGTCCCCTGCCATTCGCAATGAGCACTTGCACAGATTGGGGGCTGGTTTTTGGGGGAGGGTTGGTTTGTTTTATGTTTTTCTTTGCTTTAATACACTGGGTGCTGGTGTGCAGTTGTGCAGGCTCCAAGGATTTAACGTCTCCGCTAACATAGGAGTAGAGGAGCCTGCCTGGTGCAGGGCCCGGTGTTTCTTTGGCAGGATTGGGCTTATTCCCATCCTCTGGGGTTGTGGCCATGTCTGGATGCTCACCGCGTGCTCCCACACGTTTCTAGTTGTGCTCTGAGAACACGCAGAGCTGGAGCTGCCCCTGTCTGCCTTAACCCCGGGTCACTGCGGAGCAGCCGCAGCAATGTTAGTGGGTCTGTGCCGGATTTACACTGGTGTCACTGAACTGCACCCTGAGAAGAGCTGGACGGTGAGGAGAGGTGTGTGGGGGTCCTCTGGAGGCTCAGGGCCAGATCCTGACAGCGGTCAGCACGCTGATCCCAAGCCCGGCGGCGTGCTCTATTGAAAGCAGTGGGATTGCCCCAAGGAGGGACAATCCCCTTGTGAGGGCAGCGGCTACCAGGCCGTGGGGATGTAATTTGGGCAGTGGTCACCTGCTGCTGGACATGCTGGAGCACCCGGGTGTTCAGATAACAGCGGGGTTCATTCATCACCCAGGTTTGGGGTGCGATGTCTTTGGGGTGCGGACACCCACGGTGCCCCATCAGCATCCCCAGCTCGTGCCTGGGCTCGGTGCAGGCGTAAGGGTGCCCCTGCTGAGTTAATTGCTAGAGGCAGGGAGTCCCGATCCGGTGATAAAACAGCAATAAGCACATGACAGATTTTTGGGGGGGTAAAAAAAAATAGTCAGCTGGCTACTTATTTAATTAAAAAAATAATAAATTGAATTGATAGCACAGACTTGAACCCAGCAGCATGCATAAACCCGCTTTTTGTTCAGGACTTAGCGCATCCTTGGTGGCTTTTGTCCCAAACCAAATGTCTAACATAAAGGTGGCTGAGATCTCTCTTGCCCAGGGGCGGTGGGGGCACCGAGGATGCAGGGGCAGGTCCCCGGGACGGAGCCTCCTCTCTGGCTTCTCTGTTACGCATGCTCAGTTCCAGCTTTTTCGTGGCATTGGCTTGTGTCCCCGGCTGGGAATTCGGGAGCGCTGCCCGTTGCACAAGGCAGAAAAAAAACAAAAAAACTTGGGATTGTGTTTCTGCCAGTTGGGTCTCCCGGGGCATTAGCGGAAAGGAAAGAGCTTCTGCATTTTTCAGTCTCAGAGGAAAATGAACCAAGTGAGAACAACGTCATTCTGATGTTTCTTTGTCTGCTACCATCTATACCCATGCGGGTGTGTGCGAACATCCCAGCAACTGAGCAGAAATGACAGGGAAGTCACAGAGGGAGCCCGCAGGGTTTGCCCCCGCCAGCCCCCCTGCAGCAGTGCCACGGCCTCAGGAGTGGCACGGCAAGCAGACGGCTTGTTTCTTGAAACCAGAGGGCCTTGGAGATGTTTGTGTTATTTTCTTCCATTTTACCTGTTTTTTGCTCCATCCCTTTCGAGCTCCTTTTGTTGCCGTTTCTGGATCTGAAGCACAACTTGGCCCAAAGGCTCCTTCGCAGAAACTTCTCCCCTTTGCTCCCAGCTCTGTCTGGGCACACAAAACCCCCTTTTTCAGGCTCAGCAGCTCGAGAAGAGGTTTTGCTGGGGCCGTGCCCTGGAGCAGCAGGGCACCGAGCTGTAAGGGTGGCAGCTTCGTCCCAGGACCCAGCCCTGCAGCAGCCGAAGCGTGGGGCTCCTGCTGCGAGTGGCGGTGCTGAGCGCCAGCCTCCAAATCCCCTCTCAGGGAGGCAGGGACCCACGTGAGGTTTTCCATATGTACATAACACAAAATTTCAAGCCACGTGATTGCTCAAAATCAAATAAAATAGCCCCGGACCGCAGGCAGAGGATGCTCGGGTCCTTTACAGCTGTGCCAAGGCTTGCAACATTCACCTTGGTATTTCAAATAACCACCCCTGGGCAAAATACCTGCCTTCAGCATGGCAAGCTTGGTTCCTGGAGGTGATGTCTCTGGGACTCCTGTATTTAAGGAGCTGAATTAAATTCCTGTGTAATGGTGCCCGTGCACATCCCAGCTCACTGCCGTCTGCTTTAGAGCAGCGGGGACCAGCTCAGTTCGGCTGGGAAGGCAGCGCCCACCCCTGCTCTGCCCAACTTGGGTGCCGTGGTCCTGCCTCGTGTCCCAGGGCTGGGGGGGTGAGGCACACAGAGAGGTGGAAAAGCTTCGTTTGGGCTGTCCTTTATGTCTGGGGGTGGGAAAGCATCGCAAGGAGCAGGTACCGCAGACGGTCACTCTTATCCTGGAGCCCCCCGAGGATGCTGAATAGCTGGGGAGAAGTGTCCTGGCACGGGCACGTCATTTAAAAGGAGAGAGCGGAGAAGAAACGGGTTGGCGTGATGAGGATAATTAAAAAAGCTAGTAAAGCCAAGCTGATTATATGGCGTATTATAAAACAATACTGTACTTAGGAGCCCGGCTATAAAAGCGCTATCTCATTCCTTGATATCACTTGTGGGAGCATTTGTGGCGCTCAGGGCCTGAGTCTCCATCGCTTTGCATATTTTGCAGTCATTTCCAGCACCGCAAAGTGGATGTAAAATGCTCTCAGCCATGGCAGCGCGTGGCAAATGCAGATTTGGCAGCATTTTATAGCTCCTGCACGCTGCTCTGAAAGGTGGCAGAAGGTGCAAGCGAGGAACGGCCGCGTCTGAGCTGTCCCCACGTGGCGGTGGGGTGGGCTTTCCAGGGGTCAGGAAGAAACGGGAGGTTTTATTCCCTGCCCTTTTTTGCTTTGCAGATGAGGACGACGCCAACAGGCTTGGAGAGAAGGTGATTCTCCGAGAGCAAGTGAAAGAGCTTTTCAATGAAAAATACGGTGAGTCTCCCATCTGCACACAGAGCAAGGCGAGTTTGTTTTTGCTGACAGCAGCCGTAGTTAAAATTAATTAGGCTGAAGGGCTCTATTTATAGGCCGAGCACACGGCAGCCTGCTGCAGCACAGGTTTCCTCCCGCTGCTCCGCGTTGCAGCCCGTCCCCGGGGACGCTCCCGCGCCTCGCTCCCGCAGGTGGGACCGTGACCTTCTTGGTGACAGCTCATCCTTGGAGCGGGGAGGGAGGAGGGCGAAACGCAGCCCGGGAGCTGGATTTGTTCAGGCTGCCATCAGCCTTCGATGCGTTTTTGATGCGTCCTGAGCTAGCGTGAGCCGTGGTGCGTGCCCACCCTGCGCCAGCCTGCTGGAGCTGCGGCAGAAAAGCAGGTCAGGAGGTGGAGGGAGATTTGCAAATGCCCTTTGTGGATTCCTTGTGCTGCCTGGAGAGCCCACCCATCCCCGCTGGTCGTTGGGAAAAGGCATCGTAGAAAAATCAGCTGGAAATGGGGAGAAATAGGAGCCAGGGGGAGGATGTAAATAATTGCTTGAAAGAGAAGGGAAACGGCCAAGTGATGGCAAAGAGGTGGGGAGAGAGGCTTGTAAAACCATGACCAGCACAGAAGGGAGGGATGCTTGCTGTTCCCCAAAGTGCAGAAACTAAAAGGAGGACCCAGAGAAACGGGCAGTGGGCCTAAACCACGCAGAAGAAAGTACTTCTAATGCAGCACATCATTAAATCGTCATATTTTGCTGCCGTGGGGTGTTGTGGAGGCCAAAGGGCTGAAGGACTTCAAAAAGTGGGCAAGCGCAATTCTTGGGGCTCCTGGGGGCTGCTGAATGCAGCGTGCTGGATGTGATCTCCAGACCCCAGTGACCCCAAAACTGCCTATATTTGGAGCTGAGGAGAGATGGACAAATCCCTCTCATTTGCCCTGCTTCCTAACCATCCTCCCACGCTGGTGCTGGAGGTGCTGGGCTCGCTGGGTGCATGGTGCAAGCAGGGCAGTGGGTGCGCTCTGCACTGAGCAGAGGTGCTGGGGCCGTGAACCAGCCTCCACATGAGGCTCCTAGAGACCAGCAGAGACCAACAGTTTAGAGGCAGGAAATAAATAGGACAGGCAGACGTGAAACAGCTCAGTGGGATGTGGCGATGCAGCCCCATGGCAGGTCCGTGGTCATCGCAGCATCTGTGGGTTCCCCAGCTCCCCCCAGGGCTCCCGATCCTTCTGTTGGCGTGGTCCCGAGCCCTGTGTGTAAAGCTGGTGCGGTGTCCTCTGCTCTGCCCTTACAGGAGAGGCTCTGGGCTTGAACCGGCCCGTCATGGTGCCCTATAAACTCATCAGGGACAGCCCCGACGCAGTGGAGGTCACCGGCCTGCCGGACGATATCCCTTTCAGAAACCCCAATACCTACGACATCCACCGGCTGGAGAAGATCCTGAAGGCACGGGAGAGCATCCGGATGGTGATTATAAACCAGCTCCAGTAAGTTCCCCCAGCTCTGCGGCACGGGGAGGTTTTAGTTGGTTAAGCATTGTCCAAGCCACAAGTGGGGTAAGGCCCCTTGGGGCCACCGGCATGGGACCACATACCCATAGAGGACCTGCCCCATCCCCACCACCCACAGTCCTGCACCATGGGAGGTGCCCAGCCATTTTTCCCCTCTTTCTTGCACAGTTTGAGGTGTTGGTGTTGGGAAGGGGCATGGCACAAGGGCCAGGGGCCACCATGGGGCAGATAAGGGGCTGGCCCAGAGACCCAGCTGAGTTTTTTGGGGTTGCTTCCCTCCAGAGAGCAGGGGGAAAGCGTCCACATGCTCTGACCCCATGTTGTCTCTTACACAGGCCTTTTTCTGAAATCTGCACTGAGGCCAAACAAACAGGTAAGGGCTGGGACATATCCATGGCTTTCCCTGCAGCGTGGCAGAGAATATATGGGCAAAATGGATGGGGGGCTGTGGGGAGGCATTTGTCCCTCCTGCAACCTACTGGAAACAGAAAAGTCAGGCTCAGCGTTGGCTCAGGAGCAAGCTGTCATCTTAGATGATTGTATTTCTGTGAGCTGGCGAGAGACCTGTGCCATTAGACTCAAATTTTCATCGTCTTCTGGAGGATTTGATTGTCCCTTTCCCATGAGCAATTTATTCACTGTGAGCAATTTATTCGCTGGTTAAAGCCCTTAATTTCATCCATCGTTTATCAGTCGAGCTTCTAAGGAAACAAGGTTTCTGTGATCCCTCCGAATGTATTTCTCTCCCTGTCCCATCCTCCCCAGTAAATTTCATTTAATCAAACGTGTCAGAATTAGCAACCCAGAGATAATTAGGATCCTGTTAGTTTTTTTGAAAATAGGTGGCTAGGTAGAGGAGAGAGATCTGGCAAGCCTGCAATCTGTGAGCTGATGGAAAATGAGCCAAGGAGAAATTTTATAGGCACATATGTAAGTGAGAGTATATCACATCTATATGGGTGTATCATGTATGGGTATAGCATATATGGGTGTATCATATATGGGTATAGCATATATATAGGGGCATATTGGTGTCAGAGCTGGCAATGTCACGGCCCTGAAGTGTTCAGCACAGGCACCGTCTGCAGGGTATCAGGCTCTGCGAGGGCTGGACTTTGGGATTCATCCATTTTGGGGGTGCCTGAGCACTGTTGGCAGCTCGGTGCCAGGTGCCAGGTGCCAGTGGCCCATGTCCCCAGCCGCAGCACGGCGGTGGGTGCAGGGACGCTCAGCGGGAGGAGAGGTGGCAGCTGCAGGAGGCGTCCCCATGCCCAAGGGGTTGCACACCCCTCGGTCACTCTCACGGGGCTCAGACACCTCATTTCTCCCCTCTCTCCCCGCAGAAAAAGACAGCAGTGTTCCCAAGAGGAAGCGGAAGAGGATCTCCGAAGGGAACTCGGTATCTTCCTCTTCCTCATCTTCCTCCTCCTCCTCTTCCAATATGGAGTCCACGTCATCAACAAATCAGATCTCTCTTGTGGTAAAGCCTTCCAAATATTAAGTGGGTTACTGCCTGCCTATCTTTCTGCTTCAGGATGCTGCTCTCTGCTCTCCTCGAACCGTCACCACTTCCCTCCACCCGACAAACCCTTAAAGTGTGACGTTAAGTGGCACGACCAGGTTTGGCGAAGGAGCTGGCGCAGCTTTGGGGCTGCGTTTTCCTGCCGGGCTTGTTGGGGGTGTCAGTGGAGCAATGCTCCTGGGGCTCCCCCGGGCCCCAAACGCAGGCAGTGGGGGCACCTTGGCCCCATAGCGCCTCTTGGCAGGACCCGGCATCCCCCCTCCAGTCCCCTTTCTGGGCGCGATGCTGAGCTCAGGCATGCATCAAAACTGCAAAAAAATAGGAAATGAGATCAGTGGAGATGCATTCAACCTGTTCTCCCTCAGGGCTTGGCTTCGGTTGTGGATGATACCAAACACTTCTTTAAAAAAAAAAAAATACGCAAGAGAAATACAAGCTTAGAAGGCTTTTTGTCAGGTTTGCTGGTGGTGTTTTGTTTTTGGGTTGGTTCTTTTATTTGGAAAGTGGGAGCAACTGCCCATGTCTGAACATGTCAGAGATTTGATGTATGCATGTTTTTGTGTTGTGTCCTAACAGAGACTTTTGCCTTCTTTTTCTCTCCCTCTCTTTCAGCAATGGCCCATGAACATGTACATGTTAGACTATGGTGGTCTAAACGTCCAGATCCCAGGACCTATTAACTATTAGACCTCAATACCGAATAAGAACCTCAAATGAAAGAATAAATAAATAAATGTAATTTATGTAAAAAGTGTATATTCCAATATGTATCAATGCCTTTTAGTTTTTCCAATGATTTTTACACTATATTCCTGCCATCAAGGCCTTTTTAAATAAAAATAAAAAGTGTTGCCTTGCTCTTAAAAGTACTTATTTTGTTACATACATTATTGACAAATGGCACATGTAGGTAAGAGTAAGTGCAGGAGGGCTCCTCTGGACAGACCTCCTCGTTACACTTTGGCTGCTGAATAGGATTTTTAGCATCATCAGTGTTTGAAACCAAGAGGTTCGACGCGCTTTGATGATTCACTTGCCACTGATGTCTTCAGGTCTGAATCAAAGGTGTAAAAACTTACTGAGAGCTGCAGGAGGAGCAGGACCAAATTGCAGCAGTGAAGTCACAGAAGCAATTTTGGTTACGCGCATTTAACTGTCTTCTGAAACGGCGAAGTTCTTTGCTATCCGTGATTTCCTACAAGGCTTTGATGCCTTCTGGAGGGAGGAAAGCTCACGCGGTGAGTACAGGCTGCTCTCTGATGCTCAGCCGGTTCTGTGTCGCTGGCCCCCAAGCTGCAAGCATGTGGGAGAGCCCCGTGGGCTGCTCTGTGCACCATGAGAGCCAGATGAAGTAACCGAGTAAATTGAGGGATGCTAGATGAAATATTCACGGTTTTAACATAATTCTGCTAGCAGATTTTGGCAGCAGATGCTGATGTCGCTGATCGCTGTTATTGCTGCTGCAGGTATTTAATCAGTGCTTGTGCGTGCTGAGAGCTGTGCTCAGGTGAGATGTGTCCGGAGCAAATGCTTGATGGTGTAAGGAGCCAGCGAGCAGAAACGTCTCTGTGCAGAAGTCAGTGCCCCAGTACCCACTGCCCAGACTCTTTGCAGGCTCCAGGACAGGTCACAGCCTTTCCCACGAAGCAAAGCTGCCCCCCAGGCATCCAGACATGCGCTCCAGGAGGAAGAGGATGGTATCAGACGGAGAGATCAAACTCGTGAGGAGTTTAACAAGTGTAACGCGCTGCTTTATTTGTTTTATGGGTTTTCAGTCTGCTTGAGTCCTTGGCTTGCCATGCCACCAGAGGATTCTGAGCGCGGGTGGAGCTGCTTCAAAGCGGCTGCAATTTTATTTCCTTCTTCTTGACTCATATTTGCTGTGGAGTTGGATGCAAATGATCGCATGAGATAATAAAAGCCCAAACAAACGTAGGAGAAGGCACAAAGCCAGCAGCCTAAAGAAGGGCAAAGATCTGTATCAGTGACCCCAATTAGACATACAGTTTGACATCTGAACAGTCAGCAGCAAAATCTGAAGTCTTTTATGTTTCTGCCTGATGCTGAGACCCGTGGCATCTCCAATTAGGAAACAAAGAAACATGATTCAGAGGTAAAAATACTTTTTTTCTCTCCCAACATATGTGAAAGGGGCTTACTCACAGATCAAACCACCCTGAGGAGGTGTCTCCTGGGAGGGCACGTTCATTATATTTTGACTTTTCTTTTTTTTTTTTGCAGTTAAAAGGCCTCATTCAGGACCACCGAAGGCGGTGGAGAGGCTCAGTAATGAGCAGAGGTCTGCGGCGCTGCCCCGGCCCGTGGCCGTGAGCAGCAGTGGGGCAGGCTCGGGGTGGGCTGTGGGGCTGGATTACTGAGTCGCTGCTGAAGGCAGGGGCATCCAGGCAGCCGAGTTAAATTAGGGCACCAGAGCTACACCGGGGACTAATGACTTAGTTCAGAAAGCGCACTGCAATCGTAAAGGCTGGAAAAGGCAGGGGAAAAATAAGGAAAGTGAGAAGGGAGACGGCAGGGCTGTTTCCCCACTTGGTTGTTTGGTTTTCCAGACAGGTGCATTAGGGTCCCACTGAACCCAAATCCAGTTGCAGCATTCCCTGCTGTGAACCTGGATAAATTGTTTAATCAATTTGGGTTCCCCATGCCCCAAAACCCCACTCCAGGGGGCAGCTCGAGCCCTGCCCAATGGGGCACGATGCTCTGTGGCTGCCACCTCTGCCATTCCCAGGCTGGATTTTGAAGCTGCTGGGCTCAGACAACAGTTACATTTTGGGGAGCGAATAGCAGTCGTTTCCACTGTAATTTCTGGGGGTTTTAGGGTCGCAGCACCCCCTTTTTGCTGTCCAGGACCAGGGTAGGAAGCTCCCACCACCGCTGCCTGTGCTTGAACAGGAGCCAGCGGTGCTGACCCTGCCTGCTGCCAAAACGCCGCAGCTCGCGTTAGTGCTGGGTTCGCTCAGCCGTGGTTCCCCCAGCTTCCCTCCCCTCGGTCCTCCAGTTGCAGGGTATTTTTATACACGTTTTTTGTGTGTAACATGATTATCTGCTGAATGGGATGTGCTCGGTTACAATTAGGAGATGAAGATGCAGATCTTAACACTTAAGCCGCGTTCCTCATTTATTACTTTTCAAAGAGTTTGGTGGTGGTTTTTTGTTGTTGTTTATGTGTTTACAAATCCAATAACAATCCTCATTAAGAGTTGCAAAACATGAAGCCATTTTGATCCCAGGCAGATGGCAGCTAAATGAAGTTTAATTAAAGAATGAGCGCTTTGATTCAGATCATTTTTTAAAAATATAGTGCAACGAGATGCTAGAGAACAGCATAAACAGCATCTGCACCTCCATTCAGAGCCCGAATCCATGTGTGAGCGAACGCTTCAAGGCGAAACGTTGCGGGGAGAGGGCAAATGTGTCACAAACCACTGCTGCAGCCACGCCAGAGGGCTTGGTGCTTCCCTACCCCAGAGAAGCAGCTCTTTGGTTGTATTTTTATTTATTTATTCATTTTTAATTTTGGAAGGGTTCAGCCAAGGCCTGCAGCGGGGCTGGGGCTCGCCTTGTGCCAGTGCACAGGACCGCATGAGGCAGGAGAAAGCCGTTCCCATAGCAAAATGTCCAGGGTCCCAATGTGGGTGCTTTCTCCACGACAATTACAACTGTTTTTGTTAAATTCACATCTGAAACAGCTGCCTTGGAGGCAGATTGGCAGCTCCGTGGGGTACAGAGGCAGAGGGATGTGGCCAAACTGAGCTCAGGCTACGATTAACATATTTTCATCAGTGGGTTTGGGGGGAGGAGAGGGTTAAGTGCAATGAACCCCTGTGATCATTAAAATTATGTGGTTCTATTTCACACGGTAAGACCCAGCAGAGGGTCCTCTGAGGTGGGACAGGCCCAGGCCCCTGCAGCAGCCTCACCAAGGTGGCTCCACAGCCCTCGTGGTGGGACTGGGACCAGGACTGGGACTGGGACATGGCTGACTTGGTGCTGGGCAGCCCTTGCCTTGTTTTACCATTGGGAAAGTGGGGCAGAAAGACTGCCAGACATCTCAGGTAGCAGCTGTGGGTCACAGGAGGGCAACAAGGCTGCTCGTTAACCTGCACATTAATAGTCCTCATTAATAGCCTGGGCAGGAGGTTTCTGAGGGGAGTGGGGGTGTTTGTTGCTCAAGGACTGGTTATGGTAGCGCCAAAGGGTGCCATGGAAAGCTGGTGTGGGCTCACAGGGAGGCTGGAGAAGCCTGGCAGCAAGATCTGCTGAGGACTACCAGGCTGGTAAGGCCCATGGGGGCAGGAACCTCCTGCCCTGCTCCAGGGATTGAGCTGGGAGGGACGCAGGTGGCCTGTGCTGGGGGAGGCCAGGTGGGCGCTTTTGGTTGTGCCTCTGTTTGTGCTGGTCCTGCTGAACCCGAGCTGAGGTGTCAGCGCTGCTCCGGGCCCACTGCTCCGATCCTCTTGGGTCCTGCGTTGGGCGAGCACTGAGGGACTGCTTTTGTCCCCTGCGTGTGGCTGTGCCACACCAGTGCTGCTCGCTGGGGCCTGGCTGTCACCGGGAGCCCTATGGTCGGGTGCCTCGTGGTGGTGGCCTCTCCTGTCCTGCTTCAGCTTCTCCAAAGCGTGCTTCCCCCTTACCCCTGACCGAATCAATGCGATCCATTTGGAAATGAATGAGGAGAATTAAGAAAACAGCCGCAGGCAGCACCATCGCTGCTTTGCCATGGGGTGGCACAGGACTTCTCTGACAAAGCCCTGCGTAGGCTGGGCCGGAGCTGAGATGAGATCCTCAGGAAAGCCCTCATCTGCAGCCAGCAGCCTGACCCTTGCTCTAATGATGCTAACGACTCATTTTAAGCTGCTGTTTGTGCTGCTGCTGTCTGTGTCAGTAAATCAGTCTTCTACTGCAGCCAGAACAGAATAAAGTAAAATAAAATGCCAGTCGTCTTCACGCCCAAATGTCGATAGTGTGCAGACTAATTGGCGATGAAGATGCAATAAGTCAGTGATGTTCAGAAGTGCTAACAGATTGGCACACGGGTAAGTAACAGTGACAGCCGAGTGTGTTCAGCCCAAAACTAAATAAAGGGGTTTGCCTGGGGAAGGCCCCCAGGTGGGTGGCTCTGAGATGCTGCAGGAGCGTCCCCTCTGTGCTTGTCCTAAGCTGCTTCACCTCTGCATCGGGTGGGCTCGGCTCCATTGGGAGGAGACGTGGGGAGGGGAGAAGGCCCAGGTAGAGCAGCACTACCGAGGTGTCAGGGAGCCCAAGAGGTGACCCCGGTGGCAGCCAGGCTGCCATCCCCATCCCTGTGAGCTCCTAACGCAGGAACATGCGTGGGGGAGAAGGGCTGAAATAACAAACCGGAGGCACGTGGCTCCTGAAGTTGTTTGTTGGTTTTGTTGTTATTTGGCTTTGGTATAAGTGTGTATACATAAATATATGTATTACAGTTTACCACAAAATAGTTCTGTAATGTTTTAAAAAAAAAATAAATGCTCCTGAAGTCCCTTTTCCTAGAAATGTAGGTCATTAGAAAGGTCTTCCTTCCGTTAGAGCAAACAAGTTCAAGAATCCCTCTTCCAGCTTGCGGGTATTTGTATCAGACATGTCGGAGAAAATTGTGGGTCTGTTCGTCAGCAGCTTGGGCTAGGCTTTGTGATTCTGCTGGCAAAGGTGGCTTGGTGAGGAGCAAGGAGGAGGAAACAAAAAGCAAAACAAAACAAAAAAAAAACAACCTCAGATGATAAAGCCTTGCTGGCAAACTCCCAATCTAATTTCCTCCTAATAACGGGGGGGAAAAAAACAGTAATTTTGTCTCAATAAGTTTGCGGGAGCAGCTGAATATGAGGCACAACCACGCGATGTTCACATTTACTGCTGTGCTCACCCAAGCATCTCATTGCACAGATCTGCCATGTATTTCCGAAGTAACTGCTTTTGTGCTTGAAGGAGATGCGTTTAGAAGTCCCCAGGACCTATTCCTGGCACCTGCAGTTTCAGATGATGTGTCAAGTTTGGTTATTTTTTTGTGAGTTAGTTTTTGCTGTTGTTGTTAATGCTGATATTTAGAGCAGTGCATATTTACTATCACCATAATCCTCTGTCACAAAAGGAAAATGATTTTAAAATGCTTCTTTCTTTGGAAAGACTGCGGCACAAGAGCCAGTGCAGGATTCCTGCCTGCTTGGTGGGCTTTATAGAGACACTAAAACCAATGGCAACGGGAGGCTCCTGAGTTAAGGTCATCGCTTTGGAGGGGACAGCAAGGCAGATGTGGTGGAGGGGGGTGACCAGGAGCACCCTGCAGTCGGGGCTCGCTGCCCCATCCTTGCTGAATGTCCCAGAGCATCCCTAACTGAGGGCAGAGCAGCAAGTGATCAGAGAAAAACCAGCTGTGCTCTCACCATCCAAATATTTGTACTGCCCATGTGTTCACCAGCCTTATCGTGCACACCGTGTTCCAAGCGAAAATACAGGATGTCCTTACTGTTTAACAGAGGAAAAGCTCAGTGAAAGAAAGCTGAGAAGGAATTGAGCCAACTGGAGCAAAGGAAAATGAGTAAGGGCACACGGGATGAGCGTGCCTGGAGCTCTGCTCTACAGAGACGTGGGCTGCAGCAATGCAGCCCCGTCCTGGTCCATCCTGCACCAGTGTTCTCAAATGTAGAGTATGTCACTAGTTTTGGCTGTTGTGGAGCCATGGTGGTTTTGGAATTGAAATTTTAAAAAATAATAACTTGGGAGAAGAAAAGACATCGCATCTAGATATAACAGAAGCACTGCACAGCGGGGAGCTCTGAACCCTGTGCTCTCAGGGACTGACAGCTGCACAGGGCTGCCTGACACTGAACTGAGCTTCTGCACAGAGTATAAAAGACGACATAACTCTGCACTGGTTTTGTTCCCTGATGCGATGGGGCTGCCTCCCTCCTCTCCCCTGCCTAAAGTTTATGGTGGGAATCCTGAAACAAAGCTGTTTGGAGAGAAAGATGGCAAAACACCCTGGCTGATAACCCAAGGCAAATAAACGGCAATACCTGGGGAAAAAGTTGGGATCAAATCTGTAACAAGCCCCCAAGAAGTTGTGCAGGGAAATATGCGTCTGCCTGGAGAAGCAGCTCTTTGGGGAGCAGTGAGGATCTGGCTGGCTTTGCTTGCCATCATGCCTCCACCAGGTTTTAAGGACTTGGTAGTTTCAACAGGCACACGCAAAGGTTTTCGCTCTCAGGTGCTAGATGTTAAGATGTAAGTTGTCAGGAATATTTAGATTTACCCATAGAAATCTGAAGTGTGAGCTGACTGAAATCCCCTACGCTCTGCTTAGCTGGAGGTTAAATTTGTAACTCACTGTATGTGTTGAAGCAAAGCCTGCTGATAAAGACAGCCTAACTCTTTTGAGTGTTAAAGAGAATAATACATGTTTCTGGGGATGAAACAGAATAATTTCCAAAACTAACGAGTAAGTTTAAAAAAAAAATCAACCAAACAAAAACTGTATGTATTGGTCTCAATTTATTTTCAGAAGGAAAATAGGAACTTGAAATAGGATTTTTTAATTATTATTATTATTTTATTTTATGAATAAAATAACTCCAGATTCTACCCTTCTTTTCTAACAGTTTGTTTTTACAGTCTGGCTGCCCTGTTTAAGAGAAATGTCGTTCTTGCCTTGTTGTGTGAAAATCTTGGTCAATCTGTAGTTGAAGCTCAGCTGGTTAACTAGTAAAGGGAAAAGCAAAGTGATACAAAATGCTTTAAACCAAGGAATTTAGACAAAAGTATTTTCTGCCAGAAGACTGCCCTTTGAATTTTAAGCCTGGGAAGTATATCAAGATGAACCAGTCAGATGTTTCTATATAACTATCAATTCAGGAATCTGCTGGTATAAATGCACGGAGGCTGTGCGTTGAGTTCAATGTCTTTTTTCAGAAGGAAGCTGCTTGGATTTCCAGGGTCTGAATTGATGGAGAAATTCTTGCGGTCCATGGTAATAAGTTGCAGTTGTTAATTACTGTAGCTACTAAAACACACAAGATATTCCTACTCTGAGCATTGATTTACAACATCCAGCGAATGTCTCTGATGGATATAGAAGCCTTAAGGAACTAATTTTTCAGTTAGCTGGCTTGTAACCACAGTGGGTAAACATTATTCCAAATAAAGCATGACTCAATTCTCATTATGCATCCCTCTTTTCCTGAAGGGTGCCCAGCCCCACAGCTCATGTGGCTGGTTCAGGTGGTACAGACGGATAGGGAGGAGGGGGAAGGATCCTGTCCCTGAGAAATACCCAACTCCCACTCCTGTGAGGGGTCATGTGGTAGCCAGTGAGCCAGGTGGGCAGCAGCTGCCAGCTATTGCTTCCATAGTCACCGAATAGTTGAGGTTGGAAGGGACCTCTTAGGACATCTAAATCTGTATGAAATGAGGTGTTACCTGTCAAAAATCTCCTGTGTTAGCTAAAATAGCTCAGTGCCCAGGTGTACGCTACTGCCTGCAGCTGGGCTGCTGAGCAAGTCCCTGTTACTCTGCCCTCTTTCAGGGTTAAAATTGCCAGCATCAGGGTGAAGTAAACCTTGCACAGAAGCAAACGAGCCACGGTCCCGTGTCTCCTCACGGGTCAGGGCTGTGCGTGTAGTGCAGTACGGCTGAGATGCCAACATGCTCTCACCCTGAAGTGATGGCTACCTCTAATAAGGACATAGCACGTGGAAAGGGAGCTGATGCATTCCCTCAGAAAATAGTTGTGGTGGTTTAGGCAGTTATTCCTGCCCTCACGATTACAGTCCTTCGCTGGCGATTATGCCCTTCCCTGCACAAGGGCTGGAGAAAGGAACCACCCCAGTGCCGCAGGGCAAAACCTTCAGGTTTGGGTTCAGGTGGTGATGAAAGCGGTGGTTTTGCTTGTGGGTTGTGATTTTTTTGTTGCCGTCAGGCCGCTGCTGTGCGCTGCTTGCCGCCATAACGGGCTGGCGACATCCCAAAATGTGAGGGTTTGGGGCTGCTCGTGCCCAGCCACAACCAGAAGTGTGAGCGTCTGCAGAGTGCTGCTAGCTTTATACACACAACAGCCGTGCTTATTACAATTACAAGAACATAACCAAAACGTCGGCGTTTAGGAGAATCTGAGGTAGAAGCTGGCAGCGGGGCTGCCCTGAGGGACCAGGCCCCCCCCCCCGCCATCTTCCCCCCAGACCCCTCTGCGTTGCCCGAGCGGCCGGCGCCGCGCTCCCCCTGTGGGCGCTGGGGTCGGGCCGGCCCTCGCCGCGCGGGGCACTCCGGGAGCTGTAGTCCACCGCCGTGCCCCCCGCCCTGCGCGGTGATGGGAAAAACCCACATGGAAAAACTACAACTCCCAGCGGCCCCCGCGCGGTCTGCGCATGCGCAGCGTGCGCGAGTGGAACAAAAAAACCTGCGCCCCCCCCCCCTTCTCCTCTCCGCTCCCCTCCCCCGGAGCGGCGCTGGGCTCAGCCCGACACCGTGAGGGGGACGCGCGGGGCCAGCGCCTCGCCGCCACCTCCACCCCCGGGGACAGCCGCCCGCTGGCCTCCGCCTCCTGGCTCCCAGCCGGCGGGACCGGGACCGGCAGCAGGAGCGGGGCTGCCCGAGCCCGGCAGCGGTGAGAGCCCCGGAGCGAGCGGGCGGGCGGGCGGAGAAGGGCTCGGGGCGGCGTGCGGGGGGCTGAGGGGCCGCGGGGAGAGCGGGGAGAGGCCGCCCCCTGCCCGCGGGGGCACCGGGCGCTGCCGGGAGGGGCCGCGGCCTCCGCCCGCCCCCCTCAGCGCCCCCCTCAGCGCCGCTGCTGGGGGCGGAGCTCCGCGCCCTGCCCCCCCCCCCCCCTCCCTGGGGACCCACCATTGGCTGGCGGGGGGGCGCGCACGTGCCGGGGCTGCGCGAGGGGCGGTGGTGATTGGGCGAGGGCGGGGGGGATGCAAATGAAGGCGAGGGGCGGGGCCGTGCAGGTGTGGGGGCGGGGCATGCAAATGAGGCGGGGCAATGAATGGGGCCGGGGCTGTGCTGGGGGGAGCCCCCCCAAAGCTGCTGGTGTTCCCCAGCTCTTCCCCATGGCTCTGCCCTGTGTTCCTGCGCTCAGAGCCTGCGAGCAAGGCGAGGAGAGGTTGCCAACAGTGTTAGCACACGTGCTTTGTTTAGGGGAAGGGCGAATGGGATCCATCCCATGGAAAGTGGTGTTCAGTTACGTGCAGTAATGGGAACGAGGGGGAGGTGCAGGGGGAGCTGATGGCCAAATGCAGGGACTCATTGCTGTGTGATGGTGAGCTGCCAGTGCTGCTGCCAACTAATTCTAGCTCCTTACAAGGTGTTATAGCCTAACTGGAGGTGTCGTGTTGGATAACTCTTTGTGGGAATCCTAAAAGAGCTAAAGGGATTTTTGGTTTGCCCTGAAGTTATTTTGGGGCTTTTGTTGACAGTGCAACACAGAAATCCCCAGGCCAGCCTGCTGCAGTGAGCTTCTCGCTGTCTTCAGATGTGCCAGCACCTCTGTTATAACGAGATCGATGCTGTTGGGGTTCAGACTAATGAACATCCCAGATGTTACGTGGTGTTGCCGTTGGTGGACACAGGGAGATAAAGCAGCAGCAGTTATTTAGCATCATCGTCATGTTGGTGAAGTACAATTAAGTAGGTGAAGAGAGGAATTATCAGGCGGTCATTAATGCTGTGATTAATATTTCATGCTGTTTACGTGGCTTAGCTGTAATTCACGAGTGCCTGGGTGCTGCTGTCGGACACTGCACACCTAAAGACAAAACGCACCCCTCCTGGGCCTGGCTCTAACACGGAACGGAGCCTGATGGCAGTGGTTTCCTAATGACACCAAACCCCGTGATGTGATTGTCCTGCGAGCAGTGGGGCCAGGTGCTGCTTCTTCATTTCTGAAACTTCACAGTTACACGTTGGTCTATAGCAGAATCTCCAGAAGTGGTGGAAATCAAGTTTAGTTATCTTTTTGCAGGGTTGTGAATGTGAAGAATCAGAGGCACAGTTAAAGTACGCAGTGTTGGGCTTGGTTCATTTCTAAATGGCTCTTGAGTAGCAGAGGCAGCCAGCCTCCTGGGCTGGTAAAACGCCATCACGCCTGGCTGGGTGTCTTAAAAGTGCCCAGAGAAATGGAAATTAATTCCTGGTGTTTTGAGGGGTTTGGAGCTGTGTAACGAAGCACATCCCCATCCCAGCCCTGGCAAAATGCTGCCGACACTTGGAGAGCTGGGTGCGCTCAGCACCTGGCCTTTTCTCTGGGATCCAGGACTCTTCAGGGCCCTGCTCCTGCCCTTCTGCTGCCTTGGAGGAGGGGAAACGAAAGCTTAAATCCATAAAGGCCACAGCAGGGATTTGGGGTGGTATTTGTGTTTCCAGCAAGCTGGTATTTCCAAGCGGCGTGACTCTGAGCAGCGCTGTTACCTGCAGCGGGACACGCTGCTAGGCTCTGCTTGAGAGTGATTTTTTATTTTATTTTTTTAGGGTGGTTAATAGCCTTGGCTAGATATTAGCTAAGAGCTGATTGTGTATTTCCCTGATGCTGCCCTTTAGCTGCTGACCCCAGGGCTGTGCCTCCAAGGGAGCCAACCTCAGTCTGGAGAGGCCAGTGGAGCAGGTTCACCCTGCTGGGTGTGGGGTGGCCACGTCCTTCCCTCCTGGTACTGCTGGAAATATCTCCTTCCAAAAACCAGTGGTGGACCTGAAGGGAGAGGTGTCCCGCAGCCTGGCTGCCCTTCTGTTGTTGTTTCCAGTCCACATGATGAGCAGCCTAGTGGCTGCAGTTAACCCAAGCCTCTTGCTTACAGAGTATTTGTGTAATATTAAGATGATTAATGGCATAACAAGAAAGAGGTCATCCGAACTGGTTGGTGTAGCTCAGCTGTGATCTGGTGCTGCAGCGAGGGCAGATGTGGCCTGGGAAGCTGCAGGCAGCAGGGAGGCAGCAGCTCCCGTCCTTACTGCTTCTTTGCTAGGTTATCTCAGAAACACCAGGCTTGACTTTTTCTGAAAGGTAAGTTTCAGGATCACTGAACCATATTGTGGAGAGAAATACCAGATTTTTTTTTGGGGGGGTGGGATAAGTTCTTTTTAACAAGATTCACTTGCACTTCATAGCTGGCGAGCATCAATGTGTGCAGCTGGGAGGCAGAACCTTCTGCCCGGCCTCTGCAGGCCGGGGTTGGGGCAGGTCGGCGTGCTGCCGTCACGTCTTGGCCCAGAAGGCAGAGAAGCCAGGGGATACGATCAGTGAGAGCAGCAAACAACATGCAGATCGCTGTGGGAATATCCACGTGCATTGCGTCTGCTGAAAAGGAAAACCACTTCTCTGTTGTTAAGGCTTTGCTTCTAAGAAAAGCAATTCTGGGCTTGTATTTCCATTATTCTCCGTATCTATTCTTTATAGCCTTAAATAACAATTTTTCTTCATAAAGCTCAACTTTGTAATTTTCTGTGTGTCTGGCAAGCAGCTAGCAGAGAGTATCCCTTACTGGTGGCTGTAACAAGATTGGCACGCGTGCCTCTGTGTGAGCACAGGGAAGATGGAAATTGGCTTGCGGTTTCACTCTTTCTTGCCCTGAGTATTTCTAATTTTTGGCTCTCAAAAGTAGAAGCCAGCAGGAAGCACATGGAGTGGGATGCATGTTGGTTTGATTTGGCTTCCTGGAAGCTGCTGGGTTTGGTCTGTCTTTTTCCTGGTGAAATGGAAACACAGGTTTATTTGCTCTGTCCCAGTGACCCTCTCATTGGGCAGGAATGGTTAAATGCTAATCCGTGGTACTCCACCAGTGTGTCTTGTAATGATTTACTCATTTTTACAAGCCTTGATTTGGACAGGGGCTCATCTTGGCACGGCAAAGCCAAAGGATTTATGGGCAATTATACCAATATTAAAAAAAATCTTCCAGACCAGCTAGTAATACGTGATTAATAGATGCATTACATAGGAGTACTCTGGCAGCCAGCTCCTGGCCACTCAAATGATGTTTAAATCTACCTTTTTGTGTCGTACACGTGCAACACCTCGCTCAGTACCAACCCCAAAGCATTTGCACGGGGTGCCTCGAGGATCCAAGCTTGGAAATGCAGCCAGGTTCAGGTTCGTTAGGGGTTCTGGACCACAGCCTGCTCCGTGTCACTGCAATAATCAGCGTCCTCCTGCGTGGCTGCAGACCAGGAGCAATCCCAGGAACTTCTTTGGCCTCTCTTCTGGAGCAGGTGCCTGTGCAGAGCAGGAAGGCGCTTGCCCTTGGTCGTGCACAGCCTGAGCCCTCCCGTGCAGGATGGGGTGGGTGCGTGTGTCCGTGCCCCTGCTGGCTTAGGGGGTGGCAGTGACCAGAACAACTCCATCAGGCTGCGGGTGGATGTGGGAGAAGGAAAATGCAGGCTTGTGTTCTGCTTCATCTTTTATATTGCATTGTTCCTACACCATCAAAAATCTACCATGGTGTACAAAATCCCATTGACATGCTAACCCCAAAGAGTTCCAAAGATGAGCTTGGGAACTCTGTCGGATCCCAAACTCAGTGAAGATGGATTTTAATGTCACATCAGTCTCCCTTTCACCTCTGACAGCCCCTAGGCCATCCCTCAGCATCTCCCCCTCCTCTGGTAGGCGGTAATCCCTCTGCCTCTGTGTCCCAAGCCCCGCTGGGACAGTCTGGAGAGCTGGAGGGCTGCTGCATGTCTGCTGGGATCACAGAATCATTTTAGGTTGGAAGAGACCTCGAAGATCGCCTAGTCCAACCTGTTACCTTGTGCTGTTAGTGCTGCAGGGTCCCCCACCCCGAATTTCTGTTCTGAAGTGCAATAAGTCCTCTCAAAGGAACAGCTCGGTGCCCTTTTCCCACTGCGTGCGCGTATTACCACCTGCAGTGGTTGTTATTCGCGCTGCCCTGACGTGCCTGCACACTTCTCAGCATGCACATCACCTTGGAGGACCCGAGCCATGCTGCGAGCCCAGGTTCTGCAGGAGCAGCAAGGTGCTGCCAGCCTCTTGTGAAATGTCTTGTTTATCTCACCTGGGCTTCTAGGTGATTTTCTCAAGGCGCGTGGAGCTGAGCAGCTACATCTCTGCGATTCTCTCCTCCTGCAGGCATGTCGGCTTATTGCATTAGGTCCATGTAAACATCGGTTGCACCATTCCAACAGAGAAATGTGCTCTTAGCAGCTGTCAAAACTTCCTTCTCAATATATTCATTGCTGTCTGTAGACAGTTCTGCCAGCAAAAGCAGAAACAAGTCCTGATTAGCACTCAACTAAGCTGAAAGTCCTGACTGCTGTACATAAAATAGGTTTAAATCTTTGTTGTCACTCCTGAAATCTGGTTTTTAGCTTTAGCACCTTAATTGGGACTTCATAGCTATGACATTAATCCTGCAGCTGATGAATACACAGATAAAATGTCCTGTTCTGGTTGCCGACACATTAGTTCGAGGCTGTGATTTTGGGAGGGTTTTTTTTGAGTCAGACAGTGATAAATTTATACTGAAAGTTACAGGGGGGTTCGAATACCTGTACCACAACTGTGTTGTTTGTTTTTTTTTTTTTTTTTGTCATTCCTGTTGTCACACCATTAATTCCAATGTTTTTCATCTCTGGCTATTTGAATTTACATTGATTTTTCTCTCTAAGCACATCTGTAACTCTAGCAGTCCAATCAATTAATAAGTATCTTTCTAGGCACAGAGGCTGTTTGGTCTGAGCATGGCACAGCATTTTAACTTTGAAACGTTTGGCTTCCACTTTGGATGAAACAGCAGAAAGTGTAAAAACAAGAGCAAACACTTGATCCTGTTACTTTACCTGCATATTTGCTCATGGGGGCTGTTCTGGGTCTTGGAATATATATATATGTATACATGTGTGTATATTTAGTTACTTATTTATTTCTTCTCTTGCATGAGGGAGGGGTTAGATTTCTTGCACAGCTGTGTGTATCTGAGTAGGTTTTGTGTTTGATTTTATAGGAGGAGAATGGCCCAAGCTACAGCCCCAGCAGCGTCCATCCACGATGAGGATCCCTCTGAAAGCAGGATGGTGGTTACGTTCCTCATGTCGGCACTTGAGTCAATGGTTAGTAGGCGAGCTCAGCAGCTGTGGCACAGCTCTGTCTTGGCACCTGCAAGATTACAGCAATATCTTGCTGTAATTACACCCCAGGGAGCTGGAGTGTAATGTTATATCTTTTCCTTAGCGTGTGCTGTCTAGCTTCCTGTTGCTCTGTTTGCTTGTGGAAGTTCACGCTAGCAGTTGTCTTGTTTTTTGCTGTGTGGTCTTTCTTGTTTCTTTTTAGCAATAAAACTTTGAATGGGATCTGTATAAGAGAATTGGTTTCAAACCCTTTTTCCCAAGGGGTACATTCAGCTCCTAAAGGTTTTGCCACTTCGTCTCAGGCAGTACCTACTGTGTCTTTCTGGGTTATAGCAAACTCTGAGTTCCTAGGAAAAGTTGACTTTTTATGATCACTTCTTGATGATTACCCTAACTTTCTCAGGATCTTGCCATCTCCTTGCACTGCAAGTTTCCTGACCTCCTTGCCAGCAGTTTCTCACTTATATGTGTGCAGGGAGGGTGTGCTCTTTCCCTTCCTCTGGAGGAATCCGCCTGACCCAGAGCACAGCCAGCAGGACAACGACTGAGCAGCCCTTCCTGCTTGCAACTACACCTTTCCAACCAGCTCAACTCTTGTTAGGTGTGCTGTGAAAGAACAAGACTTCTGTACACTCTGCTGAAAGCTGGAGTTGGTATAAGACAACATAATTGTCCAATGGTGAAGTAATAATTTCCAAGGGATAGACTAAATCATTTTAATTAAAAACAGTGTAATCTCTGGGTCTAGATGAGGCCTGAATTTCACTGATGGATCTGCAGTGCTTTTCAGATTCCTTGTGAAAAGTACTCCAGACGTGTAAGTTATCCTTTGCTGATAGTTGATGTGATGTTACTTGCACTGCCTTCTGAGAGGTGAGTGCTGGAAGCAGAAGTAGTAACTGTTTTAAATGATTCCACATATATTCTATTAACTATACTTTATAATAATAAACAGTTCTTGTTTTTTCTTTTTACAGTGCAAAGAACTTGCCAAGTCCAAGGCAGAAGTTGCCTGTATTGCTGTATATGAAACAGACGTGTTTGTAGTTGGAACTGAGAGAGGAAGAGCCTTTGTCAACTCCAGGAAAGATTTTCAGAAGGATTTTGTTAAATACTGTAAGTTTCAACATTGTGTCTTTGTATTTCACAAGCTTCTTAATGTTTATTGTGTGATAACAATATCTTCTGAGAGCAAAGTTCTGTAAATCATGGCTACATCTTATAACTGCTGGCTGGGGCAAAACCATATCCTAAAAAGTCACTGGTGACAGTGGTCTTTGGTGTTATTTCAACTGTGGCTGACATTTCTTAGATAAATGACAAACTAGTACAATAGGAAGTGCTATCCAGCCTTACAACATCTTCTGCATTTCCTAGTTCACGTTAGTTTTCCCTTGTATCCCCCTCCACCCGGTGTTTTTTCCCCCTCTTGTGGAGGTTAGTGAGGGCACAGAAAAGGTCAGGGATTGTTTCAGTCTACTTAGATGATCCCTGTTCTTCAGATCACTTGTTTCACTGCAGTAGATATGCCTTTTTGACAAAAATACATTATTTACATCCCTTTCTTGTCTCACTGTAAGTCACTGTGTTACTTTTGTTCTCCTTTACATCTGTAGGAGGGTGTTTTTTGATTAATTTTATTTTAATGGTGAAGCGGTGGAACTTCTGTTTATAAAGCATGTTCCACTATGTACAGGGCAATATTTTGAGTTCACTAGTTCACTTTCAAAGATTCAGCGACTCTTTGGGGATTGTTTGTGCTCATTTAGCAAAGTGTTCTTGATAGGCACTGCTTAATCAATAACACAGCGTACCTTTATCTGCCTAAGGGAAGGGAGACAATGCAGGTCGAGAGCAGGATATGGAAGAATCAGTCTGTGAGGGAATTTAAAAACAACAGCTGCAAAATGTTCTGGCTTCACTAATTAAATATTGCTTGCAAAGCAACTATGTTTAATCTGTAACAGAAACATTTACTCCTAAAAATGCTTTTCTGCTAGCTAAAGCACTCCTGAAGGGTTTGTCCGAAGAGTTCATTTGTTTTTGCTGGAGCGCTGGATTTGCAGTGGTCACACTCACTTGGACAGTGACTTTCTGTGGGCCTAAGTATATTTACTCTAAGAAAAGTTGCTGTAATGTTGGACTGTAATAAAGATACGAACTGATATGAAAATGCAGAATTATGACCTTACCGGGAAATCAAAGATAAGATAAATCCATTCCTTTTTTGTTTGCAATTTTTGCAGGGTTAGCAGTGTCATGCTGGTATTTGTGAAAACTGTTAGCTGAGTAACGGAGGGAAGTTCAGTTTTTTCACCTGTTTTTTTTGTTTTCAAAGGGTTTCCCTGAGATTTCAGATACTTTGTGTTATTGCCAGTACAGCAGTGTCATAGGCCATGCTGTGCTGGGGACTCAGCATGCTGTGCACATCTGGTAGAGGAGTAACTGGGTTCTGATGCTCAGGCTCCCTGGCCAGATCTGTATTTCTGGTTCAGTATCACGAGGAGCACTGCCTGCTCGTCCGTGCTCATGTGGCTGTACCAGCTGTGGTTTCTATAGAGGTGCACATGTTTATTGAAAGCTTACATGAGTTTGATAATCCTAATCCTTTGCTTTATTCCAGTTACAAGATATTCATACTCAGCGTGTTTATACTGGTAGGTAGTCAAGATTAAACAATATCCACTTTGTGTTCATTATGCTTCCTCCTGATCATTATGGGGTAGATCTGTGTGAATAAAGCCAACCAAACCTCGGTCATTGCATTTGTGGTTTTAAGTACAAGTCCCCCATAGCTCCTAGGGATCTCAGTGGTGGAGGTGGTGTTCTCCTGTTGACAAAAGTGTTGCTAATTCCAGGAAACCTGACTTCAAAACACCAGTTTTTAGGAATAGTAGCATTACATAGTCCTGGTGATGCTGATTCCATCACCCCCTTTCACAACTTCTAAGACTTCATGAAGTTTATAGTATAGGATTGGTTGGTCGAAGATGTAAAACTGTGGAGGCA
The DNA here is from genome assembly GCF_964035555.1 of Netta rufina. Taxonomy (NCBI): domain Eukaryota; kingdom Metazoa; phylum Chordata; class Aves; order Anseriformes; family Anatidae; genus Netta; species Netta rufina. The sequence goes on along the minus strand of NC_140145.1, from coordinate 3,761,845 downwards.
ACAGTTCTACAGTGTGAGTTTTCCCTCACACCTTTGTTTCTTCAGCTAAATATGAAATGTAGCAGTAGATGATGATGGTTTCAATTTTATTAATTTTTTCAGAAAAATCCATCTGTGGTTCTCTGTGTTCTGTTAATAAGTTGTAGTGGTGCCATTGTTCTTTTGTGATTAATATAAAGGCTTCCAAGAGGTTTTTTGGTTTGCTGTAAAACCTGTATAATTTCAGCTGTGGTGTTATTCTCAATATTGTCAGCAGCACATGTTCCAAGGACTTGGTATCGACTTGTCTGGATCTTTCTTCTGAAGTACGGAAGCAAGTGTAGTTACTAAGCTGTGTCTGATTTCTCTCTTGTGACAAGCCAGTGTGTGCATCTCAGTACTGCTTCATTCCCACTTTTCCCATAGTTCCTTTGCATAGTTCACGTACATACAAAGAGTTCTCAGAATTTGGAAGGCTGAGGCTTCAAACCTGCTGTGTGTGTACTTCTTAGTAATGAGTATAACTTAGTGGGCTAAACTGCGATACGTATGAGGGGTGTGAAGGAAGCAGCATCGGTGTTCTCTAGCAATCTGGGACTGGCTGAAAAACTGGTTCACTGAGCAGCAGAGCTGGAGTTTGTTTTCCTGTGGCTGTCATTCACAAAGACTTTCATCCACATGGATTCCCTAATGCTTAGTGACAGGGGAAGGAGGAAACACTGTGCACATCTCATGTATCTTGTTACCTTAAAGTGTGTTAGAAACAGACTGTGGCAATGCTTCCTTTTAATATTAGTATGTGTTGTGTACTAAAATGCTGAAGAGCCAGGCAAGAGGTATTAATTGTTTAACTTGGGGTCAGATAAGACTCTTCCAAACTGTGCTTAATTAAGGTATCCGTAAGCCCTGTGTTTCAGTGAAATCAGATGTTTCAGGTGTGCCTCCTAATGTGGCACTGCATGTGCTTGTGTGCAGAACTTGGGTAACCTGTGGTGTCAGATATTCTAAGCCAAGGAAAGTTTGTTGTGCGTAAAAAGGAGATATTCTTGGAGTGCCTGCTCCTACAGAATCTGGACAACCATGGGTACTCAAGCTCATACACCTCTTGCCCTACCAGTGCCTCTTTGCTCTAGTTGCTGTTCCCTGCTGAAGTGTATTTATTGTATGGCCTATGGCGAGATGAAATGCCTGAGTGCTTGGAGCTCTGGGTTATCAGCCACCCTGAACAGAAGCCTGGGGTGCCTCAGGAGTGCTGCTCCCTTCTTATGTTCGTCTTTGTCATCTTGGCTATTTCCCTTAAGGTTTGGTCAAGGTTTGGCACCAGCCCTGTGGAATTCACTCTCATTCAAATGAAGCTGGTGGGGGGTTAAAAAACAAAAGGAGGGGGGAGCAGAAGAGGCCTCAGCTCATCCCTGGGTTGTGCTCGCCTGTCAGAGCGGACTTTAAGAAGAGCTTGTTGACTCAAACACCTTTTGGGTCATCTGCTCTGCACTTGGAAAGAAACAACAAAGCGCTCTGTGTGCCATCCCACCTGCCGAGGAGCTGGTTGTTCTCCAGGAGTCCCAGCAGCCTCCCCTGGCATACCGCTGGTACCGTTGCTCTGTTGGTACGTAGGGAGCATGGAAGCATGGCCCTGCTAGGTCTGCAGCTCTGTCAGCTGTCCCCATCATGCTGCTTTTCATCCTTCGGTGCTAGGGCTTTGGGCTCACTGAGGTAGGGCCGTCTCGCATCTGTGGGTAGCTCATCCTGAATGAGAAGTCCTTTATTCTTAGGAGCCTTGGTTTTTCTTCCTGGTGACCCCCAGATTCCGTGCTGACCTTAATGCCTCTGGTGTGGGCCAGAGTTCTGCTTCAGGTCCTGCTGGAGACTTTGGCCTAGCACTCTCCTTACCTGTACCTCTGTGTCCAGCTAGCCACAGGTTGCAAAAGCTCCTTGTAGCTTCAAGAATGATCAGAATCTGAATGTTTTAGTGGGCACAGCTGTTTCTCTTGCTTGTGATGAATGATTGCCCCACAATGCTCCAAAGGCCTTACTAGAAAGATTGCTCAGCTTTTGCTCACCACTATCTGTGGAATGTGGATTACTCTTCCCTCTTGGATATCCATCATGATCTTTTCCAGGCAGGTAAAATGACTTGTCCCATAACTTAGGCTATTGTGGACCTACTTGAAGATCTGTGGCACCTCTCATTGAATCTGCAGTCTCTGAGTGAGTAGAATGCATTAGGATTTCCAGGGAAATGCTTTCTGACCGTGCTCTCTTGCTGCTTTGACTTTATAACTAATTTAAAACATCAGCAGTTTGGGGGGAAGGAGAAGTAAACTAACAGAACCATGGAAAGCTAGATCTTAGTGTTTTGTTTTTTAAATAAAACTGGCAAGTCTCCAACTGAACTGTCAACTGTTGGACCTAAGGGGCCTGCTGTGATTTCTGAATAACTGAAATTAGCATACCTGGGCTATGTAATAACTTGCCCCCATAGTCCAAGGAGGATTGAGCACACCTGGCTGAAGTTACACCGTGTTGGGGTTCTTGTAGTAGAAGCTGCTGGCTTCCTATCCTGTAGCTGCAGTTACAGGCATGCAGTGACTGCCGTAATTTGAGGGTTTGGCTTCTCCAGAAGCTGCTGTTCACTGTGCAGGATCTCCCCTCTACAAAGAATGAGCTTTTTAGCTTTGTCTAATAAGGCAGCTAATGCACACAAATGCTGTAGAGCAATCATTCGATCTTCAAGGATGGATGTGCAAAGCTGGGCTGTGAGTAGTCGGTTTGTACATCACGCCTACACCGGAGAGCATCAGCCTGCGTCACCCCTCGCTGTTCATCCCCACAGGCTGGAGATTCCTGTGCAGCATTAAAGCAAACCTGTCACCGCCCTGACCTTGTGTCCTCCTAGCCATGCCCAAGAGGTACAGCTCGCTTCTGTCTGCATTCTGTGTTCCCTTTGTTGGCTAGGCTGGGTGCTGTCTGTACTGGACACCAGAGTAGAAGTACTTGGACTCTTATCTCACTTCTTCCTCCCCTCTTTACCTGCTTTCCCAATCTTTTTCTAGGGCTTCTTCTTAAGAAATTCTACTCCTGCTGTTCTGAGTACAGACATATATTCAATGTTTGAATTAAATCACCCAGTGTGTCTGTAGCTGCGATAACTGCAGCAGTGGCAGTGCTCAGTGAGCAGAGTGCACTTCACCAGGTCACCAGGGCTTGTGCCAGCATCAAGCTATCATGGACACAGTGCCAAGATCCTGGCCAGCTGCGAGGTGATCGTAAGGCTCCAGATCTGCTTTTGTCACAACTGGTGGCACTGCTCTGTGGCAGCAAGTAGGAGCTCCGTAGCTGCTGTCTGTGTGAGGACTTTCCTACAGAGGATTTGGTGGCACTGGCTCAAGTCATGTCCCATGGAAATTGCAGATGGACAGTATGGCCCCAAGCCCCACTGTTAGATGTAGCAGCTTCCTCCTGTCATTTGTTTGCCTGTTCTCTGTCGTGCACTGTTTGGTAGTGACAAGAGGCACCAGTACTCCAAATTGCCTGGCTACTATTTTCTTTTCAAGCTATAAGCATTGTGTGAAAGACAATAGTCAATACTTGCAATTGAGGTTTAAAACATGTCAATATTGTTCGTTATACCACAGTCATTGCAATTACTTCTAATAATGGCAATAGCAGAGGCAACAGAGCCAGATTTACAAAGCAATGTAGCTGCTTTAAAAATCCGGAGTAGTGCTTTTGAATGTTTCCATGCCATCTACCTGTAGGCATCTAAATAGCTTGTAAATCAGTATTTTTGTCTCGAACCTTGTTTTTTTCTTTCGTAGCTGGTATTCAAAAAGTATGGTGTAAGAAATCATGACTTTGTTTTTTTTTAACCAAGCAGAGTGAAGTGCATGGGATACCGGTATAAGATTCAAACATGCTGAAGCTGACAGGCAAGCTTTGCTGCTTTCTTTCAGTGTCTAATGATGAAGCTATTTACGTGTTTGATCCAGTCTGTGCATCGTTATGTACCTTCAGTGTAAGCAGTGCTGCACAGGCTGATGATACTGCAGGCGTGAGGACAGCACGCACAGCGCTGGTATTTAGGAGATGATGGGTGGGAGTCAAGCTACAGCAGCGTGAACGTTTGTTAACTCAGTAGCTCTGGGTTAATTTTAGCCCTGTGCTTAAAGATCTTTAATGAAACCTACCGAGGTGCTCTCTGCTCCTGCAGCTTGCTGCTGGCTATGTGTAATGCTGTCAGGCTGGGCACAGTCCTTCTGTGGTTCTGTCTGGGTGCTCTAGCAATGATGGAAACCACGTAGAAATGCAGCTGAGTTGTGGCTTCCTTACAGTTGTGATTACCCCTGGTTATGTTTTGTTATTATCTATTTCTTGCTTGTCATGCCTGTGATTTCAGACACGGTCTCTAAACAGGACAGTTAGCTTTTCGGCCACGAAGCAAAATGTTTGCAGTGCAGCCTGGATCCCCTGACGTGTATGCAAAGAGCCTAATACGTTATTTCAGCATTCCTCTAACAGTAAAGATTATTAGTGGCTCTAACTGCTAACGATCATACTTGTTATAAAATCCAAAGGATAATCATCAGTGTGCCAGGGCAAATGGTGCAAATACCGTTCTGTAACTGGCTGACATCTTTCTGTGTTGCTCAGAGGCTAATCCCTTGACACTAATGCAGCTGATGTAAAAATACCAGTTCTTTTTTGATGGTGATGCGCCAGTGGGGGAACTGGTTTCCCACAGTTGTTTTCTTTGGCCCTAAGCTATTCTGTGGTCAGCTGAGACTTCCCTGGCTTTTGCTGTTCCTGAAGCTACAGAATATTTTGGAAGAGAAAAGAATCATTAAATCGTAGGCTTAAATACTAAGTGAAAGAAAAACAGTAAGAGCCGGGCTGAGGATTAATCCTGACAAAACACCCATGGAGCTGCATGCATGCCATCCCTCATCTGTTACCTGTTGTAAATGCAGGTTTTGGGGCTGGGTCTGCCAGGATTCTTGCCTTTCCTAGTATGCTACAAAGGAAGCATAGCAGCAGAAAAGGCTGTTGGACTAGAATTTTAAGGCTGTACTTAACCGGGATGTTTCCTACTACCACGCTAGAGCTGTGTTACACCTCTGTAGCGTTTGACCTCTTTTTTTTTTTTTTTTCATGCCAGATTTCCTTTCAGCAATTTGGGAGTGGCCTCTTCAAAACAACCTCTGCTGAATGCTTATTCTGCTCGGATATCTGCTGGAACAGGCAATTCCCCGTCAGTCTTCATGGGAGCTCATTCATTTGCAGCTCTCAGCTGTGTCCTTGAGATTTCACTCTCCTCCCACCTTTATTTTTCCTGGGCAGCTGACTTGGAATAATTTCCACTTTGCAAATTGCAAGAAGGGAGAAGACTGACAGCTGCTCCTGGCCACGCTGGCTGTAGCCCGTCCGCATTTACCAGCACCACTATGGCTGGGCTGGGTAACCATACTGTATGACAACTTATTTACTCCTGTGTGGCTGCCTCGGAGCTGAGACCTCTCTTCCCTGCTGGCAGAGGGGACCACATGAGTGCTCCCCTGTCTGTTTTGTGCTCTGTGAGCCAGGTTGCATCATCCCTTTTTGCATCATGCCTTCTTAGTGGTGTTTTGCCAACCTGGCTGGCTCTGCCTGGAGGTAATTTGGGAACAGTTTCATAATCCTTCTTGCTTGAGAGGTGTGGGCATGATAACCCCTCACTTCCTCTTGTGTATTTCCTTTTCCTTCTCTGGGCAGCTCTCTGCTAAGATGTGCTTTTGCTTTGTGCCCAGGGAGATTGTGTGACTGTAAAACGTTAGCACTGTGGGTTAGTTCTGGGGTCCCTGTCTCCCAAGGATGTGAACATGATACATGGAGCGTCCTGGTTGCTAAATGTTCCATGGTATGGTCTCCTTTCCATTTTTCATTAAAAAGCATGAAACTGTGTATGTTCCTCCCAGAAAGGTGAGATACCTTCCTGCAGGCATCTTGGCTGCTTCCAGCACTCTGGGCTTCTGCTTTCCCAGTCCCTTAGGTTTTTACATCACTCTCTGTTCATCAGAAGCACTAGTGCACATTTTGGTTGTTTTCACCCCTGTCCCTATTCTTTGGGGGAGTTGCAGTTTTAACTACTTGATAACCTAGCAGAACTGCATTCATTCTTTGAATCCCTAAGAGCTTTTTAGAGACTTGTTTCCATCACTTTCTGTTTTGTATTTTCAGATTGTAGCTGTGAGTTAGAGCATCTAACTCTGAAGACTTGATCAGTTTATTCACAATAAATCACACACTAACAGGTTACTTTAAATAAAGATAACATTCCTCTAGTACTTACTGCGTGTAACTGCAACTGTTGGGTGACAATAAAACCCAAAGTAATCATCCCCTGCCTTACCGAGAGCTGCTGTTTTGCCACTGCTGCCTGCGTTTCAGATCACTTAAATGGCTTGGCTCACATTCCCTTCCTGTCTAACCTCCTGAAACACACACAATGTAATTCTTGAGCTGTCCCATGCCGCACATTTCCTAAACGTTGGTGTGTTCGTTAGCTGAACTTGGCGTTAATAATCCAGGTTTTTGTGAAAGGCATGGGACTAGTCCTCGTACCTTTTTAGCTTTGCCCTGTGGCCAGCTTTACTGTTTTACTTTTCTCCTTTGTGGTTCTCCTTCTCTTCCTATTTCCCCCCAGCTTCCCACATTGCCAGGAGGGCTTTACCTGAAGAGGATGCCTGCCTGTCCTGGCCAGCTCTGTGTTTTCTGATCGTCTCCTTTGTAGCCTCCCCCCCTTCCCTCCACAGTATTAGGGATTACTGTTTTTACTAAGCTTTACAGTACTAGCAGTTTCCCTCAATTTAAAAAATAGTTTATGCCTTTTCCCAAATTCTTAAAATAAAAATAACTTGTCTAATTATTTTAAAAGTTTTAAAAATGTATTTTTTTTAATTTTCGCAGGCAGCCTGGACACCTTTCCTTTCCCCCACCTCCAGCTGTAGCCATGCCCTAGCCAGCCCTGAGCTCTGTGCTGGTTCACTGGCTTTGTTCAGCACTTGGCTGGCCTCTTTTGCATCCTTATTAGAGCTGGGGTGATTGGCAGAAGCCTTTCATGCTTCTTTCTGGCTAGCCAGTTAAGGCTTATGAAGCTAGTAACTACTCTTCTTTTCTAAAATAAAATAATTAAAAAATACCTGCTAAAAGTGCAGCCACACATTGGTGGAGACCACCCATCTCGTTGCCTGTAGATGCAAACAAACGAAGTCACTGCAGATAGCTGATCTCTTTCATAGTCCCTGGCTCCTAAATTCTGCCTCAGGTGATCTGCTTTTCTTGTGGTTGAAGCGATCCTTTGATAAACATAAAATGATTTTTCTTTAATTTGAGGTTATTGCCCAATTTCCTGAACTGTAGAACTGGCTGGGTTTAAAAAGCTCACACACGAACTGGGCGGATGAAAGAAAGCAAACTGCTTTTAGCTACATAGACACACTTTCCCTTCTCTTGTTTGCAGTTACTTTTGGAGCACAATTTTCCTTCATCACCACTAGTAAAATACAGTTTTCCTTCAGCACCACCGCTAAAATACACGTCCCTGAGTGTCATTACAGTGCAGTGGTTGGCCTTAAATTGCCTCTGAGGCTGTCTGCACATGGATGACATTCATCTTCTTACAGCCTTTTCCTGGTTTCCTGTACTTGAGGGATTAAAACCCTCCTGCTGTTACAAGATGCCTTACATACCATAGGGCTGATGGCCCTTTTGCTGGGGAAGTGTTAAGCTTCATCAGCTCCCAGTACCAAAAAAAATTAGAAATTGAGATTTTATCGTTTTGAAGATTCTGTTTGTTGCTATGTCACAGAAGAAAGGAGGGCTTTTCTTTCAAAGCAGCCTATTCAGCCCTTAAAATAAATCAATACAGATATTATATACTCTCCTTATGAGGGTAGAGGCAGCTGCATGCTGCTAGGGTGCTGTCTTTGCCAGCCCTGTGGCAGGCTGGGCAGGGAGGAGGGAGGGCTGGGAGGGTTGTTCTGAGTAACAAACACCTGGGGAACACCAGGAGGTAAGAGGCACTCAGCCACATGCAGATGCTTACTGCAAAATGAGGATTACTGTACTTCGACCAGTGTAGTCCTGCTGAACTTTGCAAAGTTATGGACTAATCCTGCTGTATGCTCCCAGCTGGGGAGAATGCATTTCTTTACTACATGACCTTCCCCACCCTTACGGAGCCATTTATCTTATAAATACAGCTGGCCCATCCATCTTCCCTTCCAAGTCCTGTTCCAGGCATCCCCTCTCCCAAATCTAGCCCGAAACCTCCTTTGTGCTCTGGTAATTCGGTAAGAGCTCCTGCAGGGCCTTGTAGCTTATGCAGCCTCTGACCTGCGGAGGTGCCCGTGCTGCCAGGAGGAGGCAAATGGGCAGTGGGTTTCAAAAACTTGCTGTCTTTTGAGACCTGATCTCGTTTGTCCAACTTGATTGAAATTGGCCAACAAGCATAGGAGAGATTAGGGAGGCAAACAGCTGTACAGCCTGAGAAAATCGGATAAAAATCATGTAATAGAAAGAACCAGTAATCTTTTTCCAAATAAGAAGGAAAGTTTGTCTTTTTTTTTTTTCATTTTAATGGGAGTTTGAGCACTGTTGTCATTTTTATTTTGCTTATTATTTTTTGAAGGTGTGAGTACACTTTAGAGAGCTACTGACAACGAAGGCATTTCAGTGAATCAGTCGTTATGTGAAAAAAGCCAAAAAGCCATGCTGCATGGAAACTAAGACCCTTAATCCCTTAGTCCACAGGCAAACCTTATAAACTGTTGTTAATTAAGCCCTTGTGTTACGGGTGAATAATAATATTCTACTCCTGCATTATTTTTGTTATGATAGGCACTGTCGCATCTCAGAGAAAGCAAAAGTTGGGCCTGAAGTGCTGAGCTGCTGCTCGGTGTCCCATGGGGATGGGTTTCCAGGGCACAGGATCTGGCCTCTGCAGGAAGGAATCGATTCTTTTTTAAAGGAAGAAATGAGTTTTCAAGATGACAAATGCATTTTTTGCCGTGAAAGTGCTCCCAGTTCATTTCACAACCGTTTATGCTCAGTTCAAAGCGCTGTTTGTTTGCCCCTGTGCACCACATCGCTGCGAGCAGTGCTGGTGATGCCGGTCCCCACGCTTCACGTCCTTGCTCACGGTGAAATCATGATGCAGTTTCAGCACTGATTGCACTTAGGAACATAGATCTGTGTCTGTTGCATGTAGGAACATAGATCTTCCTTGCTTTCTCTTTCATCCACGGAATCTATCTGTTGTTTCCCCCTCTTTTTGCTGGGTGATTCTTGGTAAAACATCTCAAGCACCCAGCGATAAGAAGGGGAGGCTGCAGCCTAAAACAGATCGCTTCTGTTTAAGATCAAAGCATTGTTACTCCCCTGCTCCTTTTGCAATGACTTTCTCAGAAAACAGAACAAGGTTCAGGGTTGAAATCTCCTTTTTATCTGTTCTGTTGGTGGCAGCTTGTTTGCAGCCCCTGCCATCCAGCAATAAGAGATGTGCTTGGATGTCTTGTAGCAGGTGAGAGAGCTGCACTGCACAGGAGCTGTTGTGTCAAAAGCCAGATCCCTTCCATAAAAGATCCAGTTAAGCACATAACAGCATAAACAAAACAGGTTATAACACAGCTGCTGAGTGAGACATCAAGCACGGTGCTAGAGAGCTATGAGACTCCACACAGACATTTTAAATTTTCCTTGGTGACTGTATCAATCCTTTTATTCTTGGCATTTTTGCCTCTTACTTCTACTGTATTTCACTCTCCTGGGATTTGCAATGTTTTCTACATCTTCATTCCCAAAAAGGCCGACTCGGTTGGGTCTCTAAATCATTCTTATACCTCAGAGGGTGATATTTACAAAGGTTGTAGGGAAAATAAAATAATTTTGGTGTAAGTTTAAATTTACTCATTGCCTGTGTGCATAGGTAAGTGCGTTTGCCTCTAAGGTGAAGAAGTTCTTACAGCTTCAAAGCAGGAGTCACTCTGAAGTGTCTGTAGTCTAAACCGGGGGGACTTTTTTTTTTTAGTAACTTGCTATTTTATGTTGTCTCGTTTGTATAAACAAACTCTAGGTGTTACGGAAGAGGAGAGGGCTGCAGAGATGCAGAAAACAAAGACTCTACCATCTGTAAACAGGCTGACAGTGGATATCATGGAACTGGAAGCGCTCAGAAAGTCTGTGGAGGACTTCTTCTGCTTTTGCTATGGTGGGTGCTTTAAAGTCTTCAAAATACCTGTTCTGGATTCCTAATTTTTTATTCCAGTTGGGAAGGAGGTATTGTACAGTCTTAGCCTTTCAGCTGTACTGCTGTTAAGGTAATAAGAAGCCTCTGTCCTGGTTTCAGTTAGGACAGAGTTAATTTTTTCCTAGTAGCTGGTAGGGTACTATGTTTTGGCTTAGGATGAGAAGAGTGCTGATAACACCCCGATGTTTTAATTGCTGCAGAGCAGTGCTTACACCAAGCCAAGGATGCCTCAGCTTCTTGCTCTGTCCTGCCAGTGGGCAGGCTGGGGGTACAGCAAGAGCTGGGAGGGGACAGACCCAGGACAGGTGACCCAAACTAGCCAAAGGGGTATCCCATCCAATCTGGGGTCATGCTAAACAATACATAGGGGTGGCTGGCCGGGGGAGGGGGCCGGACTGCTCGGGGTTAGGCTGGGCATCGGGCAGCGGGTGGTGAGCAATTGCATTGTGCATCACTTGTTTGTACACATTACTATTAGTAGTACTGTTATCATCATTGTATTATCGTTATTATTATTGTTGTTATTATTATTTTCCTGTCTTATTAAACTGTCTTTATCTCAACTCTCGGGCTTCACTTTCCTGTTTCTCTCCCCCATCCCAGAGAGGGAGGGGGGAGTGTGAGCGAACGGCTGTGTGGTGCTGAGCTGCCAGCAGGGTTAAACCACGACAGCCTCATTTTTACTAGCTGATTCCAAAGTGTACACATTGGATTTTTTTTTCTAATGTTTTGCAGGATATAATTTGGGATTACTGCACAGTACAGTCCCCTTAGTTTTGTTTTAAGAAAGCCCCTGTACCTCAGTGGGTTCCACTGAATATTGGTGTGTGCGGTACTTGGTTTCCTGCAGAGATTTGCATCTGCACCTTGTTTTCTCTCCAGTCCTCTCCAAAGTAGTAGTGGGTTTTATGAGGCACAGGTCCTTTTGCTAACTTGCACCCTTCTGACCTTGTAACAATCTCATTTTATTTTTAGGTAAAGCTTTAGGAAAGTCAACAGTAGTACCTGTGCCATACGAGAAGATTCAGAGAGACCAGTCTGCTGTGGTGGTGCAGGGCCTGCCTGAAGGACTTGCATTTAAACATCCAGCAAATTACGATGTTTCAACCCTGAAGTGGATTTTGGAAAACAAGTCAGGGATCTCATTTATCATCAAAAGGTTATTTGCTGCCTCCTCTTTTTAGTCTGTCCATTAAAGTTTTTGTACTTAAATTTGCATTCATTTTTTAATTAAATACATTGCAGCCTGTTTTGCTTGAGCAGAAGTGTTGCCTTTTTTTTAATATACTCTGAAGTAAATACTGATGTCTTGGCTAAAGCTATGTGTTTTGTTTGTTTGTTTTTCCCTTTATTTCCATACAGGCCTTTCCTAGAGCCAAAGAAGCACCTAGGTAAGTTAGTACTTATTCAGGTTCAAAAATAGCTTAGAATTTTACTTTCAAAAAGGCAACATCGTTTTCTCCAGTACTTGGCAGGATAGCAGTATAAATGCAGTATTTGGTCTTTTGGAGAAAGAGGCAAACTTCGTGGAAATTCCTAGGCTGTGAGTTGCCTCACTCACTTTTGGAACTATAACCTTTTCCTTTATGCTTTCTGCTAGGAGCAACTAATTAGAGACAAATTTGTTCTATTGCATTCTTTGTCCTTTTACTCAATTTAAATTTAATGTGAATTGGATAGTATCCTAGGGAAAAGAGAAATGAACTGATGAAAGGCTGTGCGTTGCATTTTTAGAAGATGCCTAGTCTTTGCTGTGCTCTGCATTCCAATATGTAGCTGATTTTGGCATTTATATCTCATTATAAAAATTGATTTAATCTTCTGAAGTGGTTAGGTGTTGCAGTTTCTATGAAAGCCTATACGTTTTAAAAAATCTGAGCTAACGTAGTTCTTTAAGAACTCTGAAGATTCATTTCTAGCTTTGAAGAAGTCCCTTCCCCTGTTCCAGCTGTGAAATTATTTTGCTTTAGTTGCAAGAAGTACATGTGAGGATTTGTTTTATGAAGAGGATAAAGCATGTTGTTTACCAGAATCTCTATAGGAATGTAGTCAAAAAAGAAAAGTTTCACTTTCTGATGTGCAACAGCTAGAAACTGAAGCTTGATTAGTAAAATCAGAAATGTGTTGCCTGTGCCTAGTAAGAAAACTAGAGAGTAGGGAATTACAGAGATTCCAGTAATTAAATATTTATATTGATAAAGCAAGGTAGGTTTCAGTGGGTAAGCGACTTCTTGAAAACATAACCCATTTGTGTAGCTGTAATTTAGGAATAAACTGGAATCTCTATAAACCTATCCTCCTCCTTTTAGCAGTTTAGATGAAGGATTTGCTTAGCTTTGTTTCCCAAGATTTTCACTTCAAATCATGAAAGAGAGCACTGAAAAGCATACTGATAGGCACATTTGAAGTAATTTTATATTGGTGTTAAATGCAGTTTAATGAGATCCATCCTTCATATCTGTGTACAGAGAACATACGCACATACCTGCCAAATTTGAACAGGTTTTTGCTTCGTGAAATCAATGTTACATTTTCAATTTGTGTTTAAGGTGAATGGAGAACAGGAAATTCAAAGGTTGTCTTTTAACTTTCAGGAGCTCATATGACAGATCCTTCACATTCAATTATACCTCCAGGTGGAAGGTGAATTTAAAATAATGTAGTTTTTTTGCCTGTCTTTAAATATTTCATCTACTGAGAAACAGACAAGCTTGTGTAGTATGATTTGATGTTGGTACCAACTGCGTGTTTTCATATAGTTTATCTTTCTCTTAATGTGCCTTCTCTGTCCAACTGACCTTTGGATAACTTTTGCTTGCATGGGATTATAAAAAGCATGAAGTTGAATTTTCTCTTTCTTTTGACCATTATTTGTGGGGAAGCTGTTACGAATTAAACAGATGGCAAAGTTTCCCCTCAGTTTAATTAGCCCAGCGAGTGTTCTTAATTCACGGTCTGTCAGTCAGGGATGTTTGTCCTGTTGTGTGCTGCAGCAGTGATGGGGAACAGCTGTAATGCTCCTGCCTTCCTCTCCTCAATTAAAAACCCAGTACATATATATTTACTCTTCAATGAAGAGATTATATGTGGAATAAATCAAAAATTGGTTAATGTGGAAACAGAGCAAAATGGCAGTTGTTTCTGTGGCTCTGAGTGCACTTTTTGTTAAATGGTGAATGCTCCTGAATATTGTGCACATCCTGAGAATGTAGGGACGGGAGATTCCTCCCTGTTCCCTAAAGATAATTCAGATAAGCCAAGATGCTAAGCTTTTTACTTCTGTTTTTCTAGTTTGAAAACAATACAGTGAGGTTGATTTTACTAGACAGCTTGTAAAGCTGAAGGAACTTTCCAGAAATGTGATATATTTTTTTTATAATGTCAGTGTTTGTTTTGTTTATTTTTATAGTTGTCCTCCTATTCAAGTGAAAACGGAACCAAATGAGGATTCTGGTATGTTCAAAATTTTGTCCTCATTTGCAAAAAATGATGAATCAGTTTCTGTTCAGAAGGTTCTATTAAGGAATGATAGGAAAATCCAGTAAAAGCAGCAAAGATCCATGATGTGTGAGAAAGAAAAGCTTTACTTAAAAATGGCCACTTTTCAGTTGCAGTATTTATATGTATTTTTATTTATTTATTTATTTATTTACCTTGGCTAGAGGTTTCCATTTCTAGATGGAGGAGATTTGTAACTTCTTGTAGACTAAAATAATTTCTTTGTAAATAGTTTACTTGGAAGTGGAGAAGAGGAAGATCCTCAGGTCTTTACTTAGTCCTAATTGAAGATCATTTTATCCCTAATGTGAAGAGAAAAACTTAGTTTATATACAATAATATTACCAGAATATCAAAAATGACAGAATGCTGAATGCCGTTTTCTAGCTAAGATGGAAATAAATAGCAAAGCATGTTATTTATTGTTTTTAAAAACTAAAATCAAGCAATCTTAAGTTCCCCTGCTCTTAGGACAGGCTGCTGCAAGGCAGAGTGGTTGGTAGCAGGGCAGTGCTGAAGTGTGTGCTTTGAGATAACCACGAATGATCCCAGGGAGGCTACCAGTCTGCCTGCAGATAAGCTTCTGACCTTCTGCTTTGTTAGGTTGGGCTGCACTGCTTGGCATTTTGCACAAAACCAAGATTTTTTGTTTAGTCCTGTATTTTGGTTTAGTTCTGTTTGCTTCATTACTTCAAGCTTGGCGTTTAGTAACCCTTAAAGGTTAATATTTAGCTTAACACAACTGAAGAGTCAACTTGAGCTTTTCACCAGCTTCTTTCCAGTGCTGCTTTCAAGACATTTGAAGTAATTCTTTTGCCCCAGTGTGTTGAAAGCATTTTAGGGAACGGGGGAAGGCATACAGGGGAAATAGTTCACTTTGATAAAGCCAAGAGCAGTTGAGGCCTGTCATTGTTGCTGCCTTGAGCAGCAAAATTTGGACTTTATCTGAAACTAGGGATATAGAGGGGTGAGCTTGGAGTAGGTCTAGAAGTACTTGAAGTACTTTTAGCACAAGAGATTAAAAAACCTTTTTTTTTTTTTTTTCCTTTTTTTTTCTTTTTTTTTTTTTTTTCTGCTGGTAGTGGGCAAAAAGCAAGGAGACCATTATTTTTAATTCTTCAGATCTCAGATAGCAATTTGCAGGGATGCCTGTTTGTAGGGAAGCCTTTCATACTCGATCACTTCTGATGGTAACCACCCAGACACAAGAAACTTGAAGCATCAGCATGTCATTTGTTACTGTTGTTTTAGCTCAACAATTATTTTCTGTGTCAGTACTTGTATTTTCTTTTTCTTCTTTTTTTTGGACTAAAGACCAGCTAGAATCTTGGTGGTGTTGTGATTTTTTTTTTTTTTATTTCTTTATTAGTTTTTAAGAATTTGGTTATCATTAGTCTCCTTATTTGATTCCGTTGTTGCTTCTGCAGGAATTTCACTGGAAATGTCAACAGTAACAGTAAAGGAGGAGTCAGAGGATCCTGACTACTATCAGTATAATATTCCAGGTAATGATGCTAACTTTTGTACCTGCTTATCTCCTGAATGGGTGGATTGCTTAAGTCTTGCTCTCTCTGTACCTCTCTTTTTGCTTATTGGCGGCTGTTAAACATGTAACTGCTTACTTAGCTCTGTTAGGATACAGCATTTCCATGCTGGATTCCATTTAAGTTGTGCTTCAGGTCTTCCAGTATTCTTCACTACAATGTTGGCACAACAATATAAGTGTGTTTGGGGCTTAAGGAGAAATTTCAGGTGTTTCTTTGTTTTCATCCTGAGAGTCCAGTATGCAGACTAATTCCACTGGCCTCTTTAAACAGGAAAGAAAAAGTCATGTTACTGGTCAGAGCACTTCTTGGATCTTTACAGTTTCAGTAAATTATATAGTGTATCAATCACTTTCCTTGTATGGAAGGACCAATATGTGTCAAAAATGTTTTGGAAGTTATAAGATGGATTTCTGTTGACAAAGAATAGCAACATCTATGAGGTCCATGACTCAGCTTCAAAACTGTGTGTTTTTAAATCTTTCTCAGCTGCTTTGCCTCATCTATACACATCTAGTTGAAATACTGCACATTAATCTCAGCCAGGAGTGAATAGAGAAAATCATAAGAAATTATTTCTGTAGCTTGAAATAAACAGTAAGAAAGAAGACCTAAATAGAAATGGCAATATAAAATAAGTAGAACCCTGAATGTATTATTTCAGCTTGCTTGCATCTGCTGTTAGGTTAATTGTCTGAGCAATACAAAAAAAAAAAAAAACAAAGAAAAAAAAAAGGAAAGCTGTCATGCCTCTCTGAAGGATAACTGTATGTTCAACAGCAAAGGGCAAAACAGCACATCCTTTCATTTTGTAATAATATTTATTATTGAGACAGCATTTTTGTGTGTTTAGACACAAAAATTCTTGAGATTATTTTAATACGTGTTTTAATTACTAATTACAGGATTGCAGAATCAGTGTTCTCTTACTGGCATGTCTTAAGTAACGTAGGAACAAACATTGTTCAGAATGATCTTCACCATATGGTGTACCAAAATATCACTACTCTGGTGCGGAATCTGAAAGGTGAATTCTCTGGGGTTAGGATTATCTTTTCTTTGTGTTTGTAAATCGCCTCGCCTCAGAGGTCCGTGGGTTTACAGGCATTATATAATGCAATAATAATAGATGCCTTTTTGGAGACATCCTAATCACTGTTACTTCCAAAGCCAAGCCCTGTCATCTCTTTTGCTTTTCATCCCCTTGTGGCTTTCCATTTCATGCATAAAAACAATGTCAGAATTTGGCCAGTAGCCTGGAGTGTAATCTGACCCTGTTTGAGGAGCGTCTGTGCTGAAACCACTTACAGCACAGTAACCCATTGTCGTGCAGCACGCTGGAACTAAAAAATTCCATTTGTACAGTACGGTTCCATAGCAAAGTGGGTTTCTTGGGGGATTTCTCTCGTCTTTCCCTACCTATCTCTAAATTTAATCATTCTGATTGGTGGAAAGTAATATGCTTTTTTTTCAGATAGCCACATAACATCATACCTGCTCAGTTAATAAATCCCTCTAACCTTGCTCCCAATCTCACATTTAAAATGAGACTAAACAGAAGGTGCTGTTAGAAAGGATGGGGGTGCTGTGAGCCAGGAGAGGTATTACGGTGTCATGTTGTCACCTTCCCCTGAAGGAAAGGAGCTTCCCCTTCGTTTCTTTGAACTCTAAGGTTTGAAACAGAAGTTGTACAAAAAATGCAGAAGGATATAAATTCAAGAGGGATGTAGGGGCTCAAGTGTGCATGAAGATGCTGTGCAGAGAAGTAAACCTAAGAAAAGTACAGTTATAGTAAGGTGTGTCTTTGAAGGACGGGGTCTGGCTGCCCAGCATTTCCTTTGTAGACACATGCTGCAGAAAGAAAGGGAAATGGCTAGGGTCATAGTTGTTACTAAAAATACCCTCCAGCAAGAGCTGGCTTTATCGATTTATGAGAACAAACAACTTCACTGTTAGAGAACAGCAATGTGCCAGGGGCCTCCTGGAGAATATGATTTCCTGGTGAAATTTCACAGTTATTGTTTTTCTCTGAGTGTCTGCTTCCTCTCACAAACCCAGGATGCTCACCAAAGGCCTGCGTGCCTTAGTGGCATGCACAAAGCGCCATTTAATCAAAGGGGACAAAGTTAGAGCTGGGGACAGGCGCTCTCTTCATCTCTTATCATCTGCTAATCCCTTGCAGCATTTGGATGTTGCCGTGAGTTAATACTGAATTACTAAATTTAGAGATGTGTTAGCAGCACACTGTACGAAGAGTAGGAAATGGGA
Organism: Netta rufina; assembly: GCF_964035555.1. NCBI lineage: Eukaryota > Metazoa > Chordata > Aves > Anseriformes > Anatidae > Netta > Netta rufina. The sequence goes on along the minus strand of NC_140145.1, from coordinate 3,744,274 downwards.
ACTTCTAACCACCAGAGATTTCATGTGGGTGTTCTGATCGGGTATGGGGGCAGTTTTCCATCGGTAGGCAGTAGCAGTGTGGCAGTGGGTGATTTGGTTCCAGTATCTTGGACAAATGTGAAGGTCACTGCAGTATTAAATGCTTTGTCTGACATCAGAGACAAAATGTTTTGGGAGAAAGGTCCAGATTTTGACTGACTATATGAGGAAAAGGATAGTAAAAAAAAAAATCAGGACTAAATAAAGCATGTGGGAGCATTCCAAATATAACATTCCTGTATATACCTGATCTGTAAGTACCATTTTTTAAGGCTTTTCTGAAAGGAGATGTTAGTTAAAATGCTGTTCTTAGTTTGGTGTCCTTGAAACAAGCACATACATCTGTGTCCATGCCCATTTCCTTGTGTTCAGGAGGCTGTTTAGCTGATGTGTAAACGTACTGGTCAGTAAAAAGCCCAGAGCTTTTACTAGAAGGCCATCCACAAGATCCAAGCTGTCTGGAAAGGTTTTAATTGAAAAGAATGAGGTCAAGATACTGTCAGTGCCAAAAGGAGAACAGCTCTGAAGCAATTAAGAGAACAGAATTGAGCTATCCATCTTTTTTTTTTTTTTTTTTTTTTTTTTTTTTCAATTTCCAAAGAAGCAGGGATATAGTAAGAAAATTACTCGGGAACACATGCTCTTCATCAGCACAGACTGAAACAAGGGTTTTTGGAGACATGGCCCTTATAGCACTGAGCGATTTGCTGACTAAGTACCAAGCACTTCATGACAGAAGCGTGATGTCCAATGGATTTTATGGATGCAAGTCTTCAGGTGCCTTGAAGTTCGCAGGATCACAGAACGGTTTGGGTTGGAAGGGACCTTCAAGCCCATCTAATTCCAGCCCCTGCCATGGGCAGGACACCTCCCAGTAGGGCAGTTTGCTCAAAGCCCCATCCAGCCTGGCCTTGGAAAGTGAAAGCAAAGAGAACAAGAAGCAGCAGAAGGCTCACAAAAGACCTAGATTTAGTCTGAGTGTTAAAGAATTTGTAAGCCTCTGTTTTGCACAGGAGAGTTGCTGTTAGCTGGTAACTGTGCTTGGCACTTCTTCTGATGCAAGGCGATACTGCGTGGCTCTGCCTACAAATCGGATAGATTAGGCTCCTAGGACTTTATTGCAGGATTTTACTTCTAGTGTAACTGCTTCCTGGGGTGTTAGCAATTAAGTTTTGCACCTTTGTGATCATCCTTCCTCCACTGTCCTTGCGGCACTGGAATTAAATTCTTACCTCATGAGTTTTCTTCTTTATTCATTTTTGTGATTTTCTTCCTACTTCTCTTCCTAGATGGAACTCTTTTTGATCTTATTATCACCCTACTTGGTTTTGGCTATTCTAGCGATGGGAAAAGCTCTTCAAGTTCCATAAAATAATCTGTGTTAGTCACTTTTTTTTTTTTTTTTAAAAAAGAGTTACAGAATAAACACAAAAATATATGCTTTTGCCTGTAATGGGATACATGCTTTTGTGCTGGTGCACTATAAAATACAACAATTGCATATTCCAGAAGAACTCTTAGGAAGTGATGCACCTGTCTGCCTGCATACACTAACTGTTTGGTCAAATAAAAGCAAATTTAGGCCACGGAGGCATATTCTAGCGTGTCCAGTGAGTGCACGTGCTATTCCTGCTCCCCCTTAACAGTTGCAAGTCCCACTCTTTTGATGAGAATTTCTTGTCCTGTGTCCTAGAGCACCAGCAGTGTACTCCAGCTTTTTTTTTTTCATTGCCTGTTGTAGTATTTAATATTGTATATGTACTTTTAGTAGACTGAAATATTCATCGTCTGATTGTGGCAGCAGTCTTTTCTAGCTTTTCTCACTGTGTGGATGAAATAGAGTTTAAAATAGTTCACTTGCCTTGTGAGCTAACAGTAGCCTTTCCTGTTAAACTATTAATGTTGATTGCTGGTATCCTCTTAGACCTCCCTCTAAATGGCCACCGTTTCTGGAGAGCTGTGTGATGTTCTGCAGACTGTATTTGCAAATGAACGCAGAAGTGATTCAGTTTATGAGAACAACTATTCCAAATCCTTCCAGTTAGTCCTGGGATGGTATTCCTGTCTGCCACACTTAGGCTAGTTCTATACACCCGTGCTGTTTCTGCGGTAGGAAATGATCTCTTGCTCAGTCAGTGGGGCCCTCTTGCAGTCTGGCTGCTGTAGTGCCAAAGCATTCAGCAGTGGGGGTTTGGTGGTGGTAATTTTACTTTCTGGGCTTCTGCAGCAGCCTTTGTAAAGCAGTCCATACGTGGAGTCAAAAGAGCTGTTGTGGTTAAAAGCAGGCAAACTTGTGGTGCTGTAAATGTTTTCAACCTTTCTGATTTTGTCTATTTAACGTAGGTAGAAATTTTAGAGTCAGAAAGGGTTTGCTGGGGAAATAAATTTTGACTCACAGGGAAAAGACTGAGCTAATTAAAATATAATTGAAAAAAATCAAAACCATCAGCGTTTGATGCTTTAAAATTAGTTTAGTTTATTAACACAAATACAAACATTCAAAACCTGCTTTTCTACGTGAGTCTTTCTGACTGTTTAGTAGTGCAGGAAATGCAAGCACCTTCCATTAGCCCCTCAAATTTGTATTTTGCTAAACTGAACAAGTAAAGACTTAAAGGTTGTTGTTATTTCACAGACTTTCCTGTTAACTTTACAGAAAGTATTGAATGAGCATATGATATGTGAAGATAAGAGTTATTTGGTAAATTCCTCTATGGACTGGGAAAATGTGTTTGTTGTGACAGACAATTTAAAAGGCATTCTCTTTGTTCCCAAGCAGGCCCTTCTGAAACATCAGAGATGGATGAAAAAATTGCTCTTGCAAAAAGTTACACAGGTAGGCCTTATAGTTCTATTTTTTTCCTCACATCCATTTTGTGAGTTCGTTGTGTGAGTTTTGCTTTCCAGGGCTCTGCCTCTTTGATTTGAAGAGTTAGGATGTTGAAATTTAAATTTTAAAACGTAATTGCAATTTTCAGGTGCCTTAATTTTCAGGTATCCAAATAAAGAGACATACAAAAAGGAATCTTATTTCTTTTATTTCTTTTCTAAAATTGAAAAGGAGCATCAGGTTGATCACTCTAAAGCAGTAGTAATTTATAAGTGCCAAGTGTATGTTTCTCATGAAATTCAGTCTGTTTCATAATTAGTTACAAAATTCAGTGAGCCTCTGCTTATGTATTGTGAATAGAACTTGATCATTTCTTTCCTTTAGATGGGTGTGAAGTGAGCAGACACATAGACAACCAAGCATACAGAAAGTTTGTGTTTAGGGGAAGCAGTTCCTTGCTGACTCAACAATATATGAAATGAATTTACCTTTTTTTTTTCCAGATTTTCCAGTTTGAATTAAAAATACCATTTTGCCCATTTGCTGACATTAGAAAAAACTAATCAGTGTTTCAAGCTATGACATTCCTTATATGGTCAGAGTGGTCGTGCTGTCATCAATTTTTAAGATTCAGAAGTTGTCTTCTTTAGGTTTTCATATGAACGTTATAATTCTGGATTTTTGGCTTCTGAAAATCCTTGCTTTGAATACTCAGTGTTAAAAAAAAAAAAAAAGTTTTTTTTGTTATGCTATGTTTTTGCTTTATATTTGTCTAAAGGAAGCCACCAGGGTTCAGTTTGCAGTGAAGGAATAGATGTGGAAATACTGGTAGAAGGTTAGAGATACAAAATATTTTTCATGAAAATAAATAACATCATTGGATTTTTCTTTTTACAGAAATACTTGGAAAGATGGCACTTCAATTAAAGCTGTACCTCTTCTCCAGCCATTCTCTTTTTTTCTATTTTTTTAGTCTCTTTTTTTCTATTTTTTTAGTCTCATAAACCTTGCCACTCTGTGGCTTACTATAGGCAAGTTGGGATGAAGTTGTCATTCTTGTGAATGACAAATTGCATTTGTGAGGTGCCTGTCACCTCACCCACCATTTAATGCTTTGACGTGATGTTAAGAGTACACCATTCTGCAGCTGGTTTCATTCTAAGCACCTGGCCCTCCAACCTGAGGCATGATTTTTTTTGGACGTTTAGGCCAAGTTGTACTAGCAGCAGTGCTCATTCTTACACATCTCATTATTTTTGCTTTGAAGATAAGTGTCACCATAGTTAAGGGTACCATTACATGAAATTCAAAAGCATTTCTCTTGGTGAAGGAGAATAAAGTTTTTGGCTCTTGCTGACTTCACAACTAGCGCTACTTTTTTGGAAAAGAAATTAAAAAATCTAGGTGCTTTGTTTTCCTAAGCATAATGCCATCAGCCATTGTGTCTGGTTATGAAGAGAGAGCCTGAGGGAAGTGTTCTATAAGATGACCGAAACTCTTGACTTTGCTTTGGTTTTGCCTCTGTAGAACAGCTGTAGATGCTGAGTGTGGCCCTTTGTGTCACAATATGTTTTTTCCTACATCCTTTCCTCAAATCTGTTCTGCTTTGCAAGCTTCTGTAAAAAGATATGCTGAAAGTTACACCCTGATTTTGCTACATAGATTAAATCTGTTGTTTGTGAGGGTTGGTGTTTATCAGCAGATCTGTGGGCAGTTACAAAAATTGCACCTAACAACTTAGTTTTGTCCAACTTTAATTTTAGTCTAACTTTGTTTTCATTTTTCCATTAATAGGCATACAGTTTAGACGGTCTTGCCTGGATTCTGTAAAATAAAAATAAATGTTTATGTCTGCTCCTCACAAACAGGAGTAAGGAATTAAAATCAATGAATGTGCTTGAATTTCATGAAGTCTTTGACAAATACCCTGCCAGCTATTACTAAAGAAATGTAGATAATAGGCATTGGAAGTTCTTCCAAAAGTTGCCCTGACAATTCGGCCATGATGTAGCAGATGTGCAGAAGGTACTGCTTTCAGCATAGCAAAAAAAAATGGATGCATGTATAAAAGTATCTTCTGGTGTCTGTCACCAGTGGTTTTCACATTTTTTTTTTCCTCCAGTAGCCTTGACAAGATGGTGAACGAGGAAGTGATAAAATTACCTTGAGCGTGGAATTGCCCAGATTAGCTGTGGCTGATAAAGGCTTGTGAGGTCTCAGTAAGGCTGGATGAGCGTGGTGCAGTTGAAATTCAGTAATCAGAAAGTCAAGGTTATGTGCATCAGAAGAAATGTTCTAAACCAAATGAAATCACGTTTGGGAAACTGGAGACAGTGCCAGACAATGATGACATGTAGAACTATAAAGAAGGCTGCTGCTTAGCAGCTGTGTGCATTTACCTTATTACCTGATGCAAAGAACTACTTAGCAAAAATTTACCTAGTGGTGATAATACTTCGCTTTAAAAAATACTTCAGTGTTTAAACCGGTCGGTTTAATGTGGTTTAAGAAGAAACGTCTGCTCTGGGAGTTTCCTTCCAGAGCTTTGTTACCATCTGGTTTGATATTTTTGCATGTTTCTTTTAACTGGGACTAGTTCTCAGGGACTTGGTACTGCGCTAAATGGCCCATTTTCAGTCTTCCTGGCTGTTCATAAACTTCCACAAAATTTACCACAATTGTATTTCTTTTTCAAATGTGTATATATATATATATACAAATGTGTGTATATATATATATATTATATATATATATATATAAAAGACTCTACGTGATCAATTGACATGATACTTATTTTTATGATGATACTTCATGTTCACACGTACTAAAAGACCATTGCTTATTAATTCATTCTGTTTGTTGTGGTTTGCATTTGCTCATTACCTACCAAGCACTCAGTCTGAGTTAGATCAAAATGCCATAGTGTGTTTTCCATGAACCTGATGATAGCTGACACAGTTTGAATGTACTCCAGCTGCGATACGTCACTAGGTATTTCTGAATCTCTGCCATAGGTGGCATCATGTGAAGAGCAGTGAAAAGGGGACATTCCTTCAGACTTGCCCCCCAAGTGATATACAGTGATAGAGCTCAGAGAAACCTGAAAGAAGACATTCTTCAAAGTGTACAAACACAGAACTGTTTGAATATATTGCCAGAATAATTATTTTCCTTCATACACAACTACTTAATTTTGAAATAGTTTCCAATATAATTGGCTTCACTTTTTTAAACTTTATTGGAGTTAAATTCAAATTGCTCTTTCTCCTACAGGGTGCTGATAGGCCTAATCCTGTTTATTATATTGGTGCAGACTGCCCTAACACAAGCATTGTGATTATGCATTTCCCTTTCATTTTTCACTGTTGGCCTTGCAGCATGTCAGGGAAATCATTGCAGAGCAACAACTGTAAGTCTGTATAAATGATAAAGAAATATATCATCTGTAGGGGCACACAGCCTTTGTTTATGTATTCAGTAATCCTTGATAACAAAGAGAAAAATATTTATGACTCTATTAATCCTATTAAGCCAAGAATAAAGAATTTCCTACTGTCATTAATGACAACTCTCTGCACTGCTGCACACACAATTTAGCATGTATAATCCCTACCTTCTTACCCATGTCTAGAGTTGCTTAAAGGCTTAGGGTAAGATATCATTGCTTCTGTTTTTGTTGCACACTGTGAATGCAAAATGTTTTGTTGAGACAGAGAGCTTCTTTGACAGGTGTTAGTTAAAATACAAAATCATTGAGCATTTGCTTAAAAATCCTTTCTGTGCCAGTCGTTCACCAGTTGTGTTTCTGTCCCTTCAGATTCTTCCCAGCACACCCCTTCAGAAACAAGTGAGGATCCTGAGGTCGAGGTCACCATTGAAGGTTAGTCATCCAGTTCCTTTATTTCAGTCCATTGGACATTTTTAAGTCAAAAAAAATGCTGTATCCATGCCTATATTAGCACTGAATAAATAGGATTATGAACCAGCCTTTGGCTGCAGTTTGCACTGTGCACTGCTTTTAAACATCCTTATTCCAGTTGTTTGATAAGAAAAACTACAGCATGCTGAATCATATTGGACTTCATGGGCCAGTCTGGAAATAATGCCTGATAGAGGTGTGTTTTTCATATATTTTTCAAGTATTAATAATACAGAGTACTCATTATTTAACAGCCATTAATTTAGATTTTTAAAAGCTTTTATAATGTTCATTCTGAAGAGCATGTTCTTTTCTAAGCACATAGTAGTTATATCCAATTTCTAGTTACCACTAGATTCTGGGAAGAATTGCACCATAGCAGAAGTGATGTTTTACAGTTGGTGTTAAGTGAAGCTTCAATTTACATGTCTGATACTGATAACTACGAGATAAAAACCTTCACATTTACCATTCCCCTTTTTCATCAGCAGTATAGCTGCAATGAAAATAGTACTAAAGCCACTAACCAGTATCCAAGTTTCTTTCATGGTAGGGTTTTGGTTGGAAGTGAGCTGTATTTCTTATATTTGTGAGTTACATGTTCTGTAATTGCATTAAAACACTTCTCAGATTGACTTTGGCATTGCTTGCTTTTGGAATAGGTAAAATGAAGACCACCAGATTAGCAATTTAGAAATTAGGCAATGCATTTTAGGAGAGAGTTCTTGCTTGTTGGGATTACTTTCATCTTTTTATAATACGGGAATGAGAAAATTCTTACATTACTTTAACAAAAGAGGTAGGTAGAATAGTCACTAAATTCTGTGTGTATGTAAATGCCTTTACCACAAAGTAATACAACTGTATAGGTGCAAGAGATGCCAGTATGTAATGTTATACTTCCTAAGTCAACTATGTGCCTGGTGACCTGGGCATGAGCTATTCTGGATGGGAAATGAACATCTTTGTCTGAGGTAACCATTTATTTTGTCTAAGAACGGAAGTACTGGTAATTGATCAGTTTTCTTAAAGTCGTGAATTAGCAGAGAAACTAGTATTTTGGATTGGGAACTAACTGGCTGAGTAGCACCTCACTAAAAATGACTCTGGGGGTTGCAGGTCTGCACTCCACCTACTTGTATATGTTTGAGATAGGGCAGACCTTCTGTTAGATGAATTTCAGTTAAGTACCTCAGTTGTATCTTGATCTGAAATTATTTTTAGCACCTTTAAGCTCTTCAAGATCAAACTTAGGTATTGTGTTTCAAGACTTACTAGTGGAAGGTTACTTACAATTAGATACAAAATCTAGTCTGTCTATACAATATATTTCCTGTTTTTTCTTGCTGTCGTATAGTCATTTTATGATCATGATATGACTAATTGCATTTCAGAACACAATATTGTTTTCCTTGGGAAGTGCAAAAGAAGCCTTGATTTTTTGCTTTGTTCTGCTTTGTGCTCGTGTGCTTCACACAGATTGTTCTTACACAGGCCAGTAGCTTTCTAAAGTTACTCAGATCAGTTATTTGTTGCAAAATTTCAAGCTCTTATCAATGATCGATGCCTGCAGAACTTGAAATTCAAACAGTTCCAACATTGCTTGTCAGTTTTCTGAATGTTAAAACAGTGGTATCTTCATGTTTCTTTCAGATGATGAAGACTACTCGCCCCCTAACAAGAAACCGAAAAACACTGAGTCAGCAAATGAAACTGCCAATACTGGGAGAAGAAAAGTGAGAGAATTCAATTTTGGTAAGATAGAAATTAAAGGTTTTCTTCTCTCAGTTTTGCTTTGTAAAAAGGTATTAGACACTTTCATAGTGGCAGAATAAGACACACCCATGCATATATTCATTTGAGAGCCCAGGGCTATTTGTAGATGTATTGCAGCAGTATAAACATCTTTAGGCTACCTCTGTTGATTTTCATTAGTCAAAGTGACCACCAAATACAGACACTGCAAATAATTTAATAAAAATAACTCCAGATCTTTATCAGCTGATTTCTTGGGCAAGAAAATCAGACCAAATTCACTAGTGTACTCAGCTATGGCAGGCTTTAGATCAGGAGCCTGTCTAGCTGGACTTTCTTGATACATGGTGTGAACAATGAAGATGTGCTGAGACGAGACACTCTTGAGAAAGCAACCAGTGACTCCATTATGCTGAGTAGCATGCCTTCATCCTTGTGGATATACAAAAAGTTGAGGTGGGTTTGGTAGTGTTCTTCCACGATACCTTATGTAGAGTTCTTACTGTAGAAAGACATCCACACGCTGCAGTTTTTCCTGCTGTAAGGTACTTTCCATGTGATTTGTCACAGTCCTCTACCTCTCCTTTATTTTCTTGATTTGGGTTGGTATCTAGGCAGATATCCCTTGAGTCTGTATACTTCTGTAAGGTTCTGCACAATCAGGAATATGCCATTTGGCACAGTGTTTAAGATGATGATTAGGAATGCTGGGATTTGGGGTCAATTGAGAAATCTCCATAGAATCTCTTGCGACATCTGTTTTGTGTGAAACATGCTATTTCATGCTAATTTCAGTGAAAATGGGAAAAAAAAAAAGAAAAAAAGAAAAGAGCTGTATTCTCAAAAGATCATTGATGTGAATAGGCAATTCCCCATGTAGCATCAGTTAGCTTTGGTTGGATCAGGAGAACACAGTGGCAAAGTTCGAGAAGGAAATTGAGTAGCTAATACCACAGAAGCTTTTGCTAGAATCTATTCCCTTAGTAGAAAACAGCATCTAAGCTTGGCAGGCCAGCAGTATTTGAAAAGAATAAACAGTGAGGTTGACTAGACATGGAGAGCAAAGGTAGAAAAATATTTGGGTGATAAAAGCTTGAGTGGACCTTGCATTGTTGGAACACCACAGAATGAACGTGGGAAGCTTTGAAGGAATAGACTGCTGTATACAGACTTGCTACACTGAAAAAAGGAGCAACTGTTGGTGGTTTTAGTGCTGGCATTTGGAGATCTCAGAGGATTTTGCATCTTTGTCTAATGAAGTCTCAGACAATTCAGTTGGACAGGAGGAAGGTGGTGTTTAATTACACCGTGAGTAGCTGCAGAATGACAACGGCATGTGCACTCAGCAGACTGGGAAGGAGGTACAGATGCTTGAGAGAGTAGTCTGTCTTATCTGATCAGAGCTTTCAGTATTTTACATAACATTGATGAGTTCCAGATGTCTGATAACTGTGAGCTGGAGACATTTCCTGTATGTCTTGATTGAGCCAGAGATCAGGTACCCCAAGAGGCCAGAGAAGCAGGGTGAATGATTTGCTGTGCTCTTGGTTTCATGCAAACAGGAAGCTGGTGGAAAACAAGATAATTGTAACCAGAGGGAGGATGAAAAGTGTCTGGTAAGATGCTTGGTGGAAATTGATGATCTTTAGGAAGGAAGGTTGGATTTCAAAAATATTTCTGAACCAACCACTAAAAGTTAAAAATATCTTTGCTGAAAGGAACTGTCATTGTCAGTAAAAATATCTTCCCACAACATTTTTGCTTTCTGGGAGATTCAATCAAAAGCTCAGAAGCTTAAAGACCCAAAACGTCAGTGCAGTTGTGTCATAGCATTTTAGGGGAAAAATAAGTCCCCATAGCTGTTGTCTCAAGGTGTTGTCTATGACACTGATGGAAACTGCGTGTAGCTCTTCCCCATGCTGACATGCTGTTGAATATGGATTTTCTTAGGCTACAGCATGCTTCAGGTGGCTGCTTGGTGGCCATTTTATTTCTCCACGGCATGTTGATGGGAGTAGGAATATGCTCGGTAGCTGAGTCTGATTTTGCATGCTCTGTGCGGGTTGTCCCCAGTCTGTTGGATGTTACCTGGAGCCTGTCTACATGTAGCAGAGTGTGGGCTAAACTGAACAGACTGTGGGCAGGCTGGGGAAATTGTCGGGATTGTTATTTCCTTAGGGTGTTGTTCCAAGGTCTCAGAAGGTATTTACAGGGATAGAAGGAAACCACTACCTATCTAGGTAGCTGCAGAATACCTAAACTACTTGGCAGAGTGTTTACCAAAACAGAATGTGAGCTTAGGTTTGAGGTAGGTCTTCAGCCTTCCTATGTGGGCATGAATTATGTGACAAAATGTTTCTACAGTAATTGGTCCAAATCCAAGGGGTTAATGATGCTGACAATTTGATTAAAAACAATGCCAGCTGTCTGATAGCCCTTCCGAATTTTGAAATGACTCTGCAGCCTAATATGGCAATTTACTCATAAAATACAGAAGTACCTAAAAGATCAGTGCGCTGATCAAAATGTGAGCCAGATGATATTTTTTTCAGTTGCTTATTTTTTCTGTATCCAGCATTCTGAGTAAGCATGCCCATATTGAAATATATTTGATTATTAATCTCTGTAAGGTTTATGTTGAAGAGAGAAAGGCATGGCGGTAGTTGATTGAAAAGATCCACATGGAATATTTGGACAGTGATTGTAAGATTTGATAACTGAAAAAAAATGAACCCTTGACAACTTAATGGCTCACATAAGAGTGCTGTCTTGTGCGTGCTAATGAGCAAAGGGAGACAAGGCTGGATGGGAGCAGCCTCTCCTAATACTGCAGTAATAACCAATATTCAAAACAACATAATTTAAATACGTGTATATAGCTGTTTTGCAATACAGCATTACATTCTTTCTGGCTGTTCTCCCTCTTAAGAAAACCAGACTGAATTTTAGAGTAGGGCTTTTGCTGAGTCAGACTCAGACCTTGATGAACTTGAAGGGAGCTCAACTCTGTGACAGTTTCTCCCCGGGTTGCAATCTAGAGTTGTGTAAGTGCCTTTCAAAACCCTTGTCCTGGGACTGTCTGTGTGTGTTCACCAGCTCTGTGCAGTGGAGCAGGGTTTCCCCTTCAGCCCAGTAAATTCAGTATGGTCAAAGTGACACTGGAGTAGAGAATATTGTGCTGGAGACATTTAACAGCTAAGAATCTGTGCACTACGGAGTAGCAGTAAAAAGGGCAGCAGAAGCAATTATGTCAATTTATCTACAAGCATGCAATATTAAAATACAAACAGGTTAGTTTATGTAAATGATCTGCTAGATAACTAGAATAAAGAGTTTATATGGATGCAAGGCAGCATGCCAAAACAGTCTTTCCTTAGGTCTTATTCTTGCCCACATCTGAGGTATGCTGTCCTCTTGATGTCTACAAAATTACATTTAAAAACTTCAGGCTTAAAAATGGTGATCAAAGTTGTATACATTGGTCTGAGAACGAATATTTAAAATTCTTTTGATATGGACTCAAAATTCCTCCATTTCATCTGATAGAAGAGCTTTTTGACAACAGGAACTGTAGTAGGTTGAATGGCCTCATATTTTGACTTCTGCAGTTACTAGACTCAAATCTTTGGTGTAAGAAATAAGCTGCAGGTAAACTTGCTTATTAACTCATTTTTAAAGGCCAGCAAGCATCTGGTACCATCTACAAAAGACTTGTGGCATTTTCCTTAAAGCATAGAGATGATACAAAAAAACTGTGAAAATGTGTGCTCTCTGTCACAGGCAGAAAATAAGATGTTAAAATATTGCCAATTAATCCAGTTCTCCAGGGAATACACAGTTGAAGTAGGGTAACTTCTGCCTTGCAACCTGCATCTTCAGATCCCACTTCAGAAGTAGGAATTATGTGGATGTCTTGCAAAATCAGGATTTGGGGAAATGCTGGATTAAGGAAGAGGATGGCATGATGCCTCCTGATCCATATAGTTGTACAGATTGACACAAAAGATGATCATGTACTCGCTGTAAGTTTTATTAAGCTTTTCAGGCCCTGGCTTTGGACAGCTATCACCAGCAGCTCAAATTGACTTTTCCCCTGATGGTAGTGAGGGCTGCATCAAAGAGAAACCAGTTTTGGACAGACTTTAGCCTGGGTTATGTCCTTTTACGGTTTTTAAACTTGACTTTACATCTGCACAAGTTTGGGAGGCAATCTAAAACATTTTAATCTGTGCTTTTTCTTTCAGAATGTATCAATATATTTTGAGGTATAGGCTATACCATACTCCCCAGGCATCTGTGTGCAAGCGAGCAATAAAAACAGTGTGTATTTCAGTTAGTAGTTAGAGATTTAACAAGATTCTCAGTTTCATCTGTGGTATGACATGTTCTCTTCTTTTCTTTGCAGAGAAATGGAATGCTCGAATTACAGACTTGAGAAAGCAAGTTGAAGAACTGTTTGAGAAAAAATATGGTATGTGTTATGCTCCTTTCCAAACAATTGCCTCTAGTCCTTTGACACTGGAAACCACAGCATTTTGGCATGCATCTTGTTCTCTCTGCAGTGGACCAGGATTGACAGCACCAAAGGGTTAAATGATAGAAGGCTTAAGACTGGGAGCAGGAGCTTTTTGATGAGCAGAGTAATTTTGAAATTGGGTGACTGTGTTTGGCATCTTAGTGCAAAACTTGATTTCATTTTTCAGTTGTGCTCAATTCCCTGGAGCTTCCATGTGCTCATGTCTTGGGCACGCACATTTGAGAGAGTTGGCATTTTTCCTGTAATTACATTGAGTTCTTAAGTGAAATAATCTTAGGAAATGTCTTTGGGGAGAGGTTACCAATGATTGATTGTTGCTTTCTGATTGATTGATTTGCAGTGAAGCAGCAATTACATTTTAGTGGTTCCTGGAGAGAAAAAGAAACACGCGTGTTAGACTCTGGAATGTCTCCAGTTGTTGCACCTAGACATATTTTGTGACCACATGTCACAGAGTAAAACAGCATTAGTAAAAATTTCAAAATATATAGTATAGTGGTGCTCCTCTGCCATCGGAAGTGGAGGCATCCTTGGGATGGAGCTTACAATATGTTAGAGCCATTAGATGTGACTATTAGCTGACATTTAAATAGCCCCCTGAAAGCAACTCATACCAAATAAAAGCAGCTCAGAATCTGATTCACAGTATTTATTTACTTATTTCTCTTGAAAGGAGCATCATTGAATTCTGAGAATTGCTTTAATTTTGGTTTTGTTGTTTACACATAGCCAGTCTAGAAATCTGTCTAGTCTATTGAAAGAGCTATTCCTGACTTTCTGTAGAAGGTCATACAGTATTAAACCACCCCCTTTTTCCCTGTGGATGACAACACATAATTAATTCATAAACCAATTCCATATCTGACTCTAGTTCTTTCTAATTGTATAGGCATGCAATTTCCTATTTCCTGACATGAGTTATGGATGTCCAGAATTCTCAGAGTGCTTCTCTTGAAAATACACTAATTTTGGTGTTTAGATGTAAACTAATGTTATTACTTTTTATGGGGTAAATACAAAAGAGAATCTCACAAATATAGGCAAATTTATAAAAATGAAATCTATATCCAAAGAGATTTCTAAGCAAAAACTTGTAAATCCAAAACAGAATCACAGAATCGTCTTGGTTGGAAAAGACCTCAATATCATCGAGTCCAACCTCTGACCTAACACTAACAAGTCCTCCACTAAACCATATCGCTAAGTTCAACATCTAAACGTCTTTTAAAGACCTCCATGGATGGTGACTCCACCACTTCGTCTCAGTGTAAACTGTATTGCTGATTGTGTTCCTTGTTTGAATAGTATTTGCTAAAACATTTCCTGGTTTAGGTGAAATAGACTCTCACTAGTAAAAACAAAAAACAAAACAAAACAAAAAAACTTTGTTAGGTATTTATTTAAATGGGATTTTTGTTACTCTGAAGCTCTGGAATGGTCTAGATTTTAGTGATGTACTTGATTTTTTTCCCCCTGGCCAGTTGTTGTTCACAAACACTTCTTTCCATCTGAAACTCGGCTGCTGGATTTGTTACACTTTTTACTACTCACCACAACAGCCTCCAGGGCTGCAGGTTTTGTTTGAATTTCTTGGAAGAGGTATATGACTGCAATAAAAATCTACTTTAGTGAAGGACTAGTACGATACACAACAGCTCATTCAGTGATTGTCCTGTCTCTGACAGTCGTGTTTGGACAGGTTTTCTTAGTCTGTTTCCTAAGAGACATTTTCAAGTCATGTCCTTCTCTTTGTACATATATATTCTGTCTCTAGTTTTGGCCGTGGTATACGTAGCAGTTGGAATCAAGTCTGGTTGAAACACAATTGTCACAGTTTTACCAATTTTTATATGTAATGCTCATCAGAATATAAGACAAAGATTCATACGGTATCTTCAAAGCTTCCCTTTTTAGAATCATAGAATCACAGAATCATCAAGGTCGGAAGAGACCTCCAAGATCATCTGGTCCAATACCCCCTACCACCAATGTCACCACTAAACCATGTCCCCAAGCACCATGTCCAACCTTTCCTTGAACACCGCCAGAAACGGTGACTCCACTCCCTGGGCAACCCATCCCAGTGCCTGACTGCTCTTTCTGAGCAGAAATGTCTCATCATTTCCAGCCTGAACCTCCCCTGGCACAACCTGAGGCCATTCCCTCTGGTCCTATCACCAGTTATCTGAGGAGAGGCCGACCCTCAGCTCCCCACACTTTCCTTTCAGGCAGTTGCAGAGAGCAATGAGGCCTCCCTTGAGCCTCCTCTTCCCCAGATCAAACACCCCCAGTTCCCTCAGCCGCTCCTCACAGGACTTGTGCTCCAGAACCTTCCCCAGCCTCATAGCCCTGCTCTGGACACGCTCTAAGGCCTCAGTGTCCTTGCAGTGTGGGGCCCAAAGCTGAACACAGCACTCGAGGTGCTTATGTGATAAACACACCTAGAACCAGTCTGTTTCCACATGGTGGAAAGGGTGTTATCCAAACGCCTTTAAAACCTAAATTGTTCGATTGCTTTTAAGAATCTGGGAGTTAACGTGAGCATTTTGCATATACCAGTGTCTGAACCACTGGCTATTTGCCATGTGTGGCTTGAAGAACTGCCTCGAGTAGTTTCAGAAATCGTGCCACATCACTGTGTTCTGGTTTGGCCTAACTCAGGTCATTTCACTTGGTGTTTAACATTGTGATCAGAGGTTAGACCTCATCTGGACTGTCCTTCAGTGCCTTGCACACTGTCCAGTGTGAGAACATTTCTGTATGTGGGGTTTCGCAGTGCGGGATCAGTACGGGGAGCACAGCCCATGTCTGCTCCTTGCCCTTGCTGGCTTCTCCCTGTAGGAGCCTGGCCTGCCCCAAGAGCTGGGAGAGCTGGAGGAGCTGAATTAGACACCTGGAATAAATTGCTGGAAACTTAGTTATGACCGCACTGTCCTTGTTAATTTACAAATCCTTGAGAAGCTTTTTTATTGCTTCAGTTGGCTGAATATCTTGCAGTGCTGGTGAAATCAGTGCGCTCTTCTTGTGAGCTTTAAAGGCCGAATGCTGCCCCTCAGATCCATAATTGCATTCAACAAGTTGCATTGAGGGCACCTCTTTGATCTGTTAAAATATTTTCTTCTTCAAGTCATTTCTTGTATTTAATTTCCATAGCAAAACAACAGAACGTAGCACACTGTTTGCGGACCGGTCAGATGCTAATAAAGAATTCTTCTTGCATGGCCTACAAAATTAACTTACTCTTATGAGTCTAAAGAAATTAGCCCTCAGTATTTGCAAACCATCCTGCTGTTCTCCAAGGTTTGCCAGCATGATAGGTATATTAATGTGATTAAGGTCCTCATAACTTAAAGAAATACATTGATTATTTTTTTTCTCCAGCTGTGTGTGAATCTGTTGTTTGCTTTTCATTTGCTCCAAAGACATACTTTTCTGGGTGGTGTTAGAGGTGTACTGTTGAATTGATTGGTGATTTCGTGCATTTCTAAAACACACCAAAGCTTTAGGAATTTACTCAAAAGAATGGATATGTGCCCCCTCCCAGGCATCGATGACATTTGTAAACCATTAAACATAACAAATGATAACGAGAGCTAATGAACTGAAACATGTTTGGTGTATAATTAAGTCTAGATAATTTCATATTTTAAATCATGTTTTTAAACAAAACTAAAATACTATGAAACTTCACTCTAACAAATGCCATGTCTTATTAAATGTTTACAGAGTAAATGCAAAAGAAAAAATCTGCATATGCATGCATATGTATACAGGTCTCCACCTTCTCTGCTGTGACTTAGAGTGATTTGCTTGGGGGGAGGGAGAACACAAATATGAATGTTTTCATGTTTAAAAGTGCTGAGAGGTTGATTGCCTGTCTGCTAATTCTAATGTTTTTCAGAGTGGTGTCAAGCTTGGATAGAGCCGCAAGCTAGTCTAATGATTTGATTGTCCTTTTCTCTTAAAGCTCAAGCTATAAAAGCTAAAGGTCCGGTGTCTATCCCATACCCACTCTTCCAGTCACACGTGGAAGACCTGTATGTGGAAGGGCTGCCAGAAGGAATTCCCTTCCGAAGGCCATCCACGTACGGCATTCCCCGTCTTGAGAGGATACTTCTAGCGAAGGAGCGAATCCGGTTTGTGATTAAAAAGTAAGGAATTTGGCATTTTTGTCCCTTTTTTACATGTTGGTTTCTTCGGGGTCTGCTTTACTTCATTTTGTCTTCAACCAAACTGATTTCCACAGAGGTGTTCTACTGCCGCGCTGATGGGTATTTTTCATTTCAGATTGATTTGTTGATAAATTCAGCTTCTCACATCACCAGAGCACCACAGTGGTGACTAAGATCTGCATAGATCTCTTCAGCATTACAGACTTTTATCATATCATGGGCAGATCTCTTTGTAATAATTTAATCTCAATGGCTGTAATGTGTGTTGAAAGCCATTGACCTTGGCACATGTTAGGCTATCTGAGGATCCTGGCCTACATTTCAGCTTGTGCTTTTATTTGTCTCTTGCTGAAATGGTATAGATGTGTCTATGGTGTTATCCATATATAGTATCACCCAGGACAGGCTTGAGGCCAAAACAGCAACAGGTTCTTATGATTTAGTTGCGTGTGTCCCTTTGGGGTTGTCTTGATCAGATAGCTGCTGTGAGGGGAGGCCTCAGATGTGCTTAGAGACTGTTTGCCTGCCCTATGGCCCTGGCAATGTATCATCTGTCTTTAAAGTGAGGATGTGAGACACAGAAGATGTTCTGGGCTTCTTTCTTTCTCCTCATCTCTGGCCTCAGTGTCTTTTCTAGAAGAACCCTGACATTACTTGCTAGAAAGACAGATGGGATTTGAAGGGAGCCTGAACCTAGTGTGAATTCAGTATACACATGGAGAAACGGTAGAGATGCTGAGTGCTGGGTCTCAGAGCTGCAGAGCACTTCCAGATGTTAGCAATGTGGGTTCCACTTTGGTAGGCTGATCCGCAGATTTGGCAGCGCATGGATATTTATCTTTTGCAATTTGTTGCTTCACTTTAGGCAGATGTGTTGTTTCACACCACAGATGGGCATTTACAGTTTAAATGAAGCTACTGTGAATAACAGCTGACATTTTTCTTTTGTGCAGGGGTGTAGTGCCTAATCCAAGAGCTTTTGAAGTGGATAGGAATCTGCTGATTGCAGTGGTTGGGCTCAGCATCAGTGGAAGTGACAGCCTGTGCATGCCACCTTTAGCACTGATGGTAGTTTTTGACATTTGAGAAGTTACATGTTCAGTTTCTGTCATCCTAAAGCTTGCAGATAATCAGAAAAGAGGGAGAGGTGTAGATCTACCTTTTGTCTCACCTAAAATCAGACGCTATGCGTACATTTTAATATTAATGTAATACTAACACTGGCTCTTGTCAAATTTCTCTTAGTTGCTAACAATAAGTCATTTATGTTGTTCATCAGTCTTGCAATCTGTGGTAACCAGAATAGCTCAAAAACTAGTTCATCGCTGTGAGAGATGTCAGAATTTCAAAATTTGTCTTTATTCTAGTGTGGGTAAAACCAGATGTATTTGGAAAACGGAAATAACTGTTTTTATGTTTGTTTTTAATGGTTGAATTTTCAATTTGGATCTTCGTTTCTGATGGTGGTGGTTTGGCTGGGAAGTGCATTTAGCCCCAGAGATAATTTTAGTGATATATATGTTACCACGAAATACGGCTCAGGTGAATATAAGTATCAGGAATGAAAAATGTTTTTGTCAGGAGGGTTCCAACCAGATTTTATAATACCTAGGTGTTAAGTGGAATTTAACATCATGAATCTTGACATCCCTTGTTTGTTGGTTGTTTTCTTTTTTTCTTTTGATCCTTCAGTGATAACTTGTATTTGGTAGTGTGTTTGCTACAGAGGCTGTAACTGTGGGCTCTAACTTCTGGTTTGTCAAAGTCTGTCACTGCTGAAGCATGTATCTTAAATCTCCCTAGGCATGAGCTTTTGAATTCGACAAGAGAAGACGTACCCTTGGACAAACCAGTTGCAGGAGGTAGGTCTTCAAATGTGTGAGTTGAGTACAGGGTGATTTCCTGTTTGTCTGTCAGTCTTAGCGGTAACTACCATCCGCTTTTACTAATAACACACTGCAAGTAATTCCTGGTGTTTTGAATTTTTTTTAGCTACAAAGAAATTGACAGCAATTTTCCAGTAAAATCTTTGGATCCTGGAAATACTTTGGAAATCTAGTAGTTTTTCCCCAATGTTCTTTATTCAAGAGTACAATTCTTTTCTAAGTTAAAATAATTAGACTTAGGATGATATAAAATTTTTCTGATGATGCACCGTCCCAAAATTTATAAATTGGCACATGTTAATCAATGCCATATGTAAAATTTTAAATGTTTATGAGTGGGAACAGGCACGTTTCGGTACCCTGTAATGTGCTTTGATCTGCTGTTTGGAAATGTTATGTAAAAATTAGGTGTTACTTCTTTTTATTTTGAAAACAGGAATACAGCAAGGAAACCTTTTTCAAGAGTTTAAGAAGAAAATCAGGAAGGTCAAGTTAGGATGTGAAAAGTAACACTGGATATCCAAGACTTTTTTATCTTTTAAAAATATAATAACTAATGCTAACACTGCCATCTGTTTTGATTCATCTGGCCAGAAAGAAAAATAATGAGCTAAGTGCTAGTCTGTTAAAATATAGAGAAATGCCAATAGTTCCTATAGCTGATACAGTTTAACGGCTAGGGAACTGTCTCTATCATGGAATATTTGCTTACACGTGGTATTTGCCAAAATTAGATTAACTTGAGTGCAGTAATGAATGTACTGGTTCTAGAGACAGAATAGACACATATATAGTGACTTGCTCGGATGATGGGACTTTGCTTTCTAGTAGTAGCGTAGTGGCAAAGCCACCTGAGTCATTTGCCACCAGAAGGTGCCTGCTCTGAGATGTTTTGTCCACTGAGCACCCATCCAAAGATAACAAAAATGGATGTGTAAAAACAAAACTGCAAGAAAAGGTTTTTGTTCCAGTTGAGCCCACCAGCTCATTTCCCCACAAGCTGGGGAAAAAAAAAAAAAAGGAATATGGAAAAAATGAAGTTTTGAAAGAATTGTGCCTTTGCACAGGCAATAATTGGTAAAGTAACTTGCCTGGACTTGATTTGCTCCTCGGTTGTATTTCACTGTCTCTTGGGCTTCAAGGTTTTTTTTTTAATTGTCCAAGTAAGCCAAGTGTTGAAAGCTCATATGCGTGAACCAACGGTAACAAATTGCTCCCAACCCCAAAATGCTCACTGGCTGACAACCTCAGCCTGGCTGAACTGTGATTTTTTTAGTAATACCAGAACAACTCAGAGTTCAGACAGGGACACAAGCATGTAAGTGGTGGTATCTGCACTGCTGCAGCACCATTATATTGCATTACATACTCGTAGTCCTCTGTTATAAAAGGCATATCAAGGACTGTACTTAAAATGAACATTGAGGATCTAAATTAAGCAAAGAAATTATGTCTGAAGGATGTTTCTTTAAGATGTGCAGAAATTAAAGCTTTCCTGCAGTATAAGTTAACTTAACGTTTTCAGTCTTAACCTACTGTTCCTTTGAGCACCAAATTTGACTATAAAATAGTAGGTAGGCTAATGATTGAGTCTTAAACTTAACTGTCCTTTTATGTGGGTTTCTGAATTAGCCCTTTTCTCTGTTGTTTTTAATATGGTTATTATGAAGACAAAGCAGGTATGTTACATATCCTGCAAAAGCCCTGTAGCTAAGAAAACCAGTGGCAATCCCTTTGGATTGCGGTGTTGTGAGCAGCCCCGTTATTGTGCCTGTCTTCACAAATCTGTATTGATGCTGACATCCACGTGCGACCTCAGCGTTACTTCCGAGAACATCTGTGAAAGCTGCTGACAACATCTCAGGGACCCCACCTCAGCACACAGCAGTTGCCTGACCCTCCTTTCCCTCGGTTTTCTCCCTGTTTGGATCCCCCCTTTCGCAGTAGGTCAGCATCTCCTCAGCCACGTGCTGCTCCGTGTCTGCACAGCCCCGCTAGCTGTGTCCCCAGCTGAAGGGGAACGGGGTGGGTATGGAAGGCGTGTTTCTGACTGGCAGGAGGAAGATGATTCGCATTTGTGTTCTTGGGGGAAGTAGGCTGGTCAGGAAGGCTCTTAAAATAGCCTTAGCCCCGAAGCCCTGAGAAGACTGATTTGGCTCAGGAAGTGAGCGAAGTGTGAACAGGTGCCTCTGAAGATAACGCAGCGTGGTGCAATGCAGTTATGCAACAGAAGTTGTTGTTTGTGCATGCTAAAAACCAAAGCCACAGCTTGGCAGCTCTCTGGTTTCTTGGTAAAAACAGAGTTACCTGTGCTTTGATCCCAAATGACACATGACAAAACACGAATAAAAGCTGTTACCATTCCTGCTACCAATCAGACAGAAATAATATTATCATGGTGCTCTGTTGGTCTGCTGGAGAACCAAATCTTAAGCATTCAGGTACAAAACTGTGACAAACTCTACTGAAGAAGCATATGTATCAACGAATGAACAAAGAAGCTCAAGTGATAAAATGATGAGAAATTGGATTTAAGCTTGCTTTATTTCCCCAGGATATGCTACTCTGCTGAGCTGCCACATGCTGGGTTGTGCCTAAATTACAACTTAACTCATGTCTTAAGTAACGTAAGGAAACATTTCAGAGAGTTGGAACTGAGCTGCTTGTCATTCCAAGTTGAGTAACAAAATCACTGGAGTCATTTGGTATAGCTGTTAGGGACCATTTAATAAGCATTGTGCACAAACAATGGGAGAAATAGATGCAGGCAGTTCAGCATGAATGTACAGCAGGGAGCAAGCTGATGCTGCACCTACTGTAAAAGCTTGCTTAGGGATTTTCAGTGCTTAGTGAAAATTCTATGGAAACAAGTTTTCATACCATATGCTTGCTCAATTCTGCACAGAGTATCAAGATAATGTTTTAGGAGATGAAACTGGCAAAAAAAAATAATCCCATCTACAAAAGGGATTTACAGATTGAAGGCGGATAAAAGCATTGCAGTTTTTGATGCCAATTTGCTGTGTGTGTTTTCTAGCAAGGGCAAGTCTCTGGTTCAGTGGATATTTGTACAGCTTTAATATTCTGTCATTTTTGATAAGCAATTTTCTTAATTGGGGATTGAATCCATACTTCCCCAGCAGAGTATTTTCTGGGTTACCTGATAATGCATCATGGTTACGCCTACTATAAACTATGCAAGTGAAAATAAAACCAAAATAATTAGGGAATGTTATCTTCGTTTTGTGTTACCCTCAAATACAGTGAAAGAGGAGTGGTACGCTAGAATCACCAAGCTGAGGAAGATGGTAGATCAACTCTTCTGTAAGAAGTTTGGTGAGCACAGAATTATTCTTTTCTTTTATGGCTTTGTATTTCTTGAGGGTTGCTTTCATTATTTCCTTTGAATGTCAACATGAATGACACCTTTGATCATCATCTTTTAAAAAAAAAATAAAAAAATCCTGGCAGTTGACTGAAAAACAAAAGCATTTACTGTTTATACAAGTTACATTCATAGTAAAAGAAAGATATATAAATCTTAAATGTATAGCTTTTCTAATTGCTTTTCAATCATTACTATTTTTTGGTTGTTGTTTTTGTTTTCCACCTTTGATGGTGAATAAAACGACCATTTACTTATTTATATCCATTGCACTAACATAAAACTAGTACCAGAACATTTCTGGGTTTGGTGAGTTTTTATGGTCTCTCCAAAATAAAAAATGGTCAGCTTCATAAGAACTTGAACAAAATGTTGCATGTTGCTCAACAATAGTTTTAAAAATTTGGATGAAACCACTGCGTTATACCCAGGGAAGAATCCATTAACAAAGCGTAGCGCTGTGACTGCTCACTGTCAGCACGCCACAGTGTGATAAATGCTTGTGTTCTTGATGTGCTGAGACTTGGACTCTGTTGGATTTAGGTCTCCTGCATTGTCCCGGGTTCTAAGATCATGCTTGTAATAGCATGGAGATTTTGTGGCTTCTCATAAAGCTAGTTTTGAATAGAGAGATGGCCAAACTGTCCAGTTACTGGTTTGGTTTTGTTCTAACAGCCGAGGCGTTGGGGAGCACCGAGCCTAAAGCTGTTCCGTACCAGAAATTTGAGGCCCATCCGACTGACCTCTATGTGGAAGGTCTGCCAGAGAACATTCCCTTTAGGAGTCCATCCTGGTATGGGATCCCTCGCCTTGAAAAAATAATTCAAGTGGGCAACAGAATAAAGTTCGTAATCAAAAGGTAAGCATTAGTTAATACCTAATTTTTTATTTTTTAAAGAGGCCAAACAAACACCATTTATGTAATCAAGCACTCAGTTTCATTAAGTCATGAAACATTCAGTCTTTATTTACTCAACAGGCAATATTAAATATTCTGCATTTTAAAGTGGGTATTTGAAATCCAGCTGAGCCTTCCAAAATATCTTTGTAGCATTTTCACAAGTGCAAAATTCACAATAGTAATATCCAAACTTTGTATTTCATGTAGTAAAAAGTATGAATTATTTCTTTAGTGTGAAGCATAGGTAGATTATTTGCTTTGTGTTTGCAGGCCGGAGCTGCTAACCCTCAGTTCAACCGAAGTTATTCAGCCCAGGACAAACACACCAGGTAAGACAGGTGCTGTCTCCAAGTGGCAATGTAAGGGATCGGTGCAGAAATAAATTTGGATCAATACAACATTTTTCAAGAGGTGATCCTTATGTGATAAGTGTCATGACATGCTTTCCATGAGTTTTTAACAGAATAAATAATTCACCATGAAAATGGGTGGATTTCTGAATTGCAGTGCAGTCTGAATAACTAGGATGGATCGTATTCACGGCCCAGGAGAACTAGGGCTGCTATCCTGGTCTGATACCAGGCTTGGGTGTTTGCATTTCGTAGCTCATTTTGTTGGACTTTTTTCAGGCCTCTGTTTGTAAAGAATTTTAATGACTTCTTGAAAGCACAAAGTGCCTTTAAAACATGAAAAGGATCCAGATTAATTTACCTTTTAATTTCCTGAGACAATAGAATGCTCCTTTCTTGCTACAAAAGTGTATAGTCCAAATATATATATATATTTTTAAGTGTGGATTGGCTTATAGTAGTAACACAAACTGAGACCCAGGGGTTCATAGGTTTTTCCCCACATATTTCACCGGATAAACAAACTGTGACTTCAAGAAACAATTGTATAGAGTTCTCTGCAAGAAAAAAGGGCAAAGAATATGATTCAATAATTATGTAAGCAATAGTCTTCTTATATAATCACTCAGTATTATGGACTTTGTTTGAATTTTGAGAGGAAGGTTCTTATTCCAAAAGAGGGTAGCTCAGTAGAAAAGACTGTTCAATGTGGAGCAGAAGTATAAGGTAGCATTGAGTTTTGTTTTGTTACCAAAACTCTGTTTATTGTCAAATTTGACAGTATAACTAACACTTTGTCAATAGAATAATAACAGCAGATAAAAGATACAGCAGTAAAAAAGCATCTAATAAAATTCTCCTTTTGAAAGAACTGATGTGCAATGGTCATCATTCTTAAAATGCATAAATAAATAAGTAAAAATCCAAAAATATGATTGAACATCTCATTCGGAAATAAATGAAAAAAATCTCTTTAGAATTCTTCATGCGTGCTTTCCACAACTCTGAATGGTATTCACTGCTCAGTAACAGTTAATTGCTATTTGTGGGTTATGATGAGAAGTAATGAATTATGCCATTTGTCAGTGAAGAAATGCATTTTATTGCTGCTAGAGCATCCTTTGCGCTCTACCTAAGCTACAAATTGTCAGCTCTATCTAGCATTCCTGTAATTGACTACTTGTAGTAGAAGATAGGATTGAAGGTTATTTTTTAAGCTAATTAAAATTTTTAGCGGAGCACTTTTTAAATCTGTGTCTTCTGTTCTAAAGGGTGTTATTCTTATGCACTGGAATTAATTAATTCTAACTTTGTAAAAGCCACTGGAGTGATTCCTTCCTACATCTAAAGGCTCTGAAGCACAAGTTCTACCTAGGATAATGTTTGACATTTCTAACCACATTTAAACAGATTTTCCATTACAAAAAGGGAATTACGTGTATCATTTAAGTTGCCATTGTCATTACTTATTGCATGTCCCTGCCTACACTTGAACACTTGGTTGTGTTCATAGTTTACAAGTTCTTTTGCTGAAAAATAATGTGTTCAAACCCAGTTCTAGATACACTGGATAATAGTTTATCCATTTCTTTTTTCAGTGAAAGAAGATTGGAACGTTAGGATCACAAAGCTAAGAAAGCAAGTAGAAGAGATATTTAATATGAAATTTGGTAAGTTAAATGTTAAATTAACTGTCATATAATGCTGCTGTGTTTTAAAACAATTCTGTAAAAAGAGTTTTATTTTTTACTGCACTTATTTAGGCATCAGAAATGTAGTAGGTCAGACAGAATCTTGACTTCTCTTACCTACTTTTTACTAATTCTTCCCTATAACTGATATGAATTACTTTAGAGCAACATCCTAGGCCATAGTTTTTCCGATTGTATGACAGAGATAATTTTCCAATTGTATGGCAAATGTACAGAAAGCTTTTGGATGAAGGAATTTCTCAGAAAAACATATTAGATACAGGAGGGTTAGGTAACAGATTTTATCTATCTGTAGCAAAAGGGACAAAGTCCCCACTTGAAAATACTCTACAGAAAATAATAGAAAATCTATTTAAATATTTCAATTGTTGTTTTTTTTTTTTTGTTATCTCTGAGTAGAAGAGCTTCTGTAAGCCAAGCTTCTTAAAATCACTTGAGATAAAATACCACCCATTTGAGTGTGTAAACTATCAATAAATCTTTATTTTCAGCCCAAGCTCTGGGGATTTCAGAGGCA
Organism: Netta rufina; assembly: GCF_964035555.1. Taxonomy (NCBI): domain Eukaryota; kingdom Metazoa; phylum Chordata; class Aves; order Anseriformes; family Anatidae; genus Netta; species Netta rufina. The sequence goes on along the minus strand of NC_140145.1, from coordinate 3,718,271 downwards.
GTGAAGGTTCCCTATCCTGTATTTGAATCAAACCCCGAGTACTTGTACGTCGAAGGCTTGCCAGAAGGAATCCCCTTCCGGAGTCCCACATGGTTTGGAATTCCACGCCTTGAAAGAATTGTCCGTGGGAGTGGCAAAATCAAATTTGTTGTTAAAAAGTATGTTTGTAATTCAGTTATTTTTACCCCTGATTTTGAAGTTAATTAATTTTCTTCCCAGCAACTTTAGGTTTTAAATGCTAGCTAAGTTCTGTTTCCATGAAACAGGAAGAATATTTTGCACATAAGTTCATCTCATAAAAGGATGTAACTTCCTTATAAAATTTAAATGCATAATTTGTGTGTTCTGTGCATCATGGATCTAGGGAAAAAATTGCCTTGCATCTGGAAGCTTTATTTTTCTTTTTCCTCTTTTTTTTTTTATTTTTTTGAAGTAAACTCAGAAGAAAATTATAGAGTAGAATACGTAGCTTTGTTTTCTAACTTTTTCTTGTTATAGTAGATGGAGAGTCACGCATGCTTCTGGCAGGATTTTATTATAGAGTGATGATATTTTTAAAATTTGAACCTGGTCTAATTCCAAGAAATTTGTGATATTTTGCATATGTAATTGATTGAATTGTGTTCTGTTCAATTTTTAGGCCTGAGCTTGTCACTTCCTATTTGCCACCAGGACTGGCTAGTAAAGTAAACACTAAAGGTAAATAATTAAGCATTATTTGCTGCCATCAATTCATAAATACTTTGGGTTGGAAGACTTCTGTGGTTCAAAAACACAGGTGTCACAATCAAAAGGCATTACTTAAGGAGAATTAGCATGGTAGAGTCTAAAACTGCTATTATTTTAAAAGTTACTCAAACTTTTTTTTTTTCTTTTACTTAAGGCTATTTCAATAGAGAAAATCGAATTTACCCAAGTTCTGCAACATCTATTTTGCTACTAACAGTCTAAAATATGTTCAACTTACAGCTTTTATGTGAAGTAAATAGCAATGAAGATTCATAAAAAAAGAAAAATCTTCTGTTTTCTATAAATAAGAAAATTACTAGCTTCTAAATTTTTGGTAGTAAAAAGTACCAAAGCCTTCCCTCACACTTAAAACCAAAAATATCTCCTGTCCTAAAATAATGAAGTGAAATTTTAGGTGTGATACCTGCCTTGGTTCAAGAGCATTAAACCTGTTTTTTAAGGACATGAGCTTCACTATATTGTTCAGATTTCAGAGCGTAGACTGTACTTAGTACGGACACAGGTTAGTCAGTCTGTTAGGATTTTCAGAATACAGTTATTTTTTTTGTTAGCTTTGCAAGCTATGTATTGTAGAATGTGCATTACAGCTTTTACTATATTATTTTCTAGCAATGAGTCCAAAGAGTTTAAAAAGATCACGGAGTCCTGCAAGCAATTCAAAGGTCCCAGAAATAGAAGTTACTGTTGATGAAGGTATGGAAGAAATATTAAATACTCTTCTTATCTTTTTCTGTTCTTCTAATATTCTGTTCTATGTTTTCATACCCTATAATTAACTTCTATGTGCACCTCATGTGGCAAACAGTTTGATTTCAGGGCTGCAGATACATTTCAATATGGAAACAGTTTTATCTTTCATTTCTGAATAATACTGGATTCTGTGCAGATGATGGTTATATAAAATGTTCAAGTTTGACAGCTTGCTTGGGCCTTTTATTCCACGCAGAGATGTGGGAAATGTTGTCCTGAGCAGAGAAATGACAGATGTGAGCAATTGTATCAAATGCCTAATTACAATCCTTGAAGAAGTTCTAAAAGATATTTTTTTTTGATTCAGAAGTTAAACTTTCTCTAGTAATCAAGTTTGATTTGTTGTTTTTTTATGTGATGGCTTACTTCTGATCTCTGTATATAATGTCTTTTTACAGGTCTCAATAAACCACAAACGACAGATGTTCGAACTAATTCTCAAACCAATGGGTCCAATATGAGTTTCAAGCCACGAGGAAGAGAATTTTCTTTTGGTAAATATTGTAGGAATTAGCATGCATACGTTCTATTAACGTTGTTATTGAAAATACTGGTGATTTCACATCAGGGATATTTTGAATTCATTCTTTATTCTAAAGGTAAGAAATGACTGAACTACTTATTTTCATGTACATTCAGTTCTCAGTCATCAGGAATAATATGCCTCAGAGATATCCTGGGTGATTTTTGGAGAGTGCTGTACAAATGCATCATGGATCCATTAAAATCTTATTAACCTAAGTTCAGAATCAAATTCTCCAGACTTTTGCTGCTCTGTTATTTCATAGTACTGTGGTCTTGGATTTGTTGTCTGGTGCACAGTACCATGAGGGTGTTTAAACTGAGCTGAGATCTTACATTGTGCATAAGCTTAATAAGTCCTCCACAAGTCTCAAATACTGAACCTCACTGTGTAGAGAGGGATACATGAGTACACGAGGAGTATGTAGGAACTAGGATGGATCTGAACTAACATCAGTGAGTCATGCTCTGTCAGAGCTGATTTTGCAAGATCAGCTTTAGACCTCTCCAGGGTTGCCAATTCCAGAAAATCAGTAAAGGCCAGACAGGACTGGAAGTGACATTGAGAAGGACATGTGTCTTAGGGTTATTACACTGAATGTATGAAGAGTTTTCTGCCACTATTTTGGGTGTTGGTTGAGATGTGTAATTTTTGCCTTGTAAAGTTTGATCACTCTGGGATTATTTTCAATTGTAATGACATTACTTTATAAATATTCTTCAAGGACTGATTCACTGCGTGAGTGTTGATTTAATTGTTCCCATTTCCTTCTGACAGAGGCATGGAATGCCAAAATTACTGACCTAAAGCAAAAAGTTGAAAATCTTTTTAATGAAAAATGTGGTAAGTTTATTAATTCCTGTTTACTGGGATGTCTTTCTTATATGCATACAGTTAGGCATATGAGCAATAAGTCCACTTATTTCTTCCAAAGGTCCTACAATCCTTGCATACTTTAGTCAGTTTCTCTCATTTTAGTTCATTCTCATGCAGGTTAATTGCAGTTCTGTGTCTCATTTCCACTGGTTATTTTATTTGGGTTTGGAAATAGAGAAGTTGTGGTTTGTATGCTGCTTCTTTAATGACCCAGGGACACAGTGAATCGACATCCTGCCACATCTTTTTAAGCATTCTTCACCCTGATTATGAATGGGAATTTCTATGACTTCAGCCTCTGCGTGACTTGACATGTTATGGGCGGTATCTGGAGAGGTGTGTGCCCCATTGTATCCCAGTATTTCTTTTAGTACAAGTTGTTTGGAATCTGAAGTCATTAATCTTACCAGTGCAGTTCTTAGAACAAGAGCACTAATGTCACCTGCCACTGGTGCTAGTCTCTAGGAAAGACAGAGGCAGAATATATTGCTTGTAACAAAGTGGAGTACAAAGGATAGTCTTGTATGCAGGCCAAGCCAGCGGCATAAGCTGTCTATAAAAGCTAATATTTTCAACTGCTAATTGTGATCTGATCTACTGCAAGAGAATGAGTTATGTTTGCAACTGTTTTTCTTCCTGCCTACTTATAGCTGTCACCAAAAAAAAACAAAGCCTGCTTCTTCCACCTAACCTAGTATGTATGTGCCAACTATTATATGCTATTTGTACCTGAGGTGTTTTCCACTCTATAAACATATCAGTTGTCTAGCTGGTAGATTAGTGGCTCTGTTGCATTTCAGGGGAAGCGCTGGGGCTGAGTGAACCAGTGAAGGTGCCGTTTGCGTTATTTGAATCCTTCCCAGAGGTTTTCTATGTGGAAGGCCTACCAGAGGGAGTGCCATTCCGACGACCGTCTACGTTTGGAATTCCAAGACTAGAGAAGATCCTGAGAAACAAATCTAAGATAAAATTCATTATTAAAAAGTAAGAGTCCTGCATCTCTTTGATAATCAATTCTTTTAGAAAAGAATTGTAGAATGAAAAATAAACTTAGGATGCCAAGTTACTGAATTACTCTCTCCAGTCTCAAATACACACTGGAATATTTGTAGTAAATGAGCAAATATTGAGAAAGCTCTTGTGGAGGTGGAGTGAGTTACAGTCAGCTCTCTTTGTTCTGACTTGACCTGTTTAGGGAGGAAGAGCAAGTCCAGATTTCTTAGCCCATTTCAGTGCTGACATCACTGTTTTAGTTCCTGTTGACTTACGACTTAGCCAGAGCTAAAATTTATCAGCAATGTACTAAGGGCTGAGAAGTGGAGATTTATACTGGGTGTTACAAGAATTGTTTTATCTAAACCTATCCCAGGTAAGAAATCCATGTGCCCATGTAGAAACAAGCAGGGGAAGTTCTGGAGCCTCTCAGCCGTTGCATTCCTGTCTGTCTGTTTGACCTAGAGAAATAACAGTATTTATGATATCGGTTAGTTCGTGTCTTTAAAAAAAGAAAATTAGAAAATTGCCTTTTCTTTTATGCTGATGAAATGAATGTAATTTTATTGTCACACATGAAATCTTCAATCTGTTTGCAGGCCTGAGATGTTTGAGGCGGCAGTTAAGGAAAGTTCTGCTAAAAGTCCCCAGAGTGAGTTTCACATCTGCTTAATGTCCTAGATAACAGCCTCTTTGAAGGATTGAATACAAATCAAGAATGCTGCTTGGTGTTAATGAATTCCTGAAAGATTCGTTCTATATTGTGGTTGGTTGGTTTTTAACTTGCAAGGAGATTGTTATCCAAGCTGAATTTGAGGCAAAGCCTAAAGTTCTGTGCCACTGGTCCATACCCACAGTAGATCTCTTTCTCTCTATCTCCCTCTCCTCCCCCTCCCCCACCCCCACCCATTTCCAAACTATTGCATTACTTGTTTTTACATAGCTCACTAATTCTTGCATTATTTCATCTTCTGGCATGTCTATGTCTGGTTTTCTGAGCAGCTTTTTGTAATTGAACACCTTAAAAGCATTCAATACATAGCTTATGTTATATAAAGCATGTTACAGTGCTTTCTCTTCAGCAAAAGAATGTGGTATGTCAAAAACCTTGGCTTCTGGATTGCCCTGATGAGATGGGAAAAGCACTTAGCAGCTACCCTTTGAATATAGCTTTAGCAAAAGAGTATTAAAACTGTGTTATCCACAATAAAATTATCATTCCTAATCTGTGCTTTATTGCCTTCCATCAAAATGTAACAGGTGATGTGCAATTCACAGGAGTAGTTCAGCTCTAGAGATAAATTAATTGCTCCTGATACAGAAGTCATTCCAAATGAGAAGTTGTGGTTTTACTCAGCTGGGCAGCCAAGCTCCACCACAACCTCTCTCTCACCCCCTATCCTCAAAGGGAAAGAGGGAGAAAATACAATGCAAAGGGCTCGAGGGTTGAGATGGGGACAGGGAGATCACTCAACAATGGGGGTCCACAGGCTGCAGCTCTTCAAGAAGTGCTCCCACATGGCTCTGTACCACGGGGTCCATCCATCAGAAGCAAACTGCTCCAGCACGGGTCCCCCATGGGCACCTCCTGCCCTCCTTCTGCACTCACCGTGGGGGCTGCAGGGTGTGTCTCACTCCTCACACTCCCAGCTGCTGTTGCACAGCAGGTTTTTTTTCCCCCTTTCTTAAATGTGCTCTCACAGAGGTGCAAACAACATGGCTTACTGGCTCAGCTCTGATCAGCAGTGGGTCACTTTGGGGCTGGCTGAAACTGGCCCTTATCTGACGTGGGGCAGCTGCTGGGCTCTGCTCAGGGGCCACCCCTGCAGCCCCCTGCTACCACAACCTTGCCATGTAAACCCAATACAGAAGTTTTCCAGGGGTGATGTGCACAGATAGCCAGTAGGAAATTGTCAGTTAGTTTGATTAATTCCACTGAGCTAGTCAAACTGTGCTAGTTTGTGCCATGGGACAGTGTGGCTCACAAATACAACTGCAAGAGATTTATTCTGTGAATGCATGGATCTGTAGGTGTTACTGAATTAACTGCAAGTACTGCATTTTTTTTGTTAATACAAGTAACAAAATACATGTTCCATATGTTCCATGTAGTCTTTTTTTTCTTTTTCGTAATAGTCTTTTATAAAACCCAGTAAGTAAAGATTAACATTTTTTAATGTAGCCCTTTCTCCCCTCTTGGGTTTGTAATTGGAAAGACACGGTGTGCATCTTTGATAAGCATGTCTCATTGGAAGATTGCCTCATTTTACAAATGAGATTGGATCTGCTTTGAAAACTTTGCAAATCTCTGTTATTTTGCAGTATTTGCTTTATATATGACTTTGAAGATTTTGGGCTCTACAACTGTTTTTTGAATCTCTTACTTTCAGGAAAAAATAATTCATCTAATATTGCCAATACAGCAAGCTCCACAACGAATACAGTGGTAAACACAGCTGCAGGTGTTGAAGATCTCAACATTATTCAAGTAACTATACCAGGTGTGTATACTGTCTCGTTTCATATCACACTCCTTGTGCTTACATTCTTCATGACATTTGTTTCATCCGTTGGAGTTTTTCTACAGTCTAGCTGGTTCACAGTGACATAAGTACACTCTACAAAGAGCATAATTTAGTATTCTGTTTCTACTGAGATGTTAAATGTTTTCTAGCTTTTATGAATATCTGTTCAGTGACATCTTTAGAATATTCTTGGTCCAGCCCCTAGTCAAGAAGAATCCTCATTTTTCCCTTTTTATCTCATGTAATAAATTAAACACTGATTTGTAACTTCCTTGGCAACTTCAAGAGATCCAAACTTGAAGTAAATTGAATAACCCTACAGACTGAACTGGTTTGTCTTAAACAACACTGATGACTGCTTTCTCAGGCATACACTGCATTCATTAGAAACAAGTAACATTGCATGCCATGGCCATCTATTGGATCTGACTGCACTTTTAGCTTTCCTTCACCATTATATGCAATGTAAGAAAATAAAACATTATTTTTTTTTAGTTTAGGTTTACAAAATCATCTCTAAATAATAAATCTAATGTTGGTCATGTAAATACGTAGAAGCTTCTCATGGATTTCTTCACAACCATCCATTTTTGTATATTTGTACAATTCTGTGGTACCACTAAAACTAAGAACAAGACATGGTCTGTTTTGAAGCACGTGGATATGCCTGCTCTGAGTAAACATGCTCAAAAAATGTGCTTAATTCTAATGCTTTTCTAACAATTTCTTTCAGATGATGAAAGTGAGCGGCTTTCAAAAGTAGAAAAGGCCAGACAGTTGAGAGAGCAAGTAAATGATCTGTTTAGCCGGAAATTTGGTAAATGCTTCTTAGTCCCCCATTTTTACATAGGTGTGAATGGAACAAATGTTGTTCATGGGGATGCTACTGAATCATCACTTACAGTGGATGATATATATTATCATTACAAGTAAGAAATTTGAGAATTGTGTATGAAAGTTGTGCTCTGACCTCAAAAAGAATCTTTTATAAGGGAAGTGGATTGCCTGGTGTTTTGAACAAAAAATCCCAAGAGCACAGATAACTTTGTTCCCCCCACATCCTGTTTCTTTCTGTGTAAACATGGATGAAATAGTTATTTTGCTTGCAAATCATGATTCTTGTTAGGGATTCATAGTCCCAAGCTATTAATACTTGACACTAGAGTAATTTTAACTTTTAAAACACAAGTTAGCCTTTTGCTCTATATAGTTTTCTTTATTTTTTCTGTGTATTTGCACTGTACAATAATGACCTGAGCTTCATTATCTGAAATTCCTTTGCTAGTGCTGTGTTGAATTGCCTTTTGTGGGCATTGCAGGAAATTACTGGTTTTTGTCACGTAGTTACTTGCTTAGATAGCCTGTTCTATACCATTTTTAGGAAAAAAAGAAAATCTGAGTTCTTTATATGGTGAGCTGTCAGACTTGGAGTTTAAATAGTCTTGTATTAATGTTCATGAGTGTAATCCAAAACATCTGTTTCTGACACTGTAATGATTTAATAGTCAAGTGGATTTTCATTTTCAGATCCAATAGAAAGCTTGTGTTTGCATTTAGTTTCCTAATCATCTGTGTTTTCTTTTCCTTCAATGTAATCATAAATGAATAAGCTTGAAAATAAATGTGACCTCTCTTGCTTAGGTGAAGCCATTGGTATGAATTTTCCTGTGAAGGTCCCATATAGGAAAATCACCATCAACCCTGGCTGTGTGGTGGTGGATGGGATGCCTCCTGGCGTGGCATTTAAAGCTCCCAGTTATCTGGAAATCAGCTCGATGAGGAAGATTTTGGAATCATCAGAGTTTATCAAATTTACAGTCATTCGGTACGTGGTTGTCACTGATCAGATTGTACAGACCTTGTGAGGACAGCCCCATAGCTTTAATAAATTCAGATTGAAAGAGTAGAATTTGCAGTGCATCTTTAAATAGTGGAAGATACGACTCTTTTGGATAACAACACATCAGGTCAAATGAAGCCCAGATGTTCATAGCAGTAGGACAAAGGGAATATTACTACTACTGCATATTAAAGCAAGCTGTCTTCTGAGATGCAATCTATTCCTACGATATAATGGAGTCCTAAAGTGCTGTGGGCCTTGCTGTCCCATTTATAAGACCAAGCTCTGAGGCAGTTTCCTGGTCTGAAATTTGTTGGCTCTTGGCAGTAAATAGTATGTTTGTGGTAGTATTACTATTTGTGAAGTATTTTGGTTGGACTAAGATTCCTGAGTTAAGGTAAGCTTTTTCATAAGTATTTTTTTCCTATAAAATGACTTCATCTACAACATTTTAAAAATACAGCATTATACAATTACAATATAAATGAATTTTAATTTATATGTATATTCATAAAGACACATTTGCATGTGTACGCAAGGTATATTTGTATGTGTGAAGCAGAACAGATGAAATGTGGAAATCATACTAAGAAGAGGTTTAGGAACTAAAACCAAAAAGGTATTAATTTTTGTCATTTCTCAAATCATAGTCTGCTTCACAAGAAACAGAAAACTTCAGTTTCTTTAGAGAGAGATTTCTTAAATTTTACTGTGGAGTCCGAATTCTTGACCCTTAACCAAGAAGAGTTCTAAACTGAAAGGGCTCTTGCTAGATACGTTCTGTTTCATTGAGCTCTCATGAAGACATGATTTCCCTGTTTATTAGTCATGACTGGGGGAAGGACTTTGATTTTTTTGTGTATGTTGTTTCTCAAAATGCTAGTGAACGAACCACTATGCTCAGGAGCTGTTCCTTCTGTTTTGTACTACTTTCTGTTAGAAAGTGTGATCTCTGTTACCAAATTGCTGGGTGAGGAAGTCTTGAGAGAGAGACCCCATGCAGTATGTTTTAGAGTCAGCATGTTTTCTGTTCTTCTGTCTTTTTACAGACCATTTCCAGGACTTGTGATTAACAACCGTAAGTAATTATGTGACACAGATAGCAAATGTATTTTTGTAACTTACCAAGACCAGCTTTCTACATTTTGGCTTTGTGGCAGGAGGCCCCATCATGGTTAAATTCTACGTACAGCACTCTTGTCTCTGTCATTAAAATCGAAATTCCTGGCTACAAATGCATGTGCAATTAACATAAGAGCAGCGTGAAGAATTTACAGACCAGTGTAAGATTGGCGTTAACTTTGATATGAAAATGCAAGGTACTGATTCTGTATTTTTCAGCTGCGGAGTCCCAAAGAGATTTAGGACCCTGACTGTGCAACAGACTTAGATGGGAGTGTCTAGATTTTAGGATCGGATCCATCACAGTACCAGTTACTACACAAGAACTTCCCAATAGCTGCAGAACCACGTTCCAGTGAAAAACATTCTGCTGAAGTTGTAACAGCTTAGAGAGGCAGAGTGTAATTACCAGAAGTGCAGTTTGACAGTGATGCTTGAATCTTATTTGAAAAATAAGTCTTAGTATTTTCAGTTCTCTATAATAGTTGTCACCTTGTTTTTTAACATCTTATTTAAGAGAAAAAGCAAATAGAAAAACACTGTCATTACAAGTATCCCTTGTGTCATATTCTTTCTGAGCCAGTGTCAGATTAGAAATTCAGGGGCCAGGTAACTCTGTCATTAGTTTGGCCTTACCCAGACTGAGCCTTACCAACCCAGTACTCCCTCATTTGCATCCAGCCACCAGTATATTCCAGCTAGCGTGCTGAGGTCTGTGAGTGGCAAGGACAAAGTGTTCTCAGGAAGATGTTATAGTTAGTAACTCACTTCGGGCTGTCCACCAGTCCTAGGTACACCTTAGGTAGGTGAGAGATCCTTTTTTTATGAGGGAACCTTCCAGGCAGATAAATGTGTAATAACGCTTCCAGAGAATTGACTTAGAAATGAAAGAATCCATTTAACTGTTCTCTGCAAAACTTCTGGCATGTGATGGGATTGACACTAGCTAATCAGCTGAGTAAGAACAACATGGATATCTGATCATACTCCATCACTGGAGCAGGAAGCTGGTTATTGGACATGTGATTTTTATGCAGTATCTACGTCCATTAGTTATGATAAAAATGAACTGATATTGATAGGTATGAGGTGAATTATTGGAAGCCTCTGAGCCTACTGCAGCTGTGATGCATTATTCTTGTTCTGAAGAACATGTGAGAACTTACGAGGAAACCTTTTGGTGCTTGCAGATAGGGAATACTTTTTCTGTAACATAAAATACTGAAGCACAACTCAGTTACAGTGACAATTTAGTAACCCGTTAATACAACAAGTTTGGGGATTTGCAGATACAAGAGGTAGGATCGCCCTTGTGTTACATGTGGGACCATTTTTGTTGTAAAGTTAAACAGTGATCATGTCTAATCTTAGAGCTGATGGAAGAAGCTGAAGCAGAAGCCCCCCCGGCAGCAGCACCCGTACTACCAGGTGATGCAGAGTGTGCCACGTGTCCTTGCAGAAGGGGTAGGGCCTGCAGTTCGAGATCTTACTGGCAGATGATATTAGTAATCATGTCCTGGGTACACACTGCTTATGATGAGCCATTTCATTTTGACAGATGGTCTGCAACGGTGACATTTATAGCTATTAAATATTAATAAATTGATAGAACCATTGCTTCCTTCAGGTCTTGTCATTGGCATGTTCCTTGATTTGATTTTTGCACATAATGAATGAGCTGAAAAGAAGCATCATTAGGGGCGATATATAAAGCCAGCTCAGTATCTATTTATTGATTTCTGCTTAACTCAAAGTGCATGGCTACACCAGGTTGTGTTCAGCCAAGTTAAGTGACAAGAGCCTAGAACAGAAGTCCTGGTGGAATTTCTGTCCCTGACACCCAGCACTGACCCCCTGCTAGCCTGTGCCCAGACTGCACGCACATCAGCTCCTCCAGTCTGAAAGGAGAACTTAGCGTTACGCTCTGAGTTGCTGAAGTAAATGTGATTGCACAGCTTCCTTTTGACATTGTGTGGCTTCTAACTGTTCACAGACCTAAAAATGCGCGTATCAAGTTATCTGTAGTGCAGGCAAGATTTTTGCAATGGACTGGACAGGCTGTTGCTCAAAGAAACTGACAAACTGAGAGAAAACATTCAATTAACATTTCAAGAGTAAGGGGCACTTCTGTGGTAGACAGAAAAGAACCTGCTGCCCCCTCTGCTTACATTTGGAAGTGGTGGGAGTGAGAAAAACCAAGAAAAGGGAGAAAAAAATAAACTTCTGTCCAGTGAAGTTGCTGTAGTGTATCTGTCCTCAACTCACCCGCACCATTAAAAGGGTTATACAACTTTCCCTGCACTTATCCACCTGTAATCCATCAACACAGACCATATTAAAAGCATTCTGGAAGTAAGATGTACTTTGTGCCCTCTAGTCTGCAGCTTCCCCCATCTCTGTCAAAATAAGTGTACTCACCCCTAAGAACAGTATTAACCAGAAGTAGTGACATCTATTTGAAATCCAGATTTATATTTAAGTGGTTTGAAATAAGTTGGTCCAAACCTGGTATATTCTGTGCAAGTGCACGTTATGTTCAGCTAGGACTCAACGATGTCTGCTAGAGTAAACCATCCTCTAAAGAGAAAGTGTTAATTAGTATAATGTTATAAATGTTTGGGTATTTCTTATATTCCGTTATAGAGCCTATAGGAAGTTGCAGACTGTTATCTGAGACAAAGATAATTTAGTTTGATTAGAAGAAGAAAAAATTAGGTGTTTTTTTTTTTTCAGAGTAAACTTAATTTCCTAACTTTTGCTAAGGTACTTTTCTGTTTCATATTGTTGAAATTGGATGTGTATTCACTAGACTATATTTTTTTCATTTAAGAGCCAGCTGAACCGAGCCAAATAGAAGTATCTGTAGGAGGTGAGTGTCTGTCTTCAGTTACTATCAACAAATATTTTTAAGTCATTTTGAAAGAAGCTGCATCTTTTCCCTTTTTTTTTTTTTTTAAAGAAGGCAAGTCAATCAAAACAACAAAAAAGGCATTTATTGGTTCCTAGGAAGTTTTTTTCATCTGTATTAATATCTTGCTGCATCGTTTGAAAGATAGTCTGCAGCAAAAGCTATTATTCAAAGAATTTTACAAAAGAGTTTTATGAATTGTTGTTCTGGGCTTGTGAGTCACAACTATATATAGGCTTTGAATGATTGCTCATATCCTGAGCGATGCATCTAGTTATTCTACACAGTCCTTTTCACAATTTATGCAAGTGAATGATTGCCATCATCAGGAAATTTGAACAGCATGCTGGGCTGAATATACTCATATGGGTTTCCTGGGGGAAGAGGACTTTTGTGCTTCCTCCCAAACTTCAGCTGAGAGAAGTTTCAAACTGACCTGTTGTCCAGGAACAGACCTGAGCTGTATTTTTTGGACATTGACCTATGTGAGACCAAGGAGACTGTAGGACTTCTAGCCCCCTTATGCTTTTGTGTATGGTCTTGGAGCATTAAGAGTACAGAACTGACCTGACAATTTGGATGCTGCTTTCTGTTGTGAATGGTCCCTCAAACGCTGCCCTTGCTAGCCCCAGCTTTCAGCAGGCCCACAGGCGGCTGCCCTGTGAGGGTCAGAAGTGATGGGAAGGTGCTGGGACAGCTGCAGGACGGCTCCCTGTGTGCCAGGCAGTGCTGAGCAGGGCTCTCCGACACAGGAGCAGCACGACAGCAGCAGAGCAGAGCCTGCAGCACTGGGAGGGAGGTGGCTGGGCATCAGCACTTGTCTTACAGTGGCCTGCCAGGGCCTACAGGGGGCTGCAGGAAAGCTGGGAGGGACTCTCTGTCAGGGGGTGTAGGGATAGGACAAGGAGGAATGGCTTTAAACTAAAAGAGGCAGGTTTAGGTTAGATACCAGTAGGAAATTCTTTACTCAGAGGGTGGTGAGGCCCTGGAACAGGCTGCCCAGAGAAGCTGTGGCTGTCCCATCCCTGGAGGTGCTCAAGGCCAGGCTTGATGGGGCTTTGGTCAGCCTGGTGTGGTGGGACGTGTCCTGCCCATGGCAGGGGTTGGCATTAGATGGTCTTGAAGGGCCCTTCCAAGCCAAACCATTCTGTGATTCTACCATGCTCAGCCAAAACTCGCATTACGAGCTCAGTTACAGGCACACCCTGAGTGCTGTGAGTAGGAGTCTAGATGAATCTTTTTGTAACCAGCAAGAGGAAAAAAATCTGTGAAAAAGGAGAGAAGCGTGAGAGCTGTAGAGGAGCTGAGCTGCAGACTTTAAGCACGCAGTTACTGAAAGCTGAAATATCAAATGTCTTTATGATGCCAAAACTATGTGGGAGCGCTGAAATTGTTCAATAGAGTGGGACACTTGTTGCTGAGTGCTCCTCGTGGGGGCAATCCAGCTATGGGCCCTTCAGGAGATTGTTTAAAAGAAATAGACAAACGTGGTTTGGAATTTGCCATCCAAAACTGCATTCAGAGCCAGTTACCGGAGAAATAATCTTGAGATGAGGCTGAAGAACACACAATTGCTTCAGAACCAGGCGGGGAGGTGATCAAGCGGTGAAACACTTCAGCTTTGCTGTGATGAATTACCCTAGCCCCAAACCTTGCAAACAGCTTCAGTGAAAAACGAATTTCCTTCCAACATCGTTGTCTCTGCTTATGAAAAGAACAAAATCAGGCTCCAGGTCATATAGGCAGTGCTATAAAGACACACAATTTCTTTGATTTACCTTCAAGCATCCCTGTAAACAAGAAAAGCAAAGATTTTGTAATGAAGTCTCCTGGAACTGAAAAAAATTCTATATGAAAAGATGATGAATGCTTTACCCAACAAGATCAAATTTCTTTTTTTTTTTTTTTTTTTTAAGCATCTAATAATGCCTTCCTGTGTAATACATTGAAGAAGAAAAATTAGATGAGGTCCAAATTTCTTTTGGATAAGACTGAAATAGAATAATGCCTGTATGTAGTTGGGAAGAGCAGCAGTTTTATAGATGGGAACAAAAAATGGTCAGTGCTGGGACAAGTCTGTGCGATGAATGTTGGGTCACTGTCACAGAAGGCATGACTTGAGCTCAGGTATGATCAGGTGTTGTTAGCATTTAGACAGCATTTGAACAGATGTGAAGCAGCGGTTGTGCCCTAAAACTTCAGGTAAAGGAAGCCATCCACAAGGCTGCAGACGGGCTGTGAGCAATGGGAACGCTTCACCCAGCGTCTGCAAGGTGGCTGAGGAAGGAATGGTGCTGGGGATTGACAGAGGGAGAAGGACTGAAGAGTAGGGTTCAGACCAAAACAGTGATATTTCTGATGTGTTTCCATGAATTGTGTGGTTTCTTTGTGGATTAAGTTATAGAATCCTAGAATCATTAAGGTTGGAAAAGACCTCCGAGATCTTCTGGTCCAACCTTCCCCCTCCCACCAATGTCCCCCACTAAAGAAAAAAAAAGTTCCTTTCCTACCAAGGTTTTGAGCTACATAAAAAGCATTTTGAAGTTTCATACACTTCCAATAGCAATTTCTGTGCCTTAAAAAGTAGATCTCTTAGATCTCAGGGTGCTTTACATTCGAGTGGATATGGTAATTTCCACCAAATCAGATTATTGTGAATACGTTGTTATTTGCTGTTAATAGTTTAAAAGGATAAATGAATGCTTTTCATATTTTCGTAATTTTTTTTACTTACTAACTACAATAATTATGACAAAATTGGTTGAGAAGGTTTTTTTTTTCATTCATTACTGCTTTTCCAACAGATGTTATGGAAACAGAAGAAAGTTCTCAAATAAAGCAAGAACCAGACCCAACGTGGTAGACCTCAATACTACGGTAAAGTAATTTAGCGTTTCTTGAAGTCAGTGTTTGTCAAGGAATAAACACTTGTCAAGAAATAATACTTCAGTAATTTGGAGTGAGGAGAAGCAGGCTAAGAGAGAGGGCTGAATGCCAGAAGGTGCCAGTCCTTTACTTGCCTTCTGAAGTATTTTGTCTCAGTTTTCATCTATAAAATGTAGGACGTTTTCAGTATCTCATCAGAATACAATGAATGCATATGGCGTTCAGATTTGCATGGCAGTCATTCCTAGGAAAATGTGGGCTGTAATAGCCTATAAATAAAATTGGGTGATGGTAATTACATACCTCAGAGGCAGAGTAAATGAAAGCTTAGGGAATTAGTGTTTACGAAGAGCTCTGACATGGTTGTGTGAAAGAGCATTATTATTCTTGGTAAAGCCCACGTATTTGCAAATTGTAATCGGGCAGGAAGGCTCTCCACTGTGATTGCAATAGTGTCTAAGCTCAAGACACTTGCTAAATCGTTAGTCATGATGACAAACCAACTAACTTGAGAAGGTTTGCTTCTTTGCTGTAAACTTTATGAAAAGCTTAGCTTAACTCCAAGTGCAGAAATGTCTGAAACTTTTTTTTTTTTTTTTTTAACTTCACTTACTCCTAAAATGACATTTTGGTGGAGGTGGACAGCAGTGCTAGCAATGTTGTTATGTCACCAAATGTAAAGGGGGCTGACCCCCACACGTGTGAGTTTATATGCTTCATTCAAAGAAAAAGGCATTTTTAAGCCATTGCAGATCTTTACTACTTTTTCCAATTTCAATTTTTTGGTACCAAATGCGATCCTCATTTTGTAATTTTTGATACTTCAGTAATTGGTTTGGATAGACATAAAACAGGATGTATTTGTGTGATATGCTCAAGCTGCAATCTGTCTAGTTTTAGTAAGAAAAAGACATTTTATTCATCACAGAGAAGAAAATTCTGCGTACTATTCCAGCTCTAAGGGCACAGACAGGCAATCAGCAAAGCCAAGCCCTGGCTGTTCACTGTTAATTTCTGCTGGCCTGAGCAGATGAGGCTGGTAATGCATTTGCCAGCTCGCATGAAACAGTGGCTGGGGGAGCCTGTGGAAGTCACTCCTGTCACCATCTGGCTTTTTGGAGACAAGGACAGCCAAGGCCGTGGCCCTCTGTCAGGGCAGCACAAACACAGGGTGATGGAGGCAGTGATGCTCCCTGTTGGATGCTGGGTGTCTGCTCTCGGTCCTTCTAGCATTTCTAGTGCTCAGGGCAAGGGATGTCCCCACTGATGGGTTTCAGCATGGAGAAAGCAGCTTTGTTCTCTCTGGTGCTCTAGCTGTGGTGAATGTTAAGATTTGACTGGACAAAACCAGGGCCAACCTTAACTATCGCTAGCTGGAGTCCTTAGGGAGGGAGGCTGGGCTGGGTGGCTTCCAGGGTCGCTTGCAACCAGCATTTCTGTGCTTCTGTAGGGTCTGACCATCCCTGTGTGGCAGTGGCATTGGACAGCCTGGCTCCAGAGCTAGGAGATCCTTGTCTCCTTTGTAAAGGAGATCAAAGCTAGCTGCAGGGCTGGTCTTGGCTGCCAGATGTTTGAGCACAGACTTGTGCTCTTCTTTCCTTTAGTAGTTTCCCTAGCCTTTTGGCCTGGGCACTTAATACTTTGTGCTGCAGGACGTGCAGGACAGGCTTCATTCCTAAACATTCCTAAACAAGGGCAGTGCTTTTGGCTGGAGCGGACAGGCCTTTTATTGAAGGGGAGATAGCACGGCTTGTAAAGTTTGAGGCAAGAATCCAAAGGTGTCTCGAGAGCACACAAGTGAGGAATGAGAAGCCAACCCTGACCTGTTCAATAAACAAAAAAAAACACATTTTCATACAAACAAGTAGAAAATGTAGCCTTTATCGCTGAGGATGATAAGTAAGCCAAAAGAAAAATCATTCACAAATGGGTTAGGGAAGTTCCTGATTAATTTGTGTCTATTAAGCATAAAAGATACGGTCTTTGGCTCAGAAGGTCCCTAACCTTCTGGAAACTTGGAGGAAGGAGCTGGGCTGTATCATCGAGATCCTCATCCTTGGGAGCACTGAGTCTTTGGAAGGCGGCTGGGTGGTATGGCTGCTTCCAGGGGTTAGCAAAGAGCAAGCACGTGCAGAGCTGCTGGCTGCAGGGGGGTGACGGAGTGAAGGGACAACTCCAGAAAAGAAGTGGTAGGAACTGGCAGAGATTGACATACCAACATACCCACTGTCTGTGCCCTGAGAACTTGAAGTACGGCAGTAGTCTTTCTAACAAATGGCTGAATTCTGATTTGGAAATGTTTGTCATAAAGCTGAGCTCATCATTAGAAAATATATCTTTTTTTTTTTTTTTTTTTTTTTTGATTTTTAGTGAGAAGCTCTTCACCTAATAGAGATATAAAAAGACATCTCATTTGTCCATTAAAGGTCATGGAATTTTTGTCTGAGCAGTGGCTCCACAGCTTGCTGGTGCACTGCTCTGGATTTTTGGACACTGTAGACCATCTACTAGCTAGAGAACGTGTACTAAAGAAAATATTCCATCTAAACTTTTGCAGAGAGTATTCAAGCATACTTCTAATCTCTCATTTATGGAAATCAATGTTCACCTTCTGCATGCTTTCTAATTGTAAGCCTAAAGAACTCAAAAAAAAAGACACAAACAATCTACTAGTATTTGTAATAAGATAAATAAGATAGAGAGCTGCAATGAAACTAACTCACTTTTATGATTTGTTTTTTTGTCTAGTCAGAAGCACCCAGTTCTGCGAAGAGCTTGTCAGGCCTGTCCTGATCCGTGTAATATAACTGTATAAGAGAAGTACCTTCTATACAAACCCTTTTTGTACTTTTAGATAGAAATGTCTACTTTTTCAGCAGTTCTGTGAATTGACTTAATGCAAAGAATGACTGTAGATTTGGAATGGCTGGTTTTACTTTGGAATATATCATGAGGACTAAATTTGATGCAGCAATGCTGGGGAGATGACAACGATTAAAATCAACAGGGACTTAACAGAGGCTGTCTGCGTTTCCCAAAAAACCTGAACTTCACTGTACCTGAATGCATCTCAGCTTTTGTAATGAAGAAAAACATCCTGCAAGTAGTTCAGTTTGTTAGTTTTACTTTGAGAAAACAAATCACTAATTTTTGGTTATCACTCCTTTAACGGCTGCTTGGACAATAGTATCTGTATATTTGAACTAATTTTTCCTCTATCTACCACAATTCATATGGTTTTCATAAATAAAAGATGAACTGGTTCACTTGACCATTAGTATGCATTAATGAGGTGGACAGTATTTCAGTGTGTGGATTAGGAACCAATTGAACCCTTCCGTAGTTTGTTCTGTTAGCTCAAAGTTGTAAGTGCATGTTTTATCAGAATATCTTGGTTTGTGTATGAAGGCTCTGGTCTTGCAGTCCCAATGTAGACAAAACTCGCATGGACCTGTGGGAGGGCTTTTCTCCCGAAGGCTGGGGGGTAAAGCCCTGCTGTCCTTCTACAGCTAGTTATGGAAACTTACACTACAAGCTGCTCTAAGTCCTCCCATGTCAAAAGTTAAGTCCCCTACAGTCCTGGTCACGCCGCACATGTTGTAAGAGACTCATGTATGCATTTTTTTTTTGAAGTTTCACAAACCATAAAGTTGTGAAGTTCTGGTTATATGATACTCTCTACAGAGAAGAGAGAGATTATTGTAAAGGTTTCTCTTTCATTGGCATGAGTTTGGGATTGACTGCATTATGCACAAATGCTAAACCTTATTCCCTCATTAAGAAATAAAGACATTTCTGATGGTTTTTATGACTGTCCATGCAGTAAACGTTTATATGTGACGTTTTAGCAGTAATGTTGGCAGGTAGAATACACTACAGTGTAGTTACTAATTCCAGTGAGGAAAGTAAGTTCCTGTCATGCCCTTCAGACAGAAAACCAGCTCTGGGTGGGTGAGGTTGTTGCATCTGAAAGAAAAACTTTGAAGACATGAATGCAGTTGGACATGCTGTCTGTTCCTGGCAATACCCAGCAGGAGCAAGCTGGAACTCGGCAGATCAGTTCAGAGCAGCTCCTGCTCTGCCATTCTAGAGGCAAGGCAGAGCTGCAGCCCACATGCAGGTGCGTTCCCGATTGCTCGGGGTAGGTCTCAGTGCTCCCATGAAATATTGTATGTTGTGCTGGTGGTGGCAGCGGGAGCAGGGTTGGCTCCACGCTGAACCATCACCAGACACACGCAGTTAACGTATCTCCAGAAATAGGTTGTTACGGAGTGACAGACAGTTTCACGATTGCTGCTAGAAATTTTGAGTGGGGAAATGAGTTCATGCAGCCTTCCTCGGGCTCTCAACTTCCCCTTTTGAAAAAGCAGAAGGCTGGTCCATCCCTTCTTCTCTCTCAGCCCCTTCGGGAGGCACTCTGCACAGCTGCCTGCCCAGCAAAGCCAAACATTGCTACTGGAGCCGCCAGTGCTGCCACAAGTGGAGGGAGAGGCATCAGAGCAAACGAACTGAGAATGACGGAGTTCAGACTGCTGCCTTGCGTGGATGTCCTGCAGATGTATCATGTACTGTGCGTACGAGAGCTTAAAAAATGAAACGAAAACTGATGACAGCGGTTTAACTGGAAGCACTGGAGTAATTCTGTGATGCTGGGAGCTCGGGTAGTGGTGTGCCTCGTGTCCGTCCTGCTGAGGGGTTCGATTAGTGCCAATGTGCCTATTGGCATCAACACTGAAGTCTCTTTTTGGTCTCAGACATTTTGAGTTATAACCAGTAGAGAGAAATTAGACTGACAAAATAATTGCACCGATATTTATACCTTCTAAATATCAATTTTATATTAAAAATGATATATATCTATAGTCCTAACAGGTAGCAGACTTTTAATATGTTGACCTTGTATGAAAATCGCACTCGTTTCCAAACTAGTAATACATGAGGTGTGTCACTCTTTGGGCATTGGCTGGTAATGCCCTAAAAAGCCTTGGCTGTACTAATTAACAAGCAAATAAATAAAATTGCAACAACTTAACCAGAGCTCTGGGTATTTTTTCCTCCAGTAGAGAACCTTTGTGGCGATGAAGTAGCAGACAAGCTTCTCTCCTCTGCACACTGCTGAACCTAAAAAGCCCAGCCTGCTTCTTGGACCCGTTCCTTTCTCTCAGACTTGGACTTTGGGTTCCAAGGGCTCGAGGCATTGATCTTGGAGCGTGGTGTCCCGCAGGTAGGGCACCGCAGTTTCCTCAAGCAGTAACCACTAGGTGTCAGGTGAGGTCCAGCACGGTCCTTGTGCAGCTGTTGGCCGGTGCTTTTCCTTTGCGATGTGAAGTTTTCCATGTACAGTTTCGTTTCTTTATGTCTTATCAAGTGAATAGGGGAGGGGACAGATTTGCATCTCACTTTGGTGATTTCGCAGCCTCTGCTAGAGCATTTAATGCTGTTCATGCATGCGGCAGTTTGCTGTCAGTGACATGAATGTGTCTTCCCCTGACTCTGACTTTAATTAAGCTTAAATTATTTAAATACATATTTTGAACAAATCGAGAGTGGCCTTCCATTCATCAGATTTTAATTTCTAGGAGGCCTTGGTACTGCTTCTGGGTGGAGCACCACAGAAAAGCGGGATGCTGCTGCTGGCACTCTGGAGGCCAGTGGAAGCTCTCAGTTCCTCTCAAAAATCAGGTCCTGCCCTCAGGCGCTGGCCTTCTTTTCCTGATCTGAAAACCTGGATCACCTCATGAACTCTGTAAATCAGCTTATTTCTCAGCTGGGTCATTATTCTTCCAAGAATTTTCCTCTAAAGTTGTGTTTCTTCCTTTCTAGTAACTATAGAGCAGTTAGTGGAAACACTAAACATGTCATGCTGCCTTATGTGCATGGTGTGAGCTAACTGGCACCAGCAGTAAAATCTACAGACTCCATTTCTCACATCACAAGACAACAAATGAGGAAACAAGAAACATCCGAATTAAGTGTTTCCAGTAATGCGCTGCCTGTAACTCTGTTTTAAATTTAGTACAAGCATCGTTATGAAATGAGCTTTCAAGCAAATATTGCTGATGGTTCTGCATATGAAACAGAATCCAACCAGCCCTGGGTGTGGGGTTTTTATATATAGATCACTTGTTGCATAATTTTGCCTCGTGTACAGGGAAGTCCCCAATATAATGAAATAAAAACTGCTCAGTGCTGGGAAGGGCTGGGCTGTGTGGGCAAGGTGCTCACCTTGCTCAGCTTCTGTGAGGATTCCTCTTTTGTCTGCACAGGACACAGCCCCAAATCCTGCGTGGAGGCTGTCACCAATCCCTTTGATTGATTGAATCAATTGATCCCTCTACAGCCCCATCTCCTGCTCTCTCCCCAAGCCCCGGTTTGCTGGTCAGCCTCAAGGGCCTCGAGAGCCCTTTGCCGGCAGCTTTTTGGGGAAGCTGCAGGTGGCAGAAAGGCGATGGCGAGGCACGGGCAGCACCTCTTGCACAACAGCCCATGGCCACCCCGTCCTGTGCCCTGGCTTCCCCAGAGGGTGCCCAGGAGGGCGGTGCTGCTGTCCCTGGGCTCGGGGAGCTCCACGTGGCACCTTCAGCTCTGCAGGGCAGCAGGGAAAGGCTCCTGCTCCCATTGCTGAGGTGCTTGTCCTTCCCGTGGCTGCTGCAGCAAGGGCTCTGCAGTGCCTGTGCCTCACAGGGTGGCCGTGCAGGGGACACTTGGCTGGTGGAGGGGACACTGGGCCATGGGGGCTGGTGGCCTGGCCACCTCCTTGCTTCCCCTCTGCCCGGCGCCACCGAGGGGGCTCGGATGGAGACTCCCAGCAGGAAGCACCCGGCTCAATACAAACCACAGCGGGTAAACAATTACGGCGCGATTGCAGCGCTGCTTCCGCTTTCCCAGGGGTTTTAACAGCGAGCGAGCGCGGGGCGAGGGCAGAGGGGAGGCAGGAGCACGGCGCAGAGCTGCAGCAGCCATGGGGGACGCCTTCATCCGGCACATCGAGCTGCTGGGCTACGAGAAGAGGTTTTTCCCCAGCCAGCACTACGTGAGTACGAGTACCCGGCAAGTTGTGCAGTGAGGACTAGCAGGGGCAGGAGCCTGGCCAAGGCATTTCTTGAGATAAATTTGATGAGGGTTTAAGAGCATCACTTTTGTGGGAGTGGAGGGGCCACAGCTGGTGGTACAAGCTGGAGGCAGCCAGAGGCTGAGATGTCTTAAACACACAAGGTTTTGGGTACCACCTTTGCAAGTTCTCGGTTGCTTCTCAGGCTTGGAAAGGACTTGTTGTGGCTCTGGCTTCTGATTCCCACCCAACCTCGTGTTTCTGTCCCTGCTGTGTGTCCCCAGCTCCCAGCTCACCTGCTGCCTGCACAAAGCTACTGCTGTGCAGGAGGGAACAGACACAAAATACGCAATTTGAAACCAAAGCGTCTGTGGGACACCCAAGGGGCTCTGGCCACAGCAGGGTTTTGGGTCCTGGCTGCCCACAGGGCTGCAGCGCCTCTGCTCTAACCCTGCAGGTCTACATGTTCCTGGTGAAGTGGAACGACCTCACCGAAAAGCTCGTCTACCGCCGGTTTACCGAGATTTACGAGTTCCATGTGAGTGGTCCTGGGGTGGGCACCAGCCCCTGTGCTGGTGCACCAGGGCTGGGCAGGGGGCAAAAGGGGAAAGGAAGGAAAGCAAATTCCAGCTGAAACTCCCCCGAAACAAACCTGGCTCAAGAGAGGCTCCTGGGTCCCAGCATTTCGATCTCCTTCATGCCTTGAAAGGGGGAGCTGCTGGCCCCATTCCCCCTGGGGAGGTTTCTCCTGGTGTCGATCCATGGGGTGCAGCCAGGAGGGGGTGAGCAGCGGGCAGGGTGCCACGGAGGGGTCCCTGCACTGTCCTCATGGCCCTGCCTGTCCCTGCTCCGCAGAAAACACTGAAGGAGATGTTCCCCATCGAATCTGGCGACATCAACCCAGAGAACCGGATCATCCCGCACCTACCAGGTGAGGGGCAGAGCACCGGGGGCCAAGGTTGGGACAGAAACTGCAGCTGGTTGGGAAAGTCCCCGCCTGCCTTGCTCTGTGGGTGCCCTTGCGCAGGTGCTCGCTGCAATTTCTGTTCCTTCCTTCTGGGTTTGAAACCAAAACCCCAGCAGGGGCTGCCTGAACGGAGGCTGCTTCCCCCAGCAGAAGCTGGCCGCAGACCCCATCCATCCTCCCTGATAGCGGGCACCTCGGGGACATGCAAAAGGGAAAGTGGCTTTGAGCAGCCTCAGCTGAGCAGAGCCCTCCTTTGGTGCCACCACCCCCTGGATGGCTTTTTGTGCCCTTACTGTACGAGAGGAAGGGAAGCAGTCAGTGTGTGCTCAAGGAGAGGGAATAACTCAATCCAAAGAGCTGGTGGTTTGTACCCAGGCAAGGCGCGGTTCAGCAAACATCCCTCTTTTCTGGAATTTCCTGCTTCAAATGGGGCAAGAAGGAGCATGAAAAATAGCCATGGGTTGTGACCCCCCTGGAGGAGTAAACCCACAGCTCACAGCAGGGTGGCTGCTCCCCGTGGGGCCGGACACCCCCGCCGTGCTGGGACCTTTCCATCGTGCTGCTGTTGTGCCAGGCTGCTCAGAGCCTCCCCCGGGGCACGGGGCCGGCCTGGGGCAGCGCTCCGCTCTGTTTGGGGAACCGAAAGCCCTGGGGGTGGATGGAGACAGGGGCTGGGCAGGGGTGGGACAGCGGCAGGGGCTGGGTGAGCCATGCAGACGCACACCCTGATGCAGGGTTCAATGCTGCGACATGGGTTGGGGCTGCCAGTGGTGTTTTGGGGCTACCAGGGGTGGAGAGCCCTTGGTACAGCTGGGCTTAGTCAGAGCATGGACATGGAGGTTATCCCAGAGCTGAAATGGGGTCTAATGGGGTCTTTTCGAGGCTTGTAAGAGCTTCACAAGGGCTGCAGGGTTGAGCCCGGCCGCACAAGCTCTCCTCCAGCTGCCTGTGGCCCCAGGGCCGCGCTCACATCCCCAGCCACACAGAGCTGAAATGAGGAAGGGGCGGCTGCAGCGCTTTGCAAACTGGCCGCAGCCTGCAGCGAGCTTCCCTGCAGCTCCTTCAGCTCCCCACGTGCCCCACGTGTGCCCCGCATGAGCTGGCCACGAAGGAGGAGGCTGGGGCACGTCCACGGAGAGCTTCACACAGCAGCCTGGGGCCAAACCCGCTCGTTTTCGGGGCAGCATTAACGATGCAGAGCAGCCTGCTGGAGAAAGTGACAAAACCAAAGCTCTCACCTGCTTGTCCCGACTCCTTTCCCCTCTCCACCAGCCCCGAGGTGGTTCGACGGCCAGCGGTCGACCCAGAGCAGGCAGGGCACGCTGGCCGAGTACTGCTACGCGCTGGTGAACCTGCCCCACAAGATCTCCCGCTGCCTGCTCGTCGTCAACTTCTTCAAGGTGCGGCCCGACGACACGAGCCCCGTCACCGACAGCCAGTGAGTAGAGCTGCAGCAGGGCACACTCTGCATCGCCAGCCCCAGGTGCTGGTGCTTGGCAGTGCTGAATTGGTGCAGCAACAATTAGTTGCCAGATAATTAGCCCTCAGGACCCACCCTGAGGTTAGGCGGGCAGAAATATGTGTGGGTTTTGCATCCTGCTCCCCCTGGCTCCATGCTGGGGATGGCATTGCTGCCATGTCCAAGGGTGCCAGCACTGAGCTGCCTTTGCTCTGACCCGTCTAGGATCAAGAAGCCCGAGGTGTTCCTCCTGCCAAAGGACGCCAAGAAAAACGCCAGCGGTAAGAGTCCTCAGAGGGCTGCAGGTGGATTTTGCCTTAGGCTGTCCTGGAGTTTGGCTGAAATGGGGTGTTTCTGGGCCGGGACGGAACGCCTCTCTCCTCCCCCGCAGACATCACGGGCCCCATCATCCTGCAGACGTACCGAGCCATCGCCGACTACGAGAAGAGCTCCAAGTCCGAGATGGCTCTCAAAGCTGGGGACATGGTGGACATCGTGGAGAAGAGCGAGAGCGGTAAGTGTCCGTGCCCCGAGGGCCAGCCCCGGCCTGGCCACCACCTCGGCAGGGCTGGGGTCAGCCTTCGCACCTCGTGCCTGAACCCAGCACCCCACAGCATCCCCGGGGTGTTTCTTACAGAGGGGTGGGAGGCTGGCTTGGGGTCTCCTGATGGAGAGCAGAAGCTCAGCACCGAGCCCCGCAGCCCTCCCTGCCCCGCTGGGGCAAGATTCACTTTCACATGGAGCCACATGATGCTGGGTTTTGGCCGGGGAGGGTGTGAGGCAATCCTAGAAAAGCCTGCAAGCTCCTCGCACGCCTCCGCCTGCGAGGTTTCCTGCCCATGAGGAAGCAGGGTGAGCTGGCCGGGCTCCCCAGTCACAGCACAAAAACAAACCGTCCCCACTGCCCTCCCTTCTGGACAGGACACGGGGACACCTGCACGGACACCACCCAGGGGACACAGCTGGTGTAGGCTGTCCCTGTGGTCCCTGCTCTTGCCCACTCTGCTTTCGTTGCAGGCTGGTGGTTTTGCCAGTTGAAGAATAAACGGGGCTGGGTGCCAGCTGCCTACCTGGAGCCGATGGACGGTCCCGATGAGTCTGAGGAGCAGGAGCCCAACTATGCAGGTGAAAACGCTCAGAAAAGCACGGCGTCCCCAGGAGCACGGAGGCGTTGCTGTAGGAGCTGCCAGGAGGGATCAGGCTCATGGTTCAGCGCCTCATGTTTGACATCAGGACCTGCAGCTCAGCGCCCTAAGCTGGTTTTGGCTCATCAGAGATGCACATCATCATCCAGAGCCCACCCTGAGCTCGGGGGATGCCTGCTGAGCTGCTGGGTTAGCCGATGAGCTCAGTGCAGAGCGGACCCGCACCACCCCGAGCAGGGAGGGATCCTGCAGACTCATGCTGGTTGCACTCAGGGCTTCGTCTTTGTGGCTTTCAAAACACTGCAACGGACTCCATTAGCACAACACTTCCTCGTTCCTCATTTAGTCACCCAAGTTATAAACATGCTCCTCAGCATAGAAGGATATCCTTCCACTTGCACTCGTCAGCTTTCTCCTAGAGAGGTGCTGGAGGGGCCTGGATGAGGCACAGGCACCGTCAGGGCTGGGGAAGTCTCGGTCCAGGCTTGGAGACCTGAAGCCCCCTGGGTCTTGCCAAAAATTTGGGGTTGGTGCTCTGGTGCCTCCGGGGCTCAGTGGAAGGGGAGGCCAAGCCCCGTGGCTGGGGGTGATGCACAACCCACCCACCAAACGTCCCCGTTTCACACACACAGGTGAGTGGTACATGGTCCAGAAAAGCTACACAGCCGTGGAGGAGGACGAGCTGACGCTGACGGAGGGCGACACCATCGAAGTCATCCACAAGCTGCTCGATGGCTGGTGGGTCGTCAGGTGAGAGACACCGAGAAGAAGCCAGGCAAGGGGCCACGGGCAGAGGGAAGGGGCGAAGCAGAGGCCTCCCCGTCAGGGCTGTGAAATCTGCAGACCGTTTGGTGCCACTGCCCAACACTTCCCTTTGCAGGACATTTTCTAGTAGCCTTGCGGCTTCGCGAAGTGCAACCACATTGCAGCTGGGGCTTCCTCTGCTGGGCGCCTCAGAAATATCCAAGAAGGCGTCAGATGGAAAAAAATGTGTCAGTTATTTGGCATTCTGGCACAATCTGATTTGCACAACCTCAGCTTTCATCCCAGCCTTGGCCTGCTCTGTAGTCTTGGACTTTCCCAGGGGGAACCCAGTGGCATTTGTGCTCTGGGGAGTCACAAACTGCCTTCGCAGCAGGGACACGTGGTAGCTACAAACCGCGGGAGGGGAGCCCTGGCTGATGTGTCACATGCAAAAACCAAAACAAAACAGGAGATAATAGAAATGATACAAGCTGATGAGACCCTGAAAACTGTGCAGCTTTGCTCTGTCTGCTGCCTACTTGGTTTTGGGACTCAGGCCCCAGTTTCAGGGAGAGCCCCACGCAAACATGGTGAGGGGACAGTGGAAGCCCCCATCCCTGCAAGCAGCACGAGACACCTAGCGTCAGGCACGAGGAGGTGGTGGCCACCGAGTCACAAGCTCAAGCAATGTTGTCTTGTGTCACCCTGCAGGAAGGATGAGAGCACGGGTTATTACCCCTCCATGTACCTGCAGAGATCAGGGGAGCCGAACACCCCCGAGAAGAGTGAGCTGAGGAACCGGAGCGTTCCCCCCCGCAGGTAGGAGAAGAGCTGCGGGAGGGAGGGAGGAGGGTGAAAGCTGTTCTTCGAGGGGGGTGAAATGAAACCAGACAGTGGTTTTGTGGTGTCCCCTGCTCGGCCTGGCAATGAGGAACTGCCCAGCAGAGACGTGAGCAGGGCAGAGAGATCAGGAGGCAGATCCTGGAAGGCTGCAGCAAAAATAGTGCTCCTGACTTCCACGGGCAGCTGGCACTTCTGCTGCAGCACAGCCTCGCACATTTCACCTTGTCCTTCTGCAAAGTTTCTTTTCTGGGCTAATCTCGTTTAATTTTCAAATTAGATTTTTTTTTTTTTCCTAAGTGCATCCACTGAATCTTTGAGAAGCGAGGAGAGATTTGAGTAATCAGAGCTGCCAAACGGCCTAATCTGATGGGAGGATTTGAGCTAATGGAAGGGATTTTATATTGATTAAAAAGATAAAAAGCAATAATAGCTCATTAATTCTGATGCAATGACAATGGCTAGGAAGGGCAGAGCTTGCCTGGATCCTTTCTTCCCTACAAGAAAACAAGGCAGCCTTCCATAAAATCTCTCAAAATCCAGCTCAGCTGGAGCATGGGCTGAAGGTGAGCCAGTGTAAAATAGCACAAATCTTATCTGAGTGCAGTGACACTGCCTGATACCTCAGGGGAGGTGAGGCAGTGAGGCCAGTGACTTGCTCCCGTGGTGAAAGCCATCCCCGTGGCACTGCTGATGGCAGCACGCAGCAGCAGCAGAAGATGGAGGCTGGGGTGGTGCTCACCAGGGAGTGGCCAAAGCATGAATTTGGGCTCAGAGCACCCCCGTTGCAAAGGCTGTGACCTGCCCATGCGGGGAAGAGCTTGGCTATGAAATGGGGCACGTGTTGAAACCAGGGAGGGGCTGAAGGCAGTTGGGCACTGCAGAGGGCTGCAGGTGTCTCCAGCAGAGCAGGACGATGCCGTGGGCGGTTGAAGCCACCTCTCACCCTGGTAATAACGACAAAGAGGTGGCTCTGTCCATCTGCCTGGGGACGGTCCTGCACGCTGGGGCTTTCCCACAGCAGTGTGGCTCTGCATCGCCCCAGGGCCTGGCCTTTCACTTCTCTCTGTAATTTCTCTGTTGCTGGCATAGTGCCGCACAAACGGCTGCACAGGCACCTGTCCCAAGCTCTGTCCCCTAAAACCCCACACCAGGGATCTTAGTTCTGCAGCCATATGCATATATCCATCCATGTGTGAGCAAAGCCCTACATTGCTTCCAAGGCTTTCTTGAACTCCAGGGAAAACCTCATGCATAGCTCGCCCTTTCAGCATTATGCCTGACCTCTCTTGCCATCCCCACCTCCACCTCCCAGGCTTGTGCTCAGGCTTCACCCACCAGCGCCTGCTTCCAAAGCACCTCTCTAGCTGCCTCTGTACATGGCAGCTCACCCGCAAGGGCTGGCATTCACCTGCTGCCTTCTGCCAAGCACAAAGGCAAAGCAGGTACGGGTGTTTAGGAGAGGCAGAGGGGGAAGCGCAGCATCTGGCTGCAGTGGGGCTGGGAGAGGCAGGACTGGGGACATCCTCAGCAAGAAAGTGGTGGAGTGAGAGCTGCCATCATGGAAACTGAACGTTTCATTTCTGACTCGCTGCAGATCCACCATCCGCAATGCTAAGAGCATCCACAAGCAGAGCCGGAAGCAGATCAGCCAGGAGACCTACAGGAGGAACAGCAGGAAGTATATCCAGAGCCGGAGGAACGCGAAGGCCAGTTTGCAGAACAAGGCCAACATCATCTGTAAGTCTCAGTGGGGCCTTTGCCCTAGATGGGTCTGAAGTTCTGCAGACATGTCCCGTGACCTCCAGCAGTGGTTGCTGGAGATGTTGTGTGAGCAAACAAACCTGGGCATCTTTGTGCCAGACTGAAAGATCTGTGGGGAGAAAAGGAAACAAGTCTTCTTTTCTCCAAAATCCTCTGCACTTCATGCCCCAAGCCTTGGGCTGTCATTACAAGGTAGCACGGCCTCCAGCCTCTGCCCCATCACAGGAGGGAGATGATTCAGTAGGACAACCCACACGGGTAGTCACTGCCTGTCCACCCTGTCCTGCTATGGGGAAATTGTGTACAGGGTTTCTTTTCAACAGATTTTCTCACCTCTGGTTATAGGTCTCACAGAGAAGGAGCATGAAGGAAAGTGGTGGCATGTCTGCCCTCAGTAGGTCCTAGTGGGAGGTCAGCCCACTGTTAGGACCCGTGCTTTCCTCTGTGCACTCCTATCATTGCCCATATTGCTGTTACTGATACTGTGCATGTTAACTGCAGGACGATTTGTGGTTCTTCCATAGGAAGGCTTTGAATGTATCCACAGAGGTGTGGGGTGGTGCAGAGCTCTGACCCATCTCTACATCTGCTTTACCCGTAGCTGAGAAAAATGAGCAAGAGGAGAACAAGTCCAAGGCTCAACCTGCTGTTCCTCCCCGGCCCAGCAAAGACCTCATCATGAACCGCTGTACAGAGAGCACCAGGAGAAAGATCATGTGAGGCCCTCAGTCCCCAAAACCAAGTGAGCAGATGCTTTATCTCCACCGACTCCTATGCAATGGGGACGCAGAGACAGACTGGGGGATCTGCGTGGCTCCCACAGCAGCTGAGTGCCTGGAGAGATGCAGCTCGGCGCCCCATGTTAATTCCACGGCACAGCAAGTCCAAGATGTCCTGGTGAATCCCTGAAGAGAGATGTGAACATCTTCCATCAGCATCTTTGAGGGCTGAGCATTCCAATGGCCTGCTGAAGATTCCTCATCACTAGGTTCCCTTTTGTACCATATTTGTATTCTGAATGGTTTCATAGTTGTCATCAATAACCGGCATTGTGTATAGTGCTTTTTGGGGCCTTCAATTATTGTGGGAAAACCTTAACATGTAAACTATGTGTACAAAGACCAGTGTAGCACAAAGAGGCACTTTATGTATGTATTTCAAGGCTTTCATGCTGTCTGCATGGCTGATTAATAAACTCATCAGCATTTCTGCACCATTTCCCATGGGTTGCATGGCGGCGTTTCTCCCC
Organism: Netta rufina; assembly: GCF_964035555.1. Taxonomy (NCBI): domain Eukaryota; kingdom Metazoa; phylum Chordata; class Aves; order Anseriformes; family Anatidae; genus Netta; species Netta rufina. Next base: position 3,687,879 of record NC_140145.1, on the reverse strand, counting down.
ATGCCTCCAACCCGCTCTGGCCAGAGGGACAGGGCCTCATATTGTACAAAACGTCGATGTGGAGGAAATTTGTTGGGGAGGTTAAACAACAGCAGCTCTCTGATGAAAGCTTTCTTTGCTCCCTCTAGTGGGAAACCAGGGCTGGGGGTGCGGGTGTGATATTTGCTGGGGCGAGCCAAGCCTTGAAGGAAGCTATGAGGTGGGGTGGCCATGAGGCAGCAAGGCCATGGGGTGGAGATGCCATGAGGCGAGGAGGCCATGAGGCAGGGAGGCTGTGAGGCGAGGAGGCCATGAGATGAAGAGGCCCCAAATGGTGGTGGGGTGTGAGGGGAACAGGGTGACCCATGGTACTCTCAGCGGAGCGGGGCTGCCGGGCTCCCCACAGCCACTGGTGCTGCTCAGCAGCGCCCAGCCCAGCCTTCTGTCCGCCTCACAGCCCTGGGGCTGCCATGCTGGGGGGCCGGCAGCCATCATAGGGTGGCCTGACAGTGCAGGGAGCAGTGCTGGGAGAGCACCACATGGAGCACAACACTAGGACTATGTGTGGGTGACACCACACCCAGCCGTACCAGCTATGTTGAGCTTGGGTTTGCATGTCATTTGGGATCCCCATTTTTGCTGGGGGCCCATCCTGTGTGAAGGGTCTTGCTCTCTACAACTGCCTGAAAGGAAGGGGTGGGGAGCTGGGGTTTGGCTGCTTCTCGTAGATAACCAGTGATAGGACATGAGGGAATGGCCTCAAGTTGTGCCAGGGGAGGCTTAGGTTGGAAATGAGGAGACATTTCTGCTCAGAAAGAGCAGACAGGCACTGGGATGGATTGCCGGGCGAGGTGGTGGAGTCACCATCCCTGGTGGTGTTCAAGGGACGGCTGGACATGGTGCTTGGGGACATGGTTTAGTGGTGACACTGGTGCATGGCGGTGCTTGGAGCAGACGATTTTGAAGCCCTTTTCCAACCCTGATGATTGTAGGATTCCCTGCCGGCCGCCATGGCCGCTTTAAGGCAGGCATCGCCTCCATAGGGCGGGACAGCGCCGCTCATGGCGCACGCGCAGAGGGGCGGCGGGTGAGGGGGCGACAAAATGGCGGCGGGCGCCTGAGGTGGCGATGGCGGCGCTGAGGCGGGCGCTGAGCGGGGCCTGGCGGCCGCCGCCTCCTCCCTCCCACCGCGGCTTTGCCCGGCCGGCGGGGCCGCCGAGCTCCCGGCAGCTGCGGGAGGCCGACGAGGCGGCCCCGGTGTTCCAGTACGCGGGGAAGGCGGCGCGGCGCCGGGGCCGCGTCTTCGTCTGGGGCTTCTGCCTGGCGGGCGCCCTGGGCGTCCCCAGCTTCGTGAGGCCGGACGCGGGCTGGAAGCGGCCACGGCGGGTGCAGCCGACCCCGTACCGGCTGGAGACGGACGGCAAGGTGCCGGGGGGGCTCTGTCGCGACAGGCGATACGGCCGTGGGCGGGCCTGTGTGCCCCCGACAGGCCCCTGTTAGCAGGAGGGGGGTTGGTTGTCGCAGCAGAAGGTTTCGATACCTTTTTGGGGTTCTTTGAGGGAAAGTAGAAGCTCCTGCTGTATTTACTGTGTTTTTGTCTCCGTGCGTCAGGGCTTGTGCTCTGCTGGCCGGCTGGAGGCAGGGCAAATGGCTGGGCCTCGGGCAAATAGAGCAACGTGGGGCTGTTATCCCATAGTATTTTCCCTTTTTATTATTTAAATCTCCCGATGTGGGTCAGCAAATAGGTTTTGCTGTTGTGTCTGAATGGGTTCAGAAGCAATTGTACAAGCACAAAAGCAAAACACGAAATCACTAACATTAGGCTTGTGATTACACTGTTATGCTAATCACTAAACTTGATTTTTGATCGTTTTCCCAAGGGCCATGAATTTGGGCTGCATTTAGACATGGCTTAAAGAGTTGCTAATGAGAAAACTGTCTGGAGTGGGGCTTGTTTTCCTAAACAGTATTTTATTGATGAAGGTTATGCTTTTGTTTGCCTTCAAAGATCACCTCTGCTGCCTGTGGCTATGGATTCACGCTGCTGTCCTCTAACACCACTGATATCACCAAAGTGTGGGGCATGGGGCTGAACAAGGACTCCCAGCTTGGATTTCAGAGGAGCATAAGAGACAGAAGTAAGGATTGAGGTCCTGTAAGGACTGATGGGGTGGCACTGCAGGATACATGTGGCATGGGTCACGGGCATGGAAACGTTCATGGGGTGATGCAGACCACAGGGCCATACTTCTCTTTAAATGTATATATCTTTTTAATATGGCTGTTGTTTTCACTGTAACTGTGTAAGAGATACATCTGTTCTACGCATTATACTTGTGTCCTTGCTTGGCTATAACTGAAGTGGAAGCAGCTTTTCTGCAGAAGTGCATGTTTGCAGGTTAGGGTGCTGCTTTGAGTCCGTAGTTTGATAGTGGGCTCATTAATAAAATGGTGCTGGCAAGATGGTTTGCTCAGTTCTGTTGCTTTTGGATCTCTGAACTAACTCTCTCCCACAAAAGTCTTCTGGCAAAGTCAGTGGAGACTTGTGAAGCTGTAGGTTTTCTTTTTTTTTGTTTTAATACAAAATTGCATTTTGAAGGAAAAACACTTTATTCAGGTATTTGGTCTTACAAGCTCTCAAATATATGTGAGAAGATGGTTTCTGTGCAGAAAACCATTTATTTCCTTTTTATGCCTTGTAAGAGCCTAATCCATCAAGGTATGGTGTGTCTTTTATGGGCAAAAGGTTAAATGTTCTAGCAAACCAAAAGAAAATGATTGTTGCTATGGAGGATGCTGAAGCTTACAGTGGGCCTCCTGTGTATTACTGCTAGAATCCTGTATAGATTTCCAAGAGTCTGCATGTGCAGCAGATGTGTGTGGCTTAAACAGCAACTGGAAAATGATGGGACCACAGGAACCTCCATTTGGTTTTGCTTTTAAAGGTGTTAGCTCTTACTCTGAGTTCTGCACCTGCTCATATATCAGGAGTGTCATTCTCCTGTTTTTCCTCTCATGTATCAATTATTTTTGCTGGAGGATAGAAACAGGTTAAATAGCTATGCAGTTAAAGCCCAAAGTAAGGGAATGTGCAGTGTTTGAGAGCTGTTGAAAGCGATTTGCAGAGCAGTGGGATTGCTGCTGCTCCTTATTTAACTTCTCTCAGACAGGCTTCCTTTTGGATAAGTTGCTTGTTACTTGGTTTTGCAAACCTGGTTTGTTACCTGCTTGTTCTAATGCCATGTCTGTGTAGAGCTGTTTCCAGGAGAACTTACAACACACCAGCTTCCAGGCCATTGTATTTCATGGTCTAACTTCAGCTGTTTCTAAGCTAAACTACTTATATTTTATGCTAGCCATTCCCTGCCTTAGCCACTTTGTTCCTTTTCCTCCGAGATCCTTCAGATATTATCAGTGATGGCACTGAGTTCATTACCACAGATCCCAGTAGCTTGCTGGCTTGACTGGAAGGAACAGGGAGGAAGAGAGAGAAGGAAAAGTTCTCTTGCTTTGTGATGTCTGTGTCTCTTTAGACACGTACAGACCTTGCTGTCTTTTCCTCCCTGCTGCATTGTGTGCCAGGCCACTTGCAAACAGCCAGTTGTGACCCCTCTCCTCACATCCAGTAGCGTCCTACTGTAAGAGTAGTGTAGGTGTTCTGTTTCTTTTTCTAATTGAAGGCGGTGAGAACTAGTTAAAATGCTGCTACATGGGAGCAGAATGCTGCGTCAGGTCTTCTGGGATTTGCTTTCACTTGTTCAAGTGGTTTTCTTTGATATCAAAGCTTTTTATCTCACCTTAACCTTTTGCCAAATACTGATTCTGTTTTGCTGTTCTTTTTTTTCCCCAGTTGACCATAACTGATTGCATATTCTTCAGGTTACTAAATCTGCTTGGAGTAGAGCCTGTCATTTCCTTTCTTAAACCTTAGATCTCTTATCCCTCATGGAGCCCTGCTTGTTAATGTTTCTTGCGTGCCTGTTTCTGAAAGGGCCTTTAATCTGCTGTTCTTTAAATATGAAGCCCTAAGATTTTTTGGTTGCCTTTCATGCTGTCTTTTTGTGGTTGCTGATATTATACCTTGTTTGCAGTATCCCCAGTTGTACAGAGCACTTTAGTTTGTGCTTAGTGTTAGGCTTTCTAGTAATCCAGCTTTATTCACCAAAGTGGTTGAACATATGTCTGAAAGCCTCAGTTTCCCAGTTCTGGCCACCTGAAGCCTTAATATGGTTCAGTCTCTAGGATTTTTGATTAGGCTACGATTCCTGGCTTCAGTCATCACTGTTTTGTGTTTTTTTAACCTCTTCCTCCCAGTGGTGAATATCAGTTGCCATTTTACTTGTTTAGCATCCTGGCTTTCTAAAATACGTCTGCTTTTGTAACAACATAGGGATCAGTTTGTGTATGGAGGATGTAATCAACAAATATTTGATGAATTTGGTTTATAGAACTGACTTCCTAATTTTTCTCTATTCCTTAAGCTAAAGGCTACGAGTATGTCTTGGAACCATCTCCAATTCCGTTACCACTGGAGAAGCCACAGCAGACTCGAGTCTTGCAGGTGTCCTGCGGGAGAGCCCATTCCCTGATCCTGACGGACAGTGAAGGAGGTATGGGATCGCCTGTGCTGGTGACAAGGGATGCCTGACTGTGCTTTCATTTAAAAAAATCTGAGAAGGATTGCCTTATATCCTCGAGAACTAGACCCCAGATGAGCTGTTGCACTGTAAATGTGGTGCAGGTAGCTGCTGGCCTTTGTGCGATTGCTCCTAGGAGGGAGAGGCCTCAGCTGATAACCAGGTGTTGAGCTCTGCATGCTGTTTGGCTCAAGCTGTAAACGTGTTGGATGCTTTTTTGCTACAAGTATTGCAAAATACGGTTTGTTTATTTAGCCCCAGGCCTCGTTTAAGTGTAGGCTATTTGTCTCGTTCGGGCAGATGTGTTCTTGAACTCTGTTTTGGATGGCTATGCCAATAGTTGTGTGTTACTTTCCCTGTGAAGCCCCTGAGTGCTGCATTTATAAAAGCCGTGAATTAATAGGCCTTCGTACAGAAGATCTGCTTTGTGAATTGGCTTTCCATGTCTCTGGTAATTCTGGTGCAGCGGCTTCAGCACCGCACACAGCAATCCAGTGCTGCTTATCGCTGGGTGAGCTGGCTGCCTGAATGCTCCTGTGGGAGGCTGTTCTATTTCGGAGTCTCCTTGGTAACGGCAGATTGAACGAGGCAATTAGTGAAGAACAGCCACTGGGCTCCAGGTACTGCCCCGTGCCTGCAGCACTACCGCCTGGATATTGTTGGCTAAAATGGCTTTGGGCACTTGAATTTAAGTGGACTTGCTTTGAAGAAAGCTTATGCCAATTTTTACAGTACTGTGTTTGATCTTTTGTGCTGAGAACCTCATGAAAATATTCTGTGTACCTGCAAAGAAGCTTTCATGAGGCTGGGCAATAATAAAAACTCATGCATTTTATTACTGTTTTTCAGTCTTCACCATGGGAAACAATTCTTACGGACAGTGTGGTCGGAAGATTGTTGAAGATGAAATTTACAGGTGAGAATTCAAAGAATCTGATCTTTCTTAATGTTAAAAACATTATTGCATGAAAATAACCCTTCAGTAAAACCTGGAGGTAGGAAAAGTCTGGTGGTACAAGGATACTGTTCAAGATTAAAGAGTCTGAGAACAGGCTTTTATGCTGCAGGCATCATACAAAGAGCCTGGCTTTAAACCCAAGCTGGGCACGAGTGCTCTTCTGACCATGTTCATAAAATAGAACAAGCTGTCGGCATCTGACAGTTTTCACAGGGCATAGCGAGGAAAACCCAACCTTTGTAACTAGCCCGAGGTAGTCAGTGTTAGTAGACCTTTTTCCCTTTAGCCTCTCAGAGGGGTGCGCAAGTGCTGTTTCTGAGGGCATTAGAAATGCTATGTAATGATGAAAGAACCCTTTTACTGAGTCTCTTTGCTGTAACTGTTTGAATCTGTACTGCTTTTCCTTTGTAGTGTTTTTGCGGGCTACACCAAAGCATATGCTCAAAATACTTGATAAGACGCTAGTGATGCAAGCGGGTAGTGGGAATATGTTGAAAGTTACTGATTCCCTGGCAAGGCCTAAAGGAGATCTTGCTGGTTGCTCTTAAATCCTCAAGACTTGGCCTGTAGAGTTTAAGAAAATAGCTGTAGTTTAGCCAGCTCTTTTTCACCTGGATACGGGAATTTAGTCAGTTGGGTTGTTCAGAATTCCTCTTTGTATGAAAGAGTAAAATGAATGCTGATGCTGCTTTGTTCGTGCTCTGGGGTTTAAATCTGGTCAGTCTGTAATTCAGCGTAGTGCTGTATAGGCGCTGCAGTATTACTGAATGTCTGTGCTCATTCCAGACTAGGGAAGGTGTTTGAGGGCTGCTCGCACCCCCAATTCCCCTAAAAGATTATATTTAAGTAGTGACAGTTCTTAACTTCTTAAAGAGGAGAATGAATTTTAGAGTGGAACTGTGCTTTCTGAATATATAAGAATGTGAAAGAATCTCTCTTGTCCTAGTGAAGTGGCTTTCAGTGAAGTCAGGTCTGCTTTCACGCTAACCAGTTGCAGTCCTCTGAATTCTGCTGTGTTGCCTTTTCTCTTGGTTGTTGTTTGTTTGGTGGTGTCCAGCGAAAGCCATTTGATTCATCAGCTGAATGATTTTGACAGCAGAGTTGTCCAGGTAAGAGGAACTTCTGAACCTAATTTTGAAGGTGGGTTGAAACCTGACTGAATGGCTGGTCCGGAGGGCAGTGGGCAGTGGCACCAAGGGCTGATAATCCCCGTGTACTTAAGATTCGGCACTGGGCCCCATCCTGTGCACCAGCTTTGTTAATGGTTTGGAGGATGGGGTGTTGTAGTGGGTTTACGTGGCAAGGTTTTGGTAGCAGGGAGCCATAGGGGTGGTTTCTGTGAGAAAGATCTAGAAGCTGCCCCATGTTTGGGAAGGGCCCCATTGTTTTCCAGATCCGAGCCAATAAGCGATGTTGTTTTGCGCCTCTGTGAGAGCATATTTAAGACAGGGAAAAAAACGCTGCGCCACACAGCAGCCGGGAGAGTGAGAGGAGCGAGGAACAGCCTTGCGCCAAGGTCAGTGTAGAAGGAGGGGGAGAGGTGCTCCAGGCGCCGGAGCAGAAGTCCCCTGCGGCCTGTGGTGAGGACCATGGTGAAGCAGGATGTCCCCCTGCAGCCCATGGAGTACCACGGTGGAGCAGGGTTCCACGCTGCAGCCCGTGGAGGAGACCACGGTGGAGCAGGTGGCCCTGCACCGATGGAGGCTGCCGCCTGTGGAAGACCCCTGCCGGAGCAGATTCCGGGCCGGACCTGTAGCCCGTGGAGAGGAGCCCACGCAGGAGCAGGTGACCCGGCAGGAGCTGCTGCCCGTAGGGGAGCCAGGTTGGAGCAGTTTTCTCCTGAGGGATGGACCCCGTGGTACGGACCCATATCTGGGGCAGTTCTGGAAGAGCTGCTGCCTGTGGGAAGCCCACGCCGGATCAGTTCATCAAGGACTGCATCCCGTGGGTGGGACCCCACAGCACAGGGGACGAGAGTGACCGAGAAGGAGCGGCAGAGAAGAAGTGCTGTAGACTGACCATAACCCCCATTCCCCCGTTCCCCTGCGCCGCTCGGGGGGAGGAGGTGGAAGAGGGTGGATGGGGGGAAGGTGCTTTTGTTTTTTTTTCCTTTGTTTTCTCACTTCTCTCGCTTGTTAGTTGTAGGCAATAAATCTTACTATCTCCTTATGCCGAGTCTGTTTTGCCCGTTACAATAATTATTGCGTGATTTTCTCGTCCTTATCTCAATCCTTGAGCCCTTTTCACATATTTTCTCCCCATTCCTCTTTGAGGAGGGGGAGTGAGAGAGCGGCTGTGGTGGAGCTCGGCTGCCCACTCGAGCGGAACCACGACAGGTGTGCTTTCTGCAGGTTTGCAGATGACACCAAGATGGGAGGAGCACCAGAGGTTGTGTTGCCATCCAGATGGCCACAGACAAGCTGGAGAAATGGGCTGGCAGCAGCCTCCTGCAGGGCCCTGCCTCAGGAGGAACAGCCACTGGGACTGACTGACTGGGGAGCAGCTTGGCAGAAAAGGCTGTGGGAGTCCTGGTCACTTGGCAACTGCTTTATTTTGAGTTTTGCCTTCCTCATGGCAAAAGTGAACTGCGAGACCTGCTTAGGGATTGCAGAGCAGTGTATGTACCACCGATTCTTCGCACTGCTGCAGCACTTCCAGGCACAGGAGACGTTCGCTAGTATGACTGGGCAGCTGTAACAGTGCTTTGTGGGCACATTGCTCCTGGGCCAGGCAGTCTCCTCAAAGGCAAGGATTTAGGTCAGCACTATGAGAGTCCACCGTGGTACACCTTAGTTATGTTTAGATTTGGGCTCATAAACTTCTGTTTATGCTCTTTATGGCTTTTTAAGGGGAGTTGAGTAAACGGTACCTGTTCGTACTTTCACAGCACCTACATGTTTAAAATTCTTGGTAGTCAATCTCTTAATTTGTGGATTAACCCCTGCAATCATTGGCTAATGTTTAGGCTCTGTTCCTGAAGATGTAGGCTTTAACTTAAGCCAGGCCTGTGGCAGACATGATTGCTGGTTCCATGTAAATGTCCATTTGAGAACAGATGTGTTCTTAGAGCGCTCGCGTGGCAGGGGATCAATGGCAGTTTGTAGCTGGAACTGGGAGCCACGTGGTAGCGCTCTGGGGAGGAAGGGAGAGCACTTATTTATTCTTTACTGCTCTGTTACGTTGCACTGCTGAATTGAGCTTTCTGTTAACCAAGCCTTGTTTTGGATCTGAGACCAAGTCAGCTGCAGCATCACTTTCCACGAAGAAAATTCTGTTTATTGTGCCATCTCATGCTGTTCATAGCTTTCCCTGTCTGTAGAGCCATTGGATGTGCAGGGAAAGGTCACAAATCTGTGCTGCCAGACATTGTAGAGGTTCATTGCTCAATTTGTCTGCCTGTAATGCTTCATTAAATCAATTCTGAACACGGGACCTTTCCTGACCAGCTCTGGCTTTTTGTTTGTGTGCAGGTTGTGTGTGGCCAGGACCACAGTCTGTTTAGAACCGAGAAAGGCACGGTCTTTGCATGCGGTTGGGGAGCTGATGGACAAACAGGTAGGAGCTGAGCTCAGCTATGCTCTAGTGATTGATGAGTTTAACGAGCTGTCTGCATCCAGAGCTCGTGATGGATGTTGGTCTCCATGTGTGGATGCGAAGGGGTTGGTGTCTCCAGCTGTGTGCAGATGTTCACAATGCTCTTGGGTAGCCGCACAGAGACAAACCAGTTCATTATAGGATGCCATGCTGGCAATCCAAGCATGCATCTAAACACGCAGTCTGAGGAGAACTCTGTATTTACTACCTCAGTTTAGAGGGAATGTGGAAATGGCACACAAAAGTGAGCTCCTTGGTTCTGCGCAGATCTTGCTTCTTGATTCTCATTTCAGGGTCTGTTTTGCTTCCTGCTCAGAGACCTTTGGTGGCTGCTGCTGTCTTAGTATGGGATCTTTGGGCGGGTTCTTGCTGTCAGAGGACTCTTCTAGAGTATTTCCTACTGTTTAGTCCTTCTCCAGCTCCTGAAGCTGGATTCTTCCTGTGGTTTTCTCCTGCAGGCATACCACAGCCCATCCTGTTTGTCATCTGCTTTCTGGCCTCTCATCCAGGCAGCCGTCATGCAGTGTGCTTGCTTCCCAGCATCTTTTGCCACTTCACCTGCTGTTGTCTAAAATGTTGCAGTGTGCTGTTGCTCGTGGTTGTTCTTGCAGAAGACACAGTGCAGCAGCTTTATGAAAGTTTGCCTCTCTCAGGGTAACTGCCTGGATTGGTTAGTGCTCTCAAACTCTTGCAGATGAGAGTCCAGGGCCTAGACTTTTCCAGGTGTGATTGTGTGAAGTTGCTTTGTACTCTAGAGAGTACTAGAGAGCAGATCTGGTGTTTGGGGCTGGTTGTTACAGACAAAGATGAGTGGTCTGTAACGTGACAAAATGTTCCAGTGTGGGCATTAAAGTATTTCTGGAAAAAAAAATCTTGATCACCTCTCTCCTCTTCCTTTCAGGCCTTGGGCACTACAATATCACCAGTGTTCCTACGAAGCTAGGTGGTGACATTGCTGGAGTGAACATCATTCAGGTCTCTTCCTACGGGGACTGCTGTCTGGCTGTCTCAGATAAGGGAGACCTCTTTGGCTGGGGGAATTCCGAGTACTTGCAGCTGGCATCTGTCACAGAAACCACACAGGTCAGTTGGCCTGGGGAGGGTTTACGTGTTTGTTATACTGCGGTTAAAAATGACACATTTCTCCCAGCTCTGTTATTTATTTTTTTATTTGACAGCAGTATAAATCAGTATAAACTAACACCAGTAGCAGGCTGACTTTCCCAGTGCTTATAAAGCCAACCTGTCTGAAATGGTCGTGTAGCTTTAGGGCAGTACGTTAGCTAGCTGGTGACAGGCAGAGGTTTGGCTGACCTCACACCACTTTGTCAGTTACAAAGGAAGAGCACACCCTGTGACCTCATCCCCAGTCTGCTGACTTTGCACCAAGGGAGATCCAGTTTGAGTGTTTGTGCTGGTTTCTGGACAGAAGAAGCAGGATTTTTGGCTGGCTAATCAAGAACTTTGAATGGCCCTGCTTTGAGCAGGGTTTTGGTCCAGATGACCCTTGGAAGTGCCTTCCAACCAGCCCTGGTGGGATTGTGTGGCTCTTTAGAGTCTGACACAGTAAAGGAGCACCTGAACTTCTTCCCCACCACAGAAAGCAACTGATGATAAAAAGGAAGGTGATGAAACAAGACATCTTTGAAAGCGTGCTTCATAGCAGCATTAATTCCCAATACCTTCTGCCTTAAATAATGCTGTAATTGTACCCATCAACTTAAAATTTGAGGTATAAAGGCACCTCAACAAATAGCCAGCCCCAGAAGTGTAGTAACTTGGTTTTTGAGGTTGCTTGTTGAAACCCCACGGACTGGATTGGTTCTCACTCACTGTCAACATTGAGTAGGAAATTCATTGACCATTTATAAACTGGTTCTGTGGCTGTTTTGTTGTAGTTTCTTGGGCACTTATGATGAATATTGAAGGGCAGTAAAGGGGAATTGCCTTTTGATTTTTCAGATTTTTGATTTTTTTTTGTGATCTGCAGCATGGAGTATTGGGCTGTTGGCTAGTGTACATGGGGACTACAATCTTGCTACTTGTAAATTATGAACAGAGATTTTTGAGGCACTCTTAAGATCTGTAGAAAGAAGAAAAAGTATATTGCAGAAGAATCTATTGATGGCAGTGTACACAGAGAGTCCTTCTAGCTCTTCAACTGCTTTAATAAACTCTGATCAAGGTTTTGTTGAGACACATAAAGAAAGCAGCTTCTCTGCTGTATTAGTTCCATACTTCATAATGTTGAGCTCTGTGCTGTGGGCCTGAATTTTTCACCAGCTACTTCAGTAGGTTTATAGCTGACTCCTAAACAAATCCCAGTGTTTTGAAGATACGTTTTTTTTTTGTTGTTGTTTTTTTTTTTTTTTGGAGCAAGCTTACATGGGGAAAGAACATAGTGCTGACTTGACTCTAAGTGTTGCGGTACTGAGGTCATTAGGCAGATGGTCTCCTAGAGGCAGTGCAGAAAACAGTCAGAGAATTCATAATACTCAGTATTCGTGGCAGAAGGCTAAGAGAAGGCAATTGCATTAGTGTGGCTGTTATTAAATAGGTACCTTTGTGTCCCCTGCTACTCCTGACCTACCCTTACTGTAGGGCTAATTGCTGGGACCCAGGAGGCCTGAGGACAGTGGCCAGGTTAAGCAGCGCAGCACCTTCCTGGCTGCGTGCTCCCAGCTGAGGTCGGGGAGGTCTGAGGCAAATGAGTGGCATGCCTGCCAAAGCTGGGGTTTTAGGTACCACATAAATAACATCCAAATTGTGAAAGCGCAGAGCTGGGTGCTACCTGTGATGTCTGAGGTCACTGTCTACACCTGGCAAGCTCTGTAGGTTTCTGTTGTACCCAACCCTACTGAATAAGACTGATATTCTTTGAGTGGCTTTCCTTGGTGTGTTCAGAAATGCTGCTGCAGAGCATTTCAGTGACTTTGCCCACTGGGAGGCTGTGGCAGGGTGGTCTTGTACTGACGGTGGTGCTGTGTGACCTGCAGAGCCGGGGACACCAGCAGGCCTTAAGTGCTCCCAGCTTTGCTGCCCTGCGTAGGCTTTCTGCTGGGTAGCTATTTCTGGTGTCTGCACTCTCAACCTTAATGAATTTCATGTAGTTCTTTTAGTCTTGGGACTTGCATTCGTTCTGTTATTCAGGCAGCAAAGGCTGTCTGCATTTAAGTTGTCAGTGTATGCGAGCTCTTACCACAACCAGAGGACAAGTTAAAAATGTATGTCTTGTTTCCAGTTTAGTACTTTGTCTGTAATAATGCTTTGCAACCTCCTGCAGGTCAGCGTTCCCAGGCACTTGCCGTTCAAGATCGGGAAGATAAAGGAGGCTGCGTGTGGAGGGACGGGCAATGCTGTGCTGACAGGTGAGGTTGCTTCCACAATTGTGCTCCTTAACGCAGGGCCCCGCAGTGGGTGGGCTGTAACTTACTGGAGCAGGCATCTTGCTCACTGGAAGCAGGGCTTGCTGCCTGTGCGAGGAGAGCTGGGGGACTGAGATCACTGTGGTTAAAAACATTCTGGAGAGGCTCTGCACAAGCCATGGAGCGTCTCTTCTAGCCTGTGCTGGTGGGAAGTGTGTGTGTGCTGTTGGTGGTGCTTACGCAAGCTAGGAGAGCATGGTCACTGCCTGCTGCTCTGATCCCTTGTTTTCTCATCACATGGGCCCTGTGTGGCCTGTATGAAGATGAATATAGGAAGGAAGGCAACGCTTGAGAGGGAGAACATCCCTTCAGACTCAGTATAAGTCTGACAAGTAAATAAACCTTGATAAACCAGGCTGGAAAGCAGAGGGTTCTGAGGACAGTGAAACTGCAGCAGGTTTCTTATGGAATAGTTTTGGGGATTGCCAGTGTTGCACAGCTTGAAAGTCGCTGAATAAGGGATTGAGGGAAAGGATCCTACTAGTTTGAGGAAGGATCCTCTTGATGAAGAGGTTCCTCTATACGGTGCTGTTGCTGTGATGACGTGGGAGCTGCTAGCATGAAGGCAGTGGGGCTGGCAGTCGTAGCAACTTCCTCTGTCTTACGCTGTCCAACTGCTGCCTTTCCCAGGCACCCAGCTGGAGGCAGAACGCCAGGCAGGGCGACCAGCCTGCCGCTGCTTTGGCTGTGCCTCAAAGGAGAAAGCAGTGATAATAAAACACTCAGCCTCCAGCTGAAGTATTTTATCCAGTCTGCACTATGTTGGCACTTTTCCCCCATGAAAGTTTTGCCCATGAAGCTTGACTGGCTTACACAGCTTAGAAAAAAAATAAATGAAGGCATTTGGATGGCAATGTGTTGTTTTATACTTTTAAATGTTCAGAAGGAGTTAGTCAGCTGTAGGAGAAAGGATAGCATACCTTTGGATCTGATGAACTTTTGGTTGTGGTGTGAATTTCACAAGCGCAGACGTTCTTACAGAATTCCTTCTTATTGTGATGCAGAAGAAGGAAATGTTTTTGTCTGGGGATATGGAATTCTTGGGAAAGGACCAAACCTAACAGAAACAGCGGTGCCAGAGATGATCCCGCCCAGCCTCTTTGGCTGGTCAGACTTGAATCCGGACGTCCGCGTTGCTCATGTTCGCTGTGGACTCAGCCAATTTGCAGCACTTACAAGTAAGTTTCTACTTCTGCTGTCAAGAGAAAGTCACGTGGCTATATTATTGGCAGCTTTGAAAGCTAAAAAGTCTTTCTTAAACCACACTGGAACGCAGCAGGAGGGACAGGCAGCATGTTCTCAGTTGGCAGCATGGTCTCTAAGCATAGGTGCTGCTGTGATTGAGCTCATTACAATGTGAATGTAGGGCTCTTACCTACTTGTCACTTCTAGGACTGGCTTAAAAGAATAACACTTTCTTAAATAAGCCCTAATACCAAAAAAAAAACCAAAAAACCACCCTCAAACAGGAAACCCAGGAAGGTTTTTTAATTTCCTTGTACAGAGTAAGTCAGTCAGTTACACTTCAGCAGCAAGAGGAGTACATGTGATAAATGGGCAAGGTAAAACTGAGTCTAAATCAGGGGGAGATGTTGGGGTTTCTAGCCCCCTCACCAATTCAGTTAGCAATCTCAGGTGGAAGACCTACATGTCTAGTATGCTAAGGGTAGGGCAGTATAGTATGTACACGGTGCATTTGCCTGTCTCTAAAGGAAGTTCTGAATGTGAAGGTCACTTAAAGATGGGCAGCAGGGGGCAGCAACACAGAGAGCCCGTGTACTTGTTAGCAGAAGCAATAGCTGGCTCATGAGAAGTGCTGGGTGCCGATGTGCTTGGTCCTTGTTGGGGAAGATGTGGGTGTGACGCTGAGTCTGGTCACAGGCTGCTTGTAACTGCTGTCCCCTGTGAGCCAGGAAGAGTTACACTCTAGGTGGTACTGGTGTTCTGGGTTTAGCTGTCTGTGCTGTGCAGCTGATTTGCACACTTCTGAGATCTGTGTGCTGAGAGGCCTAACAAATGCTCTCTCTCCAATACAGCTGAATACAAGACTCTTTTCCCCAGCTACCGTTAGGTCACTTCTGTCAGGCAGCTGAACAACCCGTGTCCAGGTGATGGCTTGGGGCAGATTTCACTGCCTTGCTTACTGATAGCTTATTGGGGTCAGTTCTAATTGTTTAATTTCCAGTGCAATTCATTCACTTCTACAAATGATTGCCTGGAATCTCTTCTGCTGCATTCTTTCTTCAAATAAAATTCCAAAACAAGAGCTGTAAGAAGGGAAGGCAAAGGCAGACTTATGCTCAGTTTGCTACTTGTCCTGCTCATTAGCCATCGCTTTCCCCAAGCACAAGCACATTTATTATGCTTGGAACTGAACTTCAGGGCTTTCATGCTGCGTGTATAACTCTTTATACTCCCAGCAGCACTGTAGCCACACTTGCCAACATCACAAATAGGGCAGTCTCATTTAAAAAAAAAAAAAAAAAAGGGACTATTTTCATTCTTTTTTCTTCTCTTCTCTCTACATAGACAGAGGAGAACTCTTTGTATGGGGCAAGAATCTAAGAGGGTGCCTGGGAATTGGAAGAATGGAAGACCAGTATTTCCCATGGAGGGTAAGGATTAAGACCCAGCGTGTACTTCTTAGCGAACCTTTGTTATACTGAGGCTGAGAAACATTTGCTGCATAGTTTGAAGTAATTTTGGAAGAAGTAGAAACCTCAGATAACTGTAGGACTGCTTTCTTTTCCAGAGATCCTTGCCTAGTGTGCTCTAGGGGTGGAGGTGTTCAGTAAACTTGAGTCTTCTGGTTCTGCTCTTTCAGTATAGATTTCAGATCCCAAAGCAAGGCCTGGTGCTGTGCCATCACTCCTGAACCACAGGAATGGCTTCTTCCTCATGTCCCCAGCCTGACTGCCTCTTCCCTTCCCCTCTGACCTGCACTTATTTCTGTGCATACTGCAAAGAAAACTGCCAGCGTTGGTTACCTGTGACCTGTAAGATTTGTGTTACACGTGTTTTGGTCGTGGCAGTCAGGCTGTGCTGGCAGCAGGACCAACTAGCAGCGGGCTGCCTGGCCCTGCTCCTCTTCCAAGCCATGTGTCTGTGGCGGTGGGTCACTGGGCTGCCTGGAGTTATAGCAGGAGCCACTGAGCTGTTTTCGTAGCTGGTCCGCAGTGCTTCCAGTTCCACTCCCTTCTCTCGGTTGGCTTTGAGAGCTAGACTGGGGGTGTAGGAAAGCTTGGCTCCAGAGTTCAGCGCTCAGCCCAACAGATGTTCCCAGCCTCCACCAGGGGCCACGTAAGAGAGGAGGGAGGCGACCAGTTGGACCATCCTGCAGTCCCCTTCTGTGTGCCTGAACCCGCAGTGGATGTGTTTCTTTGGCATGTGCTCTCCTCCTCTTAAAAAGGAACCCCCAAAGCTATCTCTGGAGCATCTGACTGAAATCACACCGCTGTGGCTGAGCGGGGTCTGACTGTACCACGCACGGCGTGTCCACGTTTCCCGGGGTGGATGCTGAGGGTAGTTCTTCAGCAGCCAGCTCCTCCAGGAGATACCAAAGTACCATTATGGTACAGCGGTGTACCAGAACAAGGGCAGTTACCAGGCTCTTTTCCTGTCAAGTCCCACTCTAGAGCGAGCCATCTCTACTTTCCCTTAGCTCAGAGGAAAAGCTTGCACCTTGCCCTCTGTAGCTTCAGCTTTCCTTGAGCTGTAAGTGTACTTGAAGTGCAAGAAGTGCAGCTGCTCTGGTTGGTGAGCTGGGTCTGCTTAGCAGCAAAGTAAAAACTGCCTGAGGCAAAGCCAAGCTCTTGCATCTCTCCCGTCCTTGCTGATGAGAGAAGAGGCTAATCCTCATGGTGCTTGGGCAGGCCCTCGTCCTCTTGTCTGTATTTTGCTCTGGTCGGTCGTGCTGCTGCTGAGCAGATGGGCTGAGGCTTTGGTCTCCTCACTGGCTGCTGCTGAGATGGTTCTTTCTGTCCTTCCAGAGCTTTGTGCCCTCCTGGGAGGGGGGAAGGGGAATATTTGGCAGCTTGATGCACAGGCACGTCTGGTGCTGGATCTTGCTTTCTCTGGGTTCTCAAGCTGACTAGTCTGTTGATGCAAGTTCCTGTAAAAGCAAGTGGTATATTAAGCAGGAGGGGGAATGAGAAATAGGAAAGAAATACTGGGTGTGAGATACCAGCTTGAGAAATAATCTGCTCTTGTGCTCTGATGCAGGTGACTGTGCCTGGTGAGGTGGTGGACGTTGCATGTGGCGTGGATCACATGGTGAGCATGGTTAAATCTTTCACCTAGCAATGCTGCTGGGCCTCGGCACTGCGCCTTGAAGACGGGGAGCTCAGTGATGAGCGTCTGGGAAAGGAAAACTCGCTCCATGGAGCCGGGCAAGAAGTGACTGTGGGCAGGGACAGCCCCTGCAGTGCCTTGGGGTGCTCTCGTCTCTGCATTGTTGAAACATCCCGACCTGGCTGCGGGAGGGAAGGATGCTCCCTGAGGAGGGCAGCAGTGCACGGAGTGCTCTGGCTGCTTCCTGACAAGCTCCCAAAGAGGCTGAGGCCCAGCCCGCAGCTGGTGCATCCTGTGTGTGAGGATGAAGAGATCTCCCTCAGGGAAGACTGGTGTGAGGTGAAATCTGTAGCACAGGGCATTCGTTTATGGGTGCTTTCCTTGTCACCAGCTCTGGGGTGTCAGCATTGGACTGAGCCAAGCTATTTCCCCAGGGAAAGCTTTACAGTTACTAGTTCTTTATGCAGAAGAAAACTCATTCTGGCTGTTGGAGTCCAGCACAGCTCTGCTCAGCACCCTCCCAGCTGTGCTCTGCCCAGGCTGCTGTTCCCTGTGGAAGCTGGACACAGCCAGAACATGTTTGTCCCACTGGGGGAGTGGGAACTTGTCTGCAGGGGAAAGTGCTGCTGCTGTGGAAGCACAGGCCCAAGGGCAGGGGCCAATCCAGCATCTTTGTTTCCAGCCTACTTCCATAAAGGTCCCTCTGAGCTGCACGTGGGGCTGATGTTCAGGCAGTGGAAATAAGCAGCACTCGCTGTCACATAGTGGTCTCCGTGTGCTGATCACAAACCGCTGCCTTTGATTTTTGGGGAGTCCTGGCAGTCCTCGTCCCTGGGGTTATGGTGGCTCTGAGTTGCAAAGAGCCCCTGGGCTGAGCCTGGCTCTCCTGCAGTGCGTGAGCCTTAGCGGCCTGTAGGCACAGCCTTGTTTCGTGGTGCCTTAGCAGAGGAGTTGTGTTAAGCTCATCTAGGATGCAGTGAGCTAAAGGAGATGGGAAGCAGCAGCTGGGTGTGCCTGCAGCAGGCACTCAGCAAATCTCACACAGAAGTGTGGGACAGTCCTTGTGAAATGCTCCCACCCTCAGGCATAGCTGTGTCAGTTACGTATGGGGTACTCCTGCTTTGTAAAAATAAATTAATAATAATAATAAACATATTTTTTAAAATGTTATTTTTGCAAAATCTAAGCATTTGTTATAAATAAAGTGATTAAGTCTTTGTATCTTTGTTTCTTAATAATGGAAATGTTATTTCACTTCACAGAGGGGCTGCTCTGCCTTGCAGTCTGTGTTTAAACTCAGGCATTTTGGCATGGAGTGGTGTGGCAGGAACTTCTGTCACCTGCGACACCTCCCCCAGGAGGAGCCCTACTGCTGTAGGCCTGTAGCCATGCTCCTGAGGATGCCATATTTAGCTGCATTAGCTGGATTTCTGTACCAAATTGGTTTTGTGGTAGCCTGACCAGAGCTTGGGGCCAAGCTCTGTGCTGAGGCAATAACTTATGGAGGACTTCACATGAACTATCATGAAGGTGAGCCAAAGTTTGCAGTCAACCCTGTCTATGAGCTGCTCTTAACGTTGCTCTGTGCCTTGTGTTGTGGTGGTGGGTTGGGGCAGAGCAATCCGTGAATGTTGGATTGTGACAGTTCGCTGCTGTGCCTTCCCATTAACAGCCCTGATTTATACCTTCTGCAGCTGCTGGGAGCAGCCTGAGCTGCCCAAATGTGTTGTGTTGGCCTCATGGGAGCAGCTGTGCCCTTTTTACATGAGGAAGCTTATTAAAGCATTGGAAATAAATACAAAAAGATCTGGCAAGGAAGGTGTTTGTAACAACTCCCTCGGGCATGCTGCTGTTTGCTGGGGCTGCAGGATTGCAGCTCGGTGCCTGGGCCCTCTGCAGGCCTGCAGCTGCTCTGCCACCAGCGCTGCTCCGGCCTCTTGGAGAGCTGGGCTGGGGCCTGGTGCCACGTCCTACCTGCTCGTCTTGCAGTCTTGCTGTGCAATAAATTGCAAAGTCTGTGTGTTAATTAAATGCCAGCAAGGTCTTTAGCCCTGAATAGAAGTGTTACACGGCTTAATGCACTGGGGAGGGTTGCAGTTTCACTGCAGTGGCTGTGGGCATTCGCTAACACACGGTGGGGTGGGAACAGGGGTGGTGGCAGAGACCTGTGCTCTGGCAAGCATCAAACCCAACCCTCGCTTTGGTTACAGGGGCATTGCTGGAGTGATGAGATCAGGTTAGAGCTTGTCCAGAGCCACTGAACGTGGCACCTGTCACTTTGTTATTCAGCATCTTGCACTGTCTGCAAAACGGGGCTGGTTTAGAGAGGCAGACCCACACCAGTTCCCCCTGTACTTGCCAGTGAAACGCTGTGCGTGCTGGGCAGTTCATGCAGCAGGGCCTGAGGCTGCCCACAGGGTGCGTGCAGGGGCTGCTCTCCTGCCCTGCCTCCAGCTGTCTCTGCACATCCCGCATTGGGCCCCAAGTGCTGAGGGAAGGGATGAGCAGAGAGCTCCCGGGGCGCTTGTCACAGCCCTCATAAACCAGCAGCAACCTTCCCTGCACTGGTTTTCTACTGAGAAAGTAATAAAGATGAACGTATCAAAATAAAAAAGATGCAAATAATAGAAAAATAATTGCTTTCCAGCCCCAGTCAAAGGAAGCCGTGTCCTGAGGGGTTCCTGCCGCCCCCAGGATGGGTCAGGGCCGGGTCCGAGCACTGCCAAGGGGCAGGGACCCCTCGGGAGCTGGGAGCAATGCGCTGGGAGGCAACTTTGCACCATTTCGTCCTGCAGAGCCGCAGACGAGCCAGCCCTAAATATACCTACCTGCAGCGAGGGGTGGGCGCAGGACGCACACGGGGAGCAGCTCAAATCAGAGCTAAAATAACCTCCTTGATTTTGCATTGATTAGCAAGAGTAATTCGCCCTCCAAACACCATTGCGCTGTCAGTTTGGGCTTAAAATAGCCTGAAAGCAGCCCGGGACGAGCTGCTCGAGCAGAGCCGTGCATGAACCACCCCGAGCACCCTGGTGGGCTGTGGCAGGGCAGGGCGAGGGACTCACACCCAAATTTCTACTCCGGAGCCAGCCTGGCAATGGGGCACATCGGAGCCCCCGAAACCAAAGTTATTTTAGGCACCTGCTACGTTACGGTGAGCTCTTTTCTCCACAGGATCCTTCAAAAACAAGTGACTCAGAGAACTAATAATTAGCCTGGGGCGTTCAAAATGCCGCTGGAATGATGTTCCTTCGGCGTGACTCATCACACTCCAGATTTTGTGGTGTTTTTTTGTGGTGTGCTGGGCCACCCCCCAGCGTCTGTGCCTCTTTGGGTAAAGGCAGACAACCACTGACGAGAGGGCACCATCAGCAAATGGAGTTTTAGGAGTCTAAGCTCCAGTTTTACAGCCAAAATCCTGCACATTTACCCCAAGACCCCAGTCTCTTGTGGGTAGCCATGTGCCTGGGAGACCACAGGGGCTGGTTTTGTGTTGCAATGGCTTTTTCTCAAGGCACAGCACTAAGGGTGCATGTCACCAACACTCAGTGCTTGTTTCCAGATGCAAATTTCCCAGGTTAATGATCCCATACCAAATTCTTAGGTGCATGCTCTTTAAATTTGACCAGAAGTGTTGAAAATGGGCTGATCTATCGTAAAAAAAAAAAATAAAAAAAAATCTCTTGACTAAGCAGCCAGAGGTCATGCAGAGGAGCTGCTTCCGATACAAGGGGAATCCGCTGGGTTTTCCTGCACAGCCAGCCAGGTCCTTCAGCTCCCCCAGGATGAGACCGGCCCTGGGCAGCCTCGTCGCTTGCTGAGACTCGGACAACTCCCCTGGGCTGTCTGGGGCACGTCTGCGAGTGGGTGAAAAAACGGGTCTGGTACCCACCCCGAGACATCCTGCTGCCTCTGGGCTTCCAGGGAGAGGGATGGGGCAGGCTCCGGGCTCCCTGAGAGTAGCCTGGGGGATGGAGAAGCCCTCGGGGCTGATGCTCACCCTGGGGCTGGTCCTGTGGGACGCTGAGAGCCCCAGGCACTGAATACAGCCCAGTGCGACCAGGGGCCGGAAAAAAAGCGAGCTACATCTTATAAAGACAATGCCAAGCTCTGCTTTATTTTCATCAGTTTGATCAGTACAAAAGCAGACAGCGTATGTTTCATTTTTTTTTTTCTTTTTCATTTTAATTAACACTTTACAAAGTACAAAATATACTGTCATTTGTTTTGGAACATTAGTTTTTTTTTTTTTTTTTTTTTTCTGTGTATGTTTTGTGTGTTTTTGTTTTGTATTTTTTTTCCCCATACAGTACATAAATCTCAGCTTTTCAGCATAAGACCAGCAAAGAAAAGAAGCGTGTGCACTCGCTGGGAAAGCAAAGCCTCCACTCACTTCTCAGCTCCACGCATCGCGCCCTGGGCACTGTGCTGGTTGCAGCCTGGGCCCCTCGGGCAGCAGTGGGCACGAAGGTGTCACCGCATCGGGGCCACCTGCACCTCGTAGCCCCACAGCCCCCCCACAGCTCAGGGTGAGCCCCTGCCTTGTTTTGCATCAGTCTGGTAGTTAAAGGGGGGAAAAATAAAAATGGTTTTTTTTTTTTTTTTTTTTTTTTTGTAATCCCCCAAAATGAAGGGTCCCGAGCGGGGCTGCGGGAGGTCAGGGTGCTGAGGGTGCCCCTGTCCCCAGCCCAGCCTCTGCCAGGCAGGTGGGTGTCGGGGGTCAGCAGTGGGATCTCGCTCAGTTACAGAGACAGCGGTACCTAAACAAGGGGCTTTAAGGTCCCCAAGGTCTGTGCACCCCTGGGCTGCCCCACTGGGCCACCCACAGCAGCCAGGGGCAAGACCCTGAGTGACACTGGGAAGATGCTGCACCAGGACCCCCTCTGCTTGCTGGAAATTTGGGGCACTGCTATGACTACGGGCAATCCTGGGCGTTTGGGGAAAATCCGGGCTGCTTCTCAAGTCCAAAAGAAGGGGGGGAGAGATGCTGAGTGCTGCTGAAGCCAGGTGAGACACCAAGGGGGTGGCGG
The DNA here is from genome assembly GCF_964035555.1 of Netta rufina. Lineage (NCBI taxonomy): Eukaryota > Metazoa > Chordata > Aves > Anseriformes > Anatidae > Netta > Netta rufina. The sequence goes on along the minus strand of NC_140145.1, from coordinate 3,665,966 downwards.
TGCCCTCCGGCTGCTGACCCGCACCCACACGGTGTGACACTGCCCCGTGCAGTGCAGCTGCAGCGTGAGCCCAGAATTACCCCAGGGCTGACAACACAGTGCATGTCAACCCCAGGAACCAACCCAAAATCTGTCCCTAAGCACCGATGGGGATGATCGGGTTCCTCCATTCAACACCATCCCCCAAACTAACCCCTCAGGTGCATTACGGCGCCCTAAGAGCAGGAGACAAGCGACAGGACCAAGCAAGGGCATTGCATCCCCTGGGTTTAGTGGGAAAAAAAAAACACCGGGAGAACAGGCGGGTGTGCAGCTAGTGGAGGTGGAGGGAGACAGACGGCTTGTCCAGAGGCTCAGACAGGGCATCCACATCAGGGCCCTGCTGCAGGTCCCTGCCAGGCCACCCCTCGCCTGTCCCACCCCACGTAACGCCATCCTCACAGCCCCACTGCCCGCAGCCACGGGGCCAGCACCGGGGTGTCAGCAGCAGCGAGGTTTTGGGGTTTACAAATGGGGACCAGGGCTGGACTCAGCAGCACGCTGCCCCAGGAGGGAAACCGCTGAGGTTCGCACCCTAAAGGAGATGTTCAAACCCCAGCGGGTTCTCCAGCACCAAGACTGACCGAAAGGAGCAGAACCGCTTGTTCCCCCTGACACCACCCAAGCATCCTGCCCCCAGCAGCCCTGCAGCCGTAGCAAAACCCACTGGGTCACTTTGCTGATCTGAACAATTCAAAAACAATCACAAGCCAGGCATCAAAACTAATTACAAGAAATAATGAAGGGCAGTGGGGTTTTTCCCCTAGGTCCCAAGAACACAGCTCCCCGCCTCTTCCTTCGGCTCCGCACGGCGAATGCTCCCCAGCTTCTCCCACCAGCGGAGCCCTCGTGCTGCCGACAGCCACACTGGGACAGCAGCAGCATTCCCACAAAGGGCAGGGTACTCGGAAAACTACATTTTTTCAAGTTACAAAAGAGCTGGTAGGAATCCTTTGGGGGAAAGAAAAGGCTTAGTACTGCCGTCGCAGGAGGGTTCAGGTCCTTGAGGCGCTGAGATGGCAGCAGGGAGGTGGGGGCAGCACGGCCCCGACTCCAACTCCCTCCCAAATGCACCATGCAAGCACCATCGCCTCTGCCACATCTGCAACAAGGGGAAAAATCCAGTCGAGCCCCAAAATGAAGGAGGAAAAGAGCCACTTCTGGCATCAGGGTGGGGCGGACGCTGGCACAGCTACTGGAGAGGGACCTGCAGCACCCCATGGCTCTCAAACCAACAGCCCTGCTGTGCTGATCCCAGCCACGCCATCCGTCCCCAGTCCCAAACCCACCCCCAGGTTATTTACAAAACAGAGGGGATGACAGAGCGAGGGAAGGCTATGAGCTGTGGTCTGAAGGTAGCCTTCAGTCCCAGCCCTCAGCATAGGAGTTAGCTTCCCAACCAGCAGGAGAAATGGCTGGTGCTGTCTAGAGAGACCAAGAGAGGGACTTCTTGGCTATCTGTGTTCCAAAGAGGTATGTTTCCCTGCACATTCACACCCTAAAATTATAATACACTTTGCTTGATACATACTTCATTTATTTCCCCTGCCAAAAACAGGGTCTGTGCATTGTTCCACGTTCACCAGAGCTTCTGCAGGGGCAGCTGCAGCAGCGTGAGCAGCCTCCAGTGCTTGTGCTGTATTGCAAACACTTCTCTTCCCCTGTGCTAATTAGAGCTGGTATTTAAACCGAGTTGTGCTTAATGAAGATTAAGTGAAGAAGGAGGCAGGGGGATGGAAAGGGCCTGAAGACAGCAGAGGGACTCAAGATTCATGGTCGTGGTCCCACAGCCCGAGCTGGGTGAAGCACCCCGAGCATTTCCACCTGGGCTCTGCCCCCACAAAGCCCACGGGGTATCGCTGGCCCTGACATGGACAGCCCACACGGGGATGGACAGACAGACAGATGAGTGTGTGGGGAGGAGGTATCTAAATCTGCGAGGCAGATCTGCACATCTCGGCCAATGTAAACACACCCCAGCACGCGCGGTACGACGTAAATACTATTTGGCAAAAGGCTTACTGGGTTTTACTCTCTAGCAGGTAATAAAAGTTTAATCCAGTCCAGCATTTGCAGTCAGGACGGGACCAGGTAAGTGAGATGCCTTAAGCTGCTTATTGGAGATGTCCACAGCAGCAGTAATAACAGAAAGAAAAGAAATCCCCACCAGGAAACGATTTCTTGTCCATCACCGAATGCTGCAGCAAGACACTTCTGCTTAGGAGCTGGCAGCTGCTGCTCAGGCTCGGGCTCCTCCCGTGTTGCCACCAGAAACCGGCGCTCACCCAGCGACAGGGCAGGAGCTGCTCGCATTGAAGCAGTGCCAGAGGAGCACCAACACGGGACCTGGCGTCCTTCTCCAAGGATCTGCTGCCTCCGAGCACGCGGAGACCCGCGGAGGCTCTCCCCAGGGCAGAGGCTGCACATCGGAGGATTTCTGAGGACTGGGGCTTTGGGAGGGGCCCTGGCACCACAGCTGGGACCAGGACGAAGGTGTACCCGGGGAATGAGATGGGAGCTGGGCAGGGAGAGGAGCTCTGCTTGGGTCAAATTGGAGAAAGAACAGAAATGGTTTTGTGCTCACGACAAACGAGCGAAACCGCATACCTTCATATTTGCTCAAGTCCAAAGGAGATGACAAATGCCCTTCGCACCAGCTGGTGCCCCAGCCATCCCCTCCCTTCCTCCCGCAGGGAAACGTCCCCGGGGCTGCTGCGGGTCAGCACGGACCAAGAAGGTGGCCCCAGGGCAGGCAGGAGAGTAACGGGAAAGCGTCCGACACAGACAGGTCTGTGTTAGGGCCCAGGGTCAGTTCATCTCCCCCCTCAGCAGCATTCCCCACCCGTGCCCGTGGCACTGGTAACACTGAGCCTGGAGTTCAAAGCCAGCCTGGAAGCAGCAGCGCGGCGTTTACACAATGAATGCCCATTACAAACGGCGTTGCCAGCGAGTCAGTCCCAGTGCTAACATCACCCACTGCAGGAGCCACAGTCTGCTCCAGCCAAATCCAAATGCTTCTGCTAAGGGCTCCTATGCAAGGATTATCGCACGCCACTCAGAGCACCACGCTTCAGAAACTCCATCACCTGCAAACCAAACTGACTCCAGTGTCCAAGAAGAAGCAGAAAGCTGCACGAGGCTGCTGACGGGTGCAGTTATGGGACTTGGAGGAGCTGAAGGGCAAGCGGCCAGGAAGCATTTGGTGCAGTGTGACTGCGGGACAGGGGTTGGGGTGAGAGCCTTTTCCCACCCAGAGCCTTCCAAACGCTCTCCTGGCCAGCAGGGAAGTCTGATGACGAGATGCAAAGCCCATGTGTTTCCAGTTACCGAGTTCAGGCAGCCTCTGTCACTCGTAACAGGATAAAACCCTCCTCCACGTCCATCTATTTAAAAGTAACCCACTGAGTTAATAACCCACCGATTTAAAGCTCCTCAGGTCAACAAACACAAGCTACCCAATAAATACCAGACATCCACAGTGGCCGTGGGTTGCCTTCAGGCCACCAACCCACCAAAACCCACACCTCCTCTGCCCAAACTGCCCTCTAGATGAAAACAGAAATCCCAGATCAGCCAGGGACCCACACAGGCAGCCCCGCACAGAGACGCTGAAGCATTCAGGACAGCAACTAAAAATGAAAAAAGGAGCATTTTTTTCTAAAGTCTTTGTGCTTGAGGCACCGAACTGAAGAGGAGCAGGGTGTTTCTGAGGCAGGCAGGGAAACCCGGCGCTGCGGCTGCACCGCGCTGTGCACTGGGGTTGGGCTCTGCCTGCCCACAGCAAGCGGAGGAGCCGCAGCTCTGCTCCGTTTCTTTGCTAGAAACGTGTCAAGAAATCCAGAGTATAACTAAGTATTCGTATTGCCTATATACTTGAATTAAAAATATATGGTGAGTAAATGTGTGTGTACGGCACTTACTGCCTGTGCCCGGAGCACACACGCAGGTACTCACGCGGTATATATTAACCTATATTGCTCAAGTATATATGCTATGTACAGTATACAGCCATACAAACAGAAAACACGGGCATTTCTACATGTGTACAACAGGGACATACTATTCCTACAGAAACACTATACACTTCTCTATGAACATACGCGCACTCTTGCACAGTAGAAAGGAACTTGCAGCCAAAATCTAACCGTGCGGAGAAAGACAAAAAACCCCAGGCAGTAACACACAGCATGAGAAAAGTTTCAATTGCTAAGAAACGAAGGCCTCGGAGAAGCAAGGAGGGTGAGTGAGGGCTGCTTCCTCCTCCCCTGCCCACCCCTCCTTGCAGGGCTGGAAACGCACTTTGCATTGCGCCGTTTGGTGAAGTTTTGTGCACCGAGAGGAACCCCGGGGGCACAGGGGGATCCTGCAGGGCTGAGGGGTCCCTGATCAGCAGCAACCATGGCCGTAAAGAGAGAAAACGCCAAGAAGATGAGCACGGAGGCTTGGACACAGCGTGGGCAGCTGGCACCTAACCTTGGTTTTCAGTGCTGCAGACTCCCAGCCGTACTCTGTGCCATGGGGATGTTTTCCTCCTTTTATCCAGAGTGGCAAAGAACCAGCACAATGCCAGGGATGCGCAGAGACGTGAGTATCGTAAGGCATTACAAAACAAAAAGACCCTTCCATTTTCCCCCACCCCAAAGTGCTGGCGAGGAGGAGCTGTCAGGCAGCTTCAAGAGCCACTGCTTTGAGCTCATTAAGTGTGCTCATTATGTGTGATATTATTGTTATTTTTTTAACAAAGCCCCCACAGCCCCTGTCTTGCCTTAGCCTCATATCGATGCTCTCACAAGTAACACCAGATCCCAAGTTGGTGCTGATCTGAACCACACGCAGGGTCAGCCCCATTCCCAGCACCGCAGCGAGGCAGGGAGCACCAGAAGAAATTGCCCCTCGTCGCCTGAAACCATCCACTTGGTTATCAAGACAGAAAGAGGAAATAAAAATGTGAGTCCGAGGATGATGGTGGACACAGGAAGGCCCCCAAGGGGTTTTCCACCTTGTGACATTGTCAGGGCGGGACATCAACCTGCTTTGTGACGTTCTGAAGCGCCCCGGAGACATCCACAGATTTCACAGATTTAAGGCTGACTCCCTCAGGGAAAGAAGAGGAAAATGTAAATGAATAAAAAACACCCTCTAGAATAGCCTGAGTGCAAAATTTAAAAAATAATACAATAAAATAAACACTAACTTTTTTTTTTTTTTTGCTTTCTCTTAAGGCTCAGTAAAGCTGCTGCTCATTTCAAGTAATCCCTTAGTGTTAACGTCACGGCCCTCAGCAAGCGGCACTGGCACACGGGGAGGCCAACGCACGCTGCCCTCTGATGCACAAAGGGGCCAAATGCCCATTTTGTCAGTGGCTGGTGCAGCCCAGGACCGTGCACAGGACCTGTACCCTTGGCACTGTCCTTGCACACAGGGAAAGCTCAGGCTCGACTCAGCTGACCAGAAGCTCTGGTGGCAAGCAGTGCGCTGTGCTGGCTTCCATCTCCAGAATGGCCCCACAAACATCCCAACTTGCCACCCCACAGAGAAACCCGTCAACGCTTTATGTGGTGAAAAGCTCCCGAGCACCCTGCCGCAACCTTCAGCTCAGCTCACGGCTGCCAATGCCACACAGACTCAGCTAAAACATCTCTGTTTTGCTTTTAAATTTTTCTAATATTGCACCGCACGGCCTGTGCCAGCATCCTCACGGCACGTGGCAGGAAACCGAAGCATCGTTGTGAGCAAACATCCATGGTGCCACACCAGGAATAATCTTTTAGTCCAGATATCTGGAGTGACTGCAGGTATCACAGGGCAACTCTGAAAACCCACATAAAGGAACAGCGAAACACACTGCTGGGTAAAGCATTAAACGTGTGCCCAAGTGCTCTGGGATGCTTTAATGCAGTTGGGGCCTAGAAATAAAAGTTACCCATGAATTTGTTTGTGGATGCTCCGATTCCCTGCCCAGCTGCCACACAACACCCCACTGATCAGGAAACAAAGGGATTTGAAGCTCAATGTCTGGGTCCAGCAGCACCAGAAAGCACAAATATAACTCAAATTTATCTCAGTCCTCCAGTGCCATGAAAGGAGAACTAACCAGCAAGCCGTACACCAGTGTGAGTGCCTGCATGTCCTGCACCCCGCTATAAACCCGGCTGCGTGTCCTACACACCAACACAAACCATGCCCACAGCGCGATCCCAAGAGCTTGCGCACTGCCTGCAGCTTCATGCAAAACCCTGCGAGATGCAGCCTCACAAAATCCATGCTAGAGGCTGTCTCATCAGTAAGTCCTCATTACAACTCTGAGACCGCTACTTCTTCACGTCAAAGGCAGGAAGAAGCCCAGGAACACAAGAAATACTTGAGCTCCTCGCTGTAGAAGCAGAGGCCTGCAGGTGAAGGCCTCCTGCTCTCCTGCTGCTGGTCAGCGCTGTCCCCTGTGGCACCTCAGCACTTTGGCCCTGCCACCTCGGAGCTGTGACATGAGGCAGACACAAACATGCCCCAGAGGAAGAGCCGTGTCACCTGCCTGTGGCGGGGCCACACAAAACACCTTGCTTTTCCGGAGCATTCAGCACCGTGAGGCTTTCAAAGGCCTGAACCCAATGGAAAGACCCTGGGAATCGAGTCCCCAGGCAGCAGCGATTTCCACCCTGGTGATGAAGGAGCTGATAAAACCCACCGAAGGGTCCCAGCAGGGTTTGGGCACCCTCCTGGCCCTGCAGGGGACAACCACCTGCTGTGGGGCTCAGACAAGACGGCCCAGGCTGTGCAGGGTAGGGGAGAAGCAGCTACTGAGGGGCCCTGGGCAATGCTTCATGCCCCCAATTAATGTCCAAAAATAGCATGGGAAAGGAACAGAGGGGATGTGAGAAGAGAAGCCTCCCTCCTCCTCTTCTGACCCTGGGGGAAAAGGGGACTGCTGTGACGTGGGGTGAAGGGACAACGGCTGCCCCTGCACAGGGGACACACTGGGAGGACACCGAGGGTGGCTGGGGAAAACTGAACTGAAACGGCCGGGTTTTGAAGCAGACAAAGCGGTGGTGGCACCACCTGGGAGGCAGGCCAGAATAACACGTCCACCCCGGGCTTTCTCCAGGCAGCCAGGCTTTGACTGCGGGGAGAAAGGAAGGCAGGGGACAACTCAGACAGTGGTATGCTCTCCCCTTTTCCAACGCCAAAGAGTTTTGTCAGGGGAAACAGAACCCACTCGCCATCCTATCTCAACATATGCAACGACGGACGGTCCTCAGAGGAAGGCTGATGCGAGGAGACAAGCCAGCACTATGCGACGTCTTTTCCGTTTAATTCCACATTTCGTAGTGTTTATGGCCCCTCCACTCCAGCCGTGCCACCAAGCCCTCGGCAGAGCGCCCACGGCCGTGCCACCGCACTTCGGGGAGACACCGGTGTCCCCGGGGAGCTCCTTCCACACCGCCAAAGGTCACCCTTCGCCTTGGGGCTGGGCCTCAGGAAACCATCTGAACTCCCTTTCCTCCTGCCCCTCATTCATAAAGAAATTTAATAAAATAACAATAATAATAATAATAATAATAATAATAATAATTAAAACAAAGGCTAATTGGAGCTGTTTCTGCTCAACTTTCCACAGTCTCTTTTCATGTCACTCTCTGGAATCAGATTTTTTTCAAGAAATACTGTGAGAAAAAAGAATAATAATAATAATAATTATAATAATAAAAAGCATCTGGAACCAGCTCAGAAGATTTCTAATGCTTTTCAGCTTGACTGACTTGGAGTGCATTGACCACACCGTTTATATTTTCTTCAGGTACCTGCAAGAAAACAGAAAAAGAGAAAGGTCAGGCTCTAGCAAAAGCCAGGATAGGATGATAATGAAGAAAGAGGCAGGAGACAAAGCCTGAAGAGCCCCAGGGTGCCAGGTGGGATGCTGGACACCTGAGCTCCACTGAGAAAGGGCTCCATCTACGAGAGACACCCTCCAGCTCCAAAGCGCTGATGCGTGGCTCCCATAGGAGCAAGTGTTTTAAGTGAGAGCTGGCTATTTGCTGTCTGTATGGTGTCTGCTGGTGGGGAGGTGACTGTTTTGGGCCTTTCCTTGCCTTCTCTTCTCCCTCTCCCCTCCTCTCCCTTGCTGTTGTTGGCAAAGCACCGTGCTGGGGTGAGCAGTGCTGCCCCTGGCAGGAGGGGGAGCAGCCTCTCCCCACCCAGGACCACAGAAAACACACCACTGCCTGTGGTGCTGCCACTGCTCCAGCACTGGGTCTGGCTCAGGACAGCCACTGTCTTCCCCCAAAACACCTGAAATCTTTTAATTACCAATATGGATTCCACAGGTGGGAGGAAAGGGGAGATCCAGGTAAAGCTTTGAGCCCTCGTGGCTCATGTATCCCAGAGACTTGCTTTATGCGTCTGTATGCCAGGAGCTTGCTCGAACATGGTGCGTGTCTGAAGGATTTATACACCTGCCTGAGGCCCCACAAGGCTCTCCAGGGCATCCTACAGGTTTGGGACACACAAGCGTGGGTGGGGAGACCACATCAGGTGATGAAGGGACCGTCTGTCCAAAGAGGAAGAGGCCTGCCCATCTGTTTGTGGGGGGAGTCCCAGATGGTGCGGCACAGCACCTGAGCATTCTTACTCCGATCTTGTGATGAAACTTAACCACAGAAGTCCACACACAAAATTATTAGTGGGTGTCTGTTCACACTTGCTGCAGGAAAGATCCCTTGTAACAGAAGATGCAAAAGATCTCGGAGTGACTGTCATCGACAGAAAAGAATATCACAAGTAAAGTTAGGTGAGACAGAAAAGAGGCGTCTGACCGTTACATAAACCACAGATGACACTCAGGGGACAGGCAGCTAACAGCTCCTGGAAAGTGGAAAGGGGACTGAGGGAAAGATAAATTATCTGTGAGCTGCTGCAAGAAGCCAAAATAATTCACGTTAAGTAAGTTGAAGAAGGGACTGCTTCATCTGTGAAGTGTTTGAGTCCTTGGCCAGGAGCACAATACCTGGATTCATTGGAGACCCTTCAGAGCTCAGACAGTGGAAATAAAACTGGGCTGTGATTTTCTGCAGGGCTTTTAACAAAACTGAGAAAAATAAAAAATAAAATAAAAAACCATGAGAAATAACAAGAAAAGCATTCAATTTTCCAGTGGGAAGATGAAACAGGAGCCGCTAACTCTGATGATGTGTGAACAAAGGTCAGCTGGGAAAGGAAGAAAATAATCTTAAAACAACCATACAGCTATTTTTCCTGGGTTTGGAAAAAAACTCCAGCAAACATCCACCGCATGAAGTAGGACTATAAGACAGGACTCTCTGCTTCTCTTTCATTGTTTTTCCCTGTACGTTGAATACTGCAGTGGGAGATGCTGTGTGGCTCTTTGCTTCTCCAGAAGATAATGAAAAAAGACACAGGAAGCCAGTTTGCAGAACACATTTCCTTAGCCAGACCCAGCAGAGGATCATCATCTCTCCATGTGATCCTTTAGGGCAGTACAGAAGCAGGAGGAAGCAGAGCTGGCTTTGACCTGCACCTCCTTGTTCAATTAAACTCGGCAGGCTGAACCTTCACTCACTGCAAAATGTTTGATGCCCTTAATGTCAAGGAATTATCAATCATACCACGAAGGTTTTGGCTTGAGTTTCTCCAGGACAGATGTGCAAACAGTTTTGATTTGTAGGCAAACATCCTGGTTTGCTACCAGTGGAGAAGTCCTTCCCATCTCTGCCACTTACAGAAGATCCCTAAACCAGGGCAACTGGTGCAGAACATCCACTCGCCAGCCAGAGGGCAGATCAAAGCATCCACGAAAGGCGAAGTAAAGCTCCAGACTACCTCCCAGACACTGCTTCAGCCTCATCGGATACAAAATACTGGTGAAGAAGAGCAAGACACCTCCCAGCATGAGGCAATGAGAGCAGAGCACCTGGAAAAGCTAAAAGTGACCCTTCTCACTTGCTCTCTCTAGACATACCCTAGAGGGAGCTGGAAACCGTAGCTCTCTCCAGCCCAACCCTACATATCACACCAGAGACCTGGAGGTTCCCATCCCAGCAGCATCTCCCAAAAAGATCTCTTCTCAAGCTCAGCTCCTGGTTTCCAGAGCACACTTCTACTGCTACAGCAATGCAGAGACCTGAATATTAACAGCCAGGTCAAATAAAAAAATACGCAACAAAAAACACCTTAAGATGCACAGCAGGAAAAAGATCAGGTCAAGGGGAACAACTTTTTTTTTATAAAGCACTCTAAACTGTTGACAACAAATACTGAAATGACCTTAAATAAAGAAAGAGAGTATGCAGAGAAAGGATTCAGGATGCTTTTAGACCTTGAGAAATGCCACTAGAAGTCAAGGTGTTTGCGTAGCAAAAAAATAGTGTAAAGTTAGGGAAAATGCCAGAATCTAGGTGAGGTTCTTGGCTAACCAAACCAGCCTAGAGCGAGAAAGTGCACAGCCCAGCCACTGCTTCTGGAGCAAAGTCAAGCAAAGGAGGGCTTAAAATGCACCAGCATCCAACATGTTTTGGTGAAAGGTTTTGACAGCTAGAATAGCACCAACTGGATGAAAAGGCTTTTAAAACTGTAAGAAAAAAACAAAAAAAAAACAACCAAACAAACAAGTAGAAAAAAAAAGAAAAAGGATTAAATACTCATTTGAGGAAGGGAGATCTGTAAGACCTTATTGTGTGGCCAAAATAGCACCTTGCCAGCTGCTCGGAAGCAGGGAGCTGCTGGGCTTGGAGGCAGCAGGGAGAGACACTTTTAAAAGGCGGAGCTGCTGCAGAGTCATCACAATTGTATGGCACAAGTTTTAAGTGAAAAATCTATTTTCAGCAGCAGGGTTTAGCTCTCCAGATATCGCTTGACAATTAGAAGCACTCTGCTCCCTGTGCCCTGCACAGAAAGCATGCTCCTGTGGCCACAACAACAGGTAGGAATGTGAGGCAAAGCTAACAGTATTGATTTTAAAATGGTGTTTTATTAGCTTATCTTATCAGCACAGTTAATATTCAAGAAAATAAGACAAACATATATAACACTCTGACCTTTGCTATCTAGAATAATATTTACCTTTTACTCTTTACACATATGACCTACGGGCTGCAAATGGTTCATGCCAGCTGTGAAAAACCAAAGTAATTAGCTGAAGAAAAAACAGTGCAAAAAAAACCCCTTGAACTCCTTGAAGCCCTTCTACAGGTCAAAAGCAGGGCCTGGACAATGAATTTACAGTGATAAAAGGAGAAGTATAATGCAATAAAGGGCACATTTAAGAAAACAAAAAGCACAAAACAACAGAGTTTTGTGAGTTTTGTTAGTGTATAGGCTACTGACTCCCTCCATAAAGACTTGAGGAACAGGCTCCATGTCAAATGCCATCCCACTCACAGGCACAGGTGTAGCAATCTTCCCTTTTCAGGGAAATTCCTCGTTTTTGAGGGTGTCCTATAAAGCTGAAGGAAGGAGCAGAGGTAGGCCCAATGCCTAAAAGGTAAAATGTCTGCTGATATAAAAGAGAAGAGAGCCTCACATGAACGACAAGACAATGCGCTGCAACTGCTACAAATGCTCCCAAAAACATGGCCTCAAAATCACCTGCCTTTGCCCTGCTGCCACTTATTACTCCTTACGGAAGGTCTACACCAGGAGAAGGACAGAGCAGGAAGAGCAGAGCTAATCCTGACTCACAGATGGATCTCAAACCACAGAGGTTAGGGCCACGCAGGCAGCAGGAGATGAAGGCAGCAGGGTGCTGTTGGTGGAAGACGGTTCCCCCACAAATGCACCACACTCTGGAGAGCCTGCCACCTCTGACCACGACTGTAGGAAAATGGAGAGGGTTGGTTCCTGTTTCTAACGAAGGACAGTGATGCACTGGAAGAGACTGGGAAGGTCAGGAAGTCTCCATGATTCTCCAAGAATGACAATCTCTCATAAGGTTTTACCTCAGGGTAGTACTGAGCTTGGTTCAGAAGCCTGTGACACAGGGCCACTGCATCACAGCAAAGGCCCCTCCACGAGTTCTCTGGATGGGAAATGTTATTCTCATCATGGTTTTTCTCCCAGGAGAAAGGACCAAAAGACCTCCTGTGCCCCAAAGAAGCTGCCTTAAGACTCACCAACGCGTGATCAAACTTAAAAGTACTGATGTAGTAGGCTGGGATGTCAGCTGCGGCCAAAGGCTCAGAAATCTGAGCGACAATTCCACATTCATCTGTAGGGAAGATAAAAAAAAAAAAAAGAGTGAGTGTCCATTTCACTGATACAAATTTAACATCTCAACCGGATCCTAAGCTAACATATTAAAATATTGCATACTTAGGGGACTGGCAAGCTCTATCAATTAAATATGCTGGGCCATTTCTACATATTTTGCCTCTGAGATGCATTAAAAGAAGGTGCATGAAAATTTCCTTCTTGCATCATTTTTTGTGTCTGGTGTAGAAGAAAGTATTAAATAGTACCAAAAAAAAAAAAAGAAAAAGAAAGAAATTTTCAGAAATTTTCTTGAAGCCTGTATTTTGGAATTGTTACAGAAACCACGGGATGGAGCCCCAGTGTTTCCTGACTATCTCATCTTTATTGCAGAACTAAGATTGGACTTCTTTATAATTGTAGGAGACGTGAAAATAACAGGAATACTTCTGCAGATGTGATGTATTTGCTCTGTGCTACTTAGGTCCAACACTCTTTTGAGTAGAGAAAACGTCTGAAGCACTGGAAGTGAAACAGGTCTGTGAATAGGACCCTTGCTTGGACTGCTATAACTCTATGCTCAATCTACTAAGGCCCCAGAGTTGCCCAAGGATTGCACTGGATTACAACAGTGCTTTCTGACTGCTGCTTTCAGTAATCTACAATGCATTCCCTTGCCACCTTTTAGTTCATTTTTAATTTCTAAACAGAGACCTAGCTGCATGTACCTCCAAAGTCCAACAGATGAATGTAATTTAGATGGAGCTGTCAAGCATGTAGCACTTCAGGACTATACCTGGAAGTCTAACTTATCAGGTAGGAGTCAGACTCTACCTATTTGAAAACCTCAGCTTGCAAAATCAGGTTAAGCTGCTGGCTCTCAAAAAGCCTCACTCACAGATGGATTTTTCCATCACCTTTGAAGGCCCCGAGGCAAGTGACTACCTGTGCACCAACTGATCCCCCAAATGTTTACTTACCGAAGCCAAGAGGCTGCCCACCAATCCGCACCATCTTCCAGAGTTCGCCAGATGCACTTGTAAACAACAAATTATTAGGAAATCTGCAAAAGAAAAGGAACACCAAACGCAGCAATTAAAACACCGCGGTGTGTCAGATTCTGCCTGTGGGGATGCTGCTGTTCCTGCATCCCTGCCCTGCTTGAAGCCAGCAATAGCAGCAGCAGCAGCTTGGTGAAACTGAGAAAAGTCAGGGCAAGCGGTACAGGTGCACCTGCCTGCCCCTCCAGATGTCCTACACTGAATAAGCTTCTGATGCTGGAAGCGTGCACAGGCACTCAGTGAGGCACAGGAAAGAATTCCTAAGCAACAGGCCGTGCCCTAGCTTTAAAAACCTTAAGACTTTTAATCTGAATGTTTGACTTGAGCTGCATTTCAAAGCACCTAGGGGTGGCTGATGCTTCCAGACACACTCTCTTTGGTATGTGACAGCACCCAATGTTTTTGTGTCTGAGCATCATCAGTGCTTTTTTCCGTACCATCCCTGGGAGGCCCCTGGGATCCCCACAGAGATCCCAGTTCTGTAGTGAGGAAAGAAGGCCGGTTGTTGGCTATGTGACTTGCCCGAGGTCAAGCAGGCGGTGTGTGACAGAGAAGGAACTGGCCAGCCCGGTTCCCCAAGTGCCAGGCTGCTGCTCCAAGCCTCAGGCCTCTCTTGAAGGCAGACAGAGGTTTACCCCAATTAAGGTTGAAGAAACTTTCAAGAGGGCAATTAATAGTTTGCACAACAAGTCCCTAGGGCAGTCAAGAATCAAACCAAGCACTGCACTGTGTGTCAAAGGCAAACCTATGCATTGCATCTCAGTGCAGCACGCTGTCTAGCCTCTAGACCTCAGAGACTCCTGTGATGTGGAGCTGCAGAAGTACACATACACAAACAGGCTGATATTCGTTCCCTAGCTGACTTTTTGCCTTGCCAGACAAACGAGCCATGGGCTCCCGCTGCACAGGGATGACTCAGTACATTATCATCACAACGAGACTGCACCAAGCCCAGCCATGTGTGAAAGTGAAGTGGGAGGACAGTGTCACCAAAGTACCCACCCCACTCTCGGTTTTTGGCAGTAAACCTACAACCACATACACCAGATTTTTTTGGTTTTTGCTCTCAAAATTACAAGTAATGAACAATGGAATAAAATTTGCAAAACCACTTTGCTCCAGTGTCCCTCTTGCAAAGTGAGACAGCTCTTGGGATCCTACATTACTCTGGATTATTACTTCACCAAGGGCTTGGACAGACAAGCCCAAAATTCTGGACCTGGATCAACATGCCAGACTTCTCTCAGTAAAGTGACAGGATGCACAGGAATGTGACAGCCACACAATGAGGCTCCCCACAATTAACATGTAGGAGCTCAAATGACTTCCCGCTCCTTTGAGAACATCACAGGTGTTTTTTGGGAGCTGAGAAGACCCTACGACCAAAGCTCACCTCTGCTGTGTCTGGACATCCATGACCAAGGAGATGTAACCCTCAATGAGAGAAAAGGAGAAAAAGCGAATGTGTCCCGAGTCTTCGTTGCCGACCACCGAGTCTTTTACTCTGAAAGAACAGAAAAGATCAACATTAGCTGTGGCTAGAAGATCAAAGGAAGGCTTTTAAAGCAGATACAGCCTGTGAAACCAGAGATGTTCATACACTGAATTAGGGAAGTGACAGTGAGTACCGTCACATCACACTGCTTTTCATTTTCTTGATTTTGCAGGGGAAGAATTCCCAGTCCTCACAACTGACCAAACTCTCCCACCCCTGCCCCAGGTCCCTCCTGTAGGAGAGCAGTGGGCCAGGAGCTGCAGGCACCAGAAGGGTGCAGCATAACCAGCCGTATACCCTTTGGATTTGCAGCATATGGATTCCATTGCTACTTCTAGATTAAGTCTGAAAAGGCTCACCTCTGCAAAGCCAAAAAAAAAGAAGAAAAAAAAAGCCGAAGTCTTTGGGCACCCTCAATCTCCTGCTTGCCTTCCACCTGTCAGGACAACCCTCCCAGGCCTGTAAAAGCTCCCTCCTCTCCCTTCCTAAATGCAAGACACCAAAACAGTGTAAGCAGATCTCAGAGCATCTGAGAGGAGCAATGCAAATTTGTGTCTCCACACACCAGCCATACCTCCCCGGGGAGCCTGTCTCCCTGCCACGACCTACCCATTGGAGTAAAACATGACATCCATTAGGAGTGTAGCAACAGTGGGAAGGGTATCTGGATCCAGGCTGGTGACGCAGAACATATTACTCGGACTGGAAAGGGGATGAATGACAGGCCTCTGAACTGGAAGAGACACACAGACACGCACAGCTATGAAGCCACACCTGCAGCAGGTTCACATCCCACCAGACATTATCCATGCACACGCAGAGAAAACTGGCAGTGTTTTTAAGGTAATAGCAGAAACTTTCTCATTACTGAAGCCCCATGGGCTCCCCGAGGTGTGGACTGAGGGCATCCCAAGTACCCTGCCCTGCATGGAGGAGGGGTCAGCTCTCCACTCAGAGGGGCTTTCAGGCCACCGGGTGCACCCACAGGAAACCAGGGGCAGCTAAAGGTGGCAAGACAAACTGTAAAGCAGAAAAAAATTCAGGCTTCCACCATTTGAAAGGACTATGGAAGGCATTTCTCTGGCTGTGGTTGCTGGCAGTATGCCCTCTTTTCCCTCCTTTCCCAAGGCCCGTTTTGCTCTAACACTGACAAAAATTAAAAACCAGCTGACACGCAGCAGCTTTGCAATCACACTTGCAGCCGGTGGCTATGGAGCAGCCAGTATTTATGCACTGAACTGTTAAACAGCAAAACAGCAAATTGCATACCTGTGCTGTTCACTGTGCCTTTCCTTCATGCTTTTGTGTAAGGCTCGTTTTCTTAAGAAGATGATCTACAGCTATCGAGTGATGAGGCTGAGTGGCACTTCAAAACAAATGATCCCTGCTTTGTTTGCTTATGGGCACAAAACTGCACATAGGTGTGTAGGTAGACGTGTATTTAACGAGTTCCTTTCCTGATTGTGCCCTTTGCTTGATGCTTGTTCCATTACACTGGAAACATCCCAAGGTTTTGTACGGCCTAGGGCTCACTCTGGCCTTGATCCTGAGTGGTACTGAAGTGTGAAAGTTGAACAACAACGTTCTCTATGTACCAACTGCTGCAGTGCATAAACAAGCCTCTATATAAGCTGTTTTCCTTTGAAATGTTAAAATGTGAAGCATGGGCTACAGACAATGTCATTTTTGCAACTGAAATGAATTGTATTTTAACCTTCTGTCCTACAAAAGGCACATCTCCTCTAGAGACATTAAACTAGCATTAAAAGCCTCAAATTCAGCAAAGCTTATCAGCATTGCTCAGAAAGTTAAGCACCTACTCAAATCCTTGGTCAAACTGGGATGGACTGAGGCATGTGTTAAGATGGTTTATTACCTTACAACACGATAACCATCCACCAAAACGCTGAAGCCAGCTAGGAGGTAGACTCCTCACCCCCAGCAGGCTGAGCCCACGCTGGTTCTTACCCAGTTTTGGTTTGACAAATCCATTTGTTATCCCAAGGTCATCGGCAGCCACTGTCTCCCCGTTCACTACTCTGAGGATGGTGAACTCAGCAGCCAGCGTGTGCATCACGAAGGGCAGGTCTCGCTCACGTACCTGAAGGTGACAACAGGGTTAGCTTGTGATGGCATGCACCAGAAGTGAGAGCATGCTGCAGGTGAGGCTACGCACTCTCAGGGCATAGGAGAGTGAACACATCATTCTGGTTTGAGCCAGCAGGTAAATAAGGATAATTGCCACCTAGATCTGTGTCTAGGGAAGCATTTTTGGTGCTTTTACTGCAAATATCGGTAGGATTAAACACCGTAGTGTTCAGGTCTGTGAAAAGCCTGTGTAATTCTACAAGCTTGAAGCAGCTGGCAGTGACTAAGAGGGAGATGTTTCACCTCTCCTCCAGCATCCCCTCAAGAATTTAGCACTGCTTGTTCTTCAGCCTTGTTCCCTAAGAGAATAGATCTTATGTGGTTGTGCCCTATGTGCATGCACACACACGCATGCATGTGAGGCAGTCTGCTCATCTCCAAAACAACTTTGGAGCCTCCTGTCCATCACCAGGCAACCTGACAGCAAACACTATGTTCCTATAATGCAGAAAACCAAAGTCAGAAGGAAGGTGGAAAATGCTGCCAGTGCCAGTAAGGGAGAGACTGCAGTGTGGGCTCAGCACTCTCATTAGACACCAGATAACCCCTACCAAGAAATGCCTCACGGCATTATGAGAATGGGAAAAGCTCCTGAGATGTCAGAGAGCCCAACAGCATGGCACAGAGCTCTGGGGAAAGCAGACTTTGGTGTTCCTGCTGCTCCTCAAACAACCTGTTGCCAATAAAACTTTGCTCAACTGAACTTTCATTTGGTGGCAGGTGCCTGCCCAGTTTTCTCGTGTCCTCTTACCAGGATGAAGTCCGTCTGATAGGTGGAGAGCATGAACACTGAGATGTTTTGGTCAGCTAGTGGTGCTATTACTGACTTGGCAATTTTGGTCACACCAATGGGCTGGGAGCCAGAGAAGCCACCTCCACCGGACACCACGTTGAGGGCAAGCCATGTCGCATCGGCCACGCTCAAGTGTTCTGAGGATGGGAGCTCTGCAAAGAGACAGAGGGGGAGGACAGAGGTTTGGTTTAGCAGCAGAGAGAGCCACGTCCACCACCTGATTTGTATGTGGTTAGCACAGACCTCAGTGCAAGGAATGAGATGAGCTCACTTATCCAGCAAGCGTCCTGGGCATCCCACACTGCTTCACAGCCTGGTGCTGTGCTTCTTAGATAAGCCAACCACACCAACATTCACGCAGATTTCCAGGGATGACAGAGGGCATTACATGAGCCTCAGCTGTTTGCCTGGATGCTGGTGACCCACACTGCTGACATCCACGCATGGAAACAGCCTGAGGTCTTTGATTTCAGTCTTCTCTACCACCCTATTTCTCCAACTGCTTTACTCAAGCTTTTCTCCCCACCCCCCCACTTTTTTTTCTTTTTTTTACTTTTCCTTCTCTAAACCCTTTTTATTTTCTCCTGGACTTGATACGGAGGTTGATGGAGGAGCCTGGGTGCCAGTGCAAGGCTTGGGAGGTGCAGAGCAGGACCTCTGTGCATCTGCAGTCTGCTGCCTCCACCTCTAACACAGAAGCCAGGAATCCCACAGCTCTATAAGGGATGGATGGTGTAACACATGCACAAGAAATTACAAGGTGATCACACATTGAGGTAAAGGAAATTGTTTTAAGAATAACCCCAGTTCCGTTCCATTTGCTTCTAGTCTATTGTCATTAAGGTGCTCAAAATCTGTACTTAAACCACTTAATACAGATTTCTACCTGTTTTACAGAAACCTTAATGTATTAACTGCCTGTAAAACCAGACACAAACTCTGGAATGAAGGTATAACCTTCTCTAAGATTGTCTGGACTTTGGATTTTGGTTTGGCAAATTGCAGAAATAAACAGTTCAGAGCCAGAGCCAGACTCACAAATGCATAATCCCAGTTAAATCTCCTTGGCTTAAGGAACTTGACCTCAGATGCAGATTCAGCCAGCAAAGACTCAACGGAGGTCCCAGTGGAAAGCTACACACTTTGCTAGAGGTTAGAGCAGCCCAGCAGTCTGAAAATATAAATTGTCATACTGCTCTCTTGCACTCAAACCCCGACACCACAGGCACGCTGCCCCATGTCCGTACCCATGTCTCCTAATCCATCCACCCACTCCTGGCTCCTCCATGCCGTATCCTTTCCTTCTCCTTCAGTGAGGCCTCTGGGAGCTGTTTCTGTACAGCTCCACACACCATGTAATAAATTCATAACCTCACACCCCCGGAATCCCCAGGCACCGCTGCTCTGAGATGAGGATAGTGCTGAAAACCCAAAAAGAACTGAATAACAAATACTGTTCGTTTTGCTCTCCTCAATAACCTCAATTGTGTGTGGCATGAAAATAACCCTGAGCAAACACACTGCAAACAGTGGGGACACTGAGGGTTCTGCTTTTGCATTTTGATGTTTAGCTTCATAGGCCAATGTTTCTTTTTTACTGAATAATCAGAGCTTGCACGGAATAAAAACTGGGCACCAGGGAGATTGGATAAGTTTGTGCATTAATCAACAGCACGTTACCTTGGAGAGACCACTGCAAGTTGCTTGCAGAAAATTATGGCAGCAAAATACCATTTGGTGATCAGATCGCCCTTCACATCAGGAAGGTACCCCGAAAACAAAGCTTGCCACATCAACTGACAGGGAGAAGCTAGGGCTCAAAACAACTGCTGCTGATCTAATAAGCAGCTGACGCCTTTTTTCCTTTATTCCCATCTCTGCTCCTTGCCTGAGACACAAATAAAAAAGAGAGAAAAAAAAAAAAAAAAGATGTGTTCCTTCTTTGGACGTGTATTTGCTCCCTGGCAGCACAGAGCACGCAAGCACAGGAAAGGCACCTGCACGTCATCAGTATTTACACTTCCATTTCCCACATCCCAAAGCCATTAAAGCAGGCAGGCATCTAAACCACCACAGGGCCAAGTGGCACCTCTCCTCTCTGCAAAATCACCCCCAAAGCAGCGGGCAGGGTGGCTGCCCCATCCCTGCACTCCCTGGCCTGTCCCACCCGCAGCCGGCACATCCCCAGCACACCCCATTCTCCGAGCAGTTCGCCACCAGCAGCAAGGAGAGATCACAGCTCATTTCCCAGGACAATATTCCTGCTGTGCATGGGTGACGTGATCACAGCCCGTTAAATACCAGTAAGCTATTTTGGGTAGGGGATGCGATGGCAGATGCAGCATTGCTCGGTGGACAGAGGCATTACTGCGATTCCCTCCAGCAGCCGTGGTGCTGGAGAACTGCCCCGAGAAGACCTCGTCGACCTCTTCATTAAGGGGCAGGGAGGCCAATTTGCCAGTTGCATTTGTAATTGCTAGGCAGCGTTGATCATATTTGTTTTTATGGGCTTAACAGGCCCTAGGAAGTGTAACAGGACCATTTTGTTTGTTTAAGTAACCTGCTTCTCATAATTCAATTAATCATGCAAAAGCTATAGAGAAAGTGACTGAAAGCATCACCTCTGTGCACTGTTCCCACTAGGCAGCCGGATGGAAAGGTACAGCCCAAACTTTACTGAAACAAACCCAGGCTAGAAGCTCAACAAATTCATCTAAATAGCACCAAATAAGCCACGTGGGAAGGTGCTTTGCCCAGGAAGCTGTTAAAGGCACCAAGCATAAGGAGAGCTGAAAACACCAGACAAACATTAATGTAGACTCAGGCAGACAAAGGTAATAAATAAAGAGCAAAATGAGGAATTGTCCATGACTCAGCCCCAACCCACCAAAAAACCACCATCTCCCCCATCTCCTGATGCCCCGTGGCTTTGGCACCGAGGCGTCCCCCACGCAGGACCAGCGCACAGATCCATCTGTCGGGCTCTCAAGATCCCCTCACTGCTGGCTCATCACTCCTGCTTCTGACCACAGGGCACACCTCACCTCGGGCTGAGAAGGACCTCTATGAGGTCTGGGTTGAGCTCTGTTCATTACGAGCAGGATTTTGGAGCCTGATTTAGAGCGAAGCCTTTTGTTTTTGGTGTTTTGGCTGTGTAACACTTCACAGGCCTGCCACCAGAAGGCCCACAGGAGCGGTTCTGCTCCTGCAGGCTGTGTCGCCGCCATTTGCTGCCTGTCACCACAACCACCGCTGGCGGGTCACACACTCCAGCTGCCATTTCATCCCCCTTAGCTGGCTTCTAACCCCACCAACCTACGCGAGCCATGATCATCCAGAACCTCACTGGCCCATTTGGCAGGCGCAGCTGAAGGAAAGCAGTCCCCATGGCACACACCACCCTGAGCTGTGAGCTGGTGAGTGTCGTACCAGCCATAATTGGCTCCTGAGCACAAATAATCAATACCATTTCCAGTGAGGACAACAAACCTTGGCCGAGAACCAAGCAAGGATTGAGCAGCTGCCTCCAGAGCACTAGGAAATGCTGTAAGCACGGCGAGCTGGGCTCCCTGTGGCACTGTGAAAATACCTTTGGGAGGATGCTGGGGAGATGATGAGCTTCGACCTCATCGGGAAAGCAAGGAAGGAGTCTCCTGGTTTTCGTCTGTGCAAATGTTTTGTGTTTTCCTGTCCCGTTTCCCTGGGGATCCCTTGGCCTCATGCACCCTGTGGGGCAGGACGCAAAGAGCTGGGAGAGCCGTCCTGCTGGAAAATGGGCAAAATGCTCTGAGAGCACATCACCACCAGAACTCGTCTTCCTGCACCTCATTTAAATGGGTTCAATTTACTCAAAGGGCTTAAATTGAGGGGCCGCAACAGTAACTGGAAAATGAATGGTTTCATAGTGGATACGCACCTCCCCATCTCCTGCGGAGTTTGTTCCAAGTTAACAGCAATCAGACATGCACTTGAGGGCACCTATTAGCTTTCAAATGAAACCATAGATACATGATGGATTTATTGTGGTGCTTGGAGGGAAATGAAGGTGCTAAGCTGGTTTGTTTCTTTGGTGTGATATGTTGGATCATTTCCTAAGCACCTACCTTCACTTGGTACACAAATTTTTGCATTACAGCAGAGTACTCTGGGTGAAACAATTGCTCATTCAATTCATCATTATAGGGCTTATGTTTTCAGACATGGCTAACTCTGAATGTTGAAAAATAATGAAATTAAAAATTACTGTGCTTCTTTTTTAGCAGCCTTCTGGCTTTAGATCCCATACACTGTGCTTATTTCACCTTTTATAGCCTCCCTCTGCAAAAATGACAGCTAGAGTCCTGCTTGCATTAAAAAGATAAGAGGAAAAAGCTCCTGCAATAGTAGGACGCCAATGGTCAGGCATTAAAAATAAAAGTGCTGCCAACTGCAAAATTCATGATAAATTGGGAGAGCTGTCACCCATGCCTCTATGTGGCAGCACAGTTTATGTACATATATTTTTAATATGATTTTTATGTTTATTAAAAGGTTCTCTTCCCGCTGCCCAGTGGAAGCTGTCCGTTGCTCCGCAGTTTTAAAATCCTATCTTATAATGAAGTGAGGGATTATCTCGGATCGTAAAGCCTGATCCAAAGCCCGGGCATCTCTCTGACTTCTCGATCGGCTTTGTCACGCAGTCACCAAGGAGGGGATGAGATGCCACCGGGCGCTGCAGCTGGGTGCTGCTGAGATGAATGCACAGTAGCCAGAGCATCAACGAGCCCATGGGGAGCCAGGATGCCCAGGGTGGGCTTCCAGCACCCACTGGCCTGGTTCCCCTGATACCTAACACAGTGCATGTGTTTGAACTGGATGTCCCTGCTCAGGAAACCTCTCAGAGGCTTCTTGGAAACTGGAAACTGGCCACATGAGCTCTTGGGGAGAGTGGGAAGAGGATAAGCACCTGAGACTCAAATTTTTGGAGAGCTTATGCGAAGTAACACTCCTTTAACACTAGGAAATGGGGCACTTTGTTTCTCTCACTTCCAGAAAGCAATGCAAATGGGTTGAAATTGGGGTAGAGATGTCATTTTATCAGTTTCTGTGGTGTGCTAAAATCCAGAAACAGCTCTGGAGCCAGTGCAATGCCCAGCTCCTTGTGTCCCAGTCCTCACCACCCCAGAATCACCTGGGTTACTCCTGCATTTCCTTGCTTTGCTCTGCCACAAGCCGAAGTGATCCACTGCTGAGCTTCCCTCACAGGGACCCCACCAGGGTGAAGAAGTGTCCAGGGGATGTTACAGCACAAATCATAACCTGTCAGAGGATGCAAATATCCTTTCTTTTGCATCTGGGCACATGCACCGCCAGCTTCACACTTAATAACTGGGAGCAGAGGCAGTGTCGTTGCCACACCAACTCTCAATAAGCCCTGCAGGCGCCTGCAGTGCGGTGTGAGATGGCCGCCAGGCAGAAAGTCCTCTGAGTCGGTTTGATTCGAGTGCCACGGAGCGCTCTCACACCGAGGGACTTAGCAGAGCACAATAGCCGGGCGAGATGAAAGCGCATCGCCTGGCTTTGTGTTGGAAACAAGGTGATTAGGTCCAAAAAGTCAATACTTCTGTGCAGGAGAGAAGGACGAAAATCCCACAGCTCTGATTCAGCTGAAGTCATTCAATGAACCTGAGCTCGTCCTGGGAAGAGGTCAGCAAGCTTGCAACCACGCGGCTTTTGCAATTTTTTTCTCCTTTTATGTTAGTGGTTTGGTCAAGTGCCACCCTCTTCAGAGGACGATGCTGGAGGTGATGGGTGCCAGACGCAGGCAGAGGAGAAAGTCCTGCCAGCACGAGTCACACCACAAGGAATGTGATGCCTTCAGACCTATGTGTGCTCTGGGTCAGCCCTGGAGGCACAAGCTGGCAGCGATACATCTGATCCTGCAGGACATCAGCGATCTTTTAAGTGCTGGTTGCTCCAAGCATTCATTAGATGCCACATGCTACCGGAAAATGGGATGGCAGATTTCTCCAGGACCACAGTGGACCAGAAAAGTTCAACTTTTGTCTCTTTTATTACTCTTCTTTGCCCCATATTTTCTCCTACTGGGATGCCCAGGCACCTCTGCAGGGCTGCACCGACAGCCGGGGATCCTCGCCATCCCCAACCGCCTGCTTCTGTGTTTTTGACATTTTTATCTAACAGAACATGCAGAACTGAGTTTCTTATTCCAAACTCCCTCAATAGGGAAGCTGTGAAACCCGTCATCTCATTTTCCTATTTAGGTATTATCCCACTCACAAAACTGTCAAAAGAACATTGTTAGGTTCATAAACTCAAACACTCTGCAGTGAGGAAATGACAGCTTGACATTTTATATATTTAACCTCAGTGCTTCTGTGCCTCAGTTTCCTACCTATAAAGTGGTTACAAAAAATAACAATTCCTCTAAGCCTTGCTCCCAAGGAACAGCTGACCTGTTTAGCTGGGGTTTATACACATCTCACAATCAAAGTATTTCACAGTTAATGCAAAAATCAGCACTATGGAGAAAAACAGCATGGAAAATTTCTGCCCAGAAAAGGAATTTGGCAAAGATTGAAGTGTCTGAAAACAGAATAAGAATGGGAAGAACAGGGAAGCATTGCTCTGGCCTCTGAGGATTTTTCCAGGGTAATCTGCTTTCTCACTGCTGTGGGAGGAAGCTGTTGATGCTAGGGCTATTCTGGGGATATTAAGGTAGGTTTGAAAGGCAAAGGTCTCTCACTTTCCACTAACAAGACCATGAAAGGCAGACAAAAGGAAAGGAGAAAAGAAGACAAAGAAGGGAAAACAAGCATCCAGAGCCTGCCTAAGTCTCCATTCCTGAGCCCTGGGCAGCTGGAGCTTGCACAGCACCCAGCCTGGCCCGGCTCCCCCCAGGTCTGAACCTCCTGCGAGCACTCCCAAAGCACGTCAAGCCATGCAGCCATTTCCCATGTGAGACTTATCTTCTCCTGGTCCCTGCCTGCTGTTATGGGTTTCCTTCAACTTCAGATTAACTCAATGTAAAAGGCCGTTCATGGGTTTACACCAGAATGGACGAATGTACCCCGTGCAATTTTCTCGTGTTTTCCTGGCAGTTCCATCAAACTCTACCCAGCGTAATGAGCAGTTTGAATTTCACATTACTTGTGCGAACAGGACAAATCACACACAGGGGATTGCACACAGTGACCCCAGGTCCCATGTCCATCTGACAAAGTACTGTTATTACTCAAAAACAAGGCAGTTATCCACGCCCTTCACTGGAGAGGAATCACAAACATGCTCATCCCCCCTTTACTTTCTAAAAATCGGGAGACTCGGCTCCCTGCCTCCCAGATCACCTTGCTCACCCAGGGCAATCCTTCAGGCGCAGAGAGGAGTAGCTCCTAGCCAGAGGCAGAAGCTGAGTTAATACAGAATATTTTTCAGGAGCTACTGGAAAGAGACTGTGTCAGCTCAGCAGTAAGCACCAAAGCTTCATTGTCCCCATAAACAATTTGCAGGGGCATGCGAGTATTCTGCATTTTCAAACAGGGATGTTTTTCTGCAAAGCATTTCTGGCTGCAGCCATGAAGTGGTGGTCACTGGCTCCATGTCCAGGTGGAGGCTGGTGAAGAGCGGTGTCCCACAGGGTCTGTCCTGGGACTGGTGCTGTTTCATATCTCTCACTGACATAGGCAAGTGATCAAGTGCACCTTCAGCAAGTTTGCAGATGACACCAAGCCGAGTGGTGCAGTTGATTCACCAGAAGGAAGGGAAGACGTCCACAGGGACCTGGACAAGCTTGAGAAGTGGGCCCACGTGAACCTAACGATGTTCAACAAGTACAAGGGGCTGCACCTGGGTTGGGGCAACCCAGACAGGAGCACAGACTGGGAGAAGAGCTCACTGAGAGCAGCCCTGCAGAGAGGGATTTGGGGGTTCTGGTGGACAAAAGGATCACCAGGAGCTGGCAGTGCATGCTTGCAGCCCAGAAGGGCGGCTGCATCCTGGGCTGCATCAACAGAGGAGGGGAGGGAAGGGATTGTGCCCCTCTGCTCTGCCCTTGTATCAGAGGGCTGGAGCACCTCTCCTATGAAGACAGGCTGAGAGAGCTGGGGATGTTCAGTAATGGAGCTTATAAAAAAGACGAAGAGCAACTTTTCACATGGACGGATGGTAAAAGGACAAGGGGGAATGGCTGTAAACTAAAAGAGAGGAGATTTAGATTAGAGCCTGGGGGGAAATCCTTCGTTTAGAGGGTGGTGAGGCACTGGCACAGGCTGCCCAGTGAGGCTGTGGGTGCCTCATCCCTGGAGGTGTTCAAGGCCAGGCTGGACAAGGCCCTGGGCAGCCTGGTGTGGTGGGTGGAATCCCTGCCCTTGGCAGGGGGTTGGAAATGGATGACCTTTAGGCCCCTTCCAACCCAAGCCGTTCTGTGGTTCTACGATCTCTGTGACCTAACAACCTAACCAGCCCCATCCACTGCCACGTGAAACACAACTGCTGCTGCGGGCACTACAGCTGAGCAGCTCTCGAGCAAGACCTTTGTAAGAGTTTGTTGGGAAGGGAGGACGTAACGCTGTGCAGCTTCTCACTGCTCCAGATCTGCCCACGTATCCGCATGCAGTAAGTGGGAACGGCGTTCTGACAGCACTGGAGATGTCATGCTCAAAGGCAGAGAAGTCAGTGTATTTTTACCACTTACACAGCGTTACCAGTACACAACCCAGGCATGTCTTCTATGCCCTGGATGATGGGAGAGGACAGTTTATTGCTGCTTCTCTTTGCCTATCTGGAAGACGCGTGTCCCTTTTTCAGCAGATGCCAAAGTGATCTTCACCTCTGAGTACATGCCCATGGCCCATGTGGGTTTTGAGGAATGAGATGAGGTACGTGCTGGTACAGCACCTTCCTGGAAAGTTTCCTAGCAGAAGTGGCGATGTATTTACACTAGTCACGGAGCCTGGGAAGGAGTACGTGCTAATTAAAATTATTCTTTCTGCGCAGCGTGTCCTCAGCTGCGTTTGTACAGAGCAGAGATGACGCCATGTGGCTGACTGATCTATTTACACCTCTGGAGTCCCCTGCTCATCCCCATCCCTGCTTCCCAATTAAGGGTGCAGACAGGAGTCTGGGCTAGTTCCAGCAATCAAATACTCCTGGCACACTGCTGGGGCTGAGGAGACAAGCCAGTGACTTCTACCCACCCCGAGCCATTCAGGATCTCTCTGCTGCCTGAAAACAGCAAGCAGAGGAACCTGGAAAGCCCATTCCTGGGAAAGAGAGAAAATAAACTGGATATTGTTATCAGATGCTGCTATGTATGCAAAAAGCCTCCAAAAGCCAGGTTAAAAATGCCTGAGCTTTTCATTCCTTTAAAAGGTAGAGGCAGAAAGATTCATCTTCACACCCATGCTGCATTCCTCTGCCAACAAACAGAGCACGCAGAGCAAGCAGTCCCAGCTACAGCTGGACCTGGGCGCACAGCTGGCATCGTGTGCTGCGGGCTGTGTATCACAGCACTCTCATGTTGAAGCCCAGCGCTGCCACAGCGTGCTGCACCCAGAATTGCTCCCGATGCCTCCAGCTCATGATGTGCATGTGCTTGAGCACTCATCAGCTATCACCTGGCACCACTGGGCCAGAACTGGAGCTCCCCATTGCCCTGCAATGCTCGCCCTCTGTGCACAGCCCCAGCCAGCTGCAAGCCTGTGTTCCCTCACCATAATGAAGGTACCTTAACGTTTGCAAAGACTTCTGCTCCTGTTAAAAGAGACGGCGTGGCTGAGTGTACAGACTCATCGAGTCTTCCAGGTTGGTAAAGATCTTCAAGATCACCAAGTGCAACCATCAGCCTGACCTACCCAATCTCATCACCAAACCACGTTCCTTAGTGCCACGTCCACGTCTCGTAAATACCTCTGGGGATGGGGGCTCCACCACTTCCCTTGGCAGCCTGTTCCAAGGCTTGATCGCCCTCTCCAGGAAGAAATTCTTCCTGATACCCAACCTAAGCCTCCCCAGGAGGCTGCTGCCTCACATCCTATCACTTGTTACCTGTGAAAAGAGACCTGAATGATCCAATTCAGCATTGCACTGCAGATAGAAGAAAGCTCCTGGCAGACGTGCCTTCACTGGGGATATCGGCACCTCGGGTCTTTTGCTGGCTCCCTGGCTAGTCCTAGCCACTAAAATGCCAGCGGCTGCAAGAGAGATCCTGGCACTCCGCTCTCTTCTTGCAAGGATAGGGCTGTATCTCTGCACCCCAGGCCTCTTGGCATGGGCTGCACTTCTGCCGCCTGCTCAGCACACAGACCCAGAGAGCAGAGCCAGGATTAAAGAGCAGCTGGCCACCAAGGTGGTGAAGAGGAAGCACAGGGGATGAAAGTCTCCTGCTGCACTCTGCCTTGCTCCTTTTGTCCTCAAAGATAGGTACTGGCAGATGCCCTTCCAAGCTGGAGGTGTGGGTCCCCTCCTGCCCGCAGTGCCCTGCAGACGAGGTGTCTGCAGCTCACCTGTACAGCCACGTGCCTGGGTTTGGTGACCATCCAAATTGCCACCAAACAGCAGGAAGATATTTGCACAAGTTCATGGGAGCTTCTTATGGGAGAAGGGTGCACTGATATTTAAAACATGAACACAGTACTCTGCAGGTAGGATGGCTTTTTGTAACTGAAAATGTGTAATGAAGTGCTTGGGGCCCACGTAATGCTAACTTTCATCAATATTCAGATAAATAATTAAAATGCATTCCTCCTCAACCCCATTGCTTATTTCTCTTTTAAATACAAGGGATTTGAAGTACACATCACCCTCGTGCTGGAAAAGATGAAGCTTTGCTGATTTTCTGCAGTCTTCGGTGTTCTCTGGAGGAACCAGTTTTCAAGACGAATGCTCTCCTGGCTGCAGCAGCAGCGTCTCTCTGTCTCCTGGACTCTGATGCTCTCTGCCCTGGTTTCAGTTAGAACAGAGTTAATTTTCCGCCTAGTAGCTGGTAGGGTGCTATGTTTTGGATTAGGATGAGAAGAGTGCTGATAACACCTCGATGTTTTAATTGTTGCAGAGCAGTGCTTATACTAAGCCAAGGATGTCTCAGCTCCTTGCTCTGTCCTGCCAGTGGGCAGGCTGGGGGTGCAGCAAGAGCTGGGAGGGGACAGACCCAGGACAGCTGACCCAAAGTGGCCAAAGGGGTATCCCATCCCATCTGGGGTCATGCTAAACAATATATAGGGGTGGCTGGCCGGGGGAGGGGGGTTGGGACTGCTCGGGGTTAGGCTGGGCATCGGTCAGCGGGTGGTGAGCAATTGCATTGTGCATCACTTGTTTGTACACATTACTATTATTTTTTTTCCTTGTCTTAATAAACTGTCTTTATCTCAGCTCACGGGCTTCACTTTTCTGTTTCTCTCCCCCATCCCAGAGAGGGAGGGTGGTGGGTGAGTGAATGGCTGTGCGGTGCTGAGCTGCCGGCAGGGTTAAACCACAGCACGCTGATGCTGAGGGCTGCAGGATGTTCTGCAGGTGCCGTGGCCCTGCCAGACAGTGATGGGCTGGGCACAGGGACACTGGGGCAGTAGCAGGGGTCAAGGTGCTGCAGGTGGATGCTGACCCCGCAGTGGTCTGGCCCCGACAGACACAGCTCACCCACCCTCATCTGCCACTAGCTTGTGAGGTGACCTCGGGCACATCACGTCACCTCCTTGTACCTGCGTTTCCCTTCCACATTAAATATTTGGCTGCTAAAGTCCTCGTCTGATGAAACACATGTAAAATGTTGGCAGCACGGAGCATTGAGCTCAGCTGTGGTTCCTGGGTATTACAGCAGTAACGCCAGAAATAAGCAGGAGCTTAGGAGATGGAGCTTGGCCACCTGGGCAGGTGCTCTTCCAGGAAGAAGCTCCTTTGTATTTGCCTCCAGGTATTTTGTTTTTATTCAGTTATCCCAAAGCCACCTGTGTCTGCAGCACCAGGACACTCGGAGCCATCCCCAGCAGTGCCCCCACCCCAGAGCTGAGGGGTCTCCGCGCCTTCTTTCACTCTGAAGCAGGAAAAACAGCAACAGCTGCAGAAATCCAATCAGTCGCTTTCTTCTCCCTCCATTAGGCTCCAACCTACAAGCAAAACAAGTGACTCCTTTGGTCTGCATCTGGAGTGCAGCTGCATTGCCTTGCAGCAATGAAAGGCCAGGATTTCCCAGGGGGGAAAAGAATGAGTTCGCAATGCAAGGAGAGGGATCTTCAGCCATGTGAAGCAAGATACATTTGCTCTCAAACCTGCAAACATTCCTCCCAGTCTCAGCGTCCCCATCTTCTAGCATCTCTGTGTCGACGTGACGGAGAGCTGAACTCCACAACCGCTGAGCACCTGCTGCAGCCTTCCAGGTGCTGCAGGCAGAGGCCAGAAACGCTGCCTGGGGTCTCCTCATGTCCCACACCAACCACAGGCATGCCCGAGCAGTGGTGTGGTCTCCTGCACACCTACCGGACCTCGAGCAGCTTCACTAGAGGCACCTGGTGCAAAGCTCTTCAGACCCACGTGAGCTCATGTGCTCAGCCCTCGCCCTTCGTGGGCTCAGGATTTTGTGAGCATCACTGTTCCCTGGACTCCAGAAGCCCCCAGGCTGACTGCTCCTTCCCCCAGCCTGGAGTGAAGGCTGTGGCAAGAAGCAGAGCCTGGTGGTGCTGCGCTCCCCGCGGGTGCAAGGGATGGATGTCCCTGGACGTGCTGCTGTGGTGCTGTGATCTGCCACCCCATGAAACAGGAGGAGAACACTTGTGTCATCCCGGGTCGTGTCCAGAACTACAGACGACGCTACGGCAGTGGAATGAATGAGGGAGGCCATCTGTAACGTTCAGGTGGGTCTCTGATACACAGCAATGCTAGAGCAAATCTCTGCTGAGTAAATCTGTTCATATGAAATTTCCAAGCTCTCCGACCTTTGGAGTTGTTTTTCTAAATACCCCCACCCCTCGTTCCAGTTAGCGGATGTGGAGGAACAGAAATCTCTCTTGGAGATGTTTTGGATCCACACCAATGGCCACACTGAGTCAGGCCACAGGCGGTGTCAGTCGTGTCCAAGTGACAGGGGATCACACAGCTCTGCTGTTTGGGTGTTCCCGTCTCACTCTGAGACTGCAAAATGGATCCAGAACACTTCTCAAGCACTTACACCAGCTCAAAAACAAATGTTGGGGCAGCACGGACATACCTGCACATTTGTGGGTGAATGAGAGAGAAACAGGGGAGTGCTGGCTACCCAGCCCACTGTCCCGAGGATGACACCTGCTCGCCACTTGCCATCTGAACCCACTGCTGCAAAAAGCAGAGCCCCCCCCGGCTGCCAGACACTCGGACCAGCTGAGCTCTGCTCCATCCACATCTCCTGCCAGCAGCAGGCGTGCAGGTGACACAGGACAGTGCTGGGAAGGGGCTTCGCAGCAGCTCGGTTTCCATTTTGTGACTTGTTTCTTTCCTTCTACCTCCCATGTCCTGTTTTATTTGTGGACAGACAGAGGGGATATGTCAGTATTTTGTTTGAAGTGAGAAAATCTTTCCTTGGCTGGGAGGTGCTGATGTGTTCTAGAGGTGTCACCAATCCTTGCCACTTCTGGAAAGCTGAATACACAGGCGTGAGGGCTGCACACACACACTCACACAGATGCTTTTGAAATAGCAGCACAATAAATTTTCCTATTTCTCCTCAAAGCTACGGCTTGGTGCATAAGCCAGCTTCCCTTGCCTGCAAGGGCACAGTGTGACACTGCTGGCGTGAACCTTCCCCTCTGACAGATCTGCCCCTGGCAGGTGCTCACCAGGCAGCCTGGCAAGAGGCCGGGAGCGCACACGGTGCCACCACCTCCCTGCTCCCACCTCCTTACGTGCACACCCGGGAGCTGTTCTCCAGCTCTGCTGGCCCGGTGGCAGCGTTTCTCAACGGGCTCTGGGCCAGTGAAGCTGAAGGAAGCCATGGGCACCTTCCTGAGCCTGCAAAGAAGGGGCTGCTTCTCTGGAGGGAGGGAGGTGGTACGCTCCTTTTCATTTTACTCGTGATTCAGGGGTAGACGACTGCTGTGCACTGCTGCTTACACACACATGCATGCCACCCGCAGGCAGGGCTGATGCAGAATCAGATGCAAAGTTTGCTCCACAATTTGCTGATGAAGGTGGATGTCCTGGAAGGATGCAGAGCGTGCTCGTCCCCGTGCACAGCCCCCACCTGCGTGCATTCCTCTCCCCATCGCCACCCTGACCCAGAGCTGCACCACCAGCCTTGCCCTCCTCCCCGCTCAGCAGAACCACCACCCATTTTATTTAAAAGGTACGAGAGCAAATCCTGCAGGCAAATTGAACCTGTGCCTGCGAGCCGGGGAGAGAAACGGCTGCCGATGGGTTTATTTTTGCACAGCCTCCTGCTCGCAGAGCACCGGGAGTTGCTCACATTACATCATCTGCACACCCCCACCCCTCCACGGCTCAAACCCTGCAAGCACACAGCACAGCCAGCAGCACAACCAGCACAACCTTCAGCACAACCAGCACAACCTTCGGCACAAGGTTTCTGCTGGTGGCTGGAGGCAACAGCCACAGGAGAATTAACTCCTTGCCACGCAGGGTGCGTGCTGTGTTCTCCAGGGGCTGGTAGCCAGCCCTCTGCTGTTGTGGCCAGCGGCCGCAGCAGGGATGTCAGTCCTCAGGGATGAACAAGCTTTGCTCCAAGGATTTAGCTAACAGAACAAGTATTTAGCTAACAGGACAACGAGTTTGAGCTGCTCCCAGCCCTTCCAAAGGCTGGGCTAACAATGAGCAAGAGCAGCCACTTGATACCCCGAGGAGCAGAGCGCAGTTCTGACGGAGGGACACGACTGAGCAGGACTTCCCATTCGCACCCACAGACCTTGGTTTCACAAGGGACGGGCACTGTCAGTGTCCATTCTCTTCGAGACCCACGTGCCCTGACGGAGCAGCCGCTGAAACAGAGGCACAGGCATCTCGTCAAGAGCAACACAAAAGCTTTTCTTTGCAGGAAATTAAAAACAAGGAAACAAACACCAGCGCTTGCGTAAGCCCCAGGCCGGCTCTGAGAGAAAATTACCTCGAGACTGTTTGCGTTCCAGATCAATGCATCAGCTGCAGCGCGGGGCAATTAGCACCTTGAAATTATTCAGCAAGCTGAGGGGTGGGAGCTTTAGGGGAGGGTGGTGAGGGATGGCTGAGAGCAAGCAGGAACAACGACAGATCTTCCTGGGTACCCAAGTCAGGGGTGGGCTCCAGCGCAGCCCATGCTCAGATACAGGCCTGGCTGGCCAACGTTTCTGTGAGGCAAAAAGGGGGTAGCTGACACTGTTCCCATGCAGCAGGGACACAGCATGAACAGGGAGAGCAGCTACAAGCAGATTGGGACTGGCTGGAACTAAAGGTACCTGCCCGGTTACCCCACAGACCAAAGCTCCAGCCTTCTCTGCTGTATCCAGCACTCCAAGCAAAGTAAAAGTACCTCATAAACAGCCCTGGCTGTGCTGGGTAGGTGCATGGGCACGAGGTGCGGTCTGGCCACAAGGCAAAGGTCCCAGGCAGGTGCCAGCTGGGTTAGGGCTCGGCCCAGGCCCAAGACAAGGCTCAGGACCTGTCCCTTTCGGAGGAGCGAGTGTCCTCGCAGGGGCTGTGGCCTTTGCTGCAGGACATGGGGCTTCCTCCACCGCTCCTAAACACGAGCCTGCAGAAAAGCCAGGTACCAGAGACACAGCAAGGATTAAAGCAGCCACTTGAGAAAGCCCTGCTCCTCGCTAACAGGTCTCCATGCTTCTATTATTCATCTAGGATGAAAGGAAAACCACCTCTGTCCAAACGGTTTTCTATTATCACGAACGTGTTTGCATCTAATCTGAATGGGGGAGGCCCAGGCAAGCTGACTGCAAAACTCTTTCAGGCACTGATGCTCTTAACACTTTGAAATCATGCTAATCTGGTAAGGCACTGAGGGAATTATGCAAGTAAACAAAGCCAGGCCCTGATAAGGAGCATTATAGATAGGACACACCACGTATGTAGCACTCGAAGGCAGGGAGGTGGCCGTGGTTTGCACGGCTCCCTGCAGCCTGGTGCAAGAGAAGCTGCGGCAGCCAGCCTGACCTAACCACTGATCCCCGTAGCCCACGACAAGCAAAATTAAACAGCAGGATGCGAGCGCTGCTGCTCACAGCAAGGTTTTCCTGAGCATTAACATTTGATCACAGCACTTCCTTCGCCAGGATACAGAGAGATGCAAGAGGGCAGGCTAGAAACCAGGAATACAAATGGCCAGAACGTAAGGGTTAGCTGCAGACAAAGCTCGGGCAGGAGACAGCAGTTTTCCCTCTTGCCTCTGCATGGCTGGTTGATGTTCGGCAGAACTCAAGCCTTCTCTTCATTCCAGGTTGCTTCATGCTTCGTGAAAACGATGCAGGAAGGCTGCAAACTGCTGCCCATCCTCCCGTGGCGCTGGCTTCACTGGGAGCTCGCCCGTGATCTCCCTGCCGAGTCCCCCAGACAAACAAGCCTCGCAGCTGGAGGAAAGCTGATCTAACTCCTAAATCAACTTTCTAATTCAGGGGCAATTTTTCAAAAGCCTCTCCCCGCTCCAGGACACGCAGAGCCTGACTTGGCACAAGCGCTGCTCTCACCTCGGAAATAGCAAGGCTGCAAACGAAGCCCCCCAGCACCCCCCAGGGCTGCAGACACTTTCTGCAAAGCTCTGTTGCTACCTTCTTTGTCTCCCTTTCCTTATTTCCACAATGGGGATATGAACCCTGTCGTTTCAGGAATGCTGATGAGTGACTAATAGCTGCAAAGCATTTGGAAGGTAAAATGGTCTGGGTAATTATTACCCTGAGTGACAAAGAACAAGACAGTTCAAGAGTACACACTGCTGGATTGCAACACCCCGCAACGAGGGAGCACCCAAAATCTCCCAGCAAAGCCTGCTCAGGTAGCCAGGCCCAATGCTGTACCTGGGGAGATGCACTCTGGTGTGTTCACCTGATCTGCAGCATTTGATTCTGTTATCATGCAGGTAATTGCCAGCGGATAAAAGGGATGAACGGGTGAGGATAAGGGGAAGGCTGGCTCCAAGAGGGGCCTCTGGCAAATTTGGCTGAAAGCAGCCAAAAGAGAGGCTCATTCACTGCACATGCACAAATCTCACTTTCTTACGGAGAACATTGGTGTTCCTGAGACAGCCAGGCTTTGGGGTAATCCAGCCCTAAATCCCACCAAACGGCAGCTTTATGTGCAATTAAAAAAGAGAGGCTTTCCACGGCAGGCTGTATACTCTGGAGGCAGCCAGTTCACCCAAACAAGACAGCTCAGGATTTTACGTCCTTATTTCCACTCCCTTAACCATGAGATCAATGTAGAAGAAATAGAAGAAATAGGCACAAAATTCACTTACGCTGAGATGGGTCTCATGCTAAAACATTGTTTTCCCCTATTTCTCCAGGACATTGAGGACAAATACAAATATGGAACAGGACCGACACTGGAAAGCAAACAGCATTTAGTCACCCACACAGACCTCTAACAAGCACTTTACTGCATAAGTGAAAATCCTCTGCAAAAGCAGTTTAGTTCAGGGGAAGGAAACCTTTAGGAGAGTTGTAGGAGAACTCCCTGACTGCCCATTTGTGGGAAATTAGAGGTAAAAACAAAACATAAGAGGGAAACCAGAATGGTTTAAGCGGGAAACCTCCAAACTGAGGAAGCAGTAGGGCTGTGGTGGCCTGCTAGCAGGCAAATATAAAGTGTTTGTGTGTATACATCCATGCTCCTATATATAACACACAAACATGCCAGCTTCTGCACGCACTGCGAGGCTCTCCCCTCCCAACCAGTCCCATTTTCAGCCAGTATTAGGCTCACAGGACAGGCAATTTGTCTTCAGGCCACACATATGAGCTGGCATCAGGAGAATTTGTCCCCTTCTTGACCCCAGCATGTTGGTTTGTTCTATTTCTGTAGTTTTGATCTGTAACCCATGACAGAGGTTTTTGGCACTGTTGCTGGAAGGTCAGGAAGGACCACGGAAGAGCAAGTCCCAGGCACGGAGCTCTCGCAGAGCATGAACCGTCAGCTGCCCCACCAGGAATTTGCTGTGCTTTGAATTCAAAGAATCTCTTCCAAAAACAAACAAACAAAACACAACGCTCAGGCCTCTATGCCAGGATGGTAAGCTGGTGGCCCAGAGCTGGTGGCAGAGCCCAGGGAGCACCCCACGCTCAGATGGGGCAGCTGATCTTGGGGAGATGCTTGGCCACAAGCCTGTGAGAAGGGATGAGGTGAGAGGGAAAAAAGCAGATTCATGCAGGAGGGAAACCCTCAGGGAGCTCCTGCCCAGCACTAAGCCTGCTGTTGGCCAGCTGCTTGATGTTGCCCAAAGCAGGAGAAAGTGTCTGCAGAACCGCTGAAGACCTAAGAACCATTCTGTGGATTCCCTTCTCCCTTCGAGGACTATAACGGGTGCTTTGTAATGTAGATACTACTACCGATAGGTGCAGGTGAACATCTGCTGATGATTTCTAGCGTTGTCTTGTTGAAGGCTTCAACAACAGAATCCAAGACGTGCCAAAGAGGACAGCATGTTTGGCAAGAAGGAAGACTTTGGTCCCATGTTCTTGTGAACCAGAGAAGCCAGGCTGAGGAACTGGAGACAACTGTGAGGAAGAGCCATCTACGTCAACAGCATGATGATAACTAGGCCAGGATGAACCTACCAAATGCACGACCTCTTCATGAGCTCCCAAGTAAACTCATGTGTACACATGTGAAAGGTACTAGAGGAAGACATCCGAAGGGAAAAACAAAACAAAGAAAAAAAAAAGAAAGCTATGGGGGCTGGGTTTTCAAATGACAAAAGACTACAGATCTTGAAGGAATGGCACTTTGGAGTTTCTAAAGCCCCAGTTCCCATGTCTGAAGGTCTTGAAAAGAAGGTGGACACAGGCCAGGTGCTTCCCCTTGCCCAAGGCAGGCATGTATCTAAATAGGTGAAAGCAGAGAACAGTTGGGTTCTACATTCCCTAGTGGAGACAAACCATGGCATCCTTTTTTTTGGTGCTCAGGTTTAAAATAATCCCTCAAACTTGACAGTCCTTCCCTCTCAGTCTCACAACAGGGTACCAGAGGACTTTGTTCCTGCAGCAGCTCCATCCCAGGATCTCCTTTCCTGCAGCTCCATGCACGTTGGTGGGTGCATGGCCCTCTCTGGGGACAGTCCACGCATGATGAGGGCATTTCATGGGCTGAGCACACATTCCCACTGCCTCTCCAGCTTCTCAAAACACACTAGGTGATTTTCCTTGGGCGGAAAACAGCATCTTCCCTCCTCCAGAGGCCCACCTCCGGTATCAGCAGCCAGGTGCTCCCCCGGCCACGGCGGGTGCCTCGTCACTGCGCACCCACCCGGGCTCTGGCACGTGAGTTCCCTGTTTAATAAACTTTCCTGCAGTTTGTGCTCCTCGGTAACCCCGCCGCAGTAGTCATGGTGACAAAACCGGGGGCCTTGGCAACACACCAATGATGCTGCAAATCTACGATGACTAATCCTAAAAGCCTAATTTGTAGGACTCATTTAAATGCTTAAAGATATGCAGGTCACCACAGGGGTTGGCTTAATGGCTATGGCATATCTGGTGGCGAGGCAGTTGTTACGGGAGGAGCAGCCAGGGCATCTTCTGGTCATAAAATCAAGTGGGTTTTTAATGCAAGATGCAGACTAAAGAGATTAAATGGAAAGTAGAATTTAAATGTAGGCACGATAACAAACCCAGCTGATTTCCAATCAAAGAGCTGGTCAGAGCTTCCAGATGAAACGCTGTTTTAAATAACAATCTGACACAACAATATCGCTGATACAGTACTGCCTGGTTTATTTCTGCCTATTCAGAACGTAATCAATGCTCTTCTCAGCACATCTTGCCCAGGAGCTCGCGAACCCGAGCTGCAGCAGTGCCGGTGACCCCGCTGGAGGCACGCAGGGGGTGCAGAGGCACCGGCACAGCGCTTCCCAGCTCGGCCAGCACAGCCCCGGCACCCAGCACCTGCCCCGTGCCTCTCCCCTGGGGGAGCACGCACAGAGCTGCGGCTCTCGTTACCTATTCAACGTTTCAGACTTTCAGCTCTTTGCTGGCACTAAAAAATTCATGGCCACATCTCCAGTTAATACGCTGATGACGCCAGCGAGGGAAGGGAGCCAAAGTAAGTATATTGCTCGAGCTGCGCCCGGCTGGGCCAGCGGGGCAGCGCCAGAGCCATTGGCTCTTTTTTTCCACAGCTTTTGCGTCTCTCCTCTCCAACTGTCTGCCACCTGGCATTTAACACACATAGGCACGGGGAGAGTGGCCTCTGCTAACACACACATCAGCAAGACCCACTCTGCACAGCCTCCCCGTCCCTCTTTATATAAATAAGGCAGTAAGCAGGCATGTTGTAGGCAATATCTTACCCCATGGAAAGCAAATCACACTGGCCTGAGGCTTGGAGTCCTAACCCTTTATCCTATAGTGCTAAATAATCATCACTCATCTAATTTATTGTGGTTTTGAGTAAGCATTCACATCACTGTCTTTAACCCCTTCATACGTAGGCATCTTCCAGGAGAAAGACGTCTTTCATCTGGGCAGGAGCTGGGACACAAAGCACATCCACAGGGCAGAAAGGAGGCAGCATTAGTTAAACGCAAGCAGATAAAAAAAAATATTTGGCTGGCAAAATCCTAGTTTCACTTATCAGGACTTTCCCCTCCTTAAAACTGGATGCAATGTAATTGCCCTTGCCGTTGTGGCTGACACTGAGCCAACTCGAGTGCAAAGCACTGTTGGTTCCCTTCATTAGTTTGTCAACATTTCTGTTCCTGCAGAGGAAATTAAGTTTAACCAGGAGTTATCTCCACTCATACTTTATTATATGGCTGTAATAAACCAATAGCAACAACAATAATTATTATGGGTACTAATGACTCCTACTGCACCTTCAACAGCAAAACGTGCCACATACATATAACACTTGCTTGGACGCAATTGTGGCTCTTCTTGGGTTAATCCTCACAAAACAAAGGCTCTGTAAGTCCTGAAGACGGATTCAACCTCTGCTCTTTTGAAAAAGAAAAATCTTTGCTGACTTCACTCGGGGCTGAACTAGTGAACCCAGATCACTCAGGCAGTTCGATGGCATCTCCAGCCACCTACAAGAGCACCTCTGGCTGCTGCCGTGGCACCACCAGTGTCACTGACCACAGAGGTGCAATACAGCATTAACGAGATGCATCTGCTACAGTAAAAAGCCTGAATACAGATTTGTACCATCAATGTTGGTATCTTGGTCCTAGTGCCTGGGTGCAGGCACAACGGGTCTGTTTTCTGTGATCAGGAACAAAAACAGCAGCGTCATACACTGACTGCCACAAAGGATGGGAGCCCAAACTCCACCATCCGAATCCCTGTGTGACCCAGCAGAACTTGCTTCAACCATGGCTCCAATTCCCAGTGGCGACTCCAGGTCTGGGTACCCTCTCCCCAGTACTACTGTGAGGTTTTAACTAAAGCACCCATGACATTTTGTGATATGTAGTGTCATAAACCTCTGTGCCGACTGAAACCCTGGATACGTGGATGCGAAGAGGGCTTTTGCTCATGGCTTTTTCAGCCAGGGCTATTTGAACTTTTCTTGCCCAAGCAACAAACCCTGCAGGGTCCCCACCAGCAGCA
Source organism: Netta rufina (assembly GCF_964035555.1). Classification (NCBI taxonomy): domain Eukaryota; kingdom Metazoa; phylum Chordata; class Aves; order Anseriformes; family Anatidae; genus Netta; species Netta rufina. The sequence continues at coordinate 3,626,513 of NC_140145.1, read as the reverse complement.
CAGCTCACTGCTGCTGCCCGCATCACCTCCCACGGCGCTGCGTGTCCCCTTGTCCAGGGACCAGGGGTGATGCTGCTGGAAACGCTGCTCCAGGTCTGGCCCAGCCAGCACCATGACAATGTTTTGCTGCAGACCACAGCTCCTGCCGCACCTCTCCAGCGCTGGACAGGAGCACTGTGAGGTTTTACTCCATTCCTAATTCCTAATTCCATTTACTCCATTCCTGCATGTAACTGCACCTGCCTGGGCATCTGGGTACTGGCCTCAGGTCCTGCCAGCAGCTCGCAGGTTGCGCGGGATGAAGCAGGCAGAGTCCTTCTAGCTGCAGCCCAGCTGCAGGAGATGAGCTCCCTATAAAACACAGCCCATGAAGCTGTCGAGTGTTCGATGGCTGCTGCATAAGCAATTGCAAAATCTATTCACTGCTAGGCTCTCTACTCACCTTCTGAAAATGCAGCATATACCATGGACATTTAAGGCTCAGCCCAATAAAGCACTAGAAAAGGGGCCGTGAGAACCGATGGCACGGTCAGTGGAAGGTGCAGTCAGCAGAGGTGTCTGAAAAGGCATTTATCATTGCTAAAGCTTTGGGTAGAAGAGAAAAACAAGACTGCAGAAAGAGGGACAGGAGACAGAACAGGTTGCTGTGAGGTCTAGGGTACTTGTGAGCCCTTCTCAACATCTGCAGGAGGGTCTGAATCCAGAACAAGAAACCCTGGGATGACGCTAGTTAAATGCTTCAATGAATTGGAAGTTATCTTCCAGTATATTTTTAGTTGGCACCAACAGGCATTACATAATGGCTATTATATAACTGCACTACAGCTACAAATGCTCTCGTTTCGGCTTTTTGTTTGTTTCTTCTTTCTCTTGTCTTTTTTTCTATTTTTTTTAAAATCTTCTTCTTAGTGGAAAATTGATCAATAATTGCACTTTCCATCAAATGAGGGAGGCAAATCCTTAGGAGAAAAAATCAAACGGAGTAAAAATATTGTTACTAAGCCTGTGTGCGTTTCTCTCTTGCCCAACCTCAAACAGAATTAACTATTCCCAGAATAGAAATTCCACTAAGGCTTATCTGTAGTTTAAAGGGACAGGCTGTGATTCTGTGCAGACACTAAATTTCTCCATACTGGAAGGTTGTTGTTTATCTTTTTTTTTTTTTTTTTTTAAATCTCTTACTGATGATAGCTCAGAAGATAAAAATAAAGGGGGGGAGCATGATGCAGAAGATGCTGAGGAGATGCTGATGGAAATTTGCTTTATCTGCCAGCAAGATCAATGCCAGTTGGTGCCCCTTTAAAATCTTTCCCTGGCATATATATATGTTTTTAATCTTTTCTTCTGAACAGCCATCCTGGCAGAACAACAGAGACTTCTGCTTCCAAACTAGGTGCTGCATGAAAAAAAAAAAAAAAAAGAAAGTTTCCAAAAGCTGGAAATATTTCTTTTCCTTTATTTCACATCTCTGGACCTAAAAAGAGCCAAGGTGGGTGTTCTGCCTCTGAAGGCAAAAATAAAAATCAGTTCAGTGGCACAACACGAGCTCCCGCATCACGCTGCCCTGTGGGCTTAGGCAAGGGCTCGCTTTGCTTTTGTTATCCCAGCACAGAGCCTAACAAACAGCACTCTCAGTAACTCTGCCTTTTTTCAGGCTGGTCCTCTTTGAAACAAATGAGCTGATTCCAGAAAGAGCAGAAGACATCATCTGACATAACCACTTTGCTAGCTGGCTGCTCCCCTCTGCCGTTTCACTCTCCCACCTTCCCAAACCTGGTAAGGCCAGCAATGCTCTCCCGACTCGTGCTAGCTTTATAAATACACCAAAAGCAGGGCTACCTAGATGGGAAGGCATCATGCTGAGCACATCGCTGGGTGCCACACACAGGAACAAAAACAACCCTGAGAGAGCAGAGAGGGAACAAATATAAATGCAGCTGCTTGGAGTGCACTGAGTAAATTCAGAGAGGCTTTCTGCCCTTAAAAGCTTTTGTGGCACAGAGCAGACCCCACTACTGAGAGTGGCTCTGGAGGCAGCAATTGCAGCCCAGCATAGAAGGAAAGCCTGGCAGGGCTGGTCACATAAACGCAAGCAAAAAAAAAAAAAAAAAAAAAAAAAAAAAAGAATAGAGGACAAAGCCGGAGCAGAAGGGATAAAAATGAGTTAGCTGGCATGACGATGCTAGGTTTGGGCTAAAATGTGGTTAGGGGAAGATGGAATAGCTTACAAAAACTTAACAAATGTAGCGAGGTATATTACTGCTATTACTGCATGAGGAACACTGCCTTGCTCTGGTCTGTGGACTTTTGACACTTCAATATTATGGTCTTGAGTAATTAAGTTGAGAAAAAAGCAATTTGCTGGAAAAGCTGGCTCAAGAAGTTGTTGGAGCTGGGAAGCTATGAATGCACGGGGGTCCTGCTCCGCAGTGCTTTGCAAGTGGTCCTCAGCAACCACAAAGAATACAGCCATTTGTCATTTAGGACAGAAAATATTAGAGAAACAAGTGTCAAAACAAGCAAAAGCAGCAAGTTTGCTTGTATTTGTCATGGTTTTCTTCTCCTCTATAAAAACCATTAAGGGATTTTACAATAACTGATCACTCGCAGCACTGGGAAATAGCAGAAACAAGCTTAACAGAGACAAATGCTCCCGGTTCTCAGGAGAAATGCTCCTAATTCATTTCAAAGAACCCTGCCCTGCCGAGCCTCCAGCCCCAGGTGCTCAGGACAAAGGCTTTTGATACCGGTTTGGATGCAGCGCTGCTTCTGCCGCTGAGTGCCCTTCCCAAGATCAAAACGCTGCAGGCACACACGGCACAGCAGCTACCGCCCTCGTTAACGAACCCTACGTGGTTGTACACAGGTATTGGCAGCTTGTTCATGCATGTATGCAAATGGGGGACGAAGAAAAAACAAAACAGACGTCCTCAGGAAGCAGCAGCTGAGGGTAGGGCCGGGTGCTGTTGATGGAGCAGCCGCGTGCAGTTGCTGCTGCAGCGCTTGGTTGGAGCCGCAGCAAACAGCACGGCCCCAAGCAGAGCGGCCACAATGGGAGCGCGCCTGGGGGGTCTTCCTGCCATGTGGGCTCACTGGGGGGCGATAAAAAAGGATGTTTAATTTAAAAGGAAGGGATGCAGCGTGCAGGCTGTGTGAACTTAGAAAAATCAGGTTTCGCTCTGACGTACTGAAGGTTGGGCCAAAGAAAACTGCTGGGCTCTCTGAGGACAGAGGACAGCCCTTCTCCACCAGGAGCTTCCTTCGTCCAGCTCCCAGCATCCCAGCCAGCAGGGGAATGAAGAGCTGCTGAAGAAGGGCTCCAAGTGCAACTCCTACACTCAGGGATCAGCCACAGCAAGCAGCCTGGCAGCAGAGCAGCTGCAGACAGGACCCCTGGGTTTTACCCCTGCTCTGCGACCAGCGTGTGCTCACACCTGAGCCCAAAGCACTGAGCCCACCAGTCTGATGCCCAGGAGGTGACACAGGGCAGCAGCTCACACCTCCCCTTGCCCTGCTCATCTCCGTATCTCAGCACACTACAGCTCCCTTCCCCACCCAGCCCCTCTGCAGACACCTTTGCTTCAATCCCCCGACACCTCAATCCCCTCTCCCGTGAGAGCAGCACAGTTATCCCTCAACACCTCGAGGCACGATGCACCGAGGTTCAGCCTGGTGCTGGTTCAGAGCTCTCTGGTTTCTTACTTTTACAAGACTTCTGGGGAAGTGCATGCCACAGGGGTGCAAAAAATCCCAACTAACCGTCTGCAGTCCCAAGCACGAGCCTCCACAAACATGCTGCTGCCAGGCGAAAACGCCAACCTCACTGTAGAAATTGTTTCACCGTATTTAAGATGGGATTAAAACATATTTAACTCTTTTAAATGATATGTAATAAATTTAAGAATAAAATAAAAAGCCTCAGATCTGCGAAATATGGACCATTAATCAAACAGACACTCTGAAAGACCTCGCTGTGAAGTCTCCAGTGATTAGCTATGGGCACCCAGCCAAGCGGCCTGCAAGCTCTGTTTCACTGACATGTATTTTTAAACTAGCTCCAGCAAAGAGAGGGCCATTTAGAGTACAGAATATCGGTTTGGGGGGCTGGGACAAGGCCCTGACACAGATTATCTTGCAGAGCATCTCTCTGTACCTTGGTTCTCCCCCTCTAACACTGGGCTAACATGCCATCTCCTAAGGCCTGCCTGGTATTTAAGACCAAATCTGCAGAGCAAGGACCACCTCTTCCTACATTTATACAGTACGTGACGTGATTCTCTCCCTGTTTTTGTGCTGAGAGGTGTGTACATCTGTAACGTACACAATGTGAAATGTAAAAAGGCAAGGCTGAACGATCATCAGGCATAACACAGCCAGGCTCTGGCGATGCCATTACCCCTAGATCCTTCCCAACTCCATTTAACGCGTTCTTTTAAACCACCCAGCGATAGAGAGTCTATGGCCTCTTTAATAGCACATTGATTAAAGGCACTGCCACAGGCTCGTGACACCAACTACCAGAAGCACTTCTCAGACTGCATCAGTGTCCCCTGAGCCCCAGGTATGCCGAAACCTGCCTGGGCTGGGGCAGGAGAGCTGGCAGCTCATCAAGCCAGTGCCTTCTGCTGACTCGTGCTGAGCAAAATATCTATAAACTTCTCACAGGTTGCAAATTGTCCAGAATGCTACAGGGACAAAAGGTTACGCTGGTAACAAGCACAGAATTAAGCTGACAGATTTGGAAGATCAGTAAAATGTTGCTTTCCATTCAAAATAAAAATAAAAAAAATAAAAAAACAGATTACTTACAAAAAAAAACCCACAACTCTCCCCACAGTGTTTACTCTCCTGAGATGCAGCGAGAGATTATTTGCATTGCTGCAGATCATCACCTAGAGAAAAGCAAATGTTTAACAAGAGGGAGAAGAATAGAGAGGTTTGGAAAATAATGCCAGTTAAGAGGTTTTCAAATCGGTCTGCCTGAAAGAAGATGGGTAAACAGTGCTCATCTGAGCTCTCTAAAAGCAGGAACCACTTAGCAGGTGCAGAAGACCTGCAGACTGGTGCCCGGGCCTCTCTTACAGCCAGAGCCCTGCTCTCTGAAAGCCACGGTGGGCATTCAGACTCGCAGTAACTGCTGCAGCTTCTGGAGATCCTCCAAAAAGCGAGGTTTGTAACCCAGGGGGGCTTTCAGGGCAGATTCCTGAGCGGGCACCACTGCTCCTACCTGCTCACCCCTCAGGGAAGGGAAACCCTGCGTAGAGAGGTGCTAATTAAAAAAAAAAAAAAAAAAAAAGAACAGTGTGAGCAGAAAAGCAGACATTGGTATCTTCAGCATGCTCCGCCAGCTGGGAGCAATTTGATTTATTACATAGTTTTGTTTTAAAGACCTGTACCACCTAAGTTTTTAATACAAGTTTTAATAGAGCGGATGAGACGCCACCAGGAGAAGCCATGTGCTTGTTTCAGAAAGATGGTTCTTGCCCTCAAGAGTTTACATTTCATTCTGACACAGGAAGACAAAGCACATAAGCAAACTGCATTCTGGCTGCCTTTACAGCACTAGAAGTGTTAGGAGAGTAAAGGAGGTAAGCACAGACAAGAATATTTTAAATTCATTTCTGCAGACATGATCAGAGAAGTGCAAAGTGGAATTTCTCTGTGCATTGCAGGGAATCAAACGCCAAATAAAGTCCCATGACAGGACTTAGCAGAAGCTCAGCGCAAGCTGCTGAAGAAATAAAACAGGCATCTTCATATAAATGTAGGTCCTGAAAGAGCCGATCGAGAGAGATGACGGATGCCCCAGACACGGAGGCTTACAGGCACTGCAGACGGAAACATTTGCTCCACAGCTTTACCCTCCTGTCTCAAACAAGTTGATCGGTGGAGACGGGCACACAGCCCTGCTGGCAGCCCCACTGCTCGGCATGCTCTTCAGCTGAGGCTCTTGCCTTTTTTCGGGCTACCTCCTTCAAGCCTGTTTCACAAGTGCTACCCTGGAGCAGCTAAACACTGATTTGTACGGAGCGACACCAATCCTGGGTCCTAAAAATATAAATAAGAGGATAGCTAACTTCTGCAGCTCTGCTGTGCCTTGTTGTTGTTGTGAAGCGCCACGGGACAGCACGGTATGAAAGGGGGCATAGAAGCAAAGCGTCCCGCAGAACAAAGCCGTTGTGTCTGCCGTGGACTCGCATGACCTCCTCCTTAGGGTAAACAAATCTGGACTTCTTCTGAACCAGACACAGTCAGAGACAACTCTCTGGTCCCAAGACTCCCAACTGATCGTGAAGATGAAAGAAAACCCTGAACACTGGGCTGTCACAGCACAGACGGCCCTTTATACAGGTGATAGCGATGTCTTGACCTGCTGGCCTCATCGCGTTCACTGTCGATAACAAACTTACCATTTATTAACCTTTTAAAACTTTCCTATACACATGTCTTTAATGAAAAGGGTGATCCTTCTCAATATAGCTGGTTAACATCTGCAGAGCTCCTCTGTATGGACAATTTACTCCTGAATCCCATGATGGCCTGAAATTTGGGGGATATTACCTATGCTTGGGAAGCAATGCATCCCCTGATGCTCAGGGATCGCACTGCACCGCTCGCAGCCAGTCCCCAGTGGGACAGCTCAGCCCGCAAGGATGCTGCACAACCAGAAAAGCACGGACAGGCATGCCCAAGTCCTGCTGACATCCATGGGGATTAAACACCTGGAAGCAAAAACAGGGGGTCCTCGCAAAAGGCTGCTCACAAACCATCACCCTGGAGCCTGCAGGACATCAGCCCATGCCAGCACAGCGGCTGAGGATTTATATTGCACATAAAAACGTTGTTTACAGCGGTGCAATACTGAGCGCTCTGAAGGAAGGAGACAGCCCAGCAGTGGTTATCATCAGCTGACAGGGTCACCATCCTATTTACCATGAAACCACTCTTTCTTCTCCTGCCATTTCCTTTATTTAGTCTCCAACTTGCAGCAGCCTCCGTCACCACCTGAGCCAGACGCCACCCCAACACAGGAGCTTTGGGCACTCCAGGGTTTGGGATCCAAGCAGCAGCCTGTAAGGTTGCAACTGATCATCTGCACAATGGAGAAGACACACGGGGAGGTAAATCATCCCAGGCCAACTGAATTTTGGCATCATCCCTATTAATAATCCCAGGTGTTTTTAATATTAGTTAAAACAAAATGCCCAGAAACAAAACCAGCGTTAAGTACTGGCCTACACGCAGAAAACTGCTGAAAAACTGCAACTGCATCAGAGCTTCACTGCTCCTTAGAGCCAGCCCATTTAGGTCCACTGCCGTGAGCACTGCCACTGTAGCTGTGCCCTCTTTCTGCCCAAAGCTGGGGAATGGGTCCCATGCTCCATTCCCCCCAGCACCAGGTTCCCCCCAGCAGCAGCCTGTCCTCATCTCCATCACTGCTGCTCTCACTCTCAGCTTCCAATCCCACTCACCTGACCCTACACCCCCACTGTTTATAACTTTCTTCTGTCTCTGCATTACGATGCTAACAGCAGGGCCAGAAACCTCCCTTACTGCTACCCCAAGGGGCCCTGCTCCCCCCCGCAGCACAGAGGCAGGGGCACAAAGCTGGCTTTCCTCTCACCTCTCCCAAACCCAGGAGTACAGCAGGCACGAGCTACACTATAGCCTGTGAAAACACACCCCAGACTCAGTGTCATTTCAGACACTTTGAAAAACTCCAGAGTGCAAAACTCTGCACCAGGGCTGAATGGTTTTAACAAGGCAGGTGAAGGGGTCTTCGGGTGCACAGACACCTCCCCTGCCACAGCACGGGAGCTTTTCAGAGAAAAGGCTGTCAGTGTTTTGCAGCATTTCCTTCCAAGATGCTCCCAAGAATGGTTTAAATTAAAAAGCAGAACAAAGTCAGGTCCCCTTGCTGGACAACCCAACCCCAGGTTACCAAATCCAGCAGGGAATCAGGCAAAGGCCTCGGGTGTTTTACTGGAAGCACCGGGTGCAGTTCGCACGAGGCGGTACGATCGGCTCTACCTATAACAAGTTTTCAACTTTTGCTGACACAGTTCATTATCTTACAAAACAAATTGCTCCAAGTGAACTGTGACATTAGTGTGTGCGATTCTCCAGTCGCTCAGGCTATTAATGTTTAAGATGTAATTAGAAGTAAGGGTAGAAAATAGCCTTTGCAGAATATTTTTCAGACCATTAGTTGAAAGAATTTTCCACGCGATTTCTCTCTGGCATTTCTGAGTACAAGGGCCTCCTCTCTACCAAGTGCTCCCCACCCCGCTAAACACTACGTGTTTGCAGCAGTCACACCAGCTCCCTCCCAACATGCAGCAGCATCTCCAGCTCTTATCCCACTCCTTGGCTAAAGCGGAGAAGACCAAGTCAAATCAGACACAGGCTGGCAAGGGGCTGCCTGGTTACACTCGCCTCCATTGAAAAAGGCCAAATCAAGCTTACTCTCTGATCCGTGAGTCCCTCCTGGTAGCCTGGCTGTTGAAGGACTGAAGAAGCAAGCTGGGAGAAAAAACACAACATATCACAGCACACCTATCTGCTGCAGAAATATGCATTGTTATTATCCTGCAGGGACTGTCTGCGCATTAATGTACTGTTCATTAAACCAGCACTTTTCTATATGGGAAATCCCTCACATGAAGCCCCTGCCATGGGCTCAACTTGGAAATAAGGTACCTTCTGTGCTCTTTTAAAAACCCTTCTTGCCACCTAGAACGTTCTGCAATGGCTGCTTGGAAAAACCTACTTGCTGAGCACACGAGTATTTCGGCGTGTTGCTCCCTGGACCACATTGCTGTTATTATGTACGCTGTGGCAGAGGCTAGGAGACCTGGTCGTGGACCACAGCCCAGCTGCCTCAAGCTCACTAGGGAAAAGAAATCAGAAAAATTCAAAAGCAGGAAAAGCAGCAGATGAAAAGCAGTGTCTAATTCGTTTTCTTTTCCCAATTTTCCACTGAGTGCTTTCCAAGCATCATCTTTCCATTCTCAAACGAGGAAGCAGGCTGTGCCCCGCGCCAGCAGCCCAACTAATCAAAGCTGACAACAGCGTCCCCACTTAGGGCAACCCATCAAAAACATACCAAACCCAACCACAGGAATCTCTATAGAATAGCGTTTTTGGTGCCTTTTTTTTTTTTTTTTTTTTTTTTTTCATTCTACATTTCCCTCCAGAAACTTTCTGAATGAGTCCTGGGGAAGGACTGAGGGTTGGCACCAAGCACAACCTGAAATGCCGCAGGGGCTATCGGAGCCCTGCACAAGCACTGCAGCATGCATCTCCTCTGCCGTATGGAAGAGCCCTGTCTGAAACCCAGTTTTGTCCTGCCAACAGACCATCAATTCCCCCTGCCATGTAATCCAAGCCGGACATATTCAAGCAGCGAGGCTTTTACTCAAGTAAAACTTCTGCCCATGTCCTCCTCCTCCCCACCATGAAGAGCTGGGCTCCCTCCTACCCCCTTCCCTTCCTCCAAAGTCGTGCTTTTCTGTGAGGCTGCACATGTAGGGGCCCTGATGCTTCGGATATTTCATCCACATTTGGCTTCGGCACATGAATGACTGTGGTGCCCCAGTGGCAGAACATACGTGCTTAATATGCTTAAAATTAAGCAGGTGCACATGCCTTAAAGGTGCAGCCACTGCTCCACCAAGAGCATTGCTATTAAACCTCCTGTTCTCAGCAGAGTTTTTTGTTGGGGTTGGTAAAGTATACTCTGCAGCTGCTTTGAACTTCGTGTTTATGAGACGCAGGTTGTACTTCTGAAAACAAACTGGTTTCAGTTTGTGGTTTCCTTTCATCCAACTGGGAGGCAATCTGAGAAGCTGGCATGGATCGTCCTTGATTCTTGGACACACAAATACATTTCCTTGTAAAGGTACATACAAGCCACTCAACCAGGCACATTGTGGCATGCTGCAATATTCATCTAGGTCAAGAATTTGTTTACACAAATTCTAAAAATGAATTTGTCTGGGGGGAAAATGATCTCTGTTTAGAGCATAGAGACATGGTAAACATCCATCAGAGCAGGCACTCCTGTCTGCTGCAAACAGCAGAGAGCTTGTCTGAGAGAATGTTTTATTTTCGTGTTCACTGGTTGAAATGCCAAAACAGATATCCACCAGGGGCCGATCCACACCATGACCCACCTAAGTCCTCATCCCAGATCTCCAAATGCTCAGACCTAACTTTAAAAACAAAAAAACAAGCAGACAAACAAACCAAACCCTAATTCACCCAAATTCACCCAACTTAAAATCTGCTATCACTGGGGATTTCAGTGGTCTGAGAGCAGTACTCAGGCAGCTCCAGGCTATGCCCTCCTCCCTTGGACTGTTCTCACTTAAGGATGTTTATGTCTGCTATTGTGAGCTACTTGATTCACCAACTAAGGAAAACTTTGGGTTGATCCTGGACCGCTAGATCCTGGCAGATGCTCTCAGTAGATATATCAAAGCTTGAAATTCCAATAAATATTGCAGTTTTAAGCTAGAGTTTAAGGACAGGTTTCTTTAAAAGAGCAGCTTAAATAATTTAACTCAATCCCCTTCTATAGCCCTGTAGAAATATATACACATAAATGCACAAATATAGGTATATACACACAGGCATTATATAAATTGGCAACTCTTAATTATGCAAGTTCAGCTCAAAGTGCTTCAGTAAATAAACACTTTACCCAAGCCCGGAGAAGCAGAAGAGAAAAACAACCGTGAAATAAATACCTCGCAGACATGGTTACTTCAGCAGGACTCCAGAGATTACCGTTTATTTAGTGCTTACAATCTGCTCAGCAACGTACAATATACAAAAATAAAGAAATCAGGTTTTTGGGGACCCTCCAAGGGCACGTCAGCCACACACCCGGTGCTCCTGGCACCTCCGACCCTCGCAAAGCCACCTCTCATGTTATGAAACTCTTCGATTTCACATACTCCACAAACAACTCAAAATAAATGCAGACTGACTGTGGCAATATGGTTCATTCCAGCTTTAGAAACGCAATAAATATGGAAGTGGGGAAGCTGGAACTGAAGAGGGATTGGTAAGTCTTGCAAAATAAAAGTGAAAATGTTTCAGTTGAACATTGCAAGAGCAAACCCAGGAGAAAATGGACAAAACTGATGCAAAGAGAACTAGTAACATGTCTACCATCTTTTGCCTAGATGGTATGCAAAGAGCTAGGAGAGGGATTACGGAAGAAAAGGGAAAATAACTTGTTTTTTTTTCTGATACTCTGAAGGAAGTCAGCTGCTGCCAACCACATCTGACACCTCAATGAGGTTTGTTGAGTCAGGAGGTTGGCTTTTTAAAACGCTGTGATTCAGACTGACATACATATACTTGCTGTATATACTTGAATAAATCCAGATCTATTGTGAATAAATCCAGATCTATTGTGATTCTTTCTGTTCATCTTCTGGGGCTGCAGCATTAAGTGTTCATATTTGTATGAACTTACTAGGGAAGGGAGGATAGGAACCTCCTGGCCTATCTCCTATCCTTGCACACATCATGCAGAGGACATCCACCCCATGGGCAATACTCTTTAGCCAAAAGCAAACCTGAGCTGACACCCCCAGTTTTCTGAGATACATCAGTGTCTCAACAGAACAGGATTAGTGCAGATTAACGTAGACAACAGGTTTTCACTGTTATTATACATTGCAGTTGATGTGGCAATGCCTCTCTCATCGCATTATTGTGCCAGAGTAGGGTATCAGTCACCTAAAAGGAAATGGACATGCAGAATCCATACCAGAAGCCCCCTTCAAAGAGAGCCCTCTGGTTCATGGTGCAGGACGTGGGTGTAAAGACTGCTCAGCTGAAAGCTCTGACTGCAGATTAGTAAGCAACTCATTAAAGTTGCAAGACTTAAATAGGTATCCAATACGTCAGGAACTGCAATTTCGCATCATGGTTATTTGAATGGCAGCTTAAATAAAATGCTTACAGGACTGCAATGATGAGGACTTGGTTTGGGAATTATCAGAATTTCAAGCTCTGGAATGAATTAGAATAGAGTAAAAACAGTGAAAATTTTAAAAAATATATATTTTGGATTCAAGACTTCAAGATAATCTTAAGAGTTAGAGGAAGAGGACTCCTGAACAAACACTATCACAGGAGAGAATTCAGAAAACATCAATTTGTACAGCTCAGTGCATAAAGCTTCTGTAAGCACAAATCATGATTCAGGATCTAATTAACATAACCTGACGCTAACACCCTTTCCAAATTGAATAAATGATTTGGAAGAAGAATTGACTTGTATGATTATTTCTATCATTGCCTGATTGTGTACTAAGTGCGTGAGACATAAAAGCAACATATGGGGAACTCTGCACTGTGATATAACCCCCAAGAAGCTACAACCTTCCACTACAGGTAAATCTCACATGCTCTCTTGGTGCCTGTGTGTCTCTAAAATGCTTCACGTCCTCAGCTGTGCAAGTCCTGTTAGTCTCGCTGTGCTGATAAAACATATTTCTGGAAGGTGGTTGCAGCTGAAAGACAGATTTACTGATGACACAGCCTAAAGGAGATGAGAAGTGTTTTAACCACAGGGGTAGAAGAAGAGCGGGCATGCCTTTAGCATTATGCACTGAGTATCACAAGATAGACACGTCTCTGCCAAGGGAAGCTGGAAATGCAACTTGTTCAACTTTCTCATGTGTAAGCTGCATGCAAAATATTAGTGCCATGGTCAAATAAAACATTCTACCATTTTAGGCACATTGCCTAATTAGAGGCTATTGTTATCTGAGAACACTGTTTTTGCAGCTGTCAGGAAATTAAATAACCCAAGGGTAACTTGGAATTAAATGAAGCTGTACAAACACAGAGCCCAGCTCTGAAATCCTGACTCTGACAAGTAGCTTCTCTGCTTTCCAAGGGACTGAACATGTAACTAGGGCATGCACCTACCCTCTTCTATCATGCCACAGGATAACATGATACTGGTCCTTCTGGAGTGGCTGATGTCGTAGCTGTTTAGAGATTGGGAACTTGTGAATCCATATGTATGCACAGACACTGCCTTCTCTCCACTTAAATAATCAGCACATCCTGAGGAAAGACCTTCATACAAGGGTCCACTAAGAGCAATCAAGGACTGATAAAAGGAAACGCTTACACAGAAAGCCCTGCTTTCATCTCATTTTCAATCAATTCTCCTCTTGCAATCCCTGTAACTTTAAACTTTGACAGCAATCTAAAAATTAAGCTGGTTATACTTACGTAGTGGCTTTTTAAAAAATTAAACACAAAGGAGGAATGCATTTCCAATGGGACTGGCAATATCAGGTGAAACGCACAGAAACGTCCATTTTGGAAAATGTGTGTACGGCCTGTGATTTCTGCCGTGAGAAACAACTCTGATAGCAGCAGAAGAGCGAGGAGGCCTGGCCAGGCCAGACACGGATTTAGCAACAAATTGCACTGCACGAGGAAACTGAGTCATAATGCAAGTTATGGTGTGGTAGCACCCTTCCCACCTGGCTGCAAGCAGGGGAGGGGCAAGTGACTGGCTACAGACTGCCAGGAGGGTCACTGGAAAATCAAGTTTTTACAGCATTGTCTTAGAAGAGATACTCAAATCCTTGGGATACAATGGTAGGTGATGTCCAATTTTAAAATGCAGACACCTGGAAGGAAATCTGGGCTCAAAGTTCAGGCAAAAACTGAACCGTCCCACAAAATGTGTATGTTAAACAAGTCGCTCAGTCTCCTTTGTGTATCAGTTTCCTCATATGTTGGAGAAAATTCTTACCTCACAGGGGTATCATAGGACGGGAAGTATGAATGCACTCTAAAAACAAAGCATCGTTATTATGTTTGGCTAAAAGTGCAGAACATGGCAAGGTGAATTCCAAAAATAATCATTATGTCCACCCTCGCTGGAGAACCGAGTTAGGAAGACAAATCCAGGTTAGGCTCCAGCCTGCTCTCAGGAAATCAGGCTGCTCTCTTCCTTCCTCTTCACGGGATAACGCACCGCTAATAATGAGCAAACCTGGAAAATCAAAACCAGATCTGAGCTCTGTGAGCTGGAGTCTGCTTGTGAGATGGAAGAAAGGAGAAGAAATTGGCTTTTTTTTAATGGTAAGCAATGACAGATGAAAAAGTTTGGCTCTAAACGTGTCCAGAGCATGGACACGGGTCTATCTGCCCCCCTGCCCAGCAATTCCTCCTGAGTACACTTCGATGCCCGCCCTGTGCCATGACCAAGATGTCCCCAACCTGCCGAGCACGGCTCTCTGCTCCCAGCCACGAGGCCACCAGCCTGCCTGCAGCACTCGGTGGCTTCACAAGCACACAGGCTCCACGGGCTGAAAGACCCGAGGACTATGTCTCTGGTGATCAGGCTACAGGAACTGCAGAAATCAGCACATTTCCCACTTCCTGACAAAAAAATACAAAAATAAAAAGATCCCCGTATTTCAAAATCTATTGGCAAGGGCTTTGCTCGCAGAATCTGTGAGCCAGGGGTGGGGAGGACCCAGCCCCGACACATGCAGAGGGCTCAGGTTCCCACCAGCAAGGGGAAGCAAGCAGTGCCTGCTGCTGAAAAAACGAGAATTTAGAAAAGAAAAGACAACCAAAAAAAAAAGGAAACCAATGCGGATAGACTCATGTTTTCAATTCTTTTCTATTTTCAAGTAAAACAGCACAAGGAGGTATTTTTTTCTTCCCTTCCTTTTTTTAAATTGCATTTCAGATGATATTTCACCGGGCTGACAGAGCAGTGCAAATAATTACATTTCAAACAAGACTGGAAGATGTAGCCACGAATTCCTAACAGTTGTATGACTGTAACCTTGAGGCTGTATGACTTAATCCTGAGCAAGATTAAACACTAAGACACAAGATTTTAAAAAAGATTATGGAACTTTTTTTTTTTTTTTTTTTTTTCATAAAAGGGTGCTCTTTCCACCATAATCTCCAATCTGTTCCACCGTGGGGGTGATTTATTCAGTAGGTCTGCAAGTGTACCCATTGTAAAAGGCTTTGTGAATCCCTTGGGACAGAAGCTACCTCAATTATTATTTATCACGGCCCTTGCCTGTTACACTATCAAAGCATTTCCACATGTTTACTAATTAATCATTATAAAGCCTGTTACTAGGTGATTTAATAGGATTATCCCTGTTTTTCAGATGAGGAAACTGAGACACAATGAGAGACTTGTCCAAGGTCAAAGAGAGAAGCCTGCAGCAGACCTGGGGACTTGAACTCCAACTCCTTGTCCCTTCACCCTGCAACTGCAGCAGCAAAGGCTCTCGCTGCAGAAAGGTTTCCCCAGCGGGCAGCCCTTCCACAAACCCTGAAGATACAGGACCTTGGCCTGACAGACACAGGGCGAAGATGATGGCTGGCCAATGTGTTGCTGTCAGCTCAACATGGAAAAGAAAGATTATCCCTTCTTCATGTGTTGTAGTATGGTTATTGTAGGCTCATCGTTTCTAGATTAAGGTCACAGTACTTATGAAGGGGATGCCAAGGTGGGAAGTCCAGTACCTCATCAGGTGATGAACCTGAGAGAAGTGAGGCTTGAAACTTATGGCGTGGTCTAACTTAATAGCAGAGTTTGGGAGCTGAGGGTTGGATGCTTTCAATCTTAGGAAAAGGAGTATTTCACTGCCATATCACCGATCCCTCTTGGGAAAGATACTCAGCTCTCTCTGTGCTTCAGTTCCTGACCTGTGGTGGGGGGTAACAGCACTTCCTCATCTCTCACAGAGTGCTCTATAAAGAAAAAACAACACTTAGGAAGCACAGAAAAAAAAATGACAAATTGCAGTTTTACCAGTATTTCAATATACAAATGCTCAAAAAGTTTTACAAGCTACATTCAGCCTTGTCCCTTCCTGGCCACGGGGTGCACCATTTGCTGCCCTGGCTTGTCTCCACCAAGCCAACAGACTATGATTAGCTCCAGACACAGGCAATCAACCTAATTAACCAACTCCCCTTAAGTCCTGCCTAAAATATACATGAACATATATAGGGCTGCTACATCTCTGTTGAGCTGTATCTTGCTTTTAGAGATCAACCGAAAATTTCAGTGAATCATTCCATTGTTTCAGCCAGAAAAGCGTTTTTTAGGTCCTGCATTTATAAGAGCGGCTTGATAAGAGCAAGCCATGGTATCCATCTACTCATCTGTCTCAGATTGGAAAGTGTTAGGAAGCAGCCAAGATGTAATAAATTTAAAGGAGGAAATCATGGCCAGTCAAGTGGTTCAGGAAGAGATGTCTGGGCTTTCTCACCACGGGCTGTGAAACAAAAATAGATATTGATACACACCCATCTACAGGAAGAAACAGTGAAAAATATGTCTTATTTATGCAGTATTTCTTTAAATAGGAGTAGAGAAACTGGACCAAAAGTCTTTATGTGGCAGGTTACAAACATAAGGAATAATATGTGCGATCAAGATTTGCAAACCCACTCACATGTCAGCACTAAGGAGAAGCTGAAGTGCTCCTTTACCCAGGTGACACAAACCAGACCTTGGAATATTACAGATTTCTCATCCTCCCTTCCCCCAAAAGATTTAAGTACCAAACCTCACCGCCTCTCAGGAGGGGGCAGAAATCCCACATCAGCACAGCCCCCCAACATGCATATTGATCTACCCTGACACACATGCACTGCAGCAAAAACCCTTCTGAGCAAGCACATATCCCTCATTAGCCCATAGTCAAATCCCCGTGTTTTTAATTTGTATTTAGGTCATTAATACCACATTACTTAAAAAAAACTGAAAACCACAGACACAGTATAGTCTGGCCAATACGGAGATCCAAAGGAGAGTGATTGTGCACGTGTTTAATAGAGAAAAACATCTTCTGCCTAGCAACCAGCCGGCTCTCCTGGCGGTCCAGGGGAAGGAATTCAGCGCTATAAATGTCAGCAAGCAAATTAAGCCACCATGCCTGAGATACAAAGGCCTAGTCACTGGGCAATAAAAAATTAAAGGAGAAATAGTTACAGGAGAAATATTCAAAAAAAAACAACACACAGGTGCATCTAATAGCTTGCTTCCCCGAGTATCTTTAAATAAAGTTACAGATTGCTCCCAGCTAGATGGGTTCTGTGCTTGCACTTATTTATAAGCTGATTTCTTGCCCATTTTATATACAGGATGAGAGAGAGGATACTGAAAGCAATTTACCATTTTGATGTTATTGAAAAAGGGAATCAACGTGGTACTAAAGTATATGATGGTCCTGAGTCCAAGGTCAGATAGGGAACAGGTTGTCTGAGGATGATGGTTATCAAAACAAAGCACTGCCAGCAGGGGGGCTTTTTTTTCTTTTTATCCTTTCTTTTTATTAGAATGAGGTCAACGTTTTAAGAATTCTGACAAAATCTCTCTGCCACTCTAACCAGTCAGGGCTTTTCAAATAGTTCCATTATTCTTAACGCACTGGGCAATTTACTGTGAGGTCTGAGATTAGGAGCCTCCTCCTTCTGGAAGCTGTGTAAATACACGGATTTCTGGCCTTAGGGAAGTCACCACCCACATCAGGCAGCCCAAGAAGGTTGAAGGAAGGACTGCCACCTCCACTTGGAGATGAACCCACGTGTGGGGAGACTGACAGCCTTGCTCTACACTTACACAGGGTATCTGCACCAAAGGAGGTGTTTTCCCCCTGCTGCTTCAGTACTGAAATCCAAGTATCCTTCCCCTGGTTCCCATCCAGAAGAGATCAGTCAGGACCAAAGTCTGCTACTGGCAGTGACCAACATGAAAGGGCTGGCTGGGTCGGGGAGACAGAAGCCCAGAGCACAAAGTGCTGCATTCCCCTACTCACCCTCAATTCCCTGAAACTGGAAGAAGCATGTTTGCCAGCCCAGAAACCACAGGGATTCACTCCTCCCTTAACCTCAGTATTTTATTTCTTTTCCCCTTCTCTGACACTTTTTAAGTTCAGTGCCTGCAGAGAAAAACTGCATGGAAGGGCCTCCTTTGTGACAGACTGTCACAAAACCCTTTTATGCAGATGTTCATGGAGCAACTCAACAGCTGCCAAGGTCACAGAGGAGGCTGGGTCAAGGCAGCAACAGGCTCAGTGCTCTCCCTGCAATGGGGAAAGACGCCTTCAAACCCCACATGCTGCCCTTGAAGAGGTGTCAAAAAGGGGGACTTCGTTTTCCATCATGAATGGGGCAGAAACTCAGAAACAAGAGCTTGTTGCCTTCTAGGTGCAGTGACTGTCTTGCCCCAGAGATGTTATAGAGGAGCTCCTTCTGCCCTAGCACAGAGCCAGGGCCCTGTGGTGGTCGTTCTGGAAAGGTCTTTGCAAACCCCCAGCTTTGTTTCAAGCAGATGCAATGGATACAGAAAAAATAAAAAATCTGAAGGTAAGCCATAGACATCTGTCACATCCACACAACTGGACCAACTTATACAGGTGACACCAGGTGGGCTCTTCCTTCCTATGGCTTATAGAGAACGCAGGTGGCCGAGGGAGAGCATTAATTCTTCCTTTCACACTGTGCTGTACAATTAGACAAACAATGCAAAACAGGGGGCTAGATGAACGGCTCTTCGCTGAGCTACGCAAGCAGAACTATCTCTAAACCTAGAAATGGACTTCCAGGGGAAGAAAAAAAAAAAAAAAAGGAAGAACAAATCTGCAAACAAACCAGCTGAAGACACTGGGATCAGAAAAGAGATAAACCACACACCCATAATGCCCTTTTCCCCCCAGTAAAAGGTCCTCTGGATACAAGTTACAGATGCTGGGAATGCCACTGGAGGAACGCTGCCACTATCACCGCCCCAAACCCATCATTTTATCCAGGTGGCACCTCCAGGATAGCACCACAATGCCAGCACCTATTGCCCAGTGCACGTACAGAGGGTTTCAGAGGCTATCTCCAGGTGTGCTTTGCTTTCACTGTGTGAGACAACTGAAACCCGTGATGATGGAGGGAGGCTGCAAGGGGGACAGACTGCACAGGGAGCACAGGGGCTATGATAGTATCTGCACCATGCATAGGTAGCTCCTGCTTTCGGCCAAACCTGGGGAAAAAAGCAAATGAAACACAAATATTCCTGCACATAAGGAAGCAGCAGCCACTTGACTTTTCTGCCACGTGCTGGCTGCGCGGCAGGTGATAAACGCAAGGATTTTACATGGCTGTCCACGCAGCCCAGCAGCCGAGCCACTTGTCCTCACACAGGAGGGCCCACGGCCAAGCTCCTTCTGCTAATTCATCTCAGCATCAGCCAGGAAAAGAGCCTTCTGTGCACGGTCCCCATGTCATTTCGCTGAATAAAATTCTTCCCCATTAACAGGCCAAAGCCCAAGAAACGGTGCCTGGAACAAACGAGGTTCTGTGCAGATCTAATCCTCACCTCAGTGCCAGGGAATTAAAGCAAAGAATTAGGCTGTGGCCATTCCCTTCCAGCATGATGAATGCTTAAGCAGGTTACAGCTTTGCACTGCAGACGTTTTCTGGGGAGAAGTAATGACTTCTTTCCCAGCCCAGCTCACTTGCTTCTCTCAGGGAAACAAGCCTGAGGATTATTTTTTGACAAAACAGTTAAGAATGATTACTACATGTCAGTATGCTTGAAGTGTTAACCTCAAGGATTGCTGAAAGTGCCAGTATTTCTCCAGCCTATTCTTCTCCCTGCAGTACTGTTTGTGCCGTGCAGAACAAGAGGCCTGGCTGACTCGAGGTACCAGGGCAATCCTCTCACTGCTGCCATGGCAAAAATTTGTATCAGCTCCTGAGAGAGAAAAGTCCCAATTTTCGTTACAGAAATGCCTACCCTTCAGAAACTTGAATCAAGTTTGTTAAGCCTTGCAAGAAGAAAAATTACCTGGAGAGGAAGAAAAACAAAAATCTTCTTGCTGATGGACTTGCAACTGACACTGCTCACCAAAGGTGAACTTGCCCTGCAATTCTGGAACTGAACCCAGTGCTTCTCCAGTAAGGCCAGGAGGCAGCTGATCCACTTGCGGCAGGGATGCTTGGTACTGCTCTGCAAGGAGGTGGGATGCTGCAGCTCGTACAGGTTTGGATCCTCTCCGAGTCCATGGGCTGATTGCACTTTGTATGTGAAGGCAGAGGGAGATTCCTCCTGCTCAGAGGCTTACAGCCAGAGGGTGAGGGGAAGCAGGGAGCGAAGGAAAGCTCTTTCACACTTAGATCCTGAATTCCTCCAGACCATGGAAAACTTTGCAGCACGTGGAAATGAGAAACAGGGATGGAACAACAGTGGGGATATCCCAGCAGGGCTAACCCTGAGAAAGAAGCTTTGGATGGGGTGGTGACAATTCAGAAAGAAGAGGTTTGGCTGGACACAGTCCCTGAGGGAACGTGGTTGTGTCCTCTGAATTATTCAAACTCTCCTAACACGAGTCTTGCCAGCAGAAGTCTTTCACTCACCAGCAAAGATAAGGTGATGAAGCTGTCGGTTCTGTGACACTACTACTCATGCTGGGTTCTGCACCCGACTTCAGTGCCCTGCTTCCTTCCCTCCTTCCCCTGCATTGCCTGGAAGATGACCATTACTCCTGCAAATCTCCGCTTTAACACTCCAACTGCACGCTGTGCATTTGACAAAAGGGATGCTACACGCTGTCAAAACCATAAGCCAACAGAAGCTACGTGGGTACTGTAACTACCAGCAATAAATTCTCACGCACATGAGAACCAAGATAACAAAGTCAAAAGGGTGCAAGCAGAGAGGACTGCTGCTTTGGAGTGCGGCAGCACTGCCTGGTTCACAGAGCAAACCTGGGGCAGCAGCAGGACATGCAGTTCCTCGAGGACACGAGGACAAGGACCCAGGATTCGCTCTAAGTACAACCACTGGCACACAGTGCAACAAAACCCCCACTACTGATGAGCAAAACCTCTGTTTGAGCTTACCTTTGTTTCAAGCTGGAATCATTTCCAGAGGGACAAACGGCAGCATGGCCTGGTAACGCTAGAGGCTGTGCAGGGGTGGTGGCAATACAGATTTGCCACCAGTGACTGAACTGAGGGATCTACCTTGTGCCAGTTGGGCAGAGAAGTGAGCCCCACGGATATCACAGCATTAATATGACACTGGAGGTGAGCAAATCCACATGGACAGCACAGCTTCAGTGATGCAGACTCCCTCCCGAGGAGGGGAATCTCTGGATTTCTTGCTCTGCCACATGCTGCAGTCCTTGGGAAAAAAAAATAATCTCCTCCTTTGGTGACTTCTCTGTTATAATTAAGCTCTTAGAAGTAGGTTTTGCATCCTACTATAATAGGGAGACCAAATTTGAATTCCTCTCACCCAGCTAACACCCGTAATAGAAAAGCCAATACTATCAACAGTAGCAATAAAACGTTCATGCATATGCCACCTGAACAAATGCAACAAGGGACATTCTGGCAGCAGGATCATAAGTCTTCACATCTTTTGGGAACAAAACCAGAACACATGACTTCCACTTCCAAGCAAACCCTGCAACTCCCAAACAGCAATAGCTCTCAAGATCCATCCACCTATTGTCAACATAGTGATTATTTTAGGAAAATGTTTAAGCCACCATTATAGTATTCCAAAATGTAATAATTTATTCTATGTTTATGAGTACTCCTGAAACAGAAGGGGAAATAATTCAGCAATGGTATTGATTATAAAATTTTGGATCTGTACTGAATAAAGATGGTATAGTTCCTAATTTTCTCTTTAGGATCATGGTATCACAGAACCATTGAATTTTACAGTGTCTCAAGTAGCTACTTGGCAGTTAATTCCTATTCAGGAATTAAATTCTTCTTTTTCATATTTTAATGAATTTTCTCCAAACCGGTAAAATGTGTAGTCTTTGAATTCCAACCACAGAAAGCAGCAATTGAACAAAAATAATAATAGCTGCACAACACTTCCTCATTCCACTACCTCAATAACACTGCTACAAACAAAACCTCCCCACATGATAAATGTTATTACAAACTATTTCCATCCGCAAAGCCAAACTATTCTCTCCATCCACACTTGCCCGACACCAAGCATCTGCAGCTCCCAAGAGCCTTCTTTGGTGCATAACCACCCGGCTCCACCTTGGATGCTGGCAGAGAGAGACCTTCAGCCACCGTGGGCATTGGTGGCACACAGTCTGGACTGAGATGGGTGTGAAAACAGGGATAAATCACAGCTTTTGGTGACAAGTCAGAGCTGATTCACAACTCTGCAGTGCTGCGACGGGTGTGGGGCTGATACCAAGTGCTCATCCTCAAGTTCTCCTTATAAAAGGGGAGATCAGAGGAACAAGCTGGAGGTGCAAGATGTGGTGTGCTCATAGAGGCTTGGGAACAAAGGCCAGCTCATTTTAACATAATAATATGCAGATGGTTTTGCTTTTTAAAATATGCTTAAGCTGCTCTTTAAGACTTGTGTGTCTTCTCCTCCTGGCATTAAAACACATTCATATTCTGCGTGCGAGACGCCTTGTACAGCACAGCAGCACAGACAGCGTGCTTAAGTGATCAAAGCACCTTCCGTAGCTGCACCACGAGCAGTGACAAACAGAGCTGTTTTACAAACACCCTGCCTTATGATCTCGCCAAGGACTGACACCTCCTCCTCCTCCTCCCCACGGGTCGGGTGCCAGAGCGGCGCACGCTGACACCTACCTAGGAAGCCCTCTTCATCCACGATGATGGTGTAGTCCTCTGGGGTTTCCGTGAGGCTGAAGAACTTGCACCTGGCAAAGGCAAACAGCAGAACGGGATTAGCCTTTGAGCTGAGGTCTTCCAGCTAAAACAGAGGCCCTTTCCCACCCCAAGCTCTGCTGGAGAAAAGAGCCACAGGCTGGTGCGCACGGAGCAGCCCAGGGCACTAACACACACAGACTTTACTCCTGGCTCAGCCACTCAGGCTGTGTGACCCACATTCCCTGCTGCCTGCCTATACACCATGGAGCTGGTAAAACACTTATTATTTTTATGACTTAGTTATTAGCTACTTTTCTTAATTACCGTATCCCTTAAGGCTTTCCATCACAGCCCAGGACCTGCTGTGTTGCCCGAACACAGAGCTAAAGGCTTTGCTCACGCACTGATCCCTCCGACCTACTCCAAAAGTCTCCCCATGGTTCACACGTGAACCCCTCTTCCCGTTTAGCCCCTGAAGTTTCTTGCTACATCAACGTTTGAAGGCTGGTCTCTCAACCAAAGCCCCTGCACCTCTTCCTACTGCTTCAGAGCCTCTTCCCAGGAGCAGACAGCATCCCAAATCCCGCTGCTGATCCCTGCAGGAAGCCTCCCTCCCCGGACGAGCTGCAGGTGAAGAGACAGGGAGCAGCAAGCCGTGCACCCGAGCCCAAGGGCCTGCTTCCCTCCTCTCCATCCTCTGCTGCCTCCGCTCTGCCCCAGGCCCATCTCCTCACACCACAGGCCACGCGAGGCACGGCTTCTCCATCTCCTTCAACACCGAGCCCAATGTCACCCCTAACACGAGACATGAAATAGAAGTGATGTGAGGTTCTCAGGCTGTAGACACACAAACAAGAAAAGCCTCGGCCTTAAGGTTTAATGCCAGAGAGAGTTGAAGGAATTTTTTTCCTACATGGAAACGTGTGGCACATACCGATAAAAGTACAGCAACGCCTACTTGAAAAAAGACCTCCTCCACCTCTGTTCCTCTACCCTTGGTCCCCAGCAGCACACCAGAGTGCCCAGACCACATCTGCAGCCCAAGTCACTGGAGAGATGGCAAAGAGCAGGATTTTGCAACCGCACTTTGTAATGCTATCAGATTCACCTGAGGCCAGCTATAGAAAATATTTAAATGTTGGCAAAATACGGGTTTTTCTTGAGGTCCACAAATTTCACAGTGCATTTACAGTGCAATTCCTGTACGCCGTACAACTTGGCAGGACCCACCAAGCACACACCACCAGGGTTTCTCAGCACCTGCGTCCCGAAGTCTTCAGGTCTCGTGGAAGCCAGGTGCCCCACAACCATGGCCCCACATCAGAAAATAAAGGCATCCAGCTGATTAGAGGATCAGACTAAGAACTGGCGTAGGCTGTCTTTTGACTGGCTGAAAAGAGCAAAGACTGCAGCTATCCCCTCCAAAAACAACAGGCAGGAAAATGAGATGGCTGCTGCCCTCCCCATCACCTCAGCAGGAAAACCAAAGAAACAACACGCAGCTCTATTAGGGATCTGCCACGCAACCTACAGGGCTTCATGTAAATGGAAAACACCGGACAACCTGCCTCTACAGACTCGTCCTGCTTTCCTAGAAGCATCCGTCACGACAATGAAGCATGACATTCTCCCTCCTAGCACAGATGTATCACTACAAAATACAGCAGTGGCCCCACCACAACAGAAACCACAACTTAATTATTTTGTGTCATTGGTAATAGCTACCGTGACAGCCACATTTACTAACTCAACTCTCTCCAGGAATAGTGCCAAGAGAAGCAGAAAACAGTAGCAGCCCCAATTTTTTATTCTCGCTTCTTAACTGCACAAGGATGCTACCTGTGATGGGTGATCTATGGCGGGTAAAAGGGACTTCTGGTATTCTGCTCCAGGTGGCTCCCAGGAGGTATCAATATTTATTATTTAGCAGATGAATTCCCTGGAGAAGTCACTGAAATAAAATTATTTGCAACTAACAGGCTGCCTACCCACATGCATGCTGACAAGGGAGAACCTAGTGGTCTTAAAGGAGGAAACATTAATATTAAAAAAAACAAAGCAACAAAAACAACACCAGCTTTCTCTGATCTGCGATGAGATTTACAGAGAAATTTTGTTCCACGATGGTAATGAACGTGTGTGTGCACACTGACCCAGCAGAAAAAGCATGAACGTTGACAGATGCCATTTTCTTAGCACACATTTAAAAGTGATGATATTTAAAGGATACGTGCAGATGAAATCCCATAATTGCTGGCTCAGAAAGCATGTCAAAACCTCACATCTTCATATCCCAGCTCAAAGCCCAATCCCCACCTCACAGCATTTCTGCAAAAGGTCAGCAGCACAGAGCTATTTGACTTTAAAAGCAGTTTTTTTCACCAGCCCACAAAAGACCAGTAGTTCTTGGGGTATGTATTTGCTTTGCTCAAGCCAACCGTGCATTTTTTCTTAGGGAAAAGCTACAAATGAAAAATTGGAATTGCAAACATTGTGTGATAAATATATAGCCCAGGAAAATTTATTACCATCGCATCTACTTCAACTGAGTGAAACTCAAATTGTCTTGAGGCATCAGTAACAGAAGGAGCCCGATATCATATTTCTTTGTGTGCCATACTACATGCGCCTCTTCCATTCAAGCTATTCCAGCCATTTCTCTTCCCTCTTACACCAGTCCTAGAAAAGCTGAATGCCACCAGCATCTTGTAATCTCACACCACAGCCAAGAAAGGAAAGGAAATGCCCTTTAATCGCTTTGAGACATCAGGCAAGCAGCATTTTTCTAACTACGTGTGGAAAGCATATATATGTAAAGAAGAAAATATTTTTAGTTCCCTAATAGCCCAACCTCGGATAGATTCTTCTGGATTTCTGCCTTCTTCATGTTTCAGCACATTTCCACTTCAGCACTGTTGCTGACTTCGACTGCCTGACAACATATGTCTTTTTCTGGCAACGCAGCAAATGTAGACCAATCTATTATTAGATTAGATCTTTGAAACTGCAAAGCTTACACTGTGTATGGAAGTAATACCCGAGCTTGCACAGAGCCGGAAAGCATGTGTAGGATGCAGCAACAGCATCATTTCAGTTTGCAAACAGCACGTAAGCCTCCCCAGGAGAGGCAAGCGGGCAGGAGAGCATCCCCGTTGGCCTCACTTGCAGGTCGGCACCAGAAGCGTCTCCTCCAGACATTTGCTCCCCAGACCTGCCTGGATCACAAGGATCGACACAACTTCCCTGGGTCTGGTCATACGCACAAGGACGTGTCTGAGGGGACTCTGCTAGGGGTTACCAGGAAGTTCGGCACAGATTATGGTCTTTAAGGAAACCACAAATCCCATCTTCTCTTTTATAAGGAAATTACTCAATTAATTGTTGCGTAGGCAGGGTAAAGGGTTGCAAAGCTGTTTGTTTTATGGAAAAAGACCCTTCCCAGGAGCAGGTGGGCATCCGGCCTCCCTACAATTCAGAAGGCACAGCTGAGTGCCATTCAAAAGCGACATAATGGCTAAAAGGCATTCAAATGCAAAGTTTGGAGGTAACCCAAAAGTCTGCGAAGAAGCAGTTGATCTGAATGGGAGTTAAGAAGTAGCAGCAGAAAGCTGATCTGAGTGAATATGGAAAAACATAATTTGTTGGGTTTTATTCCAGGCTGTCTTCTCGTTTTAGTTGAGAAAGGATTTATATGCTTCACTCCGTACATTATTATGATAATACATATTCTTAGTACAGAAAGACAGTCTCATGCTAATCATTTCCATCCTGGTGATCTTAACTTCTTTGCAGTTTTATAAATAATGACAAGAGGTGAATTCTAGTACGACATATTGTGAAATGTATTTAGGAAAGCAGTAAAGAACACTTGTGCTGTTAATGCGTTTTGACATATTTGTGTAACATGTTAAGTACTTTACACCATCTAATTACAAGACTACACAGTCAAATAGCACTGAAAATTGCAAACAGTGAAATGGCTGGTGTTTTCTAAACAGCGTATCTGTTTGTTAGCCAAAACACTTTGCCATCTTTTTGGTGAGACTCAAAGTACAGCTTAGCTGAACTCCAAAGACAAAAATGCCCCTTGCAATAGTTGCCTGTTTGCTTTCTACTCAACATCAAGGTCAGAAAGCAATAGATTCACCTTTCTTACGGTAATGTAGTTCTGAGGTTTGGTATGAGAAGGCTCCTACCCTGTTAAAAGGAGCACTATTGTTTGTATGAACTGTGTAAAACTCTGCATGACCATCCCTGCCAAGGGCAACTCTGAAGATAGCACAGCACTCTTAGAAACGGTCAAAGGACGGCAGTGACATTCCTCCCCGTCGTTAGTTGTGCTCGGCTCTGAGACACAGACATCAGCAAATACATTCAGAGACTGCATGCAGAGCCACTGTGATAGCAGAGTTTGGTTCATTACAGAAAGTTAATCATTTTCAAAATCAACAGAACAAAACTAACAGATTTGTGGCCAAGGAAAGCAAGTACTCACAAACAGACAAATTCTGGGAAGTCCTACAGCCTGTGCTATGCCAAGACTTCCAACACAATAACCATGACGGTCTTGTCTAATCCGTAATAATAATAATGACAGTTTAAGCTACAGATTACATTGTGTACAGTTGAAAGGGGGGACCTTCAGTCAGACCCTCTCCTTGCCACTTCTCTGTAGCTGGGGAAGTTATCTAAAGCCTTTATTTAGACCTTGAGAGAACTGGGAATAGAATAATTGAAAAATGATCTGCATTATTGAAGGAATGGAAATCAAGACCAAACACAAAAAGGATGCCTGCAATACTGAAAACAGGAAAGAAAAAAAAAAGGGGGCGGGTGGGGGGAGAAGGATGTGGATGTGCTCAAAAAAAAAATACTGATTTTAAGTACAGCTTACTGATAAAGCCAGGACACATGGAAAAAATGTCAGCCGGGTGCCTACTGTACTTGCCTTCATTAAAGCAGTACCAAGCCATGGTTCCTATCTTCATCAGAACAGTTCCATGTAGTCTGGACTGCAAGAGCCCATGCAAATCAAATTACTGCTGTAAATGGAAGATTATCAGTAGCTTGGAACAATATTGACTAGTAACTCTGGTATGACTTCCATTTTTCTGGAGACAGACTTGGTCAGTCCAGACTTCCCAAGATGCGGATTTAAAAAAGCTACGATATTCAAGAGTTATCTTGCAGCACAACCTCAGGAGAATTTTTTGTTGCTGTTGTTCTATAGACACACACTTGGGAGTTTATTTTGTATGACTAGCAAAGTTTAAGTCATGATGCTTTCAGTAGTCAAAGCACGAAGTTTGCAGTACTTTCTAAAACTGTTACTTCAGAAACTAAAACAATTTTTTCTTTTATTTGTCACAATAGCATTGATTTTTTTTAATACTTCCTAAAAAAACAATTAGAAAGCAACATGCAGCTTCGCCGGCTTACTTCTCCCCCTTCAATACACTTCCACCACCACATTTACAAAGATTCTGTAAGAAAATCTGTTTTATCTCGACTTATGTGTAGAAATAAATTCTTACCAAAAGCAATGTAATACACTAAGTAGGAGTAAGAATACACCATGTGAAGAAACTAAGGCATGTTACGTGCTGGAACAGTGGAAAACTCAGCTTAGTGAAGGAGACTCTATGGGAGATGAAAGGTCTGAGTCCACTCAAGTGCAGCTCCCTCGTTAAACCACTCCACCTGATGAATGTGACCATGCTGGTTTCCCATCCCAACACGACTGCAAACAGGAAAGAAGCCTGCAGTGCTCAGCGGAGAGTACTGCAGGAAATATAAGTGCAGTTTAAGACTATGCAAGTGTTACAGCGCTCATCTGTTATTTGTCCACTAAGGGGCTAAATATACAGCATTTTTCTTGAACTTCACAAGAACAATGCACAGAACAGTGACTTTAGGTGTAGACATAGTGAAGTTAACGCATTTCTTACACCTGAGGCTCATCCTGGTCATGGATCTGCAGAATAATTTACTGACCTGATGTAATTAAAAGTTATTCTTAGCACAGATTTTTCTTCCCAGGTCATAAATTATTTCAATTGAGCTCTGCTGTGCAGTTTTTACTTAGAACATCACTATTCACCACCTATATTAGTGCATGGAGCTGAATGAAAAACCTGGATCTGAACCTTACTGCTGTGGCCGGTGCTCAGATGATGAATGTGCCAGGTGCTTGGCAGCAGTTCCTCTGCCCATATGTTGAGGAAAGTCACCCAGTTATCTGCAAATGGCTCATCTGCTCTTTGGGACTCCAGTCTGCAAGGCGCCATGCAAGCATCCACAACACAAAATGTGCTGCAGGGGGCAAACCACAAGGACAGAACCTGCAGCAGATCTGCACCCACACTGCGCCTCACCTCATCCAAGCACAAAGCTTCACGCAAGGTTTTAGCATTCCTACTGGATTTTTAGTGATACTAGATACTGGTGTTCGTAGGGGTTTGGCAGATCCAATGTGTCTGAAAGCCTGTTTGGTGCTCAGACAGGAAGCAGCTCTTGATTTTAAAGGCATCAGGGTTTAAAAATCAGTTGTAGCACCATAATTACAAATTTCCTGGGGTAACAAAAAAATAATAATAATATATTGCAAATGGGATTACCCCACCTCCATTTCTCATTTCTCATCTCAACTGCTGAATGCCTTCTGCTTGGGAAGCGTTCATTTATCCTGGTGCACCAGATGACAAGGAGGGGACAGAGGAAACCAGCAGCTATGGCTCAGATTCGCAGACAGGAACAAGATCCCCCACTGACTTTAAACACAAGAAGACATTAGAATCGAGCAGCACTCTGGTAGGTATACGCTTAGGATTCTGCTCCTACACTCACATCTCAGGCCTTTGAAACCACGTTTTACAGCACGTATGGCTGCGGCACTACCATGCTCATGCTCAACCTGGAACCACACGGTTATTTCTCTGCCTTATGCACGTTGTGCACTCTGCAAACGCTGCTGTTGGAGCAGGTTTAACAATCCCGTGGCAGCGAGTGAGCCAGGACAGACCCCAGCTCCCTCTCCTGCAGCCATACACGAGTTGCACAGCATGGTGCTGGCTTTTCCCAGTCTCAGAAAAGCCATTTTTAATCACCTGCCTAAGTGGGGAACACAGTAAATCACAACTGAGGGCTGGAGGGGAGGGGAAATGAGAGAGAGGCAACGCGTTCAGTTAGGTTTCACCATCCCAAATACTACTTGGACTTCCTAGATTACAGGAAAAAATGCAGGTGTCAGACCACTGATGGAACCTGCTGCTTTTCTACCTGAAAGCAGACATCTCTCCATGCTCTAACCACTGGGGACAGAAAACAGAAGAAAATTAGTGGGTCATTCATCTTCTGTTACAAATTTCAAGACACGTTGCTTAATGCTGCCTGAAAGGTGCTAGTTTTCTCCCGTCATCATATAGTAATTCTGAGCCCAAATTCATCAGCATACACATGAACATGAACTGAGGGAAGTATAACATGAACTGAAGCTATACACCTTTGTCCCTTTCCTGCACAAAAAGCATCAGCATGCCTGCTCGTAGGGGAACAGAGCCATACAGTCAATAACAGGTGCTCCTCCACACTCCAAAATGATTTCCCATTTTTCTCATAACATGAACTTGGCAACTTCAAGTCCCCCAGTATCAATACTACTACTACTAATAAGTAGAGTTAATACCAGTATTAGCCGATTTTCCCTGCCTGTCTAGAAATCAAAATCACCAGGGACCCCAGGTAAGGGTATGCAGCAGGCAAGGTGAAGGCCGCAGCTTCCCTCCTGCCTTGGGATTTCTTGGTGTGGTGGCACAAGCTGGGGGCTTGGACATTCAACCCTCACCAGGTTGGCGTTCATCTTGTGCTGCCCCTTTTTACCAAACGATGCATGCATTTCTACCGACTCAGACCATCTGAGATCGCCATGCTACCAGCGTTTGCTAAGAGCTTTCTGCTGGCCGTGCTGGAGAAGCATCTAAAGCATGTGTGGAACAGAGGCTGGCACTACAGACCAGGGCTATCCCTCATCTAGCAGCACATCCTGCCAGCTTGCAAGTGCTCCCAGGATCTGTTTTCCCACCTGCTAACAGAAGTAGCAGCTGATGTTGAGCTTTCACCAGGAGGAGCCTCCCTTGGCTTGACTACAGCCCTGCTTGCAACTTAAGGAGTCCTATGTACACTAAAAGGGGAAATTAAGTGTATTTCAGCCAAGCAATTTAGTGATGTCTACCTCCACGAATTCCTACTTTTCTAGTTACTGAGATACATAAGCAAAACCCTTTTGCAGGAATAGAAGGATCTTGCTTAAGTTGGTTTGGATCACTAAAGATACAATATTCCCCAACAACAAAGTGTGCAAAGAAGACATATTCTTTGTTCTGAACACTGAAAATATGGATGAGAAAGTCCTCTTCTTCCAGCCCTCACTGTTGGTTGACCTGTATCATGTTACAGAAACTCAACTTGAAAAGTGAACTTTCAGGGAGAGTCACTGTAATGCAAATTCCTAATTTTGGAGGGGGAGGAAAGAAAACAACATACAAAAAACAACAACAAGCTTTCAAAGTTCACAGAAATACAACCAAAAAAAGCCCAGAAATTATTAGCATGGTTTTCTGAGCTAAAAAGTAGCCACATTATTTTTTTTTTCTCTGTGCCATTCACTGAACATAACCCAGTTAGTGGCTTGCACCAACTCTCTTCCCAACCCTCCTGACTTTCATCAAACCCAACGGTAGCTTTATTCAATACAAAACGGACAAAGGGCAAAAGCAGAGGACATTTTTCTTTATAGAAATCTGCCTTTAACACTGTTATCTGGAAGAACAGCAGTACCGTGTCTCTGTGTTGCACAGAACTCCAATTAGGACCGTCTAGCTCCATCCGTATTTAGCTTTACACTGCGGGCTCCAGGCACATTTCTGCAGCTCCTGCCGGCGTGGTGCTGAGCTATGGATTACCTGGGAGTGGTACAACCCCACAAAGCCAGGAAAGTGGTGTAAAGAAAACAAACAAACAAACAACTATTCACAACTCTTCACATCCAAGTGAAGTACCTGGAGGCCTTGTAGTAGATGAAATGAATGAAAGTCGTGCTAAGGCAGCAGGTGAGGCACAGCACGAGTGGAAATACCAGACCTACATCAGGCAGCGGGTCTCTCCAGCATGACACTGCCAGCAGGGATACCCAGAGCCTTGAAAGCAGACCCAACACGTCCATCAGGGTGCTGTCTGTGCAATTCTGGCGTGCTATAACCATTAGCAGGAACCTCTATAACCATTAACGTGCAGGAGGAGCAAGGATGCTCATTTGCTTTAAGCATAGCAGAAAAGTCTGCCTGTACAGACTCTCTGCACGTTCTCCTCTGTTAACCAAAACCCTCTATTTAAACTGATTCTCCCTTCTTTCCCTCCCCCCAAAACTTATTGGGAACAACCCTGAGAAGGGACTAAGACCCTTGCAGCACAAATAACAGTGTCACAGCCCTCGGGCCCAAGAGACGTGAGAGCAGCTGATAATGAAAATATTCAAAAGATAAAGTAGCCTTAGATAAGGCGTTCCTCCAGCCCCAGCTACGTGAGGACAGTCACAAAACAGGCTGTGATCACCAACCCGACCCTGTTTTACAAGCAAAAGCACCCAGGCACAGCTGCCCTTCCAGCTCCTGCCTGCTGTGAAGATGGGCAACACGCCTCTGGGCTTACGGGGTCCAGTCCCAAGGGCTGCAGGCATCACTACTGTCCTGAGCCTACAGAGCAGCAGGGGAGGCTCTGTTCCCTTTAGGTGAGCCTGTAAATTACATCAGAAATCATTTTAGTCCACTGATTTTGACTGTAATGTCTTTGGATTTACAAATGGGAAAGTGAGACCAAGTTCTTAGCCACTTTTTAAAAACAATAAACCAAAGAACATCACCACCCCCACCACTACCAAACCTATCAGACTTATGCTACCATCTCCAGGGAGACTAACCTAACACCTTGCCCCACACGGGTCCTGTGGGCTGGGCTGTGACTCAGTTTACATTTACAAAGCAGGTCTACAAGCATCCCTGTTGAGCAGCATGGTGATATAAAACCACACCAAACCTCATCATACTCTCATTTAGTGTGCTGTTGGGGATTAAATGAGCATCTCAGGCATCACTTCACTTATGTTTTATTGTTGTTCTTCTTCCAGCTTTATTTTCTGAACAAGCATCTGAAATAAAGCAATAGAGCAACAGCAAAATGTTTGAATCCCCAAACTTTCAAAAATCATAAAGTTATTTTCAGAGTTTAAACTATCATCTGATATGCTGTGCAGTGCTGCCTGTGCTAATTTCCTTCTCTTAGGATGATGGCAATAGTGCACATCAGTTCTCATTCAAGTGCTTTAATTTGTTCCTTTTGGCTTGATTCTCCCCCAAAGCATCTTTAACAATATTGTTTACAGTTTTATCACTGTTAATGACAGGGAAGTCATTCTTCAAATTTCCATAGAGGGTCAATGAATGTTTACATTGAAAAGGCAAGATCTCTTTGCTTTGGGAGAGAATGTTGCAATGAAACCTCTGAAGGGGAAGCTGGAACAACAAATGAAAAGGAAGCTCAGTTTGTGTGCATTGGAAAAGGACTCATTTATTATCTAACAATTAACCAATTGATCCAGACACACCTTTTCCTCTTCTCTCTTCGCTATTCCTGCCTGCCAGCACCGTTAAAAGGCCATCTACTGAGAGCCAGCTCACCCGCATAAGAGATGCAAAAGCTATTCTTTCCACTGGAAATAGTCCATCGTTTATTTAAGCAGAAAGTAACTATGCTTTAAAAACTTTTTCTTTATAGCAGCAACAGTATTCTCAGCTCAACGCTTCACTATTGGAGCTGAACTTCATTTCAGCAAAGAAAGGTGGAGCACAACAGAGTTTTCCTTAACCACAAAATTATCTTCCACAAATCAGCAACTGTGTTGAGAAACGCATTACAGATGTGGGTGTGGGACCTAAGGTTTACAGTTGAAAACAAAGCATGATTTAATGCACAACAAAGGCTCATGAATACATTTTACTGACTGGATCCAGAAAGATTATCCAAAGAGGACAATGCAAATGCTGAGAACAACAACAACAACAGAGCAAGCCCTGCTTCCCTTCCAATTCAGGCACTATACATCAGCACTGGCAAGTTTGATTCTCCCTTAGGTTACTCCTCCAATGCCCTCTGCTGCAGAATACTGACTTTGAAATTCTATCAGCAATAAAACAGAACTGACTTTTTCTAAGTGGAGTGCTACTGCATATCCAAACCCAAATATTTGGGGTACATAGTAGCTATTATTGTGTTCAGCCAAAACCCAATAATTATTGTGTGGGCAACACTGAAAAACAGAGACTGCAGAGCATGTGCTTTTTATTTCAGAGACAGGAGAAACCCAGGCTCAACCCAACAGGGGCAAGAGGTTCTTACGATACTGCTCCAAGATACAAAGAAGGGAGGAAGAAACTGCAAAACTGTTGCGGACTGGAATTGATGAACTTGTTTCCCTGCAGGAACCATAAACACAATTTTCCCAGCATGGGACATAATAGTTCTCCCACAAATTACTAAAATATATTTCCAGAGCTCAATATAGAAAGCTAGATGCACAAGAAATGTTTGCAGCTTCAATGCAGGCAGTAATTGAGAACATGTGTGGCAGGGGGATTGGAGGGGGAGGAGGGAGCAAGCCATACTCCATCGAAACGGAGCGGCAGGAGAAACACATTTCAGTCCTCATCATTTTCAAAGAGCTTCCATTTTTGAGCGGGTCCAAAACCCCACGTTATAACCCATCCAAGGGGCAACGGTGTGAGCCTGCACGTCAAACCTAAATTTAATGCACATTAACAATTTAAGAGATGTTGTTGAACCTGAATAATAATAATTAAAAAAATGGTCATTTACTTTCCCTTCTGCACAGACAGTAGGTTTAGTTTCTTGAATGAATTAAGGACACATTTACAGAAAAATCTACCTCTGACTCTTCTCATTCTCCCAGGCTCCATTTCCAGGTCCTGGGGTATTAACCAGCCCAGCTACGGATGAGGAAAGCAATATTCCTGTACATCCTAGCTGGCAGTTTGCGCAAGATAGCACTGTAGATGTGCCAGCCGCCAGCCTTCCACGAACCAGTTCAGCAGTTAAGGTGTTGACTAAATTTGCAGCACTCAGAGGAGCTGAAAGGAAGCTTCATTTGCTTCCTTGCTAATGAAGCAAAAGGAAACACCAAATCACTGTTTTTTTGGATAAC
Organism: Netta rufina; assembly: GCF_964035555.1. Classification (NCBI taxonomy): domain Eukaryota; kingdom Metazoa; phylum Chordata; class Aves; order Anseriformes; family Anatidae; genus Netta; species Netta rufina. The sequence continues at coordinate 3,591,553 of NC_140145.1, read as the reverse complement.
GAATCCCTATAAATACAAGCAAAGGGGCCACGTGTATTCCAATAAGTGTTTTTTTTAATAAGTCAGTATTGACAACCCACAAGTTTCAGCCTTGAAAACGTAAAATGTCAGCCAGTATTATTTTTAAAAATGCTTTTCTAAAATGCTCTAAATCAGCCTCGTCAGGCTGCGAAGGAAGGACCCATGGAAAGGTAGGCCAACATTGACATTCTTCCCAGACCTACCAGGCCCAAGAAAAACACAAGTAATTATTCAGCAAGCGAGCATGACATGGGCTCAGACTGAAGTCTGCCCTTTCTGAATATTGCCCCTTAAATCCAGCTGCCAGACCAACACCCAAAACAAAAGCCAGAGCTCTGGGAGAAACGAAGCCCGCTGATAATGCGGAACGGGTCACTCTTTGGGTCAGAAGCGAGGTTATGGTTAGTTTTCCACAATCCCATGCACATTTTTGTGTTGCTCTGTCACTGAGGGAACGTTTCGGCCACTCCACAGGGCTTAACCTTGCTGGCTATGCTTTGGACCCCTGCAGGGCCAGCAGTGTAGGCTGCTCAGATCAGAGCCTCAAACAAGCTGGAAGGCCGCTCAGATCAGGGCCTAAAATCAATGTGGCAGAAGTCACAGAGTTAGCCCTTCCCTCTCTGGGGTCCGGAGAGGTTTGCTTGCTACTTCAACTGGCTGCACTGTACCTGCAGAGCCTTCAGATTTTTGTCTTTTGATCCCTTCAGCTTCAGGACAACTCTTGCTTGTGGTCTGCACAGCACTTAGCACAACGGGGCTCAGACATTTCTAGTGAGCATTAACCCAAGTGACGTGAAGGCCTACGTTAGGAATACTGCAAATTTTGTAACGCTGTTCAGCCTAAAAAGTTTGCCAGGTGATGAGAAAACAGCTGCTTAGAGCCAGATTTATAAACTCAGTTTCTACCTAAAGATCTTATAATGCCTGCTGACTAAGTAATAAGATGGCAGGTGAAATACAAAGTCAATAAATGGAAATTAATGCATACAGGGGGAAAATAATTTTAATTCTGAATGAAGAATGACAGGCTCTAAATGAGCTATTACCACTCAGGAAAGAGATTTTGAAGTCACTACGGGCTGTTCTCCAAAAGGTTCAGCGACTTTCAAAGGGGCCATGAGAATACCAGTAACCAGGGAGGGAGGTGAGAATATCTCCTTGCCCCAGTGCACAAATCCAGCACATACCCAGCTGCCGAGTACTTCATGATCTGACTATCCCAAGGCTACCAGTGGGCTGGAACTGAATTGTAAGAAACACACAGAAGGGGCCCAAGGGGAAACCAAGGCATGGAAAACTGAACAGATGCGGGAGATTCAACTGCAAGAAGAGATGGGTCAGCATGGGATTACAGGAGAAGTTATTACGGCCAAGGTAAAGAAGAATTATTCATTGTCTCACAGTGTGTGAAACAGGGGATGCAACAAAGTGATCTGAGAGTACAAAGTTTTCCATTTAAAAATGATTGTGGATGAGAGGGGCATGGCCAGAAAGTAATGCATAAGACAGTATGTACAAGGAAAAAATGGGTTCTAGGAAGAAGAGTTCACCGGTGAACCTGGTGCCCCAGGTGACATCTTCTGGCTAGGACACCTCTTATGCTTCGGGCTCTGGGAGGATACAGCAGGGTACATATGCAGGCCCTGTTTCGCTTCCCTGAGCATCACAGTCAGCACCAGCTCCTTGCTCTGACCAGCCCCATGTGCTCAACACCAGAGTAGACTGGGACAGGTAGATAGCGTGAAATAAAAACCTGATTGCTCCCATTCTTTTTATTTATTTTTTTTCCCCTTTAGGAAGCACTTGTGCTGTTCTGGTGTTCTCCAACATCTACAAGGTACCCAGCTGGAGGGTCAGTGGATGACCCCAGATGCAGTCAGTCCCAGAGCAAAGTCCTGTCTGCATCCCTGCACCTGTGTTTGGGAATGAACCCTAGAGGGACTTCATGCTAAGCTGCCACCTTGGGAGAAATCTGTCAGTCCTTTCTCATGGTGGGGAGGAGAGAACATCAGAGTTAAACTCCTCTGCAGTTAAGCTTCTGGTCCTGTGGTGGTTTTACACAGGTGGGCAGTCGGGCTCTACCACAACCACTCTCTCACTTCGCCTCCTCAAAGGGGAACAGGGAGAAAATATGATGAAAAGGGCTCAACGGTTGAGATAAGGATGAGGAGATCGTGCAGTAATTATTGTGACAGGCAAAACAGAATCAGCATAGGGAGAGAATAAGATTTATTGCTTATTGCTAACAAGCTAGAGAAGTGAGAAACAGGAAAGAAACCAAAAGCACCTTCCCCCCATTCACCCTCTTCCACCTCCTCCCCTCCCAAGTGGCACAGGGGAACAGGGGAATGGGGGTTATGGTCAGTCTATAGCGCTTCTTCTCTGCTGCTCCTTCTCGATCACTCTTGTCCCTGTGTGGGAATGCAGTCCTAAGTGAACTGATCCAGCGTGGGCTTCCCACAGGCAGCAGCTCTTCGAGAACTTCTCCAGATATGGGTCCGTACCACAGGGTCCATCCCTCAGGAGCAAACTGCTCCAACCTGGGTCCCCCATGGGCAGCAGCTCCTGCCAGGTCACCTGCCCCTGCATGGGCTCCTCTCCATGGGCTGCAGCTCCAGCCCAGAATCTGATCCAGCAGGGGTCCTCCACAGGTCGCAGTCTCCGTCGGTGCAGGTCTACCTGCTCCACTGTGGTTTCCTCCATGGGCTGCAGCGTGGAGCCCTGCTCCACCGTGGTATGCCATGGGCTGCTGGGTGACAGCCTGCTGCACCATGGTCCTCACCACAGGCCACAGGGGACTTCTGCTCTGGCGCTTGGAGCACCTCTCCTTCACTGACCTCAGTGCCTGAAAGGCTGTTCCTCACTCCTCTCACTCTCCCAGCTGCTGTGTGGCACAGCGTTTTTTCCCCCATCTTAAATAAAAGGCGTAAAACAACATCACTTACTGGCTCAGCTCTGGTCAGCAGTGGGGCCCTTACCTAACATAAGGCAGCTTCTAGATTCTTCTCACAGAAGCCACCCCTCTGGCCCCCTGCTACCAAAACCTTGCCACATAAACTCACTACAGGTCCTGATAAATCACAGCCCACAGCCTCAGACACAATCACAAGTTTCAAATTCAGACTTCCAAGCCCATATGTTTCAGGATGGGTAAAAGGGGAGTTTTAGCTAGAAGCCAGGTAAAGCCCATGATCAAGATATATTCTCTCCTGGCATAGCTTTCATGGTTACTAAACTCATAAAAGCTTTTTTTAAGCGAGACAAACTGTGCTGGGGAAGGGGGATTGGAGAGAATTGTATCAGGAAAAAGGTTGGCATTTTAGTAATGGTTCAAAGGTTTCAGCTACCAGAGATCAGTGCTAGCTGTCATCTTCGTCAAATTAAAAAGCTTCTCAACAGCAGCGGGCTGTGTGTTTTAAAGAGGCCTTTAAAGTCTATGGGAACAAATACAACACAACATGCTGGGAAAACCTTTCCACAAGCAGACGTAGGAAGAAGTTCAAGTAGTTCTAAGTAAGAGCCTGAAGGCACAGACATCATCTTTCCATTTCCAATTGTCTTGGACTGGATAGGAATTTTGGAAGTGAAAGGAAATGCTGTGCCGCAGGCAGTTTTTAATACCTGAACTAACAGATTTACCCCTGCCCTACCCTCTTCGCTTTAAAATGGAGATGAATGAAGCGCAGAACTATTTTAAATACCACTTCACATGAAATTCTAATCACCATTTCAGTTTATGTTTTACTGTATTGTTCATTCCTTGCTTCCCCATGGAGAAGGAGAGGAAAAGAAAAGGGAAGAGGAGCCATTTAGTAACTGGCAGGGTCCATGAACGTGTTCTCTGGAAACAGCCAAAGACTGTGAAACAGCCAGCCCTCATGAAAACCCAACAGGCTGTAATCATCTACTTGTGCTCTGTCCTCACCAAGTGCTGTGCAGGATAAGTATTAAAATTGATTTTAAAAAATTAAAGCATCAAAAAACTGCTCTCAAAGATTTAGAGAAAATTAAAATTGTGAAATCACTAGTGTGGATGAAAAAACGTAAGAAAACTACACAATCTTCCTCTTTTAAGGGCTTGGGGAGGAACCATTTCTCTCAGAGCAATATAGGGCTACACCATCAAAAGACACCTCCAGAGTATGAGATCTTGATGAGTCTAGGATCTTCTTCTACGTGTGTTTATGCTGAGGCTCCCCCAAAAGCAAAAAGGCTAAGACTGGGCACTGTCAATACCACTTCCATCCCTGACTTTATCCCTCCTTTCAAGCAGTAAGTGGCCAAGCTGAGAGAACCAAAAATACAGTCAGATGTTGCTTTTACCTTTCATTGAGAAAGAAACTTATATGCTTGGATGACTCAGAAAGGGAAGATACGACACCTCCATAGAGGTCCTGAGACTCCTCAAGCACCCATTCTGCCTGTGGGCACTGACCCACGGCTAAAGAGCTCAGAAGGGATTGTTCCCCTGCTGTCACAAGCAGCACAGGTGCCCAGCAACTCAGGCCTGCACCATCAGCAGCACCCAACTCGGAAAGGAAACGAACCAAAGTCTCATTATCTGAGCCTTTAACACACGAGGCTCTTCTGTCACCTCAGCTCTGCATTTAGTTTTTAACTCAAGCCTTTCAGCAGTTCCAGGATAACAAATCCACGTAGAACACAAGTGTCTGTAGCTGTAAGGAAAGCAGTTTTGTGAACTGAGAGAGATCCCTGAGGTACATCAGCAATCCACTTCCACTCCACTCAGGATTTAAAACACACTTCATGGGTACAGATGAGGCTTCACATTTGCCACCTGTGAGAGCCCTGTCTGCCAGCTGTATTTCAAGCACAATCATAAGACAGGCTAAAGTGGTTCATTTGGGTGCTAAATACAGCATAATGCTTCCTGAAGAGTGAAACTAAAAGTATTCTTTTCAGGATGAATGACAAGAACTTCAGGTGAAATGCAGCCCAGGACTTTAGGTAGCATAGCACAAGACACGAAGATACTAATGAGACTTACAGCCTCACCCACACAACACAATTCTTGGTCTCCAGGGTCAGCAAATACTTGTGATTAGCACTATCAGAAAAAAAAAAAACTCCCTTTAAAATGCATTTAGGTCACAGAAAACACTAAAATATCCTCAGAGAAGATTTAAAAACAAAACAAACAAAACCAAACCAAAAAACAAGTACAATGTTGAATTACGACTATCACAGGTAGAAAAAAAACCTGGAGAACACAGGTTATTGCTAGGCTATGAGTGGGCCTGGTAGGGAATCACTAAATTACCCTTGTGGAGGAACATGAGAAAAATACTCTTAGAAAGGCACAATCCCACCTGGCTCCTATTTGCTGCTTTTCACAAACAGACCTCAGAGCACTTTCTAAAGAAAGTCAGTATCAATATCAGCTTTTATTGCATCTCAGCTTTGCAGGACAAAGCACAAGGTAGTAATTCTCTCCAGCCTCACATAACCCAGACAGGTCTGAACATTTAGTGCTCTTCCAGCAAGTCTGCTAGCAGAATAAACAGTTCGTAACAGTTAAGGAACATTTTAAACCTATGCTGAGGATAAAGCGAGCATAGCCTTTGGCAACATACAAGACTTTGCTTTCAAGCCAAGACTTTCCTTTATTCACAGCAGAAAGAAACAGAATAAAACCACCAGGTATTGCTGTCTGCGTGCTCTACAGGGTGAGAAAGCAGCGAGGAGATCAGAAAGAAGCAAGGTCCCACAGGACAGCAGAGTTTGACCCAAACCACCAGCAGCCCAACATCCTCGTTCACAGCTCAGCCCAACTAATGGTCTAAAAGCTGAAAAAGGAAGTAATGACCTGAAATATAAAATTCAGCCCCGTTCAGAGGATGCATATGAATTAGATTTTTTAAGCATGGCTAGGGAATTACACGTAATTGCATCTGATGTGGTTCACAGGTCCCCAGCAGAACCTGGCCTCCAGTCACCAGCTGTCTCCAGCAGCAGCCGTTCTCCAGCAGTTGTCTCAGGAGGCTTCTGCAAAACACAGGCTGCCTCTGCTCCTTTCTGTGCAGCACCTGAAGGACTTATAGGAAAACTGTCCAGAACTGGTACCTCACTGCTGGGGGATGGAGAAAAGAGCACAGGATGGTCTGGAAAAGACAGATCTCCACTGTAATATGGACTTTACTGTTCTGCTGAGCCCTACGCTTTACCATCAAGCTCATGCTTTGAGAGAAGGTCTGCAGGCTTTGTTCTGGTAGCAATTAAATGGCTTAGTCACCATTTTTTTCCTGCTGTCATTGACCTATGTCAGTAAGCAAGCAACATGCTTTTTTTTGATCAGACAAAGAGCGAGGGGGTGGAAGCTGCTCAAAGAATGGAAAACAATCAAAAATGAACCTCTGATCTCAGGAGCTATTGTAAATCAAGAAGGGGAGCAACAGAGAAGGTGCTAGGAAACCCACTGGTTATTGCACAAGCTTTTCTTCACCCAATACCGAGACTCAAATCCCACTGGAAGGTTAGGAACCAAACTGCCTTCTCCAAAGCTATGACAGTGTGCCCATTTTCCAGTCCAGGAGTCTTTGTTTTTTCTGTTCAAAATACTGCATTAATGCACTTATATTATCACAGACAAGACCTCAGATTCTAGTATGTCCATCTTAGTCCAAGTCTAGAGCATTTGCTATTATTCTCAATGCAGAATACCTCAATACACAATTCTGGTCTGTTCTATTGATGTACCTTCTCCCAAGGGCAACCAGAGCTCTGCTCCCTAGGGACAGTGACAGGGCCTGAGGGAATAGCATGGAGCTGGGACAAGGGAGGGTCAGGCTGGGTGTTAGGGAAAGGTTCTGCACCCAGAGGTGGTTGGGCACTGGGACAGGCTGCCCAGGGATGTGGTCACAGCACCGAGGCTGCTGGAGTTCAAGGAGCACGTGGACAAGGCTCTCAGACATGTGGTCTGATTTTTTTAGTGGTCCTGCATGAAGCAAGGGGTTGGCCTCGATGGTCCTTGTTGGCCCCCTCTAACTTGAGATCTTCCATGATTCTCTTCTATGAATCACTGCTCAAACTGTGCTGAGCAGCCTTCCTCCTCACTGCCTTCGCTGTGGGGATGACAAGCTGCACAGGGCATGGAGGCTGCTGAGGAAGACAAGAAGCCCCATGCTTCAGATTCAACATCACTGGGGCAAGCGCTATCTGCACACCACAGCAGGATCCTGTTCCATAATTAAACCCATCTGATCCTGTCACAGCAAGAGGTATCAACTTGAAATATAACGATACAGTGATTAAAATTCAGACATGGCTGAAGTCGCAGTAGTTTGGGGGTGATGAATGTCACACAAGGGGTGTTTTTCAAGGGATATACTAACTTATTTTTCATAAGTCTGAATGATTAAAATTTCCTTAAGTAGCAACACAAGAAAAACCAACAAAAACGTAATTGAGTAGTCATGTATTAAATGAACTACACCATGTTGTATTTTTCCCTGTAGGTTATTTCAAGATCTTCTTACACAGCCCTTCATAAAGGCCTGCTGAAAACATCAATCAAGCTTCCTAATGCAGAATGACCGATTTCTTTGGCCATCAAGAACACATTTATATCTCAAAGAACTGAATAAATCCAACAGAGGGAAGTTACCATTCATTTATTAGCCAGCAAGTTCTTTGCCATTTTGCCTTTTGCTCCTCTGCTAAAATGACTACTTTGATGAATCGCAGAATGATCCTCTGACATATAAAGCAGCCAATTCCTATCACACCAAAGAGTCAGTCCAAACAGTATTTTGCTCTTCAAACAGCGACTTCACCCGTGGATTTAGGTTGTACTCACTGTGACTGTAGGATGAAGAGTCTGGTCCATGGTGGAGCTGTGAGAAGGTATGTCTAGGCACTGCTGTCCCGTGCAGACCTGGCACTGCAATATGCATGTTTGGGGAATGTGAATTTATAATTGCTCTCTTTCCTATAACTACATTGCACCGGTTAACCTCACTACAGGGTTGAGATGCCTTGGAGGCATTTGTAGGAACTGTGCATGCACACTAGCAGACAAAGCACGATGCAGGGTCACCCACCTGGATGTTCCTCCGTTATGGGGCAGCTGCCGGCAGCGGTGAGCTGGCCACGAGCCAGGCAGCCGTCATTCAGGGCAACAAGGCCAAGCCACGAGCCAACCAACGAACCTGCCCAGCGTGGAAGAGGAGCTGTGATGTGCTGAAGGAGCTAAGGTCTTCCTGAGATGAGAAGTTCTGCTTGTTTTGTCATTCTCCCATTGCTCAGCAGCAAGGGGAGCATAGAGATGATCGCGTCCTTCCCACAGTCAGGGCAGGGAAGGTTTGGGAAAGAAATACTGACAGATCCCCTACTCTGGGACTAGTTTTAAAGGAAAAGGTGATTTATGCACTCCCACTATCCGATCTGTCCCCTGCATAAGTTTTTGAACTATTTTCAATAAACATCAGAGTTGGAGATTTCAAAAGGTACTAAAGTGAAGTAAGGTCCATTTAAATAGGTGCTAGAAGGAAGAGGAAAGCCTGCCTGCAGCAGTGCTGAGGGAAAGGCCATAACACAAGCACAGACCTCATAAGACACCAATGAATCCAAGAGGGGCACGTCCCAGGCACAGGAAACCTCACTGCTCCCGTCGTGCCAGACTCCAGGGAGCCTCGCTGCAGGAGAAAGCAAGAGGAAACCAGCTCTGCTAGTTTGGCTGCTCATTTTCGTCAGAGATGTGCAGCCCAGGCATGCAGAGCCCTATTTGTTGTAGGGATCCTGCATAAGCTGCCGTGTTTCTTTACATCGACTGCCTGAAGGGGATGGAAAACCTGGTGGTGAGCATCTCCAGCCAAGGGAAGTGGATGTGGACCGCTGTGCTGGAGAGTGCCAGCAGCCGTGCCAGTGCCTGGGCCAGGGACACGAACACAACAAAGCTGCCACCCAAAACAGGAACCAGACCTGACCCAAGCCCAGCTGCCTATAGAGGCACCTGGATGCCCACAGGAGAGAGAGGGTCTGCCCTGGGGAGGCTCTCATGGCCGAGGGACATCTCTGGGAACCCTCACAGAAGGCCCCGCTACCCTCCTGGAGCAGCTCCTTCATCTCAGCAGCTCTCCTCTGCTAAGAAGCAGACACACCAAAACCAGCTGCGTGATTTTGGAGGAGAGAAATACAAGCCTGAGTAGTATGACTTTTTTTTTTTTTTTTTTTTTTTAAGGCTGAGGACTGGCAAACTTTCATTTAAGCAGTCTAAAAGTTTTCAGTTACCTCAACACATGCCCGTATAAATATAACATTTCTCTCAAAGTCAACAGTGGTCTGTTTTTATCTTCGCAGTCCTTTGATGTCATCGCCCAGAGGGCTGGAAATGCTACTTAGCAGCATCACCACAAAGGCGTAGGTAGCAGGATCTTCTGCATCAATAGCCGATGACTCAGGACTCCAATATAATTCAGCCTTCACTTTTGGCTGTTTCCGTTACCTGGGTATTCACCACACTGCAAAACCTGTACAGAGAGCTTAGCATCTTCTCCTTGGGAATGGCCATCTGTTTACCCTGACATGGCTGAGTTAATTTCAGGTTTCAGCATTGGTCGTTAGCTATAAGCCACGGGGCAAACAGGAGAAGCCCCCAGAAATCAGGCCGGGGAAAGGTATGTTTTAGTCATTGATATAAGGGGAAAATCAACTTAAAGCTGCTTCTGCCTCACTGACAGCAGCACTTTTCCACAGTTACTTGCCAGCCAGCCAACTTCCAAACTAAAACCCAGCAGCCAGACTTTCAAAGGGGTTGCTAACAGTGCAGACTGTGAAGTTTCCAACGCATCCACCCCTTCAAGACACGGAAAAGGAGGCAGGCACTTCAGTGCCTCTGAAAATCCATATGATTAACCACATCTCAAAATGAACTAAATGCCTTTGCACACTCAGTGCCTTGTCTCAGCCTGTAAACATGGGGGTCTTCTGCTTCCCACCCCACACCCCAGGGGCTGCTGTACCATAGGGTCTCCTTCCCAGGAAGATGAAGTCCCTTCTCTAGGAGCTGCATCATTTCTACTCCCAGTGTATCACTGAGTACTGGCAGCAGGCTGGGGGAACCCCATCTAAGCAATACTTGCTGTCACAAAAGTTAAGTTAGATAAACCCTGAGACAACCAGAGATCATTCATGTTGTGTTAATCTGGCTAAGGCACAGCTCCAGCTCTCTTCCAGGCTGGTAGGAGGCAGAAGACACAACAAGTGAGATCAAAACGAGCTCGTGGTGCCAAACGCTTTCATGATACACATGGAACAGAACGTCATCCTGCACTAATTTGTGCTACGCTTTCTTACTCATTCCTCTGCATCGGTTTCAGATACACTCAAGCTGCAGATCTTTAAATGGACACGCTAAATATAAGCTATGGAGTTGACTGACAGTTTTATTTTTGTCTCTTAAAGACATGACTGAATCTAGTATTGCTAGTTTTCTCTCTGTGCCCATGGAAATTCCACTCCATAGCAGGTAAGAGAGGTAGGGGAAATTCCACTCATCTTCATAAGACAAGCAGTTATCTTGGATAAATGCCATTTACATCTTCCTATATACATTTGCATCTGCATCACTACATATAAACATACCAGTGAAACTAACAAAAAAGAAATGATTTATGATCTTCCTCTGGTTTTCACTGGTCTCTTATATCACCTGTATCTGATCAGCCCTTTAGTAAAACCCAGAAAATCCCACTCCCGAGAAAGCACACCATCCTCTGAACCACTCACGGGCAGTATTGAAAGCTCAAGGCACTAGGAATTACTTGTGCAAGGCATTGGCCACATCAGTCTCAACAGTTTATCTTGTTACTCCACTGGACTGAAGGAATACAAACCCTTTCTAAGGGAGATGCAGCCATTTGAATAGGAAGCTACCATGCTTCAAGGAGCAGTCATGATGAAACTCAAAGGAACAACAGAAAACGTTTTCACTTAGTGGTGCACGTGCTTCATCCTGCGTATCTCAGAGGAGCTACAGGACTTACCTGCTTTGTCAACACAGGCCAGCATCCACTTCTGCTACCTGCTGCAACCAGACAGATATCTTTTGGGTCTTTCTTAGAGCAGTTTTACCTTCCCAGTTATGCATCTCAAAGACAAAACAGGCTCAAAAAACAGTTTCACAAATGCCAGCCCTCCAAAAACAGGTTTTGAGGGACAAAAGGAAACATTGTCCTGACTGATCTCCATCCTATTGCAAGCCACAGATTCTGACACAAAGTCCACAACTTGCATATAAAGCAGAACCTCAAGTGTGGGAAAACAACTGTACATACAGGTGCTGAGTCCTCTGGAACAAAGTCCTGTGGTTTTAGCAAAGAAAGCCAAAAAAGGTACTTTTCCATTTTAAGGTGCTTTAGTGTGTGTGAGGGCTCTTGTTCTCAAGAGGTGAACGCGAAGGGCAGCCTTGTTCCCTTGGGAAAAGGCCAGCTCCTCTCGTCTAAGACAACGTCCCCGCAAAATAAGAATGCGGCATTCACTCCTGCATTCCTCCCTGGCTCTCTTTATGTCTATGATTGAAAAGGCTTTTTTCTCTCAAGCACAGGAGCAGGCAAATTACTACCTTCAGTTTCAGCCTAGATAAAAAGAATGTGCCTGAGAAAGCTGGAGTGGAAACTGAAACATCCACATGAGTAGGAAAGGGTATGAGTGCATGTGGTCATTCAAACCGCCAGGATGAGCCTGGATCCTCAATCTCTAGCTGCAAGTAAGAGGGAAGGAATCTAATGGAAGTGGCAGCACTGGGACTTGGGGATCTGAGGTGCAGCTCATGGCTGCAACAAGGATTCACTGCAGTATTTTGGGCTGGCAGCCCCAAATCCTCTTCGCCATACTTTTCCCAGTGAAGAAAGCACAGAAAGCAACCTCTCAGGTACCCTCTGCGCTTACCAGCTATTGGGATGCACTATAATTCAAAAGGATGTCTTTCACCCCGCTTCAGTAGAGGAGTCATTTTATTTTTCATATGATAGTTCAGTAGATGTGGGAAACCATTAAAATCATGGAGAAAAGCCAGGAAATATAAAATGCGTGCAATTGGGGGTAACATAACGGCTTCTGTTATGTTCTTCTATACTGCTTGGGTAGGAGTTCATGACAATCCAACTGTTCAGGACTTGAATGCAGCTCTCATGAACTTTGCAACCATCCTTAAAATTCATTAAAACAAGTGCATCAAAGTGCCAAGGCATGGGGCAGAGATAAAGAGAGAAGAATTCAACAGTGGGCATCTAAGTGCTTACACACATACTCTATGCGTTTGTATACCTGTCCCTCAAATTGCAGCTTCTTTACATTAATCTGTCATTTTGCTGGGAATTATAGAACGCTCCATTTTGAAACACAAGCAGTTGCCAATGCATATTAATGAATATTAGCGCTGACAGTGTGCTACTGTACTGTCAAAATGGGTAGCTGTGCAACTTGCTGATTTTCATGAATTTTGAAGCACACAGAAGTAGGTGGGTTTGTGCACATATTATTCTGCTGCCCAAGGAGAAGGAACAAACAACCCATTGTGTCCATCTGAGAAAGAAAAAAAACAACCTGCTGTGGTGAAGACAAATCCATTTTAAGTAATGCTGCCGGGGACACTGTTGATGACAAATGCTGAATTCTGGCTTGAATGCGTGGGGTGGGAAGATTAAACGTGCTCTGCCATTTAATAAACTTTACACTAAGCTCTGTTTTTTTCTGCCTTGATCTCTTATCAAAAGAATGAAGCAAGTTATCAGATGTTTCCAGGCATGCTTCATGTATTATTACCAATTTAAATACTATCAGCTGCCTCTGCTGCTAGAAAAAGAAATAAACGGTGTGACATAGGTCGGAAGTCCAGAGTTTGGACAAAGTACTGTCCACCTGTGTCACCAAGTTAACTCCTTTTGTTATGAAACCAAAGGCAAGATGGGACATAAAGGGTTATTTTTAAGGCATTAGATGATTTCAGCAGCATAGAGGCAGGAGAACCAAAGCTTTGGTGTGTTATTAAACCAGAACCAGATACAAAGAAATCCAGTTAATTACAGAGATTGCTGCTACCTTATTGCCAGACAGTCTATCTTGTACCAATGGCTCAGAAGTTGCTGACATCAGCATAAAAGTGTCCCTAGCCACAGAAAGCAGTACCCCCAAAACAGCTTCACCAAGCTGCAGGAAATTGTTCTTGTTCTTGTGTTTGTTTCTCGCTGCCAAATTTACATGGTTTTCTGACTGTCAAATCTTATGATATATTAGTAAGGCAACAGATGAAGTTTTCATGTAATCATGTGCTCTTAAAAAAAGAGCCCTTTAGAATGAAGCAGCTCATCTAGCCCTTGCAGGTGTGGAGGAAGGTCTGAAGCATTCACCCACCACTCAAAAACAGGATGCCAAAATACATGCCTACATGGAGATCTGATGCATCTTGAATTCTGGATTGACATTTGCTATTTGCAAATTCACATCTTCCCAGGAAGATACTGAGACACCAGTCACAAAGCAGAAGGGGGAGCAGAGAGGGAGAAGCATATAACTGGACCAATATTCAGGTAGCAACCAAAACCACAAACTGGAGTAAGATGACCACAAACTGGAGTAAGACGCTGACTCTGTAGGAACAGTACCAGCAATACCCCAGAAATGCTCCTCTTCTTTCTATCAAGGACTGCTTCTTGTTTACATCCAACATGAATCCAATCGAGAGTTGGACAGCCCTAATTCTCATCTCACATCAAAGAGAAAGGAGGGGAGACAGCAACACTAACAAGCCCCTACAAAACAACTACCACTTTCCCCCTGCCTGGCCGCCTGTGAACACTGCCACGTCCGTAACACTGCTTTTATCATTTACCAAGTGAGCTCTCATTTTCTTTCAGAGGATAATTCCTTGAGCGAAGGAATTTTTTGGCAGAGGAGACTTGGAAAAGCGCTTGAAGATGTCTCTTCTCTTTAAATGATGTGGAGATCATTTGAAGAGGGGGACTCTGTCGATGAAAGCAACAGATCCCTGTGAGCCAAATTATTTCCCCAGTTAAGAGAAGTCTGATGGCCAGACCAACTCACATCTGCCTGGACTGAAAAAAGTTTGCAGAGAATTAAACAGTCATGCACATAAAGGAGAGCAAGTGGCAAAAAATAAACGAGGTATGGGAGGGAAAGGCAAGGAGGCAATAGGTGGAATAAGGGTTTCAAAGCACATTTAGTTATGGCTTTAAAATATAAATACTGCATATTCTTGCACAGAAACGCTAACACTGATGCACTACAGCATAGTGTCACTCAGTCTGCGCACAAAGCAGCACCATCTTGTGCTCCCAATACATCCGTTCTTCCCCTCTTGGCTTACAGAGGAGGAATACGAGCAGGCCACATACTAGGGCATTTCTGAGCATACTGCTGCTTCAGTACAAAGCTTATTACGTTATCAAGTGCTCACCTGTACACTTAATCTTAGAGCTCCCTCCTGCTATCGGAGAAGAGCTGCTAGGTGCAGGCAGCACTCTCTAAGATTTCCTGCTAGCCCCATCTTGATAATATTTGCCGCTGTGCTGGGACATCTGATGTACCTGGGAGGGCAAGTACCAAGGCAGTCTTACTGGGAGGAGCTCTGCTCCTTTTTATGCATGCTTGCTATTTCACAAAGCAGTGGAAAAAGTTCAATCTCCTCCAAGACCACAACTGTCCCATTCCTGGTTGACAATAACTTTTCCTTGGATTTTTCTCCAGATAGATTCATCAGGGATGCTGGATTAGAACAGTCCTGACACAGGGACCAAAAGTCAGGATTTCTCCCCGTCCTCTAGTGCAGACTCCATCAGAGCAGTCATGGCAGGATAACAAAATGGCAGGAAAATGTGCATCTTCAGCAACTTTACCGTGCATGCAGGGAACGAGAATTTTGCCAGCAATTAGCCAAAGGAGGAGGATTAAGCCATTGTGGGTGGGGAAATCAGAAGCAAGAGCCTGTGATTCACTGGGCTGGAACAATCCTATCAAACATCAATGCAACACAAAGGCCAGCGATGAGCCAGCCACACACTTAACTCCTGAGCACTGAGTCACCGTTACTGGTTTGACACCACCGGTGCTCACATCTGCTGACTTACTACCCTAGGAGCAGCTAGGGAGAAGAATTCACCTCCCATAAAACTTTTCTCTTGGTAGGCTACCAGGAACAGGCTCCTCTCTCTGCCAAGCTTTGTTTCTTGCTACTCTTACCTCTCCTCTGCCATGCAAACTCAAGCCTGCACTTTCAGGTTCACTGCCTACCCTACCAGGTCCCCCAGTGGCTCCGGGAGCGCCGAGCCACTGCAATTCCTGCTGGCATCAACTGGAGCTGCAGCGGGAACAACCTGCTCAGCGCTTCACTGCAGATGTGGTGATTGGAACACTCCCACATTAAAATTATGTTATTGAATTTAAATATTCTTGTAAGTAAAGGCAAAACAGCACGCATCCATCGCAAAGCCAGCCACAGGTGGCCTTGGACCCCCTTGGTTACCAGTGTTCCCGAGTAACCCTGAACATGGAGCCAAGACTGATTAACGAATCATCTAATTGTGTTCGTGCTCCTGTTATCCCAAGGCTTTTATAAGCATGGTTTAGTTGCAGCACTGTTCAAAGCACTACAGTAGATCCCCTACAACAGATGCTCATGCTTAAGGAAAAAAAGGCTGCTTAACAAAGCCTCCCTCCCCACCAACTACCTCCTAATATTTCATTCAGTCCTTTTCAACATCTCAGATGTGGAAATCAAGCTATACTTACTGAGTAAGCAGAAAACCTCAAGGCAAGTATAACCAAGTATAACCCCCCAAATTTCCTCTCTGAAGGCAGTTTGGGCTGTGTGCTTGTGGCAGTACCTTCAAACAAAACACACCCTAAGAAAGACTGACCACTTACCCTACAGACCACACAAGGCGTTTGGAGCCTTTGACATGACACAAATCTGGGGAACCTCTGTATTGCAGTAGCCACCCCCAGCCTGAAATACATTGCATTTACATGGGCATCAGAACTGTAATATCTTACTTTCTCAACTGTCTTTGCCGCATTTACACTTTGAAGACTGAAGTAAGGCGATTTTTTTCTCCATGTTTCACAGATCAAATTTGAGAATTCAAAGCTGCCTCCTGCACAGTCATACAGTCATTGTAGGTTTCTTGTGTGATTTTAGGGCAGCCTCTTTGCTCTGTGAGCTGCCCCTTCCCTTGTACCTCAAAAAAAAAAAAAAAGAAAATAAAAAAAAAAGAAAGAGGTTTGAGGAGGACTGGCATTATGACACTGCCAAAGAGCCCAGAAGCTCTGGTGCAAACCAAGTAGGCTGAGCCCTTTCTAGGATGGAGTCAGCACAGAGCACAATCACTAGAAAGTAATTAGAAGATTCTGAAGTGTGATTAAAAGAAAAGGGAAGGAGACTGCACTACAGAGCAGCACATCTGTACTGCTGGGCTCAGCCCACGTTAACAGCTCCTAACAGCTTGGGGGGGTTTCTGTTGCTTTTTTTTTTTTTTTAACATGAAAAATTGCAGGGATGCCAGACAAAGGACAGCATCACATGCCAATACACTCAGACCAGAGAAAAATCTTTAAAATTATTCAGAAGTCCAACTTAAACAAAATCTAGCATGGCAATAGAGCCCCCTTCCCCAGCCCCAGCCCCAGCCCAGCCCGTGGAGCAGAACCAAGCCCTCCACGGTGTCATCCCGCTGCCCTCCCCACTGCAAGGGAACAGGTGCCTGAACCCCACTAGCAAAACACCCCAAAGCCAGAGCTACTGCCCAGCTCTATGTAACCGGGCGCGTGCCCACATGCTCACCTTGCACAGCTAAGGTCACTGCTTTAAGGAATAACACTGCCAAAGCATCAAAATCCAGACTAGGCACTATCATGCACAGGAAAAAAAAAAGTTCATGCGTTTCCATGGGGATAGCGGTGATTACATATTTAGCGGCCGTACAACAAGGCAGCATGCATGATCAGCACACCGATGTCCTGGATGGCAGAGGAGCCACAACACCTAGATGTCGGGACAGCCGCCGAACGACAGACCGCAGGTTTCCATCCAGGCTTGGCTGTCGAGGCAGGGTTTTCCGCAGAGCGGGAGCTGGTGGAGAAGGCTCCTGCTAATTCATGCCTTGAGATCTGACAAGAGATGCCTTAACTCCTCCCCGGATCTGCTGGTTATAGAAATCCCAGCAGAGAGGCCTGCCACATCGAAAGCAGTGCAAGTCCCACGACTCCTCCCTTCCAGTTTCGGAGTGCCAGGAAGCTCCTCAGGGCTCACAACTCACATGGGGGAAGAAGAGGAAAAACAGAGGGGCCATCAGCCTGGACACCACAGGGTCTTGATGCTGACACGGGAGCACAGAAGAAGGGGGGCATGGTGGGGAGCAGGCTCTGCGTTGCAGAGGGTTCCCTGCAGCACAAAGCTCTGGTTTTCTGCTCCACAGCCCCACGCGCCAGACCATGGGCAGACCCCAGATCAGGCTGACACCTGCACAGCCAGCAGGCAAGCTCCCCGTTTGGCAACCGCGCAAAACGGAGCTGGAAAGCCCTAAAGGGAGATGAAGCAAGAGTTTCTTGCTGCCCATGAGACCCAAGGAGGCTGCAGCGCAGTCCTGCAGGGCAGCAAACACCTCCCCAGCACCAGCCAGCGCTGCAGCAACATCCTGAGGAGCCACTAAAACCTGGATCATGTTGAACCCCCTGTCTTTTAATGCTCAGAAGTAGAATGAGACAAAGGACTGCAGCAGAATTAATCAAAATATAGAACTTTTCTACCAGCCAGAACACTCAGAGGCCACTTCTGCACATGTTTATGTCAATATTTTCGCACCCTAACCAGCACGGGGCAAGGATCGGGGATTGTTCCTTACACAGCTGCACTTTTGTGCTAATTCCTTTATGAAAGCAAACAAGCCATTTATAGGCAACCCAAATGCACACAGACACAAAGCAAAAGCATGCAGTTATAGCAGGCTTGATAAAATTAAACTCCCCAATGAATTTCAATTATATTCCTTCAACAGCTTAATAAATGGCAAGCTTAAACTACTGGCAAAAACAAAGTCATTTGACTGGTCACTGAAGTACGTTTCTATGGCTTATGTAATTATACCCCTGTGGCAAAGCTGCAGCATTTGAAGTCCTGTTTAAAGAAAGGGAAGAAATTAAAAAACAACC
Source organism: Netta rufina (assembly GCF_964035555.1). NCBI lineage: Eukaryota > Metazoa > Chordata > Aves > Anseriformes > Anatidae > Netta > Netta rufina. Next base: position 3,573,349 of record NC_140145.1, on the reverse strand, counting down.
AATTACTGTATGCCAGCCCAGAGATTTCGGTACAAAGCCGCGTGCTGGCAAACAGCCTGCAATCACCAGAGCTGGGGATAATTCATGTCTAATGCTGCCAGGGAAAAACAGGGCTTGGAAGGCCAACACCTCTGGGACCGACACGGGAATAAGGATGCAGTGTCCAGCACCAGTCACTGGGCTTTTCAACAGCCCGTTTCACATTAATGCCTGATATTTGGCAATTCAGGACGTGCACCTTCAGCAAACGTATTTTACCAACACACCTTCACATGTCCCTGAAGCAAACAGGTGTAAATTGTCATTAACTCTGCCACTTTCATCTCTGCACATGGAAGCAGGGGTGATACCCACTTCCAGACCTCGATCAGAGCTGAGTTTAGCATTAACCCAGATGCCCCTCCTGTGAGCAGCTCAGACACCCGACCCCTTTGCCCCCATCTCTGCACCACGCAGAGCTTACTGCTCCCACCATGCCCCCGCACTCCCACGGCTGGAAATGGAAACTGGAAGCAGATATCAAGCAAATTTAAGAGCTCCTGAATTGGAGCAGTGACCCCTGAAAAGAGTCATGAGAGCGTGAATCTGCTTTAAAAGATGAAACAGGCTTGACTGCAGGATCAAGAGGCAAATCATTAGTGAACTCTGAAGTTCAAGGCCAAAATCAACACTGTGTCACTCAGCCCAGGTCCCTTTTGATATCAGCATCACACCAGAGCTGGGCTTCAGGGACCAAAGCATGAAAGACTCTGCACAAGCAGCATTTCCAGGACCACCTTCAGATGCTTTCCCAGACCCAGCATATAGCTGTGAAGCCAGCACATCCCAAAATCCTCAAAAACACGTAAGGGAAAACCATAAAACTTGGACTGACGGACAGCAGGCGATGCAGGTCTGGGAGTCAAGACCACATCTATCCAAGAACTGCCCCAGCATTCATTCTTGAGGAGCGTTTCACTACGACAGATCCCGTTCCTGGAACATGTCCTTCTTAGAAATTCAGTTATTTGTCAAGTCAACAGGTAGCTCTTGCCACCAAAACCTGGCAAGTGCTTTTTCTAGAAGGACTTTTAGGGGGCTACCTCACGGGTAACTCCAAGCAACCTTTCAGCCCGCTGAAGGCAACAGCTGCACAGCTCCACCCCAGCCGGCAGCAGCCCTCTGCTGACAAGCAGCCAAGGCACAAGGCTGTTGTCAGCTGCAGAGCTGTCGCTCATCGCTTTCCTTCCCAGACTACAGCTGTTGAGTAGTAAATATCAGCATAATTAGAAAGAAGTGGAAAACACACAAACAAATCTAACGGACCAGGCGACAACAGCAGCACTGCGAGGACCCGGTCCTGAAGCTGCCTTTGTTCCTGGCTTGCTGCTGGTGTCCTGAGGCTGCCTTGAGGGATGACAACCTGGAAAAATGGGAAAGACATCCCACGTCGCCCCGCAAAGCTATGACTGCACCACCAGCCGTCTCCTTATCTAGGCAGACCCAGCAGGGAAGGGTAGAGAAGGAAGGACATTTATCCTGCTTTGCAAATAGGGAAGGGAGGTGGAGAAACCGAGGCTAGAAACAGCAATGTTTGGCTTCAGGAAGCTTTTACTGCCCATCGGTGGGCTGCTGCTCTTGAAACCCATCAGGCAGCTACAGTGACAGCACTGAAATGCAACAGCAGGGACAAAGCCGCAGCCCAAAGAGCAACTCGAGTCCTGCCTGTATGGCCTACAGAAACACTTGCAAGTCCCTGTTTTGCAGTTCAAAGACAGAGCCCAGCCCCTGCCAGTGCTGACTTCGCCTTCGTCCAACACTGACACGGTCCTTGTGCCAAGAGGGCTGCTGCCTCCAGGATGGCTGCGGAGACCTCTCCAGTCCCTCCTAGGTATGCTGCCATTACAAGATCTATTTTGGAAGGGAAAAATGTAGAGAAGAAGGGGGGCAGCAGGAGACAAAGTTCCCATTGCAGGGAAAACCAGCAGCTTCTCACTTTCTGCTGGTGGGCAGGCCTCGGAGAGCAGCCACCATGCTCCAGGCTGCGCCGCCTGCTGCGCTGGAAGGAAACGCTGCAAGGCACAGCCGCAGGGATCTCGGGGCTGCCTTCCCACCGCCAAATCGAAGTTACAATGGGAGAAAATGGCTACTTGCTAGTACAAAATTATTTAGTTATGACAATAAATCCCAGCTGAGCCACAGAGGAGACACACAAGGAAAGCAATTTTTCCTACCTGTGCAGTGAATGAACTGTGTAATTCCCCGCTCCCCCCCACAGACGTGTTGTTACACTTTTAAGCTATGTTGCTGCAGTACAGTGATTAGGGCTCGAATACAGCACTTGCATCTATTGGTGTACTTCCAAAAGTTGCACTCTACCCTGACCGAGACACCAAAACCTGGTTTGTGATCCTGCGGACACAGCCAGCTTTCCCCTTGAGCAGCCCACGGGCCTGGAATCGCAGCAGATCCAGTGGCCACGTGCTGCTTTGAAGCTCTGCTTTACGCATTACTAGAAGTCAGCGCCTGCTGCCATAGACCGCTTGGGCTGAAGACGGAGAACATAACAACATAGCAAAGGGAAGCAATCATTTCTTAAAATGATCTAGCTGCCACTCATTCAGTTAGCCCGCATACTAGAAGGGACTTCCAGCTCTCATCTGTGATGCATCTGTCAGCTTGTGCTTAACACCCCCCGGCACGGCAATAAATACAACTGCACAGTAACCCAAGTTTTCTTGCAACCTGATCTATAAAAAGCAGCTGGCTTCCCATCCCTCTCCCAACACCACCTTGGGTTTCCTGATACTCTTGGAAACCTAACAGGGTTTTTATTGAGCAAGTTGGCATTGGGTAGCTATAAACTTGAGTTCTAACCCTGCCTCTCTAAATATTACTTATAAGGCCAACACCTCTCATCTACCCTTCATCCTGCCCTCCAAAACAAACAACAAACACAAACTTTCTTTAGCCCCTCTGAGGTTCTGGAAGCTACCAAGCATAAAATTAAGATACCACCTAGTTGTGTACTCTGCTTAAATACCTTCGGCTGCCAGTGAGGAAAGTCATACTCAGAGGCACCTGAATGCAGACTAAGTAAATAAGGACAAACCTCCTACTTGCAACCAAACAGGGAACAGAACAACATGGCAAATTCTTGTTTGCAGACACATCCTTATCCCCTCTCCATCTCCCCAAAATGTTGCTTAGAAGACTAGATAATTGAGGGCATCCATTCTAGAAATTCCAGCACACAGCGCTGCCATTTTAGCGAGCCTCACCCTGTCTGCAGCGACAGCACGGGATGCCAGAGTGGGATCAGGCACACCTCAGTCCTGTACCTTACTGCCATCAGACCAGGAGACTGACTAAACCTGACAGAAACAAGGTCAGAAGAAAAAGAGAATCCTGCAGCAAGCGGATGTGAGGGTAGGACTAACCTGAGGCTAGTTCTGTTTTTCTGTTTTTTTGGGGAACAAAGAGGAAAGGGGAGAGGTCTCGGTACCCAAATGCCTTTCTACAGCTCAGTTCTGCCCCGCACCGTGATGCTCCGCAAATTTTGACACTCTCACTCTGATGGGGAAGGAAATCCCATTGCAATGGCACAGAAGATGTTTACACATCTGGTCTCAGTTTCCCAGATTTTGCCATGCTTCTGTCCATTGTTGTGAGCGTCTTTTTTTCCCTGGACCTTCAAACCTCCTCTGGATTAAGCCACTCTGCAGTTTGGCCCCATCTTCTACACTCAGGCCAAGACTTCACATAGAGAGCCACAGAACCCCCTTAAAGCCCTCTAAAGCTGCATTTTGCTAGGAAAACTTCCGATTACTCCCTGCACTATGGACTATATGCACTACTATAACATGCACTCTTCATAAAACGATCAGTAATGAAAGAGCCAAGTCCTGCTTGTCCACTCTGACATCCTTACACCAGAACACCGCTCCACGTAGGGTACAAGGTCACTGTATGGCCCAGGCCAGACTTCTGTCCCATGCCACCCTTCAAGAGCCTGGCAGCAAGAGCCACATAAGGGCAGCTCTGCAATGTGTTTGACCCCCCCACACATCTGGTGGCTGTCTTGCTTTAGAAAGTAAGAAACTGCTTGTGCAGTGTTGTTTTGCTGCAGAAATAGTTTTATTATTTATGGCATATTTTTTCAGGGAAATATAAATTCAAGCTTGGGTATAACCTTAAAAGTAGGCTGAGAGTACACCAGGGAGTAAGAATAAGTTGAGCTAATGACTTGCTCAGACTCAACCTCTGCTTTCTGCACCGTTTACTGAGGGAAAGAGTTGCTCCTATGACACAACTCACTATCAGAGCATTTAACCTGTTCGCGTTGTCTCCTTCCTGTAGTCCACACACAAGTATTCTGGGGTCTGCACGTGGCTATAATAGGAAGCAATTCATCAATTCATCTCCTTCCTGGGTCCTCAAGGAGTATTTACCCAACTCTCAGGTAAATGAGGCAAGACAGAGCACGTCTTGTTCCCAGAACCAGCCCCTCTCTATCAAGCGTAAGACACATTTGCTGAAAAACAAATTAGAGCATGTTAAAACACTTCACTTAATTAAAAATAATCCTAACAGTATCACAAAGGTAAAAGTAATTCAATGTTTTGGTTAAACACTGAAAACAGAACCGAAGTCTGTGAGATCACTCTGTGCATACTAAATAATGCTTTATTTTTAAAGCATACTAATGGAGCAAGAAGAAAAGTGATTTGAATTGCCTTTTAAGTCTGACAATTTATGCTGTAGGAAGCCATCAAAAACAGCTGGACATGGGGAAAGGTCAGTATAGAAAGCAGATTTTTCACCATGCGTTAAAAAATGTTAGTGTATCACCAATATTTTGAATCTAAATTAGAAAAAAAAAAAAAAAAAAGAACAGAAAACTTCAAGATTTCTTCCCTCCTCCAGGGCCTGCCTTTTCTCCAACTCTACAAACAACACCTTGAATAGATACCTAGCTCTCTGCACAAGCACGACACAACAAACCCACTGCCTTTTACAAAACGTGGATGGACTGTTAGCGTGACCCAGGGCTCCTCTCAGCTCTAACTGGCAATGTCCCCAGCATCACAGAGGTGGTGGGCCACGTCTTCCCCACAGCGAGCAGGAACAGCCTTCAGCTCCCCGCTGAATTAAGGCCACGGCCTGTCAGAGATTTCTGCGCTTCTCCACCAGGCAGTTCATAAGAAACGAATCTGTCTGGCAAGTTAACTCTTGGCTATGAAAAACTGAAGGAAAAAAAACACACAAAAGAAAGAATGGAAGAAAAATATGGGTGGAAATTTGCAGTGAGCCTCCTTCATTCAAAATAAAATGTGGCAGAATAATCCACCACCGCAACCTTATTTTTTTTTTGTAATTGCTTTTTTCTTTCAATCTCATTCCTGGTGCCTTCAAAGAGAAAGCAATGTACATCTTAACTTTTCCAGCACTACGCTTTAGTTCAGACTTCCTTACAAAAATACATCAAAAGTTATTTAAAAGAATGAAAAAGCAACAAAAATGCAAATTACTCATTGCTTGGCATTCAGATAGTAGGAACGCTCTAGGGAGATAAAAGCAAAACTTCAGTTTTTACAGTAATATATGCCTACTTAAGAAGACAAAGTCCATTGCTCTGGACAGCTTTTATTCATTTCATTTTTACTGTTACTGCTTGATGCCAAAATACATTTTTCCTGAAAATTTATGGACTGGCATTGCTAAAGCCGACCGCATTTTCATCACCAAGTGCAATGAAAGCAGGATCTAGGCTGCAGTGCTGAGCATATCTATGTCCAGCTATTTTGAGAACATAAATTAACGCTGAAGCATCCATCTGGCATAACAGATTGGTTGGTGTACTCTGTCCCCTGCTAATTAATCGATTAGCTCTACTCGGTAACAAGAGATTTCCCCCCTGGTTCACCACTTTGGGAGCACTGGCTGGCTGACCACAAAAGCAAGGGCTCACACCGGTTCTGGGTCTCCCTGGCTTTTTAAATACCTTTCCATGAAACTACAGCTGGAAGGAAATTCCTTGGACAAGACGTATTTTGGAGAGGAGAGATGGTGAAGTGTATTGATTAAAACCTGTCCTTGTGTGAAGGGCCATTGGGTGTCAAAGCTCTTCCAGTTTGACAGTCTGGAGAAAAAGGGGAAGAAAAAAAAAAAGAAATTTCTGACAATCCCCCCAAACCAGCACAGGCACCACAGCAGAATGCAGCAGGTAAACACCGACTGCCAGACCCAGCTGTGGAGCCCCAGGCCGGCTCACCTGACAGCAGAGGACAGAGCCACCTGAGGGCAGGGAAGGGACAAGGATGGCCTCCTCCTGGCCCCATGAGACCCCAGCCCTCTTCTGCTGCAATGGTGGGAGCTTCTCAGGGCCTCCTGCTTGCAAAGTACACCCTCGTCCCCAGATATATGCTCATGAGAAGTAACACCCTCACCTGGTATGCCGGTGATCAGACTGCAAGTGCAGAGTGATCAGCATGCAGCTGCAGGAGGGACAAGGACATCCCTGCTCTAACCTTGCTCCTCATCCAAGCCATCACCTTGAGCAGTAGGAAAACAGCTGAAAACAGACTTCCTTGACTCTGAAAGTGCAGAAAACTTAGGGGATTTGCTTGAACCACCTACATATGCGATATATTCTAGGAAGAACTTTGGAAACTGTACAGCTTTAGCAGCAAGAACACAACAGAAGATAGGCTCTGTTTAAGATCTCTCAACAGTTTATTTCCTGCAGTTTTGCTGGATTTAACTACAGCTAGCTGTTTAACTACACTTTTTTTCAATTGCAGACTTGTGCTGCTGAAGGAGCAGACACGGCCCCGGGGCAGCCACTGACGAGCAGCGTGCGGCCCTGCTGCCCGGACTCGCTGGGTGCTCGAACCTGCCCGCACCCACTGTGGCGCCGGGGCTCAAGTCAGAGCCTTTCAAACAAGCCCAGGAAGTCAAAACTGCTTATGTCAGGAACTAAGGGCTTAACTTACCTGAGACATTAACAAAGGAGAATTATTGCAGGTTTATATACTCTCTAAACTCCTTTTTGTAGCTCGGTTTGGCAACTTAAAGGGCAACAATGGTTTCATTCCTCTGTTTGAACTGGCCTGTTCGTGTAAGCTAACAAGTGAAAACTCAGAACAGGCTCGGGGAATAATGATTTTTCCTCAGAATCTGCCCATGTCATAAAAAGATTCCATATACACTGAATATGACTTTCTGGGAAACTGCTCTTCCAAGTTACATTCATCTCCTTGTCAAAATCGCATGCTAGGACAGGCCTCGGAGATCTGTGTGAGCTCCTTAGGGCTGAGCCCATCTCTCCCAGTCCAGGGCTGGGAAGCTCCTTCTCACGATTGATGGCAGTACAGCAGAAAACACACAAGTGCAAGTGCCTGGAAAGAGGCGTCTTACAAGCCAATGAGATACTTGTCAAAATAGAAAGCTGACTCAACACTACAACAATTCAGTAAACAGCCTGGTTCTTTGCTACAGGGTCACAGTTTCATTGTGAAGGGCTTGACTGCTAGGAGGGCATGTAAAAATAGTCATTTTTTTGAGAAAAGAGATGCTTTCTGTACCTATAAACAATTTTAAAAAGACTTGATGTCAAAAAAAAAGGACTTTCAGTCCCTGGAATCACCACTAAACTGCCTCAGACAGGCCAACAGGAAGTTTGTGTTGTGAAAGTTGTAGAGAAGAGGAAATATTTGGGTTATATGCTCACAAATGACATAAAAATTCAACTACTTTTTAAGTCTCTCCTATGGCATGGGAAATTGTAGAAGGGAGCTATTCTGAATTCAGAAGTATGCCTCAGTTAGGCCTCTCAGTGAAAAATTGGGACCTATGCTCATAAGTCAGGGCCTTGAACTTCCCACCTGGAAGAACTAAGCAAGGTTACAAGGGAGAGGACTGACGTCCCATGTGCTGGCTCAGTCAACACGTCTGGGATGTGATGTGGAAGCTGCCAGAAGGGTTGAATGTGACTTGAAAATAAAAGCCTGCCACAAGAAAAACAACTGCAGAACAAAATGCGTTCACCAACCAACCACCCTGCCTACCCCGGCCATGCAGCCATCCCTCAGCCACCTCCATGCTGGGACATGTTCCGTGCTTCTGCTGGCCATGGGGTCTGTTCAAGCAACACCCAGCCACGAAATAATGCCTTCACGCATGATCAAACATTACTGACACACAACAATGGCCCTCACTTCCCTCACCAAGTATCAGTTTAGATAACAAGGCCCATTTTCCCTCCGTACCCTGACTTCTGCAGCTTTTTGGTTCTATTTTTCCCCCCTGCTCACATATTCCTCACACACACCCCTGGCAAACACCGAGGGAACATAGGCTTCATCGCGCTGTAACACAGTGGCATTGCAACTCAGAAGGCACGGAGAAGAGATCAGTCATTCTCCTACAAAGAGATGCAAATCATAGCTCTCCTGTGCTGAGGCAGGACAAGCCTCCAGTGACTGCAGTGTGAAACCTCCTGGAAGATGGAAACATGAAGATCAAGGACAGGAAGAAGAAAGCAGGTGTTGTAGAAGGTCCCTCTAGCAGCTCCTGAGGCTCTCTGTAAGAAATCACAGATGTATCATGCACACAAGTGCCCGCAGGCTGGCCAAGACCCTGGTGCTGGTCAGCAGAGCAGAGGAGCCGACCCTGCCCCTGTCCTGGTGCCTACGGGAGCTGATGATGAGCAGCTCCGTACACCACACTGAATATTTATCTGCAAGGCTCAGCTTGGGAGCTCTTACAAACAGGGATTTCATGGGAATCACTGTGCTGGGAGCTCTACTGAGCCAAAGGTGTGTGGCCATTTATCCATCTAAGCACAAGTGGTATAGCTGGAGTAGTTATTACCCTTCAACTGCACGGGCTCAAAACTTGCAAGGGTGGCTATTTCAAATGCAAAACAGTAAAATGTAATCTCATTCCTCCTCAATTTCCTTCCTTGTTTTAGTTCCTTCTGCTTGTCAGGGCCTGGTACCATTCTTCCAGGAAGTTTCCAATAGACGCCCTTTGCTCAACACATTGATCAAATACCAAGAAGCCATATCCCTGCAGTCTCACATGCAGGAAATTCCGGGCTTTGTCAAAACTTGGCTTGAGACAAGAAATAAAAACTCTACATGTTCAGAAGTCTTCCGAGCACCACCACTTAGACAGTCATAAGTATTTAGTTTAAACCTCTATCACAAGAGCCACATGTTTATTATTCCTATCTCAAAGTCAACTAATCAGTCCTCCTCCTCTTCCAAAGCCTCCCTATCCATTTTCTTTAGAAACATATTTACACACAGAGTTAACACCAAGGTCTTTTAGGCAGAGGGGTTGGGAGAACTATTTTCTGCAAAGGCAGCAGATCACATTCAAACAAATTATCTCCATGAATCAAGAGAGGTTGGGAACTGCTGTGGTACTGCAGCTGTGGAGCACACCACTCACCTCTTCCAGCCTCCTGTACAATACTGGGCCATCATTCTTTGCCATGTGGTTACAAAGCAGGTGGCTTTCTCTGAATCTCTCCCTAGAATAGCATGATTGAGCAAGACCAAACATAAAAAATAAATAAATAGGTTCATGCTTGTTTGCTGACAAATCTAAACCAAAAGCCTGGCTACTAATCAGAGAAAAAAAAAACATATTGAATATTTTTAAATAAAACACACCTTTTAAAACTATTATAACAGTCTTCCTATTTGCTGGGGCCCAACCTCCTGTTTTTTTGGGATATCTGGATATGATGATGTTGAAAATGGAATGCCCAGCCCACACCTACCTCACGCAGGTGTTCTGTGGCTTAACCACTCTTAATGAAGCGCTGCTGGTCCTTTGACAGCTATTACTACTCAGAATTTGTGGTAACACTGCTCCTAAAATAGCTGGCTCTGAGAGGTCTCCAAGCAGCGTCTTCTCCAATTCTGCCTGGCTACCACGCAGCACTCACCTCATGTACCCAGGCTAGGAGCAACCAAGTAGAGGCCAGGAGAGCCCAGAAGCAGTCAGCTTTCTGCACAGCTTCCAAGCTCAGACACCACACAGCAATAATCAAGACAAGATCCTTTACCATAGCAACTTGGAGAAGCAACTCCAACAAGCCCTCTACATCACATTCTTTCCATTTGCCCTCTGGCAAGTCTCTGCCTGTTTGAACAGATGCCATCAAAGTGCTTGTCCATGTTGTGCTGTGCTGTTTTTTTTCCAATTTACTTCACCTTTCTTCTGCTTAAAAGAACAAACCAGCCTTTACAACCTGCATGTTCACCTGATGGCAAGATGACTAAACATAAAACCAGAACAATTTGCCATCCAGATCCCTACATAAAGGTCTACATTTAAGTGTTATCTCCATCACAACTGACACTACACAAACATATTCCTGAAGACAGTATGTCTTCAGCTGTTAGAACAGTGCTATGAGGCGATGTTGAACAAAGTGGCCCTTTACTGGAAATTAGAGTACAGACTTTCTCTTATGAAGTACAATCCCAACCCCAAACTATGGCTGAGAATTATCTGAGAAGCCCTACACAGGCGCAAGACAGACTCAATCACTTTGAGCAAGATCTGAGCCTATTTTTTAATTCAAGATATAGTTAGATATTCATCATGCTTTTTTTTTTTTTTTTAAAGAAAAAAAAAGAAGTTTCCTTATCTTTTCTTTAGCTTTCCAGCTTCCAATTACCAAATGCATACAACTGCTTGGGATTTTACTCGGAATAAAATCAAGTATTGCTAATCTTTTTATCTTACTGTCACTGATCCCATGGTATGAGTTTTTGTTGTTTTGCTTTTTTAACTCAAGGTTATAAAAACAAATGGTCGAGAAAATGTCTTTTAGACATCTGAGCAAGAAAAAATGATACATGTGTGACTAAAGAGGCTCAGTCTGGAATGAAGTAAGAACACCTCAATTCTTATTCAAAAAAAAAAAAAAGATTTCAATGTCATTGTTTTTGGATGACTGGCTGTGTATGTGTAGTTGATCTGCATGAAAATGTTTAAAGCCAACTATCTTGCATTTTTTAAACTCCAGATTCCAAAGAAAATGGCCACAGGCATGAGTAGGCTGTGCAAACTCCCTTGCTACAAAGCTTGTATTACTGATTTTATTATTTTTTAATATATCCTCTATGTATCTTGCTGGAAAAGTCTAGAGAAGTATCATAAGCACTTGCAGAAAGTTACTATCTGTCTCTGTAAAGTACTCAATGAATTCTAATCTATATCAAATGCTAAAGAAGGTTCAGGCAGACATGGACAAAGAGTTGTCCTCAATGACACTCTACAGAACTTAGTTGCTTTTTAAAGAACTCTTCTGATTTTATCACCTTTGAATCCCACAAGGCTGCCTCCAAAAGAACCACTCGACTCTTCTTCTGCCAAAAGGAGGGTACACACTTTGAAAAAGTTAATGAGTAAAGCTTGGAAGCAAACGAATCTTGCAATTACACCACCACACATGGGGTTACGGCTAGGTGAGAGAACTGGGGAACAGCCCCCCCACTCCCCACTTGCATTCCCCATTTATCAAGTTATTTAATCACATACCTAGCTAATAAATTTTAATGGAGTGACTTATGTGCTTGAAGTCAGGCATGCCTACAGGCATCCTGATGGAACAGGGATAGAGGGAGCGATGCATGTTGACCCTGCAGAAAAAACAACCCATCTAATATAAAATAACATGTGTTTTTTTGTTGAGACCACTGCTTTCAGAGAAACATCACCCAAGCTATCTGGTGTTTACTCCGTATTGTGGAGTTCCAAAATTCCCTAAAAATTGGCCTTATTAGCAATAACCTTTCTCTTGCCAAACTGCCTAGGCAGCAGGTTGCCCTTTAGTGGGCATCTCCACAGAACACTGTCACACATTGCTACTGAAACAATTCACAAACACTCCTAAGTTTCCCACTGTAGTTTTTCCCTCTCTTATCAAATTAAGATAAGAGAGAGCATAAGAAAATATGACAGGGAGAAAATATACAGCTTAATTACCTGGAAGGCTACAGATAATCAAAGCAAGTCCCAGGGCCAAAACAGGACAAATACATTCGGACTCTTCTATAAACATTAAATAGCCACAGTATATCCCTAATTGCTAAAAGTACTCAATGCAGACTAAATTGTAACTGCATAATTACACAGTGAGCACAAAAAATGAACAGAAAACTGTGTCCACACAGAGCTATGGAGGCTAGAGCTCAGCTCCTCGTGTATTACCATTATGAAAAATAAATTCAAATCTAGGGACTTACCAAAGACTTCCATGCACTTAAAAACAGTAAAATCTTCCTCGTTATTCTCTTTTGTAAAAGATTAAGTCCCATGTTTTCTTACAGAGAGAATGCAAGAAGGAAGTAATTAGCCTTCATATCAAGCTCGAAAACAAAGCCCTAAATCATATGATACTCTAGTGTCAGCAAAAGGAAATGAACATGAAGCGAAAAAAAGATTGTTTTATGGCTGAAAACACAGTAAAAATATGAGCCTCCCTGTCTTCGAGCAAGCTTTACTCAAAATTCTAAAAGCTTAAACTCCAGAATTTGGTCAGCACTGGGCTACAACTGAGTGCATCTTACTGCGCTTGTCCAAGGCCGTACCTGGAGAGCAGGGCAAAGGTTTTTCTCCTGGCTCTTTTTCCAATACCCATTTTGCTAGAGAAGAAATTTCCTGCTCTTCTGCAGTGAAAAGCACTTGAGGCTGCCACCCTGTCTGCAAGGGTAGGGATAAGAGAACTGGAAGCTCACATCTACTTTTGAGCCCTCTCAAGACACGGAAGCCAGCCAACTCATCCCCAGACATCCAAGGCTTTACACACAGGGTCCACCGGTACCCTCAGGCAGATCAGCAGCAAACAGGCTCCTCCAAGAGCCTTCCCTTTCAGGCAGCAGGGATCTAGCAACTGGTGAAGGAAGAGAGCAGACAGGAAAGCAAGAGGTTCCTGTACAGCGAGGATGAGAAAATATATTGGAACAAATTGAGGGAACCTCATTAACGAAGTGTATTTAAAGTACAGGCTCTCCAGTGTAGCTCCCAGCTAACTCAAAGCCATCCTCCAGCTGCTGGCTATAGCTGCTAGTGCTCTTTGCACCCTTCGCCCCCCAGGCTCCCAGGACTGGCTTGCTGTAAAGGTCAGGACAACATTTGAATTCACTGGGGAAAGAGGAAAGGAGGATGCCACCCCAGCCTGAGAGGCACAACAGGTAATAGTTCTGCTCTTCTGCCTCTTACTTCACCTACATAACTTATTCATCACAGGCTGCCCACTTCAAAGCCCTGTTAGTCAAGTATATGTAAGCACTGGGACATACCCAACCCTTCACAGGCGTGAGCATGAAGTGCTGCTACGCTGACAAACCTTTCCTAAAAAACAGAAAGTAATCCACTGCCAGGCTCTGGGTTTTCAGACCTGCGTTTAACAGGGAGACCATGCTTCCTCTAGCACCCATCAAGCACGCAACTGACACACAAATCAAGCCATGTTTTTTTCTGGCTGATCCCCCACTGGAAAGCCTGCTAACAGATTTTTGCCAATAGCTCTGGGGATTAATCCATCTCTGTCCCTGCACCAGGAAAATAAAGCCTCACACAGACCAGCAGGGCAAGATGCTGCACTCGGCAGATACCAGAACCACACAGCTACAAGATACAACACTGGCAGATGCAGAGGTAAAATTTTTGCACATTACAGCATCTTGGTTTTTTTGTGCCCTTTTATCTTCCAAGATACTCAAGTAATTAACTCCTATCCCAGAACGTTTTTAACTCCATTCTGCTTAGGATTGCAGCTCAGATTTTCTTAAAGCAAAAGCACCATACAAAAAAAAAAAAAAAAAAAAAAAGTAACGCCCGTTTGCCTTTTCAAAGGGGTGGGAAATTAATTTAAGGGCAGTAAGAGCAGAGTTCACTGCAGATAATAATTTCTAACTCTCTGAATTTATTGACAGCCGTAGAACTCCTCGATTTCTAGCTGAGCCAGTAGCACAAATAGAAGCAGCAGCACTTATCCTGGCACACAAAGCAACCGAGCAAGGTCTACGCTACACTGACCTTGCCATCTGGACATGTGGCAAGCCCAGTGCAGAGGCATTTCTAGCATTATCCTCTATAATCATGTAAAAACTGTATTCTGATGAGAGAGGCCAAAAGACCCATGCTCCAAAGGCCCATCTGATAACTGCAATCCATCAGTCCCTGTTATGGAAGCCAGGTCTCTCACATCACACATAGATGCCCACGTTATCTCTTCCCAAACATTAACAAATATTCACACTTTATGCATGAAGATGATGTTTTTTATTCCCTTAGTCATACTGAGTGAGAGGAGAACAGCAGGTAAGAAGCTGATCCTATGTCCCCAGTGAAAAAACTGGAAGGACTTTATTCGGGGCTGCTGTATGTTCAGGATTAGGCCTGAACGGTTTGTGAGAGGCTCTGGAATGAAGCCGTTACTGAGCTGGGAAATAAAAGAATACAATAAAAGCTGTGAATGCTGGTTCCCAATTCTGTACCCACTACACAAACACTTCCAAAGGGCACAACCTGGCAGTGCTCAGCCCTCTGCAACCGCTGCCTTCACCGTGCTGGGCACCTGGGCACATAACGGGGCTCAGCACCAGCACACATTGCCCTTGGGAGGCCTTACTCAGGAATCCTCCATCAGCTATGCTGAAAAGGCCCTGTGCTGGAAACTATGAAACAGCTGTAGCTTCAGCTCCCACTTCAGTATTACACACCAGTGTTATCAGCCTCCATCTTCGTGCCAGGAATTCTGCAGGAATTTGCTCTCTGTAGACTAGAGAGAAAGAAGAACAACAAAAAAGATTAAGGGGGGATGGAGGGGGAGAGGGAGAGAGAAGATAAAAGGCTTTTTAATTATAGTTTGACCTTCTGAAAAACAGGCTGAAAAACCTGATGTAATAATTCCTATATCAACCCTGTAACTTGTACCAAGTCTTCCTGTGCAGCACTCATCCTGCCTGGTCCATCCTGCTGTATTGCAGCAGCTTCCAGCCTCCATTCAGGCATCTCACACAAATGGGCTCTGCCCTGAGGAGCTTGCTGAGCTGCATCACACAAATCCCATTGTTCCAGCAGCAGCAAAGGCTTTAGCCAGCTGAGCACAAGTTGCATTTCTTCAAAACAGCACATTTTTGGGAGAACCAAACACCTCCAAGGCCTGAGATATAAAAGACTATAGGTTAAGGAGGAGATCCTCCAACAACAAAAATACATACAGCCCTACAACCCCTTCCCACACTCTGACATAACATGATGCTACAGGGCAAGAGGGAGCAAGTGTAACAGTTGTGATATGTTGAAGCAAGTAATGTCACTCACTCCGTGCCTCGTACAACAGATTGACGGATTGCCAGCACAGAACTTGATTTCTAAAGGCAGCCAGCTGAAGACAAACTGTCAGAAGAAGGACCAAGATCTTTTTTTTGAAAATGAATAAACACAATCCTTGAATCCCCAAGCACTCCGGACTCTTATTAAAAGAAAAGCACAATCCAAAAGAACAAATCCTGATATGAGTCCACAGAGGAGAACAGTCTGTCTTCTGCTTAGAGAAGATGAAAACTGCTTTCGTGAAGGATGTCATTATTTAAGTATCAGCAATCCAGACCAAGAAAAACAGGTTAATTCTGGAAGAAAACAATCAGAGGGCTTTATGGGGTTTTCAGAAACCCAGCAATGAATCAGCTAACCAGAAAATCAGATACTTCCACTGAAGCCCGTCTCCCATGACGACTCTTCCCAATTCTGGGCCCAGCCGTGACATCCACTTGTTTGGAGAAGTACACGAGAAAAAACGTTAATAAAATGACACCGATCATTCTACATGACATCAAGAAGGAACCGTGCTTCCTGTTTGTCATCTGCAGAATATGAAAGCTGCTCCACAGATGCAAGTATTTCAGAAGGAGGTGCCACATAGGTACACAGATCCATGGGATAAAACAGTTTTATAGAGTTTGTTGCTTTATACCTGTCAGTGTGCAAGCCTGTACCGAAGTCTACTATAAGTTTAACAGTAATGTTGCACGTAGTGAAGAAGGTAGGCCAAGATGAAGCAGTTTTTAAAGGTTTCCTGGAAAGCTGCCGTGCCAGACTACTCTCTGTGGGAAGGGAGTTGTCTTCACAGCAGTCCTAAGAAAAGCTGAAACTCAATTCACTGGATTTCTGTAAAATAAGCTTCAGTTTCATCTGATGCCAAATAAGCAAAGTTGCAACTGCTGTGGAGTTTCTTGACACATAAAGCTTTATTCTGGAGCCGTGTGTACAGTAGGCAGCATCTACTACTCAAAGGGCCATAAAGAAATGAATGTAAACGTGCTGGAAAAGAGAAAGTAACACTCAAATCTATCAACAGATAGGGACAAAGTCTGTCCCTTTCAATTAATGTCAATATAGCCACTGCTTTTGATGGGCCTGTAACACAGCCACACAGCATTCCTGAAAAAAGGACCAAATGAAGCACCAAAATTATAAAGAAGACAGAGAGCTGGTGACGAGAAAACAACTATGTTTTAACCAGAATTATTTAAGTACTACAAACTTCAATTTTTCCTGTTCTAAGCAAAGCAGACGTAAAGAAGTCAGCAACACCGTGACCTGTACCCAACAGATGGATCTCTTCACCTAAGCTTGCACATCAGATGTGTAGGAAGGACATTAGGGACGTTCCCGCCCAGTTTTATAAATAAAACTTGACCAAAACAAAAAATTACATGCAAGTTTTCCTAGACACCTCGTCAAGGCTAACACCTTTTCTTCCTTACACCCTCACTCCCCCAGCACAGCATCCAACTCCTGCCTAGCAGCCTGAGATGCTCTGAAGTATTGTGGTCTATTCTCAGCACAAGGCATCAAATCCTGCTCTGGAGCAGCTATGAGAGCTGGAAACAAAACATCTGTAACAGAGTTCTGAGGGTGCAGACCCTCGTACCAGCATATCTCCACGCTCACCACAATGCACAACGGCTTCAGACTGTGGTGGAGCTGCTGAGCAACAGGACAGGAGTGCTGCAAACATCAGTTATGCAGAACAAAGGGATGGGTGGGAGAGCCTTGGCAAAATAAAACTAAGTAGCAGAAATCATACAAATGAGCCTGGAACAGGCTGGGGGGTGGAAGAACAGGCAGCAATCCCCTTGCCTGCTGAGATTCCTGAGCCGGGAAATGGGCGATGTAACGCCAGCAGAAGGCAGCACACTGCTTTCAGTCTGCTCATCCAGATCCAGACTGGGTGTGCTTCTGCCCTCTTCGTACAGGAACTTCACCATTTACATAATTTACCCGGAGATAATCAAGAGCTGGCTTGAATATTGCATGAATTAATCCAAGAATCCTCATGCATGCTACACCCAGGAAAATGGTTTATTTTCCCAGACACCCCAGCTGTATTGCTGTCCAGGTTTCATGAACTGGAGTCTGCAGAAACATTCCCCCTCACATCAGATTTTCAGCGTGGGTACTAGCTCGCTGAAATCAATGAAAAGAAACCTGTTGTATTTGCCAGGTATGAACTGGGTTATCAGGACATTCCAAGCAGATTTGTAATGAAGTAATTGCCTTGAATATTGACATTTATACTCTTGTATCTGTAGGCATGACGAAGAAAAAAATACCTCTTGCACAAGAAATCTCTAGTCAAGCATAACGCGAAAGTCAGCTGTTTTTCAATATAAACAGTAAGGTAACTTATTAGGCAGTGGTTACGCTATTTTAAAGTACATGCTGGCATTATTTCATACCAGCCTTTAGGCTTTACTATTCAACCTGACTATTTCTAGTTTTCAGCTGGCTGTGCTTTTTAGCTTTGTACAATGCAAAACACAGTTAAATGGTACCACCTCGGAACTTAGGCCTAATGCCATTTGTTGGTCCTACAGCAACTGGAGCCAAAAAAACAGGATTTATTTGCAGGAGAAACAACCTGAACAACATTAGTTTGTTTTTGAAGGAAGACAGCAGACTCCTGGATAAGTGGGAAATATTCCCATGGAAGAGAAAGACACACCTGTAAGCTCCAGGTATGTCCTTATTTTGGAAATTGATTTTGGGGACGAGAGATATTTACTCAGCATTTTTCTCACTTCTTGCTACCAGAAAGAGTGGATTCATCCACCGCACACACAAGACTCTCTATATGGACCATTTCACAACAACCTGATCTTTTCTGTTTATTAGCAGAGGCTTGACTTAATTTTTTCAATACTATATACACAGACTTACATCACATGAGCTAAAAGAATACCCCAATAATTGACAAGATTAGGTGTGGCCAAATGTTTTTCTCGCGCAGTTCAGAGATATCGTAGTCAGGCAGCATCGTCTCAAAATATAACGAAAGATGACATTTCATCAGACAACATAGATGTGCCAGGCAATAAATCTTGCAGCAGAAGGCTCCTTCCTATTTTAATTCTAGTCGTCACCGATGGAAAGATACAATTGTCTTTCTCAAGCTACGACAGACAGGAGAGAGATGAAGCCAAAGCAAACACCACAAACAACAGAAAAAAAAAACAACACAACACAACACACTGAAATACTCAGGATTTCATTTAAATCCCAGTGTACTCATTCTGGTCTAATAAAAATAGCCCACCCCACTGTTTGCACAATCCCTGAGATCAGTAGATATTATCCTACAGCTGCCTGCACTACTCAGAACCGTACGGAGGCTTGCTTCAGTGGGGCACATCCATCTGTCTCCCCCTCCCTTTATCAGATGCTTCATTTCAGCCCCAAGCATGGAACTGGTGGGAGATCTCCCCCACCGTGACTTGCGGATCTGTGCCCTGCTGACCACAAAAAGGTGTCCCTAAGGCTTTGACATTTTGCACTGTTTTAGGATCTGCCATCTAAAGGTTAGCAAATAAAGCTGTTTTGCAGTACTCCACAGGAGTGTTTTTTTTATTCGGCATCTGACCACGGTGGCTGTCAGCACACGCAGAAAGGGCTCTCGTGTGTAGCAGCACAGACCGTCACGGACTACAAAAATCCACCTAAAAACATGGTAAACGTGGCCGCAGTTAGCCCGTGCCAGGTTGTACTGTGCTGCTTACAGCACCAGATTTGTCCAAGCCACCTAGCCTGAATCTCTAGCTATGGTACTGCGGCATAGATCGGTCCTGAGGTAGGAACCATTCACTTTTTCCATCCCCAGCCACACAACCAGGCAACAACAAAGTACAAAATGAAATCCCAGCACCTCATCCCCCTTCCTGCACTCCAGCTGTGCACAACAGCCAGGCGGGTAAGGAAAAAAGCAACAGTGGCAGCAGCAAGAGTCAGAGCCAGAAGAGTTTAAAACATTACCTCTTAAAGAGAAGATTTAGATATATTATCTAGTGAAGTCTACTCGTGTATCAGTGGCCACTTTTCCTTCAGAACAAACGATCAGAAATAGCTCCTTCAGTGCCAGCAGCTCAGCACTCACAAATAACCCTTTGACAAGGAGCCAGCCTGTGTCCACGGAGGATATACGGCCCACTGGGACCAGGACTCAAACCAGCTTGCTTCTCCTCCTTGCTCTCCTTCTTGTTCTCCAGCTCCCTGCATGCCTGTGGGTAAATCACTCAACCTTCCCGTGCCTAAATTCCACATTTGTGTAACAAGGATAATCACTCCTTGCTGCTACAGAGAGCCATTGTCAGATCACGTTGACTAGTGATTGACAGGAGCCTAGGTACTACAGACAGCACCACCGAAAATTGCCCCTCTGCCCCAAAATGCTTGATGAGAAACAAATGTTCATTTAAAAAAAAAAAAAAAAAAGATTTCAGATTCAGTTCCCCAGTAGCTACCACAAAGAACAGCAATTTAACAAAGACTCTACAAATGGGGAAAAACAACAACAACAAAAGACACAATTTGGCAATGTCCTTTCCAGATTAGGCTTTTAACCTGACATTAAAAAAAAGAAAACCTACATGCACAATCACGTATGATAAACGTAACGACAAAACAACAGAACAAAGAAGGTGGGCAATACTGTTCTTTCTAGCTTAAAAAAAATTACAGTGCACTCAATTTGCCAGTTTTATAGGTGATGTGACAGGTCCTCAGTTCATCTTTGGACAATGTGAGAACAGAATGATTAGCAGTGTATGATGACAGTGATCGCTGGCTGGTTCCTGGAGAGCTGATAAGTTATTAAGCTAAACAATGCATCACTATTATGAGCAAGTCAGTGCACTAACTGTAATTTCCTTGAAAGCTGAGCAGTGCATGATTATACTTGTCCACTCAGACTCCCTGCTGGCAGCTCCGTATTCTGCTATTGTTCAGAGCTCCACAGCCTCCCCAGTACCCAGGATACAGCCGCCTGAAAATGTATTCTTCACATCCAGCCCCCGTCGTGGCAGCTGTCATCTGAAGGGTACCGGGAAGAGAGACATTCTCTGTCCTGAAGCACAGCTATTAGAGCCCCTGAAAACATGTGTTTTTGTTTGTCAGCACAAGCTACCTCTCATTTCTCGTCGAGGCAATTTCCATTTCAAGAGTGCTCTGACTTCAGAATGACATATATACATATATATTACATACATACATTTCTACTTATTTGTGTGTGTGCATTCAAAAACACACATGCTCACAAGTACATCCCTGGCTGTTTTCTTTATGACGCTCAGGAAGACTGCTGTTATTACTGGAAGCTCGAATGGACATCTTGCAACCCTACTTACGTTTCTCTCTGAAAGTATAAGCAAAGAAGACAGAGCACACCTTCAGTAACGAACCTAGGAGAAGTAGGAACAGAAAAGGCAAAAGAGAAGGAAAGCACAGCAGTCAGATGAGAGGGATTTCAAGTGGCTAATGCAAACACAGACTGGAAACATGGCTCTTGTCACTCCTACCAGAAAGAGGCAGTTCAGCAGCGGTGGTGGTGCAGGGCATGGAAAAAAGAGTCAGGCTCCTACTACAGAGCTGCTCTGTGAGATGAGCAGGTCCCTCACCCCCTCTATGCCTCTCAGTTTCTCCCTCCATGCAGAAAGCCAGCTGTGTCTCCCAGCTCTCACAGATGCAGCCAAAATGCACCAAGATAGGTGACCCCTGAGCACCCAGCGGCTGCAGGGATTGCAGCTGCAGAGCGGGGCAGTGCGGGGGCCTGATGCTGCACTGCTGGAGAAATGGAGTAAAGCAAGTCCCTAACCCACATGGTTATGGGGTAAGATGAGCACAGAGATCCCTGTTTTGATTCCCTAAACTAATTTTCAGCAATGCATCTTCACTCCTTCCTGCATGAAGTTACACTAAGCCTCCCCCCCTCCCTGGCTTTGGTACACTTTCACTATGCTTTTGTCCTGAAAGGTTGTCAGCAAGCCTGTCCAGGAGGCAATTTTCTTTTAAAAGCCCCTAAGCGTTTTTCCCTCCCACAGTAACAGACATTTCAGAGTCTAAGCCCCATTGGCTTCTAATGAGCCTTGGGGTGCCAAGTGCTTAAGCCATTTTTTTTTAAATGGGACTTAGGTGATTCTGAAAATATTATCATGTACCTCACATTAGATTTGATATAAAGTGAACATTAAGTGGGAAGAAAACCTGACACTGAGAACATTTGACAAGTGCTTAAAAGGTAGAGTCTAATTCATTTCAAACTTTGTTTTATGTAAGACTTGTTTAAGGAGCACCATGAAATTCTCTCATTGTCCTTTTCTCTGTGCTGATCCTGCAAGGAATATATAAACAGTAATATGTTTAAACAAGCCAAGGAAAATGTACCACTCTATTTTGAATCCAGGAACTGTTCTATTCCTGTCATTGAGTGTTTTGTTGTTGTTGTTGTTGTTGTTTTTCCAAATGCAAGTAAAAAATCGTTATTGTTGGAATTAAAAACACAAAAGGAGCAAATATAATACTCAAAACATGATACTGGTGATACACAGAAGATGTGCTTATCCTATAGTTTGGCAAAACGGAAAACACCACTCCTGTTCATGTATCTCATACTTCACAACTTATTTCTATCCCTACAACAAGATCGAATCATCTGACCATTCTCCTGCCCAGTAAAGAAGGGGTAAGAAGTCAAACAATCATTTGTACCCTGACTCCAAAATTAGCCATCCCACAGCTGCACTACAGCAGCTGTCTGTGAGCTCGTGCCATACACATAACCAAAATGATTTGGCTTCAGAGGTGCCTTTTTTTCCCTCACTGAACCTGGATCACGCTCGGCAAGCTAACAACAACCTCCACAACAGCAGAGGTGGGAGCTGCTGACTCGGGGCCAGGAATCTCAACTGCTTGGCTACGATCCTCCATCTGCACCCTCAGCTATCCAGCCAACAGGGGCTGCGCCTAGAGATAGAGTCAGGAACTGTTTTAAGTGCTGTGGCCATCTACAAATCCATAAGAAAACACACGGTTATGTTCCAGTCAGGGGGAGCTCAAAAGGAGATGCACTGCAGTAACGCGCCACGGAAGGCTATCAAGCATGGATTAACAGCCAAGGATGTACTGGCTCAAAGGCTTGCTGATATACTGCAAACATAGAAGAAAATTAATTTAAAGCATATACCAACATACATCTCCAAAGACCACCGATGTTACACGAGGCATTTTACACACACATGCACACACACTTTGTCATTTCTGACTTTTTTTCCTGTTTTATTTCCCCACCAAGAAGTAGGTCATTATCACTTGTACACTTTCACAATGAGATACCCATTGAAAACACGCTGCTTCACAAGCCCATTAAAAGCTAATACATAACCATATTGTTTTGAGACTATTTCATATTTAAATCATTGCCTGAGATTACAATCCAGCCACCATCTGAAAGAACAAAGCCGTTCAGACGGGTACAGGACGCACAAAGTCTTTTTACATTAGTCATTCCAGGCTGATTTCACAGCGCTGCGCAAAGAAGTATTTATTTCCCTTACGCTGCAACACCAGAAGAGCTACCAGGGGACAGCTCGGTGATCCGGCACCATCCCTTCCCTTCGAGACCCCTCTCCTTGCCCAGACACACAGCGTCAGTCCTCAATAGCACGGAGCGCCTGTCCCGGGGTCAAGCCCCGGCGGCCCCCGAATTACAGCACTGCGATGGGTAATGTGGCAAGGCACGAAGCCAAGAAAGTGACTGCGTGCACAGGAATTATGAGAACCACTCAGAAAGGCAGGGCGTTGGAGTAACTTGATACGGGTATGAGGGCTATAGAGAAAACTCTTCCATATAGTGTGGTTTCATCGCATGATGAGTATTGCAGAAGGATTTCAGGAGCTGTGCAATAACCAAAGCACCACTTTTCCTGCAGGCCGTCCACCACACAGTGCTGTGCGCTAAACCGAGCACCATTTGGACTCTATGCCATTCTAATACTTTCCCTTACTTGTGTCAAAGACATAAATAAAGCTTCCATGTCGAGGACTGGGGTTGAAGTGGCTTCATTAGTCTTGTACATCCATCTAACGGTCCTACAAATTGTAATTCAGCTGCCTGCACTGATACAGAAGTGAGTACATGCCCTTTCCCAAGGCCAGCTTTGCTCTTATCCAGCTATGGAATTTTTTGGCTTCTACTTTGTTTAAATCAGAGCAGCCTCGAGGCTGCTCTAACTTCAGCTTTTTTTTTTTTTTCTTTAAACAATGTGCAGCCAATAAGCAGTTTCACATGAAATGCTCACGAAGAAACATAAAGTACCAATAAATTAATGCAACAGACAGTTTTTCTTCCATACTGAGGGACCTCTCCAAAGCTAAGAGGTCGTACAACCCCACTATTACCTTCAAAAAACACATTGTCCTGTTTAAATGAAACATTAAATCACAAGTTATACTAGGATAGGGAAAGCAGTGCCAAACAGAACAAAGTTATAATGTCAGGAAGGTCAACAACACCTCAACTCACAGGACAGCAAAGCCACGTGCAGGGCTTTAAGTACAGGATTCACCTGGGCAACACCCTGCGGGACCATCTCCACTCAATTGTGCCTTAGCTGGGGAGGCAGTCAGACCAGATGATGGCCAGAGATCCTTCCCAACCTCAACCACTCTGTAAAGATGTGCTGTTTTCTTCTTCTGTGACAGCACTGTACCAGGCTTGGACTGAAAACACCACAAAAAGGTTAAGGTCCTACTACAGCATTAACTGGCGTAAGTCCCACAAGAAGCTATCATGTGGTTAGGAGACCTCAGTCTCCAAGCCAACCTCGTGCTTTGTCGTTCTTCTCCCTCCTTGAAATAAACCATAACGCTTGCTTTGGTCAAGCTGAATTCTTGCAAACCTCTGCTTTGCTCAGCCAAAATCATTCTGGTCTAGCAAAGAGGTCCCCGTTGGCCATCAAAACGCTGAGACACCTGTGTGCCAGGGACACTGAAAACAAAGTAAACATTAAACCAAAAATCTCCGTGTTAAAAGCAATGCTCTGTTCTCAAGGAATCTCATCATTTTATCCATTCCTAACTACCGTTGCCTCACCTGCAGTGCCTGTAACTCAAATCCATTTCATTTTCCAGAATAATGTATTAATTTTATTTGCACAGAAATCTCTACAGACAGTCTACACTGCTGAGTTTTGCCTGAAAAAAAGACCTCAACTGAAACAGCGATCTGTCTTGATTTGTGTGCCGTAGTCCACAAAAGACAAGCATTGCTGGACACACGGCCCCATCTCTTGCTGCAGAAACCCATTCACCAACTGTTCTAAAACCCATGGTGAGCTCGAGAGAAGGAGCCAGAAGCATGTATGGTTTCCCACCTTGCTACCTCAGCTCACGCAAACAAGTCATGCACAGTAAAACTCTGCCTGGCTGATGAAAACGCCAAATGGGTGATAACGCACACCTCAAAACACATCATCTCAGTATTTTACAGTCTGTCCCAAATTTATCTCCGCAGCAATGAGAGGGAAATTCTACCATGCCCATTTTGCAGCCCAGTAGTTAGGACATGAAAACAGTTAAAAGTACAATTTTATTTTAACATTATAAAATCCGATCTACAGATTTCAGATACCTGAAATCATTTTTTGAGTGATGGCATCTTACGTGTAAGGAAGATTGTTTAAATAAGAATTAACTATCAAAGGAAGTATGTTTGTTGCTGAAACTCCAAAGCAAATTTAACAAGTCAATTGAGGAGAAATCGGTGACAAAGCAACTGGAACCAGTCCATTTACGCAATAAGCCAGATTTTAATAGCAACAGCATCTTCTGCAAGAAGAGTAATTTGAAACGAGGAAAATATTCTCTCAATTTAGTTCAGAATGATCACTAGTTCATTCCAGGTTGAGACACAAATTAGGAACTGAAAAAGCAAGTAAATTTGTTTTTTCTTTTTTTTTTTTTTCCCCTCCAGTCTGCAAACAAGAAGTAGGTGTGGGAGGCTGAGATCTACTAGCTCTAATCTCTTGACAGGCATAGTCTCACGTCACCATCAATTCAGTTTGTTTTATACAGATCAGAACAAATTGTTTAGTTGCATACACAAAATAGGTTCATACTTTTTTTTTTCTAAATACTCAGCACATTTAATGTTGTTTATTATTTTAAAACAGCAAATCAAAATGCTTGCTTGCCATGTTATAACCAAACTCCAATTTCCACCCAAAAGCAGCGTGAAGAAGATCACAACTGGAAGATTAATCATGTAATAAATAAGTCATCCATCATTTTCAAAAAAGCATAAAAATAAAGACTGAGTAAATCTATGTAAATGTATACAGTTGCTTAGATGCATACAGAGTATATCCTTCTCATTACTAAAACAACCTTTTTTCGTTTTGCCGAGACCACATTTATTTGCAAGCAAGTGCCTTAGAGGCTATCAGCAGAGGAGAGTCAATCGCTCTTTAGGAAAAGAAATAAAAACAACAAATGTTAAACAAGATTAACATGGGCCGTTTCCATCACGGTCTCTGACTTGTCAACTTCAGCCAACTCACCCTGTAAAACAGGATATATTCTCTAGCATAATAAAGGGTTGAATGCTCATCTTTTAATCACAGAACTAGAATAAATATTCAGGTATCACTAAAACCAGTGTATATCATTGCTCAGATCCTCTGACACAATATTTCTAAAAGCCTGAACAGAAAAAAAAAAGACCGGAAAAGACGTTTTAACTGTTCTACCTGTGTCAAAACTTGTAAATTTTCCCCTCCCAGCTTTAGAAATTGCCCCCAGTATCATTTAATAATAATAATAATAAAAAGTCCACCGATTTGAATACTTTTATATAACACTTCAAGGTTGCATTTTTACTTTCAAATTAATGTAGTTTGCAATACCTTATGACATCTCTGGTATCCTTTGTAATGAGGACACTAAAACCGTGGGTTAAGAAAAGCAACGTTTCCTATAGAGTTACATCTGCATCAAACACATTCACACTTATGAAGCAGTTGGGTTCCTTCTTTACAAACAATTTCTACTAAAAGAATTTGGGCCAAGGACAGTTGACCAGCAACTACAGCCTACATCTCCCTACAACTACTGGACAGTAATAGCACAAGTATCTTAAAAAACACTTATTCCATCACATCAACGAAACTGAATTGGTCCAGAAAGGTCTGAAAACCAATTGCTTTGCCAACTGAGCCATCCACACAATAGCACGTCCCAAAGTCCTCCAAAGATTACCAATGGTTTGCTGCCACCAAACAACTCACTTGTCATTTCCTCATGCCAACATTGTGCTAAACAGGAACTCCAATAGCACAGCATTAATGCTGGGAGCCCTCTGAAGTAGGCTGCAGTACAGAAGGACTTTTTTATTTTAATCTCCGGTTAAGAATATTTAACCAAAGTAAGGAACAAGATCTGGTTGGTGAGGAAGTTTAGGCATTCATTGCTTTCTTTTGGTTGTAAAAATAAAACTTTATCAACCAGTACAAAATGTTTATGATACATCAGACCACAAAAATGAGATCTGATTCTCTGTTTCCATGGGCAGCACAGTAAAACTTAGTGCTGTACGTCTGAAGCTAACGGGACTATATAGTCATGAAAAAGGCTTTATCAATCTTTATTTCCTTTGTTCCCTAATAAAACATTTTTGTCTGTTGTTTTCTCAACAACTGTATCTTACAGTTAGTTATACAAAACCAAGCTGAGCTTGGGGGAGGAGAGATCTTTTTACTTTGAAATGATAACTGCAACTTACAGGCTTTGCTCTGTTGATTCTGAACTGCAATGAATGGAGTTATTTCCTCACATTCCTCTTGTATAATTCTTCCTTCACCAGCCTTCAGCTATCAGCAGATCAGAGCTGGAGTTTACTCTGGAGTTGGCAGTAAACAAAAGAACAAATCTGCACTGTTTCCTCTGAAAAAGAAATTGTAGCCCTTGTCCAAACACATTAAAAAAAAATCGAAACATGCAGGACGATTAAGGAGTTGTGTATTAGATAAATGAGGTAGTGTGCTCAACAGATATAAAAAAAAAAAAAGAGTAGAATTAAGTGAAAAGATCTACATATTTATAGAGGACAAACAAGGCACTGTCAAATAGTTCCAGCTATCAAACGGGGCCTAATTTAAGTTATAACTCAGCAGCAGGAATAGCCTGTGGATTCAAGCTATTGTGTTAATGAACAACTCAACTGTTACTTCTCGATGACAAATGCACAACAGTCATGCGATCCTTAGCAGACCTGCAGCGCTGCTGCTGAAGCAGAAGAGCGCCCAGCTTGCAGAGGAAGCCATCTAGGAACTAACAAAAGCCACATTTTTCGTTTAAATATTGACTTTCATCTGAAAGTAATAAACAAATATTCAGCTGAAGGGAGTTTTAACAATTTACATGGCAGAAGATAAATATTTTTTCCTCTTTTTTTATTTCTCAGCTCAACATCAGTGGGCACCAGTGCTGCTTCCTCTACATGACTGAACTTGTAGCGTATCCCCAGATGATGGATTGCATCTGTGCAACAGCTCTGCCCATGGACAGCAGCAGTTCAGCATGGGAAATGAGGAATAACAACCACCCCAGGACAAGCTACAGCCAGGTGTTTGTTTATTTAAAAGGCAAATGTCCAAGTTCAGATGGGGGGTGGGAGAGGAAAGGGAGGAAATCTTACAAAATGAACAGTTCTGTTACAAAAGCCAACATCTAAACCAAACATTTCTCCAGCTACAAGGCACTGTGAGTTTGGTCCAGAACTGCTTCTTTGGTCCAGATTCTGCCTTCTGAATCCCACTTACTTTCTAAATGCTCCTGACAGCTTCTGACCAGGCACCAGCCTCAGGGCAGGCTGGGGACAGAGGGACACTTGCCAGGCAGAGACAGGAGTAAACCAGGGCAGTGTCAGAGCAGAAAAGAAAGGAAAATCACAACAACATTTGAAAATAAACAGTAAGAGACTACCAGGAAGGAAACCTACTCTTTACAAGGTTTAATGTATTAAAATACCACAGAATGTCCTCACATCCCAGTGGTAACTGGGATGCCCAGCAGCCCCAAATAGAGCGATGACATTCACAATTAAAGAGCTGATGTCCTTTGTTAGGCCCAAACAAACATCTGTTCGCTCTCCCTCTTACTTGTTTGATTCTCCCCAGCTCTCGCTGGTCCTGACCATGCAGCAGCAAGCTCAGCACCACACAGGGACACGGGAAGGCAGTCAGGAAGGCTGAGTGCTTTGGGGAAGGGTAGGCAGGTGGCTTCGGCCACCAGACTTCACATTGCTCCAGCCTCCCGTGGCATCTGGACATCAATGTTTGGGTCCCTCCATAACCGATGGTCAGCCAGCCAGGCTGAAAAAGGAGTCCCCAGACCTCAGATACCACACACCAAAAAGAAAAAATGAGTCATTTTGGAGCCTTTGCCACACCAAAGGAAAACAAGAGCAACCTGTTCTGGTGAGTCAACACCGCAAAAGCCTCCATTCAGTGGTCTTCCTGGGACATACTGAGGGGTGGAAGCCAAGAGCAATAGGTTTTAGCAACAGGAGTAACTTATCCTTGCCAGATCACCCAATGCTGCAGACCAGTCTGTACTTCATAATAGGGACATAAATGACCCTTGTTTGCCTAAGTTTATACCAAAGGAATGGACTTCTGATCTCCTGAACTCCCTTAAATGATGCAGATTTTAAGATATATTTCAAACACTTGTTCATCCTATTATGTTTTGAAATCCAAAATAGATCTTTTATTACAGTATCTCCAATTTCAGGACACCTAAACGGTAAACAAGCGATGAGGGAATGAAAAACACTTATATTAATAGCAACAACACATTGTTTATAAGTAGGGGTGTCGATTATTACTAAGCAAAAGGGACACATCACCAAAGAAACTATCACAAAGTTAGCAAAAATAACAAACCTAGCTTCATGGCTTATTCACATACGAGATAATCACAGAATTTCTAGGTTGGAAGAGACCTCAAGATCATCGAGTCCAACCTCTGACCTAACACTAACAGTCCTCCACTAAACCATATCGCTAAGTTCAACATCTAAAAGTCTTTTAAAGACCTCCATGGATGGTGACTCCACCACTTCTCTGAGAGAAGCCAGTTTATTCCACACAGCTTATCGCTGTTTACTTCTCACTACCCTTTGATTGGAATGAACATTTTTAAGCACCTCTCTGAGAACCCCTCCTGCCTCTGAGCGTCCCCTGGCAGAGGCAGCGTGACAGCAGTGCTGAGCACAGGGCAGAGGCCAGCCTGGCTCCTGCAGCCCACCCGGCTCCTCTGAGAAGCATCTCTTCTCTCTCGTGGATCCAGTGCCAGGTCTGGAATCTGCACCTTGCAAAGTACCTGTGATTCTGCTTGAAGCCACCGGTGTGCAGCAACTGCACCTCTAGAAGGCGACCTGGGAGCCTTGCAGAAGAAACCAAGATGCTTTAGAAATGGCTGCCTTAAACACTCCTGAGACTGAGGTCTCACCCTTCACACATGGAGAATTTGTTCCTTCTCTTTAGCACACTGAAATAACAAGGACCACCACAAACTAAACGCTATCAGAAAACTCTCAATTACAGATTTTAAGATTTTCGATGCTAGGCACAGGACCTACTATTATTTTAACTGCCCAGCTCTGTGAACAAACCAACCTCTCAACTTCATCCTAATTATAACTTAATATTATTAGAATTTAAATAACACCTTTCTCCCTCAACTACTTCAATTCTCTGTTTACCACCAAACCTTTATATTAGGTACTGGGACCAAGAGAGGAAAGGCTACTTGTTAACTCATTGACTCCAGATGTTCAAGGGTCTTTCTATCTCAGCATTACCCAGAAACCAGCAAATGAAGGCCAGTTCCTTTATACAGACACAGTGCTTGGAAAAACCCTGACCCCACTTGATTCTCCAGGACTTGAACTCTCCGTATATATTTTTATAAACTCAAAAGACAAGGTCAACCTCACTTTTTCCATGTACTAGTGGCTCAGTGCAGGCGTTACCCAAGACTTGAAACTGTCCTTCCTCCCCCTCCATCCAGATTTAATTCTTATGCTGTAGAGGGAGACATAGTTAGAAGTGTGCTGCAAGCAGGACAAAGATCAAGGCTGGAGCATGGTAGCACATTAGGATGTCTATCAAGTCCTCGAGCAGGTCGTTTGGGACACATCATCTGACAGCATGAGATGTTTTAACCCTGTAGAAAGGAGATGCTTAATTTTCGTGGGAGGGAAGCTGTTCTTCTTGCAGCACTACAGGTGGGAAGGATGAGCACTATTCTCTGCCCCAGAGAATGAGCATTTACAGGGGCACATACAAAGAGAAAATGATGCAGTGTTAAAACCAGGCACAGTTACATTTACATGCACAAACACAAGGCACACCTTCTGAATAGGCGAAGATCCTTGGCACCAAGGAACCCATGAGCCAAATGAAGACAGGTCACGATCAGTAAAACACTAGGATGATGACGCTGAGAGCAACAGCAAAGAGATGAGGTACATGCAAATCTTCAGCATGCAACTAAACATTACAGGGACCTGATCCTCCACTAGGGTGCCTGGCAGAGTTCAGGTGAAGTCAATGGGTCTGCACTTATTTACACAAGCAGAGCACCAAAAGCACATTGCTCAGCATAACTAAGTCAGGGTTTCACTATTAGCTATCATTTGACTATCTGTCTCAATGCATCTCTGCATAAGATATCTCATACCTAACAAAGTTATGATTAATAGTGTTTTTCTTCCAGCTCAGTTCAGCCCACTGTTTTATTCACTACTGGTCTCACCTCTTCACCTCGTTAACTGCTTTCTTGCTTCTGGCCATCGGAATAGTTCCAAAATTGCTGTTCTTTGTTCAAAAAAATACTGCTATTGTAACAGAAGCTAAATTAAAAGACTCATGACATGAACAAGGGCAGACAAAGTGGCAAAAGGCCAACTAACGAGAGGGAGATTTGTTACTTTTCCTTCCCAAGAGGATTAAGAAAAACGTACAAGATTTGAAAAATTGTTCCAGCCCTATTCCCTAGTGTACGAGAACGTGAAAGATATTCCAATACTCCTTCCAGATCACTTCTCAGAAGTGAGAGCCTATGTAAAGCTGTGGAATCTCTTGCCTTACCAACAGAAGGATACTGGTGATGTCATTGCCACCTCTCTGGATCACATCTGTCCCTCAAATCATTATTTCTCACTGGCAGCCTTGCAGCACAGGTAAGAGCTCTGTTTAAGGTCTCAATGGGAAAAAGATAGGTAGTAAAAGTAACGGGCATTTTTATCTCATCAGATAGGACCAGCAGAGATGTAGGCCACCTTCTGCTTTCATCCCCCATGTAGTCCTTCCCAGGTGGGGTGGTTGGGGGGAAATGTGTCTTGCACATTAATAAGAAGTTGTTGTCTCCTGGGTGCATCCACTTCTTAGAGTGAGAATAAACCAGCAGGACCATAAATTCAGTTACATCTCTCAGAGACTTTCACTTGTCACACAAACACATCCATCAGAGCAGAAGGTCCATGGGGCAGGGGTCTTGGGTGCAGAAACCCAGAGGAGAAAGAGCAACATCTCAGCACTATCGGCTGTCTCAAGAACGACAGAGGCAAGCTTTCCCTTCTTTCCCCTACATTGCTACTCTCTGCAAAAACACAACAAAAGGGAAATAGATAGAAGCTCCCCATGCCAAACAAAACCTTTCCACAAACAGCTTTCTTCCTGACCAGTGAGGTTCCATGGAAGCGTTACTGATACTCACTGCGTGGAAAGAGCCAGACACCAGTGACCTGGGGAATCCCGAACTGCCCAGTGCTGCACCCCAGTGCGGGACCAGCTATCGCAGCGCAGGGCAAAGGGCACACTTGCTGTCCGAGCCTTTCACACCTCTCTACGTACAGATACAAAATTTAGCATGAAGCAAAAAGAAAACAGGACCATCCACGAACTTAAATACGTAAATAAATCAGTAACCCCCAACCCCCAGCCTATGCATTAGAAGTGACAGGTTTGAAGATTTCATTGCTGACGCCGACAGTGACACTTTGTCAGCGGGGGGGGAGCAACAGCCCCCCCACCAAATCAGCAACCGCTTTCAATTAGCAATGAAATAACACATGAAAAATAGAAATTTAAGATTGAAGAGCCTTTAATACCCCGCTGGGTATTCAGGGACAGCAGTAAACAAGGTGCTGATGTGCATTACGCTGCAAACAACGTTAGCGCTGAGCCAAATGGGATGAGCCCCAAATCAGAGTGAGATTTCAATGCATGAAGTTTAACTGTGAGATAAGGGACTGTAATCAAATTACACCACAAATAGGTCCATTCATCCATAAGCATTATTGCAGAGAGAGGATTGAATTACAGCTTGGAATAAAACAATTTAAGAAATAAAAAGCAAATTTATTATCTATTTATTATTGTCCTACTGCCAAAGAAAATTTCCCACCTTCATTACAAGAATGCTATCTAAGATGAATCTGAAGAGAAAGCTGAAATACCAATTATCAGGCTGGAAAAACAAGAAGAGTTTGAGTCGTGCTATTTACATTCCCATTCCTCTTTCTGAATAGAGCAACAAAGTCAACAAGCGAAGTGAAGACATAAGAATATGCATTTGCAATTCAAGTTGTTTTGCTGTGAAAGGCCTAGGCAGCGAGGCACACTCAGTAACACTGGCCAGAGTGTTTTCTTTCCTTCCCCTAAGAAAAAAATAAAATTCTTCACGGTGCCTTCCATTACAGTTGTTTTTTTTTTTTTTTTTTTTTTTTTTTTTCCTCCAGAAAGCTATCACAATCCCTATTACTCAACACCACGATTTTTAAAGAGCACCAAGTGCAAGGCGAGCATTGCCCCTGCCCTCCTGCAATCCGGCAGCACCAAAAAAACACCTTTTAGCGCAAACCTTTGCACGAGCCGCTCCGGCAGCGAGCGGCAACGACCGGGAGAGGGGAGGGAAAAAAAAAAAAAAAAAAAAAAAAAAAAAGCGAGAGAAAAAAAATAAGAGAGCAAGAAGGGGAAAAAAAAAAAAAAAAGGGAAGAGGGGAAAAACACCAGCACCAAGCACTCCTCCTCCTCCTCCTCCTCCTCCTGCCGCTGCCTTTGTTGTCCGGCGGTGGCCCCGAGCCTGCCCCCCCGGCCCCCACCTGTTCCCGTTGCGCTGCCCCAGGACCTTTTGGGGGGGACCCCAAACTCCGGCCCCCCCAGCTTGGGATGGGGCAGGAGAGCTGCGGGGGGCACAACCCCTGCTCCCCCCCCAAAAAACACCCCTCTAAGGGGCAAGGTGTCCCCCGGGGCCAGCACCCCGGCTCGTAGCAAGCAGGGTGCCCCCCCCAAAAACACAGCACCCCAAGGTGCCCCCCCAAAAAACGCAGCACCCCAAGGTGCCCCCACCCCTGGCAGCAGCACCCCGGGGTGCAGGGGGTGCCCCCCGAGCAGGGAGCCCCCAAACTCCTGCACCCCCCCCCGAGGGGGCGAGGAGGGGGCGCCCCCAAACCCCGTCCCCTTTTGGGGGGGGCAGAAAGGGGGGGTCCCCGGCACCCACCTGGTCTTGGAGGAGAGGAAGGCAAGTTTGATCAATCCGTAGGTGAAGAGCTGGATGCTCTCCTTGGCTATGCTGGCCACCCGGAGCCTGTGCTCTAGGATGTGCAGTTCCATCTTTTCCTCTTTCTCATTTGTAGTTCATCTAGCCCCGGCGTTAATGGGGGGGCTGGGAGGGGAGGGGGGGGGGGGGGCTCTTACTGCCGGCGCCCCGGGCTCGCTTTTTGTGTTGCCGTTGCTTTTATTATTATTTTTTTTTCCCTCCCCCTCCTCTCCTTCCCTCCTCCTCCTCCTCCTTCCCTCCTCCTCCTCCTCCTCCTCCTCCTCCTCGCCCGGCTCCTCTCCCCCTGCCCGGCTCCGGGGGCGGGGGGTGCCAAAGTTGCGCGGGGGGGCGCGGAGCGGGGCCGGGGCAGGGGCAGGGAGCGGAGAGGAGCGGGGCCGAGCCGAGCCGCGCGGGGCCGGCCGCACAAACAAGTTGCCACTCACGGCCCGCGCCTGCGCAGCGCCCCGCCGCACGCCGGGCCTTGGAGTCCGCGCAGCCACGGCAGCCCCCGGCCCCCCTCCGGTCCCCGCCGGGCGGCTCGGAGGGGAAGGAGGGGGCCTGCCCGTGAGCCTCCCTCCCCCGTCCCGGTCCTTTGTATTTTTGAAAATGTCATGTCTTGAATTTTTACTTTATTTCACCTTATTTTACTTTACTTTATCTTAATTTTGTATTATTTTAATTTATTTTATTTTAGTTTTACTTTACATCTTTATTTAAAATTATTTTTATCTTATTTTATCTTTTCCTTATATTTTCTCTTTTCCTTGTATTTCATCTTTTCCTTATATTTTATCTTTATCTTATTTTCTCTTTTCCTTATATTTTATCTTTTCCTTATATTTTATCTC
Source organism: Netta rufina (assembly GCF_964035555.1). Classification (NCBI taxonomy): domain Eukaryota; kingdom Metazoa; phylum Chordata; class Aves; order Anseriformes; family Anatidae; genus Netta; species Netta rufina. The sequence continues at coordinate 3,538,550 of NC_140145.1, read as the reverse complement.
TTCCTTATTTTCTTTATCTTTACCAAATTTCTTTCGTTTTTCTTTCATTTTCCTTTATTTTAATTTGCTTTATTTTATTATTTATTTTTCTTTAATTTTCTTTAATTTTATCGTTTGGCTCAGGAGGCACACGGCACAATCCTTCAGGAGCCAGTAGAAAAGAGAAGCTTCACAAGTTTTCAATAATAAAGGAAATACTCCCATCTTACCCCATTTATTACCCTATACAGAAATACTCCCATCTTAGCCAGTTATCACCCTATACAGAAATACTCCCATCTTACCCTGTTTGTTCTCCTTTACAGCCAATGTGCAGCCCGTATCAGTTTTCCCACAAAGCAAAACTGAAGCGAACAAACCACCCCAGTGTGCACCCAGGTGTTACAGAAGGAGAGCTGTGGCCAGTGGGAAGGCCAAAGCAGTGGTGTGAGGATGTGGATGGCGGTGGCCGTGCTGCCAGGGTAGGATGGGTCGGGCCCCACACCAGCACCTCACCAGTGAGGCAGCTCTTGCACGCCGGCCTGGCTGTGCCAAGGGTGGGGGATCTCAGAACCTGGACCAAAAATCAGGGTTTTAACACGCCACGTGGAAGGGCTCGCTCTGGCTTTGAACCATGCTGATTCTGCCCTGAATGACAGCAATACCCAGATGGCCATGCCACTTTTACTTGCTGGATCTCAAATGGGCTTTGCAAAAGACCATCACTGGCAGTCCTTGTGCTCTGCACGTGGGGAAACTGAGGCATGGGCTGTGTACAAGGGGGAAAGACACAGCTCAGTGAGCTAAGCCCCTCTCCAGGCCACTCTTCTGCTTCAGATGAGCTTCCACAGTTCAATAACCTTTTAGGGCCTGTGTTCCTGTTGAAGAAATCCCTTGAATCCAGCCCTGCTGCAAGCTTCAGAAACTAGAATTTCCAAATCCTTTCTGCTCTGTTAATTCCCGCTGGATGGCTGTATTTCCCCCGCTGGACACGTCCGTTCTTCCCCTGCCTGTGGCCATACTTCTGAGAGGCTATCTAAATTCTGTTATATCCCAAAAGAAAAACCTTGAAATTAGAGGCATTCATATCGATAGTTTGCAATCATTTGTAGGCAAGGAAACAAAATATTGAATTTCTCGTACAATTTTTAAAAGCCTTTAAAAACCTAAGGGTTGTTTTCATTCGTTGCCTCACGCATAAGTCCTGATGACTGTAGGCGTTGCATTTTAGGAAGCTGAAGAGGGTTTTTAATCTGCTTCCACTGCTAGTTCAAGGTCTTGGTCTTCAAAGCTCTGGCTGTATCTGTGTCCAGCTACAGAAAGTGCCTGCACCTGCATCTGCAAATCACAGAGATAGCTGTGTTCCTGCGGGACAATGCAGGCCGCAGAGTCCAGAAGGAAGCAGCCAGGGACAAAACATTCACCGTCAAGGTTGCTGTGAGCTTCCAGAGGAAATCAGACAAACATAGCCTGAACTGCTTCTAGGAAATGCAGCAAAACTTTCCTCTTTTAAAAGATTTTCCATCATAATCAGGACAGCATTCACAATATCGACTCTTTGCCTCCCCGCTCAGAGACAAAATATGCTGCCCCCAAGCAGAGCTTTCTCAACCCAGAGAGGGCAGGCACTCCAGGAAGGCCACCAGGGAATATGCTTTTACCAGCCTAATTACCACAGAAAATGCTTACATGAAACAATGAGAGATGGTAGAACAGACCCAAAGGTAAAATCAGTGGGGACCTTTTGAAGCAAGCAAATCATCAGAGACTTTTGTTCTGCCTGCAGGGAAGGAGAAAAGAGGCCCTGAGTTAGTCATCTGGATTTACTAAAAAAAAAGAAGAATCGAGCAAACAAGCAAAAAAAAAAAAATCCCCCACAAACCCACAAAACACAGAAATACTTCTTCATTTTGTTAGTTTACATCTGCTCCTCTCCAAAATTGCAATTTCTTCCCTGGGTCTGACCAGCTGCTCCAAGCCTTTCCAAGAAGGCCCGAAGGCCTCGCGGGGCAGCGAGCACGGCCCTCATGGCTATGTGAACCTTCACACAGCTGACTGGAGGAAGCATGAGGAAAATATCAAGCCCTACCAACACCCAACCCAATTTTCTCCACACGAAAAATAAAATAAAATAAAATAAAATAAAATAAAATATGCCTAGCTCAGCACAGGCACATTTTTCAAGAGCAGGCAACCTGGCAATTAGCCAAAATACGATTAGGTGCCCCCTCCTCCAGTTGCCATTAGTATTCAGATCTCTCTCTCCCTCGTTGCCAGGTGTACCTGGGAGTTTCCATGCAGGGAGCAGACTGGAATGTGTTGTTATTACATACAACATGCTGTAATATCATTTAATTATTGCAATTCCAAGTTTTTCATATTTTTTGCAGCTCAGAAGGACTCTCTTGGCCGAGCCACAGAGCAGGGACCTGTTGTGCAAGATGATGTAACCACACTTTTTTTTTTTTTTTTTTAATTAAAAACAAAACCCATTCCCTGCCCACACAGCTTCCAATGTCGGTTACCACAGCACATGCTGGGCAGACAGAACAAAGAAATGGGGAGAACGGACAAGAAAACAGGAAGATGAGATAGCAGCCAAACAAATCTCAGTATGAGGACCAGGCACCATGACTCACCTTCTGCCTGGAGGGGGAGCAGGGCCCTTACAAGCCAGCACAAGTAGAAGAGATTTCTGAGTGCCCTAGGTCGGGGACCACCGGTAACGCTTAGCAAACCTTTGAAGCCCCAAGGCCAGAAGCAGCAGGGTTTCCCTGTAGAAGTGCAGACCCTACTTGAACAGATGGGCAGTTTTCAGATATTTCAGCTTCTGCTCATGTTCACATGGACCTTCTTACCGCAAGCAGGGCAAGAGCCATCTTCTGTTTGCCCCCAGGCACCGTTTGACTAGAGGTGAGGTCCTCCAAAGGAATGCAATGTTTTATGATAACCCTAAGTTCAAGGAGATAGTCTGTATTGTGCCTTGAACCTTTGCCTCAGCAGCCAGGTAGGGGTCAACAGCAGTCCTCTGGGAGACTCCAACTCTGCCGAGTCTTTTGTCCCAATGCTCAATTTCTCATAAACCACACTGCAGCCTGACACCCGAGTCTCTGCATACAGATCGCTTCCACTCTAACCAAGACACTCGAGAACAATCAGCATTGCAGGAAAAAGAAATGGGAAACGTAGAAACAGTTTAGGTGAAAGGAATGTAATTACGCACTGTGACAAACAGTTCACCAGGAGCAGCTCTGTGCACAGAGGAAAAATAAAGAAGAATTTCTAATCACGTGAGTCATCATGTTTTATGCAGTTACTCCAAACTACAGCAGGATATTTCAGTATTATTTTAGTTAGCTGGTGGAAGGAAGTTCTTATATCATTTGTGGTCTCTTCTGATACCATAAAAAAGCCCCAAATTACCCTATTCAGTTCTCAAAGATGAGGCTATGGTTGCCTTTTACAGATAGATTTTAACATGCAGTATCTAAATTCTTGGCAATAAAACCTCATTTTCAAAAAGAAAAAAGAAATATAATTTCAATTCTCTCACATGATTTGTCTGACATGGCACCGCTGCAAATCTAACATTTCTCTGCTGTTGCAAGAATTATGCTTTTCTTTCAGAAACATCTGAACTTCAACAGCATCTTGACCTCTGACTAGGGCTCATACCAGCTTCCAAGATGGGAAACAGCAGATAATGCCAGTCCCAATGTGAATGACGTAACGGCAATACCCTGGATAAATATGCCCAAGGCAAGATGAATCCAGTGTCACAGTTGTTTATACTAGCGTTTGCTTCTCCGCAGTAGACAGAGCATATGAAGTTCTTAGCACGTCTGTAGCTCTGGTGTGAAACTGGGGTCAGCATGCATTTCTGGGGTCCCTTTCAGGCTCAGTACACAAGGGACACAATCTGTTCCAGCCTCGGGGAGCACTTTCTGAATGCAGACTGTGTTCAGAGCTTTGAGGACTGGAGGTATCTTTGGGTCAGTCTCTGGTTTTGACCAAAAGGGAAGCCATCACATTTCTTAACCAGTTTATTTGGAGATGAAAGTTACTAAGTAACTATAATTATCCTGGAACCCTTAGTTTAAGTTAAACAGGCCTTTCTGACCCAGGGAGGGTAACGCGTCTTTACACAAACCGATGAGCAGAGGCACAGAAAGGCAGGCAAAAAACAAAGCTGTGCCATCAGCTACTGCCATTTTGGATGAACAATTCACAGGGCACCGCCTGGCCATGGGACCCCTGTGAGTGTGTCAGAGGCAGACAGGGAGGATGGCTTTACAGGCTGCTATCTTACGCTTCCAGTGACAACCAGTCTCTCTCAATCAGTTCTTTAAGAAAAATCATGTATAAAATAAAAAATAAAAAAGCAAAGGGAAAAACAAAAGTAAAAACAAAAAAGAAAAAAACACCCTTCCCAAATGATAGCTTCTGGGCTTGCTTGTGAAAAATTACCCATTTGTTAATTGAAAAGAGCGATTTATCAAGCTAATTTCCTTCTAGCAACCAGAGACCTTTCAAAACTTGATTGCAGTTAATGTGCCAGTGTTTCAAAGCATTTTATTCAACTATCAAATAAGCTAATGAAGACCTTTAATTTACTGTTGAAGTACAAAGTGGGCTGAGCAGGTCAGGCATTTCATGCTCCCAGGGCAGCAGAGGTGCCGATGAGCCTCTACCATTGCACCAGCCCCTGCGAGGAGCCCAGATGTCCAGCCGGAGTGTTACAACCACGTACATTGCTCAGGGAGGGGAGATAAATACCTCACCCACTGGTTCCCAACTATGTCCTATGCTTTGGTGACATTTAACAGCTACTGTCCTTGCAGAACAGGAAAGAAAGGGACTCCCAGTCCTGGGCTAGCAGAAGCAAGCTTTGGCACTTGTAATCAGCATTACGTAGCCTCTGGAGATGAAGAAGCAAGTACAGGTTGCATGTAACTTGACATACCAACCTCCAACTACTGTACCAACCTCCAACTACTGTACCAACCAAAACTTGGTGCACCAGAAAGCAACAGGCTAAGTCTGTGCTAATCTAAGGCAAGCAGAATTTGCTCAGCCTTGGCCTGTGAGGAGCCTAGTACAGGTATTTGGTGTTTTATTCCCTTGTTCTCTTAGCTACTGGCTGACAAAGCCTGTCCACATCCTTGAATGTTCGATGGCTACAGCCACTCCTATGAATCTCTCATCCACAGTAACGCACACATGTATGAATGAGTTGCACCTACAACTCTACGGGAAACATGTAATGTCTGCGAGGGAACACAATTATTAACCAAAAGAGGAAAAGTCATGCATGTGTTACTGAACCAAAACATTACCTGACATAGAAGCTGAAAGTTTCCAAGCCACGATGCTGGTCACACACTGGTTACTGATTAGGTGCGCTACTTTGACCCACTGGCTGCAACCATCAGCACTGAGACGGATCCAGCTCAGCTCACTGGCTCTACATGAAGCCAGGCGAAATGGCCAAAGTCATGTCCACTTCATGATGGCTAAAAATCATCATTGATGCAGAACTGAGACAAGCATGGCTCAGGCTGTGGGAGGGACATCACAGCTACTGGGAGGTGTTAAAGATGACCTCATCTTTTGCTTCTGGTATTGAAACAGGCTATTAAAGAAAATGTTCCCCCCTCCTCCTGCCAGCCTCCTAAAGAGCAACACATCTGCAAACACATTCTGCAAACCTAAGGGAAGAAAGCCAGATTGTAGCCTGCCTTATCTCTTCTGACTTGCTAAATGTATTTCAGGCCTGGAGCATCACATGACTGCACATAACGTGTGGGTACAGTAACTAATGTGGCTTTCATAACGGATCAGCAGGGATCAGCAATGTTGAACAAACACCCTTATTTGCAAAACCACCTTCCCAGCCCATGAAGCAGATGACCTTGTCTTCCAAGGGTTACCGTGTGAAGTTAATGATCCACAAATTAAGGATTTGGAACTTGTGCGATATTTATCCATGGCTCCCCCTTCACCTCACCATTTTACACTGAGTCAGACACTGTGTCTGCTCCACAGAAACCTGGTGCAACAAGCAGCTGATTCCAGACATCACAGGAGGCAGTGAACATTTCATTTTCTGCAAGAAGGTGCCTGCTGGTGGGGCCATGATCAATATCTTGCTGAACACCCTTTGTTATACCTCCAAGTGAAGAATGAATGTCTCCTCCTGACTGAAACACACATGGGAGATGCTCAGGGAATGGCAGGTTCCAGAGCAATCCTGGGACTCCTCCCAAAGACCAAATTAAAATAAAAGCCACTAAAGTTTTCCAGGACAGTTTTCTACACTCTGGAAAGATCCCATTGCACAGGAGGAAATCCTGTATGCTCTACTGAAACACAGGATTCAGACATATACAAGATTTAATTCTGGATGAAATACCACATGGAAAAATTCCCTGCATGTCACCTCTCACCTTCTCAAGAAATTATATTCCACATCTAGATGGTGAGAACTCTTTTATTTGCCCATATATTTATAGAGAAATGTGCACAGAAGGCAATTTACTTCTGGTCACACTACACTTCTTTTACAACTGGTGTAGCTAAGTCAGGCTCACGGGGTTTTGTTTAGGACTTGCCCTTTACACCTGCAGACCTCTTAAATCTCTTGGTATAAACGAACCTCAGTTGTTATAACCTCTGGATGAGTCCTGTGGCTTCGTTAACTTTGTGGGTCCGTGACTGCCATGCTCTTTACTTGCTAGGGAATTTCTGGCTGTGGCAATGCATTTACTGCTGTTGAAACTGGCTTTAGAAGTTGCAGCTTGCCCTAAGGGACTAATTCCTACACATTTGCTGTGCTAGTCAAAGCTTTTGTCTGCCTGCAGGACGGCCAGGGAGATCCTGTGTCAGAAAATTAGCAAAGAAAAGCAGACAGGGGAACAGCCTGCCCCCTTTGAGGGAAGCTGTGCAAGCCAGCAGGAATCCCAGCCAGGCGCGAGGCCCTGCTGTGACAGAGCAGGGCCTGTTGGTCACTTGTCGGTAAGAGGCATGCCCAGGCCTCTCCAGGCATGAGCTTGGTCTCTCGAGCAGCTTCCATGTCCCCTGGCACATTATCATGTCCTCTCCTCCTTTCCTTCCTGTTTGTCTTCTGCAGCAGGGTCTTTTTTACACAATTACTTTGATAGAAGTGATGCCTTCTGGAGTGATTTGGAGGATAAAACCAGTTGTTCCCATAGTCTGTAATGTGGAGTCTTCTTTCAAATATCTCAGCCCTTGATTCCAGACAGTGCATTCCAGCAAATACTTGAAAACACTCTCCTCCTCTTGCCTCTCATGCCAGGCAAGACTTTAACCCATTGCTAACCCCTGCAAACAGGATACAGTGGCATGCACAACTACTCTCGTGCACTCCATGGATTTTAATACTAGAGACAGACTAAAAGCAAAATGAAGGATGGAATAAGAAGACACAAAAATCACTTCACAATTAGGAAATGCACACCTCCTTACCTACACAAGGCCTGCTTCTACAACACTTGGGAGTCAGGTATAATTGCTTCAGGTTCCAGTGTGCAAGTGCAAAAATCACAGAAATGCCTCATCTGTGCACAGGGTACCTCTGCAGAGAAACAGAAATGAGTTTTCGCATCTTTGGATTGTGTGTTCCTTCGAGATGACCAGGGAATACTTTCAACTTGGTTTATACACCATATTTGTAGACTCATAGATGCTACAGGGGAGGAGTTGCCAAAATAAATTCAGTGATGAACATAAAGAGCTGCAGAACTGGACCATCTTGCCTTGAATCCTGTTTCTGACAGTAGCAAATGCTGATAGCAGAATGCAAGAATAAGACACTTTTGTAGCCTCCTCTGCTGCACCCTGTCTAGTATCTAACTGGTAAAAAAATTCACATTCTTCAAAACTACTCTTTGGACCTTGAACCTTCACCTTAAGAACAGAAGTTTAGTAGTAATAATGAGTGCTCTGAGGAAAAAAAGCTGAAGCAAGGAACAAAGGGATTTTAAGACAGCAGAGAAAAAGTCACAGAAATAGTTCGAAATTGAACACCACAAACACTGAAAACAAGCAGACTAAAGAAATGGGACAGATCCACACACAAGGGAGCAAGTAGAAGGAGGCTGTCAGCTGCATTTAACAGCATAGAAAGTTCGCCTTGTATAAAACATTCCCCATGCTGAGGCTTAAATCACAGCTTTCCTCTGCCACTGGCCCCAGTAAAAAACAACAACATGAAAAATGTCCCAGCTTCAGGGATCAAGGGAGGAATTTATGTGCTGGGTGCTACAATATGGTCACAGATATCCCCCTCCCAACTGCTTTCTCTCCCCTTGTTATAAGCACCCATGCCTTTGTCTGGTGAGCTGACAGGTTTAAATAGAGCATATAAAACTGGCTGTTTGCAAGACCCCATTTCTGCCTGTCACAGACAGCATGCAACAAACTTCTTTACACTCAGAGTCACTTTTTCAAATTTCAGTTTTGATTACTTCAGGGCTATGTTTCATGCTATGCTGTTATTTATTTTAATGAACTCTGCCTACTCTATCATTTGGTTCAAACTAGGAGATCTCTGGAGCTGTTATGCTATGCACAAATTCAGGATGATACAGCAAAGTAACCTAAATGGAATGAGGCCAAACAACATGTAATCATGTCTAACAAGGAGGGAGGGTAGAGAGAGCAGAGGGGGATGGGTGGGGAGAAGTGGAGCTGTAACAAACACCGTGCACAGAAAACCACCGCCTCTTAGTACATGCATAAATGCAAGGGAGGACAGGTCTTGGTGAGAAGGGCGAGCGAGATCTGGCAGTCAGGTGGAAGGGGAGCAAAACCATTCTCTGAACTCCAAGCTGACTGTTTGTAGTGGCTTATTTTGCATTGCTGTTCATCACTAGCAGAAAGCAGAGGAAAAAAAAAAAAGAAAAAAAAAAAAGAAAAAAAAAGAGTTACACAGAGAAGAGAGACTAGACAGATACTTGCTTCCTAAGCTGCTTATTACCTGAAGACCATGCCTCTTCAGTTCTTGACATACCTATGGTCTTCCTTCCCTCTCTTTCCACATTAATTCCCAGTTAATTCCTGCTCTGCTTACCCTTGCTGTGGAATAGGCAGTGCTTACGTGATCTGCTCCTTGGGCAGGGCTAGAAATGAGATAAACTTCTGAGACAGAGATAACACTTTAAATGGGTCCATGTGTTTGCAGAATAAACAGATGAGTTGAAGGTAAGGCAACACATCCACCAGAATATTATTTCACTGCTTCTGTTCCCACAGGGTGAGCAGCAGAAAGGTGTCTGCATTGGAGGAACTTGTCCCAAGGGGAAATGAGAATGGAGTGCACTAGTACACAGCTTAATGCAGGAGTGTGCAAAAGCAAAAGTAGGAGATAATGAAGCCTATGGAAGAACAGAAATCCTAGGGGTTTTTATTCATTTCACATACACCAACCACACTCATGGAAGCACTTTGCAACGTCCTGCAAATTCTTGGACGTGAACCTATAACTAAGCATACCAGAACTCCCCCTACTGAGGAGCTACCACAACCACAGCTAAATATTTGGGGAATTTCTTTGGCAAAACACTTCCCCATTGGAAAGTGCTGATTTGTTGAAACCAAAGCTTTCTGTGGAAAAACATCAGCTTCAATGAAATACTGGTTGGGAAGCAGTTCTTGTGCTCACAGTACAATTGCTTGGCAAAACCAGACAGATACAGCATTCCTTCTGGGGTTCTTCTGCACTGCCATACATTGCAGTCAGACAGACCAGCAGACAGACATAAATACAAACCAGAAAGGGCAACCTCTAATGTGGAAGGCAAGATTTAAAAAATGTGTTTGAACCTGACCTTTCCCACTGGGCTACCACCATATGGGAAGGGTGCTGATTCCTGTCTCAGAATCCTTTTTCAAGATAACGGGTTCAGGCATTTTGGTTTTCTGTTTCAAAAAAGAAGAAAGAAAGAAAAAAAAAAGGAAAAAACAAAACAAAACAAAACACGTTAGCTTTTCATGAAACAGCACTTGGTTCCCACTATCTAGTTTTAACATAAATGATATCATTGTATTCACACTGGGGATTTAGTAATTATTTTGGCTCAAGAAAACTAAACAAACAAGAACAAAACCTTGCAACTCTGTGTGATAGCACTACATTTGGAAAGATTAAGCGTAAGATCCAAAATGAAAGAAATCCTGCCTCCCTCTCTATCCTTCATCCTGAGGCTGACTCTCCTTACGTGCACACTTCTGTACTTGCTGCCAGCACCATTTTGCTATGTCAGTGGAACCAGATGCAAGCTAGGCCCCCTGACCAGAGGAACTGCATTTTCTGTTGGTGTTCAGAAGCATTAAAAAACTGCCCCCAACTGCCTGATCCTCCATTTAAGTGATGTGGCTGCAGTAAGATTTTGTTTGTAAGAATGTAACTGCAGGAAATGTTTGTTTTTTAAAGCCCAGATAGAAAACACAAGAAAGACCTTTTTGGTCCTTGAATCCCATTCTGTGCTATCATGAGCAATCACATTCTCTAACTCCCTTCCCAAATACCTCAGGCCCCAAGGTTTTTTAGAACAGCTCAGCTGCTTGGCAAATTCCCAGTTAGCTCACCCTGGGTATGCCCTTGTCCATGCTGATGGCTGCAAGGGGGCTGCTGCTGACTGCGCTGAAGGTTGAGGAGCTGGGTGTGCTGCTCTGTGGCATCTCTGCTGTAGGCAGGTGTTGCACATTTCACTGTCGGTGTTTAGAGTCCAAAGAGAACTGTACCTCCTCCTGATTCTGTTTCCCATGGCAGCACTATCAACTTGCTATCAAATTTGAGGAAAAACAAATGAAAGGATTACTTTCTGGATATGTTCATATGCCTAGCTATAAAATAAGCCACAGGCCATGAGAACAGGATCAAGACAAGGTCTTGCAGACATTGCCTGCTGGAACACAGCTGAGCTTAAATTAATTGAGGTTCCAAGTAATCAAGTAATGAGTCCACAAACAAGCTGTGAGCCCACAGCCACCTTGACATGAGTCTGCAGTTAGGATTAAAATCTGAACCATGGTTGTTTCAAAAAGCATGGCATTATCTAATCTTAGGTCCTTCTGTGGTCCAAAATAAGCTTTACTTGTGGATCAGTATAATGTGACTGACATTTTTATGCCCCTCATTTGCTGTACACAATCTCTGCTGTGGCAACAAGGGACTGTGCCTTGCACATTAGGGTTTACTGATGCACAAGCCACTCCAGAGGAAACTGCCCAGGGAGAAAGGAACGACCCGTGCATTAGCCACATACAGAGGGCTGAGTTAAAGCACGTTGCCATGCCATCAACCCTTCACAAGAAATTATCCAAAGGAAGGTTAGCAGAGACACTTTGGTCCCAGGCTTTGTTTGCCATCAGGTTTTTGAGCTGAAAAACTGAAAGGCTAGAGAAGGCCATGAAAATTCAAGAGCCAGTAGGTGAGAGGGAGGGGCTATTTGCCAAAGACTGGGTCAGTGGGAATCTGCTCGGATCAAACCAGTAATATAAACTCACCCCATGTCATAGTTTCTATTAGGCTATTGCACCCATGTATCTGCATCTGATGCACAAGAAGGCTGTGATTTCATTAGCAACCCCTTAGTACCCACCTTCAGTATTATTGTGGATACTTACAAGCTTTGTATGAAGTTAAAGCTTGGCTATAAGCTTTTTGATTATTGGTAAGAGAAAGGTCCATAATATAATCATGTAAAGTTTTATTCAGTCACACTTCAAATTCAGATTTTGGCACACTTGTCTCCTCTGCGTTCAGAATCATTGGCATATTTATAGCCTTTTAAGTCTGTTTCTTTCTAACTTTCAGTCTAAACAATTTACTGAAAACACAAATATCCATGACAAATTAAAAGATATCAAGCATGATCACAGGAGGCTTCATCCGATAGGCAAGAAAAACATGGTTATTGTGCTGTTGTCCAACACAGAAGCAAAGATTCATTAGAAAGATGTCTTGCAAGTAACGTGGGCTTGCAGAAGAATCAAGTTCTCTGAACATAAATGGCCTGAAAATGAGAAATATCATGCTTAGACCACTACTGCAAGCTTTTTTTTTTTTTTTTCCTACTCACAAAATAAAAAAGGAACTTCTGTTCAAGACTCCAAGTGCCTTTAACTGCCTTTGCTGAAGAAATTATTAAAGGTTTGTTTTTCCTCTTTAATTTTTTTTTTCCTTCCCCCTTCCCTTAAAGGGAATCTGTCCCGACTGTCTGGAGAGAGTGGCACTGCTAAGGCGCTGAGCCGACAGAAGGCAGGCTGCCTCCCTGGCACAGCAGAGTCCCCATCTTTTTGTGCAGAGAAAGGCAGTTGTGTTGTGGCTGCTTTTCAAAATGGCTATAAACCAATGCAGGGCTTTGCATCCAAGCAGCACACCTCAAAAATAATTATTTTCTTTTCCCTCACTTGTTCATTATATTTAAGCAGAAAGCAAATACAGCCCCAAATCCTTTCAATTAAATGAGAAGCATGTTGCTATAGCTCCAGCTGCTTTCGCAGAGATGTTTCAAGGAACCTTCTTCTAGCAGATTCTTCATATTATATCAATTTTCATCTGCTCCAGCAGCAGGTGGAGCAAATTTAGGCAGTGAGGATAGCGTTGTCATTTCCATATTATGGTCATTTTGTGCAAGTCTCTCTTGGGAAGCTAGCATGAAATAGTACAACTCCACCAGACCTTTCTGGGATAATATTAGTTTACACCAGCTCTGACTTTCAGGCACATTACCTACCTACTAGTAAGATGTGTGGAAACAATTATGAGAGATGTAATGAAAAGACTGGTTCTGTAGTTGTTCTATGTTTTCTTGCACCATATTTTGCCAATTTACAGACTACTTCCTTATTAACCCTCTTTGCCCTCACAGTATCAGAGCTAAGCTAGAAGCTGGTTCCTGCTATGGTGATCTATCACTTTGTGCAACACCTGCATCTGAAATTGGACAAGAAATATAGATTTACTATGAAGTAACAGCAAGCAGCCCGCAGTACTGAACCTGCAATCTTTACGAAGTTGGAATTCCCACAGGGTTTTGATTGAGGTGTGGAGAATTCAGTTTCAAAGGTCATGCATGAACAGAAACACAGTGAGGGCAAATGCCAGGAGGGACTCAGTGGTCCTGAGAACACTCCAGGAATGTTAAACATCATACACTAACATAAAGATACCAGGAGGTAAACTTGCTCTGCAAAGAACAGAAATTAACTGTCATTTTGCTCTCTGTTCACTTATTTCCAGCTAGATTATTCATTATTTTTTAGAACAAAATGAGAAACATTCTTCCATCCAACATGAATGTGATTTAAAAAAATATTTTTCCCCATTTAATTTGGAATGAAAAATTCAGCTTGATTTTTTTTTCAGTGAAACTGTTCATTTTGTCTTATCTTTTTCAATTTAGACTTCCATTTACATGTTTCAAAGAGTAGAGTTTATAAAAGAAATTGTTCAAAGCAGATGTTTCAACAATGTCAAAACCTTTCCTGCAAAAATGATTAAAAAAGACAGAATGTGATAGGATAGTCTCAGAACAAGCCCTCTCCTGAAAACATGTTTGATTTTAATGAATTATCGTTTTACAACAGAGACATTTCAATAAGAAATTCTTGATTAATTCCTCCCAATAACCTCTCAAGAAAGAACATCCTTTTACTATCTATGAGCCTTGAATTACTGAGCAAGTGTGCTGAAGGGTGCTAGAGACAGGTATGTGCTCAAAGCCATCTGGGTGCTTCTCCTTCATGAGACACTCCGGTAACCTCAGAGGAAGCACAGAGCAAATACTGCCCTCCAAACGACAACAGAACAATGCAGTCCACATGCCCTTGACAAACCAGGACAGAACAAAGCATGTTGTTGTATTTCACTTGCCACTCTAATATCTTTTTACATGCTCTTCAGTGAGGAATACAAGAAGAGTACATCGAGTGGCTTTAACCATTGTGCATTATCTTGTTCTGAACCTATATTGATGATATACATAAAATGTATTAAACTTATTCTTTAGAGCACAGCTGTATGTTCTCTGCCCCAGGATGTGAGTTAGGAGCATGTTCTCAATCTTGAGATTCCACTCTTCAGTGGAGTGCAATGCCACTACAACACTGAGCCGCCATGAACACGATAGTGTCAGTTATATTTCCATGATGAAAAGTTTACACTAGAGCTGATGTAACAACACAGCATGCTGTCGACTTTCCATGGTTATGACTTGGAAAACGGTAAATTTTTGTGCGAGAGGATAAGCCAGATTTCCTAACTGCACCTTCCAAGTGTCAGTGCTGCTGTTTACTTTCTTCCCCCCCCACACCTGCAAATTTCAAACCCACAAAAAACAATGCTGCAACCTGCACCCAAATACAGGACTCACTGCTCACTCCTGCATACACATTTCTTCTCCAAGCAGGTGGACAGAAGTCTCCACATGGCTTGAACTTTCTTTCAGTATGGGCTTGCTGACTTTTCATCATTTTTCATTATGCAGCAGCAAAGTATAGCAAAACCTTCACGGAGTACAGATGCCATTAATATAAAAATAGAGAGAAGGGAAAGAAAAAGATCTTGGTGACAACTATATGATTATGAAATTCCAGGACTTTGCCAGATGAACATTAATATAGTTCCAGAGGGTCACGTCCACAGTTGTTTGTTGAACAGAAGTTTGTACAGGCAGATGACAATGTGTTGCACACATTTAAAACATTCACCTCTACATTTTTAAGCCAAAAAGTATAATTAAGGGTACCTGTCAAACCTTCTCTCTCTATCAAAGACTTTCACCTTACAAACAAGATTTGCTTCTGCTCTACACTTGAGAAGAGGCAAGCGATTACATACTGCACTTGGCTGTGTTACTGCTCATCAAAGAGACAAAGGAAGAAGGCACACACGGGGCCCCAGACGGACAGATGAGACCCAGAAGGCCACAAGCATCAGGGATGTACCTGCTTCCATGATCCACTTACATTTTGTCTCAGAAAGCACATTAAGAACTCAATATGAAGAGCGGCATATGCCTACTCATATCAAATGTAGAAGCTCATTATTTCTTAGGGTCAGGCCTTGAAGACAATTTAATTTCCATAAGGAAACAATGGCAAACCATTTATTTAATTTATTCATCCACAGTAAAATAAATGACTGTTTCCGACACCACTGTTAGACTGGAACTGGTCAGGAACTGGTCTTCAACAAAGGGAACGAATTCTACTGTTGAGAAGACTGGGGGCAGGAGGTCTGGGGGGTGACACATGATGGGGACACAGACAAGCTCCACAGTTCACTGGAAAGCTGAAGACCAAACACTCTTGCTTCAGAAAGCACATACCTCACACATACTCCTACCAACAGGAAAGCAATGTTGACTACAACCAGTGCTCACAGGGAAATATTCTGCTCACTGAACAGCCAGCCAGGTCATTTCCCCGGCTCTGCATCCAATTTCAGCTGGTTGCAGAGGGTATATTATCTTTATAAGTGATGTACATAAGATCTGTGTAAATGCAGTATCTGGTTTTAAAACAACCCTCTGTCATGATAATATCATCTAACAAACATCAAAACAAATGCACATCCCACCAACTAACCCTCAGGAGAGCTGCGTTTAGAAGGAAATACAGAGCTCTGCCATTAGATTTATGTTGCTGGCTACATCTACTGGATACTATCAAGGCCAAGTTGTAATCTTCCTCAGAGAGTTTCCCCCTCCCTTGCAGGGCAGAACTCCCTTGGTTTCACTGGGACCAATATTTGGCTCTGGGAGCACAAACTACAAAGCAGCAGCCAGGCCACACTGCTGCAGCTCATACAGCAAACAGCAGAAAAGGAAATGAAGAAGCTAGTACTGCCAGTACTTTCTAGGGGGAATGAAAAGGTCAGCGTTTCACAGCTATGTCCTGCATATAGACACGTATGTATACATTTGCAGGATAGTTGTTCTTTCCCCCTGCTGTGCTATATGTTGTTCTGTACACACAGCTCTCCGCTTTCTGATCGCAAGCCTTGAGGAATTAGTACTGGAACAACTGCCCTGGACATGCGCATGATTGACGTGGCTGTACTCCATTTAATCACACTCAGACACAAAACTTTCACATCCAAGAAAAAAAAAAAAAAGGAAAAAAAAGTTCAGGCATAAGGAGCTGATTTGGACCACCACCACCTCCCCCCATCCTAGTACCAGCACACTACGAGTGCCTAAACCTGACAGCGCACAGGCTTGTTTCTGACACCTTCTGGAAGAAAAACAATAGTTAAATAGGCATGAGGGCCCCTACTGTATGTCACTGACATTTTATAGTACTGGAATCAGGTGGGCTTTTGCTGTTTCATCTATATTCCCTTGTTTGTTTTGTAATAACCAGGCTATTTTTAAAAACAGTCATCTGTCCTGGATATTTGGCTTTGAATGCAGTACATGAATTAACCTTCAAACGTGCATATTTAACAGCCTGCGATTATTGCAGTCATCTTTCCCTACAGACCCATTTAAACAAATAGCTCCTCTTTGTGTACGGTAAGCTTCCCTGAAACCAGCAAACGCCACAACGCAGGCACCGAGTGTAATTGCAGGGTCCTGCGCAGGCAGCAGACAGGAGGCACAGGCAGAGACGAGCACAGGGCTTTGGGACTCGGCGCTGCACGGGTTCCCCGTCCACTGCTGTGGTTCAGCAGAAGGTTCTGGCCTAGAAGAGGTACAAACAACAGAGATGATGCCCAAAACTGTGACAGTCATCTGTGAGCATCTACCAGAGCCCGTAAGCATGTGCTTACTGTTAACCCCTTCTTAAAGTCTTCCTGATATCAAAGGGACTTAGCATGTGCTTGAAGGCTCTGCTGAGCACACGAACTGAAGCACATGCATAAAAGTGGTCAGATGTACTGCAGTCTCTATAAATTGAAAAGTTATTTTTGAAGGCAGCAATGAAAGATGACAAATATCTTCCAGAAGGCTTAACAGAATACCCTTAAAAACAAGATTCATGGGGTCAGTGCAACTCACCATAAGCCCAGGATTCACTGGGATCATATTTTGTTAGAAATCAGCCTGTATGCACTGGGAAGGAAACAAGGCAAAGGAGTTTGTAGAGCTTTAAGAATAGTTTCTGGCATCTAATAGGAAAATATTTCTCAATTGTATTCTTCATTACAGCTTTGGCTTTTTATTTTGTTTACAGTTCAGTTTAGCATTTTCCCCACCCTGAGGTGTTTTTTTTTTCTTCTACATGTCTTCTTCCTAATTCAATGCAAGTTCCTTAAAGATGGAGAGTATTTGTTACATACATAACCCAGCTGGATTTTCAAATTCAGTTTTATAGGATTTCAAGAAAGAAATACATTGATTTATTTAAAGAGCTGTTGGGATACTGAATGTACAAGGGCCTTTCGATACCTAAGGGAAACTGAGCTCCATAGCTACTACAAAGGAACTATTTCACAATACCCTTTTCAGTGCAGTTCAGTTACCCAGCACAGCTCCAGACCTATCTCTGCAAAATAAAAGTCACTTTAATTTTAGATTAAGGAGCGAAAGAGGGATAGCTATGCTAGCACAGTTAATTCTGCATCAGCTAAGCCACAAAGAATTTTCCCTGGCATAAAAGTATGCCCGATTTTGTAACTTCACTCTTTAAGGGAAATGGCCACTAAATCAATGTTAGGAGAGCAGGAATGTATTTTGCAGTCTCTCTTCCACACTGACTCCATTGCACGAACCTATTGGGACTGAAAAATCAGGGTTAGGCAAAACAGTAACCATAATATTTTCCAGAGCGTTAAGGAAATTTGGGATTCTCAGTTTCATTTGAGTGTATTAGTAATTCTTAGAAATGAAACTTCGTATGACAGTGCAGAAGTGAACATTCTTTTTTAATGAGATTTTTTAATCCTTTGATCTCATTGGTTTCTGTTCACATTTGGAAACCCCAAATATCTTTATAGCAGATGTTCAAGATGGTACATTTAAAAAACTGAATAAATTAAAAGTTAAAGTTAGCAATAATTACAAGTACTCATAGAATCTACCCCTCAGTGTTTGTTTCCCATCGTGTAGGAGCTATGCTAGCAGTTGTATTTGTTCTGAAGGTATTGGCTTGGTTTTTAGAATATATCAGATACATCTAAGCATGTGTCAGCTTCAGTGGGTTTCCAAGTGTGGCTAGCTAAGAAAATGTAGCATGTCAATAGGGCACACATGGACAACACAACAGGAGGTTTGCACCTAGTCTGATGTAGCCGATTTACTCTGAAAGGTGTTTTTGCTCCCCCTTTTTGTGCTTTTTCCATTCAGCATTTGCTATGAAAGGAAATCACTAAACCTTCTGTTGAGAAAAGCTCACCTGACCCTTTCCTCTCACCTTCCCACTCCCCAGTAGTGCCCATTAATTGTCCTATTCAGCAATTCCCTGCCCTTTACTATGGAGAAAACATCTATTATCCAAGCAGTTTTCAGTGACCTTGGCCTCACCGTGGTTGTTCAGGAGGCCTCCAGAAGACAGATGACTCTGACTGCATGGTGTGAACTCGGGCACTGCAGCAAACACCCTCTCAACCACCACCGAGTCATTAGTCTTCTACCCAGCACCCATGGGTGACCTTGAATTTGCCAGAGAGCTTTTGGCTTTGGAAACAAAAGTGATGACTTCTTTTCTTTACTGCTCTCTATACCCTTTGGCAGACAATGATTTATCTGTCATATTAGTGTTTCCCTTTGTTCCCCAAGTAAACTCAGGGACAATAAGCAGAACCATGAAGCAAAACGATATAATCATATTATTTTTAAAAGCAAGTCTGCCATTCTCATTGCTCTGCAAAGATGATTCACAGCATCTCTTTATCAGTACTCATGTATACTTGGTCTTTGTTTTTCCCTCCCTCATCCTGCAATAGAAGCATTTCCAGAGTTTCAAAATAGGCAATGAGGTCTCCTTCCAAGGCAGTTAGCTACTTCCCATATTAATGTGTTACTATAATTTTAAAGGGGCAGAATCTGTGCTGTAGTATCTCAGCTTCTAGACACAAATAGCATAGCCATATTCCCTGATTTTTCATTTGTTTAATTTAAAAACAGAAAATGGACATTTGTTCTCACTTGGACAAATTGCAGCAGAACCTCAGATACACGGTCTCTTTGTGAGAGGAAGTCTGACCTACA
Organism: Netta rufina; assembly: GCF_964035555.1. Taxonomy (NCBI): domain Eukaryota; kingdom Metazoa; phylum Chordata; class Aves; order Anseriformes; family Anatidae; genus Netta; species Netta rufina. Next base: position 3,519,390 of record NC_140145.1, on the reverse strand, counting down.
GATGGAAGTGTATTCAGCTCAGGGACTATCCTAGGGTTATCAGCCTGACGTTATGGCTGTCTGGACACACCCATCAGAGCTCCAGTACAATTCTAGAAGCCTGACTTAAAAAAATTTTTTTTTGGCCATCTGCAAAGCTGTCTTACACTGGCAGCTGTTGGCCCAGGCTAACTGCCCACACTTCTACTTAGTCCTCTAAGATGTGGTTTGGAGACAATGTGGAGGAAAGTGGGAAGAACTAAGAACGTTTGCTATCCTTGTATCAGTGTTCAATGGTCAGTCTCAGGCACAGTGACCCTGAACCAGCACAGGTTCCTATGCCTCTGCCAAGTGTCACCTCTATTGACAGACCAACAGCAATTGCCTGTAGTAAAAAGAACAGGCTATATAACCAACAGCTGCTGACCTAACTTTTTGTGTGCGTGTACGTGTGACAAGCTTACAAATAACAACATCAGCAGATTTTTTTTTTAAATGTTCATAGGCCTCATTGATACTTTAGTATTTTGTTACACTGAACTTGGGCCTTGCAGCCTCCTAATCGGGTATCATGTAGTAGACTGAACTAAAAAGAAAAATAAAGAATTAATGTATCCTGTAATATGCCAGGACGAGGATACAGATTTCTTATTGACTTTCCTGTGTTTTGAAAGATAAAGGGCAGAGGACAGTGTGTGGCCCCCATTGCACTGCTCGGTGTTTAACCATGGGCCACTCCGGCACCCTCCTTCTGCTGGTTCAGAAACGGTAACAGCAAAGCAGACACAGGAGCTTCCCAGCCCAAACCTGCTGTTCCTGGCTGTGCAGAGCAGAACTTTATTAGGAAACTGTCCAGCTATCCTCCACTTGGCCAAGTGCTCTCTGGTTCTGAAAAAAATGTACTTTAACAAGCCAAATACTCAGACAACCACATCTCTGCATAAATTATATAAGGCTGTACTGTTTTCAGAGTACAAACTGGGTTGTAACAAGTCTAAGCATAACATATAATAAGGCTCAATATTTTACCTTTAGCATTTTGTACAAGGACCTGCACTGATGAGTCAAGAGAAGCATCGTGTTCCCAAGGCTCTCTTTCTGCAAAAGGGTATTACAAGAAAGCAGCACTCAATTTTCTGTGTAAGACTCAGCTGCCCCTTCAAACGCTCAAGGCTGAAAGCTGTGGCAGCTTCCATCTCCTTATCTTCTAGTGCTTCCTGCTCCTTATCAGGTGCTTACAGACAGCAATAGGATGATAGGGAAGCTGCTGCTAATGCTGCATCAGAAAGCAAAAGGCAGCGCACGTGTATAAACACACAACTCAACCAAGCCAAGCTCCAGATCCCCACCTGCTTTTACGAGGCCAACAAATCAAGAACCAGTTGAAATTACACTTGCCTAAACCTTCAGCATTTAAATTGCTCTCCTGCCAGAATACACACAGAGGAAATTTGATTAACTCCCACTCCAAAAAGGGCAACACAGCCCTTCAATACCTTTGCACTTATTAATGAAAAGGATGGGCTGCAAAAATACCTCAAATAATATTCAACACCTAGATAGTGCTTCACTTGCTCTAATTTGTATAACATGCCTGTCAAAAAAGAGCTCATACATCACGTAGGAAGAAATAAAGGTTGACACAGTGTTCATTATATGAATACAATCTGCACGTGCAACATCAACCACATTGAACCTGTTGCCACTTCAAAACTCAAAGCAACATGCAGAGTCAACTATATTTAAGCTCCAACTCTGAAAGGGAAATAAATAAGCTTCCAAAACACACATTGTGTGTATGGGACTTCACATAGATCTCATAGTCCTGGGTATCAATGGATTGCAGGAAAAAAAAAATCCTTTTTCTCTTTTTTCCTGAAATCTGTAGTACAAAGACTATGTTGTGTGGGCTGTCAGCATACTACCAGATATAACTCAAGTCAGGCTTTTTCCTTACAGAATGACTTAGTCACTCTTCAGTCACTTAAATCAAGTTAATCGGGAACAGAAACGTCACACGTTCAAGCACTGTGGATGGATAGATGCTGTCAGGACAACTTACAGATAGGAAGCAGTTACTGAACAGCCAACCACTCTTGTGTTGCAAAAAATGTAAATTTTTTAAACCCTCAGAAATGACTAATTAGGAAAAACAAGTGCAAAAAAATAAAAAGAAAAGAAAAAAGACCTATCTGCACAAAGAAAGGAGTGTGCAAAGAATAGTTTCATGCAGACAGTTCTTTATTGAGAACATGAGTTTTCCCGGTGAAGCGGAATCTAGACCAAGCTCTACCCCCACACAGCAGTGAGCCACCTATTCCCACTTCAGCTGAGTCATCAGAAGGCTTCAAAACTCTATAACCTTCCATCTAATCCACACATGAGTTAGAAGGAAAACATTATTAGAGTTTAGTTACAGCCTTCCATGGAGGACTGCTACCAAATCCACGAAGGCTTGACCTCCAGATTAGTTTTGCCTTAGTAGAGGAACACGTTATTCAAACTCTTCATCCTGTTAATGTCACATACGCTTCAGCAGCTCTCTTTCCACAGCAGCTCTGAAGTACTTCTTGCTCAGTTAATACATTTACTAACCTGTTCCTCCCCCACAGACCTTTTCTTTATTTAAAGGAAGAATTCTCTAAGTGCCTTTGAGATGTCTTGTCCCTGTTCTCAGAGAAAAGGGGACAATAATAATGAAAAGTATTCTACTTTAGCCTTGTGTCTTGAGTACAGATATTTGCTGTAGATGTACATATTCTTGGCTAACTTGCATGAAAAAGATAAGCATGAATGTTCTCCATATTGCAAAGTTTTGACTAGAAGTTTATCCCAATCCTTGCACATTTCCCAACCAAGCAATCCATCAATCGCTAGCATATTGCCGTGGTAGGCAGGAGGTGGCTGTGGACTGTTTTTCTAGCACACTGACAACCAACCTGACTATGTGCAAGGATTATTTGTGTTAACCATTATTCAGATTTTACTTCTAACATGCAAGAATCATGAATCATTAAACCTACCTAGGCAGATTTATGCATTTCTTGTGTCATGTAAACCAGCCTGGAGAGGCCCCCTTGAACTTCCTGCAGGAATGTGCTGTTTGGGTGACAGAACAGTTTGTAGGGATTGAACCTGAGTAATCTCTTTACCTTCAGATCAATTAAACTCCTGACAAAGTAACAGAGTTCAAGCGATCTGGAAAATATCCAAACCTGAGCCATAATCCTTCTTAATTGAGTGGAAAAAAAAAAGTTGGATATTGCTCCACATCCAATCTGATCTCATGTGATGACTGCCACGGCAGCCTCTGATGCCATTTTGATCTGAGGTATGTGCATGATCTGGTGGATGCGGGGAAAATCATCTTCTAGTGGCACTGCTTGCCTCAGGCAGTCTGCTGAACCAAGGCGCCGTGTGTGTTACTGCTCCTCTGCAGGTACCTGGTTCCCAGTACTTCGGGTCTGCTTCAACCAAAGCCTCGGGTAAGTTCAGATGAAAACTCCCATGGCAAGTTGTCTTGCCACAGCTTGTTCAGACATTAAGAAATTGAGAGCAGAAGATAAAAACAAATTGCCTCTCTGCCCAGGCAGTGATGATTTGGTGAGTACCTATAGCTTACAGCTAGGTTTTGTTTGGCACTAACAAAAAGGAGAGGAGCTCTGTAATGATTAGTGTTGAGCAAAAGCCACCTCAGAATTTTAAAAAAGCACTGATGTGGGTTCAGGAAACAGCCACTAAGATTAACTATGAGATCATCATAATAAAATTAGTTTACCTTAGGAAAAATTAAGCTTTAGATCTAGGACTTAAATCCTACAAATTTTTGGTACCCACATGGAAGCCTTTTGCCATAAATGTAGTTAAGAAATTAAATTTTTCCCAGAGGATCATAAAGCAACTATTAAAAATAATCAGTCACAGAGGGCATCTCATTAAGAATTAAGTTGACTTAGATTTCAATTAGTCTCATTCCTAACTAACGGAACAATAGCTCTTCTGGGGCAGACAGGCAGATCTTTGACAGACGGGCAGTTTTCTTTGGTTTCCTTTTTCAGATCTTGAAGAACTTGACAAAAACATCCATCCTGAGAAGAACTGATCCAACTTGTAAAACATACCAGCACATTCTTAAAAAGGGGAAAAGAAGTTCGCAAGGCTGAGGTAGAGCTGGGCAATACAAATCAGCCAATATTTTCAGTAGAGGTTTTATACCAACCTGTATGAGAACGTGTATGACGTATTTGACGTAGAACGTGCCTGGTACCCTGACACAGTCAGCCTGGGAAATGTAGGAAGAGAGGAAACCTGACTGCTCATCTGCAGCAACTTGCCAGCCTCTGTGGAGCTGCAGCTCAAGGGGCAGCCTAAGCTAACAATCATTCCTTGTATTCAACTGGTCTTGATTGTTTTTTCTTGATAAGCTTGTTCAACTATTTTTTGAAGCTACGTGAGTATTTTTCTGTCCACTGCGTTCTGGCTGCATGCTGTAAGGTTTATTAAGTTCGACTTAAATTCAGAGCAGGACTTGCATTGTTGTGGAACAACTCCTGTATGAATTAGCTTGTAAAGTTGTTTTTCAGTTCTTCCTGAAATCTAGTGAAGATCTTCTCTCTGCTTGAAGATGATGCAGTGATATTTGTCATTGGTTTCAGATCCAAACCTGGCAGAGAAACTCCATAATGGGGTCGGGGAGGATGGGAAGGTGAGGTCAAGTGGACACTAATGAAGCAAAACAGTGGGTCAAAGGTAGACACAAATACACCTGAAGCTCAATTTAAACTGCCAGTCTCACTCAAGTCCCTTCCTGCCATTGATCATCTTTTTTAGTCCTCCCTACAGTCTTCCTGAGGAGGTCACACCAATCCCAGCCAGTGACAAAGAACAGCTAAATTCCAGCCTCAAGCCTCCAATTCACTTCTGCTCCCCAGCCAGGAACAAAATTCAGAAACTGATTGTAATCTACTGTTATTACTATTATTTTTATAATTACGGGACTCATTCAAGACATTTTTAGTGTCTTTTAGATGCAGATTACCATAATGAGACAGCAATTGCCTAAGCACCACCTGTAGCAAATTAATTGTCAGTTTACCTGGAGGGATTATTCTCAGAATAATCAGTGTACACTAGTTTTTTTGTAAGCAAGCTAAAAAGCAAATTCATCAAATACAAACAGTATTATCTTAGTAAATTCACACTAATGCACATGATGCTTTCTTCAGCCTAAATTTCTACTTTTGCAATGCTTTAAGAGAAGGCAGGGATGTAACACAGTATTCAACATGCATTGCTTTTTTGCCTGTGCTTGACTCACAGATGATGTGAATGCATGTTAGCTTCCAGCTAGGAAACATGTTATTTCCTTTTAAACTATAAAGGTGCTTGCTCTTAATTCTACAGATCTTTCAACAACAAAGACCGCAACCACTGTGTTACCGATGAGTGGTGCAGCAGGAGAGGATGCTCTGTTGCAGTCAGATAAGGGCCAGGTGAATCAAAAACGAAGGTTACTAACCTAGAATTTTTAAGGAAGCCTGCTTAATGTCAGATATTGCAATTCACAAGCTTCTGTGATAACACCTTTGCAAGAGCTAGGTAATCCTTTAATTTATTAGAAAACATGCCTGCCTTTTGGATGAGATACAAAACCAGAGGCTATTAAAAAGACTATTCATTATAGGACTATGCACATTAGCAGCATTTCCTCTCCTAGTTTTGGTGACAATGGTCACAGTATTGACTCTAGGTTTGGTACAAGTTCGATGACTTCTATTAGCAAGAGTGTATTTCACATTAATATGAATCATGAACTCCTGCTAGTGAGCTAAAACAGAAAGTAGCTGGAACAAATAAATGGCTGTAAACAACTGCTTGACCAGAGATCCCAAGCATCTCTCTGTGGCATTCTAGAGCAACAAGAGGAGCTTTGGCAAATAGACAAAGCTTGATTTAGCAACAAGTCCTGCAGTTTTGGTGCCTAAAACTGTCTGATAAGGCAGTCCACATTAGGATTTCATGTTCTTAAAAGGTCTGACTCAAGAACTCCCCTGGGTTGGGCATCTAATTACCAAATGATTTGAACAACTGACTTAAAGAGAAATGCTCAAGTCTTTCGTTTACACCTGACAAAGATTCCTGAAATCTCTGATGGTTGCAGTTAGCAATGTCAATCTGTGTCTAGGATCCAAGTAGTGGGGTTAGCTAGCTTTTCCTATAGAGAATACAGTTAAATCACCTCTCTACCTTTGGCTCACTTGGTAAATTCTTTGCACGGAGTAAGTCTGTAAGTCTTCTTACTACTCACCTTGGAAATCATATCGCTAGTCTTCTAACACATCGCTGCTGCAATCCACCTGCACTCACTTGCAGTGTTTGAGCTGAGCTGTTCCTATGTATTTCTGTTCTAGGATTAAGCATGCTTCTAAAATGTGCATTTGTAATGCATCAGATTGTCACAAACTGTCAGTGTAGCAGAACATCACTGCAGGTTACTCTAATTGCTTATTTACGATCTTTTTGATGGCAGCATTTATAGCTATCTAATTTGCCAGGTAAGCCACTTCAGCAGTGTCAACTCTGAAGGAAGAGAACTGATGAGTGAAGTCTCAAGGCAAGATTCAGACACTGTGAGTAGAGAAAAAGCTGTAGAGCTACATCTGATACCCTGACCAGGTGTAATATGTGGGCAGTGTAAAGAGGGAGGATGGTACAGCCACCAAGGCAACGGAGAATAGTTAATGCCTTCATGTGTTGGTCCAAGAACCTCAGAACTTCCATGTCTTGATTTGTTCATATACCTTCATTTATATGCACACACACACTCCTAAATATATATTTTATCACATAGTTTAACCTTTTGCAACTGCCCTGAGTGCTCTGGAAGGGAGAAAGCCTCACATACAAATGTCAATCTCTGCTCTCTAACAACTGCTGCTGCTGAAAAATGCAGACAGGTAGATAAACTGATTTTTGTAAGGAGGTCATACATTTGTGACCATATACTGTAACCCACCCCTGCAGCCAAACCCCACACCCCTTCATACCTGTAAATAACAGGCTGTATGCTAATTAAGATCTATGCATTCCTTGCTGACATTGTTTCAGCCTAAACAAGTTAATTCCTTCAGGGTGATTAGAGTGTAATTTCCTATTTAAAACATACAGAACACACGCATGCACATACAATTTCAACATCCCATACATCCTGCAACAGCAAACTTTACCTACAGCTCAGAGAACTGCACCAGACAAACACTGTTTTAGGTGACTTGAGTCAGCAGCTGCAGGGCAGCTGAAAACACAGCCATGAATTTAAGAGTCATGATACTGAATTTGCAAGCCTCTCCCTTGATCCCTCACGCAGACATACATTCAGTGTCAAAGAAATTCGTCCCAAGTGCAATATAATTCATTGCATCCACTAAATATACATACTGAAAGCTGCCTTCTGGGAGACACTTCACTGATATGCGTGCTTCTTGTTTCTCCTGATCAAAAGTGTATTTTGCTATAAATCATTTATTTGTTTTACAGAGTTAAGAAAATAATGTTTCTTTCCATTGAAGGCTACTTGTTTGAAAGATCAGGCGAGATTTCACCAGGTCACGAAGATGCCTTCCATTGCAACTCCATTTTTGCTCATGGAGTTTTTTCCTTGTATGCCAGCACATACTTTCGCAGATGCACTGATTTGTGAAGTGGTAAGTACCATTTGCCTATAATTAAAGACTGTCTACATTGATTAATGTGCATGAATATAGAACACACAAAATAGATCTCAGTGAGAAATGAAGAAAAATGCCTGACCTCTTGGCAGAGCAAACAACTCGCTTCCCCCAATTTCTCTGATGACACACTGTTTGCTTGGAACATACCAGTAGCACACATTGCAATTAAATACAAGATATTGTAATCAACAAAATCATTAACAGCAGAGGCCATCTCCCACGCCTTGGGTTGTGAATGGTAAGTTTTCATTTACTAAATGAAGATGGTCTCACTGAGCCAGAGATCACATTTTGAGAGACATGCTCTGGGGCACTTGTATTACCAGTTAGCTTCTCTTGCCAAATACAGCTGAAATCAAGGTCAAAAAAGGAAACATCTCTTTCCCTCCTGGAGAACAACTTGACCTCTCCCACCTGTGAGTTTTGATCAGTCTGAGTGAGCTGACCTCTGGTCTTCAACAGTTTGTTTGAACAAGGCTGAAGAGCTAGGAAGTAATCATCTCCCCTTAAAAAGACTGCAACATCGAGGCAGAGAGAGGTGAAGCCACTTAAGAAGTTACCCCTCTGTGCTTCAGCATTCCTAGTGCAGGGATTGCACCGAAGTCCGCCTGTCAGCGGGCGGCACAGCCAGAAGCATGAAGCAGAACTCCAGCTTCTAGTTTTATCCTCCTGTCTCCACACTTGCAGTAATACCTTAGACCATCAGCAGGCCTGTGCGAAGGAAGCAAAACAAGGTGCAGTGCTGCACACACTTCATCGAGATGTGAAGAGGAAGAGCTTAGCAGGATACACCAAACAAGACAGGAAAATTAATGATAAGGCAAGACGGGGAATACCAACACTACCCTAAATATTTTTAAAGATGACTTGTGTTGAGAAAAATAAAACAGGCAAGAGATGCTATGTGGCATACTGATCACCTGGATAAGAAATGCACATTTGTCATTGACACAATTCTCCTGAAGTAACAAAGCTGCGAGCTGTGGGGCTGAGTGCCCACTGTCTGAAATCTTTCCTCCCTTTTGCGATCTTGGCAAAACTCACATAAGGCCTCTTCTTTCAGGTTTTCCTTAAAGGCTCTGTGCTACTTTGCTCATATCTACTGCACACAGACACTGGAATAACAGGTGTGAAGGCCTCTATCTCACCTATTAATTTCTTACCCTTAATGGTAGCACTAAATCAGCTACCTCTCGCAACTTTCAGGTTGAAAAATTTCTGAAGTTACACCAGGTTACAGCCCCAAACATACAGCAACCCCTGGGATTTAACGTTTTGTTTCCTTCCCCTACTCTATCTGCAGAGAAGTCATGCATATGATGTACACCACTGCACAGAGATGTGTTTAACCTCAAGATCTTGAGTTACAGAGGTAAAGGCATACCTCTAACCATCAAGCGTATAACTGTCTCCTCATCACAAGCTTCTCTCCCCTCTGGCTTCCTCCTGTTTGAGTACCCTGTGGAGCAAGCTAAGGGGATGCATTTGCAGCTCCAGGTTCTTCTCTCACTAATATGTGCTCACATAACTACTGCCTCAGTGCAGCAGTTTGCAGAGCTGCTCCTGAGAAGACAAATGCCATCAAAAACACCGACACTCAGCAACATTGCTCTTCTAGAGCATAGAGTTACTTTGAGGAGAAACGCAGCTCTTCAATTCTTTAAAGGGAACAGGGCAAGAACCTCAAAGTTGTAAGTACTTAGAAGATTTACAGTATTCCTCCTTAAGAAAACAGATGCAAACCCAAAGTATCACAAATACAGCCTGCTACTGACATCATTTTCTAAGGCAAGATAACCCGTCTGACTGACAGATCCACAGCCACATCCCTGGCTTTGATTCAGAAGGTTGTATTCTCAAGGGCAAGCCATTTGCTCAGCTGCTGTTAGGCTACAGCTGATAATTTAAGCACATTCAGAATGTAACATTTGCTGAGTTCACCTCTGTGCTTTTCATGACGCTGAGATACGAGGCTTTTCCATTCATCAGGTTTGTCAGCTTCTTTGGGCACGGGCAGAGGCTGGGAGACTTATCTCTGCTCTAAGTAGAGAAGCCAAGATCCACACTGCAGTGCACCCAGCCAATTTTCCTTTCTAGTTATCTGTGCAGAAAACATACCACCAGAAGCGCACTGCCGTGATGAGCTCCTACAGACCGCCTTACTTGAAAGCAGCCTGCCACCTTCTTTACACGAGACACCTGAAAACATTATTCCCAGGCAAAAGATACACTACTGTGAGCATACACTTAGTCTGAGTAGGATGGTCCTTTTGTCTATTAAAAACAATAGAAGGTATCCAGCAACCAGAAATTGGCTGAGGGTTTGACTCACATAAGTAGCACAGTTCACTGCTGCCTGCAGAGACAAATGTTAAAATGATCAGACCTGAACAGCATCTGTGAAAGCCAGCTCATCCTCGGTGGAAACAGAAAAGCCCAAGTGATATAGATATATTTTTTCAAATGAGTGTTGTCAAGCAAATTTTTTTTACAAACCAATTTTTATTAGGTATGTTTGCCTATATTATTTCAGCATTTTATTAATATTAATATGAATACAGAGATAACCGTTAGCATATCTAAACGATTTATATTAGTGAATAAATATTAGACTGGCCTACATTTTTGGTTAAGATGAATTAAAAACTGAGCATTTGAAGTATTGGTCTTAAAAGGAATTCTCAGATCCAAGAGACTGTTGACCATTAGCAGGAAACAAGAAGGTCAGAGAAGAGCTGAGAAGTAACCTCTTTAGTCCCTTCTGTCCTTGATGAAATATAGATATGGCCTATCACAATGGGTGTCTGTAGGAAACTTAGCTCCTTAAGAAACAGGACAATCTTTAAGCTAAAAAATCCACACTTTCAGGTAACCCCCAAGCAGATCTGTTCCTGTAAAGTGCACCATGACTTATGTCAGGGAACAGATTTGTTAACAACAACAACAAAAGTACGTGTCTGGTAAGTGGAAAGGGAAGAAAGTATTGGTTAAGTATGAGAAGAAGCAAAGGGAGAACCTGAAAAGGCAGTAGCTGAAACCTTAGCACAGTATGAGAGAAAACAGTTTTTCATCATAACCCACAGAGCCTTAAGTCTGGTTGTTAATGTGTTTGATTAGATTTCTGATTACCTGAGTTAAGATGGGCTGTATTACTGCACATCCGATAAACTTATCAGGGAAGCCCACAGCAGGCATTTAATTAAACATCATTTTGTCTTAAACAACTGCAGAATTTGTGTAGACAGGATTCTCTACTGCATTACACAACTTCACACATGTATCTCCAGTGACATCAAGGGGAGTTGAACTGAACTCAGAGTAGTGGAAGGGAGGCTTAGATCCACTCATTTCATAATTTTGCACAATCACCCACCCCTTCGCCTATAGCTCATACCTTTAAAATTACTGAACTGATGAGAAAGGTCTTTGAAGGCATTAGGTTCTCATTCAGTTCAGGATCTTAATGCTTATATAATTTATTTCAACAGAAATTTTGCCTGTGCGTGGCTGAACAACAACAAAAAAAGCAGGTAAAGTACTACCAACGAATGTCCTTGCACTTTCTGGACCAGAACTTGGTCAGTTGGCTCCTTGGTTGCCAGAGCTGATATAGTAGTGTGGCTGTCATTCCCCTCCCTATGTAACTTTAAAAAGTAAGAAGTGCGCACAACAAAGTGGGAAGAAAAAAAAAAAAAAAGGCAGCAAAGTGCTACTTGGAACAAAGTGAGTAAGTAAAAGCACAAGCTCTGAGTTTCCTGATGTGTCCTTATCACCTTTTTTAGATACCAATAAACTGTGTTTTGTCAGGAGTAGCAAATAATGTATTTTAAACTTCTTTGCAAGCTTGCTGAGGATGGTATTTGAAGAATGAATCTGTTCAGCATAAGGAAATTACAGTGGGGAAATTAGTTACAACATACTTGTAAATTGCTGACATTTTACAAAAAAAAAAAAAAAAAAAAAAAAAAAGCCAAACAACAACAAACAGAAAAACATTTCAGACTTGCTGGAATATTCTTAAGAAAAAAAAAAAAGGGGGGTGAGTTATCAAACTTGGGATCACTATGTCTAAATACATAAAGTCTAAAGAAAGCTGCAATTAGAGATTTAGTGATGCAACACCCATATTAGCAGCTGACATGTTCAAAGTATTAATTAAGCCATTCAAAGCTTTTTTTTAAAAAGGTATAAACATAACTACTCCTGTTTTACAGATAGGAAAAAAGGATCAAAAACATTAATCATTGTCATTACCTAAATTTAAACTAGTATGCAGCTCCAAGTTTTATTTCCATTCCTTTGGCTCATGCTTACTAGATGAGCTCCATTAAATTTATTCTACATTCATGATCCCATTGTCTCAATTCTGTGTGGATACAAAAGTAAATACACCAGTATCTTACAACCAGAAATATAAGAACTATTTTTATTTACACTCACACACACAGAGGACCAGCAGGACAAGGACCCGAACGGAGAGCAGGTGTCCTGGTTTCAGTTAGAACAGAATTAATTTTCTTCCTAGTAGCTGGTAGAATGCTATGTTTTGGCTTAGGATGAGAAGAGTGCTGATAACACCCCGATGTTTTAATTGTTGCAGAGCAGTGCTTACACCAAGCCAAGGACATCTCAGCTTCTTGCTCTGTCCTGCCAACGGGCAGGCTGGGGGTGCAGCAAGAGCTGGGAGGGGACAGACCCAGGACAGGTGACCCAAACTAGCCAAAGGGGTATCCCATCCCATCTGGGGTCATGCTAAACAATATATAGGGGTGGCTGGCCGGGGGAGGGGGCCGGACTGCTCGGGGTTAGGCTGGGCATTGGGCAGCGGGTGGTGAGCAATTGCATTGTGCATCACTTGTTTGTACATATTATTATTAGTAGTACTATTATCATCATTGTATTATTGTTATTATTGTTATTATTATTTTCCTGTCTTATTAAACTGTCTTTATCTCAACTCTCGGGCTTCACTTTCCATTTCTCTCCCCCGTCCCAGAGAGGGAAGGGGGAGGGTGAGCGAACGGCTGCGTGGTGTTTAGCTGCTGGCTGGGTTAAACCATGACAGCAGGCAAGCTACCTAACTGTACAGCTAATACACAGAGCATCCTGTGGTATCTGAAGTGCAATAAAAAAAGAGTACTATCAAAATATAATATAAAAGATTAAAAGCACATCAACAAGCAGGGAAGCCTGAAACCCATTTAACTAAATTCACAAGTTGGTCAAAAATACCTTCCTCATCTGTAAAAGGGACAGCTGCACTCCTCTACTTCATCAGAGGGCCAAAAAGAGTGCAAAAGTAGAACAGTCATAGAAAACATATATGCAAGTAGAATATACTTAATGTATTTTTCCTGAATTCAACAGTCAGTCACTTGTTTTTTCTAAATCTAGTTGAAAGCACTCTCATTGTCCTGCCAGAAGTACGTCAGATTTTCTCTTGACTTCCTTTCCAAACAGCAGCAGGATGGAAGCTGTAAGTTCCTATACACAAAATGAGACGCAACGAAAGCTTTCCTGAGAGTACGCTGAAGTCAATGAGTTTACACAGAGAAACCAGTCACAGCAGGGTAAAAAGTAAGATATGCAACTTCATAACTCCTTTAATACATGCTAGGTATATTTCCTTTTATAACTTGGAGGAGCTGCCATAAAAAGAAGCAATTTACATAATCACAAAAGAAATAAAACAAGAATGAATGATGACACAGGTAAATCATATATTTAATTTGAAATTTAGTACTGGAACTGCCTGTACATATCTGAACCATCTAAGGGTGTGGAAAAGATTCTGTAAGAGACATCACCCTGTGAGAGTGACTTTTTTTTTTTTTTTTAAGTACACTTTTTGTTGCTCCCCTCTGTCATATGCCTAAGTAAGTCCCAAGTAATCAACACCGTTCCTAAGAACAATTACAGCTACTAGAAAATCTTCTAAAAAGTATTGTCTACACACACATACACACACACACACACACTAAATATATATAAAAAAATCTGTACTCTAGCGCTGGTCCTGCTGCAGAACTGAGCAATCATGAAATTCAACACCAGGGAAAAAGGAAAGTTCTTATGCGGCCAAAAGGTTCTTACTATTATCATTCTTTATATACACGTACAAACTTTTTAATATATACACAGTGCAACTGTTCTAACCTAGAAGTTAAACTTTTTAATGAGGAAAAACACTCTTTTAAATAAAACAAGGGACTTGAAGAAGGCCTTATTTCAACAATTTTGTATTCCAATCTAGAAGCACTGACATTACAGATTTAGACATACAGCCACTTACATTCAGCCTCCTAAACCCAGATGTATATCGATAAAGCTAAATTAAAATCTTACAGGCACAAACGGAAGTCTAAGTTCTATCCTGATTCCTGATTTAGTCATTGATAAAAGAATTATATTTGTCAACATGTGGCACATCTGGAAGAGTTAGAGCCATGGACCGGATGGGGAGTAAATCAGGACAGAATTAGACCTCTTGAGCACACGGCTGTATGGCAGCCAGATGTGCTCTCTGTCAACAAACATAATCCCTTTCGAGTCATTGACTCCATCACCAGCAGAAGTGGCATTATTAGCCAATGCTGTGTATGCAGTTTCACTAATGTACTCCCTTGGTCTCAGGGATAAACATGTGCATAATCCTGCGCTGCACGACTCCCACACACTAAACAGGAGTCATACAGATTGGTCAGACCACCCAAGCTGAAGGTCAAACAGTGCAACTTGTAAAATGTCCAGATTGCAAATCCCCGACCCGTACTGGTAAGCAGTCTCCTTACTTCCAGTTCACTGAGTCAGTGGGTAACTACTTGCCAGAGGATTCATGGCAGGGCTTCAGAATAGCAGAGATACCTTCATCTTAAGAAACGTGAAGGGAATAGTTGAGACAGTAGTGCTTGCCATAGGCTATATGACAGGAAAACGGAGCAAAATAGACAGAGAAGTCATAACTATAAATATCACAGTCATCTCACAGAACTGTCTCTGATGGATACCCCTGTCTCCAGGCTGCAGAAGATACTTGCAGAGCTTGTGTCACCTTCCATGTTCTGCGATTAGAGCAGCAATGATTCTTCTTTGGAAGACGATGACAGATCAGATGACCTTGCAAGCTCTTTTCTAGTACATGGCTTGATATATGCTGCTTCTAATTTTCAATGGCTACATAATGCATAGGAAAAGAGCACTGAAGTTCCTCTACTCAACATGAATGAAAAGTAGAAAGCTGAAATCATAAATGAAGTTCAGAGTCCTCTACTGATAACCAAGCCAATCAATCAGCATTACATTTAAGCTATTGATGCCATCAGGACTATTCCTGGAGAAGAGTACCACCTCAGTCTGTCTAAAGACGACAAAATGTGACTCATGACCAAGTTATACAAGTATCACTTGCATTCCAAAACCAAAATATTACAATGCAAAAAACTAATGAAGAAGCATGAATTTAAAGCTTCTTGACTGGCCCTTCTACTTCTGTGGATGCATAGACTGAGACTGCCTTGCTAACTGATAAAGAACAAATAAATAAATAAATTCATAAATAAGTGAATTAATGCTACCTGGAAATGACTTTTATGATACATTAACAAATATTTTTAAAGGTGTATTATGCTGAAGTTAATGACAAACATTGTGTGATGGACCAGCAAAACAAAACAAAACTTAGTGTGTTCAGTTGTCTGGCTTTGAAGATGGGAGATGTCTAAGTCTATGACATGACAACTACTCTTACACACATGAAGATGGCCTAGGTCCCACCAGAGATTACACAATGTCTTAGCTCATAAAAGGTCACCCCAGTATAACAGCCATTGGGTAAAGGTGAATTATTCTCAAGCAGGTGAATTACACTGATAGTTTTATTTAAAGGAATTTAATGGAAGTGTTTAACTTCAACAATGCTCTCAACTGATAAAGAACAACAGAAGAGCAAGCCTTACTGTTATATGCCATTTGAGATTTCCTTATACATCAAACTTTTAAAGTTAAATTCTAAACAAAGAATTTTTACCATTTCTCTTGATGAGAGAATTGTTCTTATCCTATGCATGAAAGTGTGTCATATTCATTAAGAAATGCTACAAAACTTCCTAAAGCATGCCTTATAATGGAGCTACACACCTGACTCCTAAGTTGAGCCTATAATGCATTATTAATGTAATATAATGTATTATTTCTGCACACTTTTCTGAAACAGTTGAACAGTTTAACTGGTTTACAGACAGCTAATTAGGGAGACAAACACACTGGGGTCTGGCCTACTCTGGATACACAGAGTGTCTTCTACTTTTAAAGACATTTGTGGAGTTTCACAAGGAAAGTGAAATATTACTGCCTGGTTTAGAACAAATTAGAAAGCTGCCAACCAACACAAGCAGCAATGATTTATGCTGCTTTCCCACTGCAAGTTATTATTTTAATAGCTGGTATGAATTTTTCAGGACTATCTTTAAATTCTATAGGTTAAATACAGATGTTTCACATGCAGACAACAAAGATCTACCCTGCTTTACATCTTCACTAGCCTATTGAGCTTTAGAAGATTTTTTATTAGACAAACGACAACATCACTCTGCCATACATAAAAGAAATGCAAAGGGATTATTAGTCAGGGAAATCTTTAGCAAGCCGATACTTTCCTCGCTGCAGCTGTTTTCAGAATGGAAGTGATCATTACTCAGACTTACCAGAATTCCTGAAGGGGCGGAAAGTCACTCACAGTTCAGCATTTTCTGCCTAGAGACTGCTGGAGTCATGATACACATGGAAAAATCAGCATATTACAAAGGTTACATAGGAGAAGAATTCTCAGCTGGACAAATAGGTAATTTTCACGGCACCTCCTTCCATATTACATAAGTGTTCCTAAAGTAACAGAAATTTTATATATATATATATATATTTTTTTTTTTTTTTTTTGTGCTGCCTGAACAGTGACTGTGTATTAACTTTAATATTGCATTTTATTGCAGAAAAATAAAATTAGTGCCTGTTGATAATGACAATAGCTATCTGGCAACAAAAAATCCCTTCCAGGGCTGTGTAAATGGAAATAAGGATCATGCAATAGATGGGTATGTCTTTCCCTGCAGAATTAGATCAGATGATTGGTATGAGAAACAGCAGCACAGCAAGATAAAACGTATGCATAAAGAAATCACACTGGAGATCGGGAGTAACTTTGGACACTGTGCTCACTTTTGCTTCTTCCTACTACTTATCACGGAAAGGTGGAAAGGTTGGGAAATACTAGAAAAATATCAGCCCTATTTAGAATACTTCCTCCATGCACAACAGCAGCACTACTACTGGCCATCATGAAAGGCACATACGACCTTCAGCCTTTAGCCTCGTTAAAAGCTGTCTAATTGATACTGAAGGATTTTTTTGGCAAGCTCTAGGACTGAGACTAGTACTTACTGTACAGTTTGAGTTATATTAGGGCTAGCAGCAGTCTTGTGTGAAAAAAAAAAACAAAACCCACAAAAACTTCACTGCACTAGGAACAACAGTGTTGTTGGCTTCATATGCTGCCTGCAATATCAGGTATTTAAAGAGAATCTTGAGTCTGAGAATTTTATACATAATTGGATTTCAAGCAACAAAATTAGAAAGAAAAAAAAAGGAAGTTATTAGCCTCAGCTTATTTCTTCCTAATTTGCATCCAAATACATCGAGCAACAGAGCTGTTTATTTTTAAAAAAGCCTGTGTTATTTCATTGAATAAGATTACTAAAAGAAAATTAAAACCCCCTTGGGTTAGATGAATTTGGCCTGAAGCTATCACAAATGAGCCTTACCCATGAACCCGTGATTCAGGGACAGAACATTTGCAATCACTAGCGGTGAGCTCAGCTTCCTCCATCTACAGCTCCCAGAGGCCTGCTCCTTGAAGCCAGGCCTACAGACAGGCAGGGCAAAGCTGAGGGAATTTATTTGCCTTGTGCTTCTTACCAGAGTGCAGCTTTAATATCCAAATGTTTGCAAACTCCTGGCTAATAACAATGGACCTTGTGTCTTCTCCATCCTCTGACAGCTACTGTGTTTTATTGGGGTTATCAAAGCAGGATTACCTGGAGTTTATCAGCACAAAGCCACCTACACAACATTAAAAAACAAAAGCCACAGATATTACTAGCATCATCTTGAACTAATTGCGATTTTTCCAACTAAGGATTCGCATTTGCTTGCACTAAAAGCTGACTAACCTGCTGAAACAAGCCAATGCCACTATTCCAGCCTATGATGCCCCACGTCTAACAGGACATGAGAAGATAACGCAATTCTCCCCTTCAAATAACTTTCTGAAAGCAACAAATTTTATGGGTTTTACGGATTAGGGGGAAAAGGAACGGCTTCAGCTGAGGGCGCTGCCTATTCCTCCCCTTCCCGCCACTTTCCCTCAGAGAACCAGGCCGGACCCCAACGCGACGCCAGGGGGCGCCATTTTGCCTTCCCTCCTCATCCCTTCCACAGCCCCTGAAGCACCGCGGCGCCATCTTCTTTTCCTTCCTCACGCCTCTCCTTAGCCCCATCCCGGCTCTGCCGCCTCATAACTACGGTGGTGCCACCGGGAAGGACTCCTTGCTCGTGCCTGCCCCGAAGATGAGTTTGTGGTGACTTACTGTTAAATTATCTCACGGTAATTCTGGGTGCTGCAAGTTACGGGGCCCTCCTGCAGGGAGGGTCAGGCTTGATGCCATCGCTCAAGTGGCTCGTGAGGGAGACCAGGCTGTGGGAGCATCATGTGCTTGTGGCCTGAGGGCTTTCAGCCCCACAAATTGTACTATCATATTTTTTCTTGTTTCTTCTGACAGAAAACTTTCTGGGCCATGCAGCTGTGCCCACAGCTGTGACAAGTGCCGCTGGCTGCTGACCTGTGTCAGCCTCGGACCTCTCCTCCAGCTCTGATGAGGTACGTGGTGAAGACTGGGGTCTGGGGACCAGCTTTACCTCAGAGATGGCGCCTACAGGTTCTTATTTTCCAGCCTCTTCACTGACTGACTTTTTGCCCCCCCTTTAAAAGGACTTCCCTGTGATCTGTTGTGTAAGAAGGATTTAAACCTGAGGTAAATGAGAGTGGATGTTTAAAATACCCATGGAAAAATTCACCTTTGCCAGGAGCGTGGTATGTTAAATACATAAATAAAAATATATTGATAAATAAATCCTAAATGCAGCAGTTTCTTTGCCATGCAGTATGAGTTACTGGAGCTGTATTTTGCAGCATGTTGTTACATTCCTCTTAAGACCCTCTTTACCTTTATTTCTGCGCCAATCTGACAGGTCTTCTGTGCTTTATTAAGCTTTCCTGGTTGGAATTGATTTTTTTTTCTTTAAAAATCTTTTCCCTGATCAAGGATTTTTCTGCATTAATGAAGCAGTAAGTTCTTGTGTCTATAAATGGAACAGTGTGTGCGACACAGCAAGTGAATGGGGAGCAATAGAGAAACATCTAAGAAAAATACCTCTTCTACTAGCAAAAGCATGGAACTGAGAAATGTTTTGCAAAATCATCTGGGTATGGGCAGTACCTCACTAGACGTAGGTTACTGTAATACTTGTTCCATGACTTTTGTGTTGTAATTCAACACAAAGTGAAGCAGTATAGCTTTCTTC
Organism: Netta rufina; assembly: GCF_964035555.1. NCBI lineage: Eukaryota > Metazoa > Chordata > Aves > Anseriformes > Anatidae > Netta > Netta rufina. The sequence continues at coordinate 3,500,047 of NC_140145.1, read as the reverse complement.
CAATTATTAAGTTAGAACAATGTGATACTTAAAAGCATTTTTAATTTTCTATGACTTTTTAATCCTGCTTTTTTTTTTTTGTTGGCAGTCCTATAAATGTTACTAGCAGTGTGGTGTTGCTGATTGTGTTAATTGCTCTATAGAACTTGTGTTAATGTAGTGAGCTTAGTTTTGCTGTTACACAGATATCCATTCCCCGTTTCTGGCTTCCCACCAACACATGGTGAAAGCTTGCTGAATAAGAATATTTGGCTGCCCAAGTTTAACTTACTGGCAGTATTGTAGAGATATAATTCACGCTGGTACGGTGAGACATTTGACTTTAATCCTTCAAAGAGACATTAAAAAAAAACCCAAACCCCCCAAAATAAACAAACCCCTTGTGCTAGATAGTTACAGTCGGAAAATCCTGAAGCCATCCCGGAGGATCACTAGTTCAGAGAGATGGCAGTACAGGACAATTAGATACGAATTTGGTGGTTAGATGAAAGGAAGTGAGAACTCCTAAACCCTCACGGGAGCAGTACTAGCTGATCTACCATGAAATGCAAATGATCAAAATGAGTAAAATGTAAGTTTATATTAATTTTGCCTTCCTCGTTCTTCTTTTTTTTCTGGAGGCAAAAAGATAACATTGTGCACTTGGGTAATTTATTTATTTAGTTTTTAAATTGAAGATTTATATATGGTTCTAACTAGTCTATAGTAGTGAGTTTACTCACAAGGTGCCATTAGATTTTTTTCCTTAAGGCATTTATTTGTGAAAGCAATTCTCATTTATGGCAAAAAAATGTGTCTGGGAGAGTGAGTGTATTTGCTGGTAAAGCAAACATATGGAATGCCTGGGAAGGTGACAGTCTGAGCAGGAGGTCATCTCCTAACTTAAATTAATAAAACTTTCCAAGGGTCTGGTTCAGGTAAGGAGGACACCATGGTCAGAATGGTGGTTTTCCCAGAGTGAAGCTAATGCGTTATGTTTTTAAATATGCTTATCCTGGGGAAAAACAAACAAACAAACAAACAAAAAAACACACACACACAACAACAACAAAAAGCAGCTACATCACTTGCGTGTTAATAGGGGAAAATGATGTTCAGAACTAACAGTGTGCTGCCCAGGCAGTAATGCCTGTTGCCTAACGCTGGGGTGGATTTTGTATAATGTGGTAGCTTTTGCAATGCTGCAGCCAGGTGAAAGCCTTCTGACTACCATACACTTGAAAGAAGTCAGCTTCTAATTTTTCTACTGAATGAAGTGTTGGAAACTTTAAGTACTCATTCTGATGCACGATGGAAACAAATATGAGACTTAAGTGCAAACATTCTATGGGAACACCATAACAAGAGGACTGCTGTTTTTCAAACAGCAGAGTTGTTGGTAATTGTTTCTCTTCAGACTTGTTAGTAAAGCACAAGCACTTTTGTAGGCCTGTCCACAGCTGTGGGAGATGTGACACAGCTGTGTTGCACTGTTACTAAGGCTAGGATGCTGTACCACTGTAGGTCTCTCTGTGCAGCCCAGTGTGCCAAAGTTAACATAAATGTTTAGCCTAAAAGTTGTAATTTCATTGTTCTTAAGTTTTTCCTCATTCTTCTTCTCACTCCTCCATCCTTCTGTGTCCTGCTAAGGATACATGTTTCTGTCTGAAGGAATCCTGCTGGTTTTGGCTCTTCACAGAGATAAGCCTCGCAAACTTGGGCAGGCAGTTGTCTGCAGTGTGGTACCTGCGAGTTGGGCTCTCTCTAGCTGAGGAAACTTGTGACCTGTGTCCTGTTTCCCCTGAGAGGCTCAGCTAAAGCTTTCTTGGTGGAAACTGCGTGTTTGAGCAAGCCTGTGAATGATCTGCTTGTGCAGTAGGAAGCATCAGCTGAGGCATTGGATGAAGGACAGAAAGTGCTGATTGGTGCCGAGAGCCTATCTAGTTTCCTTGACTCCTGGGATGTTAGTTGGGTAGAATAGGGTCAAAATAGATTGTTAAGTTTATATTTTAAAACCAGCAGAAATGTCCAGGAAGGTAGACATTGAAGCAACAATATGATGGATGGAGAGCAGCATGATTCATTTGTTGCACAAATTAGTGCGTAAAGTAATTACAGTTATATGATTCTACAGGCTCAGTGTAGCTGCTGGGAAGTGCTCACTGATTTTAAACTGGTTTTGGGTGATGCTTCTACAGAGCAGAACGGAGACTACTTCTGATGAAGTCAGGCATTTTTTAAAGTAATAAGCATGCACAAAATCTTTTCCTTGGGGGTTCTCCAGGAGGCAATAGGAATACAGATGGAACCTGAAAAGCAAGGGTATGGGAAGGCCAGATCAAGTAATATGAGAGAATTGTATATGAGATCTTGAATACATATGTAATTATTAAAACGATTGTATACTTGCAAGAATGGGGGTAATGTTTGTAAATTTGTGTTTGGATGGTAGCTAGCACATTGGTCTGTATGCAAAACCTTATGTGTGATTAATGACAAATAGTAAACTTGCTTGAATAAAATAGCATCCTTCAGGGTGTGAATGACCAAGGCATCTTTGAAGATGTGCAGGATTTTTATCATTTCCCTACCTAGTGACTGGGAGCAATGGAAGTACTTTTGTGAACGTGCTGGTTATAAGAAATCTTCTCTTTCTGTCCCTGGGTGAATAAGTCGTTCTTCTAGGTAAGACTTCTCTTAATGCCATCATAATTGTAGCATGGCTTATCCTGCTGCTTTGATGCTGTTGCTTTTCTGCATTCTCTTCCTGCTCTAATTTTATGTGATAATGTTTACTGGGATTTGGGTGGCCAATTGTTTGGAAATGGATGACTCAGAATGGTGTAACTGTCACCAGCTACGTTAATATTTACAGAGCAATTAGCAGAATATTATGGTGTCCCATCCCTCCTCTGTTCCCCCACCCCGTGTAAACACGGAAGCAACGTGACAGCTGTTATTTATGTGTAGTCAAGCAAGATGGTTTATAGCTCTGTGGCATCCAGTGCAGAATCCCAGAACTTGATTACGGGAGACTCAAGAATTCAAGGTGACTACCTGCTGTACTGAGCAGAGGTTTACGGAGGTGAATTTAAGAGGCAGAGCAACACATACCTTTTAAATAATGCTTCTTCCCAGGTAGGTCTTAGATCCTAAGCTACAGATGCAATAATTTCTTCCTTGTTCTACAGGTGGAGAAACTAAGGTACAGGACAGTGATAAGTCCTGTCTGTCACTGTGGAGGCTGGACAGGGAGTGCTGATAAAATAACTTGGATTTCTCGAGACTTAAATCTAATTCCCATGACTTCTCTAATGACATGGGAATATCACAGCAGACGGTAGTTTTCAGGCTCTTGCAATCTCCCCTCCGTATTTCAAGGGGGAGTTGTGTGAAATTTCAGATGGGTCTGTGCACAGGTTGCTATACAGCATGCACAAACCCAGTTTTCTTAGATTCCTTTTGTGAATCTGTCACAAATAGTTCATGATCTCCTTCCCTGCCCCCCAGAGAAGTGTGAACCACAGGATGAAAATTGCTGGTGTAGGAGTGTTGTTAGCCAAGGCTGTAAGGCCTGAAGTGTGAAGGAAAACGTGTTTGAAGGCAGGTTTGAACTTGCTAGATTAACCTGCTGCTTCGCTCTTCAGATAGTTGCACCTGCTACTTTGCTCTTCACATAGTTGCAGCTGGAGAAAAAATCTCAAGTGAAATTGTTGTGGAATGCGTTTGACTTCGGGTCAGAAAAGGAAGTTTTGTCAACTTTTGTTTGTGGATGCCACTGTGTGGTTCCTGAAGGACCGCAGTGTGGTCCAGGTTAGGGCAGTGGTGGAGCAGCTCTTTTATGTGGAGCAGCTGTGCTGACTTGAGGGGCCTCTGCCTTGTTGCAGGAGTCAAAACTGGGAGGAACGTAAATGGTGACAGGCAGGTACTGCCCTTAGTGTCTTGGTATGTCAGTAGGGCCCTTCAGCTTATATTTAGGGACAGCTCGGGCAGGCTTGGCTGGTTCAGGGACCATCACCCCAGTGGAAGTGCTGACAGCTGCCTGACAAGTACCATCGGTGTGGGGTTTAAAAGAAAACAGCCTGTGGAGCAGTAGGATTGGAAATGGTATTCTAAACCTATACTCGGAGATGTGGGGTTGGGGAATGGGAAAAGGAGTGGACAATGCTGCCTGAACTTCATTGACTTTTTTTTTTTTTTTTTTTTGGATGGAAGACTTTTATTTCTTTATGATGGCTTTGTATTTCCTCACAGGGACAAAGCCGGCATCTGAGTGGGACTGCTCTGCCTTGACTACTTGTAGCCCTGGGGTTTCCAGGCAGTGCTGCAGTGTGTAGCGTAGGCTAACCTCAGCGCTCTTAAACAATAAAGCTGAGCTAAGCCAGTTTAGCTCTGCCAGGAATCGGAGCTTCAGAAAAGCAGTTTGTATTTCAAAGTGTCTTTGGGCTTCTCATGTTATGTTTCCCATAGATGGTTGGATATACTGTGCTACTATATGCAAGCCTATGGAGCTCTTGATCTCAACAACTAGACAGCCTGTGTGTGTTTTCTGTTGCATGCCCATGTGTTGAGAATGCTTAGGGAGTTAGGTTTCACTCCATGTAGGTGAAGTGATAGGAATTTTGATTATAAAATAGAAGAGGTAAGTTCATTTGAGCTTAAATCCATTTTTTGCGTTTGAGACGTAAGCATGTAGCTTGTAATCTGCTTTTGTTAAGTTCTTTTGTTTTATGTGCAATAATTTAAAGATGTTTAGAGTTTAAGTTCATTGCCAAGTTCTTATATCTATGATTAAGCATGTGTGCAATATAAATAGACATTTTTTTTGAACCATGTGTTCCATAAAGTATCAGTAGCACATATAGTGCTGTAGGTTCAGGGATTCATTGCTTCTTTGGTCTTTAAAAATATTCTTGTTTAAAAGGCCATAATACTGCTTTTCACTCGATACTTAACTGCAGCTAGAAATGAGAGAAGGACGTGGGCATCATGCTGTCTTACGGGCTTTTGGTTTAGGTTTATTTTGCTCTTTTTGATTACTAAGAAACGTTGTTAGAATAAAAAAAGAAGTCTTCCCTGGTGAAAGAGTATTGAAGTTCCCTTCAGCCGCAAGAGAGAACTAGTGTAGAGCCAGTCCAAAAGCAGGGCTTGTTCCCTGGATGAAGTCTTTGTGTTTTATCCCTGCTACTAACTGTCTAGATTCATTTCTTATCACAAAACAGCTTAATGGTCATCCAGTTCCAACCCCCTGCCAAAAGCAGGGATGCTACCCACCAGATCAGGCTGGCCAAGGCCTCGTCTAGCCTGGCCTTGAACACCTCCAGGGCAGCCTGTGCCAGTGCCTCACCACCACCTGAGTGAAGAATTTCCTCCTACCCTCTAATCTAAATGTCCTCTCTTTTAGTTTAAGGCCATTCTCCTTGTCCTTTCACCATCTGTCCATGTACAAAGTCCCTCTCCATCTTTTTCATAAGTCCCCTTTAAGTACTGAAAGGCTGCATTGAGGTCTTCCCAGACCCTTGTCTTTCCCAGGCTGAACATCCCCACCTCTCTCAGCCTGTCTTCATAGGAGAGCTGCTCCAGCCCTCTGAGCATCCTCATGGCCTCCTCTGGACCCGCTCTAACAGCCCCACAGCCTCCTTGTGCTGGGGACCTCTGACCTGGACGCGGCACTCCCAGTGGGGCCTCCCAAGGGCAGAGCAGAGGGGCACAATCCCTTCCCTCCCTTCCTTTTTTGATGCAGCCGTCCTTCTGGGCTGCAAGCACGCACTGCCAGCTCATGTTGATCTGTTTGTCCACCAGAACCCCCAAATCCCTCTCTGCAGGGCTTCTCTCAGTGAGCTCTTCTCCCAGTCTGTGCTCCTGTCTGGGTTGCCCCAACCCAGGTGCAGCCCCTTGTACTTGTTGAACCTCGTTAGGTTCACGTGGGCCCACTTTTCAAGCTTGTCCTGTCCCTGTGGATGGCTTCCCTTCCTTCTGGTGTATCAACTGCACCACTTGGCTTGGTGTCATCTGCAAACTTGCTGAGGGTGCACTTGATCACTTGCCTATGTCAGTGAGAGATATGAAACAGCACCGGTCCCAGGACAGACCCTGCGGGACACAGCTCTTCACCAGCCTTCACCTGGACACAGAGCCAGTGACCACCACTCTTCCTCAGTCAAGTCAGGGTATGTTTTTAAGAATAAAGTGAGAAACTAGATTTTATTGGGTGGCACTACAGAAATTTGAGGGGGCAGGCAGCTGATGGCATTGACATGACTGGGGTTTTGCTGCTGCTCTGTGATAGTTGCAGGCGTTTTCTGCACCAGGGGAAGGCAGCAGCTTATCTTTGTTATTTACTTTTATACTACATTTGTGTTCACGTGGGGAGGAGTTGACCTGCGAAGTATGTTCCAGAGTTTTAACAGTTCCCTTCTCTGCTGAGGATGAAGCACCCTGGAAACTGTCAGATCTTGAAGCAGCTGATGAAATAATGACAGACGTGTAGCCACCTCAGGCATCTTGCTCAGCTGCATTCATGTGTTCTGCTCTGTGCAGAGAGTTGTCTGCGTTCCCAAACTGCAATATGCAAGACCATGGTCCAGAAAATCCTAATTTCTTGGTTGTATGTTCAATTCCAAGTTTGATGATGAGAGGACACAGATTTGCTAGAAAAGCACAATGTTCCTTTAGTTTGATACATTCCTGCTAGAAAATCTGGACTCTGTTCCTGTCTCCTGAGACACCTCCTCACTCTAAACTTTGTGCTGTAACTGCAGCGAGGTTAAGGCTAGCCTCTTTAACTCTGTGGCTAGCAGAAGCTCAGAGGAATCCAGCTTCACAGAAGCAATTGTGCTTACCCTATTATTTGGTTGTCAACTGGTATCAATTAAGTGATTACAAGCTCATCCATCTCTGCATGCTTTAGGATGGACAAGCTTTCAATATTTCTTGGGGACAGAAATATGGAAGCAGTATGTTGCAGTTGCAAGGATTGCAGCATGGCCCCTGTCATTTGGGGGCTGATCATACAAAGCAAGGCTGTGCACGCTTTAGCACCCTTCTGGCTGTATGCAGTAACACCACAAGGTACAGTGTGTGCACCTGGATCCCATGCACCTCTGAACACGAGTGAAGGGTTGTTTGCAAGAAAATCTTTGTGAATTTATGACAAGAACCCAACCTAGAAATTGGAAGCCGCCTTTCTTTATTAGAGCTTACTGCTTTGTATCCAGAATTTGATTTCTACAGAAACAAATTGATTTTTAAACACAGAAGTATATCAATGTATTCATTCACCACTTATTTATTTGGATAAATGTGACATTTAAATTCCAACCACCTTCAACCCTTTGCCCTTCCTATGGTAATTAATTCTTACTTTGTTCCAGTACCACTCAGAACAGGCTTAATCAGTTGTGGATGTTATCCCCAACATCTGTGACGTTTGTGTAAAACCTTTAGGAGCCCGACGCTGTATGAAATTGCTCTCATTACACAGTTCATTTTGAGATTGTAAGTACCCATGCTGCTCAGAAAACAGGATTAGGGTGAAGTATTGTATTAACGCACTTAATCCATAACTAAAATAATATTCATTACTCCTATCCTGTTTTAGAAGACAAATGTTTTATTTAAGCTGGGAATGACCTTTCTGAATAGGACTTAAATAGTTACAATATGAAATTGAAGTCCGTAATGAAAAAGATTAGTTGGAGCTTGTAATACACCAAGATTAGGTAGCAGATAGGAGGCAGTGTCAGAGGTGTCGCCACTGTGTTGGAGCTGCTTCTCCGCAGCTGGCAAGGATAAAATTTTAAGTCCTTTCCGAAAAGTTGTTCTGTGGTGTATGTCAGAGTGGTCCAAAAACCATCTTCCCGGGATATGCCTGAGTTACTTGGTAGTAAGGCACTAGCTTTTTAGACCGCTGCCTGGCTGCTGGTATTTCCAGCCACGTCTGTGTTGTAGCCACGTTTTTTGGCTCACGGGCCAGGACTGAACTGGAGGATTCCAGAGCTCAAACAATGAGAGCCGACAGCTTCAGTGAACGAGCCAAGCTCCTGTCGTGGGTGGCTGTCACAACACACATGCTTTGCATGTTCGCTAGAGGATGGATGAAGAGCATTAGAGCGAGCAGTAATGCTGGGATTTTCTCCATGCACAGAGGCTGTCTGTAGTCTCTGTCAAAATTACTTCTAGGCTGGAAACAACCGCGGGGTCTTTGTTGGCGAGCTTGCCATGGCAGGGTCATGCTGGTGACTGCCTTTAATTGAAGTGAACGCAAAATGGCTGCCTGCGTACAGCAGGGCTGCAGCATCGTGCAGAGAAAAGAAAGGCACAGCTGCTGTGTGCCTGCTTAACCTTGCAGCACTGCCTTGCCTGAATTTGCTAAACTCATCACATTGCTAGTCCCAGTTAGGAATAAAAGAGGAATTGTATTCTTTAGCGAAGTATTAAAATGTTTCTAGTCACAGAATGCCTTTAACAGCCTTTGGATACCTCGGTTATCCAAGACAACAGAGTCCTGCTGAAGCAGAAGGAAGCTTCACACTTTTCATTCTGCTTTGGGAACGTTTTTGTGAAGCGCGTTGAGGAAAGGCATGCACGTATCTCTGGTTGTAGTTCGTAGTTATGGGATGATTGACTGGGCTAGGGGATGCTCCATGTTTATTGTCCGTTCTGCCTGATTCAGGGTGAAGTCCTTCCTTCCTGCATAAACTGAGCAGGGAATAAAAGAGAATCTCCCTGTTAAATAACAATTTGGTATACCTGGATTCGTTTTTACCCAACTTCATACAAGTCACTGCTGTTTTTCCAAACTACGGCAGTACTGATACGAGGGGATAATATGAATAGAAAAACCTAAGAATTAGCAGAACAGGTGACAGAAGGAACAACAGTGAAGTAAAGTTACCATTTTGTACAGATCTTTGTTATATACACAAAGTTTTGCTGAATGTTGGTGCCTAGCACAGAACAAGAAAGAGGAACGGAGGGAAGGAAAAATCAAACAATTCTGCAAGACCTTCTACTGTTTTTTCTTCTTGTGAAAAAAGCATCAGTTGAGCAGCACAGAATCTGGTCTGGATAAGGAATGAGCCTGGCCAGAGCCAATCCTTTGGTCAGATAAGTGAGACTTCACGTTCTCTGCAGCTTGTTGTACCAGCAGGTAGAGAAGCCTTCCGTGTTTCTTTTTGGCTAGAGGATTTTGTGATGTAAGAACCGTGGAGGATGGACATAAAGCCTTCAAAAGGGCCTTTCCAAATTGCCAGGGACAGGTATCCCGGATGGTTCAGAAATGAAGTCTTATCTCTCTCTGAGAGATCATTTCTGTACTTAGTGGTGGAATTAAGATCTCCTTTATTTTCTTGTTCACCAATTGCCCTTCTTTCCATCTCTGTGTTAGCATTGGTTTGAATTGATATTTAAGATGTGAAAATATTTTGCCATTTTTGGATAATTTTCTGTTAACACGAAGCTGCTGTGGGAGAATGATCATGATTACGTATTTCAAAAGGAGTTTTCAGTTGAAATTGATTTCAGAAAAAAGGGATAAAAGGAGATGAGCACAATTAAAAAAAAAAACACTCAAATATCAATGAGACATATTTTGGTTAAAATGCATTAATCTTGTGTTCAAATCTACTTTTTTTTAAGGAGAGTGGTCTTATGGAAGAAATGTTCTCTTGCAGAATTTTCTACTTGTCTAGTAAGCTTTCGGGGATTGTTTAAACTTGCTGTAGAATATCTGTCATTTTCTATTATCATTTTATAGGCATTTATGTGTCATTTATGAAGAAGCTATTCAATTTCATCTATAATAAATTGTAAGGGTCTACTTCATAAAGGATCTGTATGTGACTGCCAAAGATGTGGATCATCATGCAGTCCCCTTTAAATATCTTTCTGGGAGATCAGCGTAGCAAAAAATCTCTCAATAGGAATACGACTTTATTCTAACTGTGCTTGAGCATGGAAACAAACATAAACTTTGCCAGGGAAACAGCCCGCGTAAAGTGAGCGCTGGTGCAGTCACTTGGTGCAGTCTCAGCCAGAATCGGAGTTTCTGATTACCATAAATGAAAAGAGATTGTATAGGCTGCTTGCCTCCCCTTGTAGGACAGTGAAAGCAGTGCCATGCCAAATACTTGTGATGAGCTTCAATTCATGAATAGAAAGGCATGGGGTGATCTAGACTAGTGAGTAAGGATTAAAAGAAAAAAGAGGTGTTAAATGATTGGTGCCTGTTGGTTAAAGGGCAGTGGGGAGAACTGGCGCCTTGAGGTGCTCTGTGGGGGCTGTGCTGGGCCCCTCTGCCCTGCCTGGGTGCCTGCAGGGTGCTAGCACCGGGCTCAGGAGAGCGCAGCCTGCTGGGTTCCCTGGCCCCAGCACTCAGCTGAAGGGCCAAGGCAGGCCCTTAGTGGGGTGAGATGGGAATGCTTTGCTCACCCTGTGAGCAGGTTTTGGTGCTAGGTTTGGAGAGGAGGGAAACAGGCAAAAAGAGAAGTTTGATTGTAGAGATTTCATGTAGCACAAGATGGCAGTAATGCTCTACTATTTTTACATTCACTATCCTGGAGTTGAACAGACATGAAGTTAGAGCTGCAGAATGCAAAGCTGAGACTTTTTGCCTTAGAGATAACTTCATTTGCATCTCTCCCCCTCCTCTCCCCTACAGACACACAGACTTTGTTCCATTCTTCCTGTTTTTCCTTGAGGTGCAGGGGTGGGATAGAAGGGGAAACAAGTTACCAGAGCGTCCTTCCTCAAACCCACGCAAACTGAATCCAACCGAGGTTGGTACTGAGGGAAGATGAGTTGCAACATGCTCACCAACCCTCCAGTCACTGCTGGACCTCTGCTAGGTACAGGCCCTGTGGAGCCGCACCAGAGGGACCGAGACAGCACAGACTGAGATCTGAGCACCAGGACCATCAAATCATGCTGTGTTGTAGATGTAATTCTCTGTTACTTACGGCAGAAAAAAGGTGGTTTCGTCTACCAAGCTCTCTTGTGGTCTTCTTCAGAACAAATCTGAATAATGACTTCTTGGGGCCTTATCTCAGAAATGGCCTTGTGTTGGCTGTAACCATGTAGCCTTGTTCTCAGCTGGAGCGTGCAGTTCTGCCGTGGTGTGTGCAGGCCAGGTCTGTGTCACGGGGGAGCTGCTCGCCACCTCTGGTGGACACCCTGTGGAGGTTAGCTGGGCAGGCAGCAAGCCACACGGCTGCTCGCTCCCTTCCCCCTGCAGTGAGATGGGGGAGAAAAGAGTGAGAACTCTTGGTTTGAGATAAGGCCAGCTTAATAAGAGGGGAAAAAGAAAAAGGAATTGGGAAAAAAATAAACAAGTGATGCAGTGCAATTGCTCACCACCTGCTGACCGATGGCCAGCCAGCTTCTGAGCAGCAGCAGCACCCCCTTGCCAGCTCTTCCCCATGAACTGTTTGGCACGATGCCGTGTGATGTGGGACATCCCTTTGGCCGTCCTGGGCCAGCTGTCCTGGCTGTCCCCTCACAGCTCCTTGTGCACCCCTGGCCTCCTCCTCACTGGCAGTGGGTGTGAGAAGCTGGAAAGGCTTCATGTAAGCACTGCTCTGCAGCAACTGAAACCTCCGGGTGTTATCTGCATTGTTCTCAGCCTAAATCCAAAACACAGCACCATGCCAGCCGCTAGGAGGAAAATTAACTCTATCCCAGCCAAAACCAAGACGTGCCTTTACCTTGTGTTGGCCTTTGCTCTGCCTTATCTTACTAGTAACTCATGAATCGATTTCCATTATGGCTCCCTTCCTGAATTTGTCAATTCTGTAAAACAGCTGTTCAAACTGTTTCCATGGAAAATGAAAACAGTTTGAATGAAAATTTCATTCATTCAGAGACAGTGTTTGCATTCCTGTCGTGAACGGGTGTGGGATTACTTACTTGAAAAATATCTGCATGTTATATGGGGAAAAAGGTACCAGAGTGGTGCCCCCAGCCAGACACTAGACAGTGCAGTAGAAACTCTTGGGACAATTTTGTGTCCTCTTTTTTTCCTGCACAAATTTTACAGAAAGGTGGAGTACATCTAATCACAATAACGTTGCCCATTGTTTTCCAACCAAGCTACAGCACAGTATTGTGTTTAAATCCCAGACATGAGGCATCTTTGCCCATGTTACTAGGACAGCAATGATGGTTTTACAGTTTGTCCTGCTTTTCTGTAACCTTCCCTCCCACCCCCAGGCTGTTTGGATCAAAGCCTTTGTGTTGGCAGTTAGTGAAGGGAGGTTTCTTGGGGTTAGGTTTATCTCATGCCTCTCGATGAAGAAAACCCAGTGTTCAGCAGCGTGAGGCCCGCCAGATGTCACTCTTGACTCGCGGGAGAAAGCTGTTTGAGAAATCCCCCACTCTGTCTGCCAAACTGCTTTTCCCTTTGCACACTGCTGTGATGCTACCTTGGTGTGGTTGTCATGTGTTCTGGTACAGCGTTTCTTTCAGCTGCGTGTATTGTGAGAGGAAAATGGAATGGTGTTCCTGTGGTTGAATGTGCGGCATGCTAGTGAATTTGAGGAACATGGATTTAGTACAGTTTATGGAGATGACTTTTTCAGATGCATCCACGCAGTGTTTGTATGACAAAATGCCACAACTTGAAATACAGCTGTAATTTCCTTTTATTTGTCTGATTAACTTTCTAGGCAACTGATTACATTTCCACAGTTATTTTGGTACCGTGGCAACAACAGCTAATTCTTGATGTGTTTTGCTATGTAGCACCTTCCAAACATGGAAGTGATGCCACCCTCATCTTGGGCAGCACGTACTGAGGATTAGATTTTGGGTTTCTTGCCTTGGGACATGTCACCAAGGGTTAGCAAAATGTGCCTGGGCAGCTAGGCAGTGGCAGTGTATAATTCATCTGAAGAATTGCCAGCTGTTTTGCTGCATCCCACAGCCTTTCGCAGCTGGAAGGATGTGGGAGGTCTGGGTTCTAGCACTGTGTTCTAGTTCTGCTGTGGGAGGAACAGCGCTTTGTTGGACTCAGGCTGACTGGAAGGACATCTTACTCCTGATTTTTAAGATTTTGCTAGGTTCTGAGGAACTGGTGCACTTACTACTAGCTTACTTATGAGCTGCTCAGTACAGCCTGAAGCACTGCTTAGCCATAGACAATACGTGTTGAGTAATATCAAAGCGTGCACGGGTATTTTTGACATACATAAGTGCATCCATATGTGTTTTTTGTATATGGTAAGAAAGTTGCTCTGAAAAACAGACTGTAACTATTAAACATATGCTAAAGCTCAGAGTTTCCATTAATTTAATATATCATGCATTGCTGGAGAATATACTGTACTAGCAGGAGATTCCCTCATCTAAGCAGAAATTGTGATTTGGGGTCTCATATGTTTTGTATCACTTCCTTGTCTTGACTCCATCTTAAAAAGTATTGGAGTGCTTTTTGATAAAGTTCCTCCTAGTCTCCCCTCAAAGTCACTTTGTAAATTGTTAGGTTCAAAATTAATAACATGGTCCTTGCGTTGCCAAAATGGAATGGGAGAAAGAGACATTAGCGCTCCAGGATGCAAAGTGGTTTTTGCTACCTGTGGGCTTCCCTCTTTGATGTGTAGTGCATCTTGTGTGCCTTGCTGAAAGGAAACCCATCCACACAACTGGGTGTTCTGGGTCAGGACCTGTGCGGGGGGGCAGAAGTAGTGGTTTGAGCCACAAACCCGAGCAGCATTCATTGGGACGCGCTGATTGCGGCATAAGTCAAAGCTTCCTGGGTCACATAGAGGTGCTGGCACATTTTTTCAGCAGGAGGAGACGTGGAGGTTATTTATATCTGTGCCCCCGAGGAGCGTCATGCTGCAGTGTGCTTGGACATGCCAGAGTGAGCTGCACGTGCTTGCAGGCCAGCAGTTACTGGGAAGGTGCAGCAGCAGGGACTCTTGCACGCTCTTGGGAACATGTGGTCAGGTCGCTGGCTTATTATTAGCTCGTATGGTGCTTATTATTTCCTAATGCAACTGCCCACAGTGGATATGTTAAGCTATGGGTATGGTATGTGCTGCTATATCCACCTGCTGGAGGTTACAGCCACACCTTTGTGTTGCTGTGTGGGTGCACCCAGGAAGTTTTTGTGGAAGTTTTTCAGGCGCGTGTGTGGTCCTTTGTGCCTGGTGCTGTGGTTCGGTCGAGTCTTTCAGGTCTGAAAGGCAGCAGAGATTCGTTTTATTTCCTCACTGTGCGTTTGACAGGCAGGCAGGACATTTTCTGCTGTCCTCCCTCCATGAGTTGCGACTATTACCTCCTAAAATGCTTGCGCCACTCGTTGAATTTGTAATTATTTAGCATGTTGTTTGAATGACACCTTTTGTATATGCATTGTTGAGTCAGGGCAAATGGTGTGTTCATTCATGCATACAGACTTAAGCCTGCCTTCCACCAAAGCAATTAAACTCCAGAAACACAACTGTGGCATCAGTCAGCAATGTCAAAATTTGCTTGCATAGCAGTGGATAAACTATTCTTTTCTCTTGTGACTTGTGCATGTGCTCTTTTTCTTCCTTTTGCGTGGTGTAGACTGAGAGCTGGATACTTGTCAAATGCTATAACATGAAGTTAAACATTTGACTTGGGGAGAATGACACATTGACACTTTTCATAATAATTGCTTCCTACACTGGAAACCTCCAGCTGTTTTGGTGGAAATAACATGATGTGACTGTGACAATAATAGAGTCCCAAAGCTTGTAGGCTGAAAATAGAAGCTTATAGATCTGCTTTTAGTTGAAAGGTGGGGTTTTTAACCTTTATACTACTGATCATAAAGATGGCTAGAAATTAAAATTAAAGAAATCCAAAGAAAATTCTTCCAGTTGTTGACACACATACATAAGTGTTGGATGTGACTTTGAATAAGGTTTATTTTCATGTCTGTCCTGCAGGAAACATCAGGAGTGCCCTTCAAAAAGGATTAGGTTTAGATTTTCTTTTTGCTTTGGAAAATCCAAATTGCAAAATTTGTATCCCAGGACCACCCTGTCAAGTCCTGATGTTACGCCAGCTTAGGCAGCAGAGGAATCTCACTCTCTTTCCCTTTGAGGAGTGTATGGCCAGTCCCATGTTGAAGGGAAGGTCATCGGAAGAGAAGTCTGTGGGTGGACACCAATGGGGAAGACCTCCATTTCATGCACTTCCTGTAAGTGAAATCACTGGTGTAAATAGCAGTCATTAAAGCTAGAGCTGAATGGGGAGTAATTATTTTTAATACATGAAACATTAAAGGTTGGACGGTAAGAATGCTCTTAATGAGACACATAACTATTCTGTGAAAGGCTGAATATGGTAACTGTATTTCATTATCTGTTTCTCTGGAATTAGTGCTTCTATCCCCCCACAATAAAAACAGGATGAACATACATCTGCTAAATCTTTAATGTCTCTAATGGCCTCTTGGTCATTTGCATTTCAGATCCTTCTTCGCACACTGTAGCAATTTGTGATCTTGGAATGCACTGCGGATTGAAGCTGAAGGTCCTGCTTATTATTATTATTTTTCACCCCCATTCAGCTGTAGGATGCAGCAGATAAAACTCTGAAAACTCTGCTGTGATATTTCTGGAGATTCATTGCTGAGATCTCACCATGGAGAGGGTACAGGCTTTGCTAATTGTGCTCTAAAGGGAGTATGCATTTATGCATCTTTCTTTTTGATGACAGCAATTCACAGAATTCATTTCAAAAACAAAACAAAGCATTTGTTGAAGATGGTAAAAAGGCAGCTAGGCAGCACCTGTGGTTGTTTATAGTACTCAGAAGATGGTCCCAGAAGTCCTGTCATGTAACTCAATTAAGAGGTGGTAAAATCACTCAAGTTCAATGTGCCTTGTAGGTGATGGCAGAGCCACTGATAGAGCAACTGCCAAAGAGAACAACTCATGAGACTGAACTATGTTGTTAAGCTGTAGTCCGATTTTTAGTCAGCTGGCAGGAATTGCAAGGTACTGGGACTTGAGCAGAACTTAGGCTTTGCAAATGTGGCCCTTAAAAAGGGATCTGTTTGTAGAACAAGTGACTTGTTCAGCCTGCATCATGCTGAGATTAGTTGTGCCACCTCATCACTATAAATGGCAAATATAGTTTTCTTATTTGTTGGTGAAGGTCAGTTAGTGTTTGTGTTTGCTCACAGTATCCTCCTAGTCTAGCTGAAAGTGTTATGTCACTATGAAGAAGACCTGGAAGGTAGTTCACTACGGTAATTGATTTATTTGGACTTCTGCCAGTCACCAGGGCATATATTGTGGTTTTCAGTAGCAGCTACTAGAAAGTCTCTTTTCTATTAGTCAACTTTATATAAGGCGCCTTAAGGGCTATATTGTAGAAAGCCAACAAAACCCTGACTTACAATGACCACTTTTGTTAAAGCAGGTGCAAGCTGTGCATAAAAATGTGGTTATTTTATATCTTGAAGTCTTCATCTTGTTCTAGGGATGCCAAACTGATATGGTGGTTGACAAGTTTCCTCCTAGGACAGCAGTTTCTGTTTCTGGGCTATACTGGATACTGACAAATCTGTCCTGGAAGCCCCTCCATATTATGTCTGCTTTTTCATGCTTCTGTGAGTATCATTGAGGATTGCATCAATTACATATCCAAAATAAACCCTCTGCTCTTACTGGAAGGTGGAAATAGAAATCCTGATTACTCATGTATAACCCGTGACTGCATACCAGATATCAGACTTGCTACTTGTAGTCTGAAGACCAAACAGGTGCTCTAGTTGTACCCTCTAATTTCCTGCTTAAATAAATAAATAAATAAATAAATAAATAAATAGTACTTCTGTGTCATGTAGAAATGACTCTGTTGTTTGTGGCACAGTCTTGCCAAAGTTGCAGTAGCTTTCTATGTTCAGATGCAGCATGTTGAAGTGCGGTGCTGAGCTTACTCCAGAAGATAGCTTGTCCCCCTCACCCTAAAAAAATATTCTTGTTATTGACAGCTCAGCTGTCATTGTGGCTCCCAGCTATCATGAGGATAGTTCAGGGAGCTATTGCAGGTAGGTTACTCTGCAGGTAGGTAGTTTATTCAAGCTCCTTCCTGCCTGTAGTGGATCCAGGTGGGAATTAAGCTTGCCAGTGTGGTTTATAGTGCATGTGCTCCTGTCTGCTGTGGACAAAGTCCAGGTGTCAGTGCCGGTTCTCAGCCTGAGCCCTGATTTCAGTGACAGGAAAGTGATAGGTCTGTTGGACCCTGGTACGGATAGATGAGATGCCCTCAAGTGTGTCTGTTTTTCATCCTTAGAAAACTCAAAATTTTCTGTGTGATTGCTCATCTGCCTTGAGGGTTAGCTCTACTGTGGTGGGATAAAAACACGTGTTGGCATCCCTATTGTTCAAGGCTATGTGGTGATCTGAACAGCACTGTTAATATGTGGGGATGCTGTAAAACTCGATTTGTTTCACTGGATCCATGTGCTGTAGATAAAAATATATATATTTGGGTTGAAAGTGGCTGTCTGAGATGTGACCTAGATAAGGAGGGAAGCGTTCCAGCAGAAATGGTGTAGTCATGGAGTAAGTGGTGAGATGTCTGTGTTTTCTCACTGTAACTTATTCTACTGGCTCTTCTGTTGATTTAGGTGTCTTAATAGTACTCCAGCATGCCTTTTCCACTTATTTTAGATCTCTTCTGGCCTATAAGGTGCCTGTTTCTGCATGATACAAACTTTGCTTGTAATCTGTGCAATATGGCTGTTCTGCATCTCCCACTGGATTTTTGCAAATCGCTTTCCTTGTGGTTGCAGTTGCCTGGGTGTGAGATTTGTTCAGTACGCCAGCAGTTCAGGAGGTGTGCAGGTCAGCGGGGGGCTTGGTGACGCCTCGTGTTCGGTGCGCTTCCTTTGTCTGCACGCCAGCAGGGACGGGCAGCACTTGTGGTACAGGAGTGAGATATCGGAGACGATCTTGAGGCTGCTCTGAAGGCAAGAACAGTGGGCACTTGATGACAGTAGAGGTTTATTGAGGAGTCTGGCTAGCAGGGGAGGATCTGGTAGTCCGTGGATGGCTGTGGTTGTGTGCATTTCATCCCAATTTAAATTTGAAGGGCATTATGCATGCCTTCTCAAGCTGTAGGTCTTAGTTCATTGTGACTTGAAAGCAGACCTGCTTTGTAAGAAAACTTTGCTCTTTTTTGTCTCAGAAGATATGTTCTATTTATACATATATATATTTATAAAAATAAATAAATGAGGTCCAATTCACTGTTGTGTAGCGCTGGCTAAACTTGCACGCCTGCTTTGGTTAAATGTAATCATTTGCTCTGTATAAATTGTTCTTCACATCTGAACATCAGTATAGGTTGAATAGTAACCATTTAGCAACACAAATCCAAGAGTTTCATAAATTTTTCTGGCTAAATTTTTACTGATGGCAGAATCTCTAGCTTGACCATAACTCATTTATTTTTCATGTCTTTTTGTCTGTCCTTGTAATGACCTGTTCTTGACATACTGTACTCTGCAGCTCAGTGCTGAAGACAGCCTCTTCATTATTATTGAGCAGCGATATTCCAGAGCGTTTTTTGATGTAGTACATCTTGCTCAATCTGCTAAACTAAGGCCTTCAGCATGCCTTACCAAACTAGTCACATCATTTTTTCATCCCTCTTTCTAGTTTGTAGTTGGTGAGTCAGACCATCCATCGACACCATAAATCCTCATTCAAACAGTCCAATTTACATATTGCTACGATCACACTTGAAAGTTCTAATAAATTTCCTTCTGTGGCATAAAGCCCTTTGAATAACAGCTCTGTCTAAAACTGTCATTTTAGTACCCACGAGCTTGTCATCTTCCTGGAGCTTATTACTCCAGTTTTAACAGTACCCTGCAACTGATGTCCTGCCTGCACGTTTCTCACTTAAAGGCCTGTGAAGTTCCGTTGTCTGTGGTGCTGCTACTCGTGTTGCCAGTCCTCTGCGTTTTCTGTAAGCAAACAGCCTTCACCAGTGCTAGACGAGGTGCTGGCCACCTGCTTCCTTGTCTGTTTTGTTGTTCCTTCAAAGCAGTGGGCGACAGTCTTCAAGAACCATCTCTCAGGAGTGAGCTTTTGCTTTTCACATACGTGTAGTTTTTTACTCTTCTGGAGTGGCATAT
The DNA here is from genome assembly GCF_964035555.1 of Netta rufina. Lineage (NCBI taxonomy): Eukaryota > Metazoa > Chordata > Aves > Anseriformes > Anatidae > Netta > Netta rufina. Next base: position 3,480,942 of record NC_140145.1, on the reverse strand, counting down.
CACTTACAAAGGGTGCCTGATCCAGGCGTCTCTGTGAGGCTATATGTAGGCCTATTTTCTGTAACAACTCTTTCAGTTTAATATTTACACATTTTTTGTGTTGAAGAATATAGAAACACTGGTGATGAGGGGAAATCATTGGATGCACACAAGCTGATGCACTGTTTGGGTTACAGTTTGCATTAGCAAGGGAAAGAGGTATGAGGAGCTAAAAGTTGGTATTTGAGGTTATTGAAACTGCACTAGGAAACAGCATTTACCTGAAAATTTGTGCATGATGGGCAGTTGTTACATGGTCCCTTTTTAAGTCAAATGCACTGTATTTACAATTATTGTACAGAATCCATTCTAAATAGCTGTTTGCTGTTTAATTTATTTCTCTTGCAAGTATGCAATTTATCTTAGATACCTTTCCTCTTTGGTCTTTGCGTTCATTCTTACTTGTCACATCCAGATGTGCTTCATGCCCACTGACTTGAATAGTAAAGAGAACAGAGAAAATTCGTTTTGGAGCAATCCATTGCACTGGGATTGTTTGTGAAGACAAACCTCTTGGATATAATAGATAAGTTGAAGTCTTTCTTTTCCTGTTAGTGTCCTAGATAGCCTATCTACTCTTCAGCCAGAAAAAAAGAGGCTATTTTCATCTGTAGAAGGAACTCAGTCTTTGAATGGATCGATAGACAGCATAATGAAAATGGATGTGACAAAGGACAGGGTGCACTTCTTGCTACAGGGCCGATAAGATCCCTCATGTGGAAGTGTAGTATTTGAAATGGTGTGGAGGATATTTGTTTGCATGTGGAGTATAAATGCTACTTGAACATAGTGGTAATTTTAGAGCTAAACAGTTTCCAGTCTGATGAGAGATTTTTGGCATTTTATTTGTTTTAGGCTTTGTTTTTAGGGTTTGTTTCTCTTGCTCAGAGAAAAACTCGTTCAAGACCCTGCTCGAGGTGGATGAAAGCAGCAGATGTAATTGGATTTTGGGTTTCCCGTGTTTCACATCAGTGTCTTGTCTGGGAGGATTTAGAGCAAGGCTTCTCTTCTGCTCTTTCTCATGTTTCCAGCTTTTGTTCTAATGCACAGTGAAACCAAATGTCAAACTCTCATCCTTCCTTGCAGAATGAGTATTTTGCTTTCTAGTTCTTCTTGTAAATCGTGGTGTTTAGGACCAGCTAATAGTGGTATGCACCTCTCACCAAAGACCACTTTTAGCATTGGGTCTGAACCAGTTTCCAGTGAAGTTGCTGTAAACTTGGCCTAGGAAGCCTGATAAGAAAAAATGTGCAATATGCTGGGGAAATGTCAGTGTTGTGTTGAAGACTTGTAATCTGTACATTCAGCCTGCTTACTTCCTGATTGCTGTCCCCAAATAGAAAGTGGATGTTTGCTTTCAGATGTGATGAAAACAGGCAATTTGATCGGCTAATACCGAGGGTGGCACTAAGGCACGTGCAGAGATGGGAGTCGGTAGCTCAGGTTGATGGTTGGGCTTGGTGATCTTGAAGGTCTTTTCTAACCGGGATTATTCTGTCATTCTATAAATGCAGTGGTCTTTATGGATTTAATAAAACAGTAAAATGAGCTGTAGAGATGTGATTGCAGGGCTGGACTGAGCAAGCATGGAATTTTTGTCTGTTTATTTGTTTAGTTGTTAACTTAAAATTTAGGAAAACCTTTTCTGGCTAGGACTGTTTGCTTCCTAAAATACAAGCGCTCTGGATTACAAGTACGTATGTTTTACCTTGAGAATTGGTTTTGACATCCTTTTCAGATATTTTGCATACGCGTATTTCCCTTAAACCATTTCTGTATCTACCTGAGTGGGCAGGTTCAAGGTGCTTTTTGGGTAGGCGCTTTGCAACAGTGAAGCACAGCAAGTTCAAGCCCTGGTGCAGGGATGGAGCTGCCTGAAGAGACCAGTGTGCATGTGAGTGCCTATCTCATGTAATGTGATGGATCTTGTAGGTCACAAAATTAAAGAAATAAATCTGCTGCGGTGTTGCTTAACATGTTTGTGTAATAGCCTGTTCTTCTAATAATAGGTAGTAAGAGTCATCTGATTATTAAACACTTACACGGGCTGACATCTGAGTTCTGTGTGAAATTGCAGAACTGAGGCCAAATCCTTCGTGTTGTTCAGGTGCTCAAGTCTTGCTGATTAGGAATTCATTGATTTCAGTGGGAGTGAGGTTATTTTGGTAGTTTTGCCTCTCCCTCCTGATCATAAAATGGCTAGCTGAGCACACAAATGGTTTCACTGACATTTTAGTGATGTCTTGGTGGAAATAAGTTGCAAATCCACTTCTGGACAGACAGTGAGTGATTTCTGAGGCTTTTTGCACATCCATTTGAGAGGGCCCGATTTGTTCCCTTCCTCCCCCCATATGTTGACAAGAAGACCTCTCTAATGCTCAAGTTGAGTACTCTGATATCGAGTATCAGTTTGGAAAATTGTATTTAGTTTCACTGTTAATTATTTATAAAGTATGGATGTAAACACCACACACGGAGTGGTGATACATTAACGGTACCCAGACTGAAAAATAATTTTTTTACAATATTATAACCTAGGTACAATAAAGTAGAAAGCAAGTCTGGAAAACACCAAGGAGGGAGAAAAACCTCTCCCATCTGTTCATCTGCTGTTCTCTCCCACTAGATATTGGTTTTTTGAGTTGCATGTAGGGTTTTATATCCTAGATGTAAGCAAAGCAGACTGCCTCCCTGTAAGGTATTTACTGCAGTTTGTTACCCCATGCAGCATTGCAGTGATTTCTGTACCTCCGTTGTACAGGAACATGCTGAGATGTTGGAGCACAGACAGTCTGGCAGGTGGCTGCACAGTGCCTAATTACAAAAGGGTAACATGGATTTCTGTCATACGTATATGTGAACATAAATCAGGCAGGAGATGAAAAATATTCTTTGTCCAAGTTGGGCAGCAAAACAGGAAGAAGAACTAGCAATGACTTTTCTGGAACTTTCCCACTAACTTCACTAGACTCGTTCTCTTTCGGGGGATGTGGTGTGTTGTTCTGTTGAGCTTCTTGCATCAGATGTGGAAGAAGTCAGACTTGCAACTCAACCTAAATGAGGGTGTAGACAGAGGTGTGATTACTCTCCTGCCTCACGTGTCTGTTCAGCGAGTACTTAAACAGATAGGGTCTAGTAAAAATTTGATTTTGGTTACCCTTCTACTAGAGGCCAAAAATTGGACTGTGCTGGTTAATTGGAGAAGAGGATGAACATAAGTGGCACCCTTGATGCTGAGGCAGTTGGCAGAGCTGCTGGCATTTGTTATGTTTGGTGAAACATGCAGCCTCTGAGGTGTCTGAGAATTGTTTCATTTCAGGTCGGATTGTGGCACTGAGAGTGCTGAGGAATATTTGTCTTCTGCTTTTCGTCTGAGACTAATTGATGAACAAATTAATGTACGTTCAGTGTGAAATGAGAACTGAATTATTTATCTTTGTCTTTTTTGGATAAAGACGTGTAAGTTATGAACAAACAGTGATGAGAACTTTTGGTTGGTGTAAAGTCAACAACTGACTGAAGTACTGGAGCTAGGTATTTTAATGGTATGCTTTGACTAGCTGGAGTGTGTGTGTTCTAGGCATAAGTTCATGAATACCTCCAAGTACCTATTAAATTGCAAAGCCTAAATGAATCTATTTGACCCAAGGACTTGCAGAGGAATACTTCTGCCTGCAGGAAAGCTGCTGTTGTGCACAAAGATTGTAAAATCACCGTAGAGCAACCTACCTTTGGTTGTTAAATCCAGATGTCAGGATGGTGGCATACTTTTTTTTTCTTCCCCATTTGTTTGTCATTAAAAAGAGAGAGAAAATACCTGCAAGTGCTCTTATGCATGTACTTCCAAAGGTAAAGAGGAACTTAAGGCCTTTTCCCCCCCCCAAAGGTATGAAAAGAATAAAGTATGAGATCCTTTACTATGTCATGCTGTATTTATGTTGTAGTTCAGAAGGACAATACCAAGCTGTAGCAGAAAGCTCTGTCCTGTTCGAAGGGAGTGCAAGTGGGGAAGAAATACAGTGCTCTGGTCTAGAGCTGCACTTAGGCCTGTCACAGGTGCTCCTGGAGACCTTGAGGAAGCCCTGATGGAAGTTTCTGTCTCAGCTTCCTACCTCTAGTTCTGCTGTTGTCAGTTCAGGCTGTAAATATTCAGAGAATGTTCTGTCTTGAGATATGTACAGCAACTAGCACATAGGGTCTTGCTCTAAGGGCACTGTGGCAATATGAATAATAATCCTTAGCCAAGGAAGCAAGGCACGTTTTCCCTTTGCAGCATAATAGCGCTTTAAATTCTTCTGCTGTCCTTGGTTGTGTGTATGCCGACTCAGCAACATGTGGAGACACTGCAGAAATTTTTACGTATGCTATGGGTTTGTGACTGTGCTTCCACAGCCATGTAAATCAGAAATAACTCTGCTGAAATCAGTGTTTTATGTACTGGCATATAACTGTGGGAGAGAAGAATGGATTTATTTTGAAAAATGGGAACAGCAGCTTGCTTAATGTTTCTTTCCTTGCATTAAAAAAAAAAAAAAAGCATTGATGATGTTTTCCTAATGGGCTCTAAAGATTCAGCCCTTAAAATAAGCAGATTCATGAATAAAAGAATTGTTCCTGGTAAGGAAAAAATTGCCAAAAAATATGCTTAATTTATGGCACTAAGAAAGAAATACTCATGTAATGGATGAGTTAATTTTGCCACTTGATTATGCAGCTAAAGTTATGGGTGTTATAATCTTAAAATTGTTTCCAGTTTATTTTGTTTCCTTCCTGCATCATATAAATACTGCAAAGTAGTTTAAAATGGATGTGTGCTGTGCAAGGAAAACTTCCCTTTGGTGTGTGTCACAGTAGCTTGCACAATGCCACGTGAATGCAGTCGCCAATCAAATGTGCATCAGCTACCAGCATGCTGATCTCGCCGTGCTGGTTGTCTGCTCTCATTAGATGGCGCGGATAGTGGGAGTAAGGCAGAGGCTGTAGCATCTGGGCTGGTGTCCTTGCAACACATTTCTCCAAGATACTACTCTTAATTATAAAACAAGAATGTTCTTCTATGTTGTTTTCCCCTATCCAATGACTTTTCTTTCTTTTGCAAGGTAAAAGACTTCATTTTTCTTTCTCTTGGCTAGAGCAAGAATGTGTTCAAGGGCTCAGGGCTGCTTCAAAGCTTTGTGTGTTCTGCTGAGGACTCTGAGCAGTCAGCATCAGCTCCTGGGTGGCCCAAGAGAGTGAATGAGGGAGTCTGCATTCATTTTGAAGTCAGAAGAACAGAAAATTTGGACCAACAGATTTCACAATGGTTGTTTAAAACCGTGACTGAGAATGCAGGGTGCCTAGCTGGGAGCTACTCTCTTCACTGTAATTACCTGGGTTTGTTGGAAAATTCAAGTGCAGGGGTTCTTTGCCAGTGATTTGAAGGAGCCTCAGGTACTATGGCGTGCTGATTACCCCTGAGTACTGACATTATTTTACTGTAATGTAGTTCTTAAAGCATGCAACAACAGATTATCTCAATTTATCAGCTGTGGAAGTAGTTGGAGAAGGAGAAACTGGTGGTCTTCCAGAGGTTTCAAAGGCAAATTCTAAGGCAGAATTGAGAGATTCAGTTCCCAGGTAGTGTTCTATCTATGAGGCAGCAGGTCCTAGTTCAGCTGGTTAAACACCAGCTGAATTCTGATGTCTGATGTTGTCTAAAATTCGGTGTATTCTTATTATAGACCAAATAATATCTTCTTAGTTAAGACTGCTGCGAAAAACTGCTTGAAACTGAATTGATTCAAGTTTCTCATTTCTTCCAGGGAGTAATGTGGGTGCAGGTTTCTAGCAGCATGCTAGTTTTGTGAAGTGGAATAGGATCGAAGCTGCGACTTAGAAGTTGGGATTTTGGTCTCTTAGATCTGTTAAGCATTACTCGAGAGACAGTTCCTAAAGGCTCTGAGATGTCAACATTAGAATTTGTCTAGTTCTAGTTCCCTGCCTGCCTGCCAGCTAGTTCAAATTTGCATCATCTTCTGCCCAGGACTGATGGCAAGTTCCCAGGCTCTTGGGTGCCCTGGCTGATAGGGTGATGAGAGGTGTGAATTTTAACCTCCCTCCAGCAAAGGAGGAAACTGAAACTGGACCTCCTACCTCCTGAGCACCAGGGCTTAGTGTGAGAGGAGGATGCCGCTACACCCCACGTCAGCCCTGTTTCAGAGGGAAGATTGACAGCTCACTGGCGTTCAGTAGAACAATCTGCAAGTGCACAGCTTGTCAAGATGTGCCAGGTGTGTGAACACCAGAACAGAAAGAAGATGGATTCCTGCGAAAGGAGATGCAAGATATGCTGCCCCTTGCAAAAGGCAGTTCAGCTGGTGGGTAGCTCAGCAAGAACATCCAGTGAGGGATAGCACTGGTGAATGTGGGTGAGGTACCTGCGGTGCTCGTGAGAAGCAAGTCTCTTTGGGGACCTGATCCTGGCTTCGCTGCAGTTTGATCGCACGCTTGAGGAGAGGAGTCAGAGCTGCAAAGTTAGGGTGCTGCTTTGCATACATGGCATGAATTGGGTAGAGAATATTGAATCCAGCAGACCTAGAAATTTCCTAAACAAGCAGAGGAACTCTCATGGAATGTTACGTTACAAGGCTTTTGGTTTTGTTTGTAAAAGTATGCGCAGAAGATGTCATGAATGTCCAGAACTGAGGCCGTGGAATGGAAAACTACAGTCTTAGGTGTTAAAGCCTACTTCTGTGATTCTGTGATTCTGTGGTCTTGCAGAAATTGCTGGAATTACACTTAGGACATCTGGGTTATCTCAAAGTAGGAAAAATACAAACGCCTTATTTCCTCTACAAAAAGACTTCCCCAGTTTGCTCCCCTGTCATTCCGCAGCCTTGACTGTTAAGAGCTTGTCTGTGTAACGTGAGGGATAATCTGCGTCAGAGTCCGTATTCGCATTAGTCCTCAGGTCTTTGTCTCTGATTTTGATGGTTTGATGGTTTCTCTTCTGGCTTCCTCTATTTGTGAAAGGAGATGGGATATAAAAGCTAAGTGGCTGCATGATAAAGGTGTGCTGTCTGTTAGAGTGCTAGAGAAATCAGGATCTATAGCTGGTGAAATGTAGCAATTCCTGGATTTCTTAATAAGTCAGGCTATGGTTAGTCTTTAGAAAGTGGTTCTTGCTTGTAGAGTACTTTAGTGTCTGTATTTGTAGCCCTTAATTTGCTTAAAGAACTCTGAATTCAGAATATTTTGTGTGGTTTTTACAGAGGAATTTTCATTCAAAGCTGTCTTCCTCCACTGAAGAAAATTCAAAGCTATTACCGGGTGGTGTGAAGAGGTGAGTGGATAGGGCATAGCTTATATTGGCTGTGCTTATGGTAAATATTCCTGAGGACAATGCAATGAGTAGAAAGCCAGGGCTTTAATTGACAGGCTCAGACATGAAAAGAGAGACCTGTTTGATGCACTTCTCATTACTGGGCAAATAGAAGGTCAAGCTAATTAGTTCTCTTGATAACTTGCTTACTCCACTGTGGGAAAACTTGAATGTGTCTGAACAAAACTGGTTTGCAATGCAGCAGAGAATTGCCTTCCAAAATCATTAAAGAAACATTAAGGAAATCACAAGTGTAATGCACCTGGGCAGATTACAAGGCTCTGCTAAACCAGTGCATATTTAAAATTAGCTCTAATTTCTGCCTTCATTTAATGCACCTTCATATCTTTAATGAGGACTCTTGTGAATTTTAGCAAAGGGGGGGAACTGAAAGTGTCCCAAGATAGCACTGGTTTCATGCAAATAATTCAACCAATTGCTCTGTGGCCAGGTTTAAAGGCTGGTTGTAGTACTTCATCTAGTTTGATTCCACTAAACATGTACCCTATGCTGAGCCTAGTCTTGGATCTTATGTTTGTCAGTGTATGTCTCATGATAATGGAAGGCAAATGTTGCCTTGATAAGGGGAAATTAGTCAAGTGAATGCGTTGGTGTGCTCTACCTGAGAGTGAAGCATGCTTACACCAACGCTGTGACTTCGTGGCCATCTGATGTGGTGTGCTCTACTACATCAGTGAATGCGTATTTATTGTTTACGGTCACCTAGTAGAACAACATTTGTAACTAAAGAGGTTTGTAACCATTTCATAAAGCCCTAGCACTCTGCTTTCCTTGTTCCACATCCTACAAATTCAGAGGAGAGGCAGGCTCTGCCTGCAGTACGAATGGTCATTGTAGCAGTTGTATGCTGCATCTCCACGGCCCAGGCTCTCCAGTTTTGCATTTGGGTGTAAACAGTGCTGGTTCCATTGCAAGCATAAACCTGGATGTGCCCCTATCAGTTCTCTTTTAGCTTGTGGAGGTTTTTATATGCTTTGTCATTAGCACAGATCAATGGGAATCAAACAGTACAGGAAGAGTGCTGCGCAGATGTAGTTTAAAAATCTGCACACCTTGAAATCCAAATCAGTAGGCACAGAGGGGAACCAAAGAAATATTTTTATCTACTTATGGGAAGTGAAGTCAGGAAGAAATCAAGTAATTTACTGTAGCTCCCTTGGGGGAGCATGAGTCTAGAGTGGGAAAAGAGAAGTTGGAATTCAGATCTCCTGAAATACAGCGTGATTGCCCAGCAGCAGAACTGCTTTGCGCAGTGATGTGTCTCATCTGAAAAGGAGAGAGTGCTTGGGCACTGTGGGTTTAGCTTCTTTGTGCAGGGAAAGAAGCCTCTGGGAAAATACTCGAATGCTTTCTGAGACTGGTTTCAGAGATATCTAGTCTTTTAAAATGAGTTACTTTTTTTCCTCAAAGCTGTTCTGTGGTTCAAATTAAAAGCATGTGTGGACTGTGAAGCTAGAAGTATTGTGCAGGTCACCTCATTTTAAAAAGTGAGAACTACTTATGTGTATGTTTTCCGTTGGCTTTGTCTATCAAAATGGTCCCATGTTTTGGCAGATTGTAGCAAAACTTGGTTTAAACAATGGGGTTAAGATTTTTTTTGTGTGTGGATATTATAGGAATGTGTTTCCAATTTTAAGCTCTTCGTAAGTGTGTGTATAGCCTAAATGTCAACTCTTTAATGTCAGGATCATTCCCATTTACAGTAAAATTTAGTTTTGTATAAGCTCCCTTTTGAAAGAGAAGGAAAAAATGTTCTCATTTTTATTAGTATCTATGGCTAATGCTTCTCCTCTTACCCCATTCTTCTGCGGTACATTCCCTGCTGGCTCCTTCTGTTTTGCCTTGACATCCAGACTTGGATCATGCATAAACAACACCTGATGGTGTCAGTGGGACCGCTGCATACTTGAGTGTCCTCACAGTAGTGCCCTGCCAGCAGCGATGACATTCCAGCCCTGCGTTTGACATTGATACCTGTTCAAAGACAGTGAGGAGTGTTACTGCCTGCTTGTGTTTAAAAATGCATAATGTATGATTTTAAAGAGTTTTTCTTTTTCCCTTAATGTGCCTAAAAGCGGTCTGTCCCACAATGCTAGCTTAATCCTTGACTATGAAACTGTATGTCCTTAGTTTGATATACACACACAATTCATTTCTATGTATATGAATGAGAATTGTGTGTATATCAGATAAAATACCTATTAGGACTGCATGAACGTCCTACTTTTCCAAGTCTAATGCCTGTGTTTGTGAGCTGCTAAATAGATCTTTGATTTGCTTTTTGACGCACAATTTAGTGTGTTGCATCTGCATTATTTTTTTGGCTATTCAGACCAATTTAAAGAAGTCACTTTACAAACCTTGTTGTTTTTTTTCTTTCTTGAGACCTCAGGCTCTGTTTTTATTGTTGTGTAGGTAAATGGAAACCAGAGTTTCTGTGTGCCACCAACAGATGTCCAGTCAGAAGATTTCTTTTTGCTATGAAGTGTACAGTTCATTGCATTTTTGCTACAGACCTACATAACAGGCATGAAACTAAGCTGGATGCAGTTCAAATAACAATGTCACTTTTTGTAGGTTTATTGAGTGGCTTGTAATAATTAGAAACCATGTGTAATGGCACTTTTTATTTTCTCACATTTTGATTTGTGTTAATGGATGGCAGCTGCTGGTTCTATTACTGCAATAATCGCAAGTTCTTTTGATTCTGGCCTTAGTATAGATGAAATCATATTTCTGGTCATAATGCTTACAACTGCTCGTGTTCCCCATGACTATGTGATAAAAATTGCCCGTGTGCATAAGTGAAGCCTACTTGAACTTTGTAACTACAATTTCAGTTTTATTAAAACTGAAGCCCTTACAGAAACCTGCTATTAAAAATTCAAAATTTAGATGTTGTAGTGCATATTGAAAAAGCTGATGACTGATCTGAGCAGGATGAGTTTTACTGAGTAAACAGTGAAGTGAATAAGGCCTAGTGGAGTGATACTGAATTGTATCAGCTGCAACTTTAGACCAGCAGTAATTTTATTATTTGAAACCTTTGTTCTGGCCTACATGAACACTTTATTAAGAGGGATAGCCTAGTTTAATGCAGCATTTAGAAGCAGAATCTCTGCAGTTGAGAAATAAAACTTCATACGTTTGCAGGAGGAGATGACTGGTTACTGTAGGGCTGGAGGTGGGCTGAAGTGAAAGGCATGCCAATACTCTGTCTTGCATGGCCTTGTTTTTGTGTACAAGGTACGTGGAACTGAGTTATCTTGCCTAAGAAGAGAGCAACTGTATTAAAATACAGAAAGGCACTAGGTATAAACGGAGGAGGAATTTTTCGCTTTCCTTCAAAGCAGAAGTGCTGCTCCAGTAGTGCCTGATACCTCTTTTTTAAAAAAAAAAAAAAAAAAAGAAAAGCTTCTTAGGTCTTCAAGAAGATCCATCATTTGCAACATTCCTCTTTCACTGCCAACACGCACCCTAGCAGAGGCATTTATAACACCTCCCATCTGCTCCATGGCTAAGAGTCGCTGTGAGCAGAAGCTGGGCAGGCAGCACCTGCATGCGTCCATATCCAGTCCCTCTCCTGTTCCAAGAAATGAGCCCAGCAGTTAATTAAATGGGTCTTTCCCCAAGTCTGTATTCAGAAATACAGATACTCTGGTTAATGGAGTGTAGACTTACTGCTGGTTGAATATTATTCATCTCCCATAAAACTGTTGTAAGGTACGACTTCCTCTGTTTTGTTGAGGAGGGGAGCTCAAGAGGGCAGGAATAATGGTGAGAGTAGTGCTCCGACCATGTGGGTCTTACTTGCAACTGCAGCTAGAATGAGAAAGGGAGAGCAGTGTGCAGGCTGTCTTTGTGTGTTTAATGATAATTCACTCTTTTGTAGGTATTTGCCATCATAAAGGGGGAGCCTGGAGGAATTACATCCCATTCAAAAGGCTGAATTTAGGTGAAATGTATGTTGCTCTGCCATAAAATGAAACAACGTTGGCAATCAACATCTTCCTTTCTAGCAAGGATCAACTTCACAAAATCTCGTAGAGTGGAGCTAGTCTCCTTTCTTCCTCCCTGTTTGCCTGGTTCAAAACTGGTTATGTTTTTGATGTTAGGACTGCAGTTCCCAAATGCTGAAATAGCAACATTTGGTCCTATTTTAGAGCTTTCTTCACGTTAGAAATATCCCCTTTTTAAAAAAGTAAATACTAAAATTCTTGCGTGCTCATGTAAGCCCATGGGTATAGAGTGCACAAATTGGATGAGCGTCATGATAAAATCACAAGTCTGGCTGCAATGTGTGTCTGTAAGTCATCCCTGAATGGATTGTTCCATAACACTAGCAAGTACTTTGAAGTCTTTTGAAGTAGGCTAGTTTTGAATTAGTACATTCAGCAATGAATGACCTGCTTCCTATTTTACTTTACTTTTTATGAGGCCACTGTTCTACAGTAACAGGCTGTGAAAGTTTTGGTGGACGTGGAATGGGGACCCTACAGGACTTCTTCCAGGTCCCTTGCATGTTAGCATGCAAGGGCAACTAGAACTGAAAACGTTAAGTTGCAGTCCTGAGCTCTGCCTGTAACGTCGAGCTGTGTCTTAGCAGGCTGCCGTGTGCTGCAGCCTGTACAGTTTGCTCTCGGAAGCCTCTGGCACTACTGCTGTATCAGTATTAAACAAACCAAGCGAATGTGAAGGTCCATGCAAGAGCAGTGAGATGTGGGCCTCAGTGAGAGAACAGACGTGGAGGAGGCAGAGATGGCAGCTCATGTGGAGCAGAATTCAAAATACAAAGTGTTAGGCGTGTATCTAGGAGAAGAGGGAACTGAAGCCATGAAGTTACAATTGCTTGACTCTTTGCCTCTGAACCACAGAAACTGTGTGCACATTTTAATAACGTTGTGGTATGAGTAAGGACATCATTGTGCACAATTCTTTTGCTGACTCTAGTAATAAAGCATTCTGCCCTTTATTTATAGGACTGCCTCAAGGATCTGACAGGAGGAATTGAGTATGCTGCCAAGATATTAAATGAAATTCCCCAGAAAGACATTCAGTGCACTAAAAGAGCCTCAAAGGCAGAAAGGGAAGGAAATGGGCAAGGTAAGTCATACATAATGATCTCAGTTGGCGTCCATTGATCTCGTCCAGCATCCTTTGAGAGTGGAATATCCATAAAAGTCTTTTAAAAGTCACTTGGATATTCTGGGTACTGTTTGCGCTCACAGATGCGCATTGTTCAGCAGTAAAGCTAACCGTGACAAGCCATTTTCTTTTGACCCAAATAATTAAAAAATGTTGCCGCAGTCCCTTGCTGTTAACTTGAACAGTCAGCAAAGAAATACTTAATTTCACCTGGATGTCTCTAGCTCTCTCCATTCTTTCACTGGTTTTCCCTGGAGGGAATTCATCAGCATGGGATTGTACCAGGAGAGATGAAAAGTCCCTTGAGCTTTTGCTGTCTCCAATGTGGGCCAGTGATGGATACCTGAGGTGAGTATAGGAACAGACAAGTGCATGGTGACATTCTTCAGAGTCATTACTGCTACCCATTTGTGGCTCAGAGCCTTCCTGAGCCACACGAATTTATCTGCTTGCTTTTTGAACTTAAGCTACGAGCGTCCATGAGGTCTTCCAGCAAGAAGTTCCAGAGGCAAACTGTGTGTTGTTATCTACTGTCTCTGTCTGGGTTTAGTGCTCCCCCAGAAGTTTCACTTGAATCTCCTTAGTTCTTACACTGTGGAACAAAGGAGCAAACTTTAATTTTTATGTTCCCTGTGATTTCAAATCTCCCCGCCCCCATTTTCTGATTTCCCACCTGGAAAGTTCTCATCTACTTAAGTTACTCCTTGTACAGAAGTTGTTCTTTCATGTATCTAAGCTGCCAGCTCATGAATCTTGTGTGGTAAAAGGAAAATGGTTGTTTTGGGGCAGACCTGTTTTGAGTATGGTTTTGTAACATCCCTGAGCTGTAAATGTAGCTCTTGAGAAAATTCTTCTTTTGTAGGAAGACCTGGGAACTTATGTGTTTCAAGTGACAATGCAAAACACCTTATAATTTGGAAAACTGTAGTTTACAGGAACTGTAATGGTTTTAAACTAAAAGATGGTAGATTTAGATATTAGAGAAATTCCTTACTAGGAGGGTGGTGAGGCACTGGCACAGGTTGTGTAGAGTAGTTGTGGATGCCCCATTCCTGAAAGTCTTAAAGGCCAGGCTGGATGGGGCTTTGAGCAGCCTCATCTGGTGGGAGGTGTCCATGCCCATGGTAAGGGGGATGGAATTAGATGGTCTTAAAGGTCCCTTCCAACCCAAACCATTCTGTGGTTCTCTTGTGCTCTGATAAAGAAACGTTACCCTGGTATGTTCTGTTACAGCTGGGACTGTGGGGTTTGTTCTTGGTTTTGTCTTTTGTGTGGTAGGGAACACATTTCCAAATTTAATGAGTGGCTCTCGCTTTAATGCTTGAACAGCTTTTTTGAGGAGGTCTAATAGGGGGAAGTGCAAATCTGTTACAAGAGACAGAAGTCCACACCTGTTTCCAAAATGCACTTAGTGCTTTAGGTCAACGTTTTCCTAAAATGCAGGAGGGTGACATAAATATTAGTATTACAAAGTGCTTCTAACCTCTATCTAAGGAAGGTGGAAGGAAGAGGCCGTGTCCATGGCCATGTTGTTGAAGGCACAGGGACTGCCCACAAGCTGTTTCAGCTCAGAAAGTTTCTCCACAGCTTGTGTGCAGTTTGCTCTTTTCTGCATTGTTTTATTACCTTCTATAGACTCCTAGTAGTTGTCATGCACAAATTCAACTTCCTAACTCCAAAGGGTGAAAGCAGTTTGTGGTTTTTATTTTTAATAAATTTGTGATGCGATCAGTCAGGTTCTCCAACCCAAGAATTATGAGGAATCAAGACCCACCTAAATCTTTGAGCATGTTGAGGTTTTGGGTACCAGTGTTACGGTTGTGAATACTGTTTTTGAATCTTTCCTGTTCACTCTTCTATTACAAGCGTAAGACTATCCATGTTTTATCTTATTTTTTAAAAACACAACACTACTGCATTATTATCATTATTCCAGTGATGTTGAACAAGTGCTTGGAGCTGTACAAACCACGTGAGAAATACTGAGGAGACAGCATCTGAAACTTGACAGGCTGTAAGGTACAAATTTGCTCCAGTTGTGCTGACTTGGGTAACTGGTGAAGGGTATAGTGCTGCTGCTGCTTCTTGAAATAGAGCCTTGAACTCTATTCAGCACTATGTACCAGCTAGCTAATCTTGTCATCTGCACTGTACTCACAGGCACTAGATAGCATTAGCCAGGGAGATGTTGAGTCTCTTGTATTTTGCTTTCACTGTGTTTTCTGGTATGCTCTGATTGCTCTGCGGTACAGTAGCAGATGCAACTTTCTCATCTGAGCAGTCCGTGTCCTTTTCACCAGGAGTGTTACCTCCTCTGTACAGGCTTAGTGATTGATGATATTGCTGCCAAACTGATCTGTCTGGCCCTTTCATTTCAATTAAAAATGAACGGGTTAGAGGGGGACACCTCCAAACCATTGCTGATGATACTAATAGTCTGGTCACCCACCTTGGTTATTCTAGCGTCATGTGGACTATTCTTCTAGGTAAATATCATTCAGGTTCTCTCCAAACAGTAGAGCAATGCAGTAATGCCATGTAAAGTGCTCCACAGACAAACCTCTGCTGAGTTCTTAAAAAGAGTCTAAAGCTGGTAACAGACTTGACATGGAGTCGCTTTGATCACCACTAAAGCGCAGTCACCTCCAAGCCAGAAATACAGCAGGCCTCCTTTACCAAAAATCAGAGTAGGCAACGTGCTTCGGGGCTCTTGATTCTGGAAACCAAACTACCTCTGCTTTGGAAAAGCAGCAGGCTCTGGCCTCTTTGGAATTTGGCCTTGTTGGACTTTGGCTGAAACACCTGTGTGACACTAAATTAGAAAGTCCCTCCAAGTTTTGATGACCAAAAGATGTCAGTGCTTTAAAATAAATAAATAAATAAATACTTTGAACCTGGGCAAATATTTCACGCAGTTCCCTGACATTTTTAATAGAGTTTTTATTGATTACAGAGGGAGCTTTAAGTACTGGCTTTTCTAGCGTTGGACCTCTTCACTAAACAGCTGCACCTAAATTTTAGCAGATGTTTCTCTATTTTGAGCTTTTTGAAACCTCCAAGGATTTTTTTCGATCTAAGTACATTAGGACCAAATGGTGAATTACTGAAAGTCAAGAAACTTTGTTTTTATCATAAAAGTGCTTTCTAATAACAGAAAAGGCGATATTAAAGCCTTTATTATTGTCTTCTGGATCAAATTGCTACAAATTATTCCATATTTAGTCCAGTAAAACACTTGTGATTACTTTGTATTGAATATGAACTGTAACAAAGTAATGTGGCAGTTGAATGAGCTGATGAATTAAAAAGGAGAATCTTTTACAGCTGGGAAACTGTCTTTGATGTGCCATTTATTATTTCCATGCTACGCCATGTGCTGATGGTAAGCATGGCTGCTTTGGAGTCTGCATTTCTATTTGTGCACTATCTCAGTTATGTTCTGATTATAGGAACCATTGGGTTTAGTGAGTGTAGCTGTTAGAAACTGGAATAGAAAATACTCCAGTGAGCAAACAAATAACCAAGTATGCACAACAGCTCAATAGGATTAGGAGAAAGAGTTTCCGTTTAGTGTTTCCATAGAGCTCAGAAAAGAAATACAACTAGCAAGCTAACGTTTTCATTTGTTTGTGCAACAGTGCTATACCAAAAATGACTTCTGTCAGTTACTTGAATGGAGTAAGTTGGCAGACTCTGCCCTTTTTTTCTTAGGGCTGCAAAATCTGCTCTGGGGAGGGGGTTAAGTGTGCATTGTCCCAGTATGTTTCATTTTGGGATCTTTTAGGAGCTGCCATGCTTTCTGGCAGCTTTGGATTTGAGTTGGTGATGCCTCTGTTGCCACCTCATTCTCTTGAAGTCTTGTGCAACGTATTTTTTTTTCCTTGTAGTGTGTAAATAACTTCAGTTGCTGCTGTCTGTAGAGGCAGTAGTTCCATGTTCTTAGCTGCTGCGTGGAAGCCCTGCAGCACCGCTGGCAAGTAAAAGAGTCCAACTGCTTGAGTCGTTCAAACCTCTTTTCTTTTTCTAAAGCTGTTGGTAAAGTATCCTGGATTTTTCATAGAAATGTAGGAGCCTGCCTTTTAAGCACAGTTAAGGTAAGTATTGAGCCAGCAGTGCGCTGCTTTGTGTCCAGGCTTTAAAGACCAGCTGGCCTTTCCTCGCACAGTGTCAGTCATGGAACTGCCTTTCTGCTGGGAAGCTTTTGGTATGGGAAGCCACTAGTGCTAATTTCAATACAAAAAAAGGGGGAAGAAAAAAGAAATTGTAAACTTCAGCAGCTAGTGTGGATTTTCCAGATACTTATTTCTTTCTGAAAAGAAAACAGGTAATGAAAATGTTTTTTAAAAAAGAACAAAAACAAACAAAAAGTGCTAAGAAGGTATCCTAATAGAATGAAAAAGCAACTGTTAAAAGTGAGCAGCCTTCATTTCTCTCTACTCTGCACAATGCAGGAGACTTATCAGAATTTTCTGAGCCCTTTCTGTGAAGTGCAGACTGACCTTTTAATAGAATAATTTAGTTTGGAAAAGACCTTTAAGATCATCGGATCCAACCATCCATCTAACACTACAAGTCCACTATGAAACCATGATCCCAGGCACCGTATCCACACATCTCTTAACTACCTCCAGGCATGGTGACGCCACCACCTCTCTGAGCAGCTCATACCAACACTGAACTACCCTTTCTGTAAAGAAATTCTTCCTGATACCCAATCTAGACCTCCCATGGTGTAATTTGAGGCTGTTGCCTTGTATCCTGTCACTAGGATTTCTGGCACTGCAGCCAGCAGTCTGGCAGTGTGCTTTCCTGGAGCTCACAATTTTGTCTTTTCTTGTTGCATGTGTTAAGATAAGAGGGTTCAGCTTTAAGGGAGAACAGTAGAAACCACAGAATTAAACCTGTGGCCACTTCCTAATGCCTCCTGCTCTGCATATGTGTTTCAGAATGGAAAGGCTGAGGAGAGATTTGCCAGCCAGGAGTACCTCATGGCACAACACATTTGTCCAGTATTTCTGGGTGCCAGCAGCAGCCAAGCAGTAGGAACAGGGCACACACAGCTGGTGAGGCAGTTCTTGTCCATCACCAATACGTACAAGGGCAGCAAGTTTCACTCCTATTAAAGGATTCTGTCCAGACTTCCCACCCTTCCTTCATCTGGATCAGAGCTCTGTCAAGGGGCAAAAGAGATTGGGCCAACTACAGGTAAATGAACTCTGATTTGAAAACTGTCTTACTGAGTTAAATCACATTGGAACTGAGGTAATAGCTCTTGCTGAGAGACAAGAACTATTAGATTGTGCTCAGTGCTAGGCTAACACGGTTATGTACTTTCCTGCAAGCCTGGAGCACGGCCAGAGCAAGCTTAGGCTGTACTCACTAGAGACTGTGGCTATCCTTTAGAATAGAAGGGATAAAACTCAATTCTTTCCCCTTATCTTTAACAGTTAGGGACTGCTTTTTGTGCCCTGAAGAATGATATCTTCTCACCTTCAAAATGCTGCAAATTTTTTTTCTATATTTATTTATTTTTATTATTTTTATTTTTGATGTGAAATGCTAGATATGGAGTCTGTGGGGATTCGGGGCATTTGGTGTTTGTCCAACTGGATTAAAAGCCTTTATCACTTTATTTCATCTACACCTTCACATCTTCTGCAGCCTCAGAACAGAAGCCCTGAAAACATGTTAGGAGATCACTGCAATAGTTCTTGATGTTGATTCTTAACTGAAAGATGTTTAAGCCATTTATGTGCTGGCCTGTACGCTAATGTGGGTAGGCTGGATGCAGCATAACTTCCATCATGCTCTTTTTTTTTTGGCATTTTGACTCTGTCTGCACAGAATTATCGAGGAATCTGTTCAGGTATGAGATATTCTTAGCTTTAAAAAAGCTAAGCCACATTCTACCTGGAGGAGATTAGCATCCTTGAAGGAAGGGAGTCTGAGATGCAGAAAACAGAAAGATAAACTGTGAGGCTCTGTGTAGAATAGGTTATGGCTGTGTGGGACCAGGGTATGGTGCTTCACCAAGAAGCTTCCTATAGTGAAATGGATTTGGATCCCCAGAAAAACTGGCAATGGAGAACCTGTACATATGCTAACTTTTGTGGCCATTCCTGCCAACGTCATGAATATTCACACAGTAGCCCTTGTGGGCATCCCCTTTTTCTCAACTGAGAATGGCTTCACGTAGCTCCTTTGGAGTGGGAAAGGTTAGTGGTTTGTTCTGTTCAGACTGATTCGAGGATCCCTGAGTTCGAGTGCTAAATGAAATTGTTATTTGAGGAAGATGCTGTCATTTAACTGTAGAATATATTAAGTTTACTTGCAGTAAACATGGAAAAAAAATAGTTTGGGAACTAGATTGGTTAAAACAAAAAACTAAAACTGGTGTGAGATTGGAAAGATGTGATGGCAAGAACGGTAAGGGATTTTGTTTGTTTAAGATACTCGGTGACTTCTGCTTGGGTAAGTTTTTGTATTTCATCCATATAAATAAGAATATTTCCTTTAACTTTAGAAAGGCGATGTCTGCAATAAATTGGTGCCCTGTCTCACAGAATAAACAAGTCCATTTTCATCATGTGTAGGTGTTAATTCCTGTCACTAATTTAGCATTCTTAATGAGTTTTTGATCTTCATTTTGGGAACAAAGCCAGTTAGAGAGATGTATTTTAAGTGGAGGTAATATCAGGAAGGATATTCAGCCAGCTAGGAAACTATAGCAGTGACAGAACATAGATAATTTATTTTCCAAAATGGTATAATTGCAGACCAAAATATGGGAAAAACTTGTGCTGACTTCCATGTATATTTTTACCTGAAGAAGACAATTGAAATGTTTTCTGAGCTTGAATGTCATGCTGATTTAGATCAGGTGTCTTTTGAAATGTAAGCTAATACGTGAGATTGATTATTTTAACCTTAACATTGCGGCTTCTTTCTGGCATTTTGCTTCACCAAGAAGACAGAGCACATAACTCCCCTAGCCAGCCAGTCAGATTTCCTTCCCTTGCCATCTCACCTTGCACAGTTTTGGTTTGATTTTCAACCCCGTGTCTCCTTCGATTATACTGTTACGCACAGACGTCACTTCCTTCTTACAGGACTTCAATTTTGACAATAATGACTGCTACAGAAGGAAGAGAAAGTGCTAATTTTATGGCAGAATTGCCTGCCTGTCAGTGTAGGACTTGAATGACTTGTTCATTTCCACATTGATTGACGTTTGGGTGGGTTGGGAAAGTAGTTTCGCAGTCAGTTGGGACTATAGAAGAGATAAAAATGAGCGTACTTACGGAGCTACTGTTGGACACAAATCAACAGTTATAGCAGCCCTGAACTGGGGGTTCTGGGTACGTGTTGTATGGTTTGCTTTTGCTCACAAAATAGCTTAAACATCACCTGTAAATCAAAAGTATGCTATCTCTGGTAGGGATGGTAACAGTAGTTATGTTTTGACCTTACCATTAATATGAATGGTCATCTACATTCTTTAATTTCTCTTCAGAAAACAAACTACTTTTCATCTACTGATCCTTGGACATTTTCTCAATGCTGCCATTTTTATGTGAAAAATGAGTTTGGGACTCCATTTTTGGGAGGTAACTTAAGAAAATGAATTGCTTTCTAGTCTTTCATTTTTGACTATTGCTAGGTGTCAGTAATAGCTGGACTAATGCCTCTTCTAAGCTGACGTTTCCTAAAATAGATTTTTCCAAGCACATGTATTTGTTCTAAAAAGTTACTTGTAATTATAGCTGCTAAATTCTTCCTTCTGCAGCAGCTTGGACAAGGTTGAAGACATTTAAAACTCTGGGAAACTAGAGTTGATTTAAACCTTCTTAAATGCACCAAGGACCTGTGCTGTTGCCATTAGGAGGAATAAAAGCTTAATTTTTATTTTTTAAAAAGGCAATTTGTATAGTGATGTGAATGTTTCTTACAGGGACTATATGCTAACTAATGTGCAATTACTTCTGGCAGCAGTGGTATTACTGTAGGAATACTAGCTCTTCTCATATGTTAATGGTTTTATGATTACTGAAATGATATTTTTAAGCCCAAATGTATCCAGTGGGGTTGGATATATTTAGGCAAAGTTTTCAGATTCTCTACAGGAAAGAATGAGGTGTCTAAGTGAAAACGTAGTCCTTTGAGATATTACTCAGAAGGAGCGCTTTCTGTCTGTTATATGTTAATCTTTATTATCACTAGCTTTCCACCCTTCATATTAAGAATTTCCTTGGAGAAAAGACTGCAAAATCCAAATCACTGTAATACGACATGAACAGAATAAAAGGCAGGAGCTATAGTGGCTTACCGTGCTCAGTAATAGAGCTTTCTCCTGGTTTGTTTCAATTAACACTAGGTGGAAGTTTTATTGTATTTTGATTATATTTTATGTTGTCTTTTATATCCAGGGACATGCAAATTGTTTCTAACTTCTAAGGAGCATAAGAACAAAGGTGTTAAAGCCGTGGGGGACTGACATGCTATCAAGAATGTATTTTTATTCAGGTATGGGATGAGTTTATTTTGCCTACAGGTACTCCAGGGGGTAATGTTGAAACTGCTGTCCCCTGTGTTACCACCACAGCGCAGTGGTTTGGGGTCATTACTGATCTCTCAAAACATGGATCTGCAGCAAAATTTCCTACGTCGTGTTGCCCCTTGGCAGTCCTTTTTGCTGCACCACTGCAGATGTAGGTATGCCATTAACAGAGTTGTTCAGTTTCAGAGTTTCTCATTGATTTTTTTTTTTTTTTTTTTAGCTATATGAAACATATTTCTGCTTCTGCCAGGGATTCATTGTTCAGCTATGTTTCACGTTTAAAGGCATGTCTAGATGAAATAGTAAGCTTCATACACACAGTACCTGCTTTGCAGAGCTTTTAAAAAGTGCTTGTATTCAATTAAAAGTGGCTTGCTTGCCTTTTTAATACTCTGTGGGTTTAGTTCATACTTCAGTAATTGCTTTATTAAACATTTTGAACAGACTGGCTTTATACAGCCTTTTGAATGACTTTTTTCCTCTGCCTTTCTGTGGCTACGAGGTACACTGGATTAAAACCTGGCTTTGTATAGCATGGCGGCATCTCCTGCGCGCTGCCGGTACACTTTGATTGCTGTCATATCAGGCTGTGACTTGCAGCTGTGTGTAACCTACAGCTGTGTGCTCTGCAGCACCACTGCGACCTTTCTCTGGGAACTGGGCTTGTCAAAGATGTTTTGTGTACGCGTGCACCTAACCGTTTTGAAGGACATCTCTTGACAGAACAAATCTGATTTTCATGCAGGAGAACAAGTACCTCAGCCTCTTCAGAGGGAATCCCAAGCAGCAGGCTTCTTAGCTCTGGGGCAGGGCATGGCTCCAGGAGGGGAGGATGCTACATGGGGTCACCTAAAGATTGGTGTCCTCCAGGCAGTGGGAACAGCATCTCCCTCGTGGAAGTGTGAAGTCCCCAGCAAGCAGGGAAATGCAATTCTGACTTAGGAACACACACAGCTCTCCCTGCCTGCCCTGATACTCTGTCTTTTCTTCCCAGAATAGGGATGGTTCCTGTAATAAAGGCTTAAAAGAAGGGATTTTTGTTTTGTTTTGTTTTTTTTTTGGGGGGATGGAGATGGACACGCAATTGTCTGAAGAATTAAAAGCTTTCAGAGGAAAGTGGTGGGAGGTCTTGAAAAACTAAGTTGAGCAAGGTACCAGTAAACAACAGCACTGGAAACTCTTATGCTTGCAGGGGAATGCATCAGCTGAGATATTCCAGCAAGCCTTATCTTGTCCGTCTCTGCTATAATTATCTGTCTTGGAGGCTCACAGTACTAAGGCATGATGACTACAGATGTTATCTGCTGCATGATGGAAAAACAAGCACTTTGAAAAACCAAACAAACATGGTGGTTACAGTAATCCTCTTTCCCCACAGCGGTTTTCAAATCATGCAAACATAAACAAATTCTATAGAATTTGGAGCAAGTGTAATCTGTTCCCATTCAAAGAGAGCTGGATTGTTGCTTTTCACAGCTTTAGCTTATGAAATCTGTAATGTAATTATGGTGTAGAAATATCAAGAATGGAAGGAATTTAGCTTAATGTGCAATGAGTTCTCAAAAGGGAGATAAATACAGATACTGCAGGGAACTATGCACACATTGAGCAACACGTCCACTGAATGGAAATCACGTCTTGACCTGGAGAACATGCTGCCCACCTCCTGAGCAGACGGCACTGGCAGGGAATGCACTGGAGTTTCACCTTTCTTGTGACTTATTTCTTGTCAGAGGTTGGTCCAAGTCAGCTCTGTTTGTGCCATCAAGGAGCCAGGAGCAGAGCTGAGCTGGGGGGCAGGAGATGCAGGGATAAATGCTGTCTGCTTTCCTTAATCTGGGGCTCAGGAGCACAGTTTAGTGTTGGCTGCACGTTAGATGTGTCTTACTGATTTTAAGCTACCTGCTGATGGCCCTGCTTAGCTGGTGAGCTCTGTGAGCACGTGCTGAGAGTTCCCCCTCCTGCGCTCTGATGCTCCAGCCAGAAGCTGGGGGAGGGAGCTGCTGCTGTACCTCGGGGGGACCTCTGCTGCTGCTGTTCTGGGAAAGGGGAATGTAGCTGCCCGTACAGCCCGTCTTGGCACTACCAAGGGACATTTTTCAGGGTCTGTAGCTGGCTAAGTGAAGGGGAGAGTCTAGGTGACGCCATGGTGGGTGTTAAAGAAGGTATTAAAAATGGCTGGTGCAAGTTAGTGTGGCTGGCCTGCTACCTGAAAGCATGGACAATTGTGGGAAGGCTTGAAATGTGTTTTCATGACTAGAACTATCCATATAAAGGCGTTCTTCACAGCTCTTCTATCTTTCACAAATAAATTATGAGAGGAAATGTCTTTGTATTGAAACATTTGAGTGGTGTAGTTCATAATGCTCAATTACATGTAGCAAGGACCTGAAACATCCATAAATAACAGCAACTACAGCGTGGAACAAACGAACAATTGGCCTTGTGTGTGTAGTTCACTCATGCACCTGATAATGCAAATGTGAAATTCGATGTGAAATCCTCTCCTTTCAAGTGCCAGCCCCTGCTGTCAGAACAGGATGTGCCCAGTGGTGGAAGTGGCACCGTCCTGGGGTGGAACCTCCTGGAGTTCGGTGTACGCAGCCTGGCTGCTGTTCCCGACGTGGTGGGCTCAGAACCGCCTTTCTGGCTGGTGCTCAGACAGAGGTGCTGTAGCTGACTTGGCAAATGTAGGTGAGTGTGTTGGGGGGTTCTGGCATTAGCTGGATCTCAGAATTGGACAGGAGTTTGGAGTGGGAGAGTGAGAGAAAGGTCTGGAGAGAGGGGAGAGGAGTGGAGAGAAGGTAAGTCTGTTTTGGGGGGTCTGAAAGTCTAAGCATGAGGTGTGTGTGTTTTTCTTTTTTCTTCTCCAAATGGGCTTCATCCAAATAGGATAGAAGTCCTAATTGAGGGCTGGAAAGTATTTGTTCTGCACTCAGTGTTCAAATGTTTCAAAATTGGCACCTTTGTGTGCCTTTTAACTGGGGAAATCAAATGTATTTACAAAAATGTAGTCTCTGCCAAACAAGGTCAGCCGTATTTATGTGTGCTGGCTGGATCTCACCTCCTCAGAGGAACCCTGTGTGTGTATTGGAACGCCATCAGCTTTGCTTTTTAATGTTGTGTGATTTGATCTGTCCTGCGTTGTTGCTGTTAGCCTTGAGGCTAATTTTTAATACATGTTCTGCCTGTGCCAGCAGTCCAGAGCCTGTCAGATGGCGCTGAGGCTGGGCACTGGGTAGAGCTCTCCACCTTGGTGCTTGCTGCTTCAGCGAGAGCAGCAGCACGAAGCCTGCCTTAAGGGCAGGTACTGTGATACCTGAAGCCTGCAACCTCCTCTTTGCTGCTTTTTTCCTTACAGATACCTTAAATGTGAGCAGGAAGAGACTTGCAGAGTCCTTCCCCGTCCCGTGGAAATTGCTTCACCTTGTTTACCAGGTGGAATTGGCTCCTGCCACATGCTGGGGGAGCTCCAGGAGCGTGCACTGCTGCTCACTGGGTCTGCACGACCTCCCTGGCCAAGGGGCGCCCCACTCACGGTGCAGGATCGTGCCCTCAGTCTTGCAGACACCCAGTGTTTTGTACTAGGGTGAGGGAGGCATAAGACTGAGAGACAGACACAGAAGTGAAGACTGAGCATTTGTTGTTCAGGGTTTTAAGTTTCACAGGCATGAAGCTACAGCAGAGCGAGTTGTTTACATCCCTATTAATCACACTCTGGCAGTAAAACAGCTCTGTTTAAAGCTTGTCTCTGTTGTGGAGATAAGAAAACACAGAAAAGTTGTTAGAAATTAATTTTGACTGTGTATCAAATTAAATGTGTTAAAGCTCTCTGTACAGGAACTGTTTCAGAGCTGGAGTGGCTTTAATTTGCTTTTCATGTGAAACGGCATTGAGGCATTTTCATTTTGAAATGAGAGAGTTCACTGCAGGGTTTATAGCACGCTCTGCAGAGAAGCCCATATGCAGGTTTTCAGCTGTGATGTTTGCAGGCTGTTGAGGAGTGGGTTATTTTGTAGTTGTTCATCTCTTGATGCTCTCCTTTCGTTTTAAGCCTGTGCTAATGAGCTGCGGCATTCGGCGAGGCCTCTGGGTGGACGTGTGGCCTCCTCCTTGCCTTCAGTGAGATCGTGGAGGCAGGGCAGTAAGACAAGATGGCAGCGAACCATTGTGCTGGCTGTGCATTTAAAACCACCTACTCTTGGCATCTCTGCGCTAGTAAAACTGGCACATCACCTAGTAAGCAGGCAGGGCGCCATCCTGACAGATGGCTGTGGAAGGAAGCAGCCAAGAGGCTATACATGAGCATCAAATGCATTTGTTGAGGGCAGGATACCCAGCCAGAAGTGTCTAAGTGGTTTTCAACCCAGAACTGCTGAGCCTATATTCATGAGAATGTCATTGATGCTTCAGCTCAGAGCTGGATGAACTGGTAAAGGCAAAGCTGGAATTCCCAGATCACAGACACCGAGGTCCTGAGAAGTTTCAGATTAAGTTTTGCCTGCCACAGGGCATGAAAAGGAAAAGGCTATCATGCTGTCCCTTACATTTCTCTCTCAAAGTGCTCTATGTAGAAAGAGCAGTGCTACATCCTCATCTATTTCTGGTTAATTAGTCAAGGATGCTGCGTACCTCATGGATTTTTTTATTTTTTAAACATTAACAGTATTTCTGTAGTTTGGATTCTTTGGCAGGCTTGCATATTAATGCCAAAATACTACATGGTGGGAATAATGTCTGTGTTATAGCAGCACAGTGCACTGCTGATTGGCTTTCTCAGGGCAATGGAGTGGGACTCGGTATTTCTAAATCTAGCCCTTTGCTGACGTAGCACCACAATGCATGAAATTACTGTGCTTCATCTTGAAAATTGTTAGCTTTTCACTAACTGCTCTGATTGGAAAGCAAATGATAGGAAACTTCTTCCAATTCTTTTTACGTAATTGAACTTGAAAGAATACTTTGAAACCAATATAATTTTTTAAAGAAAATTTTACGTAAAGCTCTAGTTTAGTGAATCTGAAACACAGCTGGCACCCACAGAAATATTGTCCTTGCTCATCTGTGGGTCCGCAGCATGCACTTTTACACTGTGTAATTACACTGATGAGCTTTATTCATAGAGTAATCAGATCAGTGTCTGGTAAAAATGATTTTTTTTCCACTTCATGACATAAGGAGATTATTTTCATTTAGTAGGTTTCAGTTTGTTGGTGCCAATATGTTAAAATAACTAAATAAATGGCTCGTGGTCATGTGGGACAGTTGGAACATAGCGCGTAAATTTGTGTTCGGATAGGAAGGGGTCCCAAGGGGAGGGTTTAGCATGTATTTCCATATCTTGCAAGGGAAATAATGGTGTTTAAAATTGTCTGTTCCTCACCTATTTATTGGTGTTGCAATGATACCCAGAGGCCCTTCCTGATAGGGCAGCAGTTGCCCTGCGAAGTGGAGCCCTTGGTGCAGAGGCAGTTGGTAACTGCACACCTCGGCCAAGCTTTCCCAGCTCCCCTGGGTGTTCAGGCAACACCCCTGGTAGAGTCCGGGTTTTAATCCGTGCTCATTAGGCTCCTCTGGCTTTCTGTGTGGTGCAGGCTGAGAAGCCTCCTCTGTATTTTCCGCATCATGATCACAGTTTTCCCCTTTTGTTATTATATTACAGAAAAATGAAGCCTGGAAGAACTTGTAAGCTGTTGCACTGTCTTGAATTTTCTGTTTAGAGGCAAATTCTGATAGTCCACTCCCCTTCTTCGTTTCACCTAAGAAAGAATATCTGTAACTTAAGGGACTTAATGCAACAACCCCAGTAATACACGTGCAAAACAGCTAAATCTATATTTTTCTTTGTTTATTTGAATTAAAAATAAAGCAAATGGAAGTTAATATATGCGATTTACTAGAAGTAAGTTGTTTTCATCTCAAAGAATATTGTACCCTAATTAATAATTCAGCTAAGGTCTGGTGTTGACCTGTTTTTTTATTGCATATTGTTATGACTCCAAAGTATTATGACTGAAGAGAGCTATTGTGGGTCTTCCAAAATTCAAATGATGCTATAAATCTCCTTCAAACCAGTAATGTGTTAATTAAATAAATGTATTGTGCATGCCTTTTGAACATAGACATTCATTATTTTGCTTGATGAAGTGACCTTAGCCAGAATTTGCTAATGTCCAAAGGGGTAAGCTTGTGACCTCAGAAACGTGGTTAATTTTAATTAGTCAAAGACGCGCTCAGGCTCTCTGTAGCTTTGAAACATTTGAATTCAGTTTTGATGGCATTATTCTCAGGGAGCATGAAACAGATGCACATAATTCTTGTTAGCATATTACTTGAAGTTGACTTCAAACATGTGTTCATTGTTAATTGTTAGGCTGTTTGCATCCATTGGGAATCCAGTCTGCCAATTTTTTTTGAATATTATTACTACTACTATTACTGTTTGTAACTCACACCTAGGAGCCTGTGTCATGTGGTGGGCCCTTCTTATGGT
Organism: Netta rufina; assembly: GCF_964035555.1. NCBI lineage: Eukaryota > Metazoa > Chordata > Aves > Anseriformes > Anatidae > Netta > Netta rufina. The sequence goes on along the minus strand of NC_140145.1, from coordinate 3,453,327 downwards.
AAGGCCTGTTTGGAAAAGTCTCTGCTGAAACAAGTTTAGAGAATAAGCCTTGGCATTTCTTGCTTGGTTTTGTCTTGTATAAGACGGGCTTCTTTAAAGGAGTTGTTTCTTATTTTTATTTCTAGTTCCCGCTTTGATTATTTTCTTTTCTATTCTGTTTGCAAAACAAGGGTGGTGGCCATCCAAGTGTATTCTTGCAAATTCTGATGGGAGCGTGACGGTGACCTGCTGAGCACAGCTGTCGGCTTTGAGGTCCTGCCTTGAGGATGGCACTCTGCCTGAATGGAGGATCTCAGCTTTTGGCACTTTGTAATGGGAAGCACATCTATCATATAAGTAATGTTAGTTTTTTTTCCTTTGTACTTGAATATAAGGTCATGAATGTTGGCCTAAATTTCAATACTAGGTAGTATTGTGTATGTTCAGGTATGTGCAAAGCTGAAAGTAACTCATCAGTAATTTTTAAATTGCTACTAGGCTGGGATAAGTTTTTTCTTTCAGTAGAGAAGGGCTGGAGGGGAAAGAAAATAAATGTTGTGTGTATAGGAGTAATATCCTGTAATATCCTGTACTTAAAGCTCTATTGCAGTTCAGTGGGTTCTGTGCACCCCAATGGGCCTAAGAGGTGCAAGCGGGATCAGAACCAAGATGTTCATGACCAGGTCACCTCCCATATATTCATGCTCCAGTTTCTCTTGGGTACTTAACCATCTTTACAGGGCAAAAAGATCTATTTTAAGCTTTTTTTCTTGGGCGTGGCTATTGCTGTTTTTTTTTTTTTTTTTTTTTTCCTGCCTCTGTCCTGTTCAGTCTCTTTTCCCAAACAAAGTCTTAGAAACTGCCAAGATGTCGGCCATAGATCTGAGAGCAGCCTGCCCAGGTAACTGAACAATATTTTGCTTGCTCTGCTCTACCTGTTCAAGAACTGAAGTCAGGAGGAGTAACTTTATGATTCTTATTGCGACTAGTTAAATACTGTAACTGAGAGGGGGAAAAAAAGGATATTAAAATGGAAGTTGAACAGAATGTTAACCTGGAAGAGAATCTTTACTTATTAATACTTCGAGAATGTTTTTTTTAAACTGAGATTGAATAGTTTTACTTCTACATCTAAAAAGTAAAGATTCAAGAAGAATTAGCATGTTGATATCAAACAATCAGTTTTAAACTACTGTGCACTATTTCATTGTCCAAGTGTGCACTTTTTCACCAAAATGGTCCTAGCAGAAATGGATTCCAGGTGACTCTGCAGTTTTCTGATTTACTTCCAAGCTTCTAAAGACAAGAAACGCTCTCAATAATCCTATGCCAGATGAGCATACTTTCTCCTGCATAGTCCCCATTGATTTACCAATTCCTGGTTATTTTATCTTACATCAATATTATGATGTCCCAACTGTGTGGGATTTTTACCTAGATGAAAATCCCAGGGATTTCTGGTTTGTGGTGCAATGGTAGTTCATTAATTCCCCGGTGTAGTCGGTAGCTAGTATACTTCCGATCAATACTTTTTATGCAAGAGTGAAGGTTAAGCTTTTACGGTTATTTGGTGTAATACCATTGCAAGACAATTTTCTTGCTGAGATGGTGTTGAAAGGATTGGCTGAGCATAGCTCTGCAGCCGTGCTTTGTCAGGCTGGAGCCCTGATTTGCAATCTTGGCTGTGGTTCCCTTCCTCCCAAGTCTGGAAGGAGCTATAAAGTTAACAGTCAGTTCTCTGCAAAATCTACCTATCTCGTGAAAATGTTGGAAAACATTCTTGGGGTGATAGCGTGTATTAACACCTCTTTAGCTGGGCAGAAAGACGTTAGGCAGCCAGTTTCTCCTGTAGCTCTGGAGTGATTCATGCTCTGTGTGGCACTTGGTCTTGAATGCTTTCATTATGTGTTTTTATTCCTTTGTAGTGTTCTCACTAAGTGTAGACAAGAGAGGCTTGAATTTGGTTATTTTCTCAATGATGTAAGTTGGATTCAAAATCCAGTAAGATGTGGCATTTGCAGTAAACAAGTTTGAGGAGAAAAGCTGGCACCTGAGTTTGTTGGGTCCAGTAACCGGGAACCCGGAGCTTGGGCACGTCTGGCACCTGGGCTTGCTTGTGCCATGCTGCAGTCTCCCCCCTGCGTGCAAGTACTGGTCACTTCCTCACGTTTTTAAAGCTCTTTGGAGTCCAGTCAATAAAATAGTGAAGCCATGCAGTGATGGTTTGGAAGTTTTGATCAGGATGTTGGAGTGTGTTTGAGGGTATCTTTTGCACCTCACGTGCATGTGAAGGTTTACAGTCAATACAGGCAGACTGTGCCCACCCATTTAAAAGTAAAGATGTACCTAACGCATTTCATCAGGTAATGAGCCAGGTGAGGTGCTACTTTCTGCAGAATCTGCAGCTGAATTGCTTTAAATAAGGAAGGTGGATATTATTGTTCCTCTGATAGCAAACCCCACATTTCTGTAAACACAATTTTGAACTCCTGAGTAGAATGTGCAGCCCCTGAAGGCCTGTACTTGTACTCGAGAAAGGGAAGTGAACTGTTGTGGGGTTAACTTGGTAGCCTAAGGGAGGAAGGCTGGTAGACTGCTGCGTGTTGGTCACCTGATTAAAATCATGCCTGCTCTCCTAAAGATTCAAGTTCGTGGCAGCGTACCCAGTAAAGGTGATGTGGCAGAAGCTTCTCTAGCTGGGGTTTTGGAATTTTGGTAAACTTCACTTCATAAAAATGCTGCTGTTTGTCTCTGCAGCAGCTATGCTTCACAAGTGATCAGCAGAGAAAATACTTCAGGCTTCTGTTAGCTTCTGTTGTAACAGAAGACTTGCACTTGTTTCTCTCAAAGTACATGGTTAAGGTAGACAGCTGTCCCTGCAGCTGTTTTAGAATAGGGCAATGGAGGTAGGGTGTGCTCTAAGTCATAAAAGATAGTGGCAGAGATTAGGACATCTTTCTGCTGAATCCAGCATCTAAAGGGCTTTATATAACGAGTTGGGAACGCAGAGATTCACTATTCCCACCTCTCCCCGTGCTTATCACAGATGGTAGTGCCTCCATGTATGACGGTGTCTCGCATGGTAGTGAGCTCATGACTCTGCTGCGACGTGCTTCTGCACACTGCAAGGCAGAGCCCCGTGCGTTTCAGTCTGTTTTGTCTAAATGGCCGTGGTACCTCCTGAGGTAAGCAGCTGATTGTTGCTTTGTCTGCTCTGCTTCTGTTGGATATTACTGGGGCCTGGGGCAGCCCTGCAGTGGGAGGGGAGCTCTCCCTGCTGACCACAGCACCTTTCCCTGGGCCAGCCGTGTTATGCCCCCCAACAAAGTGGATCAAAGCAGCAGTCTCCTCTGCTCTCACCTCCTGGCTCATCTGATCAGGGTGGGGAGTCCTCAGCTCATGGGTCTGCTTCTGGGGTGATTTCAGGAACATCCCTCTTGCCAGAAGATGACAGAGTGGCAGCATGGTGGCTTCATGCTGGAGCTGCCTAAGCTTTGCCATGCTGCGCTGTCAGTCTCCCTCCTCAAAGGGTTAGGGGGAGAAAATATGAAGTAAAGGCTGTGGGTTGTGATAAGGCCAGGGCATTACCATCATGGGCAGAACAGACTCAGCGTAAGGGTGGTAAATGCAATTGATTGCCTATTGCTAGCAGACTAAAGCAGTGAGAACTAAAAGCAAACTAAAAACATCTTCATCCTCATCCAGCCTCTTCTGCCTCGTAACCCTGAGCAGTGCTGGGGAATGGGGGCTGCCGTGGGTCCGTAAGGGTATTGGTGGATAACGGGCTGAGGGACTGGCAGTTCTAGCAGTGCTCCCTGTTTGCTGAATTAGTGGATACTGCCAGGAACAATCAAACAAACCCCCCACAAAAACAGACAAAAAAAAAAAAAAAAAAAACACAACAGAAACACTGGTGGGGTAGGGGTGAGGGTATGGTATTGTCCAAGAAGATCTCTCCATTTTAACTCCATGGCTACCTTCTGTTCTGGACAGTGGCACCCACACCTCTAGCCAGGTGAGAAGAAAGCACCAGAGTGCAGAGGCAGCGTGGGCCTTCCTCGAAGGCTCGAGTTGACCTGTGGAGACATGGCACCACTTCATTCGTTGTGCTCTGTCATGTGTGTGACCAGGGATGTGTTGTGTGATCTGTCAGATGACAAAACAGCTGCTCGAGGGATGTGCTGGCTGGGATCTCCGCCCATGTGCTTCCTGCAGGAGGCAGAAGTACCAAGTGTTGATCTGTTTTAACCATCCTATATCTGGGAGGCAATTGAATGACTCTGGGATGTGGTTTGGCTGCTGCGCAAGAGAGCTGCTGAAGACATGGCTTGCTTTATTTAATTTATTTCATAAACAGACTTCTGGGGGCATGTTAGACTTTGAAAGACCTTTTCCCCTCCTCCTTCCCTGCAAAAGAAAAAAGTTTCCCTTGCCCATATTGCTTTAGGCCCATATTTCAAAATGACACATTGGTACCAAAGATTGTAGAGCAGAGCACATCGCTCATGATGCATTGCTCCCTATCCACATAATTCCTCCACTTTATGATCAAAATAAAACACTTGAAATATGTTCTACTGTGCTGGGTGGGAGCGAGAACAAAATGCTGGAGGGGAACCTTTAAGTAGTATCTCTCTGGACTTATTTATAAGATTGCACTATTTCTTTCCCCCAACCCTTTCCCTGTTTCTCCTCCTCCTTTCCTTCAAATATTCTGACTGGTGCTGACAGAAATGATTATAGCTTATGAGTGATAATATAATTCAGTTTCCCTCAAGGAGAGATGCTATCAGAGAAGGTTTTTTTTTTTTTTTAAATATACTGGTTGAAAAGAGCCATCTTTCTTCCTAGAAGAACAGTTATTAATCTCTTACTAGTACATTTTCATATCGTTTTGGACATTTATTTCCATGCTGTGATATTATAAAACCAGGCATTTGTGTCAGTTTTGATGCAGTGCAACATGCTGGAACATGAAAAGGCGTAATTACCACTGTGGTCATTTGAATTGCTAACCAGATCCTGACATTTTCAAATCGGACCAATTTCTTAGTGATCCAGAAGTGAGCCTGGGTGCTGTATGAGCTGCATTTCAATTAGGCAGCTCAACATTTAAAAAGGAAGCGCAGAGTGCTCGCATCCCCAGAGCATTGCTCAAATGAAGGAGTGCTTTGCCAGTTTTGTATTGCTTCTCTAGATGAAATGTTTTGCTTGTGAGTTCTTTGATAAAATTGTAGGTAATTGTTAATTTTGATACATCTGAAATGTTTAAGAAGGTCTCCTTAAGGAAATTTTTCTTCGGCTCTAACTTTTGAAAAATGGATATCATCATAGCAAGCTGCTGCGAGATCAGTTTGAATGCTGTGCACCTTCACTGTGTGAGCTGCTGGAGCTCCTGAGGGTTTGATGTGGAAGCTGTTCTCTGGGCCCTGTTCATCTCTGTGTGTCGTGCAAGCTTCATAACTTGAGCACCCGAGGTGGTTGGGGAGCTTCATGGTGGCTAGTGGCTGCCCTTGTCTGTGCTTCTGGGTGCTGCTGGCACTTTGCTGGTGGGTGTTGCACAGAAGTCATCTTGTTCCAGCTCTGCTGCTTGGCAGGAGGCGAGGTAACAGTGCAGGGCCCCAGTGAGAGAGATGGCCTGCTCTGTGGCCTTCACAAGTACAGGGCGTGACACCCTGTGACATCAAAGGCTTGTCTGCAAGGGTAATCCAGGGGCTCTCAGCATCCTATGGCCTTCCAGCCCTCTAGGCCCATGTAATACAGCCAATAAGTAATCGTATGTCTTAGACCTGGAGCTAAAGAGAACAGTACAGGAATCATCCTGAGCGTAAGAATGAGAAGAAAGAACATTTACTTAGGTTATGTGGAGCAAAAGCAGTAGTTGCAAAAAACATCTCCCTGTTAGTTCAGTAACAGCACTGGACAACATAAGGACAGAAAGCGTAGAACATCCCAAGTGTTCTGAATTGAAATACTTGCATAGGATTACTTATTTTTTTTTTCTCTCACCTTCATGGAAAGGTTTGTAATAAATATCTGAAAATCTGGACAACCCTCCCACTCCCCTTACCCCATTTCTTCTTTGAGAAGTGCCAAAGTGTTTTCCCACAAGGAAAAGTTGAATTTTTAGTTTAGTCTGGGGAGGCGTGTTGTTCTCCTTGTGTGGACAAAATCATCATTTTCCTTAAGCTGTGGATCTGTTTATTGAGTCAAGAAGAGAAAGGAAGATGACAGAAACCAGCTGCAGGCTTCTTTTAAAGATCAGACTTCAACCTTTCATATACAGGGATTTCACCTTTCGTGCCTGAAAATACCAGATTTGCATATCTGTCATAATGTTTTTTTGCATTGAACTATGGAAGTATAGCTGTAGACAAATGAAGCTAAAACTTGGCTTAATGGTTGTTTTCTTCACAACTCTTTGTGTTTTAGAGGATTGAGAGAAGTGTTTTAATTTGTTTTTGTGAAAGTATTTGAAATACAGATTTATTTATTTATTTATTTATTAATTTCTGGCATGCAGTGCTGTGGCTGCTGGAATATTAGTCGTCAAAGCTATCCTTCCTGAACTCTGTCCTTCTCAAAGGGAGTCTTTGGATCTCCTTGAATCTCCCAGGAATTCTGGTATGACTAAAGCATGTTGGCGGCGTTTGTTGTGTATTTAATGCAGTCTTTTAGGAAGTGGAGTCGATCTTCAGAACCCAGATCATTTGGGCATGTTGTGCTTTGCAGTCAAGTTGCCAGTGGATAATTTCCATGCAACAGATGTGTTTGATTATGGCAACCTGGGGCATGAAATTACTCCTAACGCTAAAACTGGCGGCTTCAGTACAGCGCGGGGCTGTGCAGCTCTTGCCACTGCAGAGCTGTCTAGACACCTCACCCAGGGAGCCAGGCCCCCAGGTAGAAAGCACCGTATGTGTGTGTAACAAAAGCTCTCTGCCAGACTGAAACAGGTTTAAAAATACAATTTAACGCATATTGGTAGTCCCGAGAAGTAAGTCTGTTCTGATTGTGAAACTCTTGGGGGGTGGGATTGGAATCTGTGGGGCAAATAAGACGCTGTGCGTGGTTATGGATTGCCCTCTTAGAGAGACCCACATGAAGAAAGGAAAGCAGTCTGTGCAGCCCGGCGTGGGGCACAGCTATCACCGTATGCTGGTTGCATGAGTGACAGTGGGCTTATGATGAGAAGTGTGTGGTGCAAGAGTTGAGACTGGGATTTTGTAACCAGCTGTCCCTGGTCTGCTTGACCTTCCACCAGAATTCTGTGGGTGGTTTTTCATTTTAATGAAAAACGTAGGGAAATGGCTAACTAATGGTATCTGTGGCTGAATCTGTGAAGGTTAAAGTCCAAAGCATGAAGCAATTAAACAACGTGTTGGTATTTGTCCTGTGGCTTGTTCCATAAAGTGCATCATGTCAGAGCATCTCAGCTGCTTTCATAGCCACGGACTACTGGCATATGCAGTGCTACTCTCTAGAATGAGCATTGTGCTCTTTTTACTGAAGAACAAATACCACATTTCCTTAGGGCATGACTGCAGATGGGATTATGCGTGCGTGTCTATAACATGGCATGCATTCTCCAGATACAATTGGTATCATATTATTAAATTGGAGTCCAATTTCTGTGGCATTTTAGAGAGATGCTTGGGAGCATTGCCATAGATTTGTGCTTCAAGCCAGCCAGAATAGCAAACTGTTAGGATACTGCCCCAGCTTGGAGGTGAGGTAAAGGCTTGTGGACAGAGCAGTGGTCACTGCCATCCACTGCTCGTTCCCTCCTTTGTCTGATGGGGCAAAGTGAACTTCTTCTTGTCCCTTGTGGAGGCATTCTGGCCCCATGTCATCTTTCCATCAAGAAGCCATGTCACCTGCAATGACAGCAGTGACATCAGTAAGTGGCTTGCAGGGATGCAAGAAAGCATTGCACTGAACAAAACTTGTCAGCTTTAATTAGGGGTGTTGAATGATGTCTTGAAAGCCTGTAGGTATAAACAGACAAATAAGCTGGTAGAATTAAAAACAGATGTTAGAACTTAACTCCTTTAATAACAACATCCCCTGCCTCATCCCCATTAAAAAAAAATATATAAAAATCTTATGTCAGTTAATGCCCAATTCTATTTATACATTTCTAATTTACATGCAGATTTAGCATAATGTGTTCAGGAAGACAACATGCTTTTTATTTGAACAGAGATGACTGTTAGGTTTTCTCAGATCTCTGTTCTTACATTCTTCCTAGCCACTTGTCCAGGTAGAAGGGACTTGACTTAAGAACTGGCCAGGTCATATCTTAACCTCCATGAACTCCAGATTGTCCAAAAGAGCAAATAAAATTTGTAGTAAAATCCTACAGAAATGTCACCTGGATTAGTAGAGGGTACGCTGAAGACTCTTAACACAAAACTCTTTCAGTGCTTAGAAAGACGAGGAAGCCCTTCCAGGTGCAGTGTTTCCAGGGTCCCTGTGCCTTTCCAAAGCAAGCTGTTAATCGTGACCATATGCAGCTGTGAAAACGAAGCAGGCACAGCCCTGATCTAAACAGTGGGATTGCACAGCCTCTGCCTGTGGCCATGGCAGATGATGCATAACATGTGCTAAACCAGCTATTAATGAAGAGGAGGAGAGGAAAGGTACCGTGGCTCCCTTTGCTCTCAGGTAAATCTACAGCCCCTTGAGTTTGTCTTTGCAATTTCTAGTTGCAAAATGCCGTATGTTGCTCTAAGCCAACAGAGCACAAGCAAGCTGTAGTCTTCATCTCCAGAGTCTGAACTGAGGCTGGAGCTGCACTGTGTCTTGGAAGGAGGTCCATGGAAGTGAACAGAGTCTTGACCAAAAGGCTTCTTCAGTAAACCTGACTTGGAGATGTGCAAATGCTTTCCAACTGACTGTTTTATAGCAGATTGATCCAAGGTCCAACAGCCTGTGGCAGGGATGCCAGAGAGCACCTCAGTGAATTCTGAGTGGTGTTTGGCAAGGCTGCCACATTTTGAGAGGAGAAACGAACGTGAAAAATAAGGGCTTCCATTACTGCGTCCTGCTGAGTTGCTCACATGGCCAGAGCAGAATCCCCGTGATGCACAAGCAAAAGGTGGCAGTTGAGCAGCAACTTGCCTCCGAGAGGCAGCCTCTCCAGGCTCCCATAACTGTTTGTCTCTTGGCTTAATGCTGAAATTGGAAAGAGAAAATACAGTCTGGCGTGGGTCTTCTGAAGCAGAATGCAGCATGTTCGAGTGGTGGGAACACAGCTCAGAGCACAGCTTTTCCCGTCAGCTTCCTTAATGGGTTCACATCTTTGGGAACTTTTTTAAACATAAGTTTTCCTTTTGGTATGTACCTAGAGAGAAAAATCAGTCTCTGATGTAACTGCTGTTGCCATTTGTAAGTGATGTATTTCTCTGGATGAAATATCTCTTGTCAGACTTCCCTATTGGACTTTGCTGGCACCTGAGGACTGAGCAGTGCGCATGGGTGTTCTTCATGATGACTAATTGGAAGGCGCTCTTTCAACTATTAGTCATTGTTTTTCCTGCAGGCGAGGCCTGTATTTATGATGTAAGCTGCAAATGCTCCAATAAATTACAGATAGGCATGTAACTGTTTAAATCCATGTGCTCGGATGAGAGGCAAGACTGGAAAAATAAGAGCAATTCTTGATCTATTCACATTTTCACAGTGAGTGATTTCAAGGTTAAAAGTACCTTCACAGATTTTTACTCAGTTTTTATATTACTTGCTTGATGTAGAAGGTAGGTGGCAAAACAGGAGAGAGTCGTGGTGAGGTCCCAAGTTATAACATAACTGCTTCATCAGAGTATTGGACAGAACGTATGTAGTACTATGATGTAAAGATAGAGTATGTGTTAAATAGATTGACTAAGTATGTGGCTTGAGGGCATAGCTTCTGTTTTTATGTATTGAGCTTGCTGATGCTCACAGCTCAATAAGATATGATTAGTCTCCCAATCGTTGATGTGGCACTACTGTAAAACATTGCTCCTGTTTCTATTCATTTTACTGAACTATGTCATGCTGAAAGCAGAATAATGGGCAGTTATAGCTGAAATCAATAGCCATTGTTTCTTTTTTTCTACAACATTAATATGGGAAAAAAATAAACATAGGGAGTATAGATTTCTTCTGAGAATTAGAGTAGAAATCTGAGAAGATGTGGGTGTATGAAAAATGACCATGTTTGTATTGAAATGAGTCTTCTATACCTTCTCCAGTTTATATGCACGTAAAACTTGAAAGTACAGAGGAGAATGTATAGAACATTGCACGGGGACCTAAGAGATGGTGAGCTAAGATCTGCATCACCTGGGTTGTGGTGGGCAGGGCTTACTGGAGCGGTGCAACCCCATCTCAGCAGGCTGTTGGATTCTTCCCTCAGAGGCATTGCTTCAAGCTGAACTAGCAGTTTGATAACTCTGCCTTTTGAAGACATTTGTCATGGTTGAACGTCTTGCTGTCTGGCAGTAAAAACAACCTACTCTGCCACCAAAATCCCCCACACCTAACAACAAAAACCCTGAAGAAACAAAAGCACAAGCACCCTGAGGAAATACTGGTATGGGTGATTTAATATAGACATGGTTCTGCTCCTAAAATGGCTTTCATTGTTATCTGGCTGTAATGGGCCTGAGGCTTTCAGTGTTTGCAGTCTGAAACTAGATGTAGTGAAATTAAGAAATTGGTTTAAAATCCTGTCGTTGAAGGTGAGTAACTCTTGGATCAAGATCCGTCTTGTGGGGGGGTCCGTCACTGAGGAGTTTATTTCTAAAAGAAATAGTCAAGCTCAGCTGAAAATTTTGCTCCTGCTGCACAAATGCACTACTGAAGTTGTGTCACACTGAGTAGTAAGACTTTGTTCGCTCATGCCCTTAAGATCTGTGACTTTATCCTTTTTTTCTTGTTTTCTGTTGCAGTAATCTTTTCAGCAAGGAGTAGGTTGGAGGGCAGAAGCCCAAAGGTAATATTCTCTGCTTTTCCTTCTTGGGAGGCATTGTGTCTTCAGCTGCCAGTAGCAGGCTCTCTACCAGCAGCCCCTTGAACAGAGAAAGCTCCAAGCCCATCAGCTGTGGGGTTGGATTCAGGCAGCAAATGATGAATCACCACCCAAATGAGGCAGTGAGGTGATTGCAGCTTTCCTGTTTGCTGTGAGAACTTTCTGTTAAGCATCTGCCTTTTCACTGGACAATACTTCCCATTTTCCCCCTGTTATTTAGAATCCAAAGATCAATCAGTGCTACTGTCCAGCGTGTTGGTAGAGCCTTACCTAAAATGTAGTGCAAAAACTCTGAGTTGCCATTCGAGAATCATAAAATCACAGAATCATTTAGGTTGGGAAAGGCCTCTGAGGCCATCTGGTCCAATCTGTAGCCTAGCACTGCCAAGTCCACCATTAAACCATGCCACTAAGCTCTACATCTACACTTTTTTTGAAGACCTCCAGGGATCGTGACTCAACCACTTCCCTGGGCAGCCTGTTCCAATACCTCACAACCCCTTCAGTGAATATTTTTTTTCCTAATATCCAAGCTAAACCTCCCCAGTGCAACTTAAGGCCAAAGAAAGATGAATTCTCACTGGGACTGGGTGAAAAGGGCTCCAGGAATGATACGGGGAACAAAGAGCTTCCAACAGGCAGAACAAGCTAGCTCACATGTCTTCTGTATGGCACTGGGGGCTCTGAAAGCATGCTCTTACATAAGTGGGTTTCTATCTTGCCAGCCTGTTCTCTCAGTGAAGTCTATATATTTCAATACAAAAAACAAACAAAAAAACCCACACCATCCAAACCAACAAAAAAACAACAACTATGTGCTTAAATGTCTGAAAAACATCCTGTAGTGATAAATACACAGCTAACTTTGCAAAAGCAGACAAGGCCAGAAAAGCCTATCTGGATCTGGGTTTCCACACTGGTGTCCCCTCCACACCACATTTTCTGCTCATGTTGGCAAAAAATGATTGTTCTTCGTTGTGAAATGCAAAACACTAGAAATAATCCTTGCTGGATTGTTCTTGGCTGGTGATGCTGAAAGCGTTATTTCCCTGTAGTTGGTACAGTTTTGCTACCAGCTTGCTATTTAGGTTTCTGTGTTTCTCATTCAATTTTGAGGAGTCTAATACCACAGAATGCAGAGAACAGGATTGGGACTTCAGATTCAAAGAAAACTGGTTGTGAGGGGGGAAAAGAGACTGTTTCCAATTGAACCTAAAATACTGGGAAGTTTTTTGTTGTTTTTCATTTTTAATAGTTGATGAATTCCTTTGTCTGTTCTTCCAACATTGTCTGGGTTTTCTTGTTGTTTAATTTATTTAATAGCAATAGTTTCAAAATCAATAAGACATGAGAAAGAGCAAACCCCAAAACCCAAGCTTGTGCCTCGTTGGCAGAGAGCTCTCTGCTACACATCTGCTGGTTGAAACTTGAGACAGCCGCTCTGTGTTCACGCTCTGAGCCTGGAACCTGAGCTGGTGTCCGTTTATGTGGAAGGGAGTCTTGCCACGAGTTCACTGGGCTGTACTTCACACTGTAGCAGTGGTTTATCACTCAGAAATTGGAACCCCCGTGTTTATTAGAGTTCAGCTAGATCATCTATTCACTTTGCACTTAGAAACGCAACCATGCTAGTTCCTTAAGCCTTCAGCCCATATTTTAGCAAACACATTTCCGTTTCCATTTGTCTGCATGTAGACACAGCTATCCCTTCGGTAATGAAGTCTACGTTATTGGTAACGATTGGGGAAAAAAAAATAATCCTGTTTGGGAATTTATTCCCTTAGTCTTGCAAGACCTAGCTTTTCTTTGTGATTTTAAGAGTTGCAAGTTTAATGTTACTAATGATGGAAAACTGAATCTTGTTTTTTTCATTCATATAGAGAATGATGTCTACTCTGTGTGCAAAGCAGCAGCCCCACGCATCTTTTGGTGGTGCAAACCACCTGGAGCTCTCCCTGTAGCCTGCTTATTTGGCTCATTGACTTGTGGGTAGACTTCTGACTTGGCAAACTTGACATTACACCAGCCATGGTGTGGTGACTGCAGTGGGAATGCCCAGAAGGCTGCCTTCCGATAGAAGAGTTTGTAGTGTGTTAAAAACAACTAAATAAAAATATCTGATGCAAAAAATGTGGTGCTTGCATCAAGGAAGGCAAGATGATTACTTTCTCTAGGCTGTGGGAGAACACTAACATATGCCATCCTTACATCCAGTTAGATTGATGAATACCAGATGGAAGTCATGCAGAATGTTTTCTGCAGTATGCATAAGTGTTGCTGGCAGCTTTTCAGTTTTTGATATAGCAAAAGACAGTTGTGTTTGCTTTAGTGAGTTGAGATAAATGCCTGCAGACTCCAAAATCTAAGGGAAGCACTGCAACTCTAAAAGTTACCAGTGATCTTTCATTTAATGTTGAATCACGACTGTGAGGATTAATGCAAGCGCGCTGTGTAGACAATCTCTTAGTAGCAATTAGTGCAGATAATTAGCTCTTTTGCACAACTTTATTTTTCATGAATTTGTATTTAAATCTTAGATGTAGGTTCTGTTTTTCCTTTAATAATCAGAGATGCATGTTGAAATATTTACTAAACAGCCTTTCACGAATAACGTATGACTGTGGAGTTTCACATTCTTCTGTTTCTTTTCCCCAGCACTTTGTCCATCTTGTCCATTTGGGTCTTGCAGCTGCATTTAATCTGCATCAGTGGAGTCTTGTCAATTGTACCCTAAAACAATGAGCTGTGCAGTGCCAGCATAGTCTTCTTTTGTGCATGCTCCTGACTGCATTGCTGACTGTGTTCAATTACCAAATGTCTTCTGGCTAACAGTAACAGATCGTTTGAGGTACTATAGAGTGTTCATCCCCTGAAATATCTGAGCATACAGCTGTTGAATTTGGGCACTGTGTTTTTATGATCTCCATCGGTGGGTTTACTTTCAAGAGGCTTAACTGACTTGTAATTTTGGGATTTCTAGTCTTTAAGCTAATGGTCTGCAGCAGTTTGTCCTCGCAGAACTACAGAAGGGACCTCTGGGTCCTTCCGGCCCAGACCCATCTCCAGCAGGGTCACCCCGAGCAGGGTGCCCAGGACTGTGCCCAGGTGGCTTTTGAAGATCTCCAAGGAGGAGACTCCAACGCCTCTCAGGGCAGCCTGTGCCAGTGCTCGGTCACTGCACAGCACAGAACTGCTTCTTGGTGTCCAGAGGGAACCTCCTATGTGCCAAACGTCTTCTCTACCATTAGCTGTGATCTGGGTCTGGTGTGGCTGTGATTTCTGTGGGGGCATTGTTTGCTTCCACCAACCCCCATGTGTGACTGTTTGACATAATTCAGTTGAGAGCAGTTTGACAGTTTCAGGTGAGACCAGAAATAAAAACAATGGCAATCCGTCCTGATAAGCTGCTACAGAAACCAGCTGCTGTGGCCGAGCTGTGCAGAGGTTCAGAAAAGGCTGTGAACCCTGCAGTGGTGGCGGGGTTTGGGAGAGGAGCCGCAATCCGATGTCCGTAGTGCAAAAAGGAAGCAAGATTGTCCTTTGGAAAAAGGAAGCAAGATTGTAATTGATGGCTGCAAACGTTTACTCTGGCTGTGGAACTGCAAACTGCCTTTGGCTGCTGAGAGCAGCACGGTGTCCCAAGATGGAGGAGTACGTGTTGCCTCCCCCAGTTAGCAGCTCCGGCTGGTTCTCGTCTGCCTTTGCCATGGAAGAATGGAGTTGCTGCTGATGGAGGAGACAGCACAAAAGTAGCAGGGCCAAATAAAGGCAAGGGTAGAGCAAATATGTTAGAATGTGTTTGTGAAACGTGATGAAATGACTTCCCCACAAGGTGCCCAGAGGAATAGCATAATTGGAGCTGGTTGTGAATTTTTCAGTGATTTTTTTTTTATATAGAAAATGCTGGTTTCTCAAAACAAGGAAATATTTTCTTGAAGCATATTGGTGTAGCTAAACATTTTAAAGGAGGGTTCTTAGTCTTGAGTGTTGCGAACATGGGAGATGTGCCCCTGTAACAGTTCAAAACCTGCTTGTTGGAGTGCTCAGCTAGGCTGGAAGCAGCCATCCTCGAGTCCTTGCTGTGCTGCATTGAAACAGTCGGTGAGTCCAGCCGGAGGCAGCAGTGCTCGTGGCTGCTGACAGGGTTACTGTCCTTGGCACCTTTTTGCTCCCCGGGGGCCAGGTAGCAGAGCCATTTCTGAGCCTGTCACTTAGGTGCTACATTTCACAGCAAGGAAATCGATGATGTTTTCTTTAAAAATCATTTGGTAAGTGCCCCCCTGCAACTTCATTAGCCACTGAAAGCCGTGCAATCCCTGCTCATCAGTATGAGTCCTCTGTGATTAAGGCCCATCAAATTGCGATGCCTGGGCTGTTTGTTTTCCAGTGACTCGGTGCAGCTAGGTGTATCGCACTGCGCTGTGTCCCCTGTGCTGCAGGAGCTCTTGTAGCACGTCAAGTAAGGAAAGCAAACAAAGTCTGAACAGGTTAAAATTCTCATCAGGCCTTTAGAAGCAGGTGTGGACTAGAAGGATCTGGTATTTCAGGCTTGCCCTTGAAAGATACCAGAAACCTCTTTGGATTTGCTGTGTTGCAACCTTAACTCCACTCACCTGTGGCCTGCAGGAAAACTTGAGAGGCCAAACTACTTCTAACCTACCTGTCTCACGGATATAAACTGCTTCTCTTCACGTTGTCTCCAGCTCTGTACAGCACTGCCTCTGTGCATCCCCCTCTTTTAAGCGGTAGCGTGCAGAGCTCAGGTATTGCCTAACTTTACTTTTTTTGTGGGAAGCGTGGAGGGGGCAATGTCAGTCTTGAATGCAAGAGAGACAGCTTGCTTCACCTGCTCTATGTGGAGAAGGGATGTATCCAGGTGGACCTACAGCTTAAAATGAATGTTATTTAAAAACTCTTGAGAATACGAACAGTGTGTGTCTGCAAGCAAGTTCTGAGGGCTGAATCCTGTGGTTCACCACTGAAATTGCGTTTTGCCCTGTTACAAGTGATTCCTGTTCTGTAGCTTGACTTAAGTGATACTTGTGTCTAAATCCTTTGGATGACTTCAGAAACCCAGTGTCTGTCTGTGCAGTTTCACAGGGCTGTGCTGTGTGCTCATCCTTGACAGCCACGGAGGAGACTTGGTGCTGTGGGTGGTCCTGTTTCACGTTCCCCTGATCTAGTCCCTAGTGCTACACAGGGGTTGTAGGGGTGCTGCAGAGGAAGTGCACCCTGAGTATAGCACTTAAACCGTGTCACTAAAGCTAGTGCTGACCTAGACTGCTAAAAAATCCACCTCGTACAGCGTGTGCCATGGCGCTGGGAGAGGCTGTGGCAGAGGACCAAAGGTTAACTTCTTAATGCTGGCACAAAAGCACGCGGAACGTGTAAATACATGGCATGTTGAAGCTGAGGGTGGGAGGTAGGTTGCAGTAGTTTCCTCTGGATCCTGTTAGTGCAGGACCAGAAAGTCTTTTCTGTGCCATGATCTGCACGTGAGTGTGGTGGGTGTGAGTGGCAGAGAGGGAAGGGAGGGCCGGGGAACTGGGGTGCCAGGGCATGCAGTAGCAGCTGAAGCAGAGTGCCATTTCTTGGCCCCTGTCTGTGAAACAGGTTTTATCTTCTCATTTCCCAGCTTCTAGCCAACCCTGCCTGCTTTCAACTGTTTTCTCTGGGCAAGAGCTCTGTTCTGCTTTTATCCCATAGCAGGTGTATCGGGTGCCTTGGAGAACGGGGCAGTGGTTGGAGCCATTGCATCCAGCCTGGTCCTTCCTGTGAGATGTACAGGAAACGAAGGATTAGTGGACCTGGCCCTGGAAAGATGGGGAAAACAATGGTAAAATGGTAGAAGGAATATGAACCTAATGACCTTTTAAAATTCTAAACATAATTACAGGGAAGTTGTTACATGATAATGTCACATCCTGTGAAGATCCTGTGTGATGCGGCGATAGATACTGAGATGTTTATACTCTGATGATCTGGTGATAAGGACAAAAAGCAGTGCAGGTGTTTGACCAGATGATGGTGCTGTGGTTTCACAAAAGTCCTCCCTACTGTAGTAAACAAATTTTTTTGACAAGGCTATTATTGAACTTTCATTCTAGCTAGATACATCAGCAACGTTAGCCCTGCAGTGCTGTGTCACTTGGGACTCTGGGCCATGACTTGCAGTGATGTGGAAAGAAAACTGCTTCCTGCTCCACAGAGCAAGACCCACAGAGAAGAATGCCTGGTGCTGCAGCGTCAGCTCTTAAGGGGACTTGGGATAATCTTAACCTTTTGAATGCTCTGGACCGCTGTGTTGTGCGCATGTGATCAGTTCCAGTGTATGGGACAAGTCCTGTGAAATGGTTTGGTACTTGTCCTTTGACTCTGCAGACCTTGGTGTGTCACGTCTGAGTTGTGTGCTAAGTACCATGGAAGTAAATAACCCTCAGAAGATGGTCAAGGTACAGCAACAGGGAGCAGTGCATGAGGAACACACATGGTGTCTTTTGGTGGAAGCATCTCAGAGCAATACGGTTCCTACCTAGGCACAATTGTCAAAAGTATCCAAAGTAATTGGGAGCAGAAGCCTCCTGGGTTTTTCAGTGGGAGCTCCTTGTGTTTGTTCCTAGGATCCTGAGTGACCGTGTTACGTGGCTTAGCAAGCAGCTCATCAGCACAACTTCAACAGCTGACTGCCTGCATAGTCCTAGTCAGTAAACGTGGATGATTTAACTGCCATCCTGTATCATTAGGTTGTAGATGATAGTATTTTCTTTAGCAGTTTGAGAGCCCTTTGATGATGTTCGGTGATTGCCATCATACTGCTTTTAGCAGAGCCAGGTGAAAAGCTGCGTAAGCAGAGCAAGGTCCTAAATCACTATTTTTACTTGATATATGTAGGCAGGTGAGGCTCAATTTACACGTACGTGGCTTGTTCACTGTTTTTCTGTGATTTTTAAATACAGAGCAGTGAGTAGTGTCAGAGGACTGCAGGTAATTAAGGACATTGCAGTCTCCCTGTGTACAGTACATGGGTATCTCAGCAGTAACTTAAATTTCCCAGCAAAGCTTTTTGCATCCCTGCTGAATTCCTTTTACTGCCTTTAGGGGTTTATCTGTGAGCACTCACGGCTTGTTTAAAATATCTCAACCAAAGTTGACTGTAAAGAATCGCTGGTATCCAGGGAATCGTTTCAAAGGCTGTAGTTTAACAGTTGCAGAGGGGAGTTTATTCTCTTCTTTAAGATGTAGTGCCACTGTAACAGGGTAGCACTCAGTTAAGTACACAATCAAATGGTTTTGCCTAATTAGTTTGTTTTTTTTTATTTGATGGCTGGGGGAAACGTGCTAAGAGGAAGACTGTTGAATGCTTACTTGCTTTGTTTATCAGTTCATCAAATAACCTCGCTATTAAGAGTGTTCGTTACCAGTCTTAAGGAATTCAGGGCTTGGGCAAAATGTGCTCCCTTCAGGTAGGTTTTCCTCAGTTACAACAGAACTGTGTGAAATTTGGGGTATTTTATGGTATCAGACAGACATCACATGAAGTTTTCTCTGGTTGTCTTTCAAACTTGTGATGGCTTTCATCCCTTTATTTTTTCCTTTTGAAATAAGGTTTTCCCTATTTGGGCTGCTTAACTTGTTGAAAACAGGTAGGATAACACTGAGAGAGCAAATTCAAATTAGTGAATACAACCACAAGGTTATTTGCATTAATTTTGGCACGACCAAACAGAGTTACCTAGTCCAGATTATAAGTGATCTTTAGTTACAATTAAAAAATTAAGTATTCTATTACAAGTGCTTTGCAAGTCAAACAGTATTTGCTGATTGTGACTGTATAGGTGTTGCCCTGTCCCAGCACGCAGAGGGCCTCCTCTGCCACGATCCTACATTGCTCGTGGGATCTGTATAGAAATCAAAGAGGTTTCAGAAATACGAGTTAAAACCTCACTGAGAGCTGGAGCTCATTGTGGTTGCTGGAGCACCAGGAATAGCAGGTGCAATCATCAGCCCTACAGCAATCCTAAAAGAGCCTAAAGAGCAAAGCCAGTAATGCTCAACATCTTCATTAGGGAATGTTGTTCTTTTAGTAACACTACCAATGTATGCATGTTTTCTGTCATTCCATACTGGAAGTCATAGCAGTGATTTGCTGCGGACAGAAACGAGTGTTTTCTTTAATGTAAAACCCCACAGGAAACTTCTGAACCAGCGGCTGATGCCTGCTGAGATGTGTCTGCAGTCATGCTGATTTAGCTTGGGTGTAACAGGCTACGAGCATTTCAGCATCTTGTTCTAGAAAGACGTAGGGAAGCCAGGCTCTTAAATGGGAAAATTACAAGCAAAGACTGAACTGACATGGTTACTGTAGGGTAGACTAAACCCCATGATCACATTGATTGTTCTACCTGTTGTAATTTGAATTCCGTTTGTCACGTACTGGAAAAGATCTTCTACAAGCAAGTGACTTCCAAGCAGCTGCGTGGCAAGTAACCATTTGCCTTGCATTTGGAAATAAGCCGTTTAGAGGTATACCTTAAATCACTGTATAAAAGAGGTATGTCACTGGTAAATAAAGAAAAAGCGTACAATATATGCTAATAAATGAATGAGACCAGAGAAGTGCCTGCTCTGATCTGTATATGACTGGAAATGCAGTTTCCAAGAATCACCTATTAACCTACAGGGGAGGTGATTTAAATAAAACCAGAATTGTACTGGTAATATCTTACAGTACCAGCCAGTAAGACGTGACAGATCGACAACAGCAGCAAAGACTGAAGAAACTTTGCACAGGGCTGGGAAGAGAGAATGGTGGACGAGGAGTTCTGCCCTGATCCGAGGAATTGAGGCTGCTGATAACATTCAGTGCCATAGCAGCGTGCACGTGCTTTGTATGTAATTTGTGCTGTGGCTGGCATAAGATGCACGTGTTCAGACAAAGTTTTAAAGATATTTAATAAAGAAATCTTTAATTCACTTTTTGTGCTAATTGTCATGGGATTTATTCTTCCTCTGCTCAGAGTTTTCTAGCATCATTAAGTTTCCAAGCTGTGAAAAAGTCTGAATTATGAGAAGAGCCATCTTTAACGGCAGAACCCGGGGGTTTAGTTCAGCTTGGATTAACATCCAAAAAAGTGGGTGCTCGCTTGTTCAGATTTACAGTGTCTTAGTTCTGATGCAGAAATTGAATTCTTGCAGCACTGCAATTTCTTGCCAGGTGATCCGGTGCTTCCCTCTCTCAAGACTACAGACAAGACATAAGCTGTTTTTCTCCCTTCTGCCGCGCTAGTCCTAAATACAGTCTGGAAGTGGAAGCTGGAAATGCAAGAACCAATGGAGGAACAATGAGATGATGTTACTCAAACGTCAGAGATCTTATAGAAGATTAAGCACACTTTGTACATGCTTTGGTATTTAGGCCTCATAACATTGAAAAGTGCTTTGCTCTGCTTAATTCATCAGGTAGGTGCGGTTTTCAGGAAAGTCATCTTCTGAGTTGCTGTAAGAGTGCACTCCAATTACTTTCATAGCTAAAATAAGAACTAGAAAACACCTGACAGAAGTGTGTAGAAAGTCCATCTCAGCCGGTCACACACATGGACACCAGCTCTCAGCACCATCCTTAGGACTTGGGTCAGGACTGAGTTGGCATGCCTGGTTCTGTGCCGCAGCACTGCAGAGAGCACCGTGCGCTCCCACCAGCTGGGGCTTTGTGGTCATGCCACAGGCCTGAACACGCAGCTGGTATCCGACGTTTGAGCAGAGGGTGTGAAGAGACAAAGGGCGGCAGCAAACGAGCTGTGCTGGTGGTGTTGCTGCTGGGGTGCCCAGGTGAACGCAAGTGTGCCTGCTGCTGCCTGGCAGTGGTCCCATGCTGGCGGAGCTGTGGGGTGTGGGTCCCAGCAGGGGCCTTGCAAGCCCACCTGCATGGCTCGCTGGCTTCCGTACCATGGGCATGGTGCCCTGACTTTCCAAAAACCTTTGCTGCTGCTTTTTCTTGGTGCTGCCACTGCTGCGGGTCCATAAGAAATCAGTGAATTTCTCTGCAGCTTGCGTTGTTCATCTGTAAAACGTGGATGAATGTGCTGGCTTTGTAAAGTACTTTGGGTGCTAAAAGAAACGCAGGGTGCTGAGTGGCAGCTGGGGGAGGGCTGCAGCTTTCTGTTTAAGGAGTATTGTTATTCTCTGCTCAAATGGAATATGCAGGACTTGTCCCATGAGGTTTTGAAATGCAGGAAGAAGGGAGGGGAGGTCTGCTTCCCGGTGACTTGTGACTTCTACATAAAACATTTTCTCAGAACTAATTAAAACTTTGAGAAATCATCAGAACTTAAATGAATCAGTGCTGCGTAACTAACAGCTTATGTTAAAGGCTTTGAACAAATATCCACAATGCATCAGTAAACATGGAAATTACTTTTTCATGTCGGGATGTGTCTCACTACAATGCTGTGCATTGATAAAAGATTTCTCTGCCTCTGTAGCTTTCCATACTTTAAAATTTATTCGTTTTCCTAACCTCTCTTTCGGGCTTTTTAATATATAGAGAAACACTCTTTAAAATGATTTACCAAGCAAAATTGACTGTGCTTCAGCAATAACTAGCAGTTAACAAACAGTGCCTAAATTAAGGGCTGAAACAAAGCTGGGACCAGTTATTTTTCAATCATGGCTGTTAACTTTGGTAATCTCCTTTAAAGGGGGTTATTGCAGCTATAAAATATTTTCCCATGGTTATGATGGCAGTTGTAGAGAAGATTCATGACTTGCACAACTTTTCTTGGGCAGTTTGCTCACGTGTTTTTTACCTGATGCTGTAAAGTAAACCTCTGCTTGGAAAGGGAGAGTGGGGGAGAATGTTGGATCCAGCAGTGGGTGTAATTAACATCACTGGCTCCTTTTTCATTTTTTTCACAAGCCATAACCCCCTCTTACTTGCCTTGTTTTTAACAGGCTTTTAGATCATTTTGTACCTTCTGTCCGCAATACACACACCAGCAAGCAGCGCCGTTTTGCCTGGTTGTAAGATGGCTGTGAGCCTCCAGCAGCTGGCCGGCAGAACCGCTGCACTTGCTCGGTGGGGAGAGGCTGATCTTCATGGGGCCGGGGACCCTCAGCTGAGTCAGTACAACTGGCTGGTGCTCTGGTGGCTTCCTGCTCCGGATTCACACTAGGTGGCCGTTGCCGTCCTTACTTTGTGCTGTGGGATGACACAGACTTGGAAGGACTCTGCAAATTCAGTAAGTAATGCTGTTCACAGTGCTGCAGTTCTGCCTACTTGGGCTGTATGCATCTAATCCTTCATTCCCTACAGACACACGTGGACTTTTCAGAACCTGTTTATGGTTGCCATCACTTACTGGTTCTTTTGTTGTGCTTTTTGGTAGCTGAGGACATTCTTTCTGTGTGTGTAAGAGCGCAGCTCCAGAACAAAATGTCTGCTGATGAAAAATCTCCAGTTTGAGCTGGCCACCCGTACATGGTGGTATGAATGTTGTGTGTCTGTGTGACGGTTGCTGTCTTTGTTGGGACTTCCAGACTGAATCAAAGGCCACCAAAAGAAGTGTGAACTGTCAGAGAAGAGGACGGGCAGTATTTCTTCAGCAGGGAGTGTCACTGGTAATGGACCAGGGTGGATTTGGCTTGGCTCTTTCAAAACCAGTGTATTGTTGTGTAAACCTGAGGAAGCCAGGAATCAGTGCAGCTTGTTCTTAACCGGTGCTGCATTGTATTGGCTTAATTTGTTAGGGCCATGTGCCAGCCTGTAGGGAACCAGGACAGTGTTAGTGCAGTGGTATGGGCTGGACGCTGACTGCTGAGTTATGTTTTATGCACATCACGTTGCTTCTATTTCCAGGCCAGTGTTTTCTGCCCTCGCAGCGGGATGCTTTTGAGGCTGTCCTAGAAGCATTTAAAAGAATTCCAGTGCTTTTGCAGGGATGGCGAATGATATCCTGGGTTAATGCAGTGATGAACTCGTATCACAACATCACAGCATTTTAATGGGAACAAGAAGGGAGAGGTGGAGTGGGGCAGGAACTTCTGATGCTGGCTCTGCCACCAAGGAATACATGTTATGTAACTAGACTCTGAAAATTAAATGTTACGCTTCTGTGCTCTTCTTATTCGGCATCCCTTAATTAAAAGCCTCTTTCCTTTGGTTCATGGGTTCAAAACTGCTTAATGATGTTAAACAAACAAACATCTGACCAAATTTCTATCTACCAGATTAATTTTTAATAGCTTAATGAATAATGGCATATCATTAAGGGTAGATAGTGTGTTTAATCTCAAGTAAGACTTTTGGAGTAGAAATGAGTGTCTTTCTGGGATATTGTGGATTTCAGCTTGTTTTAAAACAACAAAAAACAAAAGGCAAGAAATGGTGGATTTTTCTTTTTTTAAAAAAATGTAGATTTTGCAACTATTCTGCCACAAAACATGCATTCCTTTCCCAACTACCCTCTACGTAAAGAAATGAAAACGAGCATGGAACAACCGTATTTCTGAATGATGGAGTGGAAGAGCTGAAAAGTATTCATACACTTCAAAAGTTGGGTATGAATGAGTTTTTGTTCAGACGTAGTTATAAGAATATAAACAATATTGTGCTTAGATTTGTAGGGCAGTGAGGATAAAAAGATCGGTGGCTTATGTAAACTGACTTCAGTTAATTAACACAAGATGATGGCATTTAGTTTCTCAGTCGTTTTCTGATACCCCTTGGCTCAGTGTTTGCCTGACTGATGCCAGACATTGTTGCAGCCAGTGCTGATCCAGCTCTCAGAGCCATGAGCAGACCCCTTTGTAGCATGTTCCAAGCTTTGCTCGTTATTGTGGCGGGTGGGTGGGTGGCTGCTGTGGCTGGGTTGTTTGCTCCATGGGCTGTGCTCCGCTTTATGGAAGAGTGCTGCCCTTGGGCTCCCGTGGAGAGGGATCCTCAGTGTTTGTCCTACTGCATTGGGTTTGTGAAGGAACTACTTTTTTCTTTAATAGGCCAGAGAGTAAGGAAAAACTTTTTTGTATGCTTTACACGGAGCACTTTGTATTAGATTTTATGTGAGTTTGTATTTTGGTAGGAGTACTTAGTTTTGGTTAAGATTTCTGCATTAAGCTCAGAAACATGCTGTGCTGGCCTCTGCATGTGCTCTTCGTGTTCCCACATCCCCAGTTTTCAGTATTATGTAATTGCAAGTGAGTTTGTGTGGAGAAACCTCAGCCGCTCCGGGGTTCTGTGAAGTGGCTGTGGTTTTGCTGTGCATAGCTGGAAGCTTGGTGAGTTTGCTTTCTTTCAGGACAGTTCAGAAAGTAGAAATTGGAAGTGTTTTGTTTGTTCCAAGGAGAATTTTCTTAAATTGCATAAATTTTCAAAGAAATTTAGTACTTATTTTAGTGAGCTTAGATGGTTAGTCTAAATAAAAACAGATAAAACAACACATACATAGGGTAACATCATTGCCAGAAAGGTGATTGCATGCTCTCGGAATAGCACCATGTTGGGTTCTTTTTTCCTCCTACCTTTCAGAATCAAAGGAGTGGCTTCTCCCTTAGTTCTAAGATCTCCTTCTTAGAAACAAAAGCTGATTTAACCAGTTGATTCTATTAACTGTGTCCCGATTTAAAAAAAGAAAAAAGAAAAAAAAAAAAGTGCTGTGAATCATAAGCTTGTGAATAAGTGCTTGCAGGCACTGTTGTTGCTGCCCTGCCTTTCTTAATCACACATGCACCTCACAAGCTGTTTAGCAGAAGCTTGTCCCTTCTTTCCCAGTAGGACTCACTGCACAGGGAACACTCTGCTGCCTAGAGCCTCCATTTTCAGGCTCAAACCCCAGGTATGTACATCCCTCTAATGTAACACGATGCAACGCACCTTGTGCTTTTTCTGCTTGCACGTGTGTGACCACCGTTAACCTTCAATATTTTGCCCAGTCAGGCTGCTTATACCTGGCACGTTCCGTATGGAAAGTGCTATTCCAGACGCAGGACTTCTGCACTTCATACATTTGTGTGTGACTGTTCAACTTGTCACGATTGTCAGTTCCCAGGCTCTTTCCCTCGCATTACACTGGTGAACTGGAACTCTGATAAAGGAGTTACGTACAGTGATGACAAGAATTGATTTCCAATTTCCTGTAGAATGACTCTATCATTGCTTGTGACTCAGGCAATTTAGCTTATATTACAGTGCTAGCTAGGGGCTATAGATCACCCTGACAGTCATCTAGTCACGGAGCATGCTGATTTTGACAAGATATTGAAAGAGATTTTACGAGAGTTTCCGTTGTGAAACAGCTTGAAGTGTGGTTTTCTGTTGGATCGTATGTAAAGAAATTTTGTCTGATGCAGAGTAAAAGTATTGGGTGCAGTCTGATTTGTCCTTTTGTACTCTTTGCAGTTGTAAAATGTTCAGCCCTCTCATCCTGAAGCTGGTCTGGAACATGCAAATGTCTGCGTCAGGTCGGACAGAAGAGCCAGGATCTTTTAGAGAGTGCTGGGTAGCAGATGCTTAGGGAGAGAGGGTAAGAAATGAGGCAGAGGCACGAGTAGCCCTTTCCTGGCTGTGCCCTGGCAGATTCAGCTGTCAGTGGAGCCTTGCTGGGCTGTGTGAAAAGCACTATAGAGAAGTAGATGCCATTCCTGTCCTCATTCAGGAGTTCCTGGTGCGAAGCGATGCTCTGATTTGCTCTCTTGCTAGCGGAAGCTGCAGCAGTCAGCTTTTCAGTCATCTCGGCATCTTTTGACAGCGCTGACCTGCGGCTAGAGCCGGATGGGAGTTCAGTGTCCTGTTGCTAATACCCCCTGCTTCAAGCATGCCCTTGCTCAACTGTGTCACCGTTAACTTAATGCAGGGCCCCCGTGACAGCTGAGGTGAGGCGTGAGGGGCAGCGAGTGATGTGGGCTTCTGGGCCATGTGGTTATAAAGAGACGGGAGAGGGCTTCGTCTGGGAAGGTCTCCCAGCTTCCCAGCTGCAGCACTCAGAGTGCTGCTCAGCCTGGGGGGGCTGAGTGCTGCTGTGGGTGTACTCCCGAGGGCTCGGTGAAGGCAACAGTACTGCAACAGTAACACACCCATTGGGTCAGGGATGATGCTGTGGGGCAGTCTCTTCCTGTTCGTATAAAGCAGCTCATTTTGTTCTAGGTGCTCTGCTGAGAACTATGCTGTGTATTATTTTTTTTCAGTGTTTTGGGCACTCATGTTCCATCACTCTAATATCCAATCACTTTGCACTTCATCATCACAAACACATCAGGAATGGGAAAAGCTGACATCCTCACATCACTGCTGGCAGAATAGGAATGTAGAGCAAGGATCGTAAAGTAGTCACCAGAAGGTGTGTGGAATTCTTAAGC
Source organism: Netta rufina (assembly GCF_964035555.1). NCBI lineage: Eukaryota > Metazoa > Chordata > Aves > Anseriformes > Anatidae > Netta > Netta rufina. The sequence continues at coordinate 3,426,983 of NC_140145.1, read as the reverse complement.
TGCAATAACTTCTAACCTCCCTCCACGTTTCTTTCTGCATCTTTATTGAAATGTCCTGAAATATTAAAGGCTTCCTATTTCAGTTAAGCCTCAAGTACTTCTGAGAACTGACATGTGGTTTCTTCCCAAGAACCTCATGAGCCAGGGAATTAAACTTGGTGTTCGTACTGTCCTAATGGCATCGTGATTCTGCCTTCATGTCCTCAGGTTAAATGGAGCAGAAGTAGCCATTGCTTGTCAGTTTTGCCAAAACTTTTTCTTAAAGAATTAATAAAATGATAAAGTTAGAATTCAGGCTTGGCCAGGTTTATACAAAATGAGGCACTGAAATACTCAACCCTCTTAATCCTTAAAAATAGGAGCCAGACATAAGTCTCTGAAGTGACTTAAGTTAAACCAATTCTCTTTCTGTCTTTAAATGTCAGTCTAGAGTTTCACATTCCTCAGGTTGTCAGATAGGCTGAAACCTAATGAGAATAAGCTTAAAGTACTGGATTTTTAATTGGATTTTCAAATTCAACACGTATAGTAAAGTGACCATTATGAAAGTAAACCATGCCCTCATCTTAAGCTCGGAAACAAATTGTTTTGAAGGTTCCTGAGGACAAAGATTAAGACTTTAGATGGAAGGGAGAGCAAGTGTTCTTGCTTCTGTCCTGATGCACTAGGGAAGTATTTATCAAGTATTCAGACACTGCTAACAGGCACAACAGCAACAGCAGTTTGATTTCAGAGCTTCCACCTCATTGAGAAGTCTGTGGTGTGGAGCTGTGGGTGGGAACTCCTTTGCCTATTTTAAGTATTGCATTTTAATTATATTCCAGGTGCTACCTGAATTTAGGTGAAGCTCCTTGGGAACTTGGACTGCTAAGTTTTGCAGTAGATGCCATTTTTTCTTGTTGTTTAAATTGATTTATTTTTTTGCTCTTCTTCCTGGGGTTATAACAGTCATAACAGACACAGGCCAAGAAAATGATTGAGATCTCATAGCAGCTTCACGAGGAAACAGCACTTGTAACAGGAGGTAAACTGAGTTTATCTACTTGATGATTAAAAAAAAAAAAAAAAGTTTGAAAAATGTACATACCAGTTTTTACATCCCAGCTTTTACTGTAACAGTGGGCTTCCAATTTTGGAGTAGTGATTATTCAGATTTTGTCATTGATTTTTGGTGTAGCCTTTTGAGGTGGAAAGAGCTACAGATCTCATTGGTTTTGAAAGCTTTATGTGGATGTTGGGTGATTACAGTACGTGACACTGAGAAGTGCACAGTCCCAGGAAGCTTCATTCTAAATTTACCCAAGCCTATCTTAAAAAAAAAAAAGAAAAAGTTTGGTTGTTAACTCGCTGTTCCTGTTGTACATTAATCCTTATTTGGCAACTGAGGTTGGGAAGAAGCAGACTGGGAAAAAAACAATCTGCAAATGCTCTGTGCCCTTGGTGCCACGAAGGGTCTGCAGGCACACGCAGCGCCCCGGCTGCACAGACGGAAGGGGCCGGGTAGCAGCAGATCTAAGAGTGGTGCCCGCGGTAATTAGTACATCACAGCACACTGGTTGTTCTACAAAATGCAATGACACTTTATTTATTTTTCCCCTGACTTAGTAATTAATGTTTTGAAAACATTGAAGAAATGTAAAGTTCTCAGCAAGTGGTAAATGCTATTAATTGTAACCGCTGAGTGGGTTATTGCTTGGCTTTCACCTGGTCCCCTTCCCTCTGGACAAGCACCAGGGGACGTACACCTTCAGGGTAACGTGGTAGCTGTCATGCTCCTGGCAAGGCCAGGCATAACAGAGCTTGTGCTTGTGTTCACAGTGGGTGGGGAACCAACTGCAACACTAGGACGTTTCCAGAGACTGCTCAGGTGTCTTTAATTACAGCATTGTAAAAGCACTTTGTCTGCAAAACAATCAAATTTGCTGGAATCAAATCCCTGTTAGGTCTGTGACCCGAGTGATTAGTTGTTCTGCAGGTCTGGAGATTGTCTGGGGCTGTGCAGGCGGTGTTCAGCTCCTCTCTTCCCGAAGTGTTTCCTTGCCTTCCTGTGCTCCCCCCCGTCCCTTACTAAGCCTGTGACACAGTCACTCATGTTGTGCTGCATTAATGGCTTCAGAGGATTGAATGTGACAATATAATGGCTCTTTTCATACCTGTCAGGTACAAGCTGGATTAAGCAGTGCACGTGAGGTATTTTTAGCTTGTGATCAAAGTGATTGAGGGAGAGGTACCCCAGGGATCTTATTTAATTGCTGTGAAAATGACTTTAATAGAGAAATAGAGTTGCCGAGAGGGCAGCAGGATGGGGGAGGCACTCTCGCTCTCACTCTTTCTGGTACGTGAGCACACTCGGTGCCCATCTGAAGTGTTCGTACCCAAAGGCACGTGGCACAGGGCAGTTAGAGGTCTGTGGTCCCACCGGGATCACGGGATGTGGTGGGATGCTCGCAGCTGAGTGCTGCAGCGGAGGATGTGAGCCCTGGGGAGGGACAGGCCGGGGGTGAGGAAGAGTTGCCCTGTCTGTGAGGAAGCAGCAGGAGGGCGTCGGGCTCTACCTTGAGGAGGGTGAGGAGCCAGGGGAGAGTTTTGGGGTCAGCATCACCAGGCAGTGCAGGTGGTGTTGTGGACAGTGTCTGGTACAGACTGCCTGATTAAGAAGAAGAAATACGTGAGGCCTTCATACAAGTGGCAGAAGCCTGATGTTTGCTTGCCCTGCTCCTCATCGGGAGCTGTAGCCACGCCAGTGTCCCCTGGGAGGGCAACCCAGCTGGGCACAAGTCATGCAGGAGGCTTCTGAAGTGATGAAAACTCCCAAGCAGAGGTGGTCAGGGAAAGAACAAGGGCAGGTGCTCTGCTGGGCCTCGTACTTACAAAGAACTGGTTGGGTGTGTGTGTTCGGAGACATCCTTGGAGACAGTGGCCTTGATATGGTGGAGTTCAGGATCCTAAAGGAAAGGGACAAGGCAAATAGTAGAATCGCAGCCTAGAGCTTCACGGGAGCAGAGATTGGCCTGTTTGTGGACCTGCTTGGTTATTGCTCAAGGAGAGTCTCCTCCACGGTCAAGAGTGGGCCAAGTGGGTGGGCAGGAAATGAAGAGCAGGTGAGTGGAGGTCTGCATGGACGAGCACAGAGCTCCTGACCCAGCATAAAAAGACGTGGAAGAGGTGGCAGCAGGGTCATACGGTAGTGGTGCAATCCATCTTCATTAGTGACCTAGGTGGTGGGTCGGTGCACCGTGTGGTTGTGCTCCCATTCAGAGGGACATCAACCAGTTGGAGAACTGGGCCAAAGGAACTTTACCCAGTTCAGCAAAGGGAAGTGCAGAGTCCTGCCCCTGGGGGAGGAACAGCCCGATGTGCTCTGCGGGCTGGGGACTGGTGGGCTGCAAAATAGCTTGGCAGAAATGGCCTGAGCGGTCCGGATGGACCAGAAGTTGAACGTGAGCTAGCAGAGAAGGCCAGTGCATCCTAGGCTCCAGGAGAACAGCCAGCAGGCTCAAGGAGGTGATCATCCCCTCTGCCCAGTGCTGGGAGACAAGGACGGGTCCTTGGAGACCATCCAGCCTGGCTGGACCTGGTCCTGGGCAGCTGGCTCTGGTGGTGCTGCTCGGGAAGGGGGGGTGCTGGGCAATCCCTAGTCCCTCCCCCTGACTCTTCTCTGCTATCTGTGGTTCTGTGATGTGTGTTCACAATTATTTGTATGCAAATGATGCTTTTTTTTTTAAGGCAGACAATTCATATTGTGCTGGGTAGTGTGTAGCCTACAAATTTTTGTAGATTACAAAATGCAGCTTATTATTAAGTTTGGCTGTTATGTCACGGTAAGCTGCACATGATTAATATGGCTCTTATGTTGAAATGAGGTAGGACCCGGGTTATCTCTGACAGAGACAGCTTCGGGGGATAGGACTGGATTCTGCAGTAGTTCTTGTCTGTGCACTGAATAATTGCAAGGGAATTTGAACGCTTTGCTTTCAGTGCTGGGATGACTTGCCTGTGTAATTGCACACAGTAACAGCACCTATGGTACTTCAGTAATGTGTTTACTCTTGTCCTGTCTACATGCTACAAAAGAGGGTAGCCAGTACAGAGATACGGCTGAGGGATTCCACGTGTGGAAGGAAACCAAAGCAAGGGAAACTGGAGCACGTTGTAAGTCAGAAGTAGGATTAGCAGCACTGCATCTGCCCCAATGAGCTAACTAGGGACTCCTTCCTGCAAGATACCAATCTGAAAAGATTTTGTTGAGAACAAGGACAGGGGCACTGAGAAGTCGAAATAACGTGGGTCTGTGCATTGCTTTGCAGCCAGCACTGTTGGGAAGAATGGTCTTGGAGGGAGCAAGCGTTGAACTGACTTCAAATCCGCTGTCCTTGACCAGTCTGAGGCATTTGAGTGGATGTTGCAGATCACCTGCAGGTAGTAGCTGCTCACAGTAGCTGCAGAAGTGTTGAGTACAGTGCTTGTACCCTCTGGAACACGCTAACGCAGTTGCAGATGATCTCATCCAGAAATTGAAGTCAAAGGCGGAGCTGAAGATGTGAGGAGATGAGGACATGCGTTCTGCAGGGATGGTGCAGTCTGTGCAAGCTGTCAGTGGGGGACCTGGGCTACGTCCAGGTCCCTAAAGAAGTTTTGGTCCCTGTGTCCTCCCGACCTTCTGAGGATGTCAGCGCTGGTTGTAGGCGGGCTGTCAGGGGTCCTCTGCCCCCAGATGACTGCAGGAAGACAGATAAAACTCAAGGTAGGAAGCTTAGGGAGTGGAGTTACTATGGAGCTGGTACACAGAAGCAGCTGTCAGGTGTTCCTCCTTTGACTGTCTCAAGGGCAGTGGGGATAGAAAATCACTCCTTTTCAGTGAGCTGAGTGGAAGCAAGTGAAGTCGTATGCTCTGCACTGTGCAAGTTTTTTCCCCAGTGATATCCACTTAGTTCCTGACAAAAATGTATTCAAAAGATTAGTGGCAGAACACTTGGAAGCTGGAACCACTCAGGACTAATGATATAATTACTCTATAAAGCCATTTGTAAAGCAATTATGTACTATTGTTCTCTTTTGTTCTATGTCTTTATAAAAGTGAGCCATCTTGGCAGGCTGCGTTATGAATGCAGTGAGCTGGCTGTTATGTAAGAATATGAATAATTTGTGTGCATAGTTAGAAAAGAAAAATGATGCTTTTACAATGTCACTGCAATGTTTATATGTAAAAATTCAGCTAGCTGGTACAATTCTGGTGTGGCCAGTGTTTCTGAATGGGCAGTCTTTAACTTCCATAGGAAGGTTTTTTTCCCTCTGAAGAGAACATTATTAAATGTGTTGCTCAGATGCTGGAGGTAATCTAGTTATTAGACCTGCAAACTCCTGTAAATGAGATGCTTTTTTTTTTTTTTTTTTGCAACTTTTCGCATTTTGTTGCTCTGCCTTAATTAAAGCAAGAGGTGCAGTTAACTGGCTGTAGTAAGCACATCTCACTTAATGCTGAAAACATTTCTGCTCCTTTTTCAGCCTCGGAACTGCTGTGGAGCTCAGCTGGCGAGTTGTAATTACTTCAACTTTGTAGTAGTTGGTCTTCCCTGTGTAAAAGAATAAAATCTGATGCTCAGAAATTTAAGATGATTAAATTGCAAACTTGTTTTTATTGTTATTGTTGTTGCTATTACTACTGTAACTGTTATGCTGGTGTCACATAGTCCTAGGAGGATGGCGGCTTGTAAATGAAGTGAAGAAGAGCTCTACTACATAGAAGCAGTGCTGCTTGGCTTTGTGACTGGCTAGGCTACCTGTTGTAACTTCATAGCTTTTTGGCTTTGTAGCTTAATATTTGCTACTTTTTGCCTCCATTCTTCCCCCAAATCATAGCTGTTGATGAATGCTCAGTAGTCCACCTGATTATGTAATTTCTGACCTGGCCCTGGCGATGGGACTGGCACAGAGCCCAGGAGCCAGCACAGCGTTTCCTGGCCTTCCTTGGCTACCCAGCAAGGAGTGTCCCTAAAGGGGGCAGAAATTAGACCACTGAGCAGAAGAGTCATAAGGAACACTGTCCCATACAGTGACTGGCTAATTGTAGTGAAATTCGGAGAAGGTACTTAAGAGCTTTCATAGGTAGATGTATTAACAAGCGCTTCCCTTCTAATTTACACCTCGTTCTGGAGAAGGCTGATGTGCACAGCTGCAACCTGTCAGTATGTGCTTAGCTTTTGTTTGTTGCTGTGTGGGGACGTTGGATTTTTTTTAATATGCCTAAGCATCAACATCTATTTTGGCTGAACTGTAAGTCCATAGTAAGGTATCAAGCCAGGGCAAGATGCCAAAGGATGGGCTGAATTAATTTCCTGCTGGAAAAGGTGGTCCCATTCCGGCTCTCTCTTGTGTGCGTGCTTGTGTCAGATCCTCTGACTACCAAATCAGCCTGTCTAGAATGGGAGAAAGCTCAGCAAAGCTGGGTTGGTTTTCTGTTGGGTTCAGGAGCTGAACTGGCTTCCTGGGAGATGAGCCAGGTGCCGCAGCCAGCCCAGAGGGGAGGGGAGGGCTGCATGGGTACGCCTGTGGGGGAGGAGGGAGCAGCAGCAGCAGCGTGTCTCTAGCAGCAAGGTGTGAAGTAAGGGAGGTTTGCTGGACAGCTCGTGGAGCAGCAATGGATGTTTCAGTGTTTTACAGCAGTTGTGATGAGCACTGCGCTTGCTGGCCCAGAAAAACCTGTAACAGGTGGCTGTGAATGGGCTTGATACTTGTTCTCAATTTTATGTGTACATTTCTTTGTAGTCTAATCTGCAGAATGTCTGTATGTGTGTATATATCTATATCTATATACTTAAGTTTAAAACTCTCCAGCAAGGACCATAACTTGCCTATTGAAACCTGCTGGTGCCCTGGTGCAAATACGAGAGTGGAAGCAAGTTACTTCCAAGGCCTGCTTTAGGCTGGGGAGAACCCACCTGGTCAGAGGTAATGCTTTAGACGGGCTGCATGTGTTTCTGTGACATCGGTGTTGCTTCTGGCTTGGTTCAGGTGAAGAAATGGCAATAAAATGCATTTTACGTGCACTGGAGCTTGGTGAGTTGTGGCTACTTGTGTCAGGGAACTGCAGACAGAGAGCTGCAAAGGGAGAGGGCTGGTATTTATTGGAGGTAGGAGGCTCACCTGCAGGATGTGCTTGAGTGGGGTAATTCGTGCTGCAGCAGAGTATAGAATTAATTTGTTGACATAAATGTAGTATGTAGTATTGAAGTTTGTGATTGTAACCTTCACTTCCAGAACAAGAACTTCAGATTTCTGAAGCAGCTCAGAAATACCGGTATTTACTTACCTTACGTGAAGAGGAAAGGAAGTGAGATAAGTGATCAGGCAGTGGAGTTGAAGCCTGAAAAGAATTTATTTTATTCAATATGTCAGTGGAAAGGGATAAACATTATAAAATATTTCCAAAACTTTATTTTTCTCCTTGTTCTCTCTTACCAAAGTGGAGGGACAGCTGTATAATACGGGGGCTTTGAGAAGAGAACCAAGCACTTCCACTTAGAAGATGCACTTTCCTGCTGGCTGTGCTGCTGGCTTGCTGGGGTAAAGCAGGCCAGTCATTCTTCTGTGCATGGTGAGAGATCTTTCCTTTCACTGTAAAGGAGGGGGGGTGTCTACTACTAATAAAAACAGCACTACGGGTTAGATGTCACTGTTAGTTACTGCGTGCTGTGTTTCCAGGTGAGGAGAACCTTTACTTCCTACAGCTCTGAGGGCTCTGTCATTAAATTAGATGTCTAAATTTGTGTTTCTCAGAGGAACTCTTGTTTCCTCTCGTTATTTTATGTTGGCAAAATATTCTTAATAAGATGATATCATAACAGTTGGGCAATGTAGAGTGAGATGAATGATCTCAGACTACGGAACTGTTGGGGGAATCGAAGATAATTGTGTTCATCGTATGTGAATCTCCAGCTTGGCTTCCTCCGAATCGCTGAGTGACTCGTACAAGAAGGGATTAAGCTCTCTAAGCATTACCCTTCTTGATTTTTTTCAACATAAGAGTAAAACACAGGATATGAGATGTGATTGTGAATCTCTGTTTTATAAGGGATCATAGGAATTCATCCAGCTTTATCATATGTAACTCTAATTTCCCACATTAAAATCCTGTAGTCAAACGCAGAAAATACTGATTAAATAATAAAATACTGAATGGTTTCTAACATCTTATTTTTTCCTTTTTTTTTTTTTTTTTTTTCTTCCCCCCTTCCAGGAGGGTTGTGTTGTTGTGCTGGGGTTGGATTTTAACTTCTGCTGTATGGTGGTAATAGTGGTAACTTCCAGTTTTGCTCACTGGGCTGTTCCTCACTGCTGGCCTGCACTGCTTTGATGAATGCAAAATACAGCCCAGGAAGTGCCGTGCTTGTTACCTCACTGAACTTCAATTTGCTCAAGTTTTTCTCTTGAGTTTTGTATTGATTCTGCTTTGCTACTACCCAAAAGAACAGGCTGGATGATGGAACCTAACTAGCAGTTTTACACGTGGTATGAGTTTTTTTTCTCTGCTGAAATCTGATTGCCAAATGAATGTGACCTGAACATTAGGAAGCACCTTCCAGTTAATACTGCTGAACTATGTATAAATCATCATGAAAGTACTTCTGGTGTATACATGAGACTCTGTTCATTGAAGCATCATAGAATTCTTTGAAGTGGAGGTGTCTGCAGCATAAATAATACAGAAATTTGGCATGATAGCAGGAAGGAGCTGTCATGAGGTATTGTCAGTTCACCTGCTGGAGCCTTTCAAGTGCTAATTTAGCAATATAAAACAAGCTTAGACCAGAGGTACTGCACAAATCTGAACATAGGCACTTCAGGCAGGGCTGAGGAGCGAAAAAGAGTTTTCCTTTTTAAAAATGCTGTGGAGAGAATCCAGGGAACAGGAAAAGGACAAAGAAATGACATGGAAGAATGGGGGAGCAGGGATCAAGCACCGAGCTCTGCTTCTGGGGACAGTGACAAAACCTGAGGAAATGGCATGGAGCTGGGACAGGGGAGGGTCAGGCTGGTGTTAGGGAAAGGGTCTGCACCCAGAGGTGGTTGGGCACTGGGACAGGCTGCCCAGGGATGTGGTCACAGCACTGAGCTTGCCAGAGTTCAAGGAGCATTTGGACAAGGCTCTCAGCCACATGGTCTGATTTTTGGGTAGTCCTGAGTGGAGCCAGGGGTTGGACTCAGTGGTCCTTGTGGGTTCCTTCCAACTCAAGATATTCTATGGGATTCTCAGGATTCTGTGAAAATGAGGTGAGATTCCTTCTTTGAAGGTCCATACAGCCGTGTGGTATGTTTGTGTCTGTTTTCTTCCTCTTTTTTTTTTTTTTTTTAAACGTTTCTTAACCAGATTTAAAGAGAGGCTCACACATACTGTGTTCCTGCATGAAGTTAATTGCTTAAAACACTCTTTTGTCTAACTGCAGGCTAAACAAAGCCTACCTTGTGAGCTGCCTCCTCAAGGCAGCCCGCAGTGGGCAGTGCTTTTCGGCATCGCCGAGCTGTGGAAGAAGAGTTCCCATGTTGGACGGCACAAGAGTAGGGCAAGGCCAGAGCCAGGGCGCTCACAGTGCAGAACAGAGAGCAGCCCCACTGATGGGACAGCCCCACAGAGCTGGGAGGTGAGGGCAACAGCCAGGTCTGAGGGCACTCCAGGAAATCCAAACATCGCCTCGGGGACAGAGCTGGGACGGGCACGCCGAGGACACTTTGGGCTGGGGCCGAAGGCCTGGGCTTGAGCTTGGATGGAGGTTGTGGTTGGTGTGAGTCCCAGTCCCAGGCTGAAAAACACAAGGCAACCAGTGCTGGGGGCTCCCCTGCAAGTTCCAGGTGCTTGTTTTCAACCAGGGCTCACGTCTCTAGGTGCTTCTACAATAAAGTCATGGCTTTTTCACATTTCTTTCAAACAAGTTCAAACTAAGTTCACGTAGATGCTGTTTCTGATGATGCAGATCCATGATGTTTCTTAAAAATGCTTATCAGTGGAAGGGGTCTCTTGCCAAGAATCAGCATCGACATTTGTTACAGCAAATGCTGCTTGCTTCCTGCCCAGTCTGCAGCCTTTCAGCAAATACCAGACACATGGTATTTGCAAAAGATGGGTATTATTTCGACAAAATTTTGCACACATTTTCGTATACAATGATTGAGAGTGACAGTGAATTCACATAGTTCTAAGTGGCTTTTTGGAGCTGATAACATCTACAGCAGGAGTGGGAGTAATTTATAAGCGAATTATTTGCCATGCATGTCTGTCAGTGCCATTTTCTAAAAATAAATAAAATAAAATGTAATTAGATTAATCTGGTCCTGTGGAAATATGATCTTGACAAAGTATGTTCCTTGCTGCCACAGAATGCTATTAGCCCACTGAGTTGTGTGTGTGTGTTGTTAGTAATTTAAGTACTGTACCAGTCAAAATAACTGCAAATTGCTGGTACCAGATGTCATTAGTGCAGAAAAGCATTTCTCTGCCCTAACCTTATATTCGGTAATATAAAGGAAAAAACTGAAGATACTGTGCAGTTAATTAGGAGATTAACTCCTGCCTAGTAATCTCACAATTTCTTTTCTAAAGAAAACACTTTCTGTTATATGGAGATCAGAGAATGAAACATCTCGTTGGTACTGTTCCTCCACTGGAGTAACTGCTGGTGCAGCCTTGCTTGAGTGCTTTTTGTTCGCCAATCCAGACAATGTCAGGTCGGTCTGCGTGTGCATGAGGTTACGTGCAAGAATTGAAGCATCACTGAGGAGGTGGAAGGGAAGCTGACCGGGCAGCTGCGGTGAGGCTGCTCCCAGGGGAGCTGAGAAAACCCTGCAGATGGTAGAGACCCAGACTCAAAGCCCTGGGCCACCTGATGGCCAGCTGCACTAGGGTCTGGCCTCCCAGTTTTTCCCTGGAGAATGCCCTCGCCACTTGGCTGTTGATATTGGTGGGGCTAGGTTGTCCTAACACTGCATGGTGTGTGTCCTTTGCCATGCTCTCTTCTTGCCATTGGTTTACGTCATTCGTTAGATGTGTAATGTAAAACTAAGTGCGACGGATTTCTTGAGCTTGAAAATGTGCTTTGTAACTTTACAAGGTTTCTTTTTTCTCCTTTACTGTGACTAGGATCAAACTGAAATGAAATGGAGGGATAGTAATGCCGGGAGAAAGGATGGAAGGTGTCAGCCAGAAGGTATTCACGTAACGGCAGTGAAAAAGGAGAAGTGAATGTAAAATCAGAATCAAAACAGCAGATGGGGTGTTGAGCAATGAGAGAGCAGCGGGAGAAAAAGGAAAGGGGGAAATAAGGGTGAGCAGTAAAATTAATGTTGAAATATAAAAAGATGAGAAATGGAAGAGAAGGAAGGTGCCCTGCCCGTGGAGCTGAGCACCAAGCTGCAGGAACAGTGGGAGCAGGAAGGGCAGCTCGTGCCCCTCGCTCTGAGCACAGCTGGCGGAACAAGGGGGTGAGGAAAGGAGCAGCTCCTGCTTTGGGAAAACTCTTGACTTCCTTGGTTGGAAGGACTGGGATTCTGGCAGTGGGCTTTAGGGCTGGTAGCATGTGAACAGGCTGAGGAATCTTGCACCTATTTATGTAAATGGTGAGAAGTCAGCTTGGGTACTGTGGCTGCACAAGGGGAGCTGTAGGAATTCACCGTGTCCTTGTGAAACTGCCCCCCTTGAATGATGGAAGGGATGCCAACATGAGTAAAGGATACGCCTGGCTTTCAGCATAAGGTGATGAAACTCACAAAATACTACTTACCAAAAATTGAATCTGACAAATCTGATCTTGTCAAATAACCCGGGAAGGAGGAGCTGTAGCAAGCACTGAATGGATGGTTCCCATTCTCTTTCCTCCATCGTAGGACCCAACAGTAGCTCTGGAAAAGAGCCAGGAGAGCACCTCATGGCTTCCAAAAATGCCTTGCAGTGATAGATTCTGCAGGTGCAACCTGGTAAGCTTATCAAAAGGAAGATGGAGAGGTGACCTGATTACACTGTAAATGGTACCTATTTTCATGGGGAGAAAATGCAGGGTGCTGAAGGACTCAAAGTGTGCTGAGAACCACTGAAAGTGAAACCAGATGAATTAAAACAAGAGGTGAGGCAGGTGCTTTTAACAGTGAAACAAGAAAGAGGTGGATTTTCCATTTCCAGATATCTATTTCAGTATCCTCCTTTTCAATGTGCATAATCAAGCCTTACACAGATGCAGTCCTACCTACTCTCCTTTTAACATTTCCAACAAGTGGATCGAGTCTTTGCCACAGGACTGTGCTTGGAGCTCACAGTGATTGCAAACCAAGCTTTCTTTTTCCATTGCTATTTTCCTGAGTATTGTTCCCTCATCTTGAAAACAGGACTAGGGAAAAAAAAATGAATAAACTGCTTTTCATGAAAAGAGAACTGAGGGGAGATGGGCAAACAGACTGCAGGCTGCTGTTGTAAAATGTCACAAGGACAAAGTATGCCTTGGTTTTCATGCCCACTGGGGACTGGCTAAGAAGTAAATGTCGTCTGAAATGGCTGCTGAGGACATTTTAGTGCAGATGCGAGAGAGGCCTTTCATGTTGGGAAGGAATATTAGACCAAATTTCCTTGCCAGGCCTGTGGAATCTTGATCAATAGAGATTTTCAAGAAATTTTTAGTCAAATATCTGTGTGTGTGTCTTAGATCTCAGTAGGAGGAAAGGCTTGGATGGTACTTAGATCTTTCCATTCTGAATTTTTAAGACTTTTCCCAGATGAACAATTTAGTGAGTTTTGATTTAAAATGAATCCTGTTCAAGTGGGTCCTGTTTCCCAAGTGGCTCTGATTCCTTTGTCAGTGCTCTCATCTCTTCCTCATTTTTAAGTCTGCAGGTATCTGCAATACCAATTCCCTTTGTTAGCTTTGCTTTAGTTACTTTTCCTTATTGATGGAAGCATTTCTTTGTAAAGAGTTTCAGCCCAATCCCTTTGGGAACTCGCCAGTAATTGAGCCTCAGATGACGAGTCCCTGTTAATGTCTGTGTTTTCAAGCTAGGTAGGTATTTTTAATCCAATTAATGTGTAATGCAGTCACACTGCATTCTCGGTGCTAACTTTGAGGTCTTATCTAAGAAATTTACACTGTTAACCTAACTTGAAATCTACTGGAAGGCAAAATCGGGTTTGTTAAGAGCTGGTCTCCATCATACCGTTTTTGCTGGCATTTTGTTACGTTCCTGGTTTTCTGTTGCCTAAACGCTGCTTCAGTCATTCCATTCATGGCACCTATTTGGATTGATGTGACCACGCGTGCAGTCCGTGGGAACACAGAAACTTAGCCTTGAACATGGGAATAGTCTTATTGAAATTAGTATTTATCTTGTTAGGAGGAAAACAAAACAAAGACCCAACCTTGAATTTGATTTTTTTCACCAATCTTCAGCCACTTTGGACAGAAATAGGCACACAAACTGTATGTAACATAAAGAGCCACTTTTTTGTGTAACTATTGCTGTTTTACTTTCTTTTTCTTGAAGCTACTGCTGTGTACCTCCCCTTTGAATGGAATTCATGGTGGTGGCTGAGGAAAACGGGGAAGTGAGGGGTTTTCAGCTGAGCCCTCCCGGAGAACTGGAGTGCAGTGCTGGTCTGTTGCACTGCAAGCTGTAAGTAGCACAGGAAATAAATACGTAAACGTCAGAAAGCACTACAGATTTTAGTGAGCCAACTTTCAGAAGAAATGTATCAGCTTTGAGAACACATCAAGTGCTGTCAGCACAGCCCAGAGCCATAAATATTTATTTTATCTTGACCCTTCTGATGTTGACAATCAATGTTGTTCTCTTCTGCTGCAGATCTGGGACTATTATGGTGACGGTGATACCAGTCAGTTCGTCAAATGGAGTGACACTATCTCCCCATATTCTGTTCGTCATGGTCATGGGATTCTGCCAGAAGCCTTTGCTCACAGTGCAGAGTGTGTGAGATTTATAGCTGAGAGCCTACTCAGAAGTAGAGCAGAAAAGAATAATTATGTAATGTATCTTGTTAATGATCATTCTATGCAACAAGATACACAAGGTAAAACTGTCTGTGTGCAGAAAAACCCTCACATTAACTAATGATAAACTTCTAAATGCTTAAAAGAGTCAAACGTTGTCATTGTGGCTTTGCTTTGCCACCACATTTAGTTTCTCATTGCATCTAAAATACAGGAAAATATTTGCACTGAGTTAAGGATATGATTTAGCTGTAGCAAATATCTTTTCTTTAGCTGACTTTGCCTGTTACAGAGGTTGCTTGGAAAAACAGGTTGTGGCCGTCCTGCAGTTACTCTGGTGCATTGATGCCATGAGTGCAGTGTACGTCAGTGTTTGTGTGTTTTAGTCAAACAGGTGTCATTTGAAATGAGGCAGTTAAAGTGGTTGTTGGTTTCAGCCATCAAAGAGAGGGAGGATTACACCTAAGGTAAATGGATGATTATTGGTCATCAGAGCAATGATGATTTTTTACTGTAGCAATGTTTCACGCCGGTAGGAGCTCAAAAGCACAAGATCTCCTATGCAGGCACTTCAGGTAGCAGATCTTTTCTGGAGTTAGTGTGACTCGGCAACGCTTACCCTGTGATTTTCAGGTTGGAAGCAGAGGATGATGCTGCCATCTGAAACTTGGTAGGGCTCTCTGAAGGTCTGTTAATGCGTGTAAAGTCTGAAAAACAGACATGGCCATCTAGTTCTTCTGTTAAGTGCTGTGGAGGTTTTGTACCTCCTCTGCAAGGAGGGGAAGCAGTGGAGGTACAGCATGTCCTAGTATGCGGCAGTCTCAAACAGGGTGCCACCTCCTGTGTCTGTAGAAATCTCTCTTTTTGATTCTCCCAGCCTGGAGCAGGCCAGGACTGTGCCTCACTGTTGCCGATCATCTGGTCGGGGTCCCGTTGGACCTGAATTCCAAATAGTACCACGGCTCTGGGCAGTAATACAAAGCACTAATTTCTTCTGTGGGTAAGATGACAAATAGGAAGTATGAATGTGAATTCCTATCCTGCAGGATTTCCTTTTTGTAAGCAAAAGTCTGCAGTTGCTAGAAAAGTGTTCAGGGCAGGGCGTTTTATGACTGGGACACGTGGCTTTTTCACTGCTGTGTAGGAAAGAGAAGTTCATTTTTATTTCACAGATCTTTCTCCCAGATGTTTTTATTTGTTTCATTTGTGTTCTATATAAGAATGTGACGATCAATAGTTGTGGGTTTACTGCTTTGTTCCCAGCTACTGGTACTATTCCATAGGAGCAGCTGGGTCAGGTGCGACCCTCTGCGAGGTGTAGCTTCTCACAAGCGTGGAGCTGAAGACTCTTCAGACAATAACTTCACCTGCCAAAGAGCCTCATGAGAACCAGTGGAATTAGGCAGTGCCCTGATCTTCTTCGTGATGGGCTGTGAGTTCCTTTAATAACATCCGAGTGGCAGCACCTTTCCTTCCTGCTTTATTCTGAAGACAAAACCCAACAACATGGCTCCATCTCAGAGCAGGTTGATGGCTTCCTTAAGCAAGAACTCATGTAATTAATTAATTGATTCATTTTAAATCCTGGTTAAATTGACGGCTGTTCTCATAGGCTGGGTGTGCAGTCACCTCCGGCAGGGGACGTGGTGAGCTCCTTGTATCACTGAAGCCTGTGTCCTGTCTGAAGTGACACCTGCTCAGCACTAGCCTGGGACGTGTTTGAGATGGGATGGGAGCACAGGAATTCACCCAAGGCTTTGCACAACTGCGTGTCAGTAAAGCTGGTGGCCGGCTTTAACAGCTGGCTGCAAGATTACACTAGTCAGGAGCTTTTTCATCTGGTTTGTAATCTTCCCCACCTCATAGTGGTGGTCTGAAGCTAAACAGTGAGCTCCATCCAGCCCCCAAGGGACAGCTCAGTGTCAGTCAAGTGCAGGTTGTTGTTTTCACCTCGTGGCTCTGGCTGGGTGCAGGAAGGGAACCGGCTCTGGCTTTCTTCTGAACTGGACTAAGCTCTGCTCTGTTATGAGTTTATCTTTACCAGGGAAAATGAAATGGCACACCATCCACTCAACCTTTTCTACAAATTGTTTTCATTTAATTAAAGTTTGAAAAACTTGAGTGAAAGGATCGGTGTGGAGAGTTGTGTTCAACACTGAGCGTATTTTTTCCTTTGACTTCAGAAGAAAAAGATGATAGTATCTAGTTCCTAATTAGAGAGAGAGGTTAAGCACAGTGGGCTTTACAATATTTTTCTCTTAATTTGTTATGGATAAAACCAGGGTGATGAAATGCAGTACATTATTATTATTATTTTTAACAAATTGTTTAGCACTTGACAAAAATACCTGAATTAAAACGTGATGGGAGTCAGAGCATAAACATTTATAAAGGAGAATAATCAATAAGTCTAAAGGTTGCATCTTGAGAAAATACCCACAGAATGTTTGTTCTGGAAGAAAATCTTGCTTCAAGGCATAACAACAATAATAAAATGACCAAAACAAACAAGAAAAAAGTATTGTTGAAATTAGAAACTATGTTGAAACAGCCTCATTCCGAAGCAGAGCTGGAAGGCTTTGTTGCAACTGTTTGATCCTTTGCTTTTATTTAAATGCATTTTGCAGCTGTCTGGCAATTTTTAAACGTTCATGTTCTGTTACATAAAAACACTTCCTGAGAATTTTCTTCTCCCCTGCCCGTATTATTGCTTAGAATTGAGGTGAAATTTTGTTTTGGGTAAAAACCCACGTGTCTGTGTTTTTGTGTTTTTTTTCAAGATCCATTAAAACTTACTGAAGTAGCATACAGTAATTCTACTTCTGTACAGGTGCTGAGGTGGAGTGTGTGTGTTTTGGCAGTATGAATTTGACGATGCTGGCTGGTATCAAACATATTACTGGCATTAAAACAAGCAGGGTCATCTGGATAAAATGTTGGGAGTTCCTGCAAAGAAGTGTTACATCTATTTTGAAATTATTCCTGTAATACGAATGTCTGTTAATATAAAGCTAAGAGCAGCTTGGTTCCATTTAGTAATTGCTTCCTGTGTCTAACACCTCCCATGTACAAGGCTCAAAGCTCCTTGTGAAACAGACAGAAATCCCTGACCTGCTGTGTGAGGGTGGGAGCTGCAGAGTGGGCAGCAAGGTGTCCATGGCTGTTGGCCAAGGTGGGAATTAGCAGGCAGCGCGGTGCCTTTTGTGTGGGTTTTGATCCCTCTTTAGATGCATTGTTAGCCCTCAGCTGCACTCGGGGAACATGATGTTTATTCCAAGGTCCTGTATTCTATGATCTTATTTTTTTTCAGTTCTTTTTTGTCAGTGTAGATGGTAGGCTTAGAGCGCTGTGAGGAGTGCATGTGCATTACTTATTTGCTTCAGCTGTCTGGAGGGCAAACAAATTGAGCACTGCAAAGCTAGCTCATATCAACTGTCTAGGGCATACTTACCTTCTCTTCTACGGTTACTACCTGGCTGCTGTACAACTTTGTGCTTTTCCTGAAAACACTGTGAGATGCTGAAGTGCTTTTAGCTCCACTTCACGAATGGGAATTGAGCTTTTCTACAGGCAGTGGAGGTAAGGAGGTCCCCTTCAGAGTCCCTGGAGTGTTTTAGACCCGTTGCTTAAGAGGTGGTAAATTTCCCTCTGGACGTAACTACTTCTCTCTATCAGCTTACAGAAGCCATGAACAGCTTGCTTGGACTTGTGCAATTAACTGCTGGTGATTTCCTTCCGAGGGGGTTAGCCAGGGCTTTTGCACTGATGTAGGCACCAAAAGGTAGGCCAAGCGAATGCCGTGTTTATGTTGTGCTGAGAGGTTTGTGTGCTCTCTCAGGAGACAGAAGAAGTCCTGGCCTTCACTTAGCTGTCTTCTTGGCTCTGAACCGTGGTTTTGCTGCTGTTTGTTCCCCTTTCAGAATTTCCCCGGAGAACGTTTGGTGGAGACCTTTGTCTTCTCCACCTCCTCTGAGACAGGTGTGCCTCCATGTGTGTGTTTGAGAACAATTTGCCTTGCTTTGTCTCCACTATTCAAATTGAGGCTGTAATGCTAGAGATGTCTCATCTCGTTTGGGAATTGTACATCAGAAAAAATAAAGTCAAACAAAAACAAATACACTTTTTGATATCTGCATTCTGAAATTGTGGGAACAATCAATCCCTGTTTTATACTGCCTTCAGAATTGGGCTAAATCTGGTTAGAGCTGGGCTGTCCTGATTCACCGGGGTGTTCTGTGTGTCCTGCATTGTGCCTCCATAGCTTTCAAGACTCGCTTACATCTGTAGCAGTGTACTATTTAGTACAAAATAATTACATAAGTCAAATTTCAGCCTCTGGACAAATTACTTCTTAACTTGAAAGAGGCTAAGCTGGCCTCGTGATCCTTCAGTTTAGGAAGGTAACTGCTGAGACCGAGCTTCTCTCAAGCAACAGTTAGTGCAGCCTTCCTTAAAACAAAGGTTTGTGGTCTCTCTAAGGAGTGTTGACGTGTGATGGTTTAGACTGAAAACAGAAGGGATTATTTGTCTGTATGGTCTTTTTGTATTTTCTAGATATGGGACTTATTTTGCAGATGAATAAGGGGAAAAAAAAGCCCTTGTGTGGCAAATGGGCTGGAATTCTTTCCTCGGAGGAATCCAGTTTGGAAGTGCCATGTAGATCTTGTTCCTGCCCTTAATGTTGGGAAGAAAGCAGCTCTGAGGGAACTTGGGGAGAGCGTGTTCACTGTGCAGACAAGCAGGTCGTGTCACACAGAAACGAGGAGTTAAAAGCCCCCGCGTGTGGCACTGAGGAGTCCCCAGGTCAGTCGGCAGCTTTGTTTTGGGACGCATCCAGGGGCTGCAGCAAGGTGCCAGCCCAGCTGCAGGCTCTGCCAGGCAGCCCGAGCTGCCAGCCGCTGGGGCTGCCTCGTGGCATGGCTTCAGCACGAGGAGAAATTGAGGCCTTGTGTTTCCTCTGCTTCCACCCCTGTGTGAGACTGTGATGCCCCATGGATGAATGGAATCATGGGCGGGGTTTTGCACGTGGTGTGAGGTTTGTCTCCACCCCGTGTTACTGTCACTGCTGATACCTGAGGGCCTCTCAGGATCTTGCTTTGGTTTGCTGGGGCAGGCATCCAGAAAAGTACAGATCCCAAAACCTTGAAAGTGCAAACGGGTATAGCAAACTTCTGGAGGGAGAAGAATAGCCTTGCTGTGTCCTGGCAGTGTTAGAAGTTACGTGAGTAGGATATAAAAGACCACAAGGCCATTGGAAAGGAAGGTAAGAGAAAGCTGTTTGTTCGTATTACAGGAATAAAGACCAAGAAGCCGTAGTCACAAATAGGGTGCAGTGGCATGAAGTAGTTGATGAGACATTGTGAGGAAGCCCCTCTGGGACTTCAGCCTGGTTGGTGAAAGCAGGCTGTGCAGTGCGGAGTGCGTTATCCCTGGGGTCAGAAGCTGCAGCTTTTATTTCTGGAGCTGCCCTGAGCACAAAACAACAAAACACAAAACAACAACAACAAAACACCAAAACCTGCGTAGATTGAGCATGTTGTTAGAGCATGGCCAAGTGTTTTGTGTGGTTGCTGGGACCGAAGTCAAGACCTGTTGGTTTCCCCTGACGGCAAATTGCTGTCCTCAGCTCCAGGCCCCATCTGCTGAGGCTGGGCTGGCAGCATGGGATCCACACACGGGATCCACACGCGGGATGCAGGTGCTGGCACCGTTTGCATTCACACGGCAGCACCGTGCTTTCCCTCAGCATTCAGGCTGTGGCTGTCGCACAGGCATGTGAAGTGAGAAAGGTGCTGGAGCACCAGGCCCCCCTCCGCTGCGAGGTCCTCATGCTCCAGCCCTGCCCCACAAGCCAGGGCTGCCCCAGCCCGGCCGTGAGGTGCGTGCAGGTGGACTTGGCCCTGATCTCACTGTTTGCAGGGCTCTTGCAGCCGCCTGCCTGCGCCGCAGCCCTTTGTTGCACATCTAAGAGAGCTGCAGCTTTTATATCCAGCCCGTGTTGTGGCAGCGTGTGGGAGCCTGGAGGCACTGAAGTACTTACAGGCAGGAAGGGAAATGGAGAGAGTGAATGTGAATTGCTATTATTATTAATAATAATATTAATGAAAAAGCTCCCAAAGATCAAGGACTTTCAAATTAATTATTCCTAGTTACAATATACAGCATGAAAAGAGGCTGCCTAAACCAATAATAGGCTTCTAGTCCTTCCCTTATTAAATTAATTTTGTTTCAGATCTTCAGCTTTTTTCCCATCTGTGCAAATTTTTTATAAATATTTAAAAGAAGAATTAGAAAGGAAAGATTAAGGAGAGCAGGAGCTGCAGTGAGCCAGCTGAGAAAAGAGTCTGGAAAAGAAATAACTTATGAGATACTGAAGCATTTCTGAATAAATATCCTTTCATTTTTATGACTATTATAATTCTCTTTCAAATACTCTTATGACCAGATCCCGCGTTTCTTGTGCATTTAAATCTCCCATTAACCTCAATGCCACAGTATTCAAAGGACCCAATCTTGCCTTCCTTGTGCTCAGTGGGACTATGGATTTGTGAGGAATGGAAAATTGCACCTTTAGAATAATTGAGCCATCTTTTTATTCTAAAACCAATAGTGGATGGGGAAGCTAATCAGATACTCCTGCATGAATCATATTGCTTAAAATATGATCATTGCCTGGGTTCATCTGAGCTACAGAGCGAGTTTCCTGCTGCCCCTCTGGGTGGGTACTGACTGCGTTGTGCTGCGGTGAGCGAGCTCGTCTCCGAGCACTAAGCCCAGAGGTGGTACCTGGCTCCATCAAAGTCACCGGCAAAACTGCTGCTGACTGCAGGGGACCTGGGAAATCACCACATAGAACTGAACACAGTGATGCTGGGGAATATTTACCTTCATCATTAGACTCCTGAGAACTTTTCCGGGATGCCTTACTCACGGGGAGACACTTTTCGTGTGGGGAAGGCTGTTTGCTCCACGTTAACTGTTTGTGAATGTGTTTGTCAAACCCACAAAGATCAAATCCTGGGAGATGTGCTGTAGTTCCGTTGTGTACTTTCTGCTCCAACTCTCTGCATAACAGCAAGATTTACACATGGTTTTCCATTGTTGGTGTGTTATTTATGCCACAATTTTGAGCTGATAATTTAAAAGCTAGTATCTTTTGAAAATATTACTTAAATAGATCTTATGGTTCTCTGTGGGGAGTTTTTTTGTCCCTTTCAAGAAGAATGGCCTTGTAGTTGGAAAGTGCATTTGGGAGGAATGGTTTCGATGAAAGGGAGAGAGAGAAAAAACAATGTGCTTTACTGTTCTGTGATAGTGCAAAGCAAACAGAAAAAGCCTTTATAAATTGTGGTTATAGTTGCCTGAGCAATAGGTATTTGGATGCTTGGCTGGCTCTTGTCTGTGAATACCTGGTTTGTACCTAGGAGGACAGGAGTTTGGCACGCCAGGGATGCGCGCACCGGCTCCGATTCCCATTCTCCCCAAACAGAAGCCAGCTGCGGGCTGGGGACCTGCGGGGAGAAGCTGCCTGGGCTGTAGGGGGAACAGAGTCTGTCCTGTCCTTGCCAAGCGAGCGATGTTACAGGGCGATTGTAGTCTGAAGTGTGAGTGCTGTGAGTTCCTCCTGATGTTTTCAGGGAGCTGCTGTTGGCCATTCCTTGGCAGCCACTTGTCCCTGTTGTGAACCTGAGGGGAATCTCCACATGCCTCCTGGCCATGCCTGAAAAGCAAATGGCCATTAAATGTAAGTAATTGCCTCTTGGGACACTTGAGCTGGGATGGCAGTGTACCAGCCTGGTGCAGTGTTCCCTGCGTTTCTGTACCTCGCAGCAGAGCCGGGTGCATGTGGCATAAGACCTGCCAGGAGAACTTGCTCAGCTCTGACTGCGTGCTTGCATTCAGACGTGCCTAGGGCCGGGCCTGCCTTCTTTCTCAGAAGCTTTGGGCACTTGCTTGACAGATTGGTTTCAGCTCTTTGCTCCGTTCTAATTTTAAATCCATTTGTCTAGGAAAACAAACAGAAAAACCAACCAGACAGAAACCAAACCAAAAAAGCCTGAACCCATCTTTGTCTGCCCCCCATCTCCCCGTGAGGCTCACAGCTTAGGGGCTGTCTGGTCTTCCCTGGCTGCTGCCAGCATGTGGAGAGCTCTGGTCCCCCAGCAGCTGGGTGAGAAGAGGAGCTGTGGGATCCTACAGAGGAACACCCCACTGGGCTTCTGGCACAGGGTTTGGATCGCCCCTGGGGGCACCTGTCCTTCCCCATGGCGTGTGAAGTTAGCCTGCGCTGCTCGCTGTGGTGCATCACAGGTGGGATCGCGATGAGACCTGCCACTGCTCAGAGAGCTGCATGCTGTGCTCTCGGCTCTTAATTGTGGTCATCAAACTGGTACAGATCTGGGAATAATTTCTTACCATAATGTTACACTCAGTGCTAAACTGTTCCAGGGCTTCTGTCCGTAACAGAGGCCGTGCACAGCAGTGACCGATACCTGGAGGGGTCTCCGTGAGCGGTGCTGTGGAACAGGAGGGGAGAGTGAGCTTCAAAATGACTTCTGAATGGCATCAGGATTGTGGGGTGTCCTTTTCTAAAAGAACTTGATGAAGAAATTAATTATGGGGAAAAGTAGACTACAGTGCTCCAATTTGGCAGATTTCAGTCTTGTTTATATCCCATGTGTACTGAACTGGATGGAAGACTGTATCAATAACCCCACCTCTTGTGTGAAAACGATAAATGTCTATTTAGAAGCAGCAGAGTTATGCAGCTGTTACTTAACCTGTGCATATTGTAGAAGTCTGGATTTCTCTGTTCATGCATGATATGGGGATTATATTATTTCTGTTTCAATATTAGAAAAACTTGAATTAAAAATTGATTTCCCACCTTAGAGCTCTGACTGTGTAACCTATTGCTTGTATACCTTCCTCTCTCGCAATGTTGCTGAAAGTGCATTTGTTGTTTTTTGCTTTTTTTCCCCCCCAAAGGAAAAACAATGTTACTATGTTTGAAACCACCGTGAAATGTCCATTTTGTTATTTAAAAGTAGAACAGCCCTATAATCTTCAGGATAAAAAATTAGTTAGTAGAGGAAAGGCAGATGGTGATAAAGAAAAGCTTGGCGGGGAGCGGGGAGATCTGAGGCCTTACAGAGAAGCTCGTGCAGGACGTTTGAGGGACATCTGTGTGTGCGTGGCCTTGTTCCTTTGTCCCTTGAATCCTTGCAGTTCATAGCCCTCGTGAGCATGGTGAACCTCAATGACTTCTAATGTAAAATAAGAAATTATTTTCCTGGTGTCACTTGGGAATGTGAATTTATCATGAGTCTCAGATCTTTCTTTTCTTCTTTTGTAACTCATTTCAGGGAGGGAGGCTCCGCCTAACAAAATGGAAGTGTTCATTTAAAAGTATTTTTCTTCTTTCCTCTGCTGCCATGGCTGGTCTATAGCTATTAACAATAGAAAAAGAACAGATAAAAACAAGATGAGCTTCCACATGGGGAGAAAATTGAAGAAAATGAGGGTCGTGCCTTTGGTAAAGTAGAAAGAAATACCATGCTTAGAGTTTGGTTCATGTAACTAACACATCTGGGGTGGCTGGCTTTTAATTTATGTGTTTATATTCTTAGTATATGCAGTAATCGTTTCAGCTTGCATTTCTGAACTTCCTGTTCCTTGCAGAATCAGCATAGCTTTGCTGGCGTCTTTAGAAAGACAGCCTAGTAAATGTTACTCTCACTTTTCTTGGTGAGTACAGAACTGCAGGGTTAATACTCCAGCGCTGCTTATACCTGGCATTGACAGAAGAATTGAATCATTACAAAACTTTTCTACGCGAGAAGTCCTGATGTCAAGTTTAGCAACATGTATAGGGTCATTTTCAATATCTTTCTGCATTTTCTTTTCCCTTTTAATCTGCTTCTAAAATTGCCCTGGAAAACAGGTGGCATTTGTAATCCACTTAACTCATCTCTGCACCAAGCAACCCATAAAGAGATAATGAAATTAAACATCTCTTTGGCCATTAGGACAAATAATAAATGGCTCTGGCTTGACTAAGGAACATCATTGATCAGAACTGCTCAAGAGCAGCTAGGGAGACAAAGTCCTTTAGAAGCAAATACCTCTTGAAGACTGCTGAGGGGCAAGAGAAACTCTCCAGGGCTGCCTGCTTTCAAGGTGCACAGCCTGTTTGATCGCTGAGCTGTGCAGGCTGGTGTGATGCGGATACATAAATCTTAATGCAGCTTCTTTCCATCCCCTTTGTTACAGATAATGACCCCAGGGATATTTAGTTTAAAGAAAAGTCATTTAAAAAGGGAGGCTTGATCAAGGCAGACAAAATGGGTCTTCAGTGGGCACAAATTGAAATACAGGAAATTCCATTTAATCATAAGAAGAAAGGAACTATTTTACCGTAAGGGTGATAAAACACTGGCACGGGTTGCTCAGAGAGGTTATGGAGTCTCCATCAGTGGAGATACTCGACACCCAACAGGAGATGGTCCTGAGCAGCCTGCTGGGGGTCACCCTGCTTTGTCCAGGCAATCTCCAGGGTGAAACTGATGCTAAATCCTCTTAATCTGTGAAATGATGATGGTGAGTCTTCTCACCCCCCCCTTCCTCCCAACCTTTTTTAAAATAACAAGGTGAACCAGACACCTGAGAAGTCTTAACAATTAAGTGGTAACGCCTCCCTTCTGGGCTTTTTGGCCCCAAAGAGTTTGGAACAGCGCAGGAGCTCGAAGGGAGAAGAGCACCAGCAAGTTGGGGATTTCTTTCTGTGGGCAGTAGCATGCAATGCCTTTCGTGCTTGTACATGCCTACAGTGCTGGGTGCTAGTATAAAAACTGGGTTAATTAGCTTGTTCAGTTGTGGTTATACAAATCCATGTGTGGTCCATGCATTCTCTGTTCCTAGAAATAAAACAAGGCTCCTGCAAATTCTGCTCAAGCAAAAAGAATAAAACAGAAAAGTAAAAGAAGGGTCTTTTGGTGATACCTAGCAGCATGCAGTCGTTCTGGGGGTATCCTTGGCTCAGCAGGTGGCATTATTTACTGACCAAAGAACATTGCTCAGCACGGCAAGCTAAGGACATTCCAAATCAGGAAAAAAATGTAATAATAAAGTCTTCCCTGACTTATGTAGCTCTTCTTCTTAATTCATTGTGCACAGTAGGTGGAGAAGATTGAAATTATGGTGGTGATTAAAAATGAGCAGACAGAAACGCAGCGAAGTAGTTTGGCAGTTCGAGAAATATCCAGTTCTAACTGGGACAAGTCTGAAGCGAAGAGCAGCCCCACTCTCTGCACTCTGAACAAGCCTGCTGGGGGCTGGCTCTGTGCTTTTGGCTTTCGGCTTGTGCTGGTCGGTGGGGAAGGTGAGGGAGCAAGCCAAAGCTTCAGTCAGCTTCAGTGGGTGGGCGAACAGTGAGCCAGCTGCAACGCCTTCCTGTAACCATGCAGGCTGCATTAAAATGTGTCTTGGAATGTAATCAGAGATTAACGATCCATTGTCTGCTTGTCTCCAAACAGCTCGTGAAATAGCCTACGCGGAGTGACGAGGTCTTGGTCTTTTGAGATGGGCACTGAGGTTTCAGGCTCCTTGTGTCTGGTTTTTGGTGGATGCAAAAATTCATTCCCCTTTGGGTAGTCAGAGCAGATGGTTGTACTACTGTTATGTAATGAATACTTAATGCAGTTCTGTAGAAATTGCCACAAAACCTCAAAAATAATAATAAAAAGCCAAACAGGATTCTTCCAGTGAAGTTGCTTTAAAAAAAAATCCATATCACAGGGTAGTAGTCATAAAATTACACATGATCAGCACTGCCCTTTCAAAACAAAACTAAATAACAGCTATAGAAATATAACTGAAATATGTTCTAATATATATATGTTATAATATACTATAACCAAAATATAATCATGTATAACCAAATAACTGGTTCACTATGGTGTGTCAATTACCTGTCCTCTCCCTTCGAAGATGGCGGGGAATGTGTGAGATAGCTGGGACTGTCAGTCTGGTGTTCTGGAGGAAGTTGACATGAAACAAATGCACAACATCTGCAAAAGCCAGACGCACATCTTCTGCCAGCCCTTCCTAACAGGACATATCTGAAGGGAAAGAGCTTGTCTGTGGCTGATGGTCTGTGAAAGCCCTGCACGTTGGCGAGGTCAAGGCTGCTGCATCTAGTCCTGCCGTGCTCTGTCAGCAGAGGCCTCTGGCAAAACCCAGGTCAGGAAGCCATCTCTTCAGGCGATCATGTGTGCTCACAGCTAAAGGCCCTTGACATCAGCGTTGCCCGTGTCAGTGCGTAGAGGTGAGCTTGTGCTCAGGTGCACTCACTCGGGACCAACTTGAAGCAAGTGCTTAACTCCTTTTAAGACCTGGAGTGAAGGTGCGGTGAGTTCTTGGTACCATTGTGACCTCAGTTTGTCAGCCCCGATGTGATTTCTCTTGATTTCTCTAGTAGTGTGCGCACGTTGCCACTGACACCTATTCCTTATGCAACACACGGAGCCTTTTTCAACTACAGAATATTACACTGCAACTAAACTTAAGTTCTCCCATTAATCTCAGGTTTAGAATTCATGATGACAAATCTTATTTAAGGACCCGTGTAAATTTTGACATTAATCATTCTCTAGCACTTTGACTTAAATATGGGAGCTCCCTGCAATGCCAGACCTCAGAATTGTGCTACAATATATTTTTCAGTTGCTTTTATCGCAGCAATTTGTCTTAACCTGTCGCAGATCATTGTCTCTGAACACACAGAAACTGTCGGTAATGACTGTGTAGGTCTTTACTCTGTGACTGCAGAATGACAAGTTTCAATTGCTAGTGTTTTGTTGAAAAGCTTGAGAATACTTTAAAATGCATTAATTTCTCCCTGATAGGCTGCAACTTGTGATCTCTAAATAGGGGAATGCTTTGATGCCATGCAATAAGCTGCTACTGCTTTTCTTCATTTGATAATTATCCTACAGAGTGCTGAACAGGAGAAAAATATGACTTATTTCATGTAAAGTTTTGGACATCACAAACTTTTTCTCGTTATTTTTATGCTGTAATGTTTCAGTTGTGCATAGTCTGAATAGGCAAAGATTTTTCCAGTAATGCAAGAACTTCTGTGCTCTTTGTCTTCCTTAGCTCCCTCCTTCTAAAAACTGCGTTTGAAAAGTGCCCCAGTAAAGTAGCACCTGCCTTCTCTCACTGATGGCATCTCAACATCAATTAAGCAGAACACTAATCATCACGGCATGTTCTGTCCTGCTGTTCCTATTTGCTTCAGACTGCAAACTCCCCTGAAAAGTATTCGATGTCTCTTAATTTCCTTCATTGCCGTTGTTGCTTAGGTTCATGGACTACCGAGATCCAGCTGTGAAGGACAATTTTATTGGAACATGAATTACTTTTAATTTCTAGATTTTAATGAGGTGGTTAATTACTTATGACCGTATTGTATCATTGGTGACATTTCAATTTTTAAGATAATTACACAAGTATGTGAAGCTAAAGAATTATTCTTTACAGTTCTGTAAGTCTTGCTGTTGTAACACAGGTCTGAAATAGAGCTCATCATTCTGAACACTTGGATTTCCATAAGTTAAATAACCACTGATTATTTAGTGAAGTTATCTAATATTTCCAGAGGGACTCATGGTAACATAAAATGGATTCTTACATCTGACCATACTTGAGAAGGCAGAGCAAACCTGTATTGAATTGGTTTATCTGTAAGCGGGGCTTTTAATTTGGCTTCATGGAATGCTGTTTTGTTGGCTACATTCCATTAGCTACAAACTGTCTAGAGCCAGATAGTGGCAAATAGAAATGGGAGCCATAAAAATAAACCAAGAAAGCCAACCCCACATCATAACAACTCTCTCCCTCACCCCACTTTTGGTATATTGAACAGGTAGCCTTGCAAGGCGAGCTGTTTCCCTTAGGGGCAGGACAGGTTATAGCCATGGCACTAGGGAGCAGCGTATGCTAACCACGTGGCCATGTACGTGTGCTGGTTTTCTAACACTGACATTTTGGTGGCTGTTCTCTACAGCTGTTTTAAGCTTGTGACATGGCAGTTCAGAAAAGAGACTCTATTTGTTCCATGCTTGATGTAGATGCCTCCATGTTCTCAGTCTATAGTGTTGAAGAGATGCAGGCCTCTGAATTTCAACACCAAAGTGACCCCGAGGTGCTGAGAGCTCGATGCAAGGCCAGCAGCCTGCCTTCCTTCCTCGCTGCCTGTTACTTCTCCCCTGTTGTGTTGTTGACTGTTTCAAGACACTCGCCTACCTGATTCTCCTCCTCTAAAATAGGTGGATTGCTCTGAATTGGCCTCCCTTGGGTCATGGCTTGCCTGTGATTATCGGTCCTGTTCAAGGAAGGGCTGGCAACCTCAGCCAGCTGAGGGAGAGCGCCCTTGGTCTTGATTGCAGCATTCCAAATTCACGTCCTGGATATGTACGCTTTGGTGCTGGGTGCAGGACAAAACATTTCAAAGTTGGAGCCAAATGGAATTGGGGCTTCTGTCGTGATGTCTCGTTTAATTTCAGTGTGTTCCTGTTCTTGATTTCCACTCAGGTCAATGTGCTTCCAGTGGCTGGAAGTGCAATGCTGAAGAACTTAAGTGCACGAACATGGGCTCCCCTGTCATGGGCCGGGATCAGTCCAAACATGTATATGCTGTGGTTTTAGGCAAGAAATGCATAGAAAAGGCTTGACAGTAAGTTTTTAAACCTCCCCTTCCCCTTCTGGGTGATGAATTCCTCATATAGCTTATTAAATCTTCTATTTAACAACTGCTGTTTTATTATGAAGTGCCTTTTAGTGAGGCTGCTGCACCCACAGCAAGTGTTGGCAGTGGGGTGGTCACGCTTCCCCCCTGCACATGCAAATTACAAGTTTCTAGAAAGTTCTCAGAAGTACTTGTTTGGTTGCTCTTTTCTAGTCCAGGCATAATTCACTTTATCTCACTTACTGTTGGTTACCCTTAAGACTGATATCTGAAGAAAGCCAGCCTCGTGGTGTTACGCATGTCCTGTCTACTCACAGCTTCAGATTCTGCTGACAGATTTTAACAAAGCTAGGTTCTAGGTTGTGGTGTCAAATTTAATGAAAATTGGCAGTGATGAAGAGAGAAGTAGGACAATCTAAACTGTGGGAAAGATTTCAAGTTTTGTTAGGAGAGCAGCCTTGAAGAAAGAGAGAAAAATGAAAACCACGTAAGAAATCAGTTTTTACTATTCTGATGTTAATAATTTTACTTTTTGTTTCACCTGCAGAACACCTTGATTTCTAGAGAAATCTTGGACTGGCATTGCTGGGGTGAAATTAAAATAAAGGCCTTTCTAGTCTTCATTTTTCTGCTCCAGTCTCAGGGCTCTGCTTCAAACTATTGCCTCTGAAACCAAATCCTTAAGGTTACTTACGCCTTCATCTGACCACTTGAGGTGATCACCAAATACTTGCAGTACCTGCCAGTTTGAAGCATGGAGTGAGAATGACAATTCACTCGATATATGCTATCAGACAGCCACCAGATGCCAAGGACCATCCATCACTTGTGACTTGGGCTGTGTTTAAATCCATAACCTTGAGCGTAATGAACGTGTTGTCTGTGAGTATGTTTTAATCTGGTGTACTCTGGGAGACGTGCAGTTCATCTCCTGCGTTCCCAGTATTATTGCTTAAATTTGGGGTTTAGCCATATAGAACTGCTAAGAAATATAGGAAAATACTATTTAGTCCTATCCCATTCTTTCTCCTTCAGTATTCACTTACTAATAAGCACTGAAATCTCGTTTGCTGCTGTTGCTACAGTACCTGTCCCTCACTACAGTGTCAGAGAAAACATTTCTCCTCATCCACAGTGTAGGTATGTGTGGACAAGAGGATTTCCTCATCTCTTCTTTGGAGGAGTTGTAGGATACGTGTGTGTGCCTATGAGAGCAGCAGACAGAAAGGTAAAGACAGAAGCCCTAGAAGAAGAGGGCTAACTAGATTTCCTCGTTAGAAAAGGATGGCAGTGGAGGGGAAAAAAAAATAATAAAAAAAATATATATCCTTTTGATTCCTTCTGCATTCAGGGAAGCAGTCTTAGTTCTTCAGGATGTGTAGCCTCAAGACTGTCTTTACCTTTTATCAGTCCTACAGGAGTGTGATATTGTGGATGGAAAGCTTTGGTTATAGCAGACTAATTGGTTGAAATCTAGCTTAATTCCTTTCCACACAATAGCAGGGTGCAGTAGTAAAATGCCTTGGGGTTGAGGTGAGCACAGAGTTTTTACTCCAGACTCACGTTAAGAGCTAAAACCTTGGGTGCATGACTTTGCCTCAGCTGGGAGAGGACAGCAGACTCCACCAGCTGCATAATCTACAGACTGCTTTCTCCTTTAGATCCCCCTGATAATAACTGAGCTGAGATGCATTTTATTTTGCTAGTCAGTTTTACAGTCTATGAGCTATTAATTGTAAATTGGGTTCTTCTGAAAAGCAGTGCTCTTCATACAAGCTTGCTTAATATTCAGTTGTGCCATCTGTTTTGTAGTAGCGCTTTGCTCTTCTGTGCATACTGAGTGCTGCCGAGATTTTTACTAACAAAAACCCAACGAGAGATGGACAGTCCAGAGTGCAGGGTAATGAGAGCAGATCATAGATGCAGTTTGCATGAATGTCAGCCCAAGATCCCTGCCTGTATCACAAATTCTGGCACGGCCTGCTTGTTAGAGCCCTTTGATTCTGTTAATGCTTCTGATTCTTCTCCTTTCTAGTGTCAATTTGTCACCTTTTATTTCTGCATCAGATTTTCCTGTTCTGATCCTGAATCAGCGTGCACACTCAGACTGGCAGACCTGGGACTGGGAGCTGGTTGTTAGGAAGTGATCCTGCAGCAACACGTTCGTTGTTCTTACCTTCCTTGCAGCTGAGTTTATGGTTCTGTTTGCGTGTGAATGGCAGAACCACGTTACTCTGGAGCTGTTATAAGGATGAACGCTGTATATGAACAAGTGCTTGGCAAAAGACAATCAGAGTGTTTCGACAGGGAGCCATTTGTATGTGCAGCGAGACGTGTGTGGTGACAGCTCAACCAGACTGTAGGAAGTTTCTGTGCAAGACAGCTGCCACAGTACAGCAGGAGGACAGCATGTTGAACTCCTACTGCTCCTGCCTTGCTGCTGTTACTGTTTTGATTTCTGTTTGTGAAGAGGCCATGTAGAATTATAAAGTTATGTTGTTTGGAAAGGCCCTTGCAGACAATGCAGTCCTACCCCCTGCACAAAGCAGGGCTGATCTCAGTTGGGTGGTGCTGGTCAGGGCCTTGGCAAGCTTCTGTATCTCCAGAGGCAGAGAAGCATCATCTTCCCTAGGGCCCGTACCTGTGGTTAACCACTCCTTCCATGCAGTCTTCCCTGAGAGATCACATCCTGATTGTTGTTATCATAAAATGAGACAGTCGCTATTTTTGTGCTTCACCAGCTCAAGTAAAGACTTGTACAAATCTTTCTATGCCGTGAGAAGGACACTTCAATGTTTTCTTTCTCTTGGGAGGGAGCAAGAAATGGAAATGAAACTAAATTTTCACAGAAAAATGTTATGAAAAATTAAGATGGGTAATTAATTTGGAACCTGGAATTCCGATGCATTGATCTGACTAAAGTAAGTTTCTCATGATGTGGTGTGATATTAAATGGGATTGTTTTCTAGTGACAAATTGCCTCCAGGAGCCTGTAGTTCAGGATTTTTTGTCCCTGTGGGTTTGGTGCTGTGTCTAAACAATAGTGCTCATCTCACCTCAGAATCTGCATTGTAGTGATAGATTTTTTTTTTATCTTATAGGGGGCTAGCAAGGGGTGAGCTGCCTCTGGGAGAAAGCTGTGTTTTTTGTTTGAGTACTGGACCCATAATGTAATGTTTTTTTTTTTTTTTTTTTTTTTTTTTTTTTTTTTTTTACAGTGATGTAAAATAAAATGCTTGGGGCAGTTGTTTTCTGTTTGGTTTTCAGACAGGCCCATCCAACTCTAAAAGCAATAATTCCTTTAGAGCTTGCAATGGAAAATTTTTGCTTTTTACAGAAGAAAAGGACAAACTGTTATGTTCAGGAAGAGATAAAAGTCTTTGTTTTTACCAAAAAAGGATTCATTGGGAAAATTGCCAGCTATCTCAATTGTCACACTGTAGAAGGTTCTCCCGGCTTGATAGGCTTGTTTAGTTCTGGTAGGGTGGAAAACCAGCAGTATTTTAAGGTGGTGGTTTCCATTTCTACTACAGACTTTGAACTTTATAAAAGTTGTACTGGTTTTCTAAAGTTTCTATCTGTAAAGTAATGTGGTAACTCC
This sequence comes from Netta rufina, assembly GCF_964035555.1. Lineage (NCBI taxonomy): Eukaryota > Metazoa > Chordata > Aves > Anseriformes > Anatidae > Netta > Netta rufina. The sequence continues at coordinate 3,394,654 of NC_140145.1, read as the reverse complement.
CACCATCTTGCCTGAATTCTTGTGTCCAGACTTGAAACAGCACTGAGAACACCGGGTGTCAAACACTGCTGGGTCCTCTCCAGGCCCTGGGAGTGGTGAGTGATGCATAACGTGCATTCTGAGCTTAAATGGCTGAGACTGAACTTGAGCCCCAGCTGTCGGAACAACTGGGGATGCAGGTAGGCTGAACAGAGCCCAGCCGGTGCAGGAGCAGGTACAACACCTCGTAAGTGTAACCAAGTGGCAAATCAGTTTGAATATTTGCAGTGAACTGTCAACACACGGTCTGCAAGCACGAGTTAGTTGTGAATAATTTTGTGTAATGAATACATTGCAGAATTTCACAAAATGTTCAAAGAGAGATGAAAGGTGAAATGCAGTGAATAAATTATTCATAACAAATTACTCACTAAGCTCTATTCATCACTGAGATGAGACAGAATTATTGACTGGACATGGAAACAAAATTTCATTTCAGAGAGATGATATTAAAATACCGGTATGTTAGTGTAATTATGCTGTGACCGTAAAGTCTTTACTATTCTGCAGTAAACCATGGTGCTGCTGCAAGATTGATATTCTCCAGGACTAGTCCATGGGATTTTTCCTTTAGCTACATAATAGAATTAGGTACTCTATTGATCTGTTCCCATACTGAGACAAATTTTGGTTTGCTTTCTTTGCTGGTAAGGCAAACACTGTGCTCAGGTAGATGGGGTGGTGGGACTGGAGGTGGGATAGACGTTGGTATTACCCACCCTTCCTTGTGCTTGGATGGCAGCCTGAAGTGTCTTAAATGTTCCTGTGGTATGAGAAGGAAATTAACTTCTCTCAGCACATGGATTTTCAATATGCAAGCACATTTGGGTTTTGCTTCAGCGACGAGTACTTGCACAGACGTGTAAATAATCTTTTGGCCATCAGGTTAGGTGACAGTTAAAATGTTATCTCCTGCACTACTTCCATAGCCTCTAGGACCAGTGGAGCTAAATGTGTATCATGTATGTATATTCACATTTTTTCAGCCCAGGGGATGCTTCCTTAGTCAGCTCCTTAGGTTTTTGAAACATTTTCATCTTGATGTGCTGCTTACGCTACAAACCATTAATATTAAGTCTGCCGCAGCCTGCACGTGGTTATTTATTAGTGACATGCCAGTGTTGCACCAGGTCCTGTATGAAATCGATGTGTCATTGTGTTAGGAGATGAATCTGTACAAACAGACCTTGCGTTTCCTTCAGTTGTACTGTGTGGTACTCGTGTCCACGGGCTATTAATGTTGCAGTCCTGTTAAGCCATTAGTGAACTCAGGCATAAATTCTTCTTCTTCCCTTACTTGTTTGTCCGTCCCTTTGTTGTGAACTCCTCTGCACAGGGGCTGGCTTCGTGTGATCAGAGCCATTCACTGCAGGAAGGTCTGCTGCGAACGGCGAGTGCCTGGGGCACGGAAGGGGAAGGTTGTTCCTCCTTTGAACTGCTCGCCCCGGGGATGGAGCATGAAATAAAATAAATGAGGTGCCTGGAGTTAGCACAACAAATCCAGTGTTCAAGTCAGTCCAAACAGTTCACCATTTCAGATCAGGACTGGAAAACACTCGAGTACTTTTCAGCTCTTCTTAGTTGTCCTGGGCTTATTTTCCAAATCACATAATGGAGGGGCTGTTCAGCCCTTGCAGATGAGCACATATTGGTTTGTACTGGAAGGCCCAATTTGTTCCACCCCAGTTAAAGAAGTTGGCCTGAAAACAGGAAAGGGTCACGTGCAGGCTTTGAGCAGCAGCATTTTTGATGCTGCTGTATTAGCTGTAGCCTTGGCTTTGGTTACTGAATTGCTCTCACTTATTACTTAGAGAGAGTCTTCCAGCAAAAAGGGAGGCTTTTCAAAATGCTAATAAAAGCATTAGTGCTCCATCATCATCATCTTGCAGAAAACAATGTCTAGATCAATCTATCTCCTTCTAAATCTTTAGAGAAACAAAATTTAAACTCATTTTGCCAAGGCCAAATGTCAATCATAAGAAAAAATCTATATGAAATTTTAATTGCAAGATGTTCAGTGCAAATTTAATGAGTGAAATAAGAGATCTGAGAATTCAAGCATGCTCAGCTCATGCATAATGTTGACTTAAATTGGCTCTCTAGAGGTGCAGGGAATTGCGTTTTTAGAATTTACACACTGATAGAGCAAATGTACTGGGCCCTGCAGGTTAAGGTCATAAATCAGAATCACTTAACTGCCTTTGAGTGATTGCTACAGACTATAATGGTTGGGAGAACTGGCTTCAGCTACAAGTGATTACTCTGCTTGGATTATTGAAATGCTACTCAATATTCATAAATCAGTGATCATTAATCCCCCAAATAGTTCCTGTCAGCTTTCTAAATAAATTTCCTACTAGCTAATTGAGATTGAAGGAGACTAGCATGCTCTGGTTCAGAATTAGGACAAATGAACTGCTTTGCCTCCCTAGGATCAGAACCACATCTTTGGGGGAAATTGAACCGTACTGCGTACACGTGTGGCTGCTAAAATTGTCACATTTAAGCTGTTAACTGGAGAAGCCTTTCTTGGTAGGTTTTGCCCTCATGAGTTACAATGATTATAAGAAGGCTTATTTATTTATTTATTTAGGATGAAGGTATTCGTGATGTGCTGTGCATCAAAAGCAGCTGAATTGCATCTGTGACATTTATCACCGTGTGGAGGGCAAATTTGTGACAGACAAGGAACTGCAACCCTGGCACTGCATTGGTGTAAGATGCTCGTCGTCATCTTCCCAACAACAGCTGAAATTAAAATTTATACCTTGGGGATGTAATTGGAACGTTCTGGCTCTGCAGAAGTCCTTGCTAGTCCTAGCTGCATGTGTTAGCTTCGTTTAATTTTGTTTGCCACTGAAACTGCTCGTGCCTGAGCATGTGGAGTATCTTACAGGTGGCATTACTACTGGTCTTACTTTTCTCCTACTACAATAGGAGACGTCAAGTGGGACTGCAGACTTCAAATACCTGAGTTCTCTGAAAGTAGAGGTTTGAACTGATTCCAAGCCAGTGTGAATGGTTCTGTCTGCGGGTCCCACAGAAGGACTCGGTGCCATTTGTGTGTAACAGCCGAACGTCACAGCTTGCTCCTTCTGTGCAGAACCGTGCAAATGGCCCAAATGTATCTAAAAAATACTGTCTGGGACACCCCCAGCGCATTCCTTGTGGCTGGATTTTTGCTGACTTTCCTGGAGAAATAATGACACTGTGCCAATGCTGTGGGCAGAGAATGGAGTAGGATCACCCAGGCTGGAAAAGACCTTCAAGATCACTGAGGGCAACCATCAACCTGACCTACAGAGTCCCGTAGCTGAACCACGTCCCTTAGTGTCACCACATCTACATGTCTCTTAAATCTCTCTGGGGATGGACCCTCTCCAGGAAGGAGTTTTTCCCCACGTGCAATCTAAACCTCCTCAGCACAACTTGAGGCCGCTGCCTTGTGTCCTGGCACCTGAGAAACGAGGCCAGCACCCTCCTTCCTGCAGCCTCCTTTCAGGTGGTTCCAGAAGTCATGGGGCAGCGTGGGGTTGAAGACGCTGGGTCCCAGAACCCAAGAAGGCAGCTGGGCAGGAAGGTGAGGCCCTGTGGGTGATCTCTAAGCAGGCCCCGCAGTAGCCACAGGGACCTTATCCGCAGGAGCCCCCGCTGTACCGTGGCTCAGGTGCTAGCAGAACTCCTGGTTTTTGTCTTGCCCTGTTGAAATGTCCTTGCTATGGGCTTGGAGAGCATGCTTTTTATTTGTTTATTTTTAAATTATTACTGTGTGAGTGCTGCTCTCTGTCATTGTTTCCTTCTTCTCTGCTGTTCATGTGCATGCTTCTTTTAAGGGAAGAAAAGAAAAGAAATAGCAAGGAAACTTTTTTCTTTTTTCTTTTTTTAAGACAGCATTCAGTGGAAAGGCAGTGGTTAAATTAAAATGGTGTTTATAGGTGCTAGCACTGGCAGTGATGCTATTCAATTCTCATGACAATGTATTATATCAAAGTCACTGAAGAAAGGAAAGATGCTGGTTCCTTGTAATTATCTCAGGATATCTCTGTTAATGGGTTTTATGAGAAGATGAACTTGAGTGGCAGGATTTTTTTTAATTTCTTTTTTTTTTAAATGGAAGACTGAAACCAGAACTGATGCGTATCTAGATTCCTTTCATATCAGGACTACCAGAGCTCCAGGCAAGTCCCTAATTGTATCAAAAAGCCATACTTAATTTGACAAAGAGGAATTATTTTTGAAACATGTATGGAAGGATTAAACCGTGCACTTACTAAGTGTAGTTACGTGGCTGCTGCAATGCATCCTGTTCTTGCTGTCAGCACTGGCACAGACGTTAACAGAAGTCCTCTGACTGGAACTAGTGCTGTGTTTAAAGTTGAGGATGCGATGAAGCAATCTGGGACAAAAATCTCATCTTCTGTCTCTGCCTCCTTGCTGGCCCATCTGAATTCTCCTGAAGCCTTCCCGGGCTGTGCAGCGTGTCAGTGGTTGTGCCACGAGGCAGGCACACCTCGGGGTGGAGCGTGCACCTCCTGGGACTGCCATCAGCTGTGCTCCCAAACACGCTTTGACATCCAGGCAATCAAAGCTGCAGCTTCTCGTGCTGCAGATGTATTTGCTTCTTATTACAGGCGCTTCCACACAGTGAACGATCCTAGAAATGCTTGTATTTTATAGTGTATCATTAGTTAATCGCTTTGCTTGGTGTTACAGTTTGGTTAGTGATAAGCTGTAAACACTCGGGTAATCTCTCTTAAGCTTCTTGAGTCAGAGACTGACAACTACATTGAGATTGCTGCCTCCTTCAGGATCGTTTTCGCAGACACTTAGGAAGCACTGCTTCACTGGCAGGATTATCCTGGGAGTGCAGAAGCCCCCCTCTGATACCTTGCGCAGTTAATGGAAATTAACTTGGTGCTATTAAGGAGCTCCTCCAGACCTGAACTGAGGATTCAGCTGCATCAGTTGTTGTTCATGTGCAGCTAAAGTTGCTTTAAACTTCGCTTTGCAATTGAAATACAAAGCAAGAGACTCCTGGTAGGCAGAGGAGCCAGCACGTGGGGAGTTAGTTATTTCTCCTGCAGGTGCCGTTGAGATGTAGCTCAGCGTGTCACAGTCTGTAAAATTCTTCTGCAGTGCACTGTGATTTAATTTCTTTTCTTTAAAACCATGTTGTTGTATCTGAGCAGGCCTCTGTGGCTGCTGCTCAAAATAGAAATAAGCTGGTGATAACTTCTTTACTGGAGCCAACTCGGGGTTGTGCTGGGGATGGGCCTCGCCTTGCTTTGCTGTGTGGGAAGCACGCAGCGCATCGCCTGCATCTCTTCCCCAGGGAAGGCAGGGGGATGCTTGGAGGTAACGAGCTTCATCCAGGCAGGCATCAGCGGCTTCATTTGTGATGTGGAAAAGGTAAGCAAGCAGGTAGCGATGTGCAGAGGCTCCTTCCACTGCAGGAGCTCCATTGCTGGGTTTGTTTCCAAGCTTGGCTTCACAGACGTGAGAACAGAAGGTGAAGGTGCAGCATACCTGAGCAGAAACGGGATGGAAGAACTGCTGAGTGCTCTGCTCGTTTTCTGGGTGGCCTGGATGCCAGCTGGATCTCCGAGACTTGTCAGAAGGCAGAGCAGAGCATCCCACACGAGGTGTGCAAGGGCAGCCAGCGGGTAGCAAATGGAGCTCGGTTCACCTCACCATGGTGTGTGGTGTCGAGCGCTGTTGTGCTTGCTACTTGGTATTTTGGTACAAAGTCGGGATCCAGTTGATGTCTCCTGTCCCCCCTCCCTTACACCCTGTTCAGTCCCACTGTGTGCCAAGGCAAGGAAGCAACAATGGTTTATTTGTTCGTTTTTCAACCTTGTTTTAAAGCATGTTTATGCTTGCTTGGAACAGAGGAGAGGACAAAAAGGACAATGTCATTGCAAAGACTGTCCAGATGTTTGTCTGCACTCGGTTTTCCATATGGATAGCTCCAAACTGCTACAATTATTTATTTTTCAGCCTTTTTGTACACCTGCAGCTATCAGTATCTGGCTCTGAGGACTTCGTTATTTTTATTTCCATTGCTGTCTTCAATTCTTAATTCCTTCTGCTATTGCAGTGGTTTTTCTCCAAGAATAAACTTACTGGTTCTGTAGAGCTTGGCATCAAAAGGGAGCACGCACTAAGCTGAAACAATGATGCTCTCGTGTCTGCATTTTTCATGTTGATTTACCAGGGCTTCCTTTTTATACTGTAAGAACTGATTGTGAAATGATAAATAGCCAAACCTTGTTGTGTCTCATTAATAGTCTAATCCCATTGTCATGTCAGATCCTCTAATCTTGATCCAAATTTTGTCTGTTGATCTAATTAGGTTTTTCATTTGTTCCTGGCAAATTTCTGGCTCTTGGAGTTGCTGGGCTGGCTCTTGAGACTGATGAGGTGGAATGATCCATACGGTTCCTGGTGGCTTTAAACAGAAACATCTGTCAGAAACGAGCAATTTGTTGGCTGAGTTTAGCAGTAAGTAAACTTAAATCTGACAGCACTGCATCTTGCTTCTGAGAGATGTAAGTCAGCAAGAAAAGCTATTAGAGACTGCAGAGCCAGCAGAGACCCTGTCTCTACCAGGGTCTGTGGGAGGCACTGTGCTCTCTGGTAACCTTCACAGCAAAACTAAAGGTCCAGACAGAGAATATTGACATATTTTCTTTTTATTGTTCATGTTTCCTTCCCCTCCTTTGTTGGAGCGGATGCTTCAGCAATCACATCTTTGTCTTCTTGCAGCCTAAAGATGAACATTAAAATAAATTGGACTTAAAGTCACCAAGGACTTTTGCTGAAGTGTAAAGCTATGAGTTTAAATACTGTTCTGTACAGAGATGCTTTCCTGTAAATTACAATTAAGTTAAGAGTGAAGATGGTTTTGTAAAGTAAAGCTGATCTGGAAGGAGGATACACTTCTGTAGTGTGTACGTGAGAGCTGTGTACATACATATGTGCACACACATACACACAAATAAAACCAACTGCCTGTTTCCTGTTTTCACCTTATGTTGCATTGTGCTAAACAGTATGGTTTTGAGAGAGAAGTTATTTCCTCGGCACGGATTCTACTGCCATTTAAGCCAGGGGCTACATTTTCCACATTTAAGAGTGGCGTGGAGGCAGTGAGAGGGGTGTTTGTCAGAATGTTTCTTTCCTTAGGCTCCCAAGAGGATATCAGGAGTCACCAGGCAAAGGTCTTTAGCTTCTGGATTTTTATTTTTTTATTTTTTTTAATTAAATTGTGGACAGAGGCCTGCCCGTGAACCCGCAAGGAAATGCAAACCCCGCAGTTTCTTTGTAATCTTGTTTGCTGCAGACCCATTACAACACGGTACAGCCGTCTGCTGGGATGGCAGCTCTGCTGGCCTTGCAGCGGCTCCGCTGCTGTTCGTGGAGCGATGTGGAAGCACCCGCTGAGTGGTGACAGAGACAGGGCTGTAGGAAAAACAAAATGCTGCTCCGCTAGGTTGAGCCGTGAAGCGACACCGTGCCTGCTGAGAGCAGAGAGAGGAGCGTTTGCGGGAGGGCACAGGCAAGGCAGCTGCCGTGAAGTTGACGAGCCTGCTGTCAAAATCTGTAATTAAGATTTGTGTATCCGAGTGGTCTGCTACGTGTTGGAGTAGCCACGCCGCGTCTCCTACCAAGCAAAGGCGGGCTGAAGGAAAGTCAGGCAGGACCTGTGGTAGGTGAAGCCTGGGCTCTGCGACATGTTCCAGGCTCGGGAACCCTCCGGTCGCTGCCTCCACCCTGTTGGCGTGGGGCTGCCTTCCCGTTCCAGCGGGGCACGAGCAGATGGCATCGACCTGTGCCTGGCAGCTCTGGCCAACACCTCGCACCTGCCAGGAGCCTGCAGGGTCTGGGCACTGGGCTGGGAGCCCCAGCAGCTGACCCTGTGCTGAAGGAGCCCTGGGCTGTGGCGGGGCTGTGCCCGGAGCAGCACTGGTGAGAACTTTGTCATCTTCTGAGGTTTCCCCGGCACCTGGCTTGCAGCTGATTCGGATTGTTCAAGCTGAATGCAACTCCTGAGGATCTCACACTGATCCTGTATACAAAGAAGAAAAATCAAGACAAAATGAGCCAAGCAATGATTTTTTAAAAAGTGTTTTCTGGCTATGAGTGCTGTTGATTGGAGTGGTGTATATAGCATACACAGTTTATTCCAGTCCTCAAAACCTACAGAGCCGTGGGGGAGGTGTTATTTTGCTTTGCTTCTTAGCACATACTTCTGCAGAGGGTGTGAGTTTTAAGATAACAGTGATGTGTAAAGCAAAACTGTGCAGTTAGTTATCTTCCTTTCACTTTGTATGAAAACTTAGGTGTAACTTGACTGTGAACCTTCAACATTTCTGCTGTAACTCATGAAGCTGGAAAGTTAGCCTTGGAAAATGAGAAACATGTTTTGTTTTGTTTGTTCCATTCCACACAATGTGGGGATTAATCTCTGCTCAGATAAAATTCTTCTGAGCTGAGGTGGCTTAAATTACAAGGACATCAATTTTGGATGAAAATGAGCAAATGCTTTAATGGAAGTAATAGAATTGGCCCAAATGACTTCATCGAGAATAAGATTTTCAATGGCACGCACTGTGCAGAAGTCTTACGGTGTCCGCTTCCCAGTCCTGTATCCAGAGGCCCAAAGATCCCTGGTTTGACTTAAACGATCTCTAGTTGACAGGCTCAGTTACTGTTTGCACCATGTGTTTCAGTCCAGGCAGTGATTTTTACATCATTCTACACTAATTAGGCATGTTATCTCTAATCTTTTGTAGCTGTTATGAAAAGGGGGAGGAGAACTGATGGATAATACTTATCGGTTCAATATTAGATTCTCTTTAAGTTATCGCTCATGGGAGACTGCACATGCACAAAAAGCAGATGTTATTTTAATGTGAAAATCAATAAAGCTGCCTTGTTTTTTCTGGTTTTATTCCAGTATCGATGGGATTTGTAAAAGTCTCTTCAAAAACAGCATCCTGCCTGTCTTGGGTTTTCAGTAGGAAGGATGGATCAATTTCTTTGGGTTGATTCTGAAAGAGCATAAAACAAACAGATATGATCAGTGGTTCTGAAAACTGAGATTAATCTAAGTATTGACGGCCTCCAACCAGGGCCTCGCATGCTCCTGGAATATGTGCTGTAGCCAGCTGCGAGCTGTGCCCTAGTTAAACACAGTTGGGAAGGGCTGATCCTGGGAAACAGGCCCGGGAGATGCAGGGCTCAACCCCCTCATTCCTCTGATTTGAAACTTGCTCTGCCTTTGACTTAGTGAAAGTTTATGTATCTGGGGGAAGAGGGAGGGAAATAATAGTAATGTAAAGAGCTAGGGTATTGGGAATAGGAGGGGGGTGACTTTTTAATTAATTTTTCTCTTAGTTATGCGTGATGGCAGATTTTGCAGTGGAACAACAAGCTACCCTCAGAAATAAAAGGAATAAGAGCATCTGTACCGAGGAGCCCCCAGGATGAGTGTGTGGAGGGAAATAGCTGTTCTCAGTAAAAGGGACCATAATGATTATATTTGTAAAATGATTGAGACTAATAAATGTTGATATGTAAAAAGAAATGATCCTTTTTTATTGGTCCATTGAGGCAGGCTATAATATATTTTTTTTATGTTCAAGCTCTGATCAGAAATTGAAGTGACATATGGAATCAGAATTGAAATACAGCTCCATGGAATACTTTGTCAGTAGGAAAAAATTGCATATGATAAAGCTGCTGAATTTTTGGCATCAATTACTACACCATCTTGTGAGTGCTGTTGAGAAACATTTACATCCAGGTTTCAACAGCCTTGTGCTCTGAATGAATGGAGAATGTCAGATAACTGCATTTCCCTTTCCTGTTCCAAGTATGTGTGGGTATTCTGCAGGGGTTTTAGTAAATTGAATTGTATTCAGATAGAGTCGTTACTTTAGCTGCTTGGAAAGATAATTCCTAAGAATGTGAAGTTAGGATAAGATTCATGTTTCTGGAAATACAGAGCTCTTAAGTCTACCAGATTTTTCAGGATGTTCCACATCTCAGTTCCACTGCGTGCCTGAGGAGTACAAATATCCTCTGGCCTGGACAGGAATGCCCTGAGTGAGGACCCTGGAGACCTTGAGTTCTGATCTCTCCTGGCTGCCATCTGTATTGCTGGGGACTTTTTTTTTAAAATAAATAAATAAATAAATAAATAAATAAATAAATAAATAAAAATTGAAAGCCAAAGGTCTTTCATCCTGTCTAGGACTATGGTCAAATATGTTGGTTGCTAAAATAAAAATCTTGCTGTTACACAGTTCTGTCGTGGGTAGCAGTTTCAAATGAAATTCAGCTATATGCCATGACACAAACATCTAACTTGCTTTTTTATACTGTATTTCAAGAATATGCTCATCTAAATCAGCCCTCCAGGCTTTGTCTGCTTGCAATATCTGGTGTAGCCTCCTTTCCCTTCCAGCTTAAACCAGCCTTAGATGTTGAAGCCGTTATGATGCCTCGTTACTCCAACAAGCAGACATTCCACGGCTTGACCCATCTTGCATCCTGACTGCGAAGAGCTGCTGCTATCTCAGTGACCCTTGTTGTGCTCCAGCTGCAGCCCTGTTAAATACAACCTGATCCTGTTGCCTTATGCAATAATTATTATTTACATTAGATCTGTCTAGACACTTCACCTCCTTGTTACAGATTAATTCAGAGGAAAGTTGCTGTTCAGCTGCTCGCCATGACAAGGTCATTGCTGCGCACCTCGATGCAGACAGCTAGTTAATATTGCCCTGTCTTTTGAGAAGAGCTTTATTTAATAGATTGTAAAAGTTCTAGAAATTAGTTCTTCCCACATATGTGTGGTTTGTTGAGCTTCTTCTGTTATTCTTGTCCATTTTTTGTTAACTGAGACCAGGCTTTACCATCCTCATAGGCTTAGGGTTTGTTCTGAAGATCTTCGAAAGACTCCATAATGGGGCTTCCTTTAGGTTGAGCAGTTCTTGGTTTTGATACGAGATTCTTACACCTTATATTGTTATGGCCTAACTTGCTTTGCTGAATGAGAGCATTAAACAGCTAAGCAGAAGAGACAGATGGCTAAGGACAGAGGCTTGTAAATAAGAAGAAGGTGAAGAGTGACGTGTTATTGAGGAAAGTACAGGCAGCGTGAGTTAAGGACGTTAGGTGAAATGGCAGTAGTAGTTGTCTGGATATCAGCATTTTTTATCTGTTTCATTATATCCCAAACAGAAGCTTTCTGTCTTCTTCAGTGCGAAAGAAGTTTCTTCAGTTTCCAGGCATCTCATCCTCCTGCACCACGTGAGGTTCAGTCGCTGTCAGGCCCAGCACGGAGATCCGTTCTACTCCACATGGCATCATGGGCTGGGGGAGGCTCCTGTCCCTGGCTGTTCCTGTGTCCGTGGCACAGGTTACCACGAAGGCAAAAAAAAACAACAACAAACAACCACAAAACAAAACAAACAAAAAAAACACAAAACAACACCAAATAACAACCCCCAAACTTTATTTTGCAGGTCTTTTCTTCAGCTGGCTTCTTTTCCCACAGAAACTGTAACACCTGGTTGTGCCTGAGGAGTGGTTGCTTTTTTGTGTTTTGTTTGTTTTAGAACGAGGCAAGAACACTTTTTGCACAAGAAGACTGAATGGGAGAGCTGCTGGAACTGGTGAGGTTAGTGTGAAATGTAAACAGCTGAGATGTCTGACAGTTAATAGGCGACAGCCCAGGATTTCTGGTGTGAGCTGTTTTGTCCTTAGGTGCCATGTGGGTGTGCCTTGGGTTCCTGCCTGTGATTCAGGACCACGGTGTTGTATCTCACCTGCACAGCCTCAGGGTAGGCAGACGGTCCTACCCCAAAATATTTATGAGAAGGCACACAACAGATGGCCACAGATAGAGATAGAGTAGCAGAGGGAAGCGCCGAAGCAGGATTGGTTGCTGTGGCAGTGTGTGGTCTTGCACATCTCCATCCCCTGTGCCCTGAGCAGGCTCCTGGGCCTCTAACTGTGTCCTACGGAGAAGTTGGTGCCAGCAAGAAGCAGGGGAACCCCAGAAGTCAAGCAGAGCTCATGACCCTCCTGTTGTCCCTTTCGCCCTCTCCCTTGCTGTTAACAGCCCTTTCTCGTCCAGGGTCACTTCAGTACAGAGGCTGGCGGTGTTTTATGGGGAGCTGTCTTTCAAGGGGACGGACACTTCACAAAGCTCCTTTTTTGTTTTTTCCTTCCTACTCTGTCAGGAAAGCTCGTGCCAGTCTCTCTCTTCTAAGTTTAAAGTGCCATGTGCTCTGTGCTATTTCAAGCTTTTCTTTTGGCAAGGAGAGAAAAGCAGGCCTGTTATGCTGTACTAATAGTCGCCCTCATTCGCTGAGGATGCCATGTGTCGTGCTTTGGAGCCAAACACATTTCTGATTGTGTGATACCTAAATCTACCACCCAATACTTCCCATGCTCTAGGTTTTAATAAAAGCCATTCCAAGTTGCCTGTATTCCAAACTGTGTGTAATCTCTTTATTATGTCTGGCCTGGCTTGCTGGGCACATGAATAAACCTGGCTGCATGTCATGATGACTGTTTGTATCGCCTGACAGTAATTGGAACAGAGTTAAATAAAATCAGTGTTTTGTCTTTCCTTAGATTGGACTCATCAGCAGATGGGGAATGCTGCCATTCTTTCTTTATTTTTGGCAAGGATCTTCATGGCTCACAGACCCCTGCTATGATGGAAAGAGGTGGTTCAATGAGGTTCAGGGAAGAGCTAATAATACGTCATTTACTTCTGTCACACTTGGAATATGGTTTGATTTGATCATTTCGAATGTATATATTTTTTAATCTTAAAGAAACCTGCTTTATTACCTACCTCCTGGTTTGACATCTGTGTAGCAAAATGTGAGCGTTTGGAATATGCAAACTAAAATCAAAGTGTAGAATTCCCTTTGAAGCTTACAGTTTCTATCTCTTCCTCCCACCCCCACCCCTTTTAATATTCAACCTGCTGTAATTTTATTTCTCTGAAATTTTCAGTGTAATTGAAAGAGTGTTGAAGGAACAAAGCAAATATTTACGTTGCACAAATGCCACTTGATGTGATTAGTTAAAAGCAATCTATTTAAAATTTAATATGTGCATTAAATACAGGAGCGTGAGTGCATCCACACATGGAGCAGCCGGTGGAATAAATGCAGAATTGAGATAACCTAGAAGTTTCTAGGCTCTGGAGCACAGTATCTGGGAAAAGGTGTTAGACAGTCTGATCTGTCTGATCCTCAGGCTTTAAAGGAGCAAAACTCTTAACTGTCTCATTTCAGGATAGTAAATCTGGAAGTTACTTAGAGACTTGTAGTCCTGTCTTCTGGCCTGATGTGTATGGTCCTGTAGGGAACCTTCCCTGCAAGCTTGTGCCAATTTACCCAGCATTAGGGGCCTCACATTCACCAATAAACAGACCTGTGCAGTTATTTATGGAATTACAAGTGCCCAAACGATGTGGTAATTCACTTACAGTTTCCCATTGAATTACAGGAGCTTATGGTGGTGACCCTGTGCTGCCTGTCCCTGCCTGGTGCTTGGGGGCGGCAGGGCCAACCTGCCTGCACCAGGACAGCAGGGCCGGAGCTGCCACAGGGTTGTGTCTGAGGTGCACCACCTTGCTGCAGCGTGCACTCAGCCAGTGTGGCTTCCTCAGGGCTGTGACTGGAGTCACCGCACAGGACTTGTGCCCCTAAGGTATTACCTTGCTGTGTCTTCCTCTAGGTCTCACACTGGGGTGGACCAAACCAAGCGTCAGGTACTGGAGCTGATATTATCCAATGTGAGCAAATGGCTAGCCGTTACAGGCTTCCTCTCTTCCGTTGTCTAAAGCTTAACTAAATGTCACTTTTAGCTGTTCTTTGTAGTGCCAGAGACAGAGATGAACGAGCAGGAGGAATGCAATGGAACATGCAAGCTAAGCCAGTCAAGTGACCTGAAAAACAGATGCTGGGCACAGCAGAGATTGTTATCTAGAGAGCAGCTGATGTTGACAGACTGTCTGGGGAGAGGGATGATGATTTGCAAAGAAATTGACTTATCCTACTTTATCTATGTTTTTTTTTTTTTTTTTTTTTTTTGTCTCTGGGTAAGAGTTGGGGAATGGCCAATAATGCAGATATTATGGTGGAAGTCTGTTATGGACTGCCCAGCCAGGATGAAGAGGTAGGCAAAATGTTCCACAGGCAACTAGGAGAAGTGTCGTGATTGTTCTTGTGGGGGAATTCAACTTCCCAGATGTCTTCAGGAAATACAGTGCAGCAGAGAGGAGGCAGTGTAGGGAACTCCTGGAGTGTGTGCAGGATGACTTTCTGGTGCAGGTGGTGAGTGAGCCAACTGGGGAAGGTGCCCCTCTCGCCCTGTTGTTTGCAGACAGGGAAGGACTTGTTGGTGACGTGATGGTTGGAGGCTCTCTTGGGATCAGTGATCATGACATTCTAGGGTTTGGTCTCTGGTGATGTAAAGAAGACAGAACTACTACCTTGGATTTCCAGAGGACAGACTTCAGCCTGTTCAGAGACCTTGGTTAACAGAGTCCCTTGGGAGGTGTTTCTGAAGGGTTAAGGAGTCCAGCAGGGCAGGACCTGCTTGGGAATGCAGTCCTGAAGGCACAGGAGCAGTCCCACTGCACTGGAAGCTGCTGGGGGAGATCAGTCTAGCGGAACAGAAAGCTTCTTCAGGACCTCAGGAAGAAAAATTATGAACTCTGGAAGAAGTTCATAAAGAAGTTCAGGCAGGCACCTCAGGAGGATGATAGAGCTGTTGATATGCTGTACGGGGAGAAACTCAGAAGGGTAAAGCCCAGTTTGGCTTTGCAGAACCCAAACTGGGAACTCAAAAGGGTAGTGCAGTCGAGGACAATAAAAATAGTTGATAAGTACATCCTCAGCAAAGATGGGTTAAGGAGAATCCTTTATTGGATGTGAGGGGAAACAGTGATGAAATATGAGGTACTTAATATAGTTTTTACCTCTGTTTTTTATTAATAAGGCCAGTTGGAAAATGAGTCAGAAACTGGTGACAGGGAGTTGTATGGAGCTCCTGTAATGCAGTGGGGAAACTGTAAGTGCCCTGCCACATCACTTGGACATTCCTGAGTCTGTGGGGCTGGACGAGGTTCATCCAAGGGTACTGAAGGAGCTGGTGGAAGTGGTCACCAAGCCACCTTGAATAATTCAGCAGCAGTCCTCACTAACAAGGGAGGGCCCAGCTGACTGAAGGTTATAGTGTGACTCCAATCTATGAGAACAGGAATAAGGATCCAGGGAATTCGAGGCCTGCCAGTCTGACCTCAGTCCCAGGGAAGGTTATGGACATCCTGAACGTCATCACCATGAGAGCACCATGGGACACAGAGTGCTCAGAAACAAACAGATCAGGTCTGGGAAAGGCAGATCTCCTATAACAAGATGACCCATTTAGATGAGGGAAGGCTGAGGATGTTGTTTACCTGGATTTTAGTAAAATGTTTCCCCCAGTTGGCTGCTCAGGGCTTGGACAGGCGCACGGTTTGCTGGGTGAAGAACTGGCTGGGCTCAGAGAGCCCAAGTGAAGGGAGCGCAGTCCAGCTGGTGGCCGCTCACAGGTGGCGTTCCCCAAGGCTCATCGTTGGGCCAGTTCTGTTCAACATTTTTCAGTGACCTGGCTGAGGGTATGGAGTACATCCTTGGTAAGTTTGTGTACAATATCAATTGGGTGTGACTGATGAGGGTAGGAAGGCTCTGCAGAGGGATCTGGATTGATGGGCCAAGTCTAATCACACAACGTTCAACAAGGGCAAATACTGGGTCCTGCAGTGGGGTCACAGTCAGAAGATCGAGCTGTATCGCTCCCAGTGTTCCCTCCAGGAGGAATTTCAAATGTCAGGGTAAGAATCATTCTCTCTGATTTCAACCCTAGAAGTAATTCTTTGGTTTGTAGGTTCTTTTTTGGGTGGTGGGGTAGGGAAGGGATTCCTCTGCACCATGATTGTCGTGATGGACCAAATATTGGAAGTGCTCAGATGAATATCTGGAGGCTGAGGTACCATTTTTCGAACACATCAGGGGGTTATTTGCATGAATAGAGTGTGGAGATGTTAGCAGCAAACTTTTCACGTGTGGTTTTATGCATTATTTTGTTTAGTTAGCATTTGCTGAAAGCCTGCATCCCTTGGCCCCGTGCGTGCCAAAGGCAGACACTGTATTGCACTTCGGATTCACCGGGGAAATGTGCTTTCCCCGATACCCGTACACAGAGGGGCTTCTGTGCAACTGATGCAAGGGTTAAGATTCACCAAATCCAATCTGTCAATTAGAGGAGGAAATAACATTGAATCCACAACATTAAGCCTGATTTCATGTTACTGGGGAGAATCACTGGAAATGGCTGCATTAAAAGAGTATCTTAACAGAATCGTGGCGCACAGAGCAGGAGCCATGTAGTGTTTTTGTAACGGATGTCTCTTTTTCCTATGATTCTCTTTTAATGTGGCTTTGAAAATTGCCCAGCAGTACAGCATTATTTAGCTTTGCTTTAAATGTTAAAACACTTTTTTTTCCCCCAACCTAAAGGAGACCTTTATATGAAATTAATGCACAAAATCACAAGTAAAGGACCATTAAGCAAGTGTAATGCTGGGGGGGAAAAGTATGCTTTGAACATTGTTTCCATTATTCGGAATACATGAAGTTTCAGTCCAAATAGAAATGAAAGACTATTGAGGAAACTTTGCAAATACCTGAAAATCTAACTTTTACTTTGCTCTTGTTAACTATATCATCGTTAAGGAAGAAAGGAAAATAGCTAAGAGGCTTTGCCATTGGGAGTGACGTAACCATGACCCTGTCTTAACCATAGGTGTTTGCAAAAATTCATTGGTAGTCAGTAAATTCTGCACTGAACTTTTAAAACCTTTTTCTTTGATACATCAAACTAAAAGGAATAACACTCTTGAAAGCCCAAGAAAACTTTGTGTATTTCCCAATATTAATGACATATGAGGTTGTATTTCTGCCTCAAGATGAAATGATGCAATTGTGTCTCATGGAAAACAGTTTCTTACCGCGGCAGGATTGTTAGGGTTTTACAAATCCCACGCTGCCTCCCATTGATTTTGAAGGTAAGGTAATTGCAGAGATATAAAAGTGTAGCCATACGCACCGTAAAGCTGATCATTCAATAACAGTTTCCTATGGGCTTTATTGTATCAGTTTTCAGATATTTTTCTGGCCAACTTTTGAACCTTCCTCCTCCTCCGCTGGCGTTGCTGGGACAGTTGCCCTTTGTTCTCCACAAGCCTTCCTACCCAGAGCTCTAGGCAGCAGTCTAATTCCACAAAATGTCCTGGAGATGATTATGTTTTGTCTTACTCAGTTGGAGTGTTGCAGTGCTTAGAAATCAGATAAGGGCCTTTAGAAAGGGCTTTTGTTTGAACCTCAGACACTTGCTCTTACTCATAAACATGTATGTGCAGGGCTGCTACTGTGAGATTTTCACCTTAAACCTTTGCAGTCTGGCTGTCCTTAAGCTCCAACAAAGCATCCTTTTCTGGGGGTGCAGCTTTCCAGCACGTTTTGCCATTAGTGTTAGAGAGAGGGGACGCTGATTGTTCTTTCCCTCTGCTTCTTAGTGAGTCTATTTATGTGTTCTTGCAAAACCATTTTTTGGTAGCTGTCTGTGTTTTTCTACCGTGACAATTTAAAAAAAGAAAAGAGCGGGGAGGGGAGCTGTTACTGATTTTTGTTCTTGCCACTGTTCTGCATTGTCAGAGCAGATAAGTAAGTTGAGATAGCAAATCAGGGAGCTTTTGTAATAGCCTGCTCATATCGTAAGGGTTCTTGGCCCAATGTAGCGCATTCTTAATCTTTCTTTACAATGTATGGATGTTGCTCACTTAAATGGATTTCAGCTGAAGTAGAATTCTCTAATTAGCCAGTAAGGTTGGAGAAATTGACCGTTATCTCCAGTTATTGAATTTTCTGGCAGCCTGCATCAGCATTCGTGCTTCTACCGGTTGGTCTTTAAACATGGAAATAATGCATCCAGAGATTATTGTTCAAAACTATTTTCAATAGTCTAATAGCTTTTTAATTTTTTTTAAATGGCTTATATTCATCAGCTGCAGCACAGGGTAATCAGATTGACTCAATCAACTCAGTTATTTTGTCCCTCTTAGCTAATTACAGGTTGTATTCAGATATTAAACTAGTAGGGAAGCTGTGAAATTTTGTTGATAATCTGATAAGCAGGAATCCATGCAGCCAGTAAGGATGTGGGATTCTCTGGCAAATAAGAAAAGGGCCTCGTATGCAAAGAATTGCTTTGGCCATTTATCAGTGGTGTGGGTGATTCTTGGTTACTGCTCTCTCGTGTGCTCTGTAGGTGTATCTGTGCAGGGAAGATGCTGCCCCGGGTATGAATTCCTGGTGCTTTACCTGTCCTGTGCTTGGGTATCCATGCAGGTATCCATGTGTTTGGGTATCCATGCCAGTGCTCTAGGGAGAAGATTCAAGATTAGTTCAGAGCTCTCACTCACCACCACGGAATCCAGTGGTGATCAGGACAAAAGCGTGAGCGTGGGCTGTGCCACCACCCAGCAGCTCCCTCATTGCAGGACTGTGAGGCGGTGCTGCACAGAAGGGTGAACCGAGGAACCTTTTCTTTGTCGTCCTTTCTAGGTCAGCTTTTAGAGTAAAGCATAGCAAGGACATTGGCAGGCTGGGGCTGTAAAGATCCATTTGCATCCGTGTGCTGAGCACTAGCACGGGGCTGGCTGTGTATTGCAGGAGCGTCGTGCAGAAAGGGCGGGCTGGATCCTTGGAGCAGCGTGTGGCCAGGGCTCAGCTGCCCAGGTGGGACACCACGGCGCGTCTCTGCCTGAGCTGAGCGGCTGGCTTGTTCCGTGCTGGCTCTGGGATCGCTCCAAAGGCCCGAGTTGTGCAGCCATAGGCATGTTCCAGGGCTGAGCGCGCTGCATTGCTATGCTTGTGTGAAATTCGGAATTACAAGTATCTTCAAAATATTGACGTGATAGGAGACAGATGTATTCCAATCAGTTAAATTTTCCATGAAATTGATTTTTCATGGAAAAATAACCTATTTCATTGAAGTGCCGTGGATAAAAGTTCATAATTTCAATGCATCTTCTTTCTGAAAGTGATTGACTAGATGTACTTTGTTTTTCATGCAGAAATCCCAGTTGTCTGAAATGAATTTGCATGCGAAAGAAGGTTGGTTCAGTCCACCTTTCCGTGTCTGGTTACAGTTTGCTCTCAGAGTATCTGCAATCATTTGCTGGGAATGTTCTCAGTCATGGGAACACGCACTACAGTCTGTGCCAGTTTAAGATTATGAACTGGCGAAGGATTTGAGGACAATAGTTAGGAAATTAAAAAAACCAACAGTTTTTCCAGCTTCTGAAAGGATGATAAAGCTCTTACCTTACGCTTTGATTTTATTTTTTCTTTGAATAGAAGAAAATCGTGGCTGTCATGTTCCAGGTATGCTTTGGCAGTCGTCTTTATGATGCTGCTGATTGCCCTGATGTTTGTGTGCCTGCGATGAAGCCCAGAGAAAGGGGCACATGCCTTTGTGCCTGGACTCGCAGGGGCCAGTGGGCTTGCTACAGAACAGTTGGTTCTTTGTCTAGTGAGTGCTCAGCCATGTCACTGTGAGTCGGCAGCAACTGAAGCCTTGATTCTCTATTGCACACAGCTTTGTTACCTTCTGAATAGCGAACTGGTGTGGCTCCTTTTCCTATTCAGGACAATAGATAACAGTAACTTACTTGGAAACCCTACATCCTGTTTGCCAGGAGTTTGAAGGGTAAAGTTCTTGTTCTAAATGGCATGTAAACACAAAGCATTCAGCTTTCCTGCAGAACGGGAATGTTGAAATATCCTTCTGCAAATACATGGATTCTTCTAAATGTATCCAGGCTTGCACCAAGCTTTCCAGGCTTGGAGCTAAATGTTTCCAGGCTTGGAGCGCTTGGAAACCAGAGGGCCTGGAGTTCAGCTTGCCTGTTGCTAGAAAGCTCCTAAGGAGCTGGAGACTTCAGAGGCAGTGGGGTTACCGTAAATTCAGGGCACGTTGCCTGGCAGCCCACCAGTGTGACCGAGAGCCTTGCAAACTTGGCTTGTGAACTTGCAAGTCTGTGGGTTTAGGAGTCAGGGTTTCTTTATCCCTGGGTTTCCATCAGCCTGCTGGGATGATTGCAGAGGAGCTATGAGGAAATGAAGTAATTTTCCGATGGAAAGGTGCCTGGTTTTCATCAGAATTTTAGCCAAATTAATCAACTAAGATGTTTTGATGAACTTGATTTTTTTTTTTTCTGATGGAAATTGTTCTGTTGGAAAGTTTTTAATGGCGACAAGCACCTGTGCATCTTATTCCAGCTCCAGTGATGGTCGCTGGTTGTTTCAATTTATTTGTTTGAGATTATCTGGGTAATGCAGGTATCGTGACTGCCATCTTCAATCACAAGAGGAAAATCTTTTAAAAAAATCTATAATGTAGTTTATGAAATGAACTGTTACTGCAAACCAGAGGAAACATACTGTAAACTGTTTTTATTATGTCTCATATGTAAGTGATTTATTTAGTGTCGACTTTCTGTTAAGCTCATAAATACAAGGAGCTTGCAGAAATCCCCACAAATGCTTGTGTGCAATGGAACTGACACTGAAGGTCTTCTCTGCCTGCCTTAGTGTGAGTCCTGCTTCCCCGGTAGTTTTTATGCATGTTTCCTGTCTGTTAATGCTTGTCCCTCATGTTGGGCTTCTTACAAATGTCCCATATTTTAATTCTTGCTTGGTGGTGTAGCAGCACTAACTCCATGTGCAATTCAAATGATGCCCACTGGTTGTGCTCGTCTTGGGGAGGGAAGGATTACTGGCAGGGATTTGGGGAACAGAGAGAGGTCTATGCTCCAGATACCAACAGTGGCTAACTGCCTTCCAAGGGCTTACCACGTCTATTAAAGTGTACTGGCACAGGAAGAGTAATCGAGGCCCTTGGATCCCTGCCCAGGCAGATACTTTGGTCAAAGCTGCAGGGAGTGGGCTCTGCAGGAATGGAGTCTAAAATGGCTCTGAGTCAGCAGCAGCAGCTGCAGAAAATGTGGCCTGGGGAGAAAATGGAAAGCAAACCATGCAGGTGTGCAGTGTTGAAAGAGTTTTGCCCTGCAAAACTCACTTAATGATTCGACCAAAGCCGCATAAACCAGACAAGATTCCAGCTCTGTCTAGACTCCAGAGAGACTTGACATGCAATAAAATGCAATAAAGTTTTTTTACCGTAAAAATAGAGATGTGCTGCTGAGTATTCTCTGTGCTCAGATGTGTCCAGTCAGGAGTGCTTCTACACATCTGCGGGGGAACTTACTCTTAATTGTGGTGTAGACAGCCAGCCCTCCGGAGTCTTAAACCCAAAGCTTTGTGTGTCTGCAGTAAGAACTGAAATTTCCATAAAGCTCTGGAAGCTTTTCATAAAGTTTGGCAAAGCGTTTTAGGAGATTTGATAGCTGTAGCACTCGAAGGAACAGTAAGATGTGAAGTCAAACGTGCCAGAACGGTACTTCGTGAAGCTGGGTTCAGGTGCTGGCTGAATTTCACGTGCAAGGTGTGGGTCAGGTCCTGGTCAGGTCTGTAGTTTGTCGATGGCAGGTGCACCGTGTGTGCCCATCATGGAGGGTAACATGTGGACTCCCACGTTAGTCCAGTCACTCATTAATGGAAATGATTTTGGGGTGAGAACAGTAGGCTTCGCTGCTGCAGTGGGGGAATTACACAGTTTGCTTCACTTGCTGGGATTTATAAGACTTGCCTCTAGGAATCCCCGTGACTTGTGCTCTGGGGGCTGTATTTCCTTCTCTCCGTCCTATGGTGCACATAGAACACAGCCATGCCAAGAAGCATCCTTCAGTGGGTTCGATCTGCTCCTGAGAATATCCCTGGGTGGTGAACGAGCTTGCAAGTAGGCCTCCAAGGAATATGCTGCAGCTGCGGTGAGTTATTACATCTTTGTTGATTTGTAACCTGAAATCTATATCCCACTGAGGCTTGCTGTGTAGCCATCATCTCTTTACCTTGGGATTATTGATTGTATTAAAATGTTCACTTTGTACTCTGCACAGCTAGAGTACTGATTAGACTGTTACTCGTGTTGCCACTTGGAAAGGTTGTTTATGTGGGCCTACTTCCAACATCTGTGCCAATTTGGAAAGCAGAATGTTTTTATCTTTAATTATTTACTGAAAATCTTTATGCAAAATAAGTTGTGCACTGAGATAAAACAGTGATTCAAGGGGACACCTTGCCCTTTCTATATGCTTTGTTTATTTTGGTGTATTTTCTTCAAATTAAGGAAACATCAAACTAAATAGGCTTCATCTTTGGTTCGTTACGTGAAGGCTTGTGTTCCTACTAACAGATTACCTTGTCTAGGTTTGTGGCAGAACATTTTTTTAGCCGTGATAGATGTTTTAGAGTTTCGTGCAGTCACATACATGTGTGGATATAATTTGGATATAATTTTCTGTGTACAAGACACACTTCCACGCTTATTGCTGGAAATTTTCCTTATGTGTCTTCAAATCTTGGAATACAATTTCTGTTACCACACTGATTGTTCCCCTTTTTGGGTTATTACCAAAATCTGGGCTTTACTAAATGATACCACCAGGATTTTGGTTGGTTGTTTTGAATTGCAGTGTCAGAACCAGGAACATCCAGTTGGATCTCTTTGCAGAATGCTTTAGCATTAGTACCTGAAGTTTTTCCTCCACACCAACATGCTGCACCAACTAGGACTTGCTGGGATTTCCTTTTGACGCTTTCCACAGGGACCATTCCGGCTGCTGCTTCTCACTGCCTGTTCGGATAGGCACTGGGGGCCACCTCAGGGTAGGAAATGCTCTCTGTAAATAACGGTGTCTTAAAGTTGAGACTCTGCAGCTGTTGGGGAGGTTCCTACAGTGAGCTCTTAATCATTTTCTACTAAGCTAGAGGTCTGATGGAGAAGACGCCAGCCTGCCAGAGCTCTTCCACTGGCAAAGCAGCGGGGTGAGCATTGGGGTGGGACTGAGCCCCTGCTCGTGCAGGTGACACGGCCCTGTGCCTTTGCTGTGGCTCTGCCTGCTTGCTGCAGGGTCAGCTCATGGCACCACTGCTGCAAAGGTGGGGGAACTGCAGCAGTGTGAAATGAAACTGCTTAATTGCAACTCCACGAAGTTTTAACTTGGCTTTTAGCATTTTTTTTCCACCATTGCTAAAATAATTCTTGGGGAGAAATAAATAATGTTATTTGTTTTCAATTTTCCAGCTTACACTTGAAACATAAGTAAATGCACATGTATGTTCTTTCTATACAATATAACTTTGAACCAAGTATTAAAAATATTTCATTTATGCAATGACTAGGTGCATTAATTGCTGTTTTCAGAAGCTGGACTAGCTGATATGGTTGTCAGACTCAAGTCCAAATCTACAGGTAACTGTTCATTTAAAAAATGCAGTTGTGGGTTGCTTTTGGTGGCTTCTTTTTTTTTTTTTTCTTTTTTTTTTTTTCCCTCTCTAAATAAACCTACCACACCTAATTTTTCCAGGTATAAATGTCATCTCTTGTTTTACATGGGAAGACAAAATTTATTTCAAAATCCTGTTTTCAATTCTGGACACAGAACATTAGAAACGAGGAGTTTGTTCAGGCTTCTCAGGTTTGGAACCATTTAGGCTGTCTCTATCCTTGTTGTAGCCAGTGATTTGCTATTGAAAATTCATTTCTTAAACGACTGAAAAAAATGAGTACAAGATCGTTCTTTCTTTTAGCTTCATAATGGTGGAAAGGCAGGAGATAGGGGCGTGAACCGAGAGCAGATCAAAGTGCAGAGTTTCTGCTTCATTTTCATACTATGCATAACAAAATCCATAAAGTGAGTCTCGGGAGTCAGGCTCAAGGGCCTCTTGATTAAGAATTAAATTACAGGTATGATTTACTAAATTTGTGCTTGGGGAAAGGAGGTTTTTGATGATGATATGATTGGTAAACTACACATTTCCTCAGCTCCGTATTAAAATTAATGGGAGTAGCATAACTGTACATGCAAAATACTTCACAGATCTCCGGAAATATTTTGTCTTGTATGCTAAGCCACATAACTGGAATTCTGCATCTACAACTCCTTTGCTAAAGTAAACCCAAGGGGAGTGTAAAGCTGGCGCCCACTCTTCTTAGAGTGAAATTTCTTCTGTTGTCAAAGATGATGTAGTCAGAGGAGCTTTCAAATCAGCTCCTTTATGCAATTTTGTTCACGTAGTTTTCATATAGTTGTTTTAAAACATGGAAATGTGGAACTATTTGAAAGCATTTCAAGGGTTATGTATTTTTATTAGACTAATAAAAGTTTCTTTTCAATTTCTTTCAAAACTGCTTGAAATTATACTTGCTATATCTTGTTCTTTGTCACAGAAGTGTTGGCTTAGTGAGATTCTTTGCTATGCTTTGGGTTTCAAGATGGTGTTGCATACAAGCAACATGAGAAGACAAGGTCTGGCAGGAAAAACAATACATTCACTGCAGAATCACATGGATTCAGAGGTGAGGTTACATGTACGAGATTTCCTATGCCACAGAGTCTTGGTCCAAGAACTTGTCTGGCATATAGCTTTGGGCCAGCATGGATAGGGCAGCATTGCTGCTTCCGTGGTGCAAACTGGTGTGGGACATGACAAAACACCAGTGTCATCCTGTACCATGGCAAATCAGCAGTGTTTGACCAGCACACAGTGCAAAGTCTGTGCGTTTCCATTGCTGTTTGCTGTCTCAAGACAGGCAAGTTGGAGCAGTGTTTTTTACAACCCCAAATGATCAGATACTTCCCTTCCACGGATGCAGAAAGGAATTCAGTGTGTGTAAATGGAAGAAGATGGGAATAGTCAGGACCAAGTTGTCCAGCACTTATCATACCATCAATTCCTCTTCCCTCGGAGGAGCATTTTGCTTGCAGCCCCGGGGGTACTGTAGCTGCCAGGACTTGAGACAGTGGGTAACAGTCACACCCATGCTACACATCCGTTATATTTTGGTGGGATTAATAATCTACCTGTTCCTCTAAAACCTTTATTTGTAGTCATTGCAACTTTTGACCAAGAGCAGCAGAGCTCTGAAGGTCCTTTTTTTCTAGCAGAGGAAGTGCTTGATTTACTGCTACCTTTTGCCTGGGCTCCCTCACCTGCAGATGCAAGATTCATTAAGGAGAGAGCTCTCAGTCGGTGCAGGAGCAGAGAAACATGAAAGGCTGCTTTCTTCTAATGTGCAGCAAAGCACATAATTAAAATAAACAAAATAACATTAACCATAAGGTCTTGCTGGTGTCGTTTTCAAAGCCATGAAGGGATCTTGGAGTCTCTAAGATCTAATCTGTTTGGATTTCAGTAAGGCATTAGCTACAGGGCCACGTGGGAAATTATTAGTGAAGCTGGAAGTTGGTACAAGGATCCAGCTGAAAAACAACCCCTTTTTGTGATGTTTAGGGAACTAGTGGGCTGGGGCAGAGCAGGCTGGAATGCCCACAGGAATGAAGGGTGACCAGCTTTAATGACAACAGGAGTCAGTCTGAAGTCACTCGTGTTACTGACAATATCACGTGGGGACCTCCATCAAACTGGGCAAAGGACGAGACTGTCATAGTGGAAGTGGAGGGTAGTCCCAGGGACTGAAATTAGAGATTGTGAAACGTATTAGTGTAAAATTCAAGTGAGTAATTAGGGGTTAGTAATAAAAAATTCACTTTTAAGGTGGAGCTTTGTAATTCAGGACTAACTGTCGAGGAAACTGAGAACAACAGTGCAATACAGCCAGCAAGTCACTGGTAGTGCAACCATGGTGTTTATACTGCTGTTGTGTCAGGCACAGGCGAGACTGTGTCTGGAATATGGGGACAAATCTGGCCCCCTGTGTTTAGGAGAAATGAAATAATGCAGGAACAGCTGCAGAGGATGCTACCAGGGGGATCAGGGAGCTCAACTTGTGAGATGAAGCTGGAAGACTGGGCTTCTTCCACCTGGCAGAATGAGGCCTGTGGAGCAGGATATGGTCCGTGTCTGCAAATGTGTCAGCAGGAAAGGCTACAGAATGGGGGAGATCTCATAAAGAACATACACAACAATGGTGCAACATTAAAGGCACATAAATTGGTAAAAATAGATGTAGACTTGTTCTAGGAGGTTTTTAGCACGTAGGGAGGTTCAGAGTAGAATTGTTGGAGCAGTTTGCTGGTAGGTGTGCCACTGGCATGTAGGTACATGCATTTAGCATCACGGGTGTTGTGTAGGAAGCTGTAAGGCACAGTTGCCTGCCTGAACAGTTGTCAGACCTTTGTGGCCCAGGAAAAGACTTCTTCTTTCTGTGCTCTTAAATTGATACCTGTCTGGCTTCGTGGAGACTTCCAGGAATCAGTGCATCTATGCATGCAATGGAGGGGTGATTTTCTTCAGGTGTAAATATTTAAATTCCAGGGCTCGAAGTTAGGTACAAGTATGTTGCTACAGGTACCCATAATATTTCACTTTTAAGCCACTGCTGTAATGAAATTTCTTCTCAATTCTGCTCCACAGCATTTGGTGTATACTGAGACACAACAGCTAAGGGAACAAGTAAGTAAAAGCACTAATTAAGACTCAGAGTGCTTTCAATAAACTTGTGTTGCAATGAACAAATTAACTGACAAGGGAAAAAGACAATTTTGCCCTCAAGGGAATGTGCTGACATAAAGATAACTCTAAGTAGTTCGGAAGTCTTTTGATTTGGAGGAAGCTATGAAATTGGAGTCTGGTTCAGTAGTGTTAGCTACTTAGGATTCCGAAGGAATAGCACAAAAATGCCATCCTGTTAGAAGACAAAAAAAATTCCAACTACAAAAAATGCATGTAGGAAAACCACCAAGAAGCTTAAGGAAGCAATTGTGCTTGCTGCTGCCTGGTTAGGTGCGGTGCATGCGGACAGTGGGGTTTGCAGTCGGTGTGCAGGGAGCATGCCTTTGGCACTGCATGTGTCAGAATACAGTGAGGAGAAACCTCAGTCATACTCAGTTTTACTACTTGCTTTCAAATACAAAACCTTTTTTTTTATTATTATTTTTTATTTTTTTCCCTGAAGGTGCAATCCTGAAGAAAGAGTATTCTGAATACTGAAGAAGAGTATCCCGCTATTCTCTGAAGCCACTGTCTGGTACAGGAAATGGTAAACTTCGGGACAGACCCAGTAGCTTGAGCCATGCACACAGCAATAGCAGAAGCAAAAGGTATTCAAGAATTGTTTCTTTTTTCTAGTGTTTCTGGGTTTATATTGCTTGTCTTTTTTGAATGATGCATATTGTGTTGTCGGAGAGCATATACTTCAGTTGTGATTTTTGACCAATTTAGTACAGAAACATTTGTGAGACCTTAAAAGTTCTGGTCGATTGGGGATTTTTCCCCCACTCTGGGTCACACTGGTTATAAAGATTTTGTTGTATGAGTATCTGGGTGTTAACAGTGTTGATGTGTCCTCTCCATAAACACCGCAACTACGAAATGAATTTCAAAAGTGTTAACTCACTGGGATGAAAATGGTGGGTAGGAAGATGGGGTCAGTGGCTTTGGCAGCACGAGGTGCAGCCCTGTGCTTGTTTTGGTTGCTGGTTCCTGTAACCCCTGTAATCCCTTGTTCATTTGAGAAGTCCTAGAGCGGAAGCAGGTAGGTTCGGATCTGTGGGTCCTTGGTTTTCATCTTCATTGTTTACACTTGTTTTACACTTGTTTGACTCAGCTGCCTGGTGTTTGTGAAACACTTTCCCCATCTCCTCAGGCTAGGCCAGGTGTGAGGAGTGGCGGTGTGGGGAGCTGCCCGCTCACACAGCCGAGGCACTGCCTCCTTGCTGGGTGGAGAGGAGCCTTCATTTGCAGTGGCTGTTCAGCTTCTGCCATGAACATAAATCCAGTCCTCACACAAGAAAAGGAGAAAGGGGGAAAAGAAAGAAGAAGAAGAAAAAAAACCAAGCAGCTCACATGGTTTCTGTACCACTTTCTGGTTTTCTTTTTTTCCCAAAGCCCGTAACTTGAGGTCATTTTGGGATTAATTGAAGCTAATATCTTTACTTCAAAGCAGCCCAAGATCAAGCCAAATGTACACACACAGCAATTAAAGATTTGGCAAGGTAATATGGATTGGCGTCTACACAGCAGCAGCTTTCTCCCTGCGCTGTTCTACTTATTTAGGCCTTTGATATGGCTTCAGAGCACAACTAGCTAAGCCTGTGCGTTAAACAAAGGAACATTTGAGCACTATATTCTGCAGAGATTGACCGCTCTGCTATAGCTAATATTTTTAACTGTCTGTAAAATTGGAAAGATTATGAACATGTAGTCTGACTGGCTACTGGAGAATTCTGTGGATAATGATGAAAATTGCAGGGGGCAAATTGAAAGATTTCTCTTTCATATTGTGTAGTATCATTATTCCTTTAGTGCTAACAAAGATGAGGCCAATTTAGAATAAATCATCAAAGCAACATGTGTGAATTTATCTGTCCAGTGCTCATTACAGTTAATGGGAATCATGTGGCTGGAACTTTGCAAGTGCTTTGAAAATGCTCCTTTTATGGTTACATTATAGACCCCCACGTCAGCCGTTCTGCTGTTGTTTTTATATTGCTCCATTTGTTTTCTTGACATTAAAAAAGCCAAAAGAGTAAATTAATTAAAAACTGCATTACCCCCTCTGGTGTTAAATAGAGTAAAATACTCATTTTCTAAAGTAAATAAAATATACTTAAATCAACTTGTGACACGACATGAACCGCTCCCACTTTCAATCCCTGGAGTATTAGACATGCTGCTTGTTGGGCATTAATTACGGGGAACCTAGCTGGGAAGTCAAAATGTTGATTCAGAGAGGCACGCGTGAATTTTGGTCCCACCATCGTGCTAATCACTGTGTGGGGTATGTGATTAATCCTGGTTCTTAATCTCTAGGAAATATTTGGGTAAGCTGCTGGGGGGAAGAGAAAAGACATAATAACAACAGGAGCTTGTAAGTAAAACAGGTAATGAGCGTAGAAGTGCGCCTATGCACACGAAAGAGTAAAATGTTTGAAGTTTGATCTTAATGCTCTGACAGTTGTCTGTTAAAATATATGAATAGCCATAGGCCTTATTACAGAAAGAAGTAAGTTTTTCCCCACTAGAAATTTGGGTAAGTTAGAGAAAATGTCATGAAAACATTGGAAACGTGAGAATAATGAAAGGTTTTCGGTCTGGCACAAGGTGAAATGCCTCGGGTTTCTGGTGAGGAAGATGCTGTGGTTCAGGAGTACGTTACTGGGGTGGTCGGTGGTCCCCTGCCTGGGACGCGGGCTGTGTGCTGGGCAGTGCCTCCTTTACCTCCCACAGCCTCGTTTGCTGGGGGCAATGAGCAAAATGCCCTACAAATCCCTCTCCTTGGACACAATGCTCTTCTGAGTTTCTTTTGGTGGTGCTCTGTATTGGGCGTTGTGTTTCAGCTTCCTTTGGATCGGAGACACAAGTTCAGGGTTGTCCTCCTTCTCTCCCTTCCCT
This sequence comes from Netta rufina, assembly GCF_964035555.1. NCBI lineage: Eukaryota > Metazoa > Chordata > Aves > Anseriformes > Anatidae > Netta > Netta rufina. Next base: position 3,364,994 of record NC_140145.1, on the reverse strand, counting down.
CCTTCTCTCCCTTCCCTCTTTCCCTCCAACCCAGATTTAATCCACAAGGGTTGTGTAGGAGCCCGGGTATTATTTTTGAAAAGTTTTAATCCTGAGGTTGCTTACTGTGAACGATACTGCAAATTATAATGTTCTTTTCCTTAGCTTGTTATTGAACTTCCAAGCACAGATGGTTTGAGAAAACCACCAGATATTGTTAAGACTGGCAAATGGAGAGGTTCCGGCCCCATGGTCTCCAGAAAAAGGCAGTGCTCGGTTGTCTTTGCTGCAGGCCTGGCAAAAGCCAAAGTCCAGTGTCAGCTGGTGGCCTCAGGCCATCCCAGCTCAGTTGGCGATGACTTCTGCAGGCAGGCTGTGCTATCCGTGTTACTCTCAAGGACAAGGCACAATTTTTACCTTTGCTTTGTTTTCCCTCAATCTGAAGCAAGCTTGCAGGCCCTGGTTTAACAGTGAGCCATGCAAGAGATCTAAAATGGGAGAACGTGTTCCCATCTGTACAAAAACCTAGAGAAGTCCTGCAGGCACTAATAAACCACGGCTTTAGAAGGATCGGTGCTAGCGAGGTCCTCCGGGGAGACAGGCAGGGAGCAGAGCTGAGTTCCCCAGCCTGACTCTTTTATTTTCCTTTTTGTTCTTCAAGTTCTTTACAAGGAACCAGCTTTTGACCAGTGAGAGAGGGGAAACATCCCCATGGTATAAGCAAGATTCTCAAGATTTTTCAACAGAAGATAAAGGAAAAAAGAGGTGGTGGGAAGCTGCGTCACACTGGGGAGGCTGGTATGTAGATGCGGTTGTTTGCTGAGAGCTTGTACCTTTGAGTTGTTGATTAAATTACTGCTGCAGTAGCAGAAAGCTTTTGGGGGTTTGAGTATGGTAAGAGGGTTGTTGTTCAAAGCTGTCACCCTGGAGGGAAGGAAAACATTCAGAGGCACTGAATGCAAGCACTGTTGAGCAGGTACGCGCTGCTAGAACAATGGCTGGCACCGAGCTTTGCCGCAGGAAACCAGCTTTGGTGTCTCAGCTTTCCACTTGCAGTTGCTATTGCCAGAGGGAGGGAGATGAGAGAAATGGGCTATAACAGCAGAAAATCTGATTTATTAAAAAAAAATATAATCCTGGGGAATTGCCAGTATTAAATGTACTTAGCACTTTTGCTTGGAGGTAAGAATGTGACGTGTGAGAGAGAAGTAGGGACATTCTGGGGAGAAGGCAAAATAAATACAAATGTTGCAGTTGCCAGCTTCTCTGTTTTGCATGCAATTACAAAATGTAGTAGCAGCCCATATGTATTGTAGATGATTGTGTATTATGATTAAACACTGAGGTCTCGACTGGCAAGAACAAGTTGCCTTAGCAAAATATTTTGTGCAGCCTACACAGTAGTAAGCATCTTACTGGGAGGAGAGAGAAACAAATCCCTTTGGAAAGAGCCGTTGGAGCTCTTTTCATTTGGAAAAAGTACAAGAAAATGTTGTCCAAGGCTGTCAGACATGTCAGGGGTTTTGCTGCCAGTGTGCTGGTCTGATCCAAAGCCTGTGAAAAGCCTTCACAAAGCCTGATACTTGCAGTGGGTTTTAGATTGCTGTGATGAGTAATCTGATTAGAAAGGAAGCCTCTGAGTACATGGAAAAATCCTGTGGCCAAAGGAAGTGACGGGTCTGAAGGACAAGAGTGCACCTCGACAGGGATCTTGTAAAGGTCAGCAGAAGTCTTTGTGCGAAGAGCAGATCTGAATGATAATGTGCTAGTATTGATAATTTCAGGTGAAAAGAGTACTAAAACATGCAGTGGGTCCATTTTTCTAACATTAATGCTGGAAGTAGTGTCTCTTTAACTTAGATTGAATTATTCTTGGACACAGCCAGTATTATAAATGGTTTTCAGGTCCCGGTCTGCAGTCTGCGTGCAGTTAATCACAAGATAAATGATGTTCATGAGCAGTATACAAAGACAATGGCTTAAGTTAACATTGCATGACTTAGCAACATCCCATCTGTAGGGGAGGACGAGTTCAAAGTAACGTTCCTGCTCCTGCCAAAGACAAGAGGCGTTTCTGCACTCTGATCAATAGGAGTAGGCTGGGGTCCTGCTCGTGAATCACCGCAAAACCAGAAGTGATGATTCAGCTTTGGTGTGGGACCGTGCCTGAGACCCAGAAGGACTATGGGGTGGGGTTAACACAGCTTCAAGGGAAGAAAAAGAAGGCCAAAGAGTATTTATATGTTCCCATTTTAACCTCTACTTTGGAGGTAACTAGCAGGCTGTTTTTAAATGAAACATATTACTAATTGCTACAATTTTTTTCTTCAGATGCAATTTCCATGCATACAGCTTAATGCAAAATACTCTTGGTGGAAATAAATGGTACACTTGAACTGTGAAGCAAACTCTGTATGGTAGAATATTAAGCATATCTTTGTTCAAAATTCATGTTGGGACTCCAATATTTAAGTAAAATTGTGATTATAGGTGGTGAATGTTACGTAACAGATTTGTAAAGGGCGTGTAGCCAGGACCACATGAAAGCAAGACATCCCCACACCGCGGATCTGTGCGCCAAAGGGAGCGATGTGGAAGGAGAGTTAATGCGTGATCCGCCTTATGCCCTGCCTGAAAAAATGCAGCTGAACTGATCATTTAAAAATTTCATGTGCCAGAGGTCTTCACATCTTTCTCAAAGTGAGGGAAATGGCTAAAAAAAACCTCCTTTGACCCCTTGTAGTCTTTGTGTATTGGGCTGTGCTGAGCTTCCAAGCGTGGCTTTGCTCAGCAGTTGCCAGCAGTACGTGCAGCACGTGTGCTCGGTGAGGCTGAGCCCAGCCCGAACAGACATCGAGGAGCTGCTGGGGCCTGACAGAATCCATGTCCTCACTCCGATTCATGGCCTGTGTACATCATCGAACTCAAAAAAGTTTTAGGATCGTTCAGATCAGCTCTAAAGGTGAGGTAAGAGCATTATACCACCAGACACAGTGCCTTCCATTTCCTTAGATCTAAATTATTTTAGGTGCATTTTCTGGGGGAACCCCCTCTTTCATAGCACACTTTAAAAAATATCTTGGTATTGAAATTGTTTGTCATAAGAGTTGTTGGTGAAAATTATGTTGTGACTTTGTCTTCAAGCGAGCTAAACAAAAGACATCAAGGTTGAAAAGCATTGCTATGGTTACCTTATTTAAAGGCAATTGTTAATAAAGGAAGGAAAATGGGAACTGAGAAAGACAGTAATTGCAAAGGCATAGGAAAGGTTAGACTGATGTTTTTCATCAAAACTGGATGTGAACTTCATGTTATGTTTATTAAATATCTATTTTAAGGATGCCATCTTAACTCAAAAGATAGAGATAGCAGAAATCAAACTTAAAAGTTTAGGATTTTAAAAAAAGGACAGCATTCATGTTTTGAATTCCTGGACTAATGGCTCTGGATGGAGTCCAGCTAAGCTTTAGAGTGGGTGGTTTTCTCCCTTCTTTAGTATTTTGAGGAGCGATAATTGGTTTTAAAATGGTTGCAGTGTGCCTTTTAAATCACATATGTTCCGATTTTGCTTTCCTGTTCTTTATCACGGTGCATTACATATCTGCATGGGACCAGAACCTTAGAAGCAAGGAATTTGAGCCCAAGCTGCTAGCATGATTTAAAAGCCAACCTTAAATATTTTAATTGAATTCAGCTAACATGTAGCTTCCAATCCCAGGGTTGGCTTTTTTTTTAAAAATCATAAATATGCCCGGAGTCTCTGAAATCAAAAGAACAACATGTTCTGGTAGCATGGCTCGTGGTGACAGCAACTGTCTCACTCTTTGCCTGCACAAAGACCCCTATTCAAATCTGCATAAAATATTTTCTAATTACTTCCTTTCTGGGGTAATATTTGTGAGTTCAGAGGATTAGACCAAAGCTGACTGATGGCCTCCATTTATGCAGAAAGGGCTTGTTTACTTTGAAATTATCGGTTAACTGAATATTGGCTTTCATATTAGCCTACTTTATCATTTAAAAGAGATGTTTTTAAATTAAAATAAAAAGATATTACATACCTAAAGTTAGAGAAATGTGTTCTTTAAAAATTAAGTTAAATTAGAAATGACATTTCCTCTTCTAATATTGATGTTGTAGCTGAGAGTTAAGCTATAAAAGGAGTCAATTACATTATCTGCAGCTTTGCTGCAAAATCCAAATTTAAACTGCACAGTAAAGCATCACATTAATGCTGGCAGTTTCAGACCACTCATTTCTAGAAGTAAACCAGGGCAAAACCATTAATCTAAACTCACACCTGTCTAGCAGATTCCTGTGAGGTCAGGATTTAGATATGGACACGTCACAGTTCGGTTTGGTGGCAGGTTTCTGACACCAGCAGGCTCTGAGGGGCTGTTAGGGAAGCACTGTGTTGACTGGTACTAAAAATAAACACATCCAACCTTTGCTGCACGGTTTGTCCAGTGAATCCCAAACGCTTGCAGTAGTGCTGCTGTCTCGTCTCCGTGAGCTGACCAACACTGGGTGTCCAGGAGCCTTTAGATTTTGTCATCGCACTTTGCAAAGAGAAACCAGGGAGCGCTTTTTCTGGTTTTAGACTACTCCAGTGAATGAAGATCGATGAATGCCAAATCTTTCAGTAGTATATTACGAAATATTACATTAGGAGATCTGGATTGGATTTTAAGCTTTTGGATGTAGATCTTTGTGATTTCAAAAAGCTAGCCCTGAACCTCAGGAAGGTGGAACAGAGGAAATAGCAGGGCTGCTCCAGCTCACGTCGAATTGCCCAGGTTGGCTTTGGCAGCCCTTGGGGGCAGAGCTGCCCCTCGAGGGCTGTAACTGAAGCAAGATACCTGACTTGAGAGCACAAATCTTCCTGATGTTGATGAGGACCTAAGTTCCCAATGAGTCTTAAGGCTTCTGAGATCTTCCTGTGCTTTGCAGATGCCTACAGCAGAGATGCTTTTGTAGACGGGGTCTATAGCGCATAGCAACATCTTGGTGGTTTCTGCATTTGCAAATGGTGATGGAAGCTCTTCTGGCTGAGTACAGGGATGTACGGAGCAGGCCTGTGAGGCCGTTAGTATTAGGCCTTGTGATCCTGGGGGCCAGAAGGACCCCAAAGATCAAACCATAGATGAGCAAAATTTTTTACCTGATTTCTTCCCAGAAGTTGCTGTTAGACTTGGTTGTAAAGTTCATCAGTAATCATAACTCTTGGACTTTGCTCTGTAACTGTTTTATAGCTTCAGCTTTACCAGTGGATCATTTACTGAAGATATTAAAACTAGTGTACTGAAGATTACCCTGCTTGGAAATGGTTAAAAACTGCAGAGAACGATGTTCTCATTTATGTGTGTGTATTACGTATCTCTTGTGTACTCTGCACTTGGGCTTTGGCCATATTTTCTAAGCAGTCCCTGTGTCTCTGCTTATCTCTGCAGCAGCCAAGAGCCACCTGTCTAGCCTCACGCTGTGCAGACTTGGAGAAGGTATTTAGAAGGTTCCCTTCCTAAAGAATTTAAACTCTGAAAAACGGTGATGAAATAGAAAAAGTCATGCTAACCTCGAGGTCCACTAGAAGCAAAAGGCTAGATACTTGTATCCATCTTCTGTGCTATAGTTCGGACCTGTTGAGACTTGGTTTTAGTGTGCTGCTTAAATACTGGAGTGAGGAATGCTTCAGAGGTCAGAGGAAATGGGGAGCGAGTGCTGGTTCAGTAGGGGTTGTCAGGAATATCACATTAAACTCTTATAAAACAAAACCAACAGCTGCTTATTGCTGTAGTGCCAACGGTATCTTTGTGAGACGGTCCTCCTTCCTCTGGCCACCTCATGATGGGTGGGTTCTGGCAGCCCTGTTTTGCTGACCAGCACCTTACTTGGTTATCGTTGCTCCTGCCTTAAGCAGAAGTGTTCCTGAGACAGGGGAGAAGCAGGATTCGACCTGATGCGAAGGTGAGCAATAGGGCGTGCAGTGCAGCCAGGCCGTGTTGCACCATCTCCAGTGTTCAACCAGCTGCCCGAGGAGGGGTCTCTGCCCCTTGGGTAAAGCTTCCCATGCCTGTTGCTGAATGCAGTGTGCTCTCCATCTCCATCGGAGCCCTAAGGAGCTGCCCCGGCCTCTGTCAGGAGTGTGTGGGGTGTCCGTGCCTTCCCTGCCACGCGGGGCTGTCCCACCGCTCCCCCAGCACGGAGCTCAGGCCCCCATACCCCGTGCTTTGTTTTTTTAGTACAATGTTTGTTTTACGTGTTTGTCTCCAGCAGCTTGACTTCTGTTGTGTTTGTTTAATGCAGTTCTGATCCCCGTTGTAGCAGTTTGCTAAATTACATCATGAGCGAGCTGAAAGGGGATATTTAAGAACAGTGGTGCTGCGCTCTGTGCTGTTTGGCAAACCAGCTGTGCGGTGAAGAATAGAACCGCTCCTGATGGGAGTGTATTAGTTTAAATACAAACATTTAACAGGTCTGTGCTAGCTATCTGACCTGTAATCTAAACTGATGGGGTTTTGCCTTAGGGCCACCCAACCACTGTTCTTAAGTATTGTAATCGTAACACTTCTTGGATAGCTAGCCTGCTATTTCCAGCAGCCTCTCTAGAAGCAGAGGATTTGGTTCCAATGAAACTAGTATTCACCGGAGCTGAAAGTTAATCTGATCCTATTTGTAGCTGGCATTTATATAAATCATTTGAACAACTTGGTGCAAAACCTGCTCATTATTCCATATTTATCCAGTGCCTACACAGATGCAATCCTAATCCATACCTGCAGTCCCCTGACGATGGGACACGCCAGTGTTCAGCCATACTGATGAGCCCGACGTGTTTCAGAAGTAGTGTACAAGGCAGGTCAGGTATTTAGCACACTTACCTGGAACATCTGTGCTGGCAGAGTTATATCAGCCAACAGAAAATAGGTGCTCACTGAGCAAAATGCAAATACCGCTTGAATTGGCACTGTTGGTGACAATAGACCAGCCAGGTAAAGCAAGTAAAGAGAAACAGCAGTTTATGATATAATGGAGATGGATAATGCAGTGTATACAAACTTAATTAGTGTTTCCAAACAAGAGGTTTAAGTGAAGCTTTTTTCTTGCATAGAAACTAAAAACACTAATGTTGCTATATATGTTAAATCTCTCCAGATATAAAGGGCGTTATATGTAAAAGCACGTTTAACCACAGAATGGTTTGCAACGGTGAGGGAATGGGATGATTTCCATTTTGAGTCAAAGCAAGAAAAAGACACAATGAAATGCACGCCCTGGTTCTGGGCTTGTTCTGCTTATGGCAGAAGATGCGGGCATGGATGTTACAGGTAATTCTCTCCTGGAACCTCACTCCATGAGCACTAAAAACCATTCTGATTTCAGGGGGACCAAGGCTGACACGAGGCGTTGGCAGATTTGTGGTGACGCTGCCTGGGCCCTGCTGGATGCAGTTTTAGGTGAAATCACAGCCAGTTTCCAAATTGCCTGGTAGAACCCCCTCCAGCAAGCTCTGGTTTCCTACCCCAGGTTGGCTGCCGGGGCTGTCTGAGCAGGCGACTTCTGCCCTTGTGCCCTGTGCCCCCCCCGTGCCCTGTGCCACCCGGTGCAGCGAGGCTCCCACCTGGAGACCCCGCTCCACATCCTGGAGCGTGCTGCTGGGCTGTGCCGTGCACAAGAAGGGGTCCCACTGAGTGCTTGGAGGCGCTGGTTGTGTTGGACAGATACAGTTAGGGAACTGATTCAATTGGGCAAGGGAAGAATATCCGGCCCAATTTGGGGCACTGTTTTAGGGGCCAGTCGTTTTGCAGTGGGCTGGCAGCGTCGCGCTGCCTGCTTGGCAGGGAGGCAAGAGAGGCTGAGCGGCCAAAGATGCACCCTCACACCCTGCTTGGGGCAGGCTCTGGCAGGCTGACCCCTCTGTCAGGGGGGCCTGGAGATCTTTCTGGGGGTTTTCTGTAGCCAAGGGTGAGGCTGATGGATCCTGGGGAGCAGTAGCATGCAGGGGTAGGACGTGGGGTGGAGGGCCGTGACATCTGCATGTGGTGCAGGCACATCCAGAGCTGGATGCGTGCGTTTTGGAAACGTCTCCCCCTTTATTTCTAATCTCTGTTTTCTCATGTGTGAAATGGGATAGTGATATGATGCTTACCTCACTCAGAAAATGCTTTCAGTTTCATAGATGAAAAGCCTTTTATAGGACCGATGTATTATATTTTTTTTCTAGGAAATCATAACCATGAAATTCCACTTCTTTCTGTTACTTCAGTCTCTTGTGCTTTGCTCAACAGGAGTTCCCTTGCTCCCCGATGTAAAATAAACATAATTTAAAGTCACTTTGTCTTTTTGGAATTTTAGTGTTAAATCTTACCACAGCAGTGTCATTGCAGCTGTAATGTTTTAAAGATCTAAGAACAGCAAGTTTTACTTTCATGTTTAGCTCTCAAATTTTACAATATACAGACAAACAGAGATAGTAGCACGATTTTCCAAGGAGGATGAACTCACGCTTGAATTTCTTACGCAAAAAAAGATCTTAATAAATTCTGATTCTTTTCATTATTTGGAGAACCCTATATACAGTGGATCTTCTGCTAGCAGAATTTATTTTTCTTTGTTTTTTAACCTACCTGAGGATGTTCTGTGACACAGCCAGCCGTAATGGTACCAGACGTTACAGTCTATTGTGTTAATAATCCGTGAATTAAAGCATCCCCCAGCAAGCTCTTAACGTGATGGATTGTATCAATGATGTGTGGTTAAAGGGTCCCCAAGCAGGCCTCGACACGACAGACCGGAGCAGTTCGCGGGTCTGGCGCTGTCGATGATCCGCGGCGTACGGCGGGGACCTGCGGGGAGGTGGAGCGGAGGCAGAGGGAGGCTCTGAACAGCAGCTTCAGCTCCGTCAGCTGCTCGGGCTGCCTGCTGCAGCTGGAAAACTGGCAAGAAAAGTGTGGTGCCTGGGATGAACCTAACAGGAGGCCGTGAGGAACTTCAGAGGAAGGTCAGGGTGCTCGTCAGATTGCCGGGGACGAGCCCGGGAGCCCAAAATACTGAGAGTCCTCTTGACGAAGACGAGCATAAGTCCCAGCATTAAAAATAGATGCTTTTTATCTTGCATATGATACAAAATCTCTTGTGATAGGGTATTTTTTTATTATATTTTAGCAGCTCCGAGCAGTCTTGGATTAGGCCTGTATCACAACAGTAATACACAGGAGGCTGTGTTTTGTCTTGCTATGACACCAGCTACTATTGTTTTTGATCTGCAGCCTCTGAAGAGGAATGCTGCATCTTCCACGGAAGGTGTTATGAGTGCAGATTAGTTAGACAAGTGCTGGAGTGAATGCATAAGTAGTGATTTTGCATAATGAGGTATGTGAAATCCCAGTGGAGGTTGTTAAAACAGATAGACAGCCTGTGGTAAACAACAAGGAAGGTAAGCTTTGAAAACAGATGGCTTTGAAAACCTGGCAAATGACTGCTCCGTACTTAAAAATCGGTTTAGTTAGAGGAAAATATCTTCTTTAAAAAAAAAAAAAAAAAAAAAAAAAAAGGAAAAAGCTGAAAAAGCTTAGGCTGCATATTTTTGTAAACCTGAATGTGTTAATAAAGTTCTGTGGGCAGCCATATATCGTCTGCCTGTCCTGCTGCATGCGTCTCTGTGCCGTAGGGGCACCGGGCTGAACGCCCCCAAGTGCTGTGTAGTGACCCAGCTGGCCTTGTCACGGGGCTCCTTCCCTCTGGCAGGTGTGTGGGGCTTCACTGCCACTTTGACTCTCTCTCAGTGTGTACTTCGCATTGGGAAATTGATCTTGAGATCAAAGGGTTAATTCATCTTGAAAAATAAGTGTGAGAGAAGTGGAACTGCAGAGGAACGCTGCTTCTCGTTGGAAGGGGCGCAGAGAAGCCTGCTGCCATCCGAGATGCTACCTAGCGAAGATAGAAGCTTGCCAGAAGATGAAATTCTGCCCTGAAGTTTTAAAACATGTCTGCTTCTGTGTCTTGCACGCCCTTGGCAGGGGCATCTGGGGGCGTGAGGCTGGGGGCAGCTTCCCCTGCTCCGTTGTGGGTCAGCTCCGCCCGGAGGGTGCAGCGAGAGGCACGGTCACGGCTGGTGCGGCCTCGTCGGGGCTTGGGCTCTGCCTTGTCCTGCAGAAAAAGCTGCAACATAAATTGGGATAGTGTGAACTTCAGATCTTGTGGCTGTTAGGGTATTTCCAGAGGGCCAGCTTGGGGCTCGCTCAGAGTGCTGGCAGGGGCCACTCAGGGGCTGTTCAAGGCCTTCCCCTCTGCCCTGAGCTGGGGATGCGAGGCCGTGGTACTGCAGGAGTGGTGGTTGTCCACGGGCTGGTCTGCAAATAGGGCAGGTGGTCTGAGGCCTTTTAGAAAAGGATCTCACGTGCAAACAGGGGGCGCCTAGCTCCCCATCTTCTGCTGGAAAAAAAGGCAAGTTCCTGTGATGTGGGAATAAGAACTGGGTCATCCTGTGTCCTGAGAAAAGTTGGGGACATTTGGGCTTGTCAGACACTGGCCCTGGCGTGCCGGGACTGCCTTGGCTGATGGGGTGCGTGCGGTCGGGCAGTTACAGGGCCAGCAGAGAGCTGCAGCTCCGGGGGTGGCAGCTCATGCTCTTCAATCCTGGGATAACGGGGGAAGAGGGCAGCTGCTGCACTTGTTTCCCAGCTCATTAAAGCTGTGTTGAAAATGGGGCTGCACCTGGGAGATGGTTTGTGGGAGTGGGAGCCATGGGGCTTGGAAAAAGAGACGCGTCCTGTCCCCTTTGCCCTTGGGTGTGCAAGGCCGGTGCTGGGGACAGGCCCTCTGCGCACAGCATTGGCAGAGGAGCTGGGGCAGGCAAGGGAGCAGGGGCTCTGCTTTCATTTACCTTGGGTGAGGGAATATGTGCTTAGAAAGTAAGAGAAGCAAATTTTATCCTCTTCATCTTTCTTTTCATAAATTAAATGAAGTACTTGCTGAGTAGCTCGTTTCTTGAGGTACTAAGTACAGCTGTTGAGAATTGTTGCCATTATGTTGTTTTTAATCAAAAAATGCTGATTATAAAACTGGGTCTCGATGCAAGAGAAGGTAGTGGATTATTATTTTTTTTTAGGAATTTCAAAATGCTTGATACCAATATTGGCAAAATGACAAAGTGAGTTTCTTTGTTGTTACTTAACATTGTTCTCAGCATTTAAGACAAGAAGGCTAGAAGTATTGATTTTACTTGAAATAAAACTGAAATGATTGGCCTGGTCATTTTTTTTGAGATCACTGGATGAGCAGCTACTGAAAGGTGTGCCAGGACAGGAAGCTGCATTTGTTTTCCGCTGAGGGAGAAGCCTTTGATGCACAGAGGTTGATCAGACTGGGGAGTTTCTGCCATTTCTGTGACGAGGTGTGTGTTTTCCCTCCTATTGGGTGTTTGCACCCAGCACTGAGATGTTTCTTGAACTCTGCCAGGCTCTGCAGGGTGCTCAGCAGCCTGTTGAAAATCTCATTTTTTCCAAAGAGACCTGGCTTTCATTAAGTGTTGAGGGTAACACTTTTAGCTAACTTTTCAAAAGCAACTGAGTTACCCTCCTGAAAACTTTTAAGTTCTGATTATTTGGTTTTATACCTAAATAATAGTTGAACTGTCTTGAAAAAGCTCACCTCCAGTGTCTCAACATGCTGTTTTCTGTGCTTCATCAAGACTGTTACAAAAGTCTGTCAATGAAGTTGTTGAATAAATGAGAAGGGACAGTGCTGCCCTGTCATTGACAGGTTAAGAAAAAGTCAGATATCCCTGCAGTACCGTAGTCACCTGATTTTTATTTTGCTTTCTGGCTGCAGGGAACCACGATATTTTATCCATGATACTCCGCTAGCTCTGTGCTAATGAAAATCAGGCTGGTGCTTTTCAGTTCTAGGATTAGTGTTAGAAATGTTTATTACACATGGGGGCAGTAGCACACCGTAAAGATGCTCAGTATGTTAATGCTGGCTGGGCTGATTTATGGGCATGCAATATACAGGGGGATATTTAGTATTCGTTAGCTGGCTGTATGTTTGACAGATATTGGCAAGAAGTATTAACTTACATCCAAGTTTGTCTTAAGCAGTAAGTGATGAGCAAAGAGAAGTTTGTATTTGCTGTCTTAAAATGATTTGTGGATCTGCATCTTTCAAAGTTTTTGATTCCAGCTGTGACACGTGGCCGCTCTCATCTGTTTGAATGCCGCAGGTGCCATCAGAGCCCAAAGTGGGAAGGCTGCTCGTGAGAACAACATAAAGCTCTTCTCGTGCCTTGCAGTCTGCCCTTGTATTCGGGTGTCTTATGGCCTTTAAGCTATTTTTTAAGCTCTTTTGGATATCTTTTCTACTAACTGTATCAGAGAAAATTTGCTGTACTTTTATAAAGGGATAACCGCATGCTTAAGTGCTTTGCTGGATGCAGGCCAGAGCCAGGATCTTGCAGAATGGAGCCCACGACAACTCATTTCATCCCAAAATCTCAGTTTTCTTCACAAACCCGGTAAACAAAGTCTCCTGATAGCCCGTGAGTGCTGCAGCAGCAGCAGTGTCCCAGCTTTCCAGATGGCAAAGAGAGTGGTTAAATGACTTGCTCAGGGGAGTTGGGAGATGAGTGAGGCTGGGCAGATGTAGGAGGCGGACCCTGGGGATGATTTTGTTGGCTGGGTTTATTACATGTTTGTTATATTTATGCTGCTGCCTGGGTGGTGTGATTGGGACGTAATTGCCTGAGTCCGTCTGTTCTGAGAGGTGTTTGCTAAGTGTGCATCAGGAGCTCTCAGGCTGAAGGTGAGGGAGCTCTGCTTGCTCCTTGAGGGGGAGCACCTGAACCACAGTGCCTTGCTCCTGGGGGCAGCGGTGGGACTGATGGAGTCACACGTTGCAGAAAGGTTGTGCCGACCTTTGGTGCCCCCAGTCACCCTTGACTCTCAGCGTGAAAGTAAATAATGGGAAAAAGAGTAAAAGCAAGAAAATGAACAAGCAAAAGCCCAGTAACACCTTTTTTAAACCTGCATTTACAATTTACGTTAGTGTCAGTAACTCCAGCCAGGAACTCACCTGAAGCAATTACCCAGGGGCTTCCCAACAGTATTTCATCGTAACGCAGGGAGTTACACGAGGTATTATTTTAAGGTAATGCATTCTGTGTATTAATCATTGGTTGTTATTGACTTGGTGACACATTGCTGTTGGTGAAATGAACTGTGATATAATTAGGAGCAAATAATACCCAGGCATGCTGTGCTAATTATTTTTATGTGAACCCAATTCATCGCTAATGTAAATAGCAATATTAATCACAGCAAGTATCAATATTTATGCAGCATGCTTCCATTTAAGTTCAGCTGTAGATGACAATTCTTGTATGTACACCAAAGAAAGAGAAGTAAGTGGGGTTAGATAGTCTTGGTAATCACAGCAGCGGAGGGAGCGTTCTGACCATTATCTGACAAGAAGCAAGTTGGTGTGTGGTTGTAACAAAGAACTGCAAGTTCTCTCCAGGCCGTTTCCCTTCCGTAGCCCCATGTCTTTAATATAACAAACTGAACTAATGCACTTAGAAGACATCTGCATTTCTGTCTGATCCTTTCTTCTTTCTGCCATTTGTACCCACATAGGCTGTGGGCACCTCTTGGCCGGCAGCTCCGGTACTGGTTGCTGCTGGGCACAGCGGGTGTCTGGAGATGGCCTGGTGTAGGAACGAGGAGCACGTCCTGCTGCATGTCCATGGAAATCTCTCTGAAGCTGAACCTGATTTGGGTGAGTCGGGATCATCTTTCTGTCTCAGCTTCATTTACGAAACAGCTGGGCTGCAGGGAGGTAAACGTGGCAAATGGAAACCTCAACTGCCCCAGCTGGATTTCCATTCTGTAAAATGGAGCCAGGAGAACCTCTGTCTGGCTGCCAGTGTGTGAGCCTGTGGATCCAGGTGCTTTCCTTGTTCCATGGCCTCCTGCCGGGATGCCACCTTTCCTACTACTTCTGGATTTTCCCACAATCTTGCTTTTAATGAGCGTGGTGGATTGTTTGTGGTTCAGGCTCAATATGCACCTGCTCCGACAAAAGCAGCATAGGGTGCAGCTGAGCTGTGAGCACACGGCTTGCTGCACAGACCATGGCAGTATTGGCACGCGGCAGAGTCCTGGGGCTGGGAAAAGCGAGGCTGAAGATTGGCGTGTGATCCTGACCCTGGGCAGGGATGTACAGTGCGTGCTGCAGAGGTGCACTCAATAAATTAGACGATGATGTATGGCATAGTACATCACGTTCTTGAAGGCAAGGCATATATACTCACCAGATAATGTGGAGCATGTGAAGTATTGAATATATCAAAGAGAGATTAATCTTTGTCTGGAGTAACCACGCACATTTTCTGTCTAGCTGAGCCAATGCTGTGTAATTTAAAATGGGGGAGTGTGTGCTTCTGCGTTTGGACATAGGAGGAATATGTTTGTGTGTGTGTGTTTCATGTTAGAGGGTGTCAGGGTACACATCTGTTAGTTTTCATATGAAAAAGTTTATCTCTGTTATTTTGCAGCAGATGTTCCCTGAGCATCCAGAAGTCTTCTGATAAACGAGGACCTGTCCCTTGTGTCAAATGCTGCATAAACTTGGAAAGAACAGCATGTCCTGCCCCACCACGACTTGCAGACAACTGAGTTTTGTTCTTTCAAATCTAACTAAAGGAAGCAGTGGCTGCGGTGCTATTTGTATGCTCCTCAACATCAGCTGAACGGTCAAAGAAACCGACAGAATAACCATTGTGTGGCAATTGGGTACGTATCTGCTCAAAAAAGGATACTGTTCTGCAAAAGTTTGTGCGACTGAAAGGTTAGTTAAAAATTTCCAAAGTGTGTTTTTTTGGTGTTTAAGCACTGGTATTTGGTGTAGTTAAAATTGTAACTCTCTTCACCTCAGCAACTTGTGTCTGTTATATTAATGTGAAAATGTAAAACCGTAGTGTGATGTATAAAATGATGATTAATTTACAGCATTTATCTTGGCTTACTAATCATTCTGTTTTTAGCTGATAATTTTATTTGTAATCTCCACAATTAAATTGCCATAAAATATCATACTTACAAAGACATTCATGAGCAGTTGAAAGGATATGACACATAGTAATTTAGCAATTAATGCACACATAAAATAAAGCAAATTCAAGAGGAAGCTCCTCATACATGTATGTTGTAGGGAAAACAAAGTGGGGGCAGGGGGAAAACTGCAAGCCAGAAGATAGGCATGTGAGCATTGCAGCTGTGTCACCAAATGACAGGTTGAAGATACGGGAACGTCCATCCCACCTTCTCTGAACAAGGAGTAACAAAGGGCAGAGAAATGGAACAAAGTAATGTAGTGCTGAGCATGAGTGGCACCAGCTGGAAAACATCCGTAGTCTGTGCCCGACAAGGCATCTGCTTTGCTGTCTCTCGTAGTGGACAGCTAGGAAATGGCCCCCATTTAGTAAGTCTTGGACTCATCACTTCCACTGCAGAGGCACTGGGGAGCCCCAGGAAAGGATCAGGACCCGTGGTACCAGGGAACACAAAGCTGTGAACGAGATGCTTTTTGCTTGCGGTGCTGGGTACTCCCTAATTATCAGATGTCCAAAGACACGTAAAACCTCCAAAAAACAATCACTGCAATGCAGTTTTCCTCAAACCTTTCCTCAAACCACATGCGATCTGCTGCCTTCTCCGAGCCCGTGTGTGTAACTGGAGTGTGTCTGCAGGCTTATGCTGCGAGGGACATGGACAAGGCACCTAGCCGGGCTGCGCTGCGTACCCAGGGCTCAGCACTGGTTGCTCTTTCCATGCCAGGTGTGTAGTAACAGGGGGCTCTGGGTTGCTGGGGCTCTTCCAGCATGCTTTTTGCACCGTATGTTTTCAGTCTGGGCCGGGCATGTCCATGTAAGCAGCTGTTTGAAACATGGGAATACCAGCGCTGGCAGCCAGTTCCTCTTCATCCGTGTGTCTCCTTGGATAACATCCTCACATCACATCACAGTGGCGTTACAGGAAGGATGCAGGATATCACGTCTGCAAGCGATACTGAACGAACGCGTTTTCTTTTCTTCAGGACAGTGACCAGAAGCTTAAAAGTGGGGGCAGGGGTGAGTGAAATAATCACAATAATCACACAGATTTTGATGCATTTAACATGCAGTTAAGTTAGTGGTAGAGTTGGTTTATTTGTTTAAACCTGGCTACTTTATCTCCTGCAAATGATGGCCATTATGAGCTGCATTAATGCGATTATGCTTTTCAGATAATTGTAATAGCATGAAGGCGAAATTTCGAGTTAGGTGTTCCTTTTGTTGACTATTAATTGCCCATGTAGCTCCACTTATGTGTATGGGGAGAGATCCATTTCCTTCATGGCGTAGCAGAGACATAAATTACATGAAATTAAGGAAGGTTTTTTTCACCCTGTGCAGACAACCCTTTGTTACGTGTTTGCTCTTCATGGAAAACATTTAGTCATTAATCTTACGCAATGCAGTTGGGAATTTCAAGATAAAGAAATCAAGAGCTCCAACATGCTTTCTTTGAGGGATGTTTTCACAAGGTATGCTGAATCCCATGGCAAAATCATCTATAACAACGATGAGAAGAGCCAGAAGGGGTAGAACAGCAGTAACTTTCTGGTTCCTTCCAACTTTCTTGGGAAATTGCAACTTATGCCTAGAAAAGAATGGGATGAGTTTGAAGAATGATGTGATGATGTGAGGTAGTGCCTGTATCTCAATGGGGTGCAGTGTTTAATGGGATCCTGGCTCACAAACTAATTTCTTTTCTCAAACACTCTTCATGGAAATGCACGTGTCAGTATGGGTCACTGCTGTCACCCTGCTTTCATTCTAAATAATAATGGATGTTTAAGAACTGGCAGAGATTTTTTTTTTTTTTTAATTAGCTCAGTCCCTCGGGCACAGCTATATTGCATATCATAAATTCCACAATTCTATTATTTAATGTTCTAATGTACCTTGATAGTACATATGCTGCTGTTCATGAGGGGCTTAAAATTTAGCTGATTTAATTTCTAGCCTTGGATTTTATTGTAGAATATTAAATACATTTTAATTTAATCCCCTGTAATGAGAATGACTGGTCAGTTTTTCTGATTTGTTAATTTTCTGCAGGTGTATTACCTCTGGTAGTACCTGGCCTAGATGATTTCCATGCCATTAACTCCAATATGATTAATTAGTTATAGATAACTGCAAAATAAATAAACTTTGTGTTTCACCATCCTTTCAGCCTTCTGTAGCCTTCCTCCTATCTGAGAGGAAGAGAACCTGTGTAAGATAGTAAGATTTTTACCTGTCCACATCAAACTGACTATGAGTGATCTTCCTACCTCGAGCTCTTCCTCAGCATCTGCATACCTGCACCTTCAGCCTCTCCCCATCAACCAGATTTTCATCAAGGGAGTGTCAGGATCACAGGGTTACAGAGTAGTCCAGGATCATCAGAGTATCCTGCAGGGAGTGCACAGCACGGAGTACGCTGGATTGAATGGTAGAGGCAATGACATTATTAGTATTTATTTATTTGTTTTTAACATCAGCTGTTTTTTTGCTAGAACACAAAAAGCATACCAGTAGCTTCTGGGCAGCTTTTCCATTTGTTTGTAATGTTCTTTCTATTGATGCTGTGTCCCAGTAATCAATAAAACTTGATTAAGGATAATAGTGAAAAGCAGCAGCCTGCAACCTCATTAAATGTAAAAATCCAGTACAGAGAGTGGTGAGTAGAGTCAGAGAATCATGACTCAAAGGACAAATATGTGACTCTTCAGAATAGAAGAAGCTGAAGCTGATGTTTCCAGGATTTTTTCTCGGGACTTTGTCCCACAAGAAGGAAGCTACCACTTCTGGGCCTTGGAGGTGATTACAGGGTTTCTTCTCCTGTCCAGCTGTAACATGTCCAGCTGGGTTACAGCTGGACAGGAGAAGAAACCCCATGCAGGTAAGTGTCTTGTTGAAGTTTTGCTCTCGTTTCTCAAACCAGAAAGGTTGTTTTAGGATGATTGAGAAAAACAAAATAATTAAGGAAGAAGTTGTTTTTTTTTTTTTTCTTGAAGCTGGAAGAATGCTTTGGCTAATCTTAAATGCAATATTTTATTTTTGTCTTTAGTAGATTTAGTGGATAAAAGGATTGTAGCCATGATTAAAAACATTCTGGAGTGAAATGCCGTTTCAAAATTTTATAAATTATTATTATTTTTTTCTTTCTTTAGATACCTTTTCAAGTGATGGAATGCAAGCAAGAATCTGAAATGTTTTACTTGAATGTGGATTCCTCTATTCCAATAAGGCCTGGCTGTCACCAGCTCTATTTGTAGGTCTATGTAGCAGTAAACTTGTGTCTTGATTTTGTGACTTGAGACTTCTACTCTTTGAGTATAATAGAGTTGGAAAGTTCAAGGTTTCCAACTGCAAATTTCTAAAAACTGTATTAAACAGTAAATCAAACTATCGGTATGATGCAACTGTGGATTGTTTCGATTTGCCATCTGGTTTGCAGGTTGTTAAGAGTATTCATTGTTCTTTCTCCATCGTTTCTGTAGCACCACAAAGGCATAATGCTCACTTCTCCATGAAATGGGAGCGTCATATCTAAACTCTGGCAGTTGTGACTTAAAACAGTAAAGCAGCGTTGGAAATTCCTGAGATAGGTGAGTTTCTCCTGGGTTGTTTGGTGTTTCTGGGAGCGTGGGTATCTTGGGAGAGAGGAGCCAGCATGCCTGAAATCATAATTCTTTGTTTAAATGCTTCAGGCTCTAGGTACAGTAAGGGGCAAAACCTCATCTCTGGAGTGCCTTGCCTTGCACCGTGGCTGTGATGGGTTTAGAGGTTTGGTGAGGGCAAGACTCTGGGATGGTTTGTAGGTGGGGAGGTCTGGCTGCGGTACTCTGTGCTGGTAGAGTTGGGAAATCCTGCCTTGAGGTAAGGTGTTCATTGCCCACATTCTGCAGTGGTTCCCCAGCTCTCTTATGCCTCTGCAGCTGCAGCGTACTGGAGCTCAACCATTGTACAAGGATTACAGGCTCACGCTTTCTCAGGCATTAGTAAAGTATGTTCCAGGGAAATTCTGTCTCCTAGATGCATCAGTAGCATTAAAGCAATGCTTGAATTACCACATTTCAGAAAGCAAAATGAGATGTTAAAGTAGAGGTACCTGATGGATGATAACTTACATGCTGGTCACTTAGTGTGTCAATGCAAACTTGGCATCATACTTCATAACTTGCCCAGTTAATCAGGCCTGTGTTTGAAATTGTTTCTCTTTTTCTTTTCTCCCAAATGGAACGTTAAATGCAATCCACTTTTTAGAAGCTGTTTTTAATTTTGACCATCCAGTAACATGCTCCAGTAATGAAACCTATACCTTCATTTAAAGGTCCTTTGTGTAATTTATAGGCCCTATTTTCTTTCCTCATAAATTCCCACCCTGCTTTCTAGGGAAGCAAAGTGTACATTAGCCACTCTCCCAGGAGGCTTCCATACTGTGCATGTAACAACTGTGAGATAATAACTCAGCCTAGGAGGGCTGAGTGCACTTCGTTTCCAGCACCATGCAGAATTGGGTCCTCAGCGTGACCCCAGTATGAGCCAACAAGGGGCTCTTTTTTTTTCCAGGCAGTAGAGTTTTTGGTGTATGTTTTTTTCCAAAGCGCTGACTCCTGGGAGAAGGGGGGTGTGGATTTTCCTTTTTGCTCAATTTGTGTGTAAGTCTCTGACACAAATGGTTCTTTGAAGTGTCTTTAGGATGCTGTAGGGCAACCATATTTCTCATTTTAAAATATCTTTTAAATGACTAAAATCTTCAGATGTGCGTGTTTGTATTCATTACAGGATGTAAGCACAAAGATACAACTGCTAACGTGCACAGAAAGTCAGCTTGGTCAAGCTACACCACTGTTGCAATTTCTCTTCGGTCCTGTGGTTGGGGACCTTTTAGATTAAATTCATTAGTTCATGGTAGTTTTGAGATGTAACATAAGCCTCCAAAGGGATCTTAAGCTTCTCTTTTTTATTAAAATGAAATCTTCCCTTGGCATTTCTCTAGGCACTTCTCCAGTCACAAATAAAAGGGACACTGCTGAAGGATATTCTGCTGCACACTTAAATGCCAGCAATCCAATTAAAGAAATGTTTAACCTTTTGTAAATAAAGCTATGGCTTGGACTGCCTTTTGGCTGAAGGAAAAAAAATTAACTAATTTATTATTAAGCTTCTTACCCAAGACTGATGTATGTATTCACAATATGGTTTACAGCATTATAAGCCCAGAATACCATTAAAATCATTCCATCCCAGAAGGTCAACCGGCTGCTGACTCGGAGGCCGAGCTCTGCTAAGGGGGGCCCTTCTCAAAAGCTACCTCTGAGTCTGTCACAGCCTCTAGCCACAGAACTTCTGATCCAGGCACTAGACTCTTCCCAGTATTATTTTTTCAATATTTTTGCTTTTGGATGTGGCTTTTATTAAAATGAGGATCATTTTCCAGTTTCAAGCGGTACCCGTGGATTTAGATAGGAATGTGTTCGAAGCTCTGAGAGGCTTTGTTCTGAGTCTTCATCAAAATCATGTTCCAAACTAAACAATTAGTTCTAAATCTGAACATCAGTTTTGTACAGCCTCTAGAAAACATAAACAGTGTAAAATGCTGTGCTACAATTTATCTTGATTGCCTCTTTTGCTTCTGCTCAGAAACTTACTCTGTTGGGATGTCCTGTGCAAGAAGATTTGTCAGAGATATCAGCCCAAGCCGTGCTCTGCCAGGCCTGGTAGCAAAGCTGACAAAGGCTCGCAAGGAGGGTAGAAAGGAGGAGGCATTGTGTGACTCTGCAGGGCTTTAAACAGCAACCTCTGTGATGGTAGGAAAACCCATGTGCAAATCTCAGTAACAGTTCAGATGATAAATTTGGACCAAGACAAGGTTCCTAAGTAGAACTTGTGTATTTTACTTGACTGGCTGGAATGCTTGAGGCATGTAAGCCTACTTGAATTCTGAAATAAAAGCAGCATGCTTTGAAACGAAATAGAACTGAAGAAGAATTGTGCAGTGCACAAGTGTAAGATACCACCGCTACATCTGCATCCCAGCTTAACTTTTCTCTATGTATTCTTGCTTTCCTGTTGTGGCAGCCCTGAGAGTGGTTACACGAGAAGCTCTGAATACCTGTGGTCCAGCAGAAGGCATTTCTGAGGGACTAAGTGGCTCAGGCCAGTGGATAGCAGTATTACGCCTGCTACAAGAGGGCACCAGAGAAGAGCTCTGAGCCTGGAGGTGAGCCTGAGCAGACCAAGACAAATAGACGGTGAGTGTGCCTGAGCAACAGCCTTGAACCCACATGGCAGGGTGGCTGGAAACCTGTGGGGGCGTGGGGCGGATTACATTACATTGCAATTACCATTTCTCACAGCAGCCTTACTTCTGTCTGCACATTTCATTTGCTCCAAACACTTCCACAGCAAGAGTTGAAAGATACGCCTGCTCATTGTACCAGAAGGGAAGTGCTGTCCTCAGTTACTCTATATGCATGTGCTGCACGGAAAAAGGTTAGAAGATAATGTGAAAGATCAGACAGGAGTCCAGCACTTTTGAGCCTCTTTGGGACGGTGTCTGAGCTTGGTATTAGAAGAGTTTCTTGTTCTTGAGGTCACAGTATGAATAAGAACAGCATAAAGAGGAGTGATAAATAGCAGAAATGGAGGCAGGCACTGCTTGTTATGATCATGCTTAAAACTAAGCTCACTGTTGTTGTGTAGCTAAGATCCAAGCAATTGTGATTTTTCAATTTGTGTGATCTTCCTCTGTGTGGCTCTGTGAATAAAATACGGTTTATATGAGAGAGAGGAATTGCACATAGATAATTCAAACTATTTTGTCCCAGTTGAACTTAGTAGACCAAAACCATGCCATGTCTCATCAGCTGTCAAGGTTCAGTAGTGGGGTACTCAAGACAACAACAGTGAAGAACCCATATAGCAATCATTGCAGCAAAAACCTTAAAAGGTCTTAAAATCATAAAGAGAGGTTTGGTCCTCACGTGATCTGTGATTCAAGCCTGTTAATAATAATCAGCAATAAAATTTAAGAAAGGAAGATTTCTGTAAAACTAGGGAGTGTCACCCATTGGAAGGATTGCTTTGGTTTTGCAAAATTTATTGGAAAAACTGTAAGGTAGATTTACAGCTGAGTTGATACAGGTTGCACTTGTTACCGTACAGGTTGCAGAGAGTCTGGCTGGGTTCTTGCACTATTTTTCTTCTTTTGCAAGTACTGCACAAACGAGAATGCTTTTAGCTTTGCATAATCTTTTCAGTTAGGTTTTTACTGACCAAACCAGTACGTACATTCTCCTGTCCCCAGTTCCTTGGAAGAACAACAGTGCAGGGGTTCCAGGAAGACTATCCCAGTGTTGATCCTTTTTCCAAAGGAAAAATATCTCCGTTCAGGATTTCAGTGCCAGAAGTCACAAAGGGCCATTCTGAGGGTGGTAAGGCATTGTCACTGAGCTGCAGTGCCAGTTCTGTGTGCAGACTTGGTATATTGCTGCTGTTGAGATTCCCTAGTGCTAATCTCACACGCTGTGATACTCATGCCAGCCTGCTATAGGATGGGCTTCTGAATGTCTTTAATTGGTGGGAACACAGAGGTCCATTGTCTGCTTGTCTGCTATGTGTGTGGCTTGCCAGCTGGCTTATTCTTTTATGTTTGTATTGCTCCTTGCTTGCAACTTGGCATGGTTTTTGGGGGTGGGTTTTTTTTTTTTTTTTGATGTTGCTTGCAAGGCAGATATATTTTCTTCCCCTTATAAGCTATGGAAAAACCTAAAGCTTCTTTTAAAAAAAATAAAAAAATTAAAGCAATTCAGCTTTTTGAAAACGCATAATTGAAGAGCTCTGAAATAATTGGCTTATTATAGTGCACCCGTAAAAATGAATTTGCATCTCATTTATGAACTATTAGATTCCCTATTACATGAGACTGATTGTTCTTAATGTGCCTTGCATGTAATTTAGCATTCTTTACTCAAACACTTTGTAGCTAAACACTGGGGGAGGGAAGTTCATTCCAAAATCATGGTGCTAGATCTTAGATTATGGAGCATTCACAAACTGGATTCTGCATGTTGTGCTCTCAGCCTGCCGTTTGCCTCTATATTCCCATCCCAGCTATGCACTGTGCTGCAGAAGCCTAAAACTGATGAACTATTTTTTTCCTTACTACTTCTTCACCAGTAAGGCCTGGCCATGCTGCCATGAGGGGTGTGATGACTGAAGGTAAGTGTGAGCTGCAAGTAGCCGGGTAGTTGCCTGGTGCCATGGATGCACTTCTGCTCACCCCTCAGCATGACAGTGACACAGGCTTGTTTAGCCTAAGGGGTCTGTCTGAAGTCCGCTCTCCTGGACTTAAGGAGAACAGACCTTGGCCTTTTCCATGATCTGCTTGGGAGAGTCCTGTGGGATAAGGCCCTGGAGAGAAGAAGGGGCCCAAGACAGTTGGTTAATATTCCAAGATTACCTTGTCTAAGCTCGTGAGTGATGCATCTCAACAAAGAGGAAGTCAAAGCAAAAATGCCAAGAGGTCTGCATGGCTGAACAGGGAGCAAACTCAAGGCCAAACCATCAGAAAAAGGAAGCCTGCAGAGGGTGGAAGCAAGGACAGACAATCTGTGAGGAATACAGAGATACTGTCAGAGCATTCAGGGGTGGAGTAGGGAAAGCCCAGATGGAATTGGATCTGGCCAGGGATGTCAAGAGCAACAAGATGGGCTTCTGCAAGTGCATCAGTGACAAAACACTAAAGAAATTGTGGGTCTGGTGCTGAACAAAATGGGAGACCTGGTTACCTGGGACAGTGAAAAGGCCAAGGTACTGAATGCATTTTTTGCATACCTTTTACCAGGTGGAGTGGCCTTCAGGAATCCCAGGTCCTAGAGACTAGGCTGAAAGGCTGGAGCAAGGAAGATGTACCTTTGGTGGAAGAGGATCGGGTCAGGGAATACTTAACTGCACATCTGTAAGTTCATGGGCCACAATGGGATGTACCCACAGGTTCCGAGGGAGTTGGCAGGTGATTGCAAGGCCACTCTGTAATCTTTGGTCAGTTGTGGCACTGGGAGAGGTGCTCAAGGACTGGAGGGAAGCACGTGTCCCTTCTGTATTCAGGAAGGGCAAGAAGGAGGACCCAGGGAACTACGAGCTGGTCAGCCTCATCTTGATCCCTGGGAAGGTGGTGGAACAGCTCATCCTGGAAACTACTTCCAGACACGTGAAGTAGATCATCAGTAGTCAGCATGGATTCACTGAGAGGAAGCCACGCCTGGTGAGCTTCCATAGTGAAGTCACCAGTGCAATGGATGAATGGGGAGCAGAGCAGTGGATATTGACTCCTGTACTACAGGAAGGAGAAGAGAAGCTGGTGAAGCCTGGGCTGGATGAGCAGACTGTGCAGTGGATCGAAAACTGGCTGAATGGCCAGGCCCAGAGAGCAGTGGTCAGTGGTGCCAAGTCCAGTTGGAGGAAGGAGTGGAGTACCCCAGGAGGTCAATACTAGGTCCAGTGCTGTAATGTCTGCATTAATGCTCTGGACAATGGGGACAGAGTGCACCCTCAGGACATTCTCAGATGTCACAAAACTGGGAGGAGTGGCTGACTGCCCAGAGGGCTGCACAGCTATCAGGAGGGACCTTGACAGGCTGGAGGGGGGCTGATGGAAAGCTCGTGCAGTGCAGAGCCCTGCCCTGGGGCTGAACAGCCCCTGGCACCTGGACATGCTGGGCGCTACCCAGCTGGAAAGCAGCTCTGCAGAAAAGGTGCTGGGACTCCTAGTGGACACCAAGTTGACCACGAGTCAGTGGTGTGCCCTTGCCACTAAAAGGCTAATGATGTTCTTGGCTACATTAGGCCTGGTATCACCAGCAGGACAAAAAAAGCAGTGCTTTGCCTTTATTCAGCATTGGTGAGGCAGGTTGGAGACCTGACCTGTGTCAAGTTTCAGAATGCCCCCCAGTAGAAGAGAGACGTGGACATACTGGAAAGAGTCCAATGAAAGGCATCCAAGATGGTGAAGGGACTGGAGCATCTCTCCTCTGAGGAGAGGCTGAGAGCTGGGACTGCTCAGCCTGGAGAAGAGGAGGCTCAGGGGGACCTCATCGATGTCCATAAATACCTGAAGGGACGGTGCGAAGAGAACAGAGCTAGGCTCTGTGCAGTCTCCTCCTTGGAGATCTTCAGAAGCCACCTGGAGGTGGGCCTGGGCACCCTGCTCTGCGCAGTGCTGCTGTGGGTGCTGCAGGTGTTCCTAATGGAGCAGGGCTGGGCCAGAAGGACCCAGAGGTCCCTGCCAGTCTCAGCCATTCCGTGTTCCAGTGCCAGGGACATGAGCTGCAGCTGACAGCGTGCCTGCAGCACAAGTGCAGTGCTTGGATCACGTCTGGAGTCCCCCTGTAAGGCAGTTGGGTGGCTCATTCCCAGAGCTCAACCGTGCCACCCGCAGTGGATTTGTTGGTGGTTGTGGTGAGAGCGGTGCCTGACCTCAGTAACGGTGTGCTGCTCCTGGAGGTAACGTGCCTGGCAGAGGGCTGTAGGTGCTGCAGGTGTTCCTCATGGAGCTGCCCTGGTGGTCATGATCCATGGGGTGTCCCAGAGGATTTGTAAGTGAATGCTTTCCAGCTGGTGGGCTGGGCAATCTGCATGTATCAAGGTGTTGGAAACAGCCATCTGTGATGCTACCGAAAGCTCTGTTCTACCAGAAACGGGACGCAAACACTACCAGAAACCATCACCTCCCCTGTATCCTTCTGTTGGTCTTTCCTGTGCGTGACCATTAGTCTGGGCAAAGTTTAGGCATTAGTGTAGGCAAATGTTATTGCAAAGTCCAGACCTGATTCCCTTTACTGCATTTCAAACTGCAGGATGGGAAAAGAAACTCAATTGTGTGAGTTTCTGCAGAATTAATGAGCTGTAATTTCAGAATATCTTATTTACTATAGCTAGCAAAAGGCTAAAGAAAAGATGTACCTAAGTGCTCTCCAACAGACAGAAAAATGGAATGGTTTAGAGAGCTAAGAGACTAATGTTAATCCCTCTTTGGACACAGGCAATTAAGAAAATATTACTGCTAAGTGTTGAGCAGCAACAGGTATAGCAAGCCCTGGAGTCATTGGTTTGAGTATCAGTGGCTTCAAAAATGGGATAATTCTGCATGCATTTTTTTCAGGAAGCATGTGGAGAAGTGAGCTTTTAATTGATCATTTTGTTTAGCTGATGGAACATGTGGTTTAATCCAGGGCATAATCCCACTGCTCCTGTTGGTTATGGGGCAGTGGGTCAGTGTTGCACGGAGTGAGGTAAGGGGAAGGGGTGCTGGACTGAAAAATTACGGAAGGACCTTATGCTCTCTCAGGCAAAGTAAACTGCATACAAACCCATTGACTTGAGTAACCAGCAACAGTGAGAGCAGGTACACCAGAACAGCAGCGACATCCTTTGTGTTTCATTTGCCTTTCTTGACTGTGAACACTCTCAGAACTGCAGGTGAGCAGCACAACACTTGTATAGGAGGACCTATGACACCAAACAGCCAGGGAAGCATGATTTATCCCTGTAGCCCCCTTCTCCTCTTGCACTGATTTATAACAGAGATTTAACTTGGCCTCAGAAACGTGGAGGTACTGCACCTTTAAAAGCTACCATTTCACATAGGAAATTACTCCCTTTCTGCATTAGAGCAGATGAGAAAAGTGTCAGTGCCGGTTCTGGGCGTTTCTGGGCTGCCACTCGCTGTTAGGGGAACAATGACTCCAAGTCTGAGTCAAGCCTGACTTTGGGGCTAAAGGTAAGGAAGCACATGGCAGGCACACTGCAGAAACAGGGGCTCTGCAGCTCAGCAGGTCAGGCAATAGCCTGCTGCAGCTACTCTGTTAGCATATTTCTTCCTCTCCATCCCTTGCACTGCACAGCAGACTTTGTTATTGTTTTGCTTAGAGGTCCTTTTACACCTCAGAGTCTGCAAAGGGTTGTAATAGAGATTCAGAGTTCAGGGGTTAAGCAGAATTGATCTGTTAGCTTTTCCAGGACGGGTGCTCTGCTGCCCTGGCCTTTGAAGGATAAATGTCTTATTCAGACAAATCCACATCGCTTTTCAGAGCGACTTAGTTTGCTGCACAGCTGTTGTCAGGGAGCATGGCTGGTGCCTACAGTACTGGTGGAAGGCAGCAGGGAACGGGCTTCTGGCTTCTTTTGGGGAGGAAGGGAGAAACATGCATTTTCAAAGCAGCTTGTTGTTTAGTAAATGTGTGTTTTTAATTCCCAAATAAACACATTTTCAGTCTGTTCCCATTTTGGAACGTGGATTCTGGGCACCATTTAAAAGGATCCTTTCAGCTTACACTAGTTGGCAATCAAAAGCACCCATCAGCCTGGATCAAAAATTAGAAGTCTCTGCTTGAGCTAAAACTTGCAGTTGCGAGTAAAGAAAGAAGCAGTACAGAGGTGAGGCTGTAAGATTTACCCCACCTTTTTTTTTTTTTTTTTTTTTTTTATAATAAGCATATTTTATGAAGAACGCTTAATTTCTCCCACCAGAGTTGAAGGTTGTGTCTGATGACACTTGCTTGAAATGGAGGGAGGAAAGAGCTGGGAGAAAGGTTGTCCTCACACAGCAGAGGTACAGAAATTCTGTGGCTTTGCCAGTGGCACAGGAAATCTGCGGTGAGCTGAGAACTGGATCCTGGAGTTGCGTGTAGCTCTTGTCTCCTGGAAGCAGCACTGCTGCTTGTTTAAAAGTATTTTTCTTTTTAAGGACACACCATGGTTATTAATAAGGTAAATTAAAAGGGCAAAAGTCGTAGAGAGACAGTGGAGAGAAATCCTTACACCTGTTACCATGTTCATTACTCGCCACTGTTTGTGTTTTTTCACTGCCACAGATCACAATGCAGACATAATGCTAATTATCCGTGCAGGAGGTCGTTTTTGCATGCTAAAGGAAAACACTGGTATGTCTTGCTAATTTGATTTTAATATCTGTGCCACGCTATTGTTTGGCCTAGAAATTAGATTGCTTTTTACTAATATAATTGGCTAATTAAAACATCTTCTTCTCTAGGAGATGGGGAAGATACCCATGGTCCTTATGTGACTTGGGACATAATAAAGTAAACATGAGTCAGTTCCTAATCCAACAAGAGCTCATTTGGAGCACAAAGAAAGGAGAGTGCTTAATGCAATCTCCTTAATGAGCTTTTGAGATAATTTCGGGTCCAGTCTTCCACCTTTGTAGCGGAGATAGAAACACTTGGAACTTCAAAGAGTGGCACTGTAGGACTGCTGTGGCAACCAATACCTGACTACCATCAGTGTAATGTATTTGCAGTATTCTGTATTTTTAGTCATTGTAAGCTTCCTATGTGGGGCTAGTTCTGAGATATAAAGCAATAGAAAAGAACAAAGTTGCACCAAAACATGCTCCTTCTCCCAGCAAACAACAGAGCTGGCTTTGCAACCTGATGCTCAAATCTTGCTATTTCCTTGCTGTAAGCACTTACCACCAGGTCTGAGTCCCTGGAAAGGAAATTACCATGGGTCGAGCCACTGCTTTCCTCTCTCCTTTGGTTCAGAGGTGATGTGGGGTAGACAGGTGAGGAGGGGACAAAAGTTAACCTCTGCCAAAAGAGTGGAGATGGAAGAGAGCGGGAAATAACTTCCAATAAGCAGATTGCTCTCCTGTCTTGGATGCCAGCTGTGATAGTCACAGCCTCTTTCCCCAGGACACTCATTGGATTCCACATTAATACAGCACCCTTCAGACATGGCTCAAGGAAAAATCACAATCCATCTCTGAGTCTGGAAAGAGTTTTAGAGACTTATGCTAATCATATTTAATTTGTATGTGCAAATGATTTTAACTAAATGTAGGCTTCCCTTAGTATCTTCAATTAAAAGCGCTGGATGTGCTCCAAAGTTGCAAATTCCTTCACTAAGCCAGTAGGGAATGATAATGAATTATTGCTAATATAGCCATAAAGCTTTTATTTGCATAAGTAATATGAAGCTAATGTGTGGATAAAATTAAACTTTAAAAATGAAATATTATTAAAACAAAACTGTTAATGAATTTGGACACATTACTGAGCAGGTATATTTGGCAGCTGGCTAGAACAGATAATTCTAATAGAAGTCTAGTTGAATCAAAATCAATATTGAATATTACATAACATGTTGGAGATAGTTTAGCAAGTTATATGTGCTCATCTTCTCAATTCTGATGTGCTTCATCATTGTTAGCTTTCACAATCTTGACTAAAACAAAAGAAGGTACGATAACGGAGGAAGGTGAAATGAATCTCTGAATTTGAGTATTTCATTCTCTCCTTACTGCTATAATTAGGTTGTCTGGAGAGAAAGTGCTCTGAATTCTCAGTAGTATGCAAGAGAACTTGAAGATTGAAAGTCACGTTATAGGTAGGTGCTGGACTTGTGTCCTCCTTATACCAGCAGTATTGGTATTGTATTAATGATATTACCAAGGCTTCACTTTATTCTTCTTGAAGCGTTCCACTAATCATTTTTTCACTCTTCCGTATCACAGAAATCTTTCCTCAAAGTATTGTGGGTGTTTTGGGCAGCAGCAGTTCAGGGGAATTACTCCAGACTAAAATAATCTCAAGAGCGGAACACGGTTAGATGAGAGAAATTATTCCAAAATAGTAAATTCTGCCTCTCTAAGAATGCTATGTGATGGAGTATTTTGATCAGGTTTTTCTTTTCTGCCACTATCACACATGAAATTGAACCTGAGCACCATCTCTCTGCTTTGTCACAGAGCACGGTAGGCATTTTATGGTGTCTCAACAAAACAATTGCAAAGTAATTGCTGAGATTGCCTGGCTAGGGGCTCTTAAATGCAAACATTGGACATGCCTCCATTTCACTCTTGTGCTTGCCATGCTGCTGTCTTCTACACACGTTCATTTCTACTCATCTACACAGCTATGGCTTTACTCCTGATTATATCCAGGTGCTTCAGTGTGGAAAGGTTCAGTTACAGTTCCAATGTTAGGCTCTTCTGCTGCCTTTTTTCTATAAAGCAATGTATGAGAAACTGTATAAAGCACCCCATAGATGTTTTATCATGGTATCCCAAATCTACTCCCTTCTGGGGCTCGACATGGACCATATTGTGAGCCTCTACTTTTTCTGGCATGCAGACCCCATCGAGACAACTTGGAGTTGCTGCATGTCTCAACTAGCAGAGAAAGAAGCGTTTTGTGGGCCAGAGGTTTCATTATCATGACTGAGAAATGAATTCATGTTCTCTTTTGCACAGGAGGATTCAGTACTTCACCTTTTTGTAGAGGCCAAAACGCTGACACCTGAAAAGATGAAAGTTGTCAGCTCTCAGCTGGTGTTTTGTCCGAAGCGGAAGGGGCTGTGTTGATTTCAACCATCTAAGAATTTGTCCATATCTGTGTTCTTTCAGAGAAGGCATTTCAGAAATAACCTAGGGAAGTTGTTGCATTTCTGTGGGGCTTGCATACCTGACCTACATACACAGCTTTGAAAATTCAAGTCCTTAGGAACTAAGGTTAAATTCAGTGTTGGTTTTTGGTGCAGAAAGGCCCGTTAGGTTTTCCTTTATTTTTTGCCAATTTTACGTAAGGATGTTTTGGTGGACAAAAAATTGGGAGATATTTCTCCCTGTGTTTAATTTCAGTTACTTTATTATTATTTTTTTGATAGGAATAAGTTAGTTCCTGTTACATTCTAAGAACAGAGGATGTGTCTATTGAAGCTGTAAGCTGACCTGGACCTGGATAGAGTGGTGAATCAAACTGGCTCTTCTGTCATTTATAGTTTGACTCTTACATGTACATTAATCTTACCACAGCCAGTAGAAGCTGCTGACACTGGCCCTGCCTCTTCCCTGGGACCCGGCCTTGAGCCTGGCCCAGACTGGGCTCTGTGCTGGTAAAATGCACACAGACCTCTCTCCTCTCCCACTTCACTCCCTGAGCTCCCCAGGAGGTTGTACCATGTGTCTTATGGGTCTTGTCTGTTTTAAGTTCTTGATACAGTCGGATCTTGAATTACCAGGTAGCTTAATTTTTGCACATGTGCATGTGAACATCTAAATTTAGTAAGTAACTCATTCTGTTCACTGGGAGTAAACCCAAAGCTTATGGGACAGGAGGCGTTTCTTATTCCTTCACTGAAATGCACCTGTGCTCACTTGACCCGGTGGAAAATTTGGTGTTCAGAGCATGAAATCCCTAAACAGATGAAGAGGAAGATTCTGGCCCTGCCTTTTACATCTTTGATTCAGCAAAGTTGAGTGGATTTAAATTATGCTTTTGATAAACAGAGAAGCCCAAACCTTGTCTCTCTGCTGATATCTCAAATGTCGAATTTCACCCCTGTGCAATTGGAAATGCTGACTTATTAAACCTTGGAAATTGGGCTTGATAATGGAAACAGCAACTTAGCGAACCTTAATTATTATTGCAGCCCTGGCCATGGCCTGCCTTTCTGCACACAGGAAGAATTCAGTATGAGAGGGTGAGCACAGTAGGAGCAATTTGTCCTGAATGCTGCTGGTTGTGAACGTGGGCGTTCTCCGTTCTGGCCACCTGGCTCAGTCACCCTGCGAAGTTATTGAACTCAGTGGGGGCTGCGTTGGCGCTAAGATAGTGAAAAAGAAGCGACTATTAGCCTTTTTTTGTACCCTGTTTTGAAGAGTCAGTTTCAATATCTGAGTGGAAATGTGTCTGCTGCACTGCTTTGTTATTAAGATAGCTCAGGAAGATTTGACAGAGTGGTGTTAAAAAGTTAAATCACAAATGACTGTTCAGAGGTGAGTTTACTCAATTCTGCTTTCATTCACTCCTGCTCCTCAGTTTTAGAAGTATTTCAATACTGAAATATATCTCATCATTTTCAAATGCTTAGGAGACAAGGCCAATGTTTCATCAATTTATGTATGTCTCAAATGGCCTTTCTATCCAAGAGTGTGCTTGAAACTCTGGATTATAGGCATAAAAAGATGAATAGAATTGTAGTGATTTGCTTTAAAAGAGCACTAAGATTTGGGGTGTACGATGAAAGCCAGCTATAGCCTAAGCGTTTTTCTCCTGTGTTGCTTTTTCAAAAGAGTAGAGTGGAAAAATCAAAAGAGATGGCAAGGATATGTTTTATATTACTGTACAAAAGCAAACAGATGGTTTACTTTTTCTCCTTTTTTTAAATATGTAGCTACTGCATTCTCCTGTTATCTCTTGGAATGCTTTCAGATATCAATTTAGTTTGCAAAACGGAGTTGATTGAATAACAGGTTTATCACAATTTCAAATCAATTAGAAATACTGCTCGCCAGAGGAGGAGATGGTTTACCTAAATGTCAATAATAAAATTGTATAAGCCATGAATTACTTCGGACTATTGAGCATTATTACATTTCTCTGTTACAGGGACAGTTCTGCTGCAATTAGTTGGCAGGAGCTGCTAGAGATGGGCAGGCTGGTTTATGAGCAGATGTAAAGCAGCTCTCAGGGTCCTGCGCAGGAGTTTTGCTGCCTCTTGGTGCCGGTGTGAGCGGTTCCCTCCCATCGGCTGCTCCCAGCCTTCGGTCTGTTCCTCCTCTCCGTCCTGCTCAGCACTTGCTGCTGGAAGGACAGACATAGGGGCCTTGCTCTGGGCTGCAGCTGGCGGTGTTCAGTGTATGATTATCGCTTCTTTTTATTGGTATGGTGTTTTTATTTTTTTGTATTTGTTATTAACTTTGTACATTATTTTCTCTTCCACATCAAGAAGCAGGAGATACGGACAGATAGGTGCTTTTGTATTGTGCCAGCTGTAATTAACTGTTCTGCCCAGGCCAGTTTCTTGTAACCTGGCTTGTCTCTCCTAATTATGTGTTTCATACAGTATTTTATACAAGTTCTACTCAGGGAATAAAATTATTCCCGAGAATCTAATTTTTAAGAGAAGGAGATTGAAAGAGGTGATATATGTGAGTTTTAAAAACTGAGATGAAATGCAGCATTATCAGTATCCTTCTTAGAAGAGTGTTGATTTTTATCATTTAATCTGTTATTAGTTGAAAACATGATTGTTTCCTTAATCTGCAGTACTTTGCCCATTGGGTCCCCCTGACACAAAAGCACTTGCTTAAACGTGTTGCTGTTTGATGAAGCAACACTTCAGCAGCTACTCCCATGGAAATTTGCTGACCTCAGAGTCACTGCATGGGGTACTGGCATTTCTGCCAGGGCACGCGTGTGCTCTGGGAACGTGTTGGGTCCGTGCAAGAGAGGACTTGGGACACAACAGCAGCACACGCAGCTCGTGCACTGTGCTACAGGACATGTTCTGGGGATGCCTGAAAACTTGTAATTTGCAGGTTGGCTGGCAGCTGGCTCGGGGAGGTTTTAGCTCTAGCACGCTGGCTTGCTGTTAGCAGTGAAGTGCTGGGGTAAATTTACATGTTGCTTGAGAAAATTTGCAAATAGTTGTGTGCTGTCTCCTTGTCCTTCAGTGGAATCTGAAATGGAGCTGAGGTATGTGAACTGGGCCCAGCTTTGCATCCAGAAAATGAGCGTTGAGATCAACATCGGGATAGCGTGTGGAGAGCACATCCCAAGCTGTGAAGCCCCTTACTGTTGAGACAGGTTGGCAGCATTACAGCACTTAGGCTCAGTTGAACCCTGAACCAAATTCAAATGTTTTTGCATTGTATGTTTGCAGTTTTATTCCAGTGTCTGCTTCACAGATTGCAGAGGTGCAGATTTCTAGTTCAGAGATAGGGGAGAAGTTTTTCACCCTTAAGGAACCAGCTCCTCTCACCTCTCTGAACAGCAGCAGTAGGAAAACCACTGGAAAGTGTTTCAAGATGCTGAGTCTTGATACAGGTCTTGCACATGGGTGCCTGGGAGATGTGCAGAGGTCCTTAAGTTCCTTGTGCTGTATTGCACGGGAGCGAGGTGCTCTCTGTCCATCTCCATGCCATCTTCCCAGGCTGTCAGTGGTGCTGGTCAGCTGACGGGGTTTGAATTGCATCCAGCTTGGCTTTGTCCAGCAGTCAGACCTGCATACCCGTGGATAACCAGACTGAAAGGTGCTGCTTTTCTAGGGAAATACCTGTCTTGTGATGAACTATACCCAGGACTTCCTTCCTACACAGGCATCTTTAGTTGCAGCAAATCCTACAGGTTTTGAGTCCTACAGGGCAGACCAAGAGCAGGTGGGTTGAGCAAATTCGTCCATTTCTTACCTGTTGTTTTGTTCAGGGCTGTAATAACACATTATGGTATAATCCCCGCTGTACAACTGGCCAAAATGACTGTCTTTGGTCTCAGACTAAAACTGGGAGCACTATTTATTTTTGTTACAGAATTTAAGGTGCATCAACAGCTGCGACTGAGCTCAAAAGAAGCTTCCAGCACTCATCAGTGTTGGATCGCAGAAAGCTGCTTTTGGCTAGGGCAGAAGGAAATTCCTGGCGTGGTCTCTGCAGTAACCTCCAACACCTCTGAGCTCAGTGAGGTCAGCCTGGGTCACTGCACAGCTTTTAGGGTTGTTTTGGTTTGGTTTGTTTTTATTTGCTTCTGTTGGCATTGATCTCTGGAATACAGTAAAAATATTTGTTCAGCGGAGGCAGGGTGACAGATATCTCTTGTATGAAGAACTATTTGATGAGCTGTTAGTTTTGAGTGCCTTTCCTATTCATTGAACTAATTAGCTCTACAAATCTTACTGTCAACCAGTCATATAGCCACTTATTTATTTTCCCCTGTGCAGAATTTTTACTTTGCTGCATATACACAGAGCTATAAAACCAAATGCACCAAAAATTGTCTCTTAGTTGGATATAAATGGAAACAAAATGCGCTTGGAATTATTATTACATGTACCATTAATTTTTATTTGAACTGTCATATAAAAATGCCAAACGGCTTTCATTGTTTTTCACTGTTGCACTCATGTAAATGTAGAAAGGTTGTTGATATTTTTTATCTTTTAATGCTGTTTTACTGTCTTCAGGGAGGGAGTATGAAAATGGCTATGTCGAACTCAGGGGAGAACAGAGATTTTAACGCTTGCCAGGGTACCTGGCATCTGCTGCTGTCACTGCTCGCAGCGTCTCTTTAGAGTTGTTGCTTGGTTTTAACCTCCTCTGGTGCCTTCTCCGCTTCCTGTAAGCTTAGCATTTTTGGCAGCCTTTTTTTACATCATAGACAGTGGAGTTAAGTTTTTGCTGCAGTTAAAGCATTTCAAGCTCATTAAAATGTGGCTGCTAAGATGGTCCTGAGCTGTGTTTAGTCACGGTGAGTCTGGCTGATGCTGGCAGTGCTGGTGCAGAGGGTGTTATCGTGGAAGGTACCTAGCACATGTACATGGGAATTGTGTGATTCCTGGCACAAATGCCTCTTGTGATTTGATCTGTGTGACATTTCTGATTTGGGACGGGATCATGTGGGCTCTGGAGACTCAGCAGAATTCATCAGTAACCAGTGGTGCTCCTGGGGAGCTGTGAGGTGGGGCCTCGGCAGGGTGTGATCACCCTCGGAAACGTGGCCAGGTGCTGTCTGGCTGCACAGCTGCCCACAGAAGTTGCC
This sequence comes from Netta rufina, assembly GCF_964035555.1. Taxonomy (NCBI): domain Eukaryota; kingdom Metazoa; phylum Chordata; class Aves; order Anseriformes; family Anatidae; genus Netta; species Netta rufina. The sequence goes on along the minus strand of NC_140145.1, from coordinate 3,329,369 downwards.
AGTAATTGCTGGAAGTTGTGCCATGTAATGGCAACTGCAATTGTACTGCCTGTTGGGAAGGGATTTCCCATTTTGTAACCTGATGTATTTGAAGTCAGCAAAGCCAAGATTCCTCTTCTACAGATGCAGCAATGTCTATTTGTGAGCATGAAGTACACAGATTTTTGCCAATTACAAAGTTGTACCCCCCCCTTCCCACCCTGCTTTTGGAAGATTGTAAGTATACCTCATTTTGGAAGCAGATGGAAGTAATGGAGTTGTGTAGGATCAAGCATGAATTAAGCTGTATTAGAAAGGAAGCAAGCATTTACATTTTATTCTTTCCACTGAAGAAAGCCCAGCTCAAGTGAAGTGTAGGCAAACAGAGCATGTGTGGCCCAAAGGCAGTGAGTGGTGAAAGCAGAGCTGTAAAATGGAGAACTGCTAAATAGAACTGCTCTAATTAGCTTCAGAGTGCTCTTACTTAACTATCAGAAATGTGTGGCCAATTTTGATGTGTGAACTTCAGAAAGGATGTTGGCAAAGTGGACAGGATTTGGAAAAGGTTTACAGGGAAGATTTGAAAATCGTGCCATCTGAAGAGAGGCTTAATCTCTTTCTCCTGTTTGAAAAGAAGAAAAGATGACTTGAGGAGGAGATCTGTGATAATAACAGCTCTTTTATCTCATGTTAGAAAGTACAAGAGCCCGTGTTTGGCAGCCGTAGCTACACGTGGTTAAGGCAGAGTTCTGTCTGTGGGCGTATTTGTCAGCTGGATCACCTTCAGTGTGCCGGGCACCGGCTGCTGCTTGAAGTCTGCGTGATCAAGGCAGAGTCCTCAGAACTGCAGATCTGATGATGTTCTGCAACAAATGCTCTGGTCTGTGTTAGACAAATCAGGTAATCATGGGGCAATGGGAAGAACAACATACCTAATTTTGGATGAAACTTGACAAGCCTGCAAATGTAGGTTAATGATGTGGTCGCATCTGATACCTGTGGTAGATGCTCACCAAGACGGTGGCAATAAATAAGTTGGTGGGTGACCTGGAAATTGGGAGGAGGACTTCAGGTGTACTTTTTCAGTCTGTTCTCTGTTGATTCAGTTGGTGCGTTATTAAATGTTGGTGTGGCTGTGATCACCTCATGGTTAGTGATGTTGATGCATCTCTTGATAGGATCTAACTCTCCTCACTATTCAGAAATCTCTCTTCTGTGGTGCTGAAGGCCTTCCTGGTCATCATGAGAGCACAGTATTTACTTTGATTTTCTCTTTAAGCATCTTGTCCACACTGTTTCACCTGAAGCTTTCCTCGAAAGAAAACAGTGTTACCGTACCAAGCTCATCACAACTTCTGGAGTGAATAATAAGCAGCTTGCTGAGGTGGATGGACAGATTTTGTTTGAGTGATGCGGGCTTTCCATCAGACAGGTCAATCAAAAAGATGTTCAGAGATATGCTTAAGGATTAGGAATTGGCTTTAAAGGGTCATATGTGCTGCATTAGAATAACGTGCATGGTAATGAGATTTGGTAAAATGGGGTTTATAACAGTTGAAGTTGGTATGGTTTTTAGTCCGTGGTACCTGTTCATCTGTGTTAATAGTGCATTTACAAAACCTACAGTAAAACAAACTATAAAAGATGTAACTCACTTGAATTATGCTTTGAAGTCAATTTCTGTGTATCCCATTTCAAGAAAGTGTTGCACTATGTTAAAAACCTAGATCCCTACAGACTATTCCGCAGGGTGGCAAATCTTGGTGTTACCGTTTCTCAGATGTTTGTCAGTCATGCACGTACCTCTGCTTATAGGAAATGGGGTGTTCAGTTTTATGCTTATAAGAGGGCTTTCAATTTTAATTCAGCTTACACCATCTGTAATATTTTCTTTAGTCCTGTCACATCGTTGTTGAGAGTATGCTTCAGTACAATTTTGAAACGTTTCTTTGCTGTCTTGGCAATACTAGAAGTGCTTTTCCATATCAGCAATGGTGCGTGAACACTGAAAACTCACTAGAGAATTGTGCTGTGTGTTGAGAGAGTCTAACCAAAAAAAGCAAATGCATAACTGGTGTTTAGAAAGTTACTATCTTAAAATTAAGAATTAGTCATCTCTGCAGTTTAATTTTAAGTCTTATAGTCAGGATTTCTCACATCCCCAAATTTCTGAACAAAAATATGTACTAAAAGAAATGACTACAGAACAAAGTCCTGGCATGACACTTACAGCACTCATCTGAGCATTGACCTGTCACCTTCCACCAGTATGTGAGCAGTGATCAAAAGCTGGCAGAAGATGTAGATATACTCACACATTGAAACAACTTATTATTTATGTTTATCAGTAAAACTTATGCTGAAGAAAGCCGAGGCTGTTTTTTATGTTGATATTTATCATTTAGCAGCTATGGTAAAATTTGGGGAAGCAACAAATGTTCTTGGTGGGGGAGCATCAGAGCAAATCTCCTTGTATTGCTGTGCCTGTTAACTCTGCAGGAGGAGGTGGAAAAACCTCCGGGCAGGCTGCATTGAGTACTGCATTTAAGAGGAGAGGGTTAAAAAAAAAAAAAGCCTAGTAAAGTTTTTAGTAATTTTGGCTTGAAGGGTAATTTTCTTGTCAACTATATAATTAATGCACCATACATTACAGTAGCCCATTGTTATTCTAGAATGCCAGGATACATTTCAAACTGAATAGCTGTTTAACAAAACACTTGGCAGATTTATTACCCTTAGGTGATTCTGTCAGTCAGCATTTTCACACGTTTAGCCTGAAGTAGGCAGAATCAATTTTGGTATCTATTTAGTGAAATGCAGAGCTGTTTAAATTAAACCACACACACGTATGCACAGCCCCCTAGAAAATCAGGACTTGTATTGGATCTTCATCTATTACCAGTGAAACAAGAATTACCCTTGCATGCTCTTTGTCTTTTTCCTCCACAGTCAAGGCATCGTCTGCCACTTCCAATATCTACAAAGAGGTATTTTGTGGTCATTTTCAGATAATGTCTTCAATGTTGTGCTTGTCTTTTTGTTACTTTACAGAACACTTACTTGGCAGCTTCAGAAACTAAGGTTCAGCAATACCCGTGTACATAATGGGTATCCTTAAACAAGGAGATGTCATGTTGAATTTGCAGTTGCCAGTGCTGAAAAAAAAAAAAAAAAAGAAAAAAAGAAGCAATTAATATTGGAAGGAGGGTGTGGGGCCTTCTGAATTTAATAATTTCTCTTATGATAGGCTCAGAACTTTTTCCAAAAGGGGTTGATTTAAGTTACTTGCTACAAAGTACTAGGATTTTCAAGGATGAAAATGCTTCATTTTTATTTTTCAGTAGCAGGAGATACAGACTACAAATAGGAGCATCGTATAGCCCAGGTATGAAAATGGAGAATAAAGATGGTAGTTGAGAAACAAAAAATGCATGTTGCTTGTTTGAAGCAGCAAAACATCAGGTAATCATATTCTCATATTTTCATTGTTGAGGCACCACATTTTTCCACTGTTTTTAAATATCCTGAGAAATATTTTTGAACCTTTTTTTTAAACTTAAAATGAAAAATTAATACATTCAGTATATATCCACTTTTTTTTCATTGCTATATATTTCTTCTTTTGCTACTGTGCTTTCTAATATTCATTTATTTCTTTATTTTTATTTTGAAGCTACAAAATGCCAGAGCTGTAATTTCTTTCCTGTTTCACAGTAGGCATCTTTGGTGGAGGCTGAAAAGTCAGCAAAGAGCAAAGGCACGAGTTGGGGGAAGACTTAATTCTGACACCTCACCTGAACTGATCTTCTGTTAACAGGTTTAAAGGTAGGGAATTGAAATTAAAAAGAAATCAAGTAATTCCTTTCACAAACATTTAAAGAGTTTTAAAATGCTTGTATTTCCATGTAAACCTTAAAGAAGAAAAAGATATGTTCATTGTATGGCAAAGCCTGAAGAGGAGGAAAAACATTTGAAATAAAAAAATTCTACATGAAAATATTCAATGAGCTTTAAAAAAAAACACAACCCACAAGTTGGGCTCCCTGATACTGCACCTGCTGAACTGTCTGTAAGATCAAATTCACTTCGGAGAGAGACCAAGGTGCGTTAAGTAGGCCAGGTTTGTCACTGGGAGGTTGTTCAGACGTCAATCATTGTCACTTCTCACCCCAGCTGGTGGTAATCCATCTGCACTTGTCAGGCTGGGTGGTGGTTATATTCACTCGTGCATTAAGCTGGCACAGCCGTCCACTGTGGATCTGACAGTAGTACCAGACCTTCCCACAGGGAGAGGCTTCTCAAACATGACTAATTTGGATAGCTTTAATTAAAGAGCAGCACATAAATATGCATACACAGCAGTAAGCGGTGGACAGCTTCCTTGGGAGTTGATGAGAGGGTGGGAAGGAGGGGCTGTGAGCTTGGTGTCCCCGCTCCCCGTTGGTGCTGGGCGATGCAGCTCACTGCCTGGTAACTTCCCCTGTAGCTCAAGGTGCTTGTTCTGCCCGTGGGCTGCAGGCTCTGTGCTTTGTGGCACAGGGAGCCAAGGCAGCAGCAGCAGCTGTTACAGAGCACTAGAAGATGAGGAGGCTCAGGGATCAATGAAATGTTTTATTATTCCAGTTGATGTCAGACCTCGCCATGCACGCTGCTGGTGTTAACAAAGGTTCCCTGGGAAACAGTTGGGATAACCCTCCAGTAACAAATAACTCACTCTCAAGTTACACCAAGCGATTGTGCTACCTGGTTTTGTCTTGCCATAGCAAGACAAAGCAACCAGCCGTGCTGCCTGTGATGAGGTTGAGTCCGGCCTTTTGTTGCAGACAGGATACTCCCTACTGAGTTAGGTAAATCCTAACCACGACAGGTTACTTTTTCACTCTAGTTTTCAAAGCAGCTTTGAATGTTGGTGCACTGTGCAGTGATATTAGGAAATGGCATTTTCCCAGGGCTTGTAAATGAACCCAAAGAAAGGATTTGACATTGCACAAATGCACAGTGAGAAAGGGTCTAAAAGTTAGCCATGCAAAGGCAGTGATGCCACCCTGCTGCTGCAGTGTAATACTTGTGGTGCAAGGCATTGTGAGGCCAAGGTTTTCCAGGTTTTACATAATTCCTTTAGGCTTTTTCACACTTGCTGGTGTGTCAGCAGCCCCTGCTAGGTGCAGAGATAAGCACTAGATGCAACAGTGCAGCAGTGTGTACTGACACTATTTAACAGTACAAGGCCATGAGCAAAAAATTTGAAGTTGTCTTTGTTTTGAGCAGGGAGTTGGCCGAGAGACCTCCAAAGGTCCCTTCCAACTTGAAGTTATTCTTTGATACCAGTGAATTACAAGATTGTCTACAACAAAAGAAAGAAAATTGCAAGAAAGCTGGTCCAATGCCCTGGCATTTTTTCCAGTGAAAAAATGAATCTTACATTTTGTATGTATCTTGTTTTGCACTTTTATTTTGATTAATTGCTAATGGAATGATATGATTTTAATCTAGATCCATTTTTTGCACTTTCCTGGATGGAAGAGTTTCCTAGAGACTTCTCAAAAAGACAGCAAAGGTATGGTTGTATTTGTCAGTCTTCTTGTAAAACGCAGGCATGTATATTGATCTAAATCTGTTCAGCTTTACCCACGATAAATGAACCCACTTTCTGCTTATTCAGTTGGCATTGCATAAGCGGATGAGCACTAAGCCGTTTTTCCATATTGAAGAAAACTCACCAGGAGAACTAAGATGGCAAATTTATTTTTACATTACAATATCTGTGAATGTGGACTAGGAAGGACTTCTATTGCTTTTAGTAAGCAGGATAAATCCCTTTTACTTGTATTTTATTTTATATGCTTCTACTTACTCTTTACCTCAAGGCATTCGTGATCCATCCTAAAGTATAAAATGATGGCTCAAAGTAAGGAAATAAAGTATCAGCCCCACATTTGCTCTCTGACTATTCCCATGCAGGTGCTGGAATGAGTGCTCCCCATTCCTTGCAGAACATCTTTCTTATTTCACAAGCAGTGTCTTTGCTGTGGCATTGTCTGAGTTATTTTCATAATTCATAATTATCTTGGTTCTTAAAAATTTAGACATACATTTAAAAGCATGATCCAATCTTGCCTGATTGCCACCACATTGTGTTTGAAGTAATTACCATTCATTTGGCTTTTGAGGCTGTTGAATGAATTTTCCACATGAGATTCCTTAATTTGTACATATTTTATTGCTATAAAATAGGTATTGGCAAGCTGCCTAAACTGTAGTGAAGGCCTTTAATTCCTATCCCTATGTGATGAAACAAATTAAGTGCAAATGGGGATGCCTAAGATAGACTCCTTACAGCGTATTCTGTTGGCGCTCAAACTTGTCCTTACACAGGTGCAGATACACAGGTAGGATTGAGGTAGCTCAGTTCTGCACTGAAGAGCCAAAATGGTTAGTTTTATACATGAAAAAGAATATTCCTATATATTGTAAAAATTCTCTTTTTCTATCCTTGAGCTATTACCCCCAAGAGAAAAGGCACTCTGTTCGAGGAGGTTATTAGTGCCTTTGTGTGTGCTAAGGGAAGCTTCCAAGAATATTAATCGTCCCTGTCCTGTACATCTACTCTCTTAGGGCCCAGCAGGCCTGCCCCGCTAGTTAGATTTTAGAGGCACATTTTAGAATACGTTTCATATAGCTTATCCCACCAGACTGGAGGAGCCTGAATGTTACAGGATAGCCATGGTTAGGTGGAGGGAAAATAAGAAGGTAACATTGACATGCATCCGGGCATTTCAGGTATGGTCTTTGTGGTGAAAAAAAAAAGTAGCAAAATAGCCATTCTTGGCACATGCCCTGGCGCAGACAGAATTGGTATGAAATTTTGCTCAGCCCAAAGTAACAAAACCAACCCTAGTGATCTAGCGTCTCATGTTTATCGTAACCACAAGACACTCATAAATTAAACAGCAAGACTGGAGGCCTCGATCTGAGTAATGAGCACTTGTTGATGATCAGCTGCTGTTTGTGGAATCAAGCCTTGTGCCATGCTCCTAGTGGGACTGTACTGGAGTTCCCAAAAGGCAGAGCTTGATCAGAAACCTGGCTGGTTGTGTACCTCTGCAGCAAAAGGTTTACAAATCGAGGGGCATACTGTACAGGGACATCAGGGCTTCCAGTTAGGCAATGTTAGGGATTGGTGTAAATGTGGAGTGTGGCGGGTGGTTACACTGGGTTGGCTTTAAACACGTTGCCTTATTCTGCTTAGGGCAGAGCTGCAGCTCGGAGGCCCCACTGAAGTCAATATGACAAACACTGCTGCTTAAAGACTTTGTTGAACTTGAGGACCAGATTTGCAACTTCAAACGTGAGAAATAAGTTCAGAATAAGCACTGTACCTCACACCAGACATCACAGGGAATAGCACATCTTTCTCTCCCCCTACACCCATCCACTCAGGATAATCAGCCACCAAAGAAACTTTTCTCTTAGTCGTGCTGAACCTCTCTCTACCTGCTTGAAATTCTCGTGCCCTGGTGTTCTGAGCTCTCCTCTGCTGTGCAGAGTCTCTGCTGGCCTGGAATCAGTGGATGCATTTGGTGTACTCTGGTCCTCTCCGTGTTGAATCAGTCTAACTGTCCATGAGAGTATTTGAATTAAAGAGCAGCGACAATGCTTCATGGACAATTGTGCAGAGAAGACTGAGGGATGGGATTTTTTCAAAGGGAGAGGTTTCAGTGCTGGCCACTTTTGTATTGGTTCCAAGAAGCCTGCAGTTTCTCTGCTGCCTTTTTCTGCTTGCAAACAGCAGTTTACCAGCATCCTGAGAACACCAGGGGGTAGAATGGCCAGCATCTTAGCTGGGCTGTTCCTCTTATTTCTGTTAATGGCGGGCAGAAAGCAGAAGCTGATGTGGCTCTGTTGGCTCCAGCCCTAGAGCAAGTGCCTGCTTCGTGTGCGCTGCCCCATCTGTGTTGTACGCACAGACGGGCACTGACAGACACACAACTTCTTGTGCCTACAAACCAGAGGAAATCAAGGGATAAGGGCTCCTAGCGTAGAAGGGAAGAACATCACTGGATTGTCACACTCACCACCATACTCACAGGACCTCCTTTTCCTATGATCTCTTCCTCTGGGAATGTTCATTGCCCCTTTGATGACTCTTTGCTGAGAATACCGAAGATGACAAATGCTCTGTTTCATTATGGCAATACATAACTTGACTTTGAGACGGATCACAGATTGCTGTCTGACATTTCTACATTTCAACTGTTGCAAGTTTTTCAGCAAACAGTGAAGGAAGAAGACAGAGCCACCATGTTAAATGTTAATTTGCTTTTCTTCTCCCTCTGGAGGTAGGTCTCGATGAAATCTGTAACAGTTTTAAATCTTGTTTCAATACATTTTTATGTGAAAATACATGAGTTACATTCTGAAAGGACAAAAGAGTATACTTACTTGTCCTTTAGGCAAAGCTTTGTAAGTGTTCATACATAAAATATGATAGAGAATATCACTGGCATTTCAACTAGAGACAAAGGAAAACAAGGTTTAAAATGTTCTGGATTATTCTAAAAGTAGAAGTTTCATTCCTAAACTCTTTGTGAAGACCCTTTTAATAGTGGTACAGGATATAAATGAGCTGCTGAATGCAAACTTCCTCAGTTGAAGGGAACTGAATCAGGGCAGTGCTGGCTCTGAATGGTGCATCTATCTGTGATAGTAACTTGCTTGTTTCCTGGTTTCTCGATGGCCTTTGTCTTCTGATAACAGATGAATGTACAAAGTGACCAATCAGACAAGCTTCCCCCTTAACTGTAAGTTCGTGGGAACAACCTTTGCAACTTGGTTTCATCACAAAAAATTATAATAATAATAAAATCAAGCCCTAGCCATGGACTCAGATCATAGTGAACTGAAATCTAAATGTATGAGATTCAGTCCTCCTGCATGAAAAAAAAATCTTGTGTTTCTAGAAGCAGCAACACTCTGGTGCAGGGTCTGTAGTTAAGAAAACGTCACAGGTAAACTTGGATGTGCATTTACAAGGAGTGAAGTGCCATTTATGTTTCATGTGCTCCTGCCTCTGTGAGTATGGTTCTGCTCTGTGTGAAGAGAGCCTCTGGCTGTTTCAGCGATGCTTTAGATTTGGACAGTTGTGGAATTAAGTGTAGAAGTGAGGAATACTTAAACTTGTGCCTTTTCTTGGGTGGAAAAGGAAGAGTCTATTTATGTGTCACCCTCTCTGGGTAAAGGGGCTTGCATTCTGCTCACACAGTGTCTAACCAAGCCATGGTTTTAGTGCTTCAGGATGGCTGTAGCTTGCAGCAGAAACTAAGAGGAAAGCTCAGACAGGCTGATTTATCAGCAAGTCTCAAAACCAAAAAGTTCCTTTCTATTTATCCAATATGTTGCTTTTCCCTGGTCAGTCCAGATGTGTGAACATCTGAGCCCCTGAAGTTGCCAACAGTCAGGAGATGCATGCGAGCAAGGAGGCTGGAAGTACTGGAAGCCTTTCAGGTAACTCAAGATGCCTCGGCTTTGATTTGAGACCCTTTCTGTTCTCTTTGCACAGCTCAGCAAAGTTCCTCCTGTGGTAAAATGGCCCCAGCTTGGGGCAGTGTTGGGCAGCAGCGCAGTGATGTTCTGCACGTGGACTCTTGTTGTAGCACTGATACCAGCACAGTGTGTTTGTAGGGAGGCTTGTTTTGTTTGCAAAAGCAAGAAAACTGCTGAATTGCGGGCATTAGACGGATTTGCCTGAACACCTGTAGCTGACTTCCCATCTGTCTGGAAGGGTGAGCGCTGAACTCAGTCGTGTGGGCCACAGCATGCTGACAGGTTGGGTGAGGCAGCAAACTGCCAGCTAAAGAGCCACCCCTCCACCTTACAAGTCTCCTCTGACTTCACACTTGGACGTGCGTAACATTACATACGTCCAGGTTCCGTATCTAAATGTTATTTTGAACAACTTTTACCGTCTTGTCATCTAGGTGTCATAATTTGTGCTCTGTAGCAGTAGCTGTTTATTTTGATATTTTATCTTTTTTTTTTTTTATATATATCATTTGCAATCCAAACTGACCTTTTTACTACATAACCACTTGGAAAAAGAGATGTCCTGCTCACATAAGGAATGCCTCGAGAGAAGGGCAGCCCTGCATAATTTCCTGTCCTCTCACAGAAAGCATTCATATTGGAAAACTGGGGAATATTACTTTCTGGCCCTGCACACTCTCCTGGGTAGAAAGGTCCTGAAACACAATTTATTGTAAAACACACAGTGGTTACAGAGCTAGCACAGTCAATGATATTCCTTTTATTACCACTCAGATGAGAACACAAAATGACATTGGAAAGCAGTGAACTCACCAGAAGGGCAGAGAAAGCCATTAAATTCAACACGCATCATATTTCATAATCAGAATCCTGCAGTCAGAGCTGACACCACTGAATGAGTTTGTTGCAGTCATGATAATATAAAACCCGCTGCATCTGCTTCCCTTGGCACTTTTCTTTGTAGACCCTTGCAGTGTATGGGCTATTAATCATCAGTAGCCAGGGACACTGCAGACCAATGCACTTTGTATTGCATAAATTGAAAATGCATCACTATTAGAGAGAAAACTGCCTTCTGTACATCTCTATTTAGATAAGCAGTTTCCTAAAGGGCTGCCATGCTATTATGGCTAACCACTTAATTGGAGTTCCTTCCACAGCCTCGTAATTGGGGTTGGGGGGGAGGGCAGGTAATGCAATCCCTTTTGTAGTGGGTATGAAAACAAGGCAGGAGAGTGTTTCTTCTCGTACCTAGGATGCCTGACAGGGCTGGAGCTGAAGGTGAGAAAATGCAGTCAAATACACTGTGTCATTTAACCTCACTGAATTAACTTCATAAATGAGAGGGCTGAGTGTACCGGTGAGTGGGAGAGGGATGTTGTGTAACCTGTGCATTAATGAATTTTCAGTAGCTGACTGGAGCAACAGGTCACTGGAGAAGGGGAGTTGCCTGTCCTTCTGCTAGCTCTGCTCACAGCAGAGGGTAAGCTACAGCTTAGGAAAGGGGAAGAAGTTTTAGTGGCAGCCAAAAAAAACCCAAAACAATTGCAAATTCAGTGCTCAAAATTCAGTGCTCTCTTTTTAAAGAGAACCTATTTTATTTTACCATCATTTGTCCAAGTTTTTGTATGTAATGAGCAAAGATCAGTAAATAATGAAAAATGAGAGATCTGAGGCAATTTGACAATGAAAGTATAACTTTCAAATTGTTTGTTTTTAACTGTAAATTGCTGCACGGTTTAATTGTTTTTTTCTTGGAGGTCTGTGGTCAGCATTTGCAACTCCATTGTAACTAACCACACTTAATTCTCATTACATCAGCCATCTTCTGTGGGGTTTATTTCCTTGTGTGCAGGAGGTGATGCATCAGAGAGACAAACATGAGTCTGAATTTAAATTATGTGAACTTGTGTTGAATCCTGTATCTTCTGACTCAAACACAGGCAGATAGCTGAAGTGCTGAGGCCAGATCAAAATCGAACTGTTCAGAAATGTGCTCTTCAAACTCTCCCCACCTGCTACCTGATGTGGAGGTGTTTGCATTTCTTCACTTGACCTATTTGGGCAAAATTCTCCAGAAAGATACAAGTCTATCCACAACCAAAAATACTCTCATTGTGATTGATCCCAAACAGCTCAGAGGATCTCCTGTCACTCGGGTACTGTCTCAAAGCTTCTGGGGGGTTGTTTTTTGGCCATGTCCCTCAGTGAGGTTGTCTAAGCACAGCTGCAGGAGTTGGAGAAGCCAGGTTATTAGATAAATGGAGGGCACTGTATTCACTAAAGGATGGAGGAGGGTTAGGCTGTAGCCTGCAGTTGCCTACTTCTGTCTGTACGGTAGCCGTAAGACCCAGGAGTGTACCCTGGACCCATATCAGGTAGAGCTGGCTGGCTCAGCTGATAGGCACTGACTTGCTTCGCCGTAAGGTGCTAATTTCCATGCCCTGATAAAAAGATGATGGATTCATGAGAGGCCCCTTCACACTATCAGGAAAAGGTGGCATGGTAAAATCATTCCCAGAAACGCACACAGTTAAGTGTCATGCTCTTCTTAGTCCTCCTAGGTTGAGCCTTTTGACTGTAAGACACGGTCCTGCTTGGTTGAAGGTTAAGCAGATCTAAGCCCAGGCTGCTGGTGCCCTGCCCTGCCCTCCCTGCCGGCTCCTGTGTGCCCTGCTGCTGCTCTGCACAGCCCACCTTGGAACGGGCTTTGCTCTGTGCAGCTCAGTGTGACCAAAAGGGTATCAAGAATAAGGGCTGCGCTTACATCTAGTAAGTAGAATTCAGTTTTAACCTCTGATTGCTGGGTCCCTAGCAGGTAATAGGGACAGAGAGGTCACTTGATACATGAGGTACGAAGGAGAACAGCATCTCCATAAGGGATGACAGTTCACTCCTGTGGAGAGAACATGAAAGAATGGAATTTGAAGAAATTAGACATGCTTGCATAATTAAAAAACAAACAAACAAACAAACAAAAAAAACAACAGAAAACCACAGACCCCTCAGAAGTAGACTAGCTGCCACTTCCTTGTATTTCAATGAGCATTTCATTTCATTCTAGGTAAGCTGGTGGTGAGTTATAAGCAACTCTGGTTGTTGGCCATGTGTTACACCAATCAACCGATTTCTGTTGCAGAATGTATTACCATCTTTAGCAGGAGGTAACATGGAATATGTTCACTTCTAAAGTAATTGTGTGTTTTTCTGTGATGTAATCAGGGAAGGAGAAAACCTATATTCATCAGAGTTCAGGTCTGGGGCAGAATTGGTAAGCAGTGTGATCTGGGGTCCAACACCTGAATGTTAATGCCACCTGCATAAAAATGCAGAAATGTATTTAGGGAAAATTGTCATGCTCTCTGCTGTCTATCACAAAGGACTCTGAATTCTTGAGAGTTACCAGATCTGATTTTAGAAAGTAAATTATTACAGTAATAATATTCAGGTTATGAAAAAGCCCTTTTGAAAGACAAGCAAATGCTCTTCTGCTTCAGAGCGCTGTTGCTGGGTAGTGTAAGTTTATACAAAATTACCTTCTCAAAACTATTGCAAGTTTCCTTTAACAAAATAAAAATAACTGCACATACGCATACTTAAAGCTACCTGTGCTTACACGTTAGCTTTGAATACAAGTTGTTTTGAAAAAGATAACAACATCAAGACATAGAAGTATCTTGTTGAAAGAAATAAATTATGCAGAGCTTTCCTAAATAATTTAGCAGATACAGTAAACAAAAATTACGATATCTTACCAAAAACCATTGACTTGCTAGCTTTTTGTTCCTGTGGTAATGGATACGGGTTCCGTGTTTTGAGGCTTTAATTTTAATCACACAACATCCTGTCCATGGTCAGAGTGATGCTGCAAATGCAGAGTAACATCCTGAAAGCCTCCTCAAACGTTGTGCTAGCATCCTTTCAAGCTCTCTGTAAATTAAAGTAGCTGCATGCTAATATCCTTGTCTTTGCTCTAAGACTATTGAAAAATAAAACATTCTGGTATCATTAGCTAGTGAGTGTGGTCTTGAAGGCAGCATCTCATTTTATTTGTTAGCTAATGTTATCAGTGTGATGAGGGGGGAAAAAGGCAACCTCTTCAAGTTGTCAGTTCAGCTAGTCAGTAAAGTAAAAACTAAAAAAAAAATAGTGTGGAAACCACCCCAGATTTCTTGTCTGTATCTCAGCTTTGTAAGTTGAATTTCTGTTGGTCAGCATTGCCATTTATAAAGGCTTTTATTTAACTTGGGAAGTCCCAGCCCCTACTTCAGCCTGCTTTTGTCAATATTATTTTTTAAATGGCTTTGACATATTGCCCTTGCTATACTTAAAACCATGTTTAATATCAATTGAAGCACCTCCTTCAGTTATTTGTAAGTGTTATTCATGAGAAGGCAAATACAAGTGCTTACAAAGCACTGGAGGTTTTCATTCTTAATGTGTATAATTTTCTCGGTCAGTGTTGGTAATGGGAAATTCAGGATCATGCTTTCCTTCTGTCATGAGACTTTGCAACAAGTGGAGTAAGTTACTGCAACAAAGTCGGCTTTAGATTTATTTGGTCCTGAGGGATGCTGGAATTAAGACTAGAAGTGAATGAGGCCTCACTGAGTTAAGTATACAGTGTCTCAAAGAGGTTAACCAGGTAATGGGGTTTAGGTATGTCCTCACACACACCTTCCTTAAAAGAACGTGTAAGCAGGATTGAAGTTACACTGTATTCCTTGCTTTGATTCTGGTGAATTGTCTCAATTTCTTCTGTGAAAGAAAAGCCAAGCAAAGCAAATTACAACAAAACATTTCAGTTAATGCTGTATTTCACTTACAGTGCAATGCTGTATGTTTCCTACCCCGTTCTGTGTGCTATTAGCAACATTTTGATTTGAAGATAGGATCGCAGTAACTGCTACCTACCAAGAGCTGACACAGTTAAAAGAGGGAGTGGAACTTTGTTTTATGGTTTGGGAGCTCTGAAAAATGAACTGAGGAGTCAAACAGTAGGTCAGTGATGGGGTCAGGAATAAAAATTAGTTTCCTGTGTTTATTTCCAATTCTAAACAAACTCACTTACATCCAGGCATAGGGTAAGTAGTATTTCTCTAGGATGACAGACCTCCTGCAGCATCCTTCCAGAGGAACCACACAGAGAGAAGTACCTGCTTCCAGTGGTGCAGGAGAGAAGGAACAGAGTGGACAGCCCAGCAACCAGCTTTCTTGGGATCGTTCACCATCAGTTCAGCAAACTTCCTCCTCCTTCCTCTTCCATGTATATATCATTTTAACTTACCCTTTTCTTTTTCAGGTGTGCACAACAAATGGATCCATCTGCCTTTAGAGAGCAAGAATGGGAAGAGCCTTGGGGAGAAGCTACAACAGCACACGGAGGAGGGCAGCACAGTCTGGCTGGACATCTGCGCCAGCCGTGGTACTCCAGGGACTTGGGAGGAGGAGAGAAGCTGTGCCTGCAAGGCTTTTCTCTGCACTGAGATCAGCACAGTTTGTATGGCACCATTTATCTGAGCAAGGCTGTGTTAGAGTAACAGGCAGTGTAGTTCTGTACGTGGTGAAAGCTGCACGTGGGCTTTACTTTGCTCTCTGTGTTGGAGTAAATTGAAGAAAAATGAATCCAGAGTGCCACTGCCCTCCTAAATGGGGGAGTTCAGCCTGAGCTTCATCTGCGCAGCAGGGAGCGAGAGCAGCAGGAGCAAAGTGTGCTCTGTGTGACACAGGTACTAGCCTGGTATTTTATGCGTTAGAGGGATGTCAGTGTGAATTACACAGCACAATCATCCCCGCAGATCTGCCTGGTAACAGTATGTTTGCAGGATTATGTTCTGGCACTTCCTTCCAGTGCCGCCGGGCCTTGTGATCTCGCGCAGTTCTCCAGCTTGAAGGGACACAAAGAGATTCCCTGGCAGACTTTGGTTGTGCGTCCCACTGCCTGCATGAAGGCAGATGGGAATGACAGCTAGCTCGATTTGGCAGTAACCTGGTATTTTCACTATGGGAAAAACACAGCTTTAAAATCACCTAGTTATGTTTGTGAAACAACATGTTCCAGATTGATTACTTACTTCTGGAAGCTGCTGCAGCTGAAAGTGTAGCTGTTAAAGACTTACAGGTGCAGCAAGTCAGGGTCATCCACATAAATCATTGCCTGCTGTTGACAAGAAATTTAACAATTTGGATTAGTTGTTAGGAGAGCATGCACAATTCGATATGTTGAAATCTTAATGGTGGTTTTCCTTACTATTTGATACAGCTAGTAAAAAAGAAAAAACAAAAACAATAAAAATCACTCACCACAAGCTTTAATTATTTTATGTAGTAGGCAGAAATGTCTCGAGACAACATTCTGAAAAAAGCCTTAGTTGATCAAAACCAGATTCCTCCGTATATGCACAAATGATTGACTTGCATTCATTTAATACTTTCAACTAGCTATATCTGGAAAAATCATTATTGCAAGCTTCCTTGCTTATAAAGGAGCTCAACAGAGAGGGAGGAGGACAGGGAATAAGCAGAAACACTGCAGGGATATGAAAGGAAAGAGATGGTACAGCAAGTTAAGGAAGATGCCTCCAGTGGAAGAATAGAGGGCAAAGTCTAATGCTCATGTCCCTGCTTTGCCATAGGGCAGTTTGCCATACTGCAAGCACATCAGTTCACTTCTGTACTGCCTTGTAGAGTGAGCCCCAGGTAGTTCTTGAGGAAAGCATAAGAATGTGTTTAAGGTTTGTTTGTTATTAACTCTGTCCTTACCCAACACCACTCAGGCTTCTCCACCCAGGAGAGCTGTGTGGTGGCACCCCAGGCAGTCCTGCGTGCTCAAATGTCACTGCGTGCTTTCAGGCCTGTGCTCTCCGTATCAGACTGTAAGGACACCGTGCTGGTAGTCACCATTATTTTGAATCAAAAAACAAAAACAAAAAGTTTCAAGGCTGTAAGGGCTTCAGAAAGCACAAAGGCCAAATCCAGCGTGCATATGGTCAGCCTTTTTTAGGTTGGTCTAGTTCAGAGCAACTAAGATGTGAGGCCCAGCTTTACTCCCTGGAGCAGCTGGTGAGGACAGTACACACAGTCTTAGGGTATCAGGAGCTACATCCAAATTTCCAAACACATTTTACCTTACTCAGAGTTCCAGGTCACGCGTTCCTGCTAAACAGGGTCTGTTTTAAAAGAAGTTTTTGTAACTTTTCAAGTGTTACGTGGTCTGAATGATGGAAAAATCTCTTCTGGTTTTATAATCTACAGTACTGAATAGGTTAATAAATAAATAAAAACAAACTGATGTTTTTTAGATTACTGTTTTGTCCAGTCATTTGTCATAGCCAGCTGATGACAGAATCACAACTAGCTCTCTTCAGCATTATAAAAACTATATTTAAAAACTGTATTTAATGAAAGAAAAGTCTCCTTCAGCCAAAGGTGGAGATATTTGGCAGATTACTGCAATTAAAGTTTTCCATGGTATATCAGTCAGCTTCAGTCAGTTCTCATTAATTAAGCGGTTTGTGAGAGGGAAAGCATCAGCGCTGGCTATAGAATCCCTCAGTTCTCGGGTGCAGGGTCAGTTGTGCAGCTTTTGTGTAAGCAGAAGAGGCCGTCACCACTAATGACATCTGTAATCATGAGAGATGATTGAAAATTAGAATTACCAAAGTTTGGGGGGAGAATGGGAAGAAATCTGCCACCTCTCTCTTTGAAATCAAAAAGAATTTTTGAAAGTTTCCATAAAGGCAGAAGATACAGAAGAAATCTTCTAGAAACACTTCCAAAACTTCAGATTTGCAGTACTCTACCACAAGGCAGGAAATTCTGTTCCTGTTGATGGAATGTTAAAATTAATGTTTAAAAACACACCCTGAGTATACAGGAATGTTTCTTTCGTAGATTTATCTATCAGTGCCTCTCACTGCAGTATGTAAACTCTCACTTTTTAGTGTCACTTAAATACAGAAATTTATTTAAAGCATATATACATGTATGCATAGTGCCGGTTGCCAGAAATGTGTAATTGAGAGAGGAGATTGCAGAAGGGTTGTATTCCACTCTGTGCTAGCATTAAGAGTTCTGGGACATATTTTTAGAGGTCTCTGTGATGACTCTTATGTCCTGGAGACTTTGTGCAATTATTTTGGGTTCAGCAGTGCAGAAGTATAGATTACTGTGCAGACATATCCACATAAGTAAAACGTTGTCCGTTTTTTAACACTTGATTTTCGTTTCCATGCGCTTTCTGAATGCTTTCTTCTGCCAAACCAAAAAGCAGTCCCTTAAGAAACAGCTACCTTCAGTGTGGGGAGTTTGGCTTCCTAAGAGGATAGCCAAATGGATTCTATTGCCTCTCTCACCGTAAAAATAGGAAAATAGAAATATGACTTTGTTTCTAAATACCGAGTTTATCACTTGTGTTTTGTGTTCATGTGGTACCAAAGCCCGCTTGCACTGAAGTCTAAGGGCTGAGTACTTAACTCTAAATAGAGAGTGCTTAAGGTGGGAAGGCACAAGTTAGATCCACACATCCTGTTGTTATTGGGCAGGGAGGCCTGGAAACTCAGACCTAAACTTGAGTGTCTACCATGAGAGCTCTTTAGATTATTACAATTGCAAGCATGTGTACCTGAGATAGCGTGGCATCTTTTACTTTTTAAGGACATGTTACCTAAAATAACTAACGTAATCTGAATTAAGTTGATTCCAGTAAGTAGTTCCTTAAAGCAAATTTAATCCAGAAAGTGTTTTCTATCAACTAATAAAGAGATTACTACATATTTTAGGCTAAATGCTTTAATGTAGCCACTGAAACAGCCACAACCCTACGTTAGCAAAACTTACCTGCAGGCCCTCATTGCTGCTAAAGGAGAGATGATGAGTATGGGGGCTTGCAGGTGTGTCTGGATGGGAAAAATTGTCAACAAATTGGTTTTAGAAGGCAAAGTATATTTGCATTCCATTTCTATGCATTTTTTTTCCATTCCATAATTTTTGCTCCTGTTATGGAAGGCATTATGAGAAGAACATTTAATACTGGAAGTAAAGTTGCTCCTTTGAGGTGGTAATTTCAGAAATTCTAGAGGACATTCAGCCCTCTATAAAAATAAATGTTTTGTAACTGGAAAGTGATTCAGCTACAGAAAGGTACGAAACTAAATGAATGCTGTGAGAATGGGCAATGCATGAATCAATAAGTTAAGGACAGCGCGCTGAGATCTTAGAAGAAAACATAAATAGTGTGAAGCTGCCTTCCTGCTTCTGTATGTCAGGAAGGCTGTGAGAAGTAATGTGAGACAGGATGTAAAACAGGGATCAGATGCTTCACCTTGTGGCGGTCTCTGAAGGCTGGTTCATTTTTAACCATTTCTCTCTCAAATGCTCAGAGTGCAAGGCTGTTGGAATAGCAGCAGCCAAGTACTTCGGCTTTTATTCAAGAATTTTGCTCTCTGTAAGGTGCTGAAAATCAGCGCAATTTTTGGGGGGGTTATTAACCTAAAATGCTGTTCAGATGATTATTTGTCTGTACGTTTGTTAGGTTTAATATATCTGAACTTAGGCACATAAATCATTTCAAGGTGCTCAGCACACTTCCCTTTCAGCACTTCCTCTTCTGATGCTCACTGACGTTTTATATTGGCAAAGGAAACGGGCACATAGCAAATGTGATAGGTTGAGATAGGCAATATGAATGAAGTACCATTTTATCTGAAATTTGGGTTGTGACTGAGTACAGTCCCTTTTTTCTAGCAGTATCATTCATCCCTGGGGCTCCTATGATAATAATGTTACATTTGATTTATGAATTTTAACAACCTGTGGTTTTGCAAATATAACTGCAAATCAATGTTCTGGTTTGAGTTAAGATTTATAATGGTAAAACAAATTGGCACCTTCTGCGGGTTATTCATGTAAAAGTTCCAAATGTGGCTCTCCTAAAACTCCAAATTCACTCCTTCAGTCCGAAGCATAATGGGTGTTTGCAAAGCAAAACCGGAATTATAACAGCAATTTTTACTGCTTCAGCTTGTAGCAGGAGTGCACAGAGTAACACCAGTCTCATGTTAAACAGGCAGAGAGGGAAGGAAAGGTCAAGATTTTCCACGAAACAACTTTGTA
Source organism: Netta rufina (assembly GCF_964035555.1). Lineage (NCBI taxonomy): Eukaryota > Metazoa > Chordata > Aves > Anseriformes > Anatidae > Netta > Netta rufina. The sequence goes on along the minus strand of NC_140145.1, from coordinate 3,309,734 downwards.
GAGAAACACCCACAAAGAATGTTGTTGGGCATAATCGTTGCTCAGTGTTTTCTTTTAACTGTTTATAGCAGTCTAAGGTAACATAAATATGCTCAGTGGAAAAAAAAATCCTCTAGCTTTTGAGCAACAGAATCTTTTGTATTCCTGATGCTGGTGTTTGCACTGTGTTTTGTCTGGGGCTTTGTCGAGTATTTCTCTGCTAGGTTTTTCTTGAGGTCTTCAAAGATCCCTCCTCAAAGTTATATGACTCTAAAGCCACAGTAAAACGAAGACTTCATATCACAGTTTAATATTTCAATTAAACCACAGAGTAATAATTCGCATTAATTATAGCCTATTAGTTGCAAATGACAATGTTTTATTTTGTTGTACTTAAAGATTTTATTAGTAACAGACGCTCTTAGTTAGTGTTTGTTGCCCCAAGAGCTTTAGAGGAACTGATTTTCTGTCAGAAAAGATTGGAATCAATTGCATTCCTCCCTTCCAGATAGTGCTAAAACATTTATTTAAGGGTTTATATGCTCACCCTGCCTTATCTGTATTCCAAGTCACTTGTCCAATGAAATAAAATTCATTCATGCCTTCCTTCACTGTGTTATTGACAAAGTGTAAGCTTTATGTAACTGGAAGCCAGAATTCTGTCTTTTGGGAATACCTCTCTCTAAACTTGTCTGAAAGAATTATTTTATTGCATTTTTTGTGCCAGTTCAAGTATGTTTGAATGGTAAATCCTAGAAGCTGGGCTGTCTGTGACCATATCAGCCTTTTGAATTAGCAGCATGCGCAGCGTGATAGAAATATTAGATTGCATGGAAGGAGCATGAGCGCTACATAATTTTTTTGTAAGTTTTTTTTTTTTTTTTTGCACATAATAAACTGCGTGTCACTTGGTTCTACAAATCAAAAGTAGGTCAAGTCGGTTTTCTAAAGGGGTGGCATTATGCTGATGGAAAGTTCGGCACCACTATATGTTTCCTTACCCTGTTCTCCGTGAAAGAACAGTGTCTGGAGAGCAAGTGCTGAAAACTCCTTACGCTGTGTTTCATGGGGGGGAGTTGGAGCAGCAGCAGCTGCATTGTTCATCCATGCAGCGAGTGCTGCAGGAGTGATGTTTAGCTGTCCATCAGGGACATAATACGAAACAGAAGTTATGTTCTAGGTGGTTTTTCTTTCTATATGAGACAGTAGGTCATTGCTGAATTGAATACTTAAACCAAAGCAACCTAGCCTTGCAGCCGCAATACTGATTGAAGAGTCCAGGCGCAAGATGTGTACACGACCTAACTCATTTCTCCTCACTGCTGCACTGGGAAAACTTGCAAAGCCAAGGAGAGGTAGAGGGAAAGGTAGAATTTAACAGTGCTGTGCTGATTTGAGACTAGAGAACGGGAGGAGGGAGTGGTAAGCTTACCTCCTCCTTTTGTCACTCAGCACATTCCCAGAGCTGACCCTGGAAAGAACAACATGCATGCGAGCGCCAGGGTATTACAGCAGATGATTCCTCTGCCTCAACCACAAACTAATTAAAAAACTCTGATTCTCCCCAATCCCTTCCTCTCTGTTTCATTTCCTCTCCAAGCAGGACTTAAGTTTAAATTTGATACCATTTGGGGACTTTGCAGTTAATAAGACTGTTTGAGTTGTTGTAGAGCTTTCTTAAGCTTTCCTTAGAGAAACTATCCAAGTGTTTAGTAATGTGCACAGACTAAGTCGTAAAAGCAGAACATATCTGATCGTATGAGCTCTCAAAACAGAGTGCATAGAGAAGTCCTGGAAAGAGGAATTAAATTCATTCTGTTTCTCATACAGGAGCAGCTATTCCTCCAGTGATGCTATTTAGAAGAGCTGGCTTGGAGAAGCCAAGCTATTAGAGGATGTCACCCATGCAGTGCTGCAAATGGGAGCAGGTGTGCAGGTGCTGCAAGAACAGGTTTGGGTTTTTTTTTTAGAAACATGATGTATAAGGAAAACTATTGAGATACTGGGAAGATTTGGGCCTGGAGATAAATGCCTGTTTCTATGATAATGCTTTCTTGTTGTGCTAATGAGATGAAGTTGTGGTGTGTAAGCTACAGCTTTCATGTGTCCATGGCTTATCAGCCTGTGGCCAGCCCTGTCTAAACAGATCTCTTAACCACTACTGTAACACAGAAAGCAGACCTGAGGTCGGCGTGTGAGGATGCTTTACTTTGTTTCCTTCCTTTCAGAAAAAGCCCCTACTTTTAGACATGCTTTTTTAGTCATAGAAGTTCTGAGTGCTGGGGGAATCAATCACAGTGCCAGTGCTTAGAGTTCTTGTTAGTTTTGGGTATGTCTTTGGAGGACGTACTCTCTCTTACCCATGTCATTTTTATAACATAGCCCCATGGGAATTTACCACTTTGAAAAATAAGCCGGGGAACTCAGTCACCTCCAGTCCCTTTCACTGGGAATCCTTCCATGTAAGCTTTCCAGCCTTTGTAAAGTCACGTATGAAGTGAAGGTTCAGCAGGCCCAGTTCAGAGTGACCCTTGTGCTCAACCACATTCCAACCCATCAAACCCCAGTCCCCAAAACATAATTAGCACATGTCAGCATATTAACTCTCACTGATCTCATATTGGACAGTTCCTCACTCTTTCTGGAGCTCACAGAGAGCTGGAACATAAATATTAGCAAATAAATTGGCCTCTATCTCAATAGACATCTTACTGATTAACATCAGTAGCTGCAAAATAGATTTCTTGTGCCATGAGGGAGATGAAGCATTTCACACAGTCCTTTCCTTTGGAGCAGACAGCTGAGAGAACACGCTACTGCAGAAGCGCTCGGTGGCGTCAGTAAGTAACATTAACCAGCCTCCCCCTCCTACCTGTGCATGCACACACAAACCCCGTGTGCAATATCCCACAAGGTTAAGTGTTGTGCTGCTCAGGGCACAGCGTTATATCCTGCTTGCCTGGAGGCAGTTGTTGGCTCTGTGAAGTGATCTGTCTAAGGCAGGAAATACAATCTCAGTGGGAGAATGGGAGCTCCGAACAAAAGTCATGAACCCATTCACAATCCAGACATGCCCCGGGAGTTGGTTTTCAAGTGACCTCATTTGCCCTCTGTTGTTACCCATTTGTCCCCACGGCACTATTTCACAGGAAAAAAAAATTTAAATATGACTAATCGAAGACAAAATGTTGCTTTCAGCTGCCAGTTGGCAGCTTTCACTCTTGTGGTGGGTAGGTGGTTAAAGAAGTAGAAAGCAAATATTTGGATTCTGAAAGTACTCTTACTGCACCTTTTTTTGGTATTTGTGTTTAAATAAACTACCAGCTGAATGGATGATTAATTCTAGAGAGATGGATACACATGAATTTAAAAAGGTCATTTTGTGCTCAAGCCAGCTTGCTAACGCAGAGCTGATATTCTGCTGAATGGCAAAAATGATTTTTCCCTGAAGAGAATCCAGTATCTTTAAGCAGTCATCCTGTGTTGTGTTTTTTTTTTTTTTTTTTTTTTAAGGGAAGAAAAATCTAAACACACTCAATAGCAAACTCTCAAATGTCTCTGTCATCAAATGAAACACACAACCATTCCCACCATGAAGTGTCTGTGCCAAATGTTATCATGCTTAAGAATCAGCTGACGATGGAGAGAGAAGAAAATATACCGAAGAGAGACAAACACGTCCTGAATCAGAAAGCTCCTGTGCACGCTCACACAATGGGAACACTGTTACAAACCATTTCTGACTAGTTTATGGAGTCTTCAGATAGAGAAGCTAGTGGTAAACCTGGGAAATGCTTACATGCTATTTAAAGAAGTGCTGTCCTGGTCCTCACATTGGCTGAGATGGCTCCCTTCACGCAGAAGGCAGTCTCATAGACTTGCTCTTTCCACTGTGGCCAGAACTTAGCCAAAGTCCTAAGAAAATCGGTATAAGAAATATGTTTCTGAGCTCCAGAATGCTGATCTGCACTGGGCCACGTGAGGCAGAACCTTACAGGGTGAGTCCATCTTCTTAATACTTATATTTATAAAACCATTCAGAGAAGAATGAAGATGCTGTGAAGTAATTGCATGTCAAAACTGGGAATACTGAACTCTTGGTTGTCCTGGTAGTAAAATGTGCTAGTGTAGGCAGGAAGTAGGGATACTGAAAAATATCCCTTTGCTCCACCCCTCATTTTTGAATTCAGGTCTCAATTTGAAAAGCTCTCAAATAAAAGTACTGATGCAGTAAATCATCAGGAGATTGGTTTTTACCCAGTCATTACCAATCCTACAGAATGTAGATACTTCCACATGGCAAGTAGTAAGAGGCAGTAGCTTTGCTTAGGGTCTGAACAAAGCTTGGCTTGCTAATCTTGGAATGCTGAAATTCAGCAGTAATCTATGTAGATAAAGGAAAGCAAAATCTCCATCAAACAGGGATGTCACATGAGGATTTCCTTCAAGTCCTCATTCAGAAATGCTTTGTTTGACTCTGTATTACCTGTAGTTTAGAGCTGTAATGGGAGAAAATGATTTTCAGATACGCTCGTTTGAGAAAATGCTTGCTACTGTGAATAGTGAGATGTACAGGAATGTATCTCCATGTTTATTCAGCAACTGGAAGAGCTAAGACTTGCTCCTTGTCTTACCTTCAATTAATTTATAACAGAAAACCTTTGCAAAATGCAATGGTCAATGTAGCAAGCTTTGCTAATGAAAAACTGCACAGATGGTTCACAAACACCGGGAGAAACTTAAACTCTGGTCAGGACAAGTTTTCTATTAGATGAGATTGCAGCAGTACCAGTCAGTTACTATCTACCTAACCACTTGGCTTCAAGCTCTACAGAGGAGAAACACGTACTTGGACATCAGCCTCTCTTATACAAACATGCCAAACTTTTGTGTAAAGTAGACTATGAAGTGTGGTAAACAGTGCTTTCCATTTAAGTGGTCTTAGGCATGATAATGCTAGACATGTTTGAAGGATAGGGAGTGATAAAAAACACCCCACAAAAACCTTTGGCATCCAGGAAGGAAACAGCTGTCCCTGCACTCCCGCAAACAATCCCAAGTCATCAGATCTGTGCAAAAATACCCTCAACAGAAAAAGCAAAAAGGAAAAAACAAAACAAAACAACTACAACAACAACAAAAAACAGAGGGAAAAAGCCTCAGTAACTCATTTTCAGTATGTTTCACAGGGATATCTAAACTCTTAGCAGGGGTGACCCTCTATGCTTCAACTATCTTGGAATATATTTGTAGACCCCTATTTTTTTTTTTTTTTAAATTATTTAATTACAGAGCTTAAAGTGTTTTCTCGTTGTAGTTCTTGTAGTGTTAATTGCAGCTTTGTTTCTTGATGTTTTGCTTGTGTTTGTTTTCAGCCAAGAGAAAAGGCACTTGGGAAGTCTGCTAAACCCTGGTAAATTTACTGTTACATGAAACTACAAGCTCCAGCATTCAAAATGTTGCCTTGTTAGCTCAAACTCAGAGTAAACAGTCAGCTTGGCAAGAGACAGACCAAGCAAAAAGAAAATGCTTCCTTAGGTCAGCTGGACCAAAGTGCAGTCTCTGCTCCCGCACCTCCTCTCCCTTCTCCTTCCATAGCACAAACTCCTGCCCTGGATAGAGAAGACAACTACTCAACCATCCATTTTTAGGAACAAGATATTTTGAAAACAGATTAAAGTAACCAGAATAAATCCTATCTGTTGGTATCTCAGGATCTCATCAGTAGTGCTACTGAGCTAACATTAACTCACTGTAACATAGGGAATGTTGAGTGTGTAGTGATGTACATCAGAAATTTGTTGAATTGAGAGATTTTTATTTATTTATTTTCCCAGTTTAAAACAATAACAAAAACACTTTTCCAAACTGGTGATAATTTAGGGAGGACTTCAGTTTCTGCAATGAGAAGTCTCCCAGTGTCAATCTTCTATTACACTGCTGTCCGTAAACTCGATTGCCTATGTTGTTTCTACTTATTTTGTGATAGACTTCTCTGGTATCCGATTATGACAGAGGTCTGAATTTGAAAGACCTGAATGCATTTTGTGTGAAAATGCTGAGCCAACCTTGTCTAGCAACCTTTGACCTATAAAGAGGGCTGGTAATTGTTACTTTTATTCTTAAATGTAAATGACATAGCAAGCTATTACTTGATAGTGTCTACTTTTAGATCTCACTGTACAAGGCAGACAACTTCAGAGAATAACTCATTTTTCTTCTCTTGTACTTGTGGTGTACACCTCTCTTTCCTGATGTCTAATTACGTAAGATAAATGTGTGTAAACACGAGCCTTATCCTCCATAATCCAACTCCTACCTTACTTGTTTATACAAAGGTTAATAAGCTCAGTGTATTTACCATACTGCTTAGAGTAATGTTTTTAATGCTCTATGTAACTTCATGGTCTTTTACCAGGAGTAAAAAGGCAAGGAATTAGGGGATAATCATCTTTGATTGTTCTGGGTTCAGTAACAGAGACTTTTAACTTATGAGTCTATGAGCAGAAATGCCAGTAAACAGATTTGCAGAAATATTTGATTTGTTTTCCAGGAGCATTAATTTTCATTTTTATCCTGTTTATCCTTCTGTGTAATAATTCCTCATTCCTGATTTGGAGAGGAGACTCATGCATTATCATTCAGAATGCCACAAAATTCAATTAAGGGCTGGCTGCAGCATCCCTTCTTGGTTTTTGAATGATTTACCTCCGTTGAGAAAACAGGATGACTTTTTCCAACACAAGGCATGGTTGCTAATTTTAACAGAGTAGACAGCCTTAGGCTATGCAACCATCATTAAGCAACACAGAAATGTTAATGAAATGACTCAAGAGGTGCTGTGTTTTAGCCAGGTAGGGTAAATGTCCCTTGAATGTTTGAGGAACAAAGGATGGAAAATACCATAACATCTGAGGTACTAATGCTGCATCCACCTGTCTCCAGCCTCTGCAAGCCCCTCTCACTCCTACAGCTGGACCCGGACTGCCTGACAACTCAATTGTCTTTCAGTCAGGTATCCCTGTCTGCTCTCAGCATGTTACTGTCTGTATCTCTGAGGTCTACAGGCACCTGTCACCTTGGTGGAAGCAGTTAATGTATATAAACTGGGGAATATATTTGTGTGCATATATATGGGGAAATGTTGATTCTGGACTTCTGACATCATCATTATTATTTATATTTCAATTTATTTTTCAAGATGACCAAAAGCTTCCAAGATGAGCTTTCTTATTTAGACAACTTAAGATATCCTATCCCTGAGCATGGTAGCACGCCCGCCTGACAGCATTTAATCAAAATTTACAGCCTTTTACCAGCATAGTGCATAGTCACATTTCTTCTTTGCTTTATACTAGGAGAGAGCGAGGCACAGATGAAGCGTTCTATGTAAAAATGCTTTGACACATTTTGTTGAAGCCAAGACAATTCTCTTGAAGTATTATCATGACTTACTTGAAGTAAATCAGCAAATAACTCATGTCACCCCACAGGGCCACTCAGCTAAGTGTGTGTTTTATATACACAAAGCACTATAGCTTCAGCAGTTGGCACATTTCCTTCAAGTAAATGTAGAGATGACACGATAAGACAGAGATATTTAGAGAGATGCTGCTGGTGGTGTCTAAGCCCCTAGGCTTTGTTCAGGCAGCTCCAATCTGAATGGATCGCTTCCATACCAAAAGAAAAAAAATCTCTGGAGTGCAATGCGAAGTGTTTTCTATTAATGGCAACATGAATGTTATTGCTGAGCTGTGTTATGCTGGATGATTGTATGCAGCAGAAGGTAATTTAACTCACCAGAATTCTGCTTTGCTTCCCTCCCCCCCAGTTAAAAGTCTGATCAGATGCCTGCTCTTCACACAAAATCATCAAGTGAGTGCAGCGAACGCCTCTCAGAACACAAAGCAGTATCAGGCAGACAGCAGCTAAAACAAACCCCTGCTGCCAGGGGAAGTATGCAGTGGGGCCCTGGTTTCCCACCGATTTCCTCAGCCCTTAGTTGATGGGGAGAGGGTTATTAAACCCTTTTGCTTGGCTCTAAAGTGCTGCAAATCGAACGGTAAATCTAAATAATGAGGTGCATGCTGTTCCCTTCAGTATGTGCTGCAGATGACAGGCAGGGACCAAACACCAAAAGGAAGCTCTAAGTATAGCTGGAGGCTATTGTGCCCACCACGGAGCTGACTGCTGAAATGTGTCGAGGTCTATACCTTGTGTTGTGTATCCTGCAATTGTGGCTGCCTGGTCTTGTAAGCGATGCTGTTTATTCATGCCAGGATACTCTGTGCCAGCACCTCCCACCCATCCCTGAGTGGCTCAGTACACACTCAAACAAGCTACAGAAAAGGGAAGTTGTATTCTGAGACTGGAGCAGCATTTCTCAACATTCTGCTTGTATCCACACCCTAGATTTTCTCCTCTTCTGCTTTCTGCTCCCCTAACGAAGGTGGCAAGTAGGACTGCACCAGGACCACTTTCCACATCACAGTTCCTGTGGGTTATTAAGCCAGGTCCACAGGGACTCTTTGCCACAGAGAGCCCATTAAGACTCTTCTGAAGGGGATTGCTTCTCAGCCCTGCCCCCAGATAAATCCTGCCTGCTCTGGTTTGAAATGTTAGACTGGGCTCAAAAGCTCAGAGAGCTGCCTGTGCCCACTAGCTGGATAGCACATGTGAGAGCTGCCAGCTTTCAACTGCCAGCACAGAGTGGGCAGGGATTGCACCAAGGCTAATGTTAGTTCTTGTGAGTTGGCCTACACCCAAGCTAAATGCTTTGCTCATCTGCTGCAAACACCGCAACCCCTTGTGTTGGGTTTTTGGGAGTAGAAACCTCAGAAAGAGGGTTAGTGCCTACAGAAATATGCTGAGAGGTGAAATCTAGGTGCCATCCCTAGGACTGATCACAAGTCCTGCATGGGGCCATTGATGCCTTGTGCAAATCTCTATTTAACTGATAGGTGGTGAATACAGTGGACAAGGGTCAGTAACCCACGTCTGAAAGTGGCGTTTTGAAGAACAGGCATAACTATTCATAAGGGATAGGTCTGAGATATTTGCCAGCTTTGGTGCTTCAGTTGGTTAGAGGTACAGGGCTGAGTATTTTTTCCCTGATGTGAGTACTGAGCTAGAAATTCATGGCTGCTTTCAGAAGTGATCCAAGTCCTTCATATTCAAGATAGAGATAGATGAGCAACAATGTTTTCATCCAGGAAAGGTTAAAGGCTAAGATGAGGTTTTCATTCTCTCTCCATCTATCTCAGGATCCTCAGCTGGGAGTCTAAAGGCCACTTTTCAAGGCTTTCCTCTGCTTGTGTGAGTGCCTAAAGCAGCAGTTTGTGAGGTTTTGGAGGGCATTAATATCCTTCTTGAACCTGACAGAACCTTTCTGATAGAAAGCTAATTTCAGATTTAGAAAATCTCCCATCTGCATTACCAAAAATATGCCTGACCATTCTTCCACGCTCTGGAAGACTTCCAGTTTTCAGCAAGATTCACTGGATCTCATCATTTGTTGGCAATTGGTGATCCTGCTAACAGCAGTGCCTGGGGTCCCTGCCAAAGCCAACGTGACGACAGGTCGGGATCTCAGACACTGAATCATTTTTGAAGGGGGACCTGACATGCTACGTGTCTCCAGCTACTTGGTATTTCTCTGAAGTAGTTGCTACATATGACCTTGCATGCCTGGGCTGAGTATATCTGCTCTGGCTAATGCTTCCTAAAATGACAGATTTGAGAATAATTCTGTTATGTACTGGGAGAAGTGTTTTAAAAACTGTATTCAAGAAATGGCAATGAAAAACGAATGATTAAAAAAAGGAGAAAATAGAAAGTAGTTAGTGCTGCTGGAGCAAAACGTCATCATCAGTCTAAGGGAAGACTTCGGGGCTCTGATTTGGAAGTGGAGCTGGTTACCAAACCTGCTTTATAACAAAAATTCACTTTCAGTTCCTTCACAATTTTGAAGTTAATGGGAGCTCCTGTGGAAGTTCCTAATGTTATTTTTCCTCTCTTAACCTAATTAACAAACTGAAAATTTATGTAGTCCTAAATGGAATTACTTTCTTCTAAGCACTGCAGAGGGAGTTATTTCTCATGTACCTATTAAAGCATGGATATCGATGTTAATGCTTCACTCCAGCTACGATACCTGAATTGTCTTCACAGGAAAGATTTCACATTGAAATTGCCCTGTCTGCTGCCATACTCCCTTATGACGCACACATGGCAAACGTTAACCAAGGACAGTATCACCCTACCTGCATTATTATAATTTTAAATACTGATTTTTTATTGTTAATTTTAACATATTTACCTGCTGAATATTTAGAAAACCCCAGGTATTGCTCAAAAAATCTGTTGTTTTTAAAGAACTTTAGGGGGGGGGGAACAAACACTAGTTTTCATTTCATAAAAGGCTGCAAAAACTCTTTAGATTAAATTTAAAAGAAAAAAAATCATTGCTTGAAGTCTAAGAGAGGACTCAGCATATTTTTTCTTGAACATAATTCTTCAATGATGAATTTCTCAATAGAGTTGTATTAAAACAGGATTACTGGCTAACAAGAAACTGCCATCACTTTTAGAGTGACATTCCAGGGTATTACCACTACTGTGCTAATAGTTTCACATGCAGTTAGTTTCCCAAAAACAGATTTAACACATTTCCAAACAGAAAATGTGTGTATTATTTTGTGGCTTAAATCTGTTTTATCGTGATACCACTTCCAAAATACTGAAGGCGTAAAATGCTTTATGGTCCAAAAGATAAACTAGCACAAGCCACTCTGGTGGAATATAGAGAAGGATCTGAGAAAGTGCTAAAAGCATTATTACAGCTACAGAATGGACTCTTAAATCTTGTATGCAACTTGATCAGTTCCCACTGGAACCACACTATATTGTTTTCATAAATAAACACCAAAATTTGCTGTGCACAGTGTTTCAGGACTATAACAGACTGCTCTTGTGCTTTAACAGGTTTTGTGTTAAATTGTAAACTAGAAATGATCCCATGAAAAATTCTTTTTTCCAGCACGCTGCTTGTGAATGGCAAGTCATCATTCTTGATGATCAACAAAGCAATCACATTTGTATAGCCCTAAAGCAGTCAGTCACTTCATCCTCCAGGGGCGTGCTGCGGCTTGCAGCCAGGCTGGAAGGAGCAGACATCACCACCGTCCTCTCCGAGGGCAGAGACTGGTTTCCTGAACTGGGAATGAGACCAACAGCCATGAGACGAAGGAGATGATTCATTTCCCCACCTTGGTTTGCTCTTGAGAGCAGTAGAAAATAACCCTCCATTTTTATCTGTTTAACAATTACAACACTGAAAGCCTCTGTACATTGAACTGCCTTTTGCATGTAGAAAGTGCATCCAAATCCATGGCTTATTGCTCAGTATGAGTTTGGGTTTGACCATTTTCAGTGCTGCACTTTAACCTTGCACTAGACTGTACTTTTCCAGCTCATTTTTTCTAAATAGAGTGCTCCCCAAGAGACCAGACTGTGGCAGAGATCTCCTGTCTTGCACTGTTTACAGCTCAATGATTTGCAAAACATGAAATTCCATGGCCTGCACGCTCCAGTCCCCAAACTGCCTTCCTCGCCCCAACTCTGCATACTCGTGTTGCACTCACCCTCATCCCCTGCTTGAGGAGTTGAGAAAAATACCTGTCAGAGCAAAGGCATTTTGTCCAAGTGGTTCCAGTGGTGTGGTTGAAGCTCTGTGAGGGTGGTTTCTGATTTTTTTATGACTTTGAGAAATAGCAACACATCTAAGGGAGGAGAACATACATTAAATAATAACCGTTTGTTGTGTAGCTGACTGCAGGCAGGTCAAGGGCTACTGCCTTAACCAAAAGCTATAAGTAGAGATGACAAAGGAAAGACAACAGAAATGTTTTATTCAAGTAGGAAAAACAAAAACAACAATAAAACACCTCTTGAAAAGTTTCTGTGAAGAATTAAGCAACACTGGAGGAAGGAAATAATGCTGTACTCACAGATAAAATGTAATCCATTATTTTTAAACTGCTGTTGATTAAAAAATGCAGCTGACTTTGTGAAGATGTACTGTGGAGAGCAGCATGAAAAAGAAAAAACACAAAAAGTGGTTTCATAAATAAAGACTTTTGAAACTCCTTTTGAAAGGAGGTTTTGGAGAATTTGTGATATTCCAAGACCCATGAAAAGACCCTAGACCACAAATATTGAAACAAAACATTTGTTAAGTGAATGAAACACTTGAAGCACTGTACAAGAGAGAATGAAACTCTGTGCAGTATAATTATGTATTTTGGAGTTCTGAATTAGTGGTAGAATTTAAAAAGGGAAAAAAAAAAAAAAAAGTGCTGTTATCTTTTAAGGGCACTAATGTGATTTAACCTAACCCTTAAATTAGAGGCATAAACAGGTATTCTGTTAATGTTCTCCCATGAGCCAGTATAAGATAACAAACAGATAAAGTAAAAAAGTATGTGGCTTACCATTATGTAGAAGGTATTCTAGTGTAAAGGAGACAGTCTTTTTTTTTTTTTTTCTGGAAAAGAATAAAAATTGGCTGTGTCCCATATACCATTTAGCATGCAGATGGTGTTACTTCAGAGAACAAGAGGTGAACAAGTGGAAAGGTCCGCAATGCCATGTAAACGCCTGCATAAGCCATGACTGGTCTTCCCACCATGTAGTGGCAGCGATCTTGGGACAAGTAGTATCAATTCATTTGTCCCAGAATGGTTAGGTTTCTTAGCACAAAGCACAAATAACATTTTTAAATGTCCACGTTCTACCCCTCAAATGCCTCCAGGCTGTTCTCTTGGCCAGAGAATGCTGACAAGTTGCAGAGAGAGAGATGAAATGCATATCAATGGTCTAGTGCATGAGGATGAGCTAACATGCGGTCCCGCTGTGCTAGGATCTATACCTACATACAGTAACTGCTGTTCTTCTTTAAGCCTCCCACTGTTTAAATAGAAAGGATCGTTATCTGTGTCTTGCAGAGGAATCAAGAGATTTGCTTTAAAAAGTCTCAGATTAACTTGTTGCAGAGCCAGAAACTGAGCTTGAAGGCCTGGAAATTGAACTTCAAGTGCTTAAAAATGGGAAATATCCAGACCAGGGCAGTGGTTGTAGCACAGGACTCGCAAAAGAGCTACAGGGGGCAACAAAGAGTATTGAAGATGGTGAAGGGTCTAGAGGGCAAGACGTGAGGAGCGGCTGAGGTCCCTTGGTTTGTTCAGCCCAGAGCAGAGCAGGCCGAGGGGAGGCCTCATGGCGACCTGCAGCTCCCTCACAGGGGAGCGGAGGGGCAGGTGCTGAGCTCTGCTCTCTGGGGACAGAGACAGGACCCGAGGGGACGGCATGGAGCTGGGACAGGGGAGGGTCAGGCTGGGGGTTGGGGAAAGGTTCTGCACCCAGAGGTGGTCAGGTACTAGAACAGGCACCCCAGGGACATGGTCACGGCCCCAAGCCTGGCAGAGTACAAGCATTTGGACAAGGCTCTCAGACACAGGGTCTGGTTTTTGGGTGGTTCTGTGTGGAGCCAGTTGGACTTGGTGATCTTTGTGGGTCACATCCAATTTGGGATGTTCTGTTGGTTCTATGATTTTTCAGTATATGTGGTGTCCCCAGAAAAAGCCTCTTAACTCCCTTGGCTCTGCTGATCGGCTGACTCTTTCTGCAGCAGCCATGCAGGCCTGTTTTTAGTAAAACAATGTCACAGCTAAAAGTACCTAACCTAAACCTTCTGTGTAAGAAGTTGTCAGCTGCTGATGATGAACACTGACCAAATACCTACTCGGTTAGCTTTTGTTTGTTTTCAGTGGCAGCTGTAATGTCACATCAGAACTGTTAGATCTTGGCCTGTCCTGGTTAAGGTCTGGTTTGGCACCCAGAGAAAGTTGTGTGGAGTCAAGGCTCATTCATCAGTTTTATATCTGCTGACTTTACACTAAGAAACGATTTCAGGATCCGTTTCCTAGTTTAATAGCGGGGAATATAGGATTTCTTACATACACAGCCCGCAGAATGCTGTAGGAGAGAACACAGGCTGTGTTGTGCAGTATAATTTGGACCATCTGTAATGAAAAATCTTTCCAAGTTGTATTTTTGCTGGAGCTCTCTGACATTTCTCAGTGCTGGGGTATGAGTTATATAACTGCTTCTCAACAGACATCAACAGAAGCGTCCCCAGCTTCAGCAACACCGTAACTCTTTAAATCATGCCTTGTCCCATCCCAGTGCCTGGCAACATGCAGTGAAAGTTCCGATATATCTACTTCTACTCCCTCGGCATTAGCTTTCTGCTCATACAGAAAACCATCTGCTTTTTCCTTTTGGCCGTGGGGTGACATGTTTTAGTTCTCCTTCATTTTCTTACAAAGGTATTTTCCTAGGTATGTCAGGACACATGGCAATGCATTTCTGGGTGGCTTATAATAAAAAAATCTTCATGAACTTCTTTGCATGTTGGAGGGGGAGAAAGGAAATATCCATTGATGTCCAAGTGCACTTTATAGTATATGCTTAATAGTTGATACGTGGCTGAAGCGGAGACAGTGAGCATTAACAGCAGCATGTGCTTTAAATGGCTGCTCATTTCTTCTGTCATACCTCCCTCGTGTTCAGAAATGGCTCAAAGTGTGGCCTGCTAGGATTTTACTGTTGTTTTTTTTTTTTTTTTTGTCTAAATTCCTGATTATTTTTGCTGTATTCTTTGAAGTGCAGGACTATTCTGTCAGTCCTACAGGAACAGAGATTGTATCTGTAACTTGTCAGCACGTGAACTCAGTTTTGAAAATAACTCCGTTTCTCCATCTGTTGAGGGAAAAGTGCAAGGCCAAGATGCAAGGCTGGGACTCAGCTGCACAAATGTTGTTCTAGATGCTCCTCCAGTTGCCACTTCAGGTCAGTGCTCCTGCAGCTCCATGCCGTCCCCTCGGGTCCTGTCACTGTCCCCAGAGAGCAGAGCTCAGCGCCTGCCCCTCCGCTCCCCTCGTGAGGGAGCTGCAGGCCGCCATGAGGCCTCCCCTCAGCCTGCTCTGCTCTGGGCTGAACAAACCAAGGGACTTCAGCCGCTCCTCATGTCTTGCCCTCTAGACCCTTCACCATCTTGTTTGCAAGTACCATGCAGAGTCCCTGCCTCCTCCATGGAGACTCATTCTGCTTTCCTCGTGGACCTTTCTCCTGCTCCCCAGTGTCTCTGTTGATTTTCTACTGGTCATAAGTAGTTTCATCCACAATGCTGTGAATATAACAGCTCCTGCCAGCTTTGCATCAGGCTTTAGAAAAGAAAGAACACAAGTTCAGTAGCCTGTAAGGTGATTAAAAAGGTAATAAAAAACTGCCTTTTGTTTGCACAGCTCCTCCTGAGGAGTAGGGTGGGTGAGAGAGTTAGAGCCTATCTATAGCCTACTACAGAAGTCACATTGAGTGGAAAGAGTCATGTTGGCTACAAAACCAGGAGGCTGCACTGCACAGGAAATAGAGCATGAAAGGGATTTGTGCTGTGATATTGAGATTAGAGAGAACAAGCAACGTGAACTAGCAAGTAGAATGCAAATATTGTACATTCAAGTGCAACTTCAGCGTAATCCCAGAGATGTGGGTGCATAAAGAATTGGAGAGACTCTAAAGTAATACTAAAACTGCTTCTCTGTGCTGACTGGAGTCCACGCACAGTGGCCTAGGTGGCCCCAGCCCCGCTGATGGATATCTAGTGCTGACACCTTCTTCATAGTTTTGTTTATGCAGGTGCTTCACATTTGGACAGGGAGCCAAAAGGCTCCCTCGGTCACTGTCTGGGTGTCTTGTGATGGGCTGCAGAGCTCCGCTCAGTAGCTGAGCTCCAGCACTGAGTCGTTCACAAGAACCTGGGGAGATTGTAATGTCTTTGGACAGAGCCAGCAGGAATTAACCAGAGATGTCCTACAGGTCTTTCAGAAGTGGGGTGGGGGTGGAGAACAGAAAAGCAGATTTGTGAGAAAGGGAATGTGCTGGTAAACACAAACTTGGTTGCTTGGTGGATCAGTAACCAGAGACTGCAGTGTCAGCCTTCTGTGCTTCCCATGCCACCTCTTTGAAAAATGAAGGAACAGGGGCAGAAGTTAGTAGGGATGATTTTTTTTTAATTCACCATTCTCTACTTTCAAAGCTCTCTTCCCCTCTAACTTGGAGCTTCGAGTCCTTTGAGTTTTCAAGTATCTGTAGTTCCAGTCGCATTGATGGGGCTCTGCTGCACTTGCAATAAAGCAATTACTTAACTGCTTTGCTGAGTCAGGGCCATGATAGACCAAAAGCTTTCCATAGTTGGAAGGGTTGAACTGGGTACGTCCTGAATGCAGACAATAAAAATTAATTTTCTTGTATAAAATTTATTTTAAAGGCTTTACATGTTTTATAGGCCAGGGGAGGTATTTCAAAATATGAACAAATACTAAGCAAATTTCCTTTAATTCTGTAAGAACGGAGCCTGTGTTTTTAAAGGAAAGATTCCACATGTAAGCTTGTCTGTGCCTATACAAATCCATTGATAAATTTGAGGTTTATCATCATTACCTCCTTGTTTCCAAGCCCTCTGCTTCTCTTGATCTGTGAGCTCCAGATTGAATGCGGAAATGACAGGTTTAGGACACACTCCATATTATCCCTCCATATTCTTCCTTCATTTAAAAGGTCTAATGCCACAGAAATTGTCATCTCTCACCTTAATTACTTGCCCTTCTCCCTGAAAATGGTGTACTTGCATTGCAGTTACCGCACTTGACTTAACAGCTACCACTTCTACGAGCGTTGCTCTTTCCTACTTAACCCCAAACTCATCTCACTACTTCATTTTTGGAGGTATTTCATTGCTTTTCCATAAGGAAATCAATTCCTTCATTGTACAAGAAGGCTGAGTACTGTTTTCCACTTGAATATTTTTGTAGGCAAAGAGGGGAGAAGGAATGAAGTGGATGATTTGGGTTTTTAAATAAATAAACTCCCAAAATACAGTGCTAGTTCAATTGCAAGTATGTAATTTCCTCCGTAGCAAATATAGCTACATGTATCTAAATCCAAGACATTCATCAGCTCTTTTATAGGATAAGACAGGACTCAGAAATGATTTTCTGTTTAAGTACATAAGATCAAACATATTTGTCATTTTAGCCTTCTCTTTATTCTATCTGATTTCGAGATCTTCAGACAGACTCTCTTTAGATGTCATTGCTTCAAGCTTCTGCTTTTATCACATTAACCACTCTTCATGAGCTTTTACACATCAAAATGTCTTTAGATACATTGTTGAAGAGAGAGTACTTGTGAAGATTTTTCAATAAAAAGTTACAGAATCTGCACCTGAAACTTTATACAAACAGAGGAAAAACAAAAAAAAAAAAAAAAAAACAAAACCCTAAGCAAAAATCCACAATGCTGCCTTCTCATTATGTTTTCTCAAGGAAAAAAAAGCAAACCAACACATGCATTTTCATTCAGAGCTGAGTACAGCTTTGTTTTTGTGCAAGAACTCAGAAGTGGTGAGCCATCTAACAGCTATCAGATCCTTAAATTTTGGGAGCTTAGTACTTCTGCCCTTTTGAACTGTCCTTTCTCTGCTGCATTGAGTGGATGGTTACACCAAGCTCTGTCCTTAGGAAGGCTTCCATTTGCTAACGGAGCACCTTGATGTTCACTGTGCTCTGCCTCCGGCTACTGGTTGGTCCTGCTTCTATTTCAGTTTCTAAATGTATAAAATTAATTCTTCCTGGCTATTGGAAAGGGCTAGCTTTGCTCTGAATGGATTTAGCTGAGGACAGAACTAAGCTTTGCAAGATCACTCAGTGATTTCCTTACGTGTTGCTAATTAAGATTAATGAACACAGACCAATAAGAACGTGTGAGAGGCATTGAAGTGCTTTCATCCCTCATGCAAGCAGGTTTGGCCTCCCCCGTGGCTGAAAGGTGCATTGCTACATGGAACAGACTGTTCCCTGTGCACAGCTGCAGCGTGGGATCACAAAGAGACCGGCACAGCAGCAGGATATTTCCATGGTAAGTTCATCATTTTGGCAGTTTCCTTATCAGTTACAAATCCACTTATTTCTGGAATAAGTCGGCTATTCTTTACATAACTGCTTGTATTGGAACCAGAGTGCAAGGACCATTAGGTAAAAACAAACAAACAAACAAAAAGCACTTTAAAAACATTTTCAAGACATTTTAGTGCACATGCATGCAGGTAGACTGATTACGACAAGCTAAATAGCCAGCTGAGCTGTGCTGATACATGGCAGGGGAGTCTAGCCCAAGGATTCCCTAGGGGATTAAGGGGATCTACCTTGGTTTTTATCAGTATGGGCTGGGTGCTGGAATCATACTCAGACAGACATCATAAAACTGTTACGTGTCAGCATGTTTAGTAAGGAGAAGCCCAGCCACCACACTTAAATTAACATGAATAAGAAGAGCTGGCCCCAGAGCATCCAGCTTTCTGAATGTGTTTCCTGCATTTCCTTCAGAATATCTGAAGGGCTAAAACCTCTAGCCACGTTTGAAGAAAATCTAATTTGATTTCTTGCATTTAAAAACAAGAGAAACAAAAAACCCCAAGCAACTCATGTACTTGGTCATCACTGGTTTATGCAGTGGGGCCAGTCACCTTGGAGAGACCACCTGCAAGTCGCGGTGGTGCCACCCTGGTGGGCAGCTGAAGTCCACCACAACCACTCTCACTCCTGTCTTCAGAGGAAGAGGGGGAGAAAATATGATGGAAAAGGGCTCAAGGATTGAAGTAAGGACAGGGTGATTGCTCACCAGTTGCTATCACAGGCAAAACAAACTCAGTGCAGGGAGATGAATGTAATTTATTGCCTATTACTAACAGACTGGAACAGTGAGAACTAAAAGCAAACTAAAAACACCTTCCCCCCCACACCCATCCTCCTCTATGTCCTCCCCCCTGAGCACCTCCCACCAGGCCTCCTGCTCCACTGTGGGTGCCTCTCCACAGGCTGCAGCTCCAGCCTGGAGTCTCGTCTTGCAGGGGCTCCTCCACGGGCTGCAGCGTGAAGATCTGCTCACGTGGGACCCATGGGTGCAGGGGGACAGCCTGCTCCACCAGGGGCCTCTCCACAGACTGCAGGGGAACTGCTGCTGCCTGCGTGGAGCACCTCCTCCCCTCCTGCTGCACACACCTGGGGGCTGCTGGGCTCCTTCTCTGTGTGCTCTCACTCCTCTCTCCAGCTGCTGTCATGCAGCAGGTTTTTCCCTTTTTTCTCTCCTGGAGGCACAACCAACATCTCTTACAGGCTCAGCCCTGGCCAGCAGCAGGTCACTTTTAGATCTGGCTCTGACCTGACGCAGGGCAGCTGCTGGGCTCTGCTCTCACTTGCCAGCCCTGCAGCTCCCCCACTACCAACACTTTGCTGAGTAAAGCCAATACACAAGTCAGTGACTGGAATTTGCTAGTACAAGGATAAGCACTCCAGTGGTGTGTGAGCAGTAGAACCCCAGCCATACTGTGTTAGTTACTTCTTTCTGGAGCAGGAAGCTCTGCCTGGAGGAGCTTATGGTGCGAGTGGAAGCATTCATGTTCCAGCACCTGGAACAAAGTGGTCACTCACACAGACACAGGCCTTCAGGGTTAGAAAGGAAATCTGCATTCTCAGCACAGATTTTCCATCCCATTCTGTAGGTGCTTGAAGATCACACACAACCCCATCCTCAGCTGAGCCTGGCTGCACAGCCAAAGCCCTCCACACCCTATTTACACTATTTTCAGAGTGTGTTGCCTGGAGGAAGTGTAGAGCAAAGGTGTTATTAATCATTAGGAGCAGTTCTCCCTCAGCCATTTCAAATCTTCCTGTGCAGAATGTCCCCATAATGTCTTGGCTGTTAGCAATCAAGTCTCCAAATTACCAACTCACAATCCTAATCAGATCTGAAATTCACACCCGTCCTCAGCATCCCATCCCACAGCAAAGAAGTAGGACTAAAATAAAAGCTATTTTCCAGAAAACAAACAAAAAGAAGCCACGACACCCTCCAACTCATCTAGTGTGAATACAGTAAGTACAGTCACAGTATTTGTTGTTAAAATTTTCTAAACAATATCACTTGCTCATCTGATGTGTAAATCATTGCTGGTGAGCTACTTTATACTGTAATATGAATGAAATTAAAGAATGAAAGAAAAATAATGGAAATATTCTTAATTTATTGTATAAAAAGGTAATTTGAATTTCTAGTCATGTTACACTGTTTGAAAAATAGAGTACTGTTATGTGCTTCAGGGACCCGAGTTTGATTGTTGATAGCCCTTGAATATATTTGCACAGAACAGAAAAATCTTCTACTTAAAATATTGCCATACATTAGACCCTAATGAAGCACGTTTTCTTAGTGTAACTGCAGCAAAGGTTCAGACTAAGAAGACCTAAACAGAAAATGCAGTTGTGTCCCATTTCCATGCTACTCAGAGATGAATGAGTTCAGAATGTCATGTGTGCTGTTTTTTTTTTCAGTTCTTATTACATACTGATTTGAGAGATTCATTTTACGCACATGAAGCACCTAAGACTAATGATAATAATTTGGTGCTTGAGACAGCCTGTGTTAACGTAGAATAGGACTGTAGTTAGGAACAAGCAGGAAATATGTTCAGTGTACAGATAAGGACAAAAATAAGCATGCACTTGAAAGATGCAACAACAAATCTTTAATTGTTTTATAGTAAATTTTAAGCCTTGATTTATCCAAATGAGGAATACTCATGCTAGGCTGTTAACTGTTAAAAATGGGTGTTGATTCTGATAACCTGGTTCCTTGATTCCTGAAGTGAGGAGTGGATGTGTCTGGGATGGAGGCTGGGATGCAGACAGAGGTGACTGCTGGCCAAGACCTATGGAAAGGCAACTAAATTAGAGGTGCAGGAAGGCAATTTATTTTACTGGTTTTGTGCTACACTCATGCTGGATGTTTTTTGTTTGTTTGTTTGTTTGCTAAAAGGTTCTTTGATCTCTTGTTGATAGCTGCAGCCATGCAATGTGAGAGCAGGAAGGTCACCACCTGCGAAGGGGTGAGCACTGCAGCAGCCATTGCGATATGACTCGGGCACCTGTTGTTCATCACCACCTCTCCTGTTTGTTTATAGCTGCAAACCAGTCCCGTGCTCTGAGGAAGAAGCTTAGAATTGATCCGTAGGAGTTTAACTGGAAAAAGCTGAAGGAAAGACAAGCATAAGCAAGCAAGGAGCAGCAGTGAGCATGGTGAAGATGCTGTGGTAATGCAGGTTGAGCAGTCCTTGGTAGACCAGCCCACCACTAACAGGTCTGTGCACTACACTCCTCCATTTGAGACTTGGCAATCAGATCACATGCTGCTTTTTGATATTCTTTTTTTTTCTTTTTTTTGCCATATTTAAATGTTTGTAAACTGTGAACAGTCTGTTTCAGTTACCTGTACTCCCAGTTAAGTTTCAGAGCAAAAAGTGATATGTACACGTTATGAATGCACCACAAGTTTTGTCTGTGGTGGCCCTTCTGAGAGAGCTTCTGTTCTCCAGCTGTTCTCCAGCTTGCGTCTTGTGCCTGAAGGGCCAGCCGTGGAACAGAATTAAAAGCAATTAGCACAGAGTCTGCTTAACTACACCTCCCTGATTGAGGTGCAGGCACGGGACTTAGCAAGGTAGCTCACCCACCTGCACAGTCTGTAACTAGATGATTAGGTGCACAGGGTGACCTGGGCTGATGAGTGTGAAGGCCAGGCTGTCAGACAGATGGATCCAGATACACAGGAAACTCATAGCATACTTCCCGTCCGGATCTCAGTTTGAACAACTGGCCTCAGAGAATTGGGTATGGGGTAAGGAAAGGCTAGGGATTCAGTGCTTCTGGAAGGATCCACTGAGTACCTAGAGGTATAAGCTGCTTTGGAAGCAGGTAAATAGAGTATGTCTCAGTTAAATCCCCCAGTGCCTGCTCATTTGGTATTTTTCATATGTAAATCTATGCCTACCTCAATTTTCATTCTGCATTTGCATTTCCATTTATATCTTCTTATGAGAAGTCATATGCCAGTTAAAGAATGGGGGGGAGGGGGGATGAAAATGGAGAGCAAATAACTTTCAAGAACATAAGATAAAATTGTTACCTTACAAAGGAAAACATGTGACACCTAGCACACCAAAAGGTATTACTTCCTTAAATAAGGCTGGGTTTGAATATCATAAACTGAATGTTGGAGAAGATTAAATGCTAATAATCAGATCAAAAGTGGATATATGAGATGGGAGATGAGGCTGGGAAATTGCTTCCTAGACTGAACAAAGACGAGGACTGGAGTAAAGTTATTAGCTCAATTAAGGAGAAAAATGTTTTGATGAAACCCTACACTCACTTGAATAAATCAAGCATTTAGAATATTATTTAAAAAAAAAAAAAAGACTTAAATCTGTGGACAGTTTTTATTTGACAGCCTCTATGCCAATGTAATCTAAAGGCTTCTCTGATTATGAATGAGTATTACAAGAAGTTATCTGCAAGAAATAAACATAACATTTAGCAGCCTTTCAGTATTTTACAAGGAGTTCCTGAAGTGGATTTCACAGATGGGAAATTATTGTTATCCCTGCACTTTATGGACAGGAAGGGAGAACTCTCATGGTTGCAGCTTTCTCTGTTTTAATCCTCGTCCCTCAGACTTGGGGTAGTACATAGCTCTCCTGGTGCTTCTCCTCTCGTGAGCCAGCTGCAAGGCCGTGAACTCTGCTTTCAAGACTGATTTCAATGATGAAGCATTAAAGAAGCATTTTAGGTTCCAGTGATCCCCAGTGTAAGATATTGGTGGATGCTTATGAAGCTTTTTCTTATATCCCAGTCTGTTAACTTTTCATTAATTCAGGGATATTTCTAGAAACATAAAATGTGTAACAGTGGATTGACTACACTATAACTAAAAGTAAAAACAAAATAACTCTCTTAAACCCCAAAGGCCCTTGCTAATTGACCTGACATGCTAATTAAGCAGTTTTGATCAGAAATAATTAACATAATCCAGCTAGACCAATTAGAACACTGAAAAAAAATCATAACTTTATAGGAGCTTTAATTTTAAGAGTATCGTTTGCAGTATGAAAGACCAGCTGATTCAGCAACACAAGCAGGAGTTGTGAGTTGAGGAAACAAGTTGTAACCCACTACACATGGAAATAGTAGATAAACCGAAAAGCCATGACAAGACATTTTCTTCGTGGCAGGGAGAAGACGAGCAGAAAACCTTTAAAACTTATTATCACCTCTAGACGAGGCAGGCTGAAGAAGA
This sequence comes from Netta rufina, assembly GCF_964035555.1. NCBI lineage: Eukaryota > Metazoa > Chordata > Aves > Anseriformes > Anatidae > Netta > Netta rufina. The sequence goes on along the minus strand of NC_140145.1, from coordinate 3,286,451 downwards.
CGGAGTAGTCAGCTGTTGCAGCAGCACAGTGAGAATGATCTAAATGCTGGTCCCACACTGCAGCCACTGTGACTAGGTGAGAAAATCACAGCCTGTAGGACACCAACATTTGAGATTTACCCTCGGGAGACACTGTTAGCGATTATTATTTGTTATTTCCACCACAGAAGACTGGAAACCTCAAATCTCACCGCCTTCAATGCAAAGGAAGAGAGAACAAAACCCTACTAATGAAATGAACAGTGAGTGATATGATTGCAAATAAAGTGAGACAGCTGTGTGGGCTGTAAGCTGTGGAGATGGTGCAAACAGTTGCTTAATTTGTTTTTGTTTTTTAAAAAAATAGAGTAGTTCAGTTGGAAGGGATTTACAAAGATGATGCAGTCCAATGGCCTGGTGAACTCAGGGCTAACCAAAAGTCCAAGTGTGTTAACAAGGGCATTGCCCAAATGCCTCTTGAATACCAGCAGGCACGGGGCATCAGCCACCTCCCTAGGAAGCCTGTTCCAGCTCTTGCACCCTCCCAGGACAGGACCTTTGTCTCGTGTCCATGCCGTCCCTCCCCTGCTGTAGCTCCGTGCTGTCCCCGCACCTCCTGCCCTTGGTCCCCAGGGAGCAGAGGCTGGCGCTTGCCTCTGCACTTCCCCTCCCCAGGGAGCTGCAGGGAGCAGCGCGGCCACCCCTTGGCCTCCTCTCCTCCAGGCTGGGCAGCCCAGGTGTCCTCAGCCTCTCCTCTCAGGACGTGCCCTCCAGCCCCTTCACCAGCTTCGCCGTGCTCAAGCACCTCAGGGACCTTTTTATATTGAACTTCAGAACTCCACGTGATGCTCAAGGTGAGGCTGCAGCAGCACAAAATGCTGCAGGGGAATCCCCTAAGGGGCTGGCCATGCTGTGCTTCGTGTGCCCCAACGTGTGGCTTGTCCCCTTGGCTGCCAGGGCTCCTGCTGGGCTGCTGCCACTGCCCCCCCAGCCCCTTCCTGCTGAGCTGCCCCCCAGCCCTGCTCCATCCCAGGGGCAGCATCCGGCGTTCCCTGTGCTCAGCTTCATGCTGCTGCTCATTGCCTGCTGCCCCAACATAGCCTCATCCCTCTGCACGGTCAAGGCCCGTCGTCTCTTGACCGTGAACAGCAGCTGAGACTGAAATGAGTTCTGAGAATTGAACCCACAGAGAGGCTCAGCAGTGTGGAAGCAAGAACGGGTGGAGTAATTTGACTTCTAACAGCAAGATGCTACACAGAGTGGAGAGGAGCCACTAAGGATGCAACACTCCCCAGAATCACACCAAGGATTACTTCTGAGCCATCCTTCTCTCTGGCAGCCAGGAGCCAAGAGCCACACTCGCCTAACTAATGAGGTAAACTCCCAGATAAGGTCCCCCACAGGCTTTAATTAAACCATCTCAATACCTCTGCTGTTTTTCATCCCTGTTTCAGCTGCAAGGTGGGGTGTGCTGTCCCAGGCACAACATCCCCAGGTTCCCATTCCAGCCCAGCTCTGACGATGTGGTGCTGCCAGCCGGTGCGCCGACACGCACCTCCGTAAGGGTGGGCTGTGTGGGAAGATGAAACGGCATTTGGATGTATTAGCAAGAATATCAAGCTGCTGTTGATGTCATGTTGTATAATTTTGTATTTCTTATTTTTTTCTTCTGGCAGATAGTTGTCTTGAGAATTTAAGCAGGTGCATAGTTAGACTGAGATTTTCAGAACATACATTTTGGTCTTTAGTTCTTAACTAATTTAGCCCCAGGGACAATTTCTAGTAAAATGCTGCTTGGAAACCTTTGTGACTGGGAGCTCCCTACCAGGGAGTGTTACATTTGTAACTGCCTATTTAGATACTGATCTAATGTTGAGAGGGTTATGGTATTTTTTTGTTTTTGTTTTTAAAACCCACTTAGACCTATTTTCACAGAGTACACTTTGAGTGTCTAATACAGGAAAATGGCAGGTCCTGTAGGAAACTATCTGAGATCTCAGTATTTCAAGATAAGTTCTGTCTTAGAACTTCACTTTCTCTTAGTGGCCTCCAGAAAAGGAGTTCCCTACGCACAACATAAACACACTGAAAGTCCCCAAAGTGATGAATTTGAACACTTCACATGAAATATTCAGGGAAGATTTTTTTCCCCCTGAACCTTGAGACACACTTTGCTTTCTTGCACGTTCCCAAGATGCCCATCATCTCAGGGAATATGGATTTCAAGGCTCATATTCAGTTGGACTGACTAATTACTTGTGTTGTAATGATCAACCTGCCTAATTTATCACTTCTTTGAACATTTAATTAGCCAACAGTGCAAGACAATTAGGTTCTGAATTAGGATAAATTAAAATGCTAGCTTTGCAGCTTTAAGGATGTGCAAGCCACCACCGATTGCTGCTATGAAAATATTCAACAAAGCAGATAAGAATGCGAAGATCTCAGCCAGGTTAATGATTCTGAAGTAACACAGCCTTTGAAAAGCTAACTATGAAATGTTATGTTTCATCACATGTCAATCTGTCTGTGCTGAAAGACAAAACCAAGAAGCTAAAAATGGCAGTTTCCTCCTCCTCCCTGCACAGCTCCAGCTCCCGCTGGCTCATCCAACCACCCGCTCCTCTGCTCCTACCCCTGGGTCTCTGAGATACCACTTCAGTTCCCATACGCATCCACTCAGGGGCAAGGTCACATTTTGCTTTCCTGTAAGCAAAACACTAATCTGTGTTCCTAAGTACTCTAAAACTGCTTTGGAACTGTCCCAGTATCAGGCACGTAAATGTTTTTGAACAGATATAAGATAATAAACCTGACTATAGAGCTCTAATAGGAAAAATGAGCATTGGAAATGGCTTAAGATTAGTAGTCAGTGGAGATGCTTTGGTAAAACTAGCAGAAGTGCTTTCATTATGTTTGCTGTCATTTGGTTTCCATGACTAAGCCATTGTAATAAACTGAAAAGGACCAGGGATAATACTTTCAAAGGTGCTGAAGAATCACAGGCCTAATTCTTGCTGTTTTTTCAAGAGTCTCCTTCGCAGTCTCACACCTGCAGCATGTATTGAGGTGCCTGATTCGTATTTTCTCAGAATTACTATGGGAAGGATGGGACTCTTTGTATATTTGGCTAAAAGCTGTGATAGAAAAAAATTGATTGTCCAAATCTTTGGGCTGTTTTGAAGTCTGAGTCTTTGTTCTTGAGGTCACTATTCAAATAGTCACCACACTGAAGGCACATGCTTGTAGTACAGAGATAAGGACCAGTGGATGCATTTCTTTCTTATCTAATGAATGTGACTCTACAAATGCATTCAGAGTCTCCTGAAGAGCCCTAAGAGATGCTCACGTACATCTCTTAATCGAGTATAAGGCACCGATTGGTACGGGCACCAGTGGTTCTGAACAGCAATCTCAGTTCCTAATAATTCTGACAACATTTTTCAACGGTGTATTTAGTGCTAATTAGTCCATTTTGGATTGTTTGCCCAAACTACACAATAATATCACTTCATTAAAAAGGCTTCAATTAAAGAAGAGAGAAAAAAGTTCTCATCAGAAAGCTATCTGCACGCATTATACAGGCATTCTCAAATTAGAGATGAAATTACAGCCTTCCTGTTACCATGAGAACAGCAACATTTCTCGCAGCCTGTTAAAATTATTAACTCAAGGAGCATATATCTTTTTAAATTTCATTATTATTTATTTGGGGTTGCGCAAGCTTTGGCTGGGCCCACACTAACCACTATTAATCACATATCAAGTGAACTATTGCCAGCATGGAGAGAGCCTCCACCATTTTTTGCCAGCAGCTATAATTAGCTTTTATCCTTCTGTTGCCTTTTTTTGTACTAGCAGTGTGTGGACATTAAGGCAGAAACTGTTATAATGAAAAAAACAAAAAGCAAAAAACAAAAACCAACAGAAAAGCTTATGTCTCCAGGAATCTTACAGCCTGTGCTCCAGAGCAGCTGGCGAGTTCGGCGGTGGTCTGAGTTCAATGGTGTGGGGAAAAGGAATAGTGGCGAGGGCTCAAAACACTTTGCTGCCAGCCTGTGCTTCCTGCGGGTTTCGCTGATGGCATCAGGTCACGCAAGAGCCTGAGTGTGATGCAGCGACGTGCAGAGGCCAGCCTCGCTCGGGCAGGACAAGGGCTGCACGTTCTCCCTTCTGGCAGTGATTCGATCCTTGGGCGTGCGGCCGCCCTGTGCTCTCCTTCTCGCCTCAGCAGCAATCCTAACAGTTTGCCTTCAGCAGGGAGAGGGTGGAGGAAAGCTGCTGGGAGCATTTGGCTCTGCGCAAGGAAGATTAACGGCAGGAGTGAGGGTCTGCACCAGAGAGCCTGCTGTCAGCGTGTGCTGTCGGCAAAGCTGGCCTGATTCATGCCATATTTCATGTGCTTCGCCTGCCCTGGTGGCTCAAAGGAGATGAAGGGGACATTCTGAAAATGGGTCCAGCTGCCTCGTTACCCGCCAACACCAGAGTCGCTGAGGCTGCCTGGGCCATCCATCATACTCCGGCTCCCTCCTGGCTGCCAGCTTTCAGGTTATTCCAGGAGAGGGCAACTCATTTGGGTGGATGTCGGAAGAATTCACACAAGGTGAATTCAGGTGTGGGGGGTGCACAGCTCAGAGGCATTTCAGTCTCTTTATAGCATGCTTACTACTGGTTTCCTGCTCCCATCTCAGGAAAAGACAGGTAAAGTTCTAGGATTTTAGTCACCAAATTCACAAAATTTCATGACAATTCTGATTCTCTCCTTTAGCTAAATTGCTAACTAGGCACAGTCAGACTTCAATGCCTTAAAATTAACCGTATTCCTTCCTTCTGTTACCAGCCTGATCTACTAGACCAGCTCAAACAAGCCAGCCCAAGATGTACAGCATGAGCATGTGTTGGTACGCCTTGTCACAAGTTGAGCCCTTTTGGTGGACACGTTGGCTCTGAGGTGGTTGGGCCACACACTACAGACTTCCTGCACTCTGCAAGCACAATGCAAGGTAAAAATCATTCTGAATTCTTGTTTTTTTCTTTCTGTAGTGATTTTTTTCTGGGGATGAAAATAGCCACTGTGAAGGGGCCCTGCTCTCCCACTGTCAGCTGTCAGAATATCGGTGGCTTTGTGCCCCACCCATGTGCAGCAGTGCCTTTACCATGGCTGTAGATCATGCAACTTGCCTATACTCATGCTCAGAACACTTGTCATGCTTGTAAAGCACAAATGTTTGTGCAAACTGGTCAATGTAAACCAGCTAAGAGGTGTTTCCCAACGAATCTTTTGCGACTGCATTATTTTAATTTTGTTTAGGTCCTTATAAAGTCCAAAACAATTTCAGAATTAAGAGCATCTTATGAACAGAGAGCAGCCCTTTAACCCCCACTGAAACCCACTTTAAAGTATGGTCAGGCACAAGGCAGCCCAGTAGGACTGGTCCCAGTACAGCTGTCTCTGAACCACAAAGCATTTGATACAGACACTGGACCTGCATTTTGCGAGTCTGAATAGGGCCTCAGCTCAGTGTATTACCTGCAGTGTGTAAAATCAAGCAAATAAAGCCAACACTTATCAATAGTACTGGAAATACCTATTTTTAAAAGATTTTGTATTGTCTCACATTACCCACCAGATTTTTGGTTACTTGTAGGCTGGAATCTCTTCTTTAGACTCATACCCAGTGCTTTAATAGTTTTGCTGCCTCATCTTCTTAAAGACCCTAAAGCCTTTGTGATCAATATCCACTTATTGTTTATGAGAAGAGAAGTAGGATAATAAAAATATGTTCATGCTAACTATGAGGATGAAGGTAAGATAAAGGAGGAGTATCTCTACAGATTAAAATAGTTTTGAAGATAAGGAATGCCCGTGTATTCTGGGGGAAAATAATAAGATTCTAGAGATAAAGTAAACCATAACAATCTTTATGCTAATGGGAGAAGAGCACATTAAGAATTTTATTAGCAAGAACTACAAAAATTAGCTTTCCCCATTTTCATTTTAGAACCAGTGAACATTTTGTTTCCATAATAAAAACAGCAATGAAAAGAAAATTGGACACAGGGCATTACACTTCTTCCTCTGCAGGCGAAGATGAAATTTTCCTCTCTTGGAGGACTAATATGGACAATCCAGGCTTTAGCTCTGGGGGCCATGGTGGATATCACAAATGTGCCATCTAACACACTGCTCCCGCCACTTCAGAGCTCACTGTGCATTTGTTGAGTGTGACTTCAGGAGATTCACAACTTCTCAGCTGTTCACACCAGGAACAGGAATTGTCAGTATACTGATGGATGAGGGGCAGAGTTTTCCCTTACACCTTTCTGCATGTTGGCTGCAAATGAACCCAGAGCAAGGGCCAGTATCCACATGATGCTGCAGTGCAGGACCTCACCAGATGCTGACACTGCCTGGCCTGAGCACCGTATGAAGCACTGTGTAATAGTGGAGGTATGGTGCAGAGCTTAGAAAGAGAAGTATCTGCACCATTCTGAAACTGCAACTAGAAGCTTTTTATGTCCTCCCCCTGACTGGTTTAGTATTCAGATAAGGCACTTTGGGATTGCAGAGAACCTACTAGTGACAGAAAGACTACCTAGATGAAGCTCAAGGGAGTAGAAACTTCCTACAGGCAGAGCCACTTTGAGATCTGCGGGGAGCAGAAATCAGCTGGGAACAGCTTTATGTGACTATTGGATATGCTCCTGAAGCAGTCTGAAGAACCTGCTTAGCTCGCCTGAATAACGGGTCCAGCCTACACAGCCAGCACCGTCAGCACCTGAGGTTGCGACGCAGGTACTAGAGCCATTTTGTTGCTATCTGGCAGGCAAGCGTACAGTGTCCGGTGCTTCTTCAGTCAGCAGATCCTGAGAGAGAATTCAGAGACTTGGTACCAACATTAACTTGACTTCATACTCCAGAGATTTTGCAATATGACAGCCACTAAACTGCTAGGGTGCAGCTCTGACATGCTTCAGGCTTGGAGGAAAGCTGTTGTTTCCACACCTTTAGCTTTTCTAAAGCACTTTTCACCAGTGCACCACAGCCACATCATCCTTTCTTAGCACTGTTCATAGAAATATGGGACTCCAAGTTCATGCAATGGCTCACTGCGAAAGCCCAATTTGGGTTCAGATTGGCTACTGAAGCCTCGCTCTGTAGGATCTTTACTCTCATCTCAATAAAATGTGCATAGTAGCTCAAGAACAAAATACAACCCCATCTTATAATGATCGTTATGCTGTATTTTGAAGCCCATTTATCACTTCTCAGGAGCCATTTCTGATATCATAACTTTGCACGCTCACAAACTGTAAAAAAATTGCTGGTTCCAACATCCAATCCTGAAGGAGAAGATTGTGTTCAGTGATTGCTCCAATTGCATTGCCAATGAATCGAAACACTTTTTTGCTAGGACCATTAAGCAGACTAGGGGAACATTCATGTATGTTTAATGCTCAGGAAATCAGTACAATTGAATTCCAAGGATCAGAGAGAAAACAAGTAAAATTAGAAAAGTTGATGGAATGAGGAGAAGAAAATGTGCTCACATTGCTAGAGAACCTCAGCTTGAAGAAGCTGGCTTGGGACTTTTTGAGACTTTTTGCTATAGGAATCTTATCCTGGATCAGTTTGTCCACTCAATTACCTTTGTATAAGCTCTAGCCCTAGAACAAGAGAGTGAATGTCAAATCCGTTACAACTCCTGCAAAGTCAAAGCAACCAATCCATCACATTTAAGACTTCATGTTAACTCCAGTCTCCGATTCACAGCACTGAAGTGAATTCACCTGATCAACATCTTCACACCACAAAGGCTCAGGTGGTGTCCAGGTTCAGACAGAGTTTAGATTATTAGTTTTGAGATGCTACTTGGTGGTGTTGAAAATACTGAGTCAGTACTGGAGTGACTGAACTCAGCTGATAAAGACTGGCTTAATGTTTAAAGGTGGACACCAAATTCTGCGGGTTCCTGCAGTGAGAACTGGGACAGGCTGATTGACTCCCAGGCCCTCACAGGACCACCCTGCCGATACCCCTTCTTTTCATTGCTCTCCTCCCTTTCCAGGCATGGGGGAAGACCTAACATCCATTTTTCTGCTAGCAGCAGCTGTGGCAGGGCAGAGCGGGGAGGGATGTCCTCTCAAGTATTGCTGCCAACATCTCATGCTGCTTCAGCACTGATTTTTTTTTCAGGCAACCCTATGAGGTCTGTGAGAAGCAGCACATATTTGCCCCACTGCTGTGCCTCCAAACCCAACCCACAGCACTGAATGCCATCTGATGGTAACCAGGAACAGTTGTATCCCCTCTTCTCTTTTTGGAGTCGTCTCCGTTTTAAAGAAGTGACAGGACTGGCATAGACAGCTCTTATCCCTTTGAACCATTAAACTGCTATGGATCTAGTTTATTGCCCTTGATTATGAGTCCTCTCTCTTCACTGAGCTGTAAATAAAAGCTTTTGACTTTAAACACAGCTCAGATATGTCATGATTGAAAACAGCCTGCTGCTCTCTCAACATGTTTATATAATGTCTGCAGGAGTAAGAACAGGGAGCAGGAGAGCAGATGGTGCTGCTATCTCAGTGCAGAGAGTACAGTCTATGTATGCAATATGTAGACATCCAGTATTTCCTAATGCAACACTATAATTATTGTGGAGAGGGGATTTTATTTTTAAACTGCAGCTTAAATGAAATGATCTCTTCAGACCACACAGGCTCAAGTACAGCTGGAATGATAACAAGCCTTTTCTCAAGGCAGGAGGGAGAATCCCAAATACAGAGGCTAAGGTGAGCAGGAACATAGGACAAGGAAGTAGAGCAATAAACTACTGAACAGATAAGGGATTTCCAGGGAAAATAATAAGGGACAGAAGGGTCCCCCCTGGAAACTTTCCTCCTTCACCTTAGACATATTGGAGGGGTAGGAGAGGGCTGGTGTGTCTTGGGAAGAATATCAGGGAAACTGCAAAACTGATAATGGAAATAAGAAGTAGGTTCTTTCCAGAGGGAAGGGCACTTGTGCAAGTCATTGTCAGAATTTATTCTGATCAGATGGTGAACAACTAGTAACCACTTATTCTTCCATCATCCAAATGACAGCCTCTTTCCCCTCGCATCATATGCATTATTGAGTAAGAACAGAATTACAAAGACCTAATTAATCCTTTCAATTAAGTTACCGTTTTCATTACTTAATTCTAAGTAAAGTGCTGTATTTTGGACTGGTTCAATAAATAGCCTGTGTCACTTATCTCCCTCCTTCTCATACACAATCTTTGAAAAGCAAAACAGAGCATGCTGAACTTGGCTTAATGAAAAGGCTTCCTTCAGAAGTTATCTCAGTAAGGCAATAGCACAAGGAGGCATATATCCCTTTGAAACAGGACTGGGGATTATTAGTTATTTGTACAGAAGGGACGAGATGGGTAATAAGGGGGAAATAATGTTTAGGTAATTTTTCAGTCCTCCTAGTTTAAAGCAGAGAGTCAAGGTGCTGGTGGGTGAGGGCTCGAGTGTGCACGGTGCTGTGCAGGGCAATACAAAAGGCTGTCCTTGCTCTAAATGGCTCAGCCCGGAAAGCCATCCTTTGTACTCGGGCCTGTGGGCAGACAGTGCTCCACAGCACCCCAGGTGTAGCAATCCACCAAAGTGAATTGAGAGCTAGGGCCTGCATTTGGGCAAGAACTGACCAAAATAGCAGCTGCGTAATGGAATTTAAGAACTGCTGCACAACAAAGGAATTGCAGCGATGCCCTCCGACAGTCATTCCTGCCAGGCAATCTGAAAGCATTTTCCTTCTTCAGTGATCTGAAGCTTCTGAAATGATTATATACTTGCTATTTCCCCCTCCTTCCTGAGATAATGGCAACAGAATACTTAGTGATATCGGTACCATTGCTAATTTTGCATGGTCGTCCGTAATTTACTTTACCCGTGTTCTCATTTTCCCCATTTGTAAAGTACAGCTTGTACCTACATCCTAAGAGCTTTAAAAGGAAAAAAGGATTTATATTAAGCATGATTCTAATCTCTTTTGTAGTGTATATAAATAACTTATGCACTGAAAATCCAGCTCTGTATTCTGGCCTATTGAGATTAATAAATCTTTTTTTTTTTTTAATTTAAAAAAAATAATTACAGAATACTGGGAAATAAGTGGCTGGCTAAAGCATTGTCTAGCAGAAAATATTTGTAAGTGCCAAGTGACCTTATAGTCACAGGCTGTGTGTAACAGCAGAGATCTGTTGGAAAACAATCCTAAGGAGGTGCCAAGATTTTATTATTCTTTTATTCCTTACAGGTTCTTGTAATGTTGGAAAGCCAGAGCCCTGAGAACTGGGTGCAGAACAGGAGCTCCCTGCTGATGCTTGCCAGCAGACCGGGAGGAAAACAGCCCCATGTCAGGAGCCCAGTAGGGAAGAGAGTGCAAGTGAGGAAGGGCACTTGGTTGGACCACTCGGGTCTCATCTGCATGAAAGAAGCTGTGATATTTTTATTAAAATGGTATGTTCTCAGCAACTTTAAAGTAGCATCAAACACTGGTGCTAGGGAGTGCCTGGACAGAAGAACCAAGTTAACATTTTCTGGGTAGTGTGGCCATTCTGTCAGACTAATTGCAGGCATCCTGTGAGAGACCCATAAAAGAATAGTTTATTCTGGTTATAAGGACTTACGAAGGAGTTTTTATGCTGCTGCTACCATTCCAAAAGATCTGCATCATGAAGCTGCAAGAAATATCCTCTCAATGCAAGTTTGATGCTATCATAGCTTCTGCAGCAATACTACAACCCACAGCAAGCTGGGGCTGAGGATGATGGTAACTGCAGGAGCTTCCTATCCATCACAAAGCTGTGGGCTCCCTTCACTGCATTACATTCTTTAATCCCTGTGTGCAATGTTTGAGAGTGAGGAAGTGTTACTTGTTCCTGAATGTCCTGAAAATTGAATTGAAGTTCCCAGGATAATGAGTGTAAACTTGAGCCATTAAATCCCATGGCCTGATCTCCTGAAGAAACCAGGCCTTTGTGACCACGTTGTCAGTCTACCTCCAAAAAAACAACCAACCAAAACAACCCCTCATAAACTTAAAAACCTGCTGGCCCATTTTAACAAAAAATTACATAGGATAAATACATTCCTATATATATATATATATTTTTTTTTTTTTTTTTGCCAGTTAGTATCAACCTAATGTAGAGACCCAAATGAGGGTCACCTTGTCACCTCTGCCAGTGACAAAGCAAGTGGGCCTTGGTCGTTGTGTTTGGCTTGGAAGTTACTGTCTGGCCTGTCTTGCTCAGTGTGGCTCTCACAAAGGACACGTAAGGAGGCTGTGGTTACTCCAGGTAGAAAAAGAAGGGTATAAAGGAACAGAAGGGTCAACTTCATAGGATGTTCAACTCCATTAGCTCTGTTGTTCACAGAACAACTTTGTGTTTGTAGCTTATACCACTAGAAACCAAAGCTTTCCTTTCTAGTGCCAGAGCAAATGGTTGAAGCAGTTGGAAATTTCTGAAAATATTAATGGTGGTAGTAGTAAAGGTTCACTCTGGTTGGTTCTTGTTCTAATGAATTCTGAGTATAAAAGTATATTTTAATCATGGAGTATTTTTAAAGTAGTTCATAGTGTTGTGTTTTTATTATTATTATTTAATACAATGATTCCTCTTCTCTAAACTACTGAATTATTCAGGAAAAAATATCCATCCAGTACTTCCTCCACTGACTTGAGCAAGTCAGGGCTGAAGTACCATGTTTTAGAATGGGACTCAAGCTATTTATTTAAAAGCCTTTGTACATAGTCAGCTGGAAAACTATGTCCAGCAATGACAAGTAGACTGTTCTACGGTCAGAATTCCTCACAACACCAAAGGAAGAAGTCCAAGTCATCTGAGTGACCTCAGTCACCCCAATTAACCGCAAAGCACTACTCAAAGTCCATAGGCTCGACTGAGTTTGAACACTGTGTTCAAAGAAATACTGAAGAGTCCAGATGTCTCAAATTTTCTATGCATTTATAAAAATAAAATGACCTTTTTCTGACTTTTTACAGCAAAAATAGAAATTAATCTGAAGTGTTTTGTGGGATTTTGCTGTCCTTGACTCAAAGAGATGCATGGTTTCCCTTCATGTCACAGAAAGGTAAAGCTGCTCAGGGAGGAGGCCGGTGGTCTGTGCAGTCCGTGCCGTCAGACGATTGGCATCTGAATCTGTTGGCTGGCTTTTCGTTTTGGCCACTTCCATGGTGAGTGGTAGATGAGGCACAGCTGTGAGCTCTGAAAGTAGTTCTCTGTGTATTATTGCTACAGTAAACAAGTGGTTTCATTTCTTGTGCTGAAGAGAAGAAAAAAGTAATCTATACAAGGTGATGGATGATTGCACTCACCATTTGTAACGTTTTAATAAAATTGTGGGAGAGTTTTTCCTCCCTACCGCATTCCCAAAATCAGGTAATTTTTTAAAACCTCTTTCATAGTCACGGATGTGACATCCTTCTTTTTAAGGTTAGAGATACTCCTATTTTAACAAGTACTTAAAAGGCACAGAGGTTTTTCCTGTAGCCCTTTCAGATGGCACGGTTGATAGGTCATTCACACAACTACAGACTGCTCCAAAGCCCCGTGTCGCTTTAAGATCCCCCCCTCCAAGTAGGGCACTGTCTCCTCTCCTCAAGGGCCAGGCAGCCAGGCTCAGGAGGGTTTTGACAGCCTCAGGAAGGCTCAGGAAGGAGGCGAGCACCCTTCGTCCATAGCTGGCTGCTTCCCCTCGGTGCCACAGCAGGTGCCACCTGTAATGGCGGCACAGCTGTGAGGAGAGGCGGCCCCTGGGCGGGAAGGCCTGGGCAGCAGCAGCTGTGTGGTGGTGTGCACAGGTAAGTGGGTCTTCCCTCAGACATGGCTTCTAATTGCGTGTGGGGACGTGTGTGAGGTGAAATAAAGGGGTCTGGGGAGCTTCAGAACGCTGTGGTGTTTGCAGGTGTATAATGGAGCTTGTGCTGGCTTTGCTAGGAGGGTGGATGAGCTGGTTTGTGTGTGACAGAAAGCAAGGCACGGGGCAGTGGAAGGGAACTTATAAACCGTATGTTTAAACACACAAAATAAACCTCACGGAACCTCAAATTTTAAAGTACCACAATATAAAACACAAAGAACTGCAATTGGTTGGTTGGGGTGGGGGGGAATATATTTAACTACTGGCTTCATCTGAGCTGGGGCTGGAGGCAGCCTGGGCCCCAGAGCAGCTGTGTGGAGGTGCCTCTGAACAGGGATACGTGAGGTTTTTCTCGATGTGTGCAGCACTTAGTTCTAATTCTCCTCTGATAAGATGCATTTTCATTGCATGTTAGTCATAATTAGGTTCAAGCGTAGCTCTGAAAGCAAAAGCACCGGGCAGCTCCCAGGCAGCTCGGGGACGGTGAGCCCTTGTCAGCCCCGGTGGTGCAGGTGTGCTCCTCCAGCGTCACCAGGTGGAGGAGGATCTGGCTGAGGAGAAAAACACTGACTGCGCCGAGATACCTCCTTGAGAAAAGACAGCGATTCTAATTATGTGAAACAACCTTCTCAAACTTCCTGGTAAGGATAAGAGAATAAATTAGGCAGTTGGTATGTGAAGAGGTTCGGGAGAAAGGAGCTTTACAAATTCTGTAACACCGCTGACTAAGTGCTGATTTACAGTAATTCCTTTCATTTCTTTTCTAATTAAACATCTCCTGAAGGATCAGGCCTGTCAATGTGATCTGAGGCCTATAGCCTGAAGTGTGAAGTGAGGCAAATTGCATGACTTACTTGCAATGATAGAGTCATTTTGGAAGGAGATTGAAAATCAATACTTGTCATCCCTGCGCAGTGCTCTTTATTCAGAGGGGCAATTTGTAAGTGTAATCTGTATGAGTGTAGTGGGAGCATACAAAGTTACAGTACTAGTCATGCAGAGTGAAATGACAGAATATAAAATATAGGCTTATTGCCATTTTTATTCATATTAATGTCAAGGAAGCTTATTCATAAGTGTAACGTTTTAATTCAGTGCTGTGCAGCCAGGCCACTCGCTGCAGTTTTTGGCTTAGGCTGCAGTCACCATTAAGGGTACCAGTGGCTGACATAATTTGTCCACTGACGATGTTGGGCAGTATCTGTGTGCATCTGCTTTCAGCTGCAACAAGGCAAACAAAGGCTAAAAAAAGAAATGGATCAACCCCACGTATGCTGAGAAAACAGCAAACAAGCTCGTGGTGATCATGGGGCTTAGTCAAATTCGAAGAGGATGGCAGTATTAGAGTGCAGATGCAATCACAGAGGACAAGAGGCACTCAAGAGCTTGTGCTTTTCTCAAATGAGAGTGCTCAAGAGTAGAAGACTGACAGCTCTGACTTAGTCCAAGCATAATAAAGTCAGGTGCCTTGTTAGCTTCCCCTTGTAACTCCGGCAGTTCACTGTAAACTGTACTGGCAACTGCAAAAAGTTCTCAAGTTTTTCCTGAAATGCATTTGCTGCTTATGATGATTATTGGGACAAATTAGTTAGGATGAATTAGAGAGAGACAAATGGGCTGTGGTAGCACTGTTGGGCTCATTTTGCCTATTAGCTGAAACAGAGCTAGAGAAGTGAGCTGTAATTCTAGTCAGCACTGCTACCACTGTGCTGGTGTAAGGACTTTATCATGCTGGAAGAAACTGTGACATCATAAAATACAGTATGACATCTCTCTCTGGAAAAGGAGTTTAAAAAGAATGGCACACAGTTATTCAGAAAAAAAAAAAAAAGCACCGTTGTTATTTAGAAAGCACTCCTCTCCTAACAGCACTAATCCCTTCCCAAGATAAAGAGATTATAAAACCAGCTTAATTCCTTCCTGTGGAAGGCCTGTGCCCAAGAATTATCCTGAGGAGAATGTGGGTTTTGTATGGGTATGTTTTACTTCTCATCTGGCTCAGAGGGAATTTCAAGTAGCTGTATATGAATTTTTTCCTGATTGTGGGGACGGTTCCTTTGCACCCTCCCCTAGCCCAAAAGGTAGAGTAGCCAAACCAAAACCAAATGCACTTCCTACAATGCCTGGCTCACATTGTAATTGTTTTTAAACAATAAAAAGGTTTCATTGAGACAGTCTGGTCCTGAGGCATCCAAGTCTATTTTCTATTACTTTGGGAAAACAAAATTATGAAAAAAAAAAAAAAAAGACTTACTAAATTGGGAAGGGAAGGCTAATTTCAGGCATCTTTTTCCCATTTAAAAAATACTTTGGGAACCAGACCTGTTGACAAAAGCAGGTGTTAAGAGACGTGAATTGCCAAAGCAGATCTGAAGTGCTGCCCCACAAGGCTCCCAGACCTCGTCCACGTGGGTGGGAGGAGCAGGAGAGCTCGATGACATGCTTCTTGCTGCTGCTGCATCCCCTCCCAGCCCACCCGAAAGCAATTGGCATGTCGCGTTTCCTGCAGATGGACCACAAATGGCACATGTACTGCTGATGCGCTCTGGCACTTGGGGAATGAGATTGCATTTGCCAGTTAGCTCGCCAGCAGCCAGATTTAATTTGGAAAAGAATGGTCCACAGTTGTTGCAGAAATAGCAAAGAGCAGATTTTTAATCATCCTCCGTTCCTCCCTGTTCAGTCTCATCCCCTAATTGGTAAATGAGAGGCCCAATCAGCTCAAATCAGGGGAAAAATGTGTCAGAAGCAGCCACTGAGACAGAAAACAGAGGTACCCACTCCTTGATATCATGATCTTGCAGCTGTTTACAAGTCAGATTTAGCTAATCAGAGGGTCCCAGGGAGAGATTAGTCTCTCTTTCTAGATTCTGTGTGTAAATTGTGGTAGAAAAGAGCTTTTTTCCACTTGCTGCCCTGATTATTTTTGCATGCTGTTGACTGTTTGCAGTTTTATCCACCAGAAGGGACATATAATGTAATTTTATGTTTGTAGATAAGCATAGTTAGACTGATCAGAAATTAAAATATTTTTAACTGGGTGTAGTAAAGAAGTAAATTTCCTATTTTCTGTGTTTATTAGTCATGGTGCTTTTCCTCTCCCTGTATTTCCTCACTGGTGGTGTACTTCCCTTCAGTCTGAATTAATTCCTGAAGCCACGAGCCTTAATTGCAGGAAGAGTGGCTCCGCCTCGAGACCTTCAGATGCTCGAGCAGGGCTTGCATTCAGCTGACAGCAGCTCAGCAGTTGGCCTTTTGAGATACTCCAGTTGAGGAAACTTGAAATGCATCTCGCTAAGGGATGTCTGGCTTGGTTTGTGGGTGAGTGCTCTCAAGGAGAACGGATGGTGCCGTCACACTGTCGGGACAGGACATCCCCCTCTGGGAGGGAGGGGTGGCAGAGCTGAGCCCTGAGCATGGAACAGCATTATCGTGTTCTGGAGCATTGGCCCCGACTGCTTTAGACCCACTTCTTGTACACTGCTCTTACAAAGCTCTTGGCTTCCACTCCACGATCGAGCTCCAAACGTGCTGCATGTGTTGGGCCATGTGCCCTGCCGCCGTAACACCTTGTCTGCGCTGTGCCGCGCTCTGCATCTCGGCTGTGCGGGCTCCTCTCCCGTGGCCCTGAGCAGCCGACTGGCAATTCCTGTTGCTACAGGATTATCTGCGGGACTGGGTAGCTGGAAAATGATGTGTTAGACCTGTAATCTCAGCTGGCCTGGGGATTTTTATTTATGGTTATTGTTGTCTGCACTTAGTGTTATCTGCTGGTTACAAATGTGCATTTTACAGGCTTCTGTGTGTTTCTCGTGTTCCTTTGTGCTGCTTAAGTGGGTTCTCGTTGGCTTTAGTCTGTCAGGCTCTCTGGAGCTTTAGCATGGGATTTGCAGGAGTACAAAGGAATCCCAAAGGCTTCTGAGCATATCAAATGTGGTCCTGGGAGTCCGGCAACCTGGGCCTGCAGCGCTCTGCGCAGTCTCCTGCTTCCTCTTGGGAAATGACAGATTTATAAAAAGCATCAGCGAGTATTTCATAATGGAAAGTTGATTCAGCTGCAGACTAAATCTCATTGACTCCAGCCAGGCCAGGTTTGAGCCTTGAGCATCTGACCCGGTGTCCGTGAGCAGTACTGATCCGCAGGAGGGTGGCTGAGCACCACGCACGTGAGCGTTGCTCTGGCTGCCCTTGCCCTCCACCTTGTGATCCAAAGGGGGGCTACACCACAGTGGCAGCTGGGGAAGCTACCTGGAGCAAATTGAGACAGGAGGGATTTGAGTTGTCCTTTGGGGATGCAGTAACCATGGAAACTGAAGGGAAACTGGCTCTCAACTTTCTTCTGATGCCAACCTGATGGCTTAAAAACTCTTCATTAATACTTTGATATGTTTGAGGCTGAGCGCTGTGTACAAATTCTTCTGGGGAGTAAACAAAAGCATAGAGATTAATAATGGAGAAATAGGGGAGTGTTTTTACATCAGGAGGGCCGGGTGCGTTGGTTCTGATGAAGCAGTGCCAATTGACTCGTGCTCCAAGCCCCTGAAGTGATGGTTTGTGTTGGGGCTGGGCTGGGTACCGGCTCGTGCCTCACTAAGTATTGCGGTTCTGAACTCTTACACTAACCGGCAGTTCAGCCTGAGCAGCCTTGAATACAGATGTGGTTGCACTGGTATAAACATTCTTGGCTCCTTCAAAGCTGCAGGGGTGTCTTGGTAACCACCTAGGGAAGTCAGACCAGTCATTGCTGAGGGGTTAGAGCTGTACAGTGTGCATCACAGGAGTGTGGGGCATGCTTGGATCCAGTGAAAATGTCAGCTGAATATCAGAAAAGCAAACTAAAAAAGTAAGTCATCAAGAAACAGACAGAAAATAAAATTGTGCAAATCCATGGCTGGCCCATATCCTAATGCTGCATGGTGTTCTGCTGCCTCTATCCACTGTGTTAGACCTGGAGAAGGCTTGGAGAAGGGGGACACCGGTTGTCAGTGGTGAGGAGCAGCTGCTTTGAGAGAGGTGACTGCGTATGTCAGCGCTCTGCAGACTTGTTGGAGACACAGCAGAGCTCTGCAAAACCGTGAGTGGCCCAGAACAGGCAAAAGGGATTGTTTGTTCAGTCCCTGTAGCCCAAAACCCAGGAGGTATGGGCAGGGGTAGCAGGTGTTGAAGGCTAACGGAGGTGTTAATACGTCTGTGAATCTGCTGGCCAAAGACCGTCGTACAGGCAGAAAGAGTGTGTGGGTTCCAGGAAATCTGCACAGCATTTGGAAGAGATGTCTTCTGAGTGTTACCGGATGGACAAACAATGTTAGCTTCTTGACTTCCCTTGAGCAGAAAGCGCTCAGAGGCTGTGAGGTAACTGAGCAGCAGCACGGATGCTTTTCTATGCGCTCTTGCGCCTTTCTAGGGGTCACCTTACCCCTGCCGGGGTGCTCGGCGAGATGGGGTTCTCTCACCTTCTTGGCTGGCTTAGTCAGAGCATTAACGTGTAAGCAAATACGCTATGCAGAAGTGGTTGGGGCTGCTGCTGTCTACCTTATGCACTTATCTTACAAGTTTAATTCATTTTTAATTGCTTATAATACTGCTCACTGTGCAATGTCACATCTCTACTGACACTAGCTTTTTGTTTGCACAAATAGGATGTTTGCGAAGTGCAGGATTATGCACCAGTTATTTTTTCATAGAATAGCTTATCTTTTCAGAGAGATGTAGGAAGGGAAAAATGAAATGGCTCTGCAGACTAAATGAAATGAGCTACTATTTTTTTTCTGTAGACTGCTGCTAATTTTTTCCCACTTTTTTTTTTTTTTTTTCAAAAATCACGATTCTGTTTCTTGCTATAACATTATTTCTTATGCAATTAGTTCTACTTACACAGCTTGCATGTAGAAGTATCAATGTGGAGGTGGTCAGGACGCTTCCATCTGAGATCTGGCTGGGGGTTTGCTGTCCCTGCTACTGCCTGCATTACAGCCACGCCGTGATGCTCTGCATTGGCCTTGCTGGAGCCAGGGGAAGTGCCCCAAGCCCGGGGTTTGGGTTCTGCCGGTCCAGCCAGCACAGACAGCAGCAACAGGGTTGTCCTGGAGCTGGGGCTTTAGCTCACACTCCTGATGAACTCTACCAATGCCCCACATGAGTACCAGCCAGCACGGGGTGCCGAGGCCATGCCCGACCAACTTGCACAGGGACCCACTGCCGTCTGGTTCGGTTTTGCCACCTTTTGGGGTGTAGGTCCTTCCACGAGCTGGCACTGATTGAATAAGATGCTTGCTTTTGTAATGAATTCATCGTTAAAGGTGAATTATCCCAAATCTGGTACAACCTCTAATGCGTTTGATATTTTAGAGTCACTTAAAATAAACAAACACTGAAGCTAATGTTCCCAGCAATCTGGAGGGAATTAACATCACACTGCAAAGGGTGTTTAAATTACTTCTAAAATTCTAATTAGCCCATGAACAGCAGTGTATGTGGGACAAATTGCCTGGCTTCAAAACAAGACAATCAAAAAAGACAACAAAGGAAAGCAAAGGGTGGAGGATGGCAGCCGTCAAATAAATGAAGCCGACCCCATCCGTTTATTTAAGTAATAGCCTATTTTGTGGCTTGTGTTACATTGTCCCATGTTTACAGTGCTCTGGGAGATCAGGAGGCAAAGGAGAAGCTTCAGTGGCTTAGAAAGAGAGCTCGACAACTAAAAATTATGGCAATAAAATCCCAGATGCTTAGTTGCAAAGAAATTAGCTGGAAACCAGTTTGGGGTGGTTGTTACTGGAATAATCAAAGCAATTATTCTGCCATAGACTCCACCTTTCCCACAATTGCTTCACTTCCTCTATTCATATATAAGCCATCAGGAATTAGATCAGAGGCATTTGTAGCTCTAAATGGACTGTCCACCCCCCAAAAAATGTAGAGTCCAGAGGTTTTTCACACTCCTGATGTCTTTCTGTACTGTGGGTGTGCCAGCGAGCAGTAAAACACCGCCCTGCAGCGGGATGCCTCACCGTGCCCTTGTGCCTGCTGCCGAGATGTGAGATACTCTTAGGAAAGTTTCCATGGCCGGATCCTGTCTGTCAGTGCTTCCTACTGTTGGCCTTTTAGAGGCCGTCTGCTTCAGTCATAGAAAGTTGAACCATGCTGCTGTCAGGTTTGTGCCATATAACTCGAGTAGGAATTTATTTATTTGTTTTTTTGGTCTTTGCAATAGCGCGTGCTTTTCCCCAGTATGCGATCAGTTTTGCTTGTTTTGGCTTAGGGCTGTTGGGTAACTGTAGCCTTCCAGTGATGAATACTGGGAAAGCAACAGTTTGCCTTGGGTTTCCTGGGGTTTCTGTGGTTTTCTTTGCTAAACCAAATCCTTCTCCTGAATCAAGAGAACTGGAAGTATTACATTCTCTAACTTTTTTCCTTATCTCAAGTTTTTAAAGTCCCTTTAAAAAGGAGATGCTAAAGAGAAAACAAAAACAACCAGAAGCTGTTAGTCACTTTTCATGCAGCTTGCTTCTGCTAGTTGATAGGCAGCCGTGATTTGTTCCGTCTGACTCATGGCATCTCTGGCCTAAGTTCAGTTCAGAGATTTTGCCCCTTCAAGTGGAAAAAAAAAAAAAAGCTGGGCATGGGTGTGATTCCTGCCCCTTGCTATGAGGTGAGCTCCCAGGCAGAGTGCTTCCATCCCCCTGCAGCTCTGCCCAGGGCCATACTGCATGCCGAATGGTGATGTTTGCTCTTGTACCGTACCGGTTTGTCTGATGCTCAAATGTGTGAACATTTCATGCCCCTCTGAAGCCTGCTCCATGCAGCTATTTTTTCTTGCACGTTGTTGAAACCCAAAGACGGAAAGAAGACACAAGTAGTAATGAAGATGTCTCTCTGGGACCCATGGAAACATGTGTTTGCTGGGTAATACCTTTGTGATAAAACACTGGCTTATGCTCCAAGTTACAGGAGGACTTTTTCCAAAGATGTCTTCGTTTCAGCCTGTCACCTTCACAGATCCCAGACCTAGAAATGCTCGGGTCCTGAAGAACCAGCTGTTGAGATTTCTGGATGTGGACTTCTAGCTCCTCGCTGCTGGAGGTTCTCAGAGGACCGGAGGCCAGACTGGAAACTGGCTTTTCAGTCTGAGACCACAGCAGACTGCCTGTGTCCATGGCTCTGCTGAACCTCTGTGTGTTCGTTAAGTGTCCCTATAGTTCCTCTTCCCAAACAATATGTTTGTGGTTTTTGATTAAGGTGTTTTGAAACTCTTATTTTCTTTAAAAACAAAACAAGAAAAAGGCTGGAAGTGTGGGCCATTAGCTTTTCCACTGCATGAGGCAGCACTTCTCTCTGAAGAGATGAGATTAAAATGTTCAGTCCGAATGTTTCTAGGTGTCCTATAATAGTCATTAATGTAAATTAGTTATTTATTTCATTAACTAGGCCAAAGCTTACACTCTGGCTGATTGCTGAAAAAGAAAAAACCTGTCTGAATTAGATCAAAGAAATTAAAATAAGAACCACTCAATGGCAGCAGTTAATGAACTGTAACTAACTAAAAAAAAAAGTCTCCTTCCAGTAGCAAAACAGCAAGAGAATCATTCTGTTTTGTAAATGCTCCGAACACACCATTTGCATTACCCTCCACCATTAAATTGCCTAAACACCCCTAAGGGGCTTCCCTGCACGCTGTGCCAGGCTGTGTAGCCACAGTACATTTCAGCAGTGTCCTTGACTCTGACTTTGATTTCCAGGTCCCTGAGACATTGCAAGGAGAGCCGCAAGGGGGAAGGTCTCATGTCTGGCTGTAAAAACACCTCTGCTCTGCCTCACTTCTGTGAGTCTCCCCAGTTTTATTGCTTTCTTGCTGCCAGGCTCAGCCATTTCCTCAGTGACTGCATGTCACCAACAGACATCGATCTACAGGTTCTTCCCTCCAAGTCTCTGCTTTGATTCCACTGTTGCAGAAGCAGCTCAAGCTGCAGCCAGGATGAACAATGCACTCCTTTGGCAAAACCCCTGAAGTTAAAGCAGTCTTTGTCCTTCAGACTTCTTGCAGAGTGTACAGATCCTGCATCCAGCCTGCAGTAGTGCCTGTCTGGCTTACCGACAAAATTCATCTGTGAATAACTTTTTACGCTCAGTACCTTGTCCCTAGAAACCAGGAATCTCAACCTGAGGACCTAATTTCAGTATGGAAGATGAAGTGGAGGTAATGCATTATTATCCTTCTGTCACAGATGGAGAAAGGAGGTGGGAAATGATTTATTCAAAATGGTTGGGGATATTTGAGGTCTAGCTACAAGCTACAGGATTCCCTGAGAGGGAATCTGGATTGAATCCAGGTTGTGCACTCAACCCATCGCTGAGAGAGTGCCCAAAACTGTGCTTACCCCATTGCAAACCAAAAAGCATTTTTTTCAACACAAAACAAAGTGGGCTTAAATTTTCAATCTTTGTCATATGCCATTATTTCTACAGGACAAAATCTCTTCTATAATGTACCTGACACTTTTTTTTTCTGAAAGTGTTAATTTTTTGGTAGTTGCAAGAATGCGTTAATTTCTAAAGGAATAGTCACTGCTGCCTGCCAAGTAATTTTTATGAACAGTTTTTATTTCCTGAAAGTACAAAATGAAAGTTAGGAAAATAATTTATATCGCATATGTCAAAAACAGTGACTGAAACAGGTTTTTCAAAATGGGCGATATTATTATTAATCAATAAGTTATTAATGCAAACCCGAACTGGGAAGGGTGTGTCCAAGAATAGATTTTTAGGTACTTTTTTTCTGTGCTTTGGGATAAGATCTACAAAGATAATGCTGAAAACTCTTAGGGCATTCCTTTCCAGCCTTGCTACTACTAATATTTGTGCAATACTTTTCTGCTTCACAGTAGGCCTTCTGTCAAAGCCAGGACACAGTGTTCCACTCTGAATTATATCCATGATGCCGATATGGGAGGGGATGTGAAGAGACTTAGCGGGGACTGTAATGAGTCTTTGGAGGAGCAGCAGCAGGTTGCCTGCTGTGTGCTCAGGCACTGGTTTCCTGTGTCGAAACCTGGCAGGTAACCTGGCACCCTAGAAGATGCTATTTGGCAGGTGGTATTGATTTCTGGGGTAGAAAAAAAATCCAGAACAAAAAAGTTTTTTCAGTTGTCTAGCTTAGGTTCACAAAGACCAGCATAGTTCATCTTAATTTCTTCAACAGAGACAGGTCTTACACCTTCTTGAACTGGCTCTACCAGCTTTACCATGCCTTTTGTTCCTCCCTACATAGTGACTGAATTTTTCTGAATTGATGTGCATTAAAAGATAGGTATTAGCATTCCTGTCACATCAAAATCACCAGATATTTTTCTCTGCTTGCAACAAATATAACCAGTTCAAAATGTGGCCATAATGTAATAGCCAGACCTTCTCTGAACTGTGTCAGAATCCTGGATCGCATCAAATCCTTTCTTTTCTCCCCCCAAAGCATTGATTTCAGCCTATTTCCTGACTTAGATTTTCATCGTCTTCTTGTAGTATCTTTCCCCCTTACAACACAACATCAATGGTAAAACAATTGGAATTGGATTTCTCATACAAGAACGAGCTCCCACAATCTTAGGGAGTTCAGAGCTGTGTGGAGATTGAGTCAGAAAGCCTTTGAATTTGGATTTCCCAAGGGGCTGTTGGGTTTTATTTACATTTCCTATTTCCTGGCAGAGATGTCAGGTGGTGTTTTCTGAATTTCTCTTCAGGAATGGAACAGGAGTGTAAGACATGAACAGAAGGAACTGTAAATTGTCAGCAGCTGCTAGGAGGCACCCTTGCTCTGATCCGCTGTACCTGTACTCCAAGCTCCTCTGCTGTGTCCTAGACATGAAAGCAGCTGGCTACACATGCCAGTGGGCTTTTAAATTGTATATTTGCTCCTCTTGTGCCATTCTTCAAGCTCTTTCCAAACTCTCCCTCCTCTGTCTGCAAGAGTAAGTTCATGGCCTGGGAGATAGAAGGCTCTTCAGCCTGACAGTATCCTGTAATGCAACATAAAACCACAGTGAAAACAGACCATTAAAATCTGTCCTTCCCCAAACCTGGCTTGCTCACACTGATCTGTGGTAGACCTGTGTGCCATCTTGCAGTAGAAAGTTTGGAGATGCACTTTCATCTTGTTTATCCTTTTAATGTCAACATCCAGCAGCATTTTTCTGTCAATCTTTTTCTCCTCCCTGTAGAAGAGCAGAGAAGAGGGGGGAGAACCCAAAGCCTAGCAGTTTGACCTTGCATCATTACAGCAATCTCAGTGGAAGCCATTTGATTAAAAAAAAAAAAAATTAACAGCGTCATGTTTTTATTTCCAACACAGGCACTGGAAAAACATTGTTAAATAACGGGCCTGTGTTTCATGTGGTTTCTTTCGCAGCCTTTAATCAATAAAATGTTCTTAGATCAATACAGATGTTATTGCGCTGCTTGGAACCATTTAGAAGTATACGATGGAGGTGGTTACAGCGTAGTCGGTGCATAGTAAGGATAGCTCTTGGGCACAACACAGTTACAGCTCCGCACATACACAGCAGGTATGAATATCAAATTGGATACACCAGCATAAAAATCACAACATCCTCTCTACAAAGCAACCCCAGATAAGCTGCACTGGGGGAATGAGGGCTGAGTGCACTTAACACTGTGTTTTGTTCCCTATCAGCAATGTCAGCAGAAGTGTTTTGCAGATTTATGTTGATTATTGTATCAGTAAACTGACATAGTCCCTTGCTGAAGGGATGTTTGCAAAATGTCTGGTGCCTCAGTAATAGCAAATAGAGAGGATAATTCTAATTCTGCCAGCTCATTTCAAGTAGATGAGTTTCATGCTGCATGTCATGGGTGGAAAGTTTGGACGTTGCTGATGATCTAGTGTGAGAGGTTATTGTCACAGTAATGTTGGTGCAAATAACGAAACTGCTGCCGAGTGGAGTCTGGAAAATATCAGAACCCTGTTCATAATAATACTTTAACACTGAGATAGTGTTTGTGCCTCCAAAGCGTTATACAACCTCTGAATTGTTAAGCATGTGGATTGGCAAGGTAGATACTCTGTGAACCGAGCCACTGAGAAATCAACCCCCAAGGTCATGGACAGGTTTAGAGCTTCTTCTTTCCTCCTGTATCGGGGGCAGGGTTTGACAGTCTCTTGGCAGAAAACTGGGCTTTTTGAAGAGACCAGTATTGTGTTGAGCAAATCTGTATCTGTGTTTGATCTCTGCAATGTAAGCCATGTTAGAAAATCTTCTCATGAACCAACATTGAGAAAGGGGATGAGCCTGTTGTAGCAGCCTAAAAAATCTCAAATATGGCTGTGGCACAGGGGTGTGATGAGCAAACCCAGCGAGAGGGATGGGGAGCATCATCCCATGGGGACAAGGGCCGGGCTGGGGGCTGCAGCCCCAAAGTTGTCTGGGGCTGGGGCAGGCCAGGGCTGGTCATGCCTGGAAAGAGAACTGTTGTGAGAACAGTGACCAGGAACCCCGGAGTGTCCTGGTTTGGGATGGGATAGTTGATCTTCTTCCTTGCGGCTGGCATGGTACTGTGTTTTGGATTTAGGCTGAGAACAATGCAGGTAACGCCCTGAGGTTTCAGTTGTTGCAGAGCAGTGCTTACATGAAGCCAAGGACTTCTCAGCTTCTCACACCCCCTGCCAGCGAGGAGGAGGCCAGGGGTGCACAAGGAGCTGGGAGGGGACAGAGCCAGGACAGGATGGCCAAAGGGATGTCCCGTGGCACACGGCATCATGCTGAACAGTTTATAGGGGGGAATTGGCCTGGGAGGGCTGCTCAGTAAGTGGTAAGCAATTGTGTCGTGTATCAATTATTCTGTATGTTCTTTTATTGTTGTTATTATTATTATTATTATTATTATTATTATTATTATTATTATTATTATTATTATTATTATTATTATTTTCCATTTCTGTCCTACTGAACTGTCTTTATCTCAACCCATGAGTTTTACCTTTTTCCAGTTCTCTCCCCCACCCCACTGCGGGGAGCACACCAATGGCTGCGTGGAGCTGAGCTGCCTGCTGGGTTAAACCACGGCACAGAGCAGTGTGGAAACAGTGACTGGTGACCAAGTACTTAGCTATGCTATCAATTTTAATTTTCATATTAATTGCCATTAGTTAACCTGATGTAACGAGCCTGAAGTGGCAGCTAAAAATGACAGTAAGGGTGAGAGTGGCTTCTGATTGCAGCAAGTAAAAGCAGCCAGCTTGTTAGTGGAGGTCTGCTGGATACCTGCAAACTCACAGGGAAAGCCTCAGTTCAGCACTGGTTGCAGTCTCATCCTGTTGTGTTTTGGAACCACCGAATCCCCCACACAAGTAATTGTTCATTTTGGTGCAAACTCTGTGCAGTCAGACTCAAATCTCCTGTTTTCAAACCCAATTAGGAGATGGTAATTACCTGTGGGACGTGGGGATTTTGTTTGTCTGCAGGGGCAATGCAGCTATTCTGCTTGTATCTCCCCTTTCAGTTATCAATAAAACAGTAGAGCAAAACAGTATTTTCCTCTCCGAGTTCTCAGGCAGCGTTATGCCAAATGATGGCAATATTATGAGATTGCATGTGTTTGGGAATAATCATGCGAGCTATTAGTAATCATGTCTCACTGTTCTTCAGCAATGCTCACCCCCTGCTTGTGTGTGTTTGACACACAAGGAGCTGTTTGATTATTCTCATCGCTGCCTTATGGACAGGGAAGCTGAGGTCATCCAGTAAGTCAGTGACAAGTCAGAGGATGAATGCAAATCTCGTGAGTCTCGGCGCTGTGATGCACTTCTCCTAGGAACTCAGCCTGTCTAAAAACATGTCTGTAACATATTCTCTATCCTAGTATAAAGCAACCACTCCAACTCAAGGACAAGCTGAGCAGAGGAAGCATATTGCAAAGCAGCTGTTCAGTAAGGGAGGCCTGCGGAATGTGGAGAACACCGATTTCTTTCAAAAGAGGGAGAGTGGATTGGGAGCCTTTTGTGATATAGACAGCACTCAGTTGCCAGCCACTCTAGGAGGTGAGAAGACGTATTCTGAACTCTTAATATAATTTCCAGTAGGGCAGAAAAGGCAGTTGGCAGCTCCTCATCTGTCTCTGGATGAGGATTTTGGCTTCTCCATTGTAGTGGTCCTAGCCCCGGTGAAGCTGAGAGCATCAAGGAAGAGAACTGCTTCAAATATGCGGGTGTCCTTAGAAATAACCAAACAAACAAAAAACCCACGAAGCCAGCCATCTGGCTACCAATCCATCTTAAAATAATTTGTCTCACTTATGCTGATAACCACTGAGATTGTCAGAAACCATGGTGGTCTTTGTCCTACAAAGCAAATTAAGCATGATAAGCTGGAGTTTCTGCAAATTGTTAAGGAGTTCAGAAAATTCATCACTGATAAACGCTGTTTGGATTCATTAATTTTGTTCTCTTCCTTCTCCTGGACTTAGAGTGAGCTTGAACCTGCACCGAGCCTGGCACAAAGGTAATCATTACTGGGAGCAGAATGAATGTGAAGTGAGCAAGAAAGTCATACCACCGGCTTCCGAAATAGGCCTAAATGCTTGAATGCCACTTCACTCTTGTTGCAACTGAGGTGAAAGAACATAAGGAAAAACAAACAGCAAAATCTAGATTGCCGGAGGAGTTTGTTCAGCTGTGAGATTTCCTGTTGCTGGAAATCAGAACAGCTGTTCTTGCCTGGCTCCTGCTATTCGTCCTGGTAAGAGTCTGCTCCTGACCACGGGAATGGAACAGAATAGTTCAATATTCAGCATGGTAGCGGAGCTGAGATGCATGATGTGGGGCTGTCCTTGCATCTGTTTTCTCAGAAGTTGCCTATTTTTATGAAGCAATATGCAAACAGCATGCATGCTTTTGGTATGCTGCTGTTTAGAGCTGGTATGAATGGAAATCGGAATTGCAGGAGTGCCCTGATGGAGAGAACTGGGTTTGCTGTGACTCCTCTCCCTCCCTTCACAGCTGAGACTGAGAAAAGCACGCAGTTCAGACGATGTACAGAGCAAAAAAATCATTCTTTGCCATGCACCTTCTCCCTTGTGTACGTCAAATCCAGGAGGAAGGGTGGTGAAATGGCAACTGCACAGTTCAGGATATTAGTGCTCTGCTGGTGCAGGCGAGAGCTTCTTAACCCACCTCTTCTTTAAACTAGGAAATCGTAGTCATCATAGTACAGAAAGAGTGAGCTTGTTTTGGTAAGTGGGATAAAGAAATGCACTGAACAGCGAGGAGCTCTAATCCCAGACCTGATCTCGTAATAGAGCAGCTGAGAAATGTACCCAGAGAACAGTCACAGGGTTTGCTCTGAGGAACCCTGAGCTGTGCCAGGCAGCTGTCCTGGTATGGAGCGTGTTTGTGGAAGATTGTTGTTCAACAGCCAGATTTAGGGGGCAATCCAGGTGCCTGAACATGAAGAAGGTTTTTGTGGTTACACCTAGAAAATGCTCACAGGGCCATCAGCAAAGGTCCAGGGAGAGCGAATGGTGGGAAGAGAGAGAAAAACAAATCCACATTAAAAAAATAAGGCAGTTTAAAAAAGAATGTTTAGAAGAAGCTGCACATCCACTTCTTGAAGTTCTCAAGTCAACACTGGATGCTTTTGCCTTAGTCAAATGCAAGTTACTGAGCTAAGCCTCGGAGTGAATGGATTAAGTATTATGTTCTGTGCCACACAAACTCAGGCTGGAAAATCTCTTTTGGACTGAAATCTACAGAACAAGAATTAAGTAGCAACATTATTGATCTAATAACTGTAAGCAAAGAATAATATTAACATGTTCCTGAACAACTGCCAGCTGAAAGAAAGATAAATTCAGCATGTCTTACTTGCTACTTGGACATTGCCCCTTTTTGTTATTTATTATTTCTAGTATTTTGCCTTCTGCCTATCATTACTGAAGGTTCCAACATCGCCATTATGAATCTGTGGCTTCCCAAAGACTGTTGGGCGAGTTTGATCCCAAGCTCAGTGAAGTTGATGGAAAGATTCTGCCTTTTTAAGAATCTCCTGTCCAATTTTCATTTTTAATTATCGTTAAAAATGAAAAGCAACAGAATAAATAGTAGAGCCAGAAATTATTTGTCAGTCCTCCGTGTCAGGGTCGAACCATTAGATATGTTAGTGTGGGACATGACGTTCCTTGAATGAGCTCACTGAATGCAGTGGATAACAAAGGCAGGGATCGGTGCATTTTTGGGATGTCCCATATGCTGACTCCCTGCTGGCTGGAGACACCTCAGAAGGAGCCCAGTCCCGAACAGAAACCATGTCTGGTTCGTGTGTTCAGATGCAGATAAAAAAGAGCTTTGCTTTCACCATCCAGTGCCTGCTGAACTGTTCAGTGCTCTGATAGTCTGCTGCTTCTCCTCTCTGGCTTTTCCCCCTTGGGGGATATTTTGTGAAGGTTGGTTTGACTGGCAGCTGAGAAATGCCACGGTAGAGTGAGGAGCAAGTCAGCCCACCGTGGATGTATTCAGCAGCACCTTGTTGAGAAAGTGGAGTCCTGGAAGTCTATGGCATGCAACCAGAATGGGGTTTTTGGTGTATTTACATTTAGAGCTGTGCCTCTGGGGTTCTAGCTACTCCTTCATCCCAGAGGTACGCCTTCTGAACAGTGGGATTCATCCCCTGTAACTTCGGGTACATAAACCAAAAATGTCTACGTGACAAGGAGAAATATTCCATCACCTGTGCAGGGAGAGGAAGGGGACCAGCTGTGTACAGTGAAGGTTTTAATACTCCTTCTGATTGTCCTTCCTCTTCATGTAGCCAGCATGAAGTTAGGAAGCGATGGAAGCCCAGCACTTTGCACTACGATCTTCGTGTTGTTTTCACAAGTACTCTCAGGCCACTGACAGAAATGCTGCCCGTGAGTTCTTTGCAAACCATCAACTCAGAGCTGAACTTCAGCAGGACAATTCTGGCCAGGAGGTTCTCCTCTAAACACCTGCAGACACTTCTATGCTGTTTACCTCTGGTAAGACTGGGGTGATTTTAACGCACTCCAAAGGATTTCCTATTTTTTTGGGGAGTGTTGAAGTTGTGTGTTAAAGCTTGGCAGATCTAAGCAGGGATCAGAGGTGGGAGCATTTGCTGTAGCTTGATGGTCGGGAATTTACTCTAGCCTCTGTGATACGATATTTGAGAATTGGGCACCTTGCATTTCTCAGTTTTTTAACTTGCAAAGTCGGAAGCAGCCTTTTCCTTTCAGTTAAGTGCTTTGACTTTTACAAGTGAGAAATGTTAAACAAATAGATTGAAACCACTGCAGTCATGGGAATATATTCTTTAACTTCAGGGAGATTTGGCTTATGGCCCGTATCATATTGTATTGTGCCGGCTCAATTAGGAAAAGAATAATGAATTAAAAGGTCATAGCTCTTTAAATTAAAATGTGGGTAAAAGGGCAAAATGTGTGTGAGGGGCTTCCTCCTCCACTGCCCTGGGCATTTACCATTAACTATCAATGGGAACGCTCCATCCAACAAGTTCCCTAATCTCCTTTTAATCTCATTGAGTCCTGAACGTTTTCTGGAAAACGTTTTTGAGAACTAATCTGCCCGGGCAGGGCGGGGAAAATGTTAAAACACACAAAAATCTGCGCAACAGGAAATAATGTTAGAAAGCTGTGAAAATCATTTATCCTTTTGAAGCGTAATGGTTTTTAATTTTCTCATGCCCTGATCTCCCTGGCAACAATTTAAAAGTGCATAAGCATTCATGAATCAAAGCCATGCACGTCTGCATTTTTAATTATGTGTCATTGGATTGAAACTTTCCCTTTGATCTTTGCATTTAAAGGGATTTACAATTTAATGATTACAATCCCCCTCCCCCCCAAGTCTGTGCTCGTTATTGAGCAATGTCACCACGGGGTCCCCGTTGGACGGGGGGACGACAGTTTGGTTTGGGATGCCAGAAGCACGTCTGAAACCTGCCTTATGCTCTGGCTCCTGGCAAAGAGCTGCGTGCGGTGGGGCTTCCCGGCGGTGGTGACTCTAGGACTTTTGCTCTAGGCAAGATGTTTAAAAACAAAGTGGGATAAAAGAGAGCAAAAATAACCTGGTTGCCCACTAAGCAGTCCGGTGCTCGAGGCAGCTGCCTCTCTCACCTGGTGTAATGATTCGGGAGCCACGCGGGCACCGCGATTAACGGTGTGGGTACAGCTTCGGTGGCGGTAAGGTTTGGGGAGCACTTCTCCTTGCCAGGAGAAATGAAGCCAACGGGAGCACCTCAATGCTGACGTGAGCTGGGGAGAGCACGGCTGTGTCGCTGTGCCCCTTGGAGATCCCAGGAGGTGGCTTGCAGCAGGGCAGCCAGCAAGCCCGGTGGTCGGAGCACAGGGAGCCCTAGGGTGACTCAGGCTGAGCCCTGGGGGACACTTGGTGGGTCTGGAGAAGGTTTGGGGCTGGGGGCTTCACTGTGGGACTTGGGGCTGTGGAGAATCTTAGAATCGTAGGATATCCTGAGGTGGAAGGGACACGTAAGGATCATCGAGTCCAACTCCTGAAACAAGGGCTGAAATCCGTGAACAGCTCGTAGACGCTACATCTGTGAATTAAACGCGTGGCTATAAGGAGTGGATGGCACTGGTGAAAGTGCTTGGCTTTGTTGTTTCGTGAGGCTCAGAAATGTCCCCTGCATCCCGTGCATGTGCAGCACGTTACCCGCTCAGCACAGAAGCAGCGTTAGAAGATGTCAACAGTTTCCCATTAGGTCTGCGTGCGCGTGTGACTTGGTGCGATGCGCTGCACATACCAGGTGCTCTCTAATGAATTGTTCTTTCAAAGCTTTCTGCGAGATATTTAATTTTCTTGCTGAATAACAGTTTAAAGGTCATGTGGATCGGTGACACGTGCAAAATGAATGCGTGTTACTTTTGATGTGCCCGTGCAAAATTAAGGCCTTGCACAGCCTGCTTTATATGCACAATGTTATTGTATTTTCTTGTAAAAAAATCAATAAAAAAGTATTAAAGTAAAAATCCTGAGCAGAATATTTTATGTCTTATTAAGCTACTTACAAGTTGAGCTAGGATAGCAAGGGTCCTATTAATCAATGCTTTAAGTTGACTCCATGGTGAGTTGATGAGTTGAAAAATTTGTTAAGATCCCTTTTTTGCCTCTCTTTAGAGGGTCTTAATGTGGTAGATTTTGTCAAGTGAGCATACGTTTGTGCCATTAGCAATGAGTTAACATTGCATGATTTCACATTAGAAACATCATTTATTGAGCCTATACTTAAAAAAAAGAAAAGCTGCTGTTTTCACTGAAATGTGTTCTGATGATCCAATTTTACAATCATTTTCTCCGATGAAAAAATTCATGGTTACACTATTGACAGCTGCTGCTAAATTGCTCCAGATGGGATTACACTGGAGGTAGACCACTCATCCACAGAAAGGCTGGGGGAAAACATCCGAACAGTTTTAGCCACGATACTCAGGAAATAGTTGTGCTTTTTAGAACACAAGCACCATTTATATCCTACACAAACGCTGTAGATCAAGGATAAATATGAATAAGGCTTTGGGAACCAGCAGTGTTATAAGGAGGTAAGATAGGAGGAGGCAGAGAACTTGTAGAAAAGGAGAATGCTCGGGGCAGAGTCCTGCCTGTGGTGTTTTGTTCTGTGTCGTTTGGGGTTTTGTCTGGAGAGGTGCAGAAGGTATGGGAGAGTAGCAGGAGCAGCAGCTGGTTTTTGAAGCAGCAGCAACCTACAGAATGTTTCTGCTCATGAGATAATTAGTGCCACAGTGTAATTAGAGGGGAAAGAACGAAAGGAAGATAAGTTTTGCTGAGAGCTTCAGTTCAATTTACAAGGAAGTCTAGGTAACCAGCTAAAGATAATATACTCCTCTTAAGACATTACAAGTTGGTATTAGACTTCAGAGAACACACACCACTGGTTTGTAGGGGTAGGAACAACGGCTTGGAGACATACACCCATAGCTTCTAAAGTCTTTAGGCTGAACTTCCTTTATTTGAAACACATGCTGTTTAAATACTTTAAGGTTCTCCTAGTGAAGTTCAGCTTATTTCTGGGTTGTGGGCAGGCTGCTGAAGGCTTTGGCCAGGTGGTGCCCGGGGAAGGTTTGCCCCTTGTGGTCCCGTCCCCGCTCTGAACCCTGCCACCAGTGCCGCGGCTGGCACAGGGCTGCGATTCTGCAGCATGGTGGCAGCTTGGGTCTCAGAGCTGAGCTCAGCTCATTTTCTAGCTTCAGGCCTTAATGTCACATGGGAAGGGTAAAGAGAACTGTGGCGGTGTGAGTCCAGTATATGCAGGGATTCAGAAAAGGTGGATCTTGTTTTAGAGGCTGGGAAAAGTGCTTTGGACACGGCTGATCTGCTCATTCCTTGCACTCACCTGCAGT
The DNA here is from genome assembly GCF_964035555.1 of Netta rufina. Classification (NCBI taxonomy): domain Eukaryota; kingdom Metazoa; phylum Chordata; class Aves; order Anseriformes; family Anatidae; genus Netta; species Netta rufina. The sequence goes on along the minus strand of NC_140145.1, from coordinate 3,253,121 downwards.
CCTTCATTCCAGCTGCCTTCTGTGGCCCACAGGAGGTGCATTGGTTGGAAAATCTCACTCGATTTCATACTAAAAGCAAGACTGTCTATATTAGTGGTATCAATAGAAGGATTAAGAAAGCAATGGACTTGGTGCCCTGATTTTCCTCTTGCCTGCAGAAGTGGTTCTTGGTGCAGCTGATACAAGGTGCCGTCACTGCTGTTCTGCTTGGTGTGGAGTACTTGCTGGGCTGGCAAGCCAGCAGCCTTCCCCAGGCAACAGCCCCTTTCTCATCCCTGAGTTCACATGCAAGCATTAACAAGCCAACAACGATTATACCAGGCAAAAGTGTAGCTGAGAAAAGCATCAGGCATTCTGGCATCCTCAAAACCAGCATGGCTGCGCTTGAAAACCCAACTGCACTGAAGCTTCCACAAGCTGTTGCCAGATTGTTTGTAAATAAGTTTCTAACATGGTCTGCTCCAAGTTGCTTTGACCTTTGCTATCATAGAATGACATCTCCTTTTCCAGGCTGAAGACGTGAAGTGTGCCACGAGAAAGCTCAAAGGTGACATACCTCGGGGTTGAAGCATCCCATGAGCGTGGTTGTGCTGAATCCCTTCCTGCCAGGATTCCTCCAAAACTCCCAGGGACTCCAGGTAAGTTGTGATCAAACAGCAGTTACTAGGAGCTCTGTAATAGTTTTGTTTCCTCTGTTCCCCTTCAGAGCTTCCCTGTTTAATGCCTTCTCTTTGCCTGTTTTTATATTCTTTCCATAATGTTTTGAACTATGGGGGTCATTCAGTATCTCATTTTTCACATGGCTCCTATTAGAAAGTTCTCTGTTCTTGATAGGAATATGAAGAATGATTAAAACTGGCTAAAAACAAGTCAATTCCAATAAAAAATAACAATGAAGCAATGCACATATTAAAATTAGACATATAAATTATTCAGCAAATGATCTTAAATAGTAAACACATTTGGGGAAAATATGAAATTGATGTAGTTTTTCCAAAAAGGAAAAACACGACACTAATTGAAAAAAATTGCTCAGCTCAGGGTTGCATTTGTTTCTCTTAACAGTTGTTGTGGCTGGAATGGCAGCACAGCAGAGTATCAGCCATAAACCATCAGTGAGGATCCCAGGGTCCTCTGCTACACAGACAAAATGACAGAGCCCACTGGTGCCAACAGAAAGTGGGATCCGAATACAGTGGGGGATCTGCTATACACCACCACAGACATGGCACGTGGTGGGACAGTGAGTGTAGCTTTCAGCTGGGGGGAAGGAAGAGCAACCTCCCCCTCTCCCTGAGTGCTGTATGTCTGAGTTTGTGGTCATGTTTTTTTCTTTGCCTGGGTTAGATGGATTAAGAACAATTACTCAGACTCGTGAGTGCCAGCAAGCTAGTTGGGAGGAATAGCTTGGGTTGCCTGATGTATGGAAACCCCAGACATGTCCCCTGCACAAATAAACCCTACAAAATGTGCAGTGAATTCAGTGCTACACAATCCCACTCAGCATGTACCGGTTTGTGAGGTCCTGATCATAAATTCCCTTCCTTTCTTTGTAGCCCCGTGGCAAGAAGAAAGGCAGTGGGCTCAGTGCGCTCAGCTGCTGGTGGCATTCGGCCTTGGTCCTACAGTGGGTTTGGCAGGGGGGCATTACACTGTGCTCACAGCAGCGTGTGTGCAGACATCTTACCCTCCAGATTTCTGAGCAATGCAGCAGACACTTGAGACCTCTGTGGAGAGTGTTCAGGTCTCGTCTTACCTAAGGTTTCCAGCAGTGGAAGTCAAACATCTCACTCCAGCCTTGGGTGATGACTTAGATTGATGAAAGAAAATTAAAACTTTCAACTCCCTGCCCTAGAGGGAGAATATAATGATCGAGACCAATCCCACTTACCACTTCAAAATTATTGTTATCTTTTTTAAAGAAAGCCAGTGATTTATGAGATATTTAGTGGGCAAAAACCTCTGCAAACACTGGGCTGGCTAGGTTATAAATGATCTGTACACAACCTGGGATTTTTCTGGCAATTCATATGCTGTCTATCCATGACTAGTGCTTCTTTCTCCAAGTTGCAGGGCGTACAGAAATAAAAATGATTTGTTGTGCTTGGGTATAGCTTAGGCAGTGGTAATTACTGCATGGTAAGGTACTCCACTTAATCAATGGGCTGATGCACAATTCATTTGAGATTTTCTCATTTGCTCCAATATAAAGGAGAGAAAACAGAAACAGAGGTAACAAAACTGGCCACAAGGAAAAACATTCAAATTCATTACTGCGAACTCTCTGCACTACAAGCTGTACAAATGCGGAAATACAGAAAATACAGAGGGGAAAAAAAAGGAAGAAGACAAAGAATAAATAAATATGACAGTCCCTGGCCTGGAAATCCTTTAGTACAGACAGAAAAACAAGGACCATGAGGAGGACAGAGAGAGACAAGGAGTTCAAAGAAACAGTGCAACATTAAAATCAGCATAGTAGGCTTACTGACTTAACAAGCCTTACTGAGAAACAAACCAATTCACTGTAGAACAAGCAAGACATCACAATTAGCAAAGCTAAAGCACTTTCTGGAGAAAGTAGAAGGTGGGATAGTGCCTAACTGCAAGTGTGACTTGGTGGGTTTTCCTTTGTGCTTTGAGAGGCTGTATGGACAGTCAGGGCTGTGCCATGGCCTCAAGTTTTTTAGCTGCATCATGTGAAAAAGGCTTTCCTGTAGGGATGGTGAGCCAAATTTGACAGAGGCAGAGGGAGGCACTTGGAAAAGTGAGGCAATTTGGCCAGACTTAGGACTATGTTCACCATTGCTACCCCACTGTTCTGGGTTTGGTAGCATTTACCCTTTGCACATTCTTCCAGACTGCGTGTTCCCAACTGCTGCTGTCAGCATCCGTCAGGTCATGACCTTGGCTCCAAGCCAGAGGTGCTCAGGCTGTGCCCGTCGAGTTACCAGGTTCTTGATATCGTTCCTCACCTATGTAAGTGCTCTCTCATAAGGTTATAAGCAGCCTTGTTTGTAGGAACAGGTGGAGGTAGATTTCGTATTCCACATATGTGGGAACAAACACAAGTCATGAAGCATATGCGTTGCTTTTGGAAACGCAGGGAAGGGAGGCACAGAAGGCTGCTGTATTTTTGGCTCTTCAGAAAATCAGACTGCTGCTTAGCAAATCTGGATCTTCAAAACAAGAAGTCCTTGTGGGAGCTGTGGCTCTGCAGGAGTTTGATCAGCCCCCAGTACAACAACTCAAAGCTTTTTTGTGACATGAGTGAAAGCAGTGAGCCCTGCTCATCTTCAAGTGGGTCAATACAGAACTTTTTTGCAAAATGCTGTATGCTTTGTAAATGGAGGTTAGGTTAGTCACATAGGAGCTGTATGTATGAGCTGTATATAAAGGTGTGTTATATATCCTAACCTTGTAATGTTGGTGGACAACATTCTGCAAATGCTAAATTAATTTGTTTTCTTTTGTGGTTATCCAAGTGAAATTTAATGCAGTTGTAGCTGGAAGTTGTGAAGACTCAGGCTATATCCCAATAGTCACGTAGGAGTACAGTCAAAAGCTATAAAATAGACTAGGTTGGTAGGAAGAAATGCACTTTATTATGTTGATACTGCTGGAAAAAAAAAAAATCAGGCTCCAGTTTGCACCAGTTTGGTTTGCGTGTCATACCGACAGAACTTGAGTGCTGAGTGAGTTCATGCAGAAGATGGGGAAGCAGAGTCCCCTCCTTTTGTCTCTCACTGTGGAATACCTCCCAGTGTGGAAGTAACCAAAATGAAATGCTGTCGGGCCAGGACTTTGCTTTTTGGGGACCATCAGATGAAGTGTATTGGAGTGCAGGCTGTGCCCTAGCTGGCAACTTGTGTGTGCTCAGTGTGCAGCCGTGCTGCGTAGAAAATGATGCGATCTGCATCATTGTTGTATGAAAGGTCAAACTCGAGCTGACAGGACTTTTCTGGGAGTTTGCCTCTCTGTGCAAAGCCCTTGATGGCATTATGGCTCATCACAGGGGTACTCAAGCTACAGCAATGTGATTGTCTCCATGTCAGGGCGGATAACTCCACACACAGATGCGTGCTCAGTGCACCAACTGTGAAAATGAGAGATCCCTCTGAGGCTTTCAGGGACACGGGTACAACTTCCCAGCAATGTGCCGTGAACCAGGAAAGTTCAGCTTGCAGCACACGCAGGGGAAATTGTGTGGAAGTTTAGGAATTCTTCTGCCCTTTGTTTTTCCTGTGAAAATGTCTCCCTTTGGGACCTCACCACACGTTGCAGGTATCTAACCATAGGTACTCGGAGTTATTAACCTGCATGCTATAAGCACTAAACAACAGCTGTATAGCACAGCACAACGTAAATACAACTGGGCTTGTAAAAACATTCGGGTTTTAGGTCATAAGACCCTATGCTTTCTTTTTCCTGACTGCCCCGTTTTTGAGGTGTGTTCGCAAGGAGACAAGACTAGCACCTCATCAGTGATTCACTCCCTAATGAAATGGAAGCTGGCATCAAGAAAGGAGAAAAAAATACTAGGGGAAAAAAGGCAAGATGAATGCCTTTCTCTCTGAAAAGCATGCAGTGAAACAATGGGACTAAATGAGATACATTCCTGACAAAGATCTTTTCTGTTCTCTAAAGGCTTTTATTGTACCTAGAGTTATGTTTTATCTTAAAAAAGTGGTGTTCTTTATTTTATGTGAGCTTTCTCCCCCTCACCCTCTTTTCTACTTGCTGAGATTTAAGTAAGCTCTTGTAGTGCTGTATCTCTGATCAGGCTTAAAGATTTGGAAAGCCCTGAGTTTGCCAGGATAAAAAAGGCCTTAGTATCTAGACACTGATAGATCTGATTCATCACCTCGGGAGGACATTACCACACAGCCTGTGCCACAGATTGTCTTGATAACAAGCTCTGGATTTTTCTTGGCATGCACCTTCATTTAAAGGTCAAAGCTCTTCCGAAGAAAGAGGAATTGCTGGGTGAGAAAAAAAAAAAAGAAAAAAAGTGCTCACATTATCTTGACAAAGCCACACTTGACTGAGGCCAGGGGATTTCAAGGGAGATCAGTGGACGTGATTCTAGCTGTGTGAGAGGTGCTTTCGAGCTGCCCTGAGCACCGCAGGGGAAGCAGAGCAGGAGCACGGCAGGGCAGGACAGTCTGTGTCCTGGGCTGGAGCAGGAGGACACCTCTCCTGCGCCTTCCCCACCTGGGAACAAAAGGCAGAACAGGGACATGTCTTGTAGTCCCTGCAGGACCCTGGCCTTATGCACAATGAGAGGAAGACACCCCAATTCAGGGGATCCCCAGACAAGTTCTGGTTTCATTTAGCGAAAATGAATGTCTCCAGCTTTTGACCAAAGGATTTTACTCTCTTATTTCTGTTTTTTGTTTTTGTTTGCTTTCCTACATAGCTAGGCAATAACCCACCGCATAAGATGTGCTAGACTTCATCTGCTCTTAATCAGGATACCTCCCTGGGTAGCAATTAAGCAGTGATGGCTGCCACTTAATGGGGATGGTAATTTTCACTTAATTGGGGTGTTTCCTAGTGCCTTAAAGTTGCGTGGGTCTCTGTGCATTGTCTGTCTGGGGCTTTAAATGGCTCTTTAGCACCGAGACACAAGCAGTGCTTCCCCATCACCTTGTCCTGCCTGCTCACTTGACCTTGCTGTAAGAAGCGAGGTCAATCAATATTGACTGTTCTGCATATTCCAGTGGTCAGCCCATAATGTAGCCATGCCTTGCTCTCATTAGGAGTTTCTCGGCCCCAGCACGCAGCCACCCACATTTTGGCATTAAATTCACTAAGAACAGCAACTCAAAGACTCTTACAAATTCGTGCTGCTGATGGCTCTGTGCAGCAGAATCGAATTTTAGCATTTAGCAGCACCAGTAAAGGCCAGCAAGAGGACCCCAGCCCCGGGAGAATGGGATTTAGAGCAGATCTTATTCTTTTCTCCAGGCTGCCCCGTAATCTGCTCTTTGACACCAGCCTGATCTTTTTATCACTCTGCACTGAAATTTCATGATCTGGAAAATGATTCCACTGTGAAGCGAGCTGTGTGTGAATAACTGATTTGTTTTTGATTGTGAGAGTAGATCAGAAGGGAGCCAGGTTCACCATTTGACAGAGAATCAAAAAGCTAAAAAGCAGTTTGCCCTGTCATAACACATTTTAAAAAAGTCTTCTAAACATTGATTTAAAAATAAATAAAACTGAGGAGTAATACATGGTTTGAAGCTAAAAAAGAGGAAAAAAACAAAATGTCACATGTTGACATTTTTAGAATTTTAAATTTGGATTACTGACAATATTCAAAACCCACTGCTTTCCTCAGCATTGCCTGCTAGCCTGCCTCGTTTAATTCTGAAGAGAAGAAAACTACCAGCAAATGGAAAACAATGATCCTTCCCAGGTGTTGATTAAATGAAAAGCCTACAAGGCGCACCCACAATGGACAAATGAGCAAGTATATTTCTTCAGTTGACATAATACCTGTAACAGGAAACGATTGTGTGTTCTCTGTGCTGGACAACACACAACATAGATTTTTAAGCACTACAGAGCCTGCTGGAGATAATAGTTTTCGTAAGTAGATTCCATCAAGGCTCGCAGATATTTTCCATTTTAATCCTATCTGTAAAACATTGACTTTTCTAATCAATTGTGAAAGTAAATCCTCAGGATTTGCCAGATTATGTGTGAAATGCAATAGGGAGTACTTAAATATATCAGTAAATAAACAAACACATAAATCAAAAACTAGAGAGAGAGAGAAAGCAGCACTCAGTATCCTGGCTCCGATCCATGTTTATTATTTAACTTTAAAATGACAAATCAATGGCAAAATGGAATTAAGTAGCTGTGTAAGCACAGAAGTAATTTTCCCCGTGTATGAGATGCTCATGTTTTACATTACCCAGGACGCAGGGCGCTTACTGAGCGAAGGCAGCACCTCGGCGAGAGCTGGAAGTGGAGCCGAGGCTGAAGGGAGAGCGGATGCCATCTGAGAAGTGGGCCCCTGGGGACAAGTTTCTGGTGGTAGCAGCATGGGCAGTAATGGGAAAGTGATGCATTCGGGTTCTTCAGAGAAGAAAATGAAACTTGCTTTATGATTTGAAGGTAGAGCTGAGCAAGAAGAGGGGAGACCTTGTCTAGAGGTCAAGGCTAACACAGGCACAACTAGTAGGATGTTTAAGCATGACTGATCTGCTAGTGGATGCAGTTGTAACCCTAGGACTGACCTTGATTAGCTAATGTACGTGTTAGAAGGCATTAGTGTTTTGTCTTGTAGTGGGAATTGTGTGAAAGTGAGGCTGCTCAAGCGGAGAGCTGGAACACAGGCAGCATCTCAATCTGTTCAGATGTTGTGCTGTTCTCTGCCCCTCTCAGAACATGCCTGTTTCAGCCATCACAGATTGACGGGGGGGGGGGGGGAATTCCTGACCATGTTGTGGTGTAGCTGTATTTTACACTTCATTTAAAACCCGTTTTTTCAAGAAGATCAGTGAAACGTCATCTGTGTGTATATTCAGGGGAAGTGGTATTAGGACCAAAGCAAAGAATTATTTAAGCAAGAAAATAAACTTGTTGTGTGATTGAGAAGGAGCTCCTGAGGGTAGAAGATAACAGAGATTAAGTAAATCACTAGTTAATAGCAAATCACTAGTTGCTACTCCAAAACAATATTCTGTGACTAAAAGCTCAGCACTCTACATGGAGAACTGAGAATATGTGGAAATCAAAGGCAAACCCTTACCAAATGTGCCAACCTCAAGCTGTACAGCTTACCACAGCGCTGTTTTCCACTGGGTAAAGTCTAATTCAGCTTGAGTAGCAGTAGGGAAAATCTCAGTGTTTGTGAGCATTTCCTGTGAAACAGTCCCAAGCAGTCACCAGACGCTATTCATAATGTTCAGTTTGCACATCTGTCCCAGTTGGGCTGCCTGGAGCCCAGCTCAGATTTGTTTAAGCTCAGCCTCAGCTTGGGAAGGTCTGGGGGTTGTTAAGATATAACACATTCCAAGTCTCACTGGACCTGCCTGTACCAGAAAACTGAATCAAATTTCAGACACTGCAGTATGCCCAGATGAAAACAGAAATGTCAGGGGTGGTTTTACTTGTCTGCCCCTTTGCCAGGCCAAGCCCAAATGGTCCCCTACCTGCATGTCAGAGGTGTCAAAAGTTTGCAGTATGGGAAAACTGCAATTGAAAAAAAAATATCTGTGGAAGCCAACAAAAGTGACAAGTCAGGAAATCCAGATTTCATCCCAAACAAGGGAATTTCTTGGGTCTGTCTTGCAAGAAACAGTGCTTTGAATAACCCCTGAACATGTCCCTGGAGATCAGGACGGCAAGAGGGCTGAGGGAGCATTGCTTTTCCTCACCAGGTCCTCTGAGCACCCCAGCCACTGTGCTTCAACTACCTCGTCGTTCTCCCCCACAGTCAAGACTACCTGGCACCCAAATTTTGCCCTCCCCAGATCCTGCAGCCAGTAAGTCCTGCTTGTGCCGGCTCCCATGTGAGCTGCTGTGAAGGGGCGAGCATGCCAAGGCAGGACGGTGGTGTGGTTCACAGCAGCCAAGGGCACGGGGGGCAGGATGCTAAATGAAGTGAAGAGGAAAGGAGCACAATGAAGTGTGTCCCTAAATCAGTGAAGAAATCTCGAAACCAAAAGCATCCTACATCGTGGGTAACATAAATGGCTGTTACAGAGCTCCACTGACTTATTATTGGCATAGACACCAGAGAACGGTTTTATATAAGGAAAAAAGAAAGCTGGGGAGTAATTGAGGGTTGGCTACTAAACCAACATAGAGAGGCTTTCAAATGCTAGGGCCAACAGACTGCAGGAGCAGACTGCTTACTTCTGTGGTGTTATGCGAGTGCTGGTGTTTTTACCTCAGCAGTAGTACCAGGAGGCTTCAAGAACCTGCTTGAGCTGTATCAGATACGAGTTTTGGGGTCTTTTGCTTCACCTCGTAGGCTTTCTTGTTTGATTGCTCTGAAGTTGCATTTTCAACTTCTGCTCCACAGCGTGGGCAACTAGAAACTGTTGTACTTCTTCGCTCACAGGACCAAATAGCTGAAGCTGCAGAGGAAACAGGAAATATCAAAGACCTTCAGTGAAGTCATGAGAGCTTGGCAATGCTGACCTTCTTTCCTCTATGATTTTATTTCAATTTTTATTTCAAATCTTTACTTTCTGTCTTCAGCAGTCACTTTGGTTGTTGAGGCTCTCGGGGATGTAGTTCAGGAGGTTCTGACCCTGGTTCAAGGAAGCTGTGTCTTACTGACGGGTATCGCTTGGATGCAGAAGTAATGGTGATGGTGTTAGAGATGCAGCTATTTAAGGATTTGAGAGATGCAGGGTTTGCAGGCAGATACAGGGTCTTTTATTAGCTGGTCTGATATAGTTGCAAAAGCAGCTTTAAGTACACAGCCTTTTGTCAAACCACTTCTTTCAGCCCAAAGACCAGGTAAGAAGCATGGGTGGCTCTGTCCCCGCCTGGTCTGGGACCTGGGTTGAGTTGCTTCCCTCTCTTCTGGGGCTCAGTTTCCCACTGGTAACCCATAACACAGCTGAGTGCGTTCAGAGCGCTGTGCAGGAGCGGTGCTTGGAGGATCTAAGGAGTATCACCTTGACAGGTCCTTGGCACAAACCTGAAATATCTTTTCTGTACTTCATGCACTCTTGCTCGGTGGGACACTTAGGAGGTTCAGAGGATCAGTGGTGTGATCCAGGCCATGCTTTTCTAATTATTTGCTCATGTTTTGGTATGTTCCTGTTGTAACGGGTTTCTGAGGGAGGAGCTGAGCACCAGAAAGGACTGCACCTTCCCTCTGGGCTCTGCTTGCCTAATCTCAGCGTGCACAGAGCTGTCGGATGGCCGTGGTTGTACGTGGAGGTGAACGTGCTGCTGGCCAGCGCGGGGGTGAACTCCTAGCACACTGCAGTCCTTCGTGCACAGTGACTGTGCCGAACGTCTGGCTGCCCTGTTCATTAATCATCTCTGCTGAAAAGCCCTTTTAATTACATTATGTTCAGAATCCATAAAATATAATTAAAATATGTAAATCTATTATATTATTTAATGAGTACACTGAGACCTGAAAGTTTAAATTAGATGTAAAACTGATACAGACCTATTGCTATTGATTACTTATATTAATAAATCATTGCAGCCTTGGACAGAGATTTTGTTCTCCGATCAGGTGGCAATATCTTTTTTTTTAATTTGATCCATCAACTGTTACATTTCTGCAGTCTTTTAAAACTAATGTGGAGTAGTAACGAAAAACTGTATAACTTTTCTGTAACTAGTATTCATTTCTAGACTGATTTCTTCAAGTTCTATTCCCTTCTTTTGCTCTTTCTTTGCAGGCATGGCAAACTGCTTGCAGGACAGTTGAGGTAGCACAAATAAACCCCACTCCTTCCTCCAACATGTGAGCAACAGCCATTGCATCAGACACACATTTTAGGATTAGCACCTCTTTCTGGGGACATGGGATGCCAGTTTGGTGGAGCTAGGGCACTGAAAAATGGTAACATAGAAATTTTGAAAGTTAGCTGAGATTTGAATTTTACACTGGGGGAGGAAGATACAGAAATATGGGTTGGTGACCCTGCACTGAGAAACAAAGATGCCTTTACTACATGGCTATAGCTTGCTGGGTCTTTTGAAACAGCCATCATGGTGTAGAGCCATGCAGGAATTAATATTTTTTTGGATGTTGTCCTATTACTGGCTAGTTTTCTTCTGTCTAAATACATTTTGCATCAAACGTACATTGTGTTTGTTTCATGGTGAGGGCTTTTCTAGCAGAGTCTGTAGGTGCTGAAGGTGCTTCCTTCCTACGGAGGCTGCTCACCAGGCCCTGCCCCAGCAGAGAGGGGAGGAATGACCTTGGACATCCCCCTGCCTGCCCAGCCACAGCCCCCACATCTCCACGGAGCTGCTGACAGGAAAATCCAAAGGATATTGCACAACAGATTATAAGGATTTGAAACCAGAGCAAATGTCAGGCTGCTTGACAGCAAAATATAGCCCTTTAGCACAGCCACCTGTATTACCTTCCATTTTCTTGATTCGGCGAGATCACAGGCTTCAACCTCATTTAATACCCTTTCCCTGTGTTTCCTTCCTGTAGGGCAGACATACATCTCCTCTCTCTTCACTGTGCTGCACGGCTCACCAGCCGCATGCCAAAACTTCCAAGGGAAATATTCAGGAGATGAGAACTCATCAGCAGCAAAGCACCAATTTCATGTCAGGCAGTGTGTCAGTAATATGAGATAAAACAGCCCTTTAACCTGTTTAAAACCCTGATGCCTACTAGGCATTCAGATCAGCGCTTCAGGCACGTTTTGTATTTTCGGACACCAAGGTCATATTCTTAAAGATAGGAATTTAAATGGCAGACAAAAATATGCAGGCAGGGGTGCAAAGAGGTAATTGTGCGTATGAAATATGCAGTTGCAAACACCCACTGGGTAATTGTGTGCTCACAAGCATTCAGCTGCACCTGCAGGTTCCTGCTTCCCTTTCGGAACGACTTGTCTGTGCCCAGGCGTGCATGTTTGGCACGTTTCATCTCCGCACTTGAAGCTGTGGCCCTAAGCACTGTGTTGCTGTTTAGCACAGATTTAAGCTTCTGATTTCAAAGCTGCTCTAATTAGTAACTTGCAGTTAGTGTACTCTACCAATTCTTAGCCCACTGGGATATTACCAGACTTTATTGTTTCTCTCTGTCTTTGTGGAACTTCTGTAAATCTTTTCTTTGATAGCAGCTAGGGTTTCAAAGCTGCCCACGTTGGAGCCAGAGGAGACTAATAATGATCTAATTAATGAAAGATGTTTTTCTCTGCATTGCTGTATTTTATCTCTTCCCCAAAGACTTGTTGGTGCAACCAAACCCCAGGCACCAGCCAGATCCTTTTTTTTTTCCTCATGTATTAGAGAAATACACAGATATATCGGTATATATCCCATGTTGTTCTCACTTGAGTGTGTAAATCTTGAAAAATCTTCCCAAGTGTAACTTGGATTTAGGAAGTAGCTTTGTTATTCCCAGCAGGTTTTTCTTCCAGCTAAGATTTGTTTCTCTAGCTCAAACCACAAAGCCACTTTAACTCTCCCTAAAAGACTTCAGTCCGTGTAAGCTGCAGTGTAGGACATACTTATTATCCCCCAGTGGGTATTCATTGCCCCTCTCCTCCTGCTTTTTCAATTTCACTTTCTTTTTATTAATTAATGAGCCCCCTTAATTATTTATGGAAGCCTTAAAATGCATCAAGGTTGGTTCCACAGCCTCTTCCTTGTCACGTTGCGCTGTTTTGCCACGGGAAGGACACAAATTCCTGCCCCAAAGGCACAGGGAACGTTAGCAGCTTTAATTGGGTGTGCAGTACCACGTCGTTATGCACTGGGTGCAAAGCAAGTGAGTTCCTGCTGGGCTCTGAAGATCGGTGAGTCTGGCTGTGCAGCTCCTTAGGGCCAAATGGCACTGGGCAGGACCCCGACCAGCCTGTTGCTTTAGATGCATGCAGGAAAAGCTCAGGATTTCAGGTCTGCGTTACAGATCTGTTCCCTCATCTGCCCAGACAGGCTGTGTCATGCTGAATGAACTGGCTGCAGGAGAGGTGATACAGGAGCAGCATTGTTATGCCCTTTTTACTCCTACCTGTTCCCTTTCTGGGTTTCTCACTTCTTCATCACAGGGTCAGCATTGGGAGTGGTTTATTAACTCCCTTTCTAGTCCTGGCTCAGAGCTGCCAAAGTCCCCACAGATACCTGCACTGACACGTCTGATCCCATCCAGATGTGGAGATGCTGGGGAGCTTGGGAGGAGGCACAGGGAGCGCAAAGGAAGCCAATGAGAAGAGATCACTTCAGTGGCAGAAGTTCAAGCTGGCAGGCAAGTTGTGTCACTTCATGGTGCTTTATGACCTTGAGACACTGCCTCAATAAATCATGCCAAGTAATTAAAAACATAGTTTAGAACTTAACTGGCATGTCAGAGCACTGGATGTGCACTGGTGATGCCTTTCTGTTTTCCTTCCCTGTCCCCCCGTGATGCTGGGCTCCAGTGGAGTTAAACCACCTACTGACTGCAAAAACTCCAGCAATTAATGGCTTGCTGCCAGCCACTTAAATAGGAAGATGCTGATCTAGCCCAGTGAGCTATCTGCAGGTGCCCTGGAGCCTCCTGCTGTACATTGAATGGCCTCCTCTGACACTGCAAGCAAAACCACAAGTTCTCCTGCAGCATAAATATTTCCTTACTGGTTTAAATAGAAAGCAGATGTGTCTGATTTACTTGTGACCCAGAACACTGAGACCGGTAGGAAGGAAAGAAGAGGATGGCAAGATATGGGGCACTTTAGAAGAAAATAAAGCCAATGGTAGAACTCAGAAGTGTCCAGGTCAGGGACTTCCTTTCCTTGTTTGATAGATTTTTAGAAAATGGATTTTCTTTGGTGGGAACAGGCAAAAAAAAGGCAAGTTTCCACAGACCACCTGGCCCCATCCTCTGAGTCAGCACGGGGTGCAATACAGCTGAGGTGCCCTGTCAACGTGTGGAGCCCCAGCTGCCGTGGTGGTGTTTTTGTCAGTGTTAAGGTAGTGAGATCAGGGTGTAAAAGTCAGGAAAGAGGACTCTCTGCCCCCAGGAGAGGCATCCTCACTAAGAAGGGTGGAAGGAAGAGGAGGAAGAAAGCTGTTTCATTTGACACTGAGGTGCAGACAGATTAGAGTGGCTTGGTCTGGGACGGAGCTGGACCGTGCCTGTGCTTCTGGTGAGTTCAGTCCATAGCGTCCTTTTAGCACAAAAGACAAAACGAACCCAGAAACTGAATAATCCAGGTGTTAGATCTCTGACCTGGACTCGAGGTGTTGGGGACGTGAGCAGCAGGTTCTCAGCGCCCTGCCTGCTCCCTGGGGAAAACCGACCCAGAGCTGTCACTGGTAGACACCAGATCTGTAGGAAGGACCAGAACAGCACTTAGCAGTGCCTTGGTGTCAGGATGTGGCCTGCTGTGTCGCGTGAGAGAGGCAGTGAAATAAAATCCTCAGTGGGGCGGTTTCTGGCGGTTGAAGGTGTTTTCTGTATTTCTCTTGTGCTTGTTTGGAAGGGAAAGAGTACAGAACGTGGCATCTCCATCTCTCACTGTTCAGTTACTTGGCAGAAGGTCTCACTGGTTTCCTTTTACAAAAGAACCGAGTCAGGGAGGATATTCTCACCTTTCTTTAAGCTGTGCTGGATCCTCTTGCCACCAGCTGTTTCTGTATTGTTACCCACCCCTGCCATTTTGGGGGCTGCAGCAAAGCTTACTGCTGCTGGTTGAAACCCTGCTGGCAGTTAATCGCCTGAGCACAAAAACAGTCACGCAACAAAAAACCCAAAGAGCTAATTAATTTTTAATTTGTGTCATTTAAAAATCCATTGCATCTTCTTGCAGCTGAGTTCTGAAGTGTGTCATTTCCTCAGACGGGGGGCAGCCTTTCCAGTTTTGGGTGGAAGACAGAGCTCTCTTATCAAACCAGCGCCATGCTGGGTAGAACCTAGTGCAGCCCATCTGGATCAGATTAAGTTTGTCTTAATTCTTTCTTTTTTATTTTTTGGCAAGAGCTTTGGTACTTCATTTATTAAAACATAAACTTGACTCCATGCTATAATTGCCCAGCTTGACAATAATAAATCTTATAAGCAGGTTTTGCTGTTTGTGTGCTTGAAGTAATAATTTACGTTCATTCACACAAAACTTTAGAGCCATAGTTTGTTTTAACAGCTACGTATGTGGACATCAGAGCAACAAACTGAGGAAGTGGAGTGTTCCCCTCTGGTGCCTGTTCCAGTGGGAGAAAGCAGCCTGTGCCACCCGCCCGTGAAGGTGCTGTGCTGCTGGAGTCAGCTTCAGGCAGGAGGTGTTACGTGACCCCTCGAGGGAAGGCTGTGGTACGGTTTTCTTTGTGCCATAAATTTCATGAGTATTTAGAGTTTGAGCTGACACTTCCCGTATCTGGCTGATGATCAATGAGCTGTTAGTCTGGAAAGTTAGAGCAGAATCTATGCAGATGATGTTGCAAGTAAGTCATTGTCTGCGCAGTTTGAAGCAAAATGTGACCCTTATTTTGGATGGGAGTTAGGCCAGCAATGTGTAACAGAACATTAATGTAACTTACTTCTCCAGCTTCATGCAAATATGACAATTAGGCTGTGGCTATATTACTTTTTTTGGCTGTCTGAGTGTAGTTGTCTGCACTGCACAGCCTGAGGTGTTATGTCAATAATTCCTGTAGTACTGGGCTCGAAGTCAGGGCTGTTCTCACTGCTGCGCCCAGGTTCCCTGCCAGCTGATACAGCTTGCCTGGCTCTGGGGATGTGTAGGCAGCAGCGAGCCTGGAGCTACCGTGCTCATGCAGACACCCTGATAGTGCCTGGCTGGGACACGCACAGAATAAACACAGGGATGGATCTCAGCGAGGACTGGCTGCTTAGCCTAGCTTGGGGAAAGAAAATAAATGCCTGTGTTGTGCCACTAGGAACAAGAAAAAATTACTCCAGGGGGACAGAGCTACCTTCCATGATTCCACCTTCTACGATTCTACTTTCTACCTTCTGTGATTCTAAATTTGGAACTCCCTCTTTCATTTTGCCAGTTCTGCTGGTTCTGGGCCCGTGTTATCAACAGGATCTCAAACAGAGCACAGGGGAGCCCCGCTGGGAGCAGACACAGCTACAGGAGCACTGGGGACACTCTGGATTCATTCCTCTCTGTTCACATGACCGAAAGAGCTACTGACCTGTTCCTGGGATTTCTTTCTGGTTATTCCAAAGGTATAATAACCACAGCGAAGGCAGCAAACATCCCAAACAGAGGCTCTACTCCATTCACAAGTTCCTGGCAGTTCTCAGTGGCACAGCAGGGCTGCTAGTCCACCGGCGTGCCCGATAACCAGCAGCAAGCCCCTGACTGTCTGCCACGGCTGGGTGAGATCATTAGGGATGCACTTCAAGTGTTCATAAGCACGGAGCTGCCGCTGTGGGGAAGCCTTGAGCCTGAGAGCTGCAAATCTGTTCCTGTGTGTGCCTGATGGCTGTCTCACCCTCTCTCTTGCTGCTGTGTTTGTAATGCTGGATGTGAAAAATTAGCAAGACTCCCTTCATGCAAACAGTGGGAGGAAGCCTGCCCCTCCTGATTTATGCAATATGAGGAGCAAAAGCAGAATGTCACACTGTCAACAGGACGGGGTTTTCTTGTGCTTTCCTGCTTGACTCAGTGCATTTCACTGGTGTCACAGATTGATATCAGAGAGGGCTGAATCTGTTTGGGTTTGTATTATAGGTCAGATGGGTCCTCCAGTCATACCTCCAAGGTGAAGTATCTCAGGATTTCTTTGATCCTGCCTCCCTCGGGTAATGCTTTACGCAGTGCTGATTCAGGCCAGTGAAGTCGTAGGGATGGTAGGTGCTCCAGGCAGATCAGTGTTTGGCTCCTTACTGCCAAAATCCTGGCCAAATGCATGTTGGACAGAGCATAAGGCGGGGGGGTTGCTGGCTGCTCCCCAGCCCTGCCTGGAGGTGGCCAGCCCTGGAGCAGCACTTTACAGCTGATGTCTTTTGTTCAGGAAGACAGGATGTTTGTTTAAAGAGGAGCAAGCACGATAACACTTCAAAGTCAAGTAAATCCTTTCAGTGGGAAGCAAGAATATGACACTGACAGCATCAATGTGAGGCTCCGAAAGCAACCACAGCAATATGCCTCAAAATCTGAGCAGCTGACATCCATCTGAGCAGCTGAAAGGAGCTGTTGTCCAAACCCACCCTCTGCAGCCCTTGTTCTCCTCTCTTCCCAGACCCCAAAGATGACAGCAACATTTCCTGCAGACTTTTACTTATGACTCAGATCTTGAAGTCAAATTGAAAAAAAAGAAAGAAAGAAAGAAACAAACAAACAAACTGTGCCTCACTGGGCTAAGGGAGAAAGAAAAATACAAGATACTCAGAAATATTAAATGCAAATATTGTCTTGCCCCCTCCTCTCCGACTTTGGTTAGTACTGAAAAATCAAGGAAGTTTGAAATGCACTTTGCACACAGACTCAGCATAAATAACGCTACTTTGCATTTCATCAGCCTTATTTTCCCCATGGGTTCACTGTCATCTCTCATTTAGGCTCCACAGGGATGATCAACTTCAGAAAGAAGTTGAGATGAAAGGTGCCAAAATATAAGTGAGTAAAAAAATTTCTGGCACTCAAGAGCAATCCAGAAAACTTTCCACTCCACAGGTGCATGAGCACTGGGGGATTGAGTCTGTCTCATTTTTAAAGGAGAACTTTTTCTGTATGGGTAGTGTAAACAGTTTATGAAGTTACATTTTGCTTTAAAAGTGTTCGCCAACAATGCTTGGTATTGTCTGTGGCACTAGAGGCAGTGCTTTTGTGATCACTGTGGAACTAGGAATTCCTGTGTGCTGAGGGGGGATGCAGGCAATATAGTAATCATTTGTTATTCATTTCTATTTCAAAGTGTGTTTAATGCTATAAAATAATTACAGCTGATATTTACAAAGAAAGAGCAGAAGGTGAAGAGAATGGCATTCAGATTGCAAGAGGCACGGTAAAGCAGAAGGATGTTCCTGGGGCTGTGCTGTCTCGGGTAGGATTCAAATCCAGGCTCACCTCCTGTGCTCCTGTTTGACCTGATGTGAGTCCATTTCTTTGTGCCCTGGTTTCCCAGGCAGTACACAGAGGTTGAAATACATCCTTCTCTCAGGCATTGCCTGTGGGGACCGACTGGACACTGAACTCTACTGAACAGCATGTTCCCCCCTGACGTGCACTGTGTGAGCCCTGCCTGGCAGACGAGGAGGCGGCACGGGCAGGCAGCGTAGGACAAGGGCACAGGTGGGAGCAGAGAGGCGACTGCAACCTGTGAACCACACTCGGGGCTTTGGATGGAGGCTCAAAGCCTGCGTAAGACCAGCACGTGCTGACCACCGAAGGCAGTGCCTGTGATCTGTGATGTGCCACGTGCAGAGCAAAGGTAACCCGAGGGGACAGAACTGGCCCACACGTGGAGCGCGAGGAAGCCCTGACTTTGAATGGGGCTCACCGGAGAAATGCACAGACTAGTAATACAAGACAAGGGATTCAAATACACTGACGACAACAAAAAAGGGATAAGGCAAGATCAGTTCATATCTTTTCAGTACAGTCCGCTACATGCAGCTGTGCACAGAATAATTTTGGGAAAGGTGAAGCAATATTCCAACAGCTAGATATCGCCACCTTTATTTGTTTCATATGCAATGATACTCCAGAAGGGGATTCATTGAAGACATGAGAGTAATATGGCAGAGCTTATCCACACGTGGTTCAGTGAAAGGTCACTGTACTGCATCCTCCAGAGGAGATTTGTGCACCTCAGCAGATGTGCATTTTCCCTCTTACTTGACCATGTGTTTGTGCTTTGGGAGGGTGTTGCGCTGTAGGTCAATACTAGGTGCCTTTGGAAATTTCTAGGTACACAGAATTACCCTGGCTGCCACTAGCAGGTTTTTTTCTTT
Organism: Netta rufina; assembly: GCF_964035555.1. Taxonomy (NCBI): domain Eukaryota; kingdom Metazoa; phylum Chordata; class Aves; order Anseriformes; family Anatidae; genus Netta; species Netta rufina. Next base: position 3,234,535 of record NC_140145.1, on the reverse strand, counting down.
TTTTCTTCACACTATGGCTTTCTTCTGTATTGAAATGGCTTGGGAGCAGATTTCAGACACCCATCATGCATAATGCTTTCAAATATATCACCCAGGCCGTGTTTTGTGTCCTCTTTTATAGCTATAGATGGTGCTTAGTCAGGCAATTTGCACAAGGTCAGGAAGTTAAGTGGCTAAGTGATCATCTTCAGACCAGCATCCTTATTAGTTCCCGGCCCTGCTTTAAACACAGGTGGTCAAAAAGGGTCAGCTTTTCCCTGTGGCATCACCCAGCGGAGCAGGTTGGCTCCTGTCCCTTCTCGCCCCCTCGCTGCGGTGGAAGGAGGCTCTGGAGTCGTTGCCTCCAGAGGTGCTGAGCTGCTCCCGGCTTGGCCAGAGCCAAACAGAAACCCCTGCTTCTCCGGAGCGCTGCAGATCAGGCTCTTAAGATCTCATAAAACCACTTGTAAAGCATTCTCTGTAGGGTTGTCTGTTTAAATATTTAATTTAGGGACTAGCTAAGAATAATTTAGCAGCTGATTAAGAGAGATGCCAGTTCCACTGTTGCAGGATTGATAATCCATAGTGTACACATGTTGCTGCTGTTGCAGCGCTGTTGTTGTGGGTATGAAGTAGCAGCGTTGTTTCTACCAAGCTTGAGCTCTGTCACCTTGATTTTGTCAGCCTAATGACAAAAGTAAATGCTGTTTTAAGGACCTTGCTGGTGATCGTCTTTCTGTCAGAATGACACTGCCAGGTGCTCAATATGTTCCAGGGCAGTGGGAGCTGTAGCCCTGACGGAGCCTAAATGTGAGCTAGACAGGAAGTTATCAAGAAGAGAGAGCATCACATTAATTTTTAGCCACTAAAAATAATTGCTGTCCTGCTGTTCACATGGAGGAGCCAGTTCCATTGCTGAAGCACAGGGGAAATTAGGAGACGTGCTGGTTACTGTTACTACAGCTTAAAACCAAACTGGGCTTCCTTTTTGCAACAGGCGAGCTACAACCAGTGCACACCCCGTCTGTGAGCTGTATTTCCTGACCCTGACGCAGCTCAAGGTTACAGAAGCAGATATCCTTGGCACCAAATGTGGCCAGTATCCGTCAACTGCAGTGGTTTTGTTCTGTCTGCTCACAAACATCTTTTTGATTATGATGGTGCTATTTACAAGGTTATTCTTTGCTGACATGACTTTCTGCCCCTGTATCAAGCAATAGCTTTGTCCTCAAAGGCCGTGGGTCTGAGCTTTTGTATTCTAGAAGCTCTCATTCTTTCTCATCTGCTGTCTGAACAACAACTTCTGATCAGCCATTTGAAATCATTGATTTCAAATCTCTTCCTGCTCCTTGTGCCTGTTACGTTACTACCAGTACTAACACCTGAGTGCAAGATCTTTAAATCAGACGTCGGTTTTGGTATCTTTGTCCCCATTTTGTATTGGGTAAACTGAGGCATAAAGAAGAAACTTGGTTCAGGTGTTAATGGACAGCTGTGACAGAGGCAGCTTTTTAATGAGTTAGAGCATCTGGGTGTCTGACCAGCTCTGCCGTCAGTACCAGTATGGAGGTTCTGTGCTTAATGGGGCAGGACACACAGATGCAAATACATGCCAGATACAAACAGGTCCATGTAATTTCTACAGGTAATAAAGGAAAATACTGGGAAAATAATTAATCAGCCTCAAATTACTACAGCACTGTCATCTTGAACTAACTGTTCAAATTCCCTTCAGAGTCCACAGAGAAATGGGATGCTTTCAAGGCACAACTCCTCTTCTGAAGTGGCCACCAAAAAAAGGGCAGATGAGCTGTGCTGCTCAAGGAGCACGTGTACTTGTGCTTTGGCTGAAACGAGGGCGAGACATAGGCATGCACATGGGAGGTGGTGTTAGAAAAGGAGAGAGCCTCCTTCTGCCCAGGTCTGAGGAGAGGATCAAGGATTTCCATAGGCACAGGTGACATGGAGCTGCAAGAAGGACTCACTGCAGCTCTCCCCATTCCCTTGTCCCTGTAATCATCGAATGTACAGCAGCAAATGATTATTGGAACCCAAACAGCCTGGGAAAAAACACAGAGCTAGATCCTTTTTATTTAGCCAAGTACATGATTTGAAAACAAACAAATGCTTTCTTTAAAACAAATCCAGTACAACAATTTATTTGCAAAATTCCTGGAGTGGAGCAGAAGCCACATAAAAGCTTTGAGGCTGTGGACTGAATCAAGGGTATGTTGTGTTTAGCAGATGTGAATAGATAAGCCACAGAGAGAATATAAGGGAAAGGAAAAATACATATCCATGGTTGGGAAGTTATCACATGCTTATATGCAGGATTTTTCACTGACTTCTCCTCTTCCAAACACAACAGTGATCGAGCACATTAGTGAAGGTCGTGTAGCAGTTATTGATGATTGCATTAGTCAGATGCAGAGCAGCACTCAATGCCTGCAGTGGCCCCTAGCTCAGAGACACAGAAGCAGTGCAGATGAGAGAGCAGAGCCTGCAGGGTAGCTCTGCTGTGGGTTTGCTTAGAGGAATGTTTTCACCAGAATCAAAGTGCCCGTGTTTGTACACTTCTTGTTGCTGTTCGTGGGGCCGTTGTTATTAATTATCATTTCAGGAATATCAGGCGGGCTGAGGCACAGGCCAGGCCTCCACACTGCTGGGAGCTGTGCGAACACACAGAAGGTTGTACCCATTGTTCTGAGGTTGCAGTTTGCTCTGTGGTTCAGTTAATAACATACTTGGAGTGGCAAGCTCTTAGCCCACATGAAGAGCGTTTCCTGTCACTGGAAAGCCCTGGCTCTATGGAAAATCCTTGTCCAAAGCAGCTGAAAATGCAGAGACTGTGGCTTGGAAAAATCAAGCCTACGGCCATCGTTTTGAAGTAGTGTAAACCAACACAGCAGTGGTCTTTCATGTCAGCTGCAATTTTGGCCCTGAATATTTAACCTTGGAAACGCAGTGACTGAATACCGTAAGTGAAGAAAAGAAGTTTTCATCATTGGGAGCATATGAAGAATTAACAACTGTGTTGCTAATTTCTGCTGAGACTGCTCTCCATACTTGGGAATATTTGACATCTTCTTTGGAGAGACATCAAGTTTTGGTATTATTCAAGGAATGCACCTGCACCAGCTAACACTTTGGCTGCTGATGGACTGAGCAGATGACCAGGAACTATTCCTTTGCTCAGATGAAACCTCCGTCCTCCTTTTCAGGAAGATTCATACCACAAAACTGCTTAGATTTATTAGTGGAAGATTTACTTAGTCTCAGTTAGCTGCCAGGTTGTTAGAGGAGGGTGGTAAAGGGTGTGTGAAGATGAATTCAGGTGCTGTTTTGTTTTATTGGGTAGTCTGCCACAGCAATCGGGGAATGTGATTCTCTCCCTCTCCTCCGAAGTTTATTTATGGATCTGAGAAGCAAGAGCAGAGTCTGGTGCAGGAAGCACGATGCAATCTGAGGGCACCTCAGGTAAGACCAGATGTCAGAGGGCACTTGCTTTCTGGTTCAGGTATTTCTCTCCCACTTGGTGCTGCACACGTTTTAACTCAATTGGAAGAACTCACGCATCTTCAGAATGGAGTTGTCATACCCAGGAAACAGGTCCCATCAGGAGAAAAGCAAACAGAAGGAAACTCCTTTCCTGAGTTCTCTCATCGTCATAAACACTTCACACTTCCTCGGATGCTCAGAGCTCTTTAACGGTATGCATGTGATGGGAATCTTTTGCTTATGGCTGAGATGGGGGTGTTTCTGTCATGGACCTGAGCAGCTGCTCACTGATGGCAGTCTTCTACGGCAGTACTTCTACATAGAAAAAGAAGTGAGGATGACTCTGTGGCTCTAATTAAGTAGGGAACATGAAGAGCTGCTGCTAATCGCATGGGTTAGATCCGTGCCATGTCAGTATGCGTTTGCCATGATGTGTCTATACTGACAGGCTAAAACTGCTGGGGTGGAAGAGGGTCTTGCCTATAATTGCCAGGTATCACTCATATTTTGAAGGAAATGTGGACATTTGAATCTCTGAGCAGAACACTTAGGTCACTACTAGTCCAGATTTTTTATAGTTTACTGAGGCCAATTGATTGACTGAGAAAGGAAATGCATCAAGAAATGGTACTGAATATAAATAGAAAACCATGCTGTTCAGGTGTCTGCTTGGTTTCATTTTTAAGAAGGGATAGGTATGAGTGAGAGAATTTATATTAAAATTTATATTTAAGATTATTAAAGCCTACTTCCCAGACTGCAGATATTAATATCTAGCCCATGGTACCAGGTAATCTCCCAGAAGGGAATGCTGTTTGAACCACGAAATGTCAATGTTCAGTTGTAGGAAGAATGAACTTAGGGCTTTGCAGATCTGTGTTGGAAAGTTTAAGTTCTTACTTGTGAATAAATATAAAATATTAATTACTGAAGGATATTTTTGAGAGGATATAGTCTAACAGTGGAGGGTTGTAAAGCAGCTGCCCCGGTGTCTTCAGAAGAAACACAATTATAAGGGAATTGTAGTGGGTAAAGAAAAAATAGATCTAATATATTTTGAAATAAAAATAAATCCTTAGAAATTAGATATGGCTGTCAATACTCTGAGAAAATCTCTAACCAAATTAATGCCATGATAAGTATATTTGTTGTGGGTTTAGTGGATTTTACTAGGGAGGCATGCCTAAGAATTTGTAAACAATATTTATTATATCTGATGGAGGGGAAAATTTAACCATATGGTGGTAAGGCATGGAGTGAGCATGCTGCGGCTTGCGAAGTATTTCATTATCAGCGTCAGTACTCTTCCAAAACACGCTCACCTCCAAGCCAGACCTCAGGGAGAAAGCCGTTCCTCTCGTGGATGGCCTGGTAAAGTCAGAAAAAGGTTGGAAAGGGGTTGGTGGCTTGGTGGTTCTGGCTTGGCACAGCACTCTGTGTCTGTCTGGCATGAGCCATACGTGGAGGGCACTGAAGTTGCCCCGAGCGGTAGCTTGATCCTGGTGGACATCGTGGTGCTGCTGTGGGTCCCTTCTCACTGGTGTCTGACAAGGGAGTGAATAAGCTGAAGAAGCTCCATCTTGCCTCCAAGGCCTGTCAGGAGAGTTCCTTGGTTTGAGGCAATCCAGCCAGAAAGTGCTCCTGCTCACACATCAAACCTTCCAGGCTACCTTTTCAAGAAGAAAAGCTCCTGATTTTTTTTCAGCTACTTTTCACCTCTCCCATCAGCCTGTCCAGGTGTTCTCTCTCTTGTGCATTCTCAAAACCCTGCAATACTTCACCTTGTGTGCCATGGATGTGTGTAGCACAAAGTGTGTGGGGCCTTTTCTGGGTTTAAAATGAAGAAAGGGAGAAAGAAAGCAGTGGAGAGGCCTCCCTGAAGACACGTGTAAGTGCACACACTGTTACTGCTCAGTGCTTCTGTTTCCACCAGTATTCAGCTGCGGGTTCACCTCTTTTGTAGTATTTTATTTAACCTCCACTTAACCTTCCTCTTTAACCATGTGTTGGTTTATCTGCCTGCTCACCCTCAGTACTCCCTCCAGCAGTCACTGCTCTTTATTAAACCTTTCTTGTTCCCGCACCAGAACCCCACTCCTTCCCAACAGCAACAAGCAGTTGTTTGGTTGAGCAGGGTTTGGTATTGTGCAAGGACAGATTTCTACTGGAACAATTCCCAAGACCCATGTCCATCGCATTTCCCGTCTGTTATTAGCCGTGGAGCCCCTCTGAAGCACCAGGTAACACACAGACAGACACAGTCGAATCCTATTAGCTGCGTTACTTGAGGAAGCTTGCAGCAATATACCTGAATTTTTACTGGATGGATACATGGAGGAATTTAAAGCATTTCTAATGACTGGTATTACAAACTTCCTTTAGCAGTTGATGTACCACAGAATGAAGGTCCTGGTTCTTACGTGTACATAAGTCCTTAGGGGAGGCCTTGGTCACCTGGAGCTGTGAGCAGTGACTACGCTGGCATCAGGCTGCCAGGTCTTTTTTCAATATTTATGTTTGCTCCTGAGTTTTCTGTGCCTGTAGCTAAATGACAGAGCAAGGATTTGTTGTTTCTAATTGCACTCTGTAGTTTTGAATTCACAGTTTAAGTGGTGAAGGCAAAAGAGAGAAAAACTGAAATGCAGAGGCACACAGCTTTGCCTCAGGCAGGCTGCTGAAGATGGGGAAGAGGCAGGCACTACATGAGAGAGAATAAAAATTGCAGGTATGAGAAAATTGGCCGATGAAGAGGTCTTGAATTCCAGCTCTAAGAGAAAGGAAAGAGCTTTCATTCTTTTCCACTTCCCATGTGCTACCCTGCAGACGAACTCTGTGTATTATGGTATATTATCAAGTTTGAACAGTAATTCTACATGATTGTTCCTCAAAAATTGCTATTGATGCTTTTGGTTAACTCACCTTTTCACAGCTCTCCTGCTATGTAGCGCCAGGCTGTGAGGAGAATACTGAATCGTTCTCTGGATGGCTTCTGATTTGTAAACTGTCCCTGTGAATCTGAAGAGATGACCTTTCCCTGAAATACTTTGTAGCAGCCCAGGAAGTACCGAAAAAGCTGTAATACAATTCCTAAAAAGAGGAAGAAGATGTAAAAATCTCAGATGAGGTTGGTTTTCACGCTAGAGCAAAGCTTTGGGGATTTTTCTGACTGTTCCTAGGACGCTACGGCAGGCACCAATGGAAAACAAGAGTGGAGGCTTCCTGGCTGTTATGGGTGGGATGAATGGCCTCAAAATCATTGCTGATGTTGGAAGGAGAAGAGAACATCTGTTTTTCTACTGGAAATGAGACTTTGGTTATAAGGGATGGTATTTGTTCCCACCAGCAGGTCACACCCAGTGGTCGCTTCAGGAATCACTGCACTGGCCAAGCCAGCTTCTGCAGTGCTGGGATTTTGGGAGCTTATAGCTTTAACAGGAAAATGCCCGAGCACTGTCTGACCGTATAAAACATAATTATATCCCTTTCAAATTCAGATTGGGGAAGTATGAAGTGCTTAATCTCATACTTTCTTCATTAATTGCAAATTTAATTTATAAACAGCTGCATGAGTTAGAAATTCTATCTCCTGTGATGAATACAGTCCAATTAAGTTTATAAGTAGAAATAATTTATGGAATGTGTCAAAAGCAAAAATAGATTTACATAGAGCTGTATTGATTGAAATGCGATCTCATCAATCTGGAGGATGTTCTGGACAGTATTCAAGGAACTTGGAGATGAAAAAGATGGGAAGACAACACAATAGACGGAACATCTTCATTTGTAAGGCAACTAAACCATATCAGTGAATCCCAGCTGCTATAATAATTCCCTCCCTTCTCACACAGCTCCGCAATACTGACAAATCTAAATATGAAGAAGAAAAATGTCTCTAGAAGGCTGTTATTTTGCTGCCTGAATTGTGTCAAGGAAGTGTAAATATAATCACACTTTATCCTCCAATCTGAAATGGATTTCTGTGGCACAGATCACAATGTAGCTTGCCTTGATTGATAATAACTCCCTTGTTACCATCAGTAATGCGGTGAGGTGGGGAGGAAGGAGAAAGCAGTGCAGTTTATGCCAGAATTGCTAGGCAATTCACTCAAAATCCTGTATCTTTATTTGGGCCAGAAAGGGAGGGTTTGTTTCTTACAACAAACCTCAGTGGTTTGTTGTAAGAAACAGACCATCCAAAGGCAATTCTTTCTACAATTATTCGGATCCAGAGGCCCCAGTGATATCATTGACAAATACTGACACTTTATCCCTCTTTGAGTGATCTGCAAGAAGCTTACAGTTTTCTTGAGTTTATGCGTTGATGAATTCTGGGTGATCCTTCTTGTGTGCTCACAAGCAGTCAGCAGTAGGTTGCTAGAGGATTCTTACTCCTGCTCTGTAGCTGACTACAAAAACCCCGCTCTTCCACCCCTGCCTCCTGCATCCCTCCAGCAATAACCGTGCTCCTAGAGTGGAAGCGGCTCGGACGTCCTCTTCTGAATCTGCTTGGGTCTGTGGTAAATGTGCTGCTCTCAGCTGCTCGCAGTGCTGCCCCAGGTGGAGAGCACCATCCCTGTGCCTTCCTGACACACGTCTGATGGCTGAGCAGGACCAGCGCTGTGGTGAGAGGACGCAGGGTGTGCTTTGACCACCTTTGGCCCCTTGCTCAATTTACTCAGCAGCCGTGAACAGTGACTGATAGCTTAGGGAAACGGTGGAGGGAAGGTGGGCAGAGAAAGAGCCAGTGCTAACCCTAGTCCGGTCAGGGATCCTGTATGCAGAGCTGTATCCTTTTCCTCCTGAGTGCTTTGTCTCCTGTGTAACAGCAGTACTGGCTTTTCCAAACACAAGTTGCACATTAGGACTGTGGGGACTGAGTTTGTGTTTGGGGGGGTACAACCTGTACCGGCAAGGTGCGTTCCCAGGTGTAGGCTGTGCACAGCTTAGGAAGGGATGAGCTGGAGAAATGCACCTGAGGAGCTGTGGGAGGGTGGACAAGTAGGTTCCCTTCCCTCCATGATACAGCACCATAAATAGGGGCAGCATCTGATGAAGAAATGGCTGGCACTCGGGGCACTGGGGGCTAAAGGAACTTACACATGTCCACAGAATGATTTTTGGATTACAGATGAAATTCCCGACTGGAGCTGTCTCCCAGTTTTCTCTCATCCCTCTTCTTCAGCAAATGAATTCCTAACCTGCACACCTGGCCAAGCAAGTTAATTTTGTCCTGAATTTACTGCTCACACGGCTCCATCCATTTCCTCTCCCTTCCCCAGGCGTGACTACGGAGTAGCTGGCAGAGCTGTGTGAGGGAGCACAGTGTGTCTGAGGCTCTGCTGGCTTGGGAGCCAGCCAAAAATGACGCATGTGGAGACCCCCCTCCACAGCTGTATCCTTTTCAAAGTGATGTTTGTAGCAGAGAGCTACAAAAGTGCTATTATGTTGTCTTGAGTGGCTATGCGGGTTGCATTCTAAGCAGAGCAGGGATTAAATTTTGCCATCACTGCCCATGAGCAATTTGCCATTGTGCAGCAAGCGGCTTTCAGAGCAGGTTATTATTGCTGTCTGCGCCGTACCATTCTTATTATATGAAACCTGAAACAGGACTCCCAACCTTGGAAGAAAAAAAGATAATCCCTTTTCCTCTATTGTTGGCAATACTGTCTTAGAAGCCAGAGAAATGCAGCCCCCCTTCTCCTCCCTTAATGATTCTGTGCTTTTCTACTCAGTGTTATTTCTGTGTTTGCTTCTGCTGCATTTCGAATACCGCCGGCACTAATATGGCTGTTCCCACTGAACGGTTCCAGCTGATGTGGGGCTGTGTCTTGCCCGGAGATCTCTGTCTGTGCACAAATGAGCAATGACAGCCCACTTCTGGGGACAAGGAGTTAAGTGGCAGGTTACAGTGAACAAAGCGAGTAGAGAAAACTGTTGAGGTATATTTGTTTTTATTTTATTGTGGGTCAGACACATTAGTGATGGAAGATGGCTTTTTGGAATGGAAATTTCTAAAGAAAATAGATGCTTATTGCCAAGGGGTGTTTCTTCCATTATTATTACCAAGGCAGGGCCAAGCCTTAATGTTTCAAGATGTTTTGAATTAAAGCAAATCCCTTCTCCTTACCTTTTCCCATCCCACTCCGTCTCTCCCACAGTAGCAAGCAGATCACAGAAGTGCCCACCTCTGCCTCTCAAACTGTTTTTGTTCTTTCAGACAAGCAAAAAAAAGTCATAGTTGACTGCATGCTACATTAAAGAGGTACTACGCGTTTGCATGTAGGGACTTTCTATTTTTATCTAACTGCAGTTGATACTCCTAATTCATCCCGAATCTCAGTTCTTTTCAGTATTATACTAAGAATTCAGTCCCTGTTCAGCTGACTCCCACAGAATAACTCTGAATGTGTCTTAAATACCAGCTTGATACTAAAGTAAATTTATCATTAGAATGAGTCCCAGAGATTTCTTCTTTGCATTAGTGTTGTAGAGGACCTGGCTCTTGTGCTGATGAAAATCAGGTGGCAGCTGTAGGTCTTCTGTCTCATCTCAGAGGAACCCCAACCTCTCAGGCTTCATGTGTGAAAACCCAAAAAGCCAGAGGAGTTCCTGGGAAGATCTGAAGAAGGCCATCTGTGCGGATGAAATTGCCCCAGGAACCACAGTGCTTTTCTTCACTTTTTCTAAGGATCCATACTCATTCTACCTTGTAAAAAGTCCTCTTTGAGAAAAACACTATTACCGCTTTTTACTCTAAGGACCCATACCAATCTCCTTTTCAAAAGAAAAGACTGAAAATTCAAGGCCTAGGGTCAAAATTAGCTTCTTAAGAAAACAAATGTCCAGACACAGAAGGAAACCCAGTGAAGACTTTTTTAATTCTCCTGATTTTACCCGCAGTGGATCCTGTGGTGCTGGGAGCAAAGCGAGGATCAAAGTGGCAACCTTGTCTTTGTGTACCACAGGCAATGAGGTTCAAGGCATCACTTTGCTGGAGGAAATGCCAGGGCTTCTGGACTGGGGGCCTAGATCTGGGCTTGGCTTTGCTTGTGGGAGCTGGTGTAAGGCTCTTCAGTAACGTAGCCCATGGTCCTCTGGTCCATAAACAATTTGCTTTGTGAGATAGACTGTCCCAAGTCCAGTTTCCTCCAGACATTTCTCTCTCAGTTCACTGCCCAAGAAATTACAAGGTTTTGATGCAGCCTTTCCACAGATGATGTGTTTCCTGCTTGTATTGCCTGATGAACTCATGCTGCAACCTTTCCCTTCTGCACCCTGAGGTGATGTTGCTTTGGGGCTACAAAACCTTTAGGAGATCCATTTTCTCTCCGTGCACTACCCTGTGAAACCTGCTCTGAGTAGGCCAATGTTGCTGTGCACATCAGGGGAGAGCATCAGGGGATGCACACCCAGCCAGCCAGCACGGTCACCTCTGCTTCATTTCCATAGGAAACAAAGCTACAGCAAAGTCAGATTGGATTGACCTGCTGCTCAAGGAGGTTGTGAAATTTAATTAGCACCCAGAGAAGCACTTGGTGATCTCCAGACTCAAAACTGTGATTGAAGTATCTTTGTTTCCATGCTAGTAAAACCTGTCAGAAAATGAAATAACCACATATTTTTTCTGGTCAACATTTGTTGGAGCAGAATGACGATGGGTGCAGGAGGGAAATACGTTTGTGCCTTTCCTTTCTGCCCAGGCTCGGCGCAGTGCTGTGCCCTCTCACCTCACGGAGGGGAAGCGGTGCCAGCCTGACACACGGGGGCATTCGGAGCAGGCGCGGTGATGGCACAGCGAGCGCTTAGGAAGGAGCTTTGTGCTGCAGCTTCCCAAGCAGGAACGTAAGGAACACCCTCCCCTCACTCCCCCACGGTCCCTTGTTTCCAGCAGGCTTGGAGACCCTAATTACACTATTGCACAGCTCCTGGCAATTGCAAGGGCTTTTACTGCTGCTGCCTGCCTTGGAGAAGAGAAGCTGGAATAATCTGCTTTGTGTGGCGTCCCTTGCTGGAGATAAGAGACGGAAGTGAGTTGCAGGGAATGTAAATGGAACGAGCATATTGCGGTTGCTGGACACAGCCCTGGTAGGGCTGCTCTGGCGCCACTTCTCGCTGGCACAGCACACCTCGCCCAGTGCCACCGTGCTGCGTGTCCCTGCTGCCTGTCCCTGAGCACAGCCATGAAACAGGCTGTGGCTTCACAGAATGGCACAGGAGCGGTTTCTTCGTGATGATTTTTTTTTCTTTACCTTTTTCTCCTCTTCCCTTCCTGTGAGCAGATGAAACATGCACTTAATTTTCAGGAAAGTGACTGCTGTGGTAGCAGCTGTGGGAAATCAAATGCACAGCAGGCCCCCATAATTCACAATAATTTTGTGTAGCAGTTTCTGATGATGTGATATCAGGTGAAAATTATCCCTGCTACTTTTTCGTGTGCCGCATCTTTTGAATTCCAGCCTGCTTCTCCATTGGCATGTACGCCTAGGGCTACCAGATTATTGACAGGGGAGAAGGAGTAATATCATACGTTTAGTTTTAAAATCTTTCTTGTAAATGTGTTGCTGGAGATGCACACAGGGTGCTGCTGGAGCCTCAGCAGCAAAGACCATTGTTGCTAGCCCTTTAATCCCCACTGTTTGTGTTTATACAGATTCCTTTGCTAAGCAGCATCCATTTTGATCCATTATATTTACCCACAAACGTGATATTTACTTCTGACGAGATGAAAATGATAATGATATCTCTGTGTCACAGGCTTTTATTTCAAATGAAAGATCTAACAGAGCATATCATGTTTTATTATTGCTGTAAGTTCAGTTATTAGTATCTGTGGCGAGGCGCCCTTCCCTTCCCTTCCTGTCTCCCTTCGAGTGGCAGGGCTGGGGCTAGGCCTAGGGGAGAGGATGCACGGGGCTGAACCATCCCTCACCAGCTGTGCAACCCATTTCTTTGAAAAAAAATCTGGAAGAAATGCTTGGAAAAGTGGGTCTGGGAAACCTATTTCCCATAACCAGCATACAGCTTAGAAGACATGAGACCCAAAGCTTCACTTCTCGAGCAGGAAGGAGAAGGGCTCTGGGAAGCGCTTAGGAGCTTTAGTGCGTGCTGGACCAGCATGAGATCAAAGCAGAGAAGCCCTAAGGCAAAGGGATGAAAGTATGCGTAGTTTCTTCACATTAAACCAAGGGGTCACTTGCCTTACAGCAGCAGGACGTGTGATTGCTGGGATTAACGTGGGTGCGTGGACCGTAACACCAGATTTTTTAATGAGGTGGGCTCAGGAAGAGCAAGAAAATGTGGCTGTAGTTACAGAACACGTTGGTGAAAGGGTAAAACCTATTGCAATGTGGTACATCGTTCCCATTACTACATATCAAATAGGGCTGGTAGCAGCTTGATATGAAAAAACCTTTAAATATTGATGATGAGAGTCTGCTCAGCGGAACATTGCGTATACTGAGAGGACCCCGTGAGTCTGGAATATTTAATGTAATCAGCTGGAATGTAAAGCACAATATGTACAGACTTGTTCAACCTGTGCATTTAATCACTGCTCTCAAAAGGCTATTGCTTGCAATAATGCAATGCCGAGTGTGGAGCGGGGAACAGAACACCTTTTCCCAAGATACAGTACAGAACAGCACAGGAGCTCCTTTGATGATTTGGGTTCCCTGTTTTCAGAGAACACCTTACGGGGGTATCATCAGAAATAAAGCTGGCCTATTGGTACAGACAAATTTACAAATAAAAGCACTAAATACTGTTCTCTGGGATTTGAGGAGCCATTACATGTACTAATTTAGGAATTAACCTAAAAGGTCACTAATCTGGAGAAATTCAGAATTTTTGCACAATCTGTAATTCATTCAAGGTGTTAGCCAGACATTGCCCCCTTAATATACACGCCTTTCTCATGCTAAAGTAATTTCTTTTCTTCCAGGATGTTCCAACAGCCCTGCAAGACCACGTAGTGCTGTCGTAAGCAAAGTCAATGGTTAGCAAAAAATAGGCCAAATTAGAGAAAATAGTTCATTTGAAGTTTTAAGCTGAAGATCAATGATTAATGGATTCGAGCAAGAAAGGCAGCATCAGTGAGCTAACGATCTGTTGTTGGGAAAGAAGCTCGTGTTTCTGACACATTAGATGTGTCAATAGCCTCCGCAGCGATGGACTTATAATAGCTGGTGCGTCCTATTAGCAGGGCCATGAATGATAAGCAGAAGGAAACCAAGTGTATAGTTCAGCCAGAATTGATAAAACATAAAATGAGCAGCTCCGAGTACGCAGAGGTGTGGGAGGCGGTGAGCTGCCGTCTGCCAGTCACAGAGTTTAGGCCCAGGGATGCTCAGGGATGCTGGGCCTGGGCCTCGGTCCCGCTCAGTCAGAGCAGGGCAGAGGAACTGGCCCCAGGAGCAGCCCGAAGCTCACGTCAGTGCTGCGTGGTGTTAGCCCATGTGCAGAGCCGGGACAGACACGTGCAGGGTCAGCTCTGCAAGGGCGTTTGGGTTGGTGCACCAGGGAGCAGCCCCTGGGCCTGTGTTTTCCAAGGGCCTTTTCCCTTTGTCAGTACAAGGCCTTGGACAGGCTCCAGCCAGGCTCCTTTTTCTCCCTGACTCTTTGCGAGAAGTTAGGCTGAGCGCTGAACAGTCAGGCTGTGCATTTGGGTATTTGATCAAGGCTTGCTTCAGGTTTGCTGCACATTTTGCCTGAACTCACCATCCCACTTCCCATTCACTAGCACCTGCCTGCCACTATAGGGAAGGGACTCGCTCTGCCCTTAGAGTGCTTTTGTGGGGTATTGTAACCCCATAACACCAAACTGAGACACCACAGCTATATAGGCTATTTCTGTGGTTTATGGCAAAAGCCGGGATGGGAGAGAGATGGCAAGGAGACCAGTAGTGGTTTCTTTTTCTACTAATAAAAAAGTATAACCTATGTCAGCTGACAAGGAGGATTTAATGGCTAAGCAACAGCCCCTATTTGTCCCCCACCCCACATCTTCTTGCCTTCTTCATCCAGGGGTGTGACCCAGAACTATGCTTGTGATTAATAAAGGCAAGAGTGAGGAGGGAGGTGGCCGTGCTGTTACAGTGAAGATGCAGAGATCCCTGCAGAGCTGCACCAATTGTATTTTCATTTCCAGGAGTGTTGCTAAACGTCCTGCAGTGGGAAGCAGAGCCCTCCAGAAAGCTGCAGCCCCATGGCTTTGAAAATACAGCCTGTCACATAACACTGAGCGTGCCTGTATTGACCTGCTGTAGCCCTAATTTCTCCAGTGCAGGCAGGTACCGTAAAGCATAGCTCAGCTCTGATTCGTCACATCAGGTTCCTCCTACCAGGCAAAGATTTTAAACAAAAGTGAAAATCCTTCCATTTTTTATTTCTGTTAAGAGCATGATAATGGGCACACAAATGTTCATAACCAACCTCTGGACTGAAGCAGGTCTGTATAGGAAGGGTTTTGGAGAGCTGAGCCAATACATTCATCCTGAACTAAATGCAAATAAAACCACATCACTGCTGCACAAGGAAATGAGTTCACAGGGAGGTGAAACTGCTCTCCCAAACTACTGGTCCCCAGCCTCTTTTCCAGGTTTGCAAAAACTACTCTCACACTCAAAGGGAGAAAGCTTGTTCTACAAGCAAGTCCTTCTTTCCCTGATTTTAGCCCTCATGAACAGTTGCACCTGGCTCTGTTACACAAGTGTGTGTGCTAGCACCTGTACTCTTCAGCTCCTGGTACCAAGCTGTGTTTTCAGCCCTGTAAATTCCTAGCTGTAGACCTTCTAACTTTGTTCTGAAAACGTAAGCCCTTTAAGAAAGCTATTTTATTGTCTGAAATAAAGGATCTCCCCCCTTCCATCCAAAAACCTCCTTCACTTCTGCAAGCCCCCCAAACCACAAGGACCCACGGCAGAACCAGTCCTTGGGCTGCCTGGACCCCTATTTCAGGGGATGGTGCTGAGGTGGGGGAAAGAAACACTCTGCCCATGCCTGGGGATGTGCCGTGGGAGGCAGGAGCTAAAGGAGCTTTGCTTTCTTTCTGAGTGGAATTAAAGGGCTAGGTCTAGGGAGAAGAGGCTATAGAATAATAATAAAAAAAAATAATCCAGAAATGGGGGTGGAGGAAAGGGAGAGTATAAAATGCTCTGGTTTTAATCAGGAAAAGCAATTTAGTTGCAGTTTTCTGCATAATTCTGTTGAAGAAATAAATTATGCAGAGGAATGTGCTTTTCTCCTGAGGCTAAAAAAAGAACAAGTGGGGCTTGGGGAAAGGCTTGGGACTTACATGTGTTTGCCATTTAGCTGTGTTTTTGACAACTCCTCTTAGGCTGAATGGTTTATCCTGTAAACCTCAGCTCTGAAATGGGCTCCTAGCAAGGACGTGCAGCCTGAGAATCCTCTCAGGTGGGAGAAATTAGTTTTTTCTTCTGTGGTGTGAGGCCATTTCAGAAGGGGCTTTCCTGCAGCCTGTTGGAGTCTCTGGTGGCTCCGGTGGAGCAGCTCAGGCTGAGACCTGCCTGGTTTATCTGCCCCCAGCTTGAGCTCGATGCCTTCCCTGACCTGTTGGCTTTGGTGGATGTCCTGGGGAATGACTGCAGGATACGGGAAACCAGTCAGAGGAGATGAAGAGGTAGGCAAAGTTTTTTTTTCCATGGTTATACTTAAACACCAAAAACAAACACAAAGGCTGCATTTTTTTTCTTTAATGTTTTGTGCGACTGTTCCCAAACCCATCAAATAAGCAGTGCTTCTCCTGAAAAAGAAAAAAAAAATACAGGCTTGAGAGACTGAAATTTTGGACTCCTTAATGGGAAAAGCCTTGTTCTTAGAATTATTTCTTTTTTTCTGAAATATATAGGTTTGGGAATTAGGAGCTTAAAGTACTTTGATTGGAATGCTTGTATACTAAGCTTCAGAATAGTAATTTAGAAATCCTTAGTGTAGGAGGATTGTCACGAACCATCCTAGCAAACTTTTGTCAATTCTTTGTTTCAGCTGATTACGCTTGAGTACAAAGCTTGTCTTGTGCATACGATGGGCTTTGCAGGGAAGCAGAACACATCGAGAGGCAAAGCAGTCTTTATCCTCCAAACCTTGGCTTCTCTCAATATAGATCCAGCTTCAGACAATTACCGAGTCCCTCCTGCTTAGTTTCAAGGGGTCTTTAGGAATCAGAAGCAGCATCTGTTAATTGTTAGCAGTGGACTCCTGAGTGGCTGGGCCTGGGCCTTCCCCCAGCTGTTACCATGGCTCAGGCGGAGGAAGAGGAGGCCTCAGTGACTTGGGGACCTGGAGATGAGAGGCACTGAGGACAGGCACGCAGACAAGCTCTGTGGTGCGAGGGTGTCTGGCTAAGAAGTGTTTGTGTGAAGCCCGTCTTCCCCTGTGGCATTACTGCCCCACAGCTTGTCTGGGAGTCTGGAGGGCTGTGTGGGCCCCTGCGAGGCCCTGAGCTCCCACCTGTAGGCAAGGCTCGTCCCTCTGCTGTTCTTTACTGCCACCATTCCCCAGGAGATGTGCTCCTGAGTCTGCAGGCTTGGCTGGAGCCTTCAGAAAGGGGCAGAGGTTTCCCGGAGAGCTTTGCCAGTGGGATTTTGTGTGGTGCGTAGGGGAGCAGTGGGTGTCTGCTGAGCGAGGAGGGGCAGCAGGCAGTTCTGAGCCCAGGGCCACCACTTTGGGCAGGTCTTTTCTGTCAGGGATGTAATACTCCCTGAAATATTAATACCCAAAGAAGGTACAACAATGCCAAGCTAACTGGCATTTGTAACTCATGAAGGCCCTCAAGCCCCAGGTGCAGTGGAAGCTCCTAAATCTCATTTTATGTTTGTGGCTATACTGGTGATGTTTGCTGTGGGTCAGGGGCTTATTTAAATGACTCTGCAATCACAAGGAGGTGTATAATTTAATTTAATCCCCTGGTTACAGTGAGTTTGATTAGATGATGTCTCACAACTGCTTGATGAAGACATACATGATTACAGTTCATAGACATCTCACAGCTGGAGAAAAGAACAATTTATTTATTATTTTTTTTCTTGGAGATTACTGTGGAAACCATTTCATACAAGCTACCTTCCTGCCCTGATGGCTGCAGTTCGCAAACATCAGCAAGACTCCACTATTTCTAACCAGGGAAGGATCTGCATTCCCTATGGCATGTATGGCTCTAATTTTTCCTTTTTTCTTTCTTGGTGTAGTGACTGATCCTGTAACTCCTTTAGGGTACAACCAGGATGAATGGCAATGCATTGGAGACTAGCCTGCCCTTGAAATAATGGCATGGGGTTTTTTGAGAGTTGGAAAAAAAAAAAAAAAAAAAGAGGTAGAAACTTACTGGTTAAAACTGGATTTAAGTTCTGTGGAGAACTGTTTGCACTCCATGTATAGACTGATGAAAATACAATAAAAATTACTGATGGAAAAATTAGTGTTTCCTAAAGGAAAAGTTTTAAAAGAAAAAAGTATATTTGATAAAGTCTTTTTTTTTTTTTTTTTTTTTTTTTTTAAATGCTGAGACTTTGAAATGTCACATCCAATGCTCTGTATCCAGAAAGGTCAGCTCTTTTTCTTGGGAAAGCCTTCTGTTTTGCAGGTTTGTGTGTCTTTAGTTGAAATAAAGAAAATCACTTTTACACATCAGTTACAGCACGGAAATGAGTTCTGTGACAGGTGAGCATGCAGAAGGCCATTTGCTTGGTTGGAGCACTGAAAGCAGTTGCTGTTGGCCATGCCCGTCTCTGCAGATCTGGTGGATAACGGTGTTCATGTCGTGGTTCAGGGACCACAGGAGGCTCCAAAAGAAGTTGGTTTATGAGACAGTGACTAATCCTTGGCAGCGTGTACACACACATGCTATTGGTGCTGAATTTGGTCCCTGTTAGGGCTTTGTCCCCTTGCGCTTCCTCTGTCCCCAGCCTGGTTGATTTGCCTAACGGAAGCTGACAGCAAACCTCAGCCCTGATTGTCACACTTCTCTAGAAACCTCAAGGGAAAGAGAGGAAGGCAGGCATTTGAGGAACAGATAGCATACATAATGAGCTCCCTTATTTAGCCAAACTGCTTTTTTAATAACCTTCCAGTTCTTTCTCTCTTGCACACACAGACACACTGAACGTGCAACATCTTCAAACAATAGGAGGTGCTTTGGGCATTGGAGTTGAGAGAAAACACATGGATATGACTGCTGGCCCTGCCAGTTATTGCTTGGCCCCACCCCACTGTGGAGATGCTGCTTGGAAAAATCATTCAGGAGCTGTTTAAAAAGTGATCTTTTCTTCCTTAGTATTTTTGTTCAACTCCTCTAAATTCTCATCCCAGACTTGGGAGTCTTTCATTAAATTCAGACTTTGCACTAAAGGTGTTTCCCTTGAGCATGTGCTAAGGCTGGCACTCCAAGGGTGACCTTTGGGCAACGGTGACAGCTCATGGCAGCCTGTGCTTTTTTACCTCCTGTCCAGGAGAATGTTTTGCTCAACTAGGCCTGGAAAACCATCCTTAAAGCAGGAAAGGGGAGTCAATGAAAGACAAGTAGAGGAAGTCATCCTTCATATGCTCTGTAGAAGTCGGGCATGGCAGTCTTTGGCTTTTATGCTTGAGATGGTCTGTGTGGGATGGCTTATTACTAAATTATGCTATGAAATTCTCATGAAGACTTTTCCCTCTTTTCCTGTTCTTCCCGTGTAGCTGACAAACGAAGTTTAAAAAGAAGGGGAGAAAAAAAAAAAAGCTTTTTTACTGACTTTCCATGGAAAAATATAAGGAAATGTAAGATGGAAAATGTAGCTAAGAGTTTGGTTTACTTCAGGATGTGTCTGTTCTGCCTCCAAGTCCTTAGAGAGGACTTGCACAAATAACCTGGCACTGGAGATGACAAGCCATACTTTTAGCATCCCTCCCCTCTATTAAGTAGGCTTTCCTTACCTTACTCTTACTTGCTCTGGGGTCCTATTTTATGGTAACCAGTTGACAGTGAGATAAATTACTGAGGACAAGACATGGCACATCTTTTGTAGCGTTGTTTGTCCAGAGAGGTCTCAAAACTATAAAGTACTTGAACTGTATATTATCTCACCCAGTGGAGAAATGCAGCTTCTGGGGTGGCACAGAGCAGCTGTCCAGCCAAAGTAGCTCACACTAAACGATTATTGAGGGTCACACACTGGTAAACGAACTGAAGTGTGCCAAGGGTATGGAACAGTACTTGTAGCTATTTTGTTATTATTACAAGTAGGCTTAATTTGGTTGTCTGTTTTACTTACAACAACAACAAAAAAGAACTTGAAGAGTAAATTCATCTATAATTATCTAAATACTTTTAAATGAGACTGATCTTAAGCAGCAGCTTGGCTTTTATCCCTTGGCTGTTTAGCTTCTAAATAACACTGCTGACTTTGTCTGTGCATTGGGAGATAAATGATGTCTGAATGTCATCAAAATGTTAGACAGCTCCAAATAAATCCCAATAAGTTGTCTGGGCAAAGGGAACACAGAGGTGAGGTATAGTACATTTTGTGTTGCCTTGGAAATTTAAACCCATTTACAGCATATGTCTTATATTTATCTATATTCCAGAACTGTATTATCTTTATTTTTGTGGATTCCTATTGCTTTCCAGTGCTTTTAGTCTGCAAATTCAACTCCAGGTGGATGTTTTTGTTTTATGTATATCAAATCATCTCCTTCTGAATCGGAGGCTGAGTTTCTTTTTAGGCACATTTCCAGTGTAATATACCCAGCTCAAAACCAGGCTGGGTTGAAGCAAAATGCCAATTTGGAAGTATTTATATGCCTGTATTAGAGTGATTTACCCATTCCACAGAGCTATTATTATTAGTTAGAAAGTAGGAGGTGTGTGCAGATGCTGTGGAATTTTCCACTGTGCTGGCCCTGTGCTGCTGTGTGCTTATCCGTTCACCAGCCAGGCTTGGAAAAGATGTCCAAAAAAGCAGAGCAGGGCAAGCTCCTCACAGCTCGTTTTATAGCTCCCTCTCTTTCAAGTAGAGGAAGTTCTTACAAATGAGTTTTCCCATCTCTGTCCCTCCCTGTATATTCTTCTTCCCTGTCCACTGTCTTCCCACGCGCTCAGTCCTGCACATGCAAACCCATAAAATAGCTCCGGAGCTATTTCACTAGAGAGGTTCTGCCTTGTTTCCATTGAAACAAAACTTGGTTCTTTTAGCTGCACATAAAAACAAAACAAAACAAAAAAACAACTCAGGTGAGCAAAGTGCCCATTAGACCTTCTCAACGTTTTGCACTGCTATAGTTCCTGCAGGTTTTATTGACGAGTCCTACATGTGTTTGTTACTGAAAGTGGAAGAAGATGATCTCTATTTGTCTAGCCGAAATGAGGAGGAAGTCCTTCTCATCTTCTTAGCCTGCATTAGCCCTCTCATCCTCTTTTCCTGGGTGTTGTTTCAATCCTTGTTAAATCCATTAAACCCTGTGAGACATTCTGTTTTAAAGGGCTTGAATGCATCACTCTATGCTGATCTGGGAGATATAATTACTAGAACAAATATCGCTCCTGTAATCTTCTTTAAAGACTAGAAATCTATCTGTAAGTTGCTAATGTAGCCCAATAGGGATGATTTTACTGCAGAGTATTAGGAGGAAAAAGCCCTCCTTGGAATCCAGAAAATAAATAAATATCAAAATTGATTGTTAAATACTTTCAGAAGTTGACAGACAGATTGATGGTTAATAAGCATGTGTTCTTAATTTGCATTGCAGAATTTTCAGTGAAAACTACAAGCAGCCATCAAAATAGTCAGTTCATTATTTTGTTAGCCTTCCTTTTTCCTGTTGTCTGCCCATGGGTAAGAAACTATATATCAATAAAGGGATACTGTGAAACTCTGCTGAAGACAAGCAAGATAACAGATTGTGGTAGGTATCCTTGGTTCCCTGGATCTGTGCCAGGGTTAGTGCCTCACGCTAACTCAAAGTCAGCGGGCAGGATATTCTTTACCAAAAATATTTTCCCTCGTTTCTTTATTTTTTAGCAGTATGTATACACAAAGTGAATTTCAAATTCAACAGATGGATGAGATTATAAAGAAAAGACGGGCTGCTAAAGAAAGCAAAAAAGCTATTGTCTTTGATTTATGGATTTGTTCCAGTCTGAGAGGCTCAGAGCTTTCTTCGATAAGGGCCGTAAGTGATTAGAAAGTAATGAGGTATGGAAAAGGGTCGGAAGATGCTGAGATTAGATCTTCATGACTGAACAGGAGCTAGTGATGAACCAATCTGCATGAAATGTTGCCTCAGTGTCAGCTTCTCAAAACTGTTGATTTATTTCTGTTATCCTTACGTTTTGCTTCTGAAGAGCATTATGAGGAATTAAGTAGCCAAAGATAGGGGCATATTTATTTGATGTTTCATTAGCTTCTGTATGTTTCTGGTTTACTTAAAGTTAGTGCAGATGACCATCATTTCCTTGTTCACCTTCTTGGAGATTCATGTTTAAGAGAAGATTCATAAAACATTTCCATCTGGGGAAGGATTGTTTGGTTAAATTCAAAGTCTCTTTTGATCTCCCTGAAATTTAATCATTGAAAGATCTCCGTGAAAGGGAAAACCTTTATACCTTCATTAGACTAAAGAAATAGTATTGTGGGTCTCAAAAGTCTTTAGAATTTTCTTCCTTGTCAAGTACAGAAGATCTAATATTAAAATCTGTTTCTGTTTATTTCTGTATCCGCAGGGTTGAAAGTTTCTTATTCCACTTAATTCTATCAAGAAGGCTCCATGCAAAGCTAGTTCTTTGTAGCAGTAACGCTCTTATTGCCGTGGTGATCTTAGGATGGAAGTGAGACAAGATTTAGAAGTAAAAGTAGCGCCTTTGAGTTAATCAGCTACTGCACTGGTCTAACAAAAGAGGATGCCAAGCAGCCTGTCATGTCTCAAGTAGTTATTCTCTATGATTAATACATGGAAACCCTAACAGCACCCATGGGATGTGGAGCTGAATGTTACATACTGACATGAGAAAACATTGTCCAAGCCCTAATTACATTTCTTTCTAACAAAGAGTAGAGGGAGAAAAAATATTATTCCTATTTTAACTTGGGACACAGTTACACTGCAGTGTACATGTACTGGCTGTTTACTCAGGAAACTTCTATGAGACAGCAGTTGCATCTAGATCGTCTGAATCTGCTGTTGCCGCAAGGCCATCTTCTGATGTCACTTCTGGTGTTATTTTAAGCACTATTTATAAGACGTAAATAAAGAAACTAGGACACCTGAACACCCAGTTTCATAGAATGGGTTGGGTTGGAAGGGACCTTATAGATTATCTAATTCCGCCCCCACCATGGGCAGGGACACCTCCCACTAGACCAGGTTGCTCAAAGCCCATCCCACTGGGCCTTAATCACTTTTAATTTCAATAACTTTGGTGCAACTAAGATGCTGTATTCTCTGGACAGCTTTGACAATCTCAGCATATCTGCAGGATGATATATGAATATAATGTTTTTTGTAGGAATTGAGTGAAGGGCAGCATAGAATATTAATGAGCATTTTGCAGATCCTTTGTAACGCCTAAGCATATTCTAGCTCTAAAATTCCTAGGTCACTAAAACTCTGAAATTCTTCCATGTTGTTTGGTCAAATACTGACATTTAATAAATTATGTACTCATTGACTCCCTGGCAAGTGCATTTATTCAGTGAGTCACTTACAAGATTTCAATGCTGAGCGGCCAGACCACGTTCTGACAGGTAGACTAAAGGTAATGTGTTTGCAGTGAGGAGCCCTCCAATCGATAGGCCTTGAAATGTTCAAAAGAACAAGTCTTCCCCTCTTTTTCCTCTTCTGGATCCAAACCCAGGGCTCAGCTTTACATTCAGCTTTATTTTGATTCAACTACAAAGGGCACTGCATATTTTTTCCAGGGTAGGAGTGGTATCCATCTGTCTAAATAAGAAAAGACTATCTAAGCTCTTTATTGAAAAAGAAAAAAAGAAAACCATAAGCACTTCCTTCATTGTTGTCTTACACTTGCAATGTGAAACTGTTTGATTTTGTTAAAATTTGTTCAAAAAGAATATTAAGGCTAGCTCCTAAGCTATATCTAACCTTGTACATCTGATTTCACTCTGTCATGTGCTCATCCAGATGAGCTGACGGCAAACATGGGTTTTGCTGTTTGCCATTCCAGTTTGTGGTTTCAGAAGACAGCCATCTGGATGGAATACGCGTTTTGATGCTCAGTCAGGTGTCACAGGACCTATTTGTGTTTGTTCTTCCTGTAGACAGCTTTGTTCCATCAGATTAAACTGGGATTCTTTCCAGTTGAGGCACCTTGATGCAGGCAGCTAATATTATTGTCTCGTGCTAGCAGTGGGCTAGGGACTTTAACTCAGAACAGAACTCTGTGTTCTTTTCATATGGCTGTAAAATGATCATGTGGTTTTATGGGCCATTTTTGCGAACCAGACTCCAGTAGTGCTTGTGCAGAAGGAATTACTTGGAAAAAAGCTCTGGATATTGGCCAATGGACAAACAAGACATTGGGCTAGACACGTAAAACTTGCCCTAACTCTTGGCCAAAGATCCATTGGGCAGATTTTGATAGAGCTTGTAGGAAACTAAATCTCCGTGGATAGATCCTGGCTTTCTAGATTGTAACAAATCCTTGAAGACATGAAAATTAGCTTCAGGTATGGGTTTCACAAATAGGAAGAGGTTGGTTTTTGGTTTGCATAATAAACATTAATTTACTTCAAGCCTAAACTGAAAAGCTCAACATCCTCCACCCACCCACCACCCCCCCTCCAAAGTGTTGTCTTTGATCTGCTGTCTAGGTAGGTGCATGACTAGATGGAATATGTTGGAATCAGGATCTTAATTCTCATTGTCATTGGAGAACTTGACCAGATTTGGGCTGGAATTTTGTTTTCTGTAAAGTACTGGGTGTGTCTGGATTTGGTCTCTGGTGATTGGGACCTGCTGTCTGACAGACCTGCTGGCCATGAGGCACTGAGCTCTCAGGACAATCCAGGTCTTCCTGAGAGCTGCAGATCTGTGACAGAAGTGAAATAGCTGGATGTTCTTGTGTGGGGGGGTTGGTTGGTTGCTTGCTTTTTATGCAATGCAAAGCCAACATCCAAGAATTTGAGGTGACTGTTTCCCCACAAGAAAATAAAAGGCACTTTATTATATTTATTCTGATATCACCTTTCTTTCTGGATTTCACCTCAGTACAAAACAATTGAATAGTGTTTATTCATATCTCTGAATCCATTTGATGATCATATAACGCTGCACTTCAACAGCATCTTCCTTCTGAGAATGAGTGTGATCCTGTGTTTCTGCAAAGCTGAGGTTTCCTGCCAGACCTGATGCGCTTACATTCAGATATTTGCCCCAGTCTGGATTCCTGTGAACCTGGACTCAGTGAAGTTTTTCTGGAAAGTCTTTTTCCTTGTATTTCCATCGTCAGTAGCGTTGGTCACTGCATTGGCCATTGCTCTCACCTCCTCTGATGCTGTTCATAAATTCTCATTTGTGTTAGCAGGCTTACTGGAACTTAAATGCTAAGGAAACAGCCTGACCTACCTTAGAAGGTGTCTTGAACTTTAGGGCTGTCTGCCCTGAATGAGGGTTTGGACCATGTGAACCTAGGAGGTCCTTTCTAACAGACATAATAATGATTATGTGCTTGTAGTGTCTTTGTTCTTTATTGAAGAAAGTAGTGATTATATACCTTGAGGGAGCTAAGACTGAGTAACGTTCACACTGTGGTCTTATGTCTCCTATATTAACATCTCAATCAAATGCTTCTTGGTGCTTGTAAGTGAGGGGTTAACAAGGACTTTTGATAATACTTTTTCAGTTTGAGTCAGATTTCAAAAAAAATATCTCTTGTTTTTTGTTTTCAAAAAAACAAGAGATATTGGGATACTGCAGTGAAACTTTTCAGAAGTGTCTGCTTGCCATGATAAATTGTTCCTATTGATGGAGATGGAAATGACCATTTTCCGTCTCAGGGAGGCAGAAACCTCACGGCCTCTATGGCTGTGGGATGTGAGCACTGCTGTAAGGAAGAGCGTGGTGGGACAGAACAGTAAGTTGAAGGACTGTGAGTAACTAGTGCCTTGTCCCAGGGGGTCTGGCCTCCCCTCCCCAAGCTTTTTGGGGTCTGACTCCTGCAAGTGGTAGCTCCTGGAATGCTTCCAAAATCTCTGAGCACTGCTTGGTATCTAAACCAAACAGAAGTACAGAACAAGCAGTTAGCCACAGAAGGTGCTGAGGAAAACATCTCTGCTTCATGGTAGCTTTCATTCAAGCACATCCAAATG
Organism: Netta rufina; assembly: GCF_964035555.1. Lineage (NCBI taxonomy): Eukaryota > Metazoa > Chordata > Aves > Anseriformes > Anatidae > Netta > Netta rufina. The sequence goes on along the minus strand of NC_140145.1, from coordinate 3,208,742 downwards.
GCCTTGAGAGTGAACTCTCCAATTTCTTCTCTGTCCAGGTGTGAACTCCCAACAGATGTTTTGTGGAAGCGGAAAGTTGCTGTAAATAGGATGCCTGTGTGTATTTTAGCCAGGGGACTGGCTCTGGACTGTGTTAAACCCCTGTCAGCAGTGCAGTGATGTGACTTCTTTATCACCCAGGCACAGCTCTGGGCAGTGAGTTATGAGCCCCAGGGCAGGCCACTCAAATATACCAGACACGTGGAGTTATAGAGGAGAAGAGGCCTCCTGCAGCACACAAGAGTCCGCCTGAACCATTTGAGCAACGTGGCAGGGATGTAACCAACATCTCTTAACTGGGCTTGACAGGTAGAAGGGCCCAGTTCCCAGCACAACCAACCACTCCTGTAAAGTACAGGTACCTCAGAAGGGTGTTAGCAGGATTCTGGGACACTGGGTGTAGTGGTGGTAGGTCAAGCAGGGCCTCCAATATGCACTAAAATCTCCTGTCAGGTAGGGCAAGAATATCACTATTTACTGCTATTTGGTTTACTCTAGGATCTGGTGAGACAAATTAACAACATCACAACCCCAAATCAGTCATCTTTAGTTGTAAGGTTACCCTTCCCCTAATGGCACAATGCAAAAAGCTTTGGTAACTATGCAGCAGCCCATCTTCAACAGCACAGCTCTACTTCCCCAACCAATGCTGCCAGGCTTTCTCCTCCCTTGTTACCTAGCCAAGCTCTCTTTAAGTCCTCTTAATTGGCTCGTTAGTGTAACCTGAGGCTACCTGTCCTGCTTGGCTGATTCACTAATGAGGCTCAGCTGCCTTTTCTCAGACCCAGACAGGCTGGAGAGGGATCTGTAAAACCTGGTGCTGAGGATTTCAGAGCTGCTCCCTCCAGTGCCCTGGTAACCCAGCCTCTCCAGCATCAGTGTCACCGATGGCTATTGCACAGGCAGACACCTCACGTGCTCCCAGGGGGCATTACTTCCCTGTTCAGACATGGTCTCTCTGTTTCTTAAAACACCAGTTAGCACACCCTGATGCACAAAGCACCATGAGTAGTTACTCCTGCTGTGCCAGTAAAACCGAAGAAGGGGCACTTGTGTTCTTATCCTATGAATTAGCACTAATTACAAAATGTTTCCCTGGACACCAGCAAGACAAGTGTAAGCTCAAAGTAATTGTACGTTGGGGTTTCTAGGATCAAATTACTGAAATCTGAGTTAGGCCCATCGAACTGTGATACCTGTCGTGTGAATGCTCTTGCTCCAGGCTTTCTGTACAAGACGTGTCTCTAGAGAATGATCAGGTGGCACAAATGGCCGAGGAACCCTGTAGAGACTGGGCTAGCTGAGCTAACCTTGCAACAAAGTAGGAATGGTGACTTGGGAGCTGCAAACCCTTCCAGACCTACCTGATGGCCAGTTATGCTCTGATGTGTGGCAGGTCAAAGGTTTGGCCTCTTCCTTCATAAGCCACGTGGAAAATGGGCTTGGTAGCTGTGTTCTACATGCTCCCTGGAGTCTTGGGAGTCATGCAGTGAGGATTCTGCTTGAGATTTGCCAAGCCAGAGCTCCACATATTTCTCTCCTACTTGGAGAGCTCTTACGTTCATTCAGGACCCAGTGTGAAGAGGCTGGAAGTCCTGGTAGCTTGCAGCTGTGCAAGCCAGACCTGTAGGAAAAAATTGAGTAAGCAAGCTCGTAGGAGTTCTAAGGAATTTCATTCTGTTGGAAAAAGTGGCTTCATCACACTGAAATAGTCTTAAATAACTCACAGCTTAATTGCTATGATTTAAAAATAAGAAGTGAGAGGTCGTGCACTTGGACTAATACCAAGAATTTTTCCTAGTAGATTAACAGACATCAGCTAGAAATAAATGAGGCAAATTTCCTTTTGTGCCAGTTTGATCACGGGAAGAACCAACGTGCTGCAGCTCTGGAAGTGACAACGTGATGTTGGGTTTGTCGGATGAAGGTCTTCTTCAAAGGGAAAAGAAGTATCCGTGCTACTGTGCAGGATGCGAGGCAAGCTGATACAGTGCTACCCCAATGAGTCCTCTCCGGGAAAGGTGAACTTCAACCCGCTGATCAAGGGAAAGTGGAACCTACTGTGAGACAGGGGACTTGAAAAGTTTGGCTTGTTTAGTCTAGCAAATCACAGGCCGAGAGGCAATCTGATCACTGGCTAAAAATATAATGGGGGAGTGAAGAGAGGGAAACGCACTCTAAGAGCAGACGCATATACAGTAACCATGAATTGAGCTGGAAATAAGACAGCATTTAACCATTAGAGCAGCAGGACTTTGTAACAGCAGCATTCACATCAGAATAACAGGGACAAAAAATAATGCAAGTTTAAAGATGCAGCCTGAAGCATCTTTAGGAGATTGTGACGGAGTGGCTCGTGCTATCAGGTTATGGTGCCAGCGACCCATTCAGTCTCTGTCAGTGCAGTGACCCTATGTTCCCATGCCACCATCACTGTCATCATACAGGAGCAAATACGCACTGGCTGAGAAGCCCTCTCTCTTGTGATGCCTCCTGCTTGCTCACTGACCTGTGACTAGACGCACCTTTGAACCAGAGGACAAAGAGTGCTTGTCAGAGAGAGGCGGCTGTTTCAGTTCCTGGATGTGTCTGTAATAGAAATTGGCAGTTCCTACGAAGGCCAAGAATGTAAGGAGGTGCAAGGAGGCATTGAATGTTTGGATGCCAAATTAAGCTGCTTAATAAAGAGGCTTGGAAGGGGAATAAATTCTCATGCTGAAGTGTCTAGGTGAAACTTGACTAAATGGGAATTAGGCTGAAGCCTTGAGTAGGTATTATGGGGTAATATTATCCCTTGTTTAACTCCTGTAAGGCTTAGTGCATCTGCACTGAAGCACCTGATACTGGTCATTGGCAGAGGGAAGGCTTTGGATTACCTGTCTTAAGCAGTATGGAAGTCCCCAGAGTCCTGTTATTTCCAGCTCTTTCACCCTGTAGCAACCTGGAATTTGTACAGGACAGGAATTCCGGCTTTTTTGGGTTTACAAAGGATGTTCTTGCATTGCTTTTAAGGAAGCTAGAGCTTATCGTTTGACAAAAAGTAGTTCTTCCTTTTCCTATCAGCCCTCTGGGGCAGGGACTTTGGTTCTTACTGCTAGAGAGATGTACGGCAGCCTCATCTGCCTGACTGAACAAAGCCGTCCAGACAGCAGAGCCTTCGTGCCACAGGTCACAGCAAGAGGAGCAGGGGTCAGCCTGAGTATTGACACCAGAAATGATCTGACCGCAGCCTTCAAACAGCTAATAAAAGCCTGACCCTGTGCTCCCAGAAGTAAGCAGCAACCCCCTCGCTGACACCAGCAGCATGGGGCAGGCTCCTGGCATGCTCTCAGCATGCCTCCTGCTGTGCTGCAAGCGTTACCCCCTGGGGGTGAGGTGTGGGCTCTGTGGGTCCCTGCCTGCATCCCACAACTGCACGGAGCAGCTGCTTGCCTGCCATCCATCATCTGGAAGAGCTGCTCTGCTAAATGGCGTGCAGAGCTGAGCTAAAGGCATGCTCATTTCCCTTGGATTTTATTTTTGGAATTTCTGAGCAGATCTGGTGCCCCAAAGGCTAAAACTACTGCTGCCTTTTGGGAAACTCCAGTGAAAAGTAATATCTCATCTCCAGGAGAAGACAATAGTCTCACAGTACAGCACATCAAGCACTGGCTTTCATCATTTTGTACAAACACCACTAAATCACACAGCACATCATTTAAAACAAACACTGTGTAAGGGCTGGTAAAATAACAATACAAAGCAGCTCTTAAATTTCCCTGGTGTCAAACCAAGCCAATTGTACTGGCAGGACTCCAGCTTCTAAGGTGCATGGAGTATGAAAGTGTCTCACTGCAGGCAAGCTTAGAAGTACAGTCCAACTCGGTGTTTCATTGCTCCCACATCATAAGGGGACAAATTTTTCATGGATAAAAGTAGACAAGAGTCAGACTAAAATCATCAAAGCATTAACTGCATGGGCAGGTGCTGATTTTTAAGGTAAATGACATAGTTTTCACCTCTATCAAGCTGCCTGGTCAATCTTTTGAGAAGTCCACGTGATAGGGAAGGTGAAAATCCATAAGGAAATTGCATGAGCGATTCACAGCAGTTGGTGTTGCCTTTTCTTTGCAGTAAGTATTGAACTCCAATATCACTGTTTGGCTGTAGAAAGAAGTGCTGTTGGCTGAAAATGCTGTGTTTTGGATATAAACCCATCTGCCTCACCTGATTTCTAATGTGAATTAATTCCAGTCATTTTCAGCTGGATAAAATGTCCTATGTTTCTATCCTAATCTGCTTCTTAGTACTGCTCCTGGATCTTGTGTGACCGACACCTTTGTCTGATAGATGAAGTGCGCAGTCTCCACATACAAATCACTTCACCCATCAGTCAAAAGCAAAGGAACGATGGCGTTATTGAATTGCAGCAAACATGCTGCCCTTGTGAGTATACATGGTAAATTCAGCAGGAGCACAGTTAGGCCATCACTGTGTGCTTTAGAAACTGCTGTCCTGTGCTTCAGCTCGTGTGTCTCAGCTTCAGACAGGTCTCACTGCTTTCCTCCTGCTGCTGCTCTTAAGGCTCTGGGGACCTTACTAGGGAGAGAGTAACTCTTTTCTGAACCTCTGCAGCATTTGCTGCGGCAGGGAGTGAGGTGGTGATCTGTAAGTATCAGAGCACGCACATCCATAGCTACTTGATCCAATTTGATAGTTTATTATTATTAGGAACTTGATCTTCTTGGAGAGACGCTGAGCAATTTAATTTCCAAACAAGTTCTGTTGTCTGATGAACTGTGTCTACTTCTTACACTGTTTTTCTCGTGTTGAAACAGATTTTTCCATTGACGTGCTGGGATACAAGATGGGCATGGACTGCTTTGGAGTAGCAGCATTTCAAAACTCCTCTTGTATACATGTTACTTGGTGGCATCCTTTTTCATTCTTGTTCTTTATACGTGGTGGAGTAGCCTTAGGCATGGATCGGTCTATGGGAGGAGATCCTGAAAAATCTGAATGGAAAAGCAGCCCGATCTAAAACAGCATGACCTGGGGATTCTGCTTTTCTGAAGTTCTGGTTCTCTTAGAGGGTGAGTACATTTGTGATCTAGATTGTTTACCTACAGCAATTAGTCCTGCATTGATGCAAAATCAATCGCTTCCTTCTACTGACTCTTCAGTAAGTTTTGGTATTCTCCAGTACAGTTTGGTGGGCAGAATGGACTTATCCCGTGTTAATCAAGGAGAACCATCACGGTGCAGTCACTGATAAGCAATTATAATGTAAAATAACAGCAATGAACTCAAATTGCCCCTCACTGCCCATCACTACTCTGCTTTTTATAGTAATAATATAGTCCATTAAAACCTACAATCACTGTAATGTTTATGCATTATTGGGGAGATAAATTGCATAATTCTCATTTTGCAATTTAAATGTAATTATGAGCTTACTAATGACTAAAACCTGAATTTGCTAGACTATCAGTTTTTCTAACACTTGCCAAAATTATAGGTAATTACTTAGAGCTTACAATAATTATAAGTCCATCTTTTAAATAATTAATGTGCACTTTCATGGTACGAAACAGCTAGTAATCAAACGACCTCTGGCTTTTACAGCAAGCCCATGCAATTAGTCTTATTGTGTAGGTCTATAGAAATGTACCCATTACAAGAGTCTGTTAAGTTGGCAGGCTTGATATTGATGGCTGTTGCATTTTATGGTACCAGACAATGATTAACATGCAACGGCCGTTAGAAATGGGCGTATGGAGAAAATCCGAGTGCGTTTTGTGAGCCACTGGATGCAAATAGAGGAAAGTCATTACAGGTGAAAGGAGTTAGAAGTTGCATTCTGCGGCCTTTTGGGCTGTCAGTTATTCTGTTTGGAGGGTTTCTCAAGCCCATTTACCTTCAGCATCCTGTGGCTCTGATCGTTGGCCCAGGAAGGAGCCAGCAGCTTGGCCTGGGAGGTCTGTGCTGGGTTAGACAATTCCTTCGTTGTGGTCAGCTTCCCTACAGCAGGTACTGCTGAAGCAGCATATATGTATTTCTTCCCCTGGAGTCTCAAAACGTATTGGATATCAGTAGGAAATAGATGCTAACTCATGCAGCCCATGGGTGTCTGCTTGCCACAGGCACACAGCCCAAATTTCCTATCTTCTGTTCTTCGCCTTACCCGGCAGCAAAGCTTTCTTGTGCGCCTGGAGCCTATGTACAGAGAGCAGAGGGCCCAGACCGACTTGGTTGTTTTAATCTGAGCCCATGTGCCAAAAACTGTTGTAAATTCAGCCCTGCATCCCAGCAGTGCACCGTATCCTCTCACTATGATGTTTTATAGTCCATGGAAGAGGTCCGTGCTAGATAAAGCCGAAGCTGGTGGCAGCGGTGATTCTGGTATTTACTGTTTTCTCTGCAAGCCTGCCTCCTATCAAAGCATTGTGGGATAATTTTCGTGGAAGAAACAAAATAAAAGAATGAGATAAACCAGTTCTGTTGAAGGCAAAATCAAACATTAAAATGTTCAAATCAGTGTCAGAGCTTTTAATGTGTGGGTCAGTCAGCGGAACTACCGCATTGTGGTGGACTACAGAAAGCAGTGCTGTCTGTGGTGTCAGTGCAGTGTTTTAAACTCCTTCCTTGGCCCAAAAATCTGCCCTTCACCTGCCCCCATCTCAGCGTGCCACACGACTCTCCTCCCTTACCTGTAACTCCTGCAGCCTGGCAGGAGTGTGCAAGGCATCACCATCCCTTCTGATCCCACCTGCAGCACTGAAATGTGGCAGTGAGCACGCCACTTAACCTCTGTGACCCTCAGTTTACCTGACTCTAAAATGAGAATTATGGTAACAGTTACCTAGCACACTGGGGTGATGGGAGAATTAATTAATGTTTATAAAGACTTTGAGGTCTTCAGATGAAAATTGCTACAGTATATAAGTGCAAAGTAATTATGATTATCATTACTTTCATTTGCATGTATAGACTGTAATTAGCTGTGGATTGTATTGCATTGACTGTGAATAATTTAAAAGCTCTCTTCATGAAGGTGTCACTTTAAATGTTTTTACATTTTGCATTTAATAATACCAAGGTTTGGCTTCATTTTGCCTTTCCTTTCCCTATGATAATGATATGTGCTACAGTGTTGGCTTATTGGAGCGCTGAATCTGAAGCAGTCTACTTCTCATCCTGCTTGCCTTCATTTTGTTGGTTCTGCTCTGGTAAATGCTGATAAAGCAGCTAATTTACCCCTGCAGGATGTCCCACTGGCAGGTCGGCCCTGTGCACTCCCCAGTGAGGGAGCCTGGGGCTCAGCACCCAATGGGGTGCACATGGCAGCACTCACGGGCTGTGCTCCCAGCACCCCAACCTGCCCCAGGCACAGCCACGCTGTAGGTGTGGTGGGGGTGATTTATATCCAAAGCTCTTGTGCCAGCCCTGTTGAGGACCCGCTCCCATTTGCTTCTCCACTTTTGCTTTGTGGCTCTACTCGATACTTGACATAGACAGCTCCTCATTTCCTTATAAAGGAGTAATGAAGAAGGAACCGTGATCAGAGACTCGCACTTCGGGATCGTGTCCTTTCAAATGCTTCCCAAGCATCTCATTAAGTCTTGTTTTGGAGTCCAGTGTATCACATGTGACAGCAACTCACTTTTCTAGACCATTTCTCAAGCTGAACGCAAGGAATAGTTCCTGTCCCTTTGGAACTGAATGGGCTTGGGGAAAAGAGATGCATCCCTCAGGTTGTTTCAAGACTGCTGCAATTAGGACCAGGTTTCTCCTACTTGGAAGCTGAAGTATTATGTAGTAAATGGTCCCTTGAGGCTCAGGAATTAGTCTGCTAAGAACGTTATGAACAAAAGGTTTTTGCGATCTGTGAATCCCAGGAAGTCAAAGCCCATTTGTTTGTTTAGTGACCCTAAACTTAAGGCCCTGTCTTTGGAGCTTATTTGAGATTTTTATTTTATGCTGTGAAGGCAGAAGTAATTGTGCTTCTTAAGCACACACTGGAAACCACACTTAAATTAACGTCTCTTAATTAGGCAAAAGAGAAATTGTTGTTTGCATTGCTTATCAAAATTATGCTTGTGTTGGTAAAAGGCAGGAGGGGATGTAGCCCCTTCGTTACTTGGACTTGATTCGGCACATGCACTATGCTGCCAATGCACTGGGAGTCCCCTTGGGCCCCCTTTCATGTTGGAGGTCTTGTCTGCTGCTTAATCCTATCAACATAGCTGCTAAGAATTTAGGGGTATGCCCACTCGCGAGGCAGAGTCTCATAAAAGTTTCCTATTACTTAATCTCATAATCTGGTTTCCTGACTTCAGCTGAAGAAGGTGGAACGCTGTAGCAGTCACCTAGCAGCACACTATGGGAAGACTTTTTGTCATGACTTGGGGCTATACAAGACCATGACACTTGAATTTGTTGTGAGGGAAGTGGTCTTGTTTTCTAATGCTTAAGCTAAATTCGTAGTTAGCAATGTTATCCATCTCTCCTAAGGACTTTGAAGAATCTCATACTGCCCACAGTGGCATCTGAAACTCATAATCCTCTAAATGTGTTTGCCCTCCCGAGGAAGGGAGGCACAATGTCGTTGTTCCATCGCTACCGGTGGAGAGCAGGAGGCCAAGGGGCCTGTGGTGGAGCAGGGCTGAGGGGAGATGGTGTCTTTCACTGAATCACACAGAATCACAGAACTGTAGGAGTCTTTAAAACACTTAAGGGGAAGAGAGCGATTTAGCCATGGTATCTATGCTAGATGGAGTAACGATGCTCAGGCCTTGCTTTGGCCAAGAAGATTCAGGTTGCCTACAGCAAAAAGCTTTTAATGAAATAAGTGGTGAGGGCACTGGGAGGCCCCACAGCTGGGCAGGTGAGCATCTCTGAGATGTAATGCTGGGGTGTGGGCAAGTAAGTGAGGAGGTAAGTTACGTGTGCTCTTGAAGATCCTCCTGGCCCTATAATACAAGACTGACTGGATTGCTCATGCTTTGAGTCCGAGCTTCTGTTCCTGGGATTTGCCCTTTTCACATCCTGAAACATTTGCAGTTTATATGGCAAATCTAGGCAGGGATTTATCTTGGGGTGATTCATACAGGCTAAACAGAGGCATTTGAGTGAAAGGAATATGGAGCACAGTGGTTTGGGCCAGGTAGTTCAAAAGTGTTTGGAGAACTTTTATGTCCGAAATAGAAGAGTTTGGGTTGGGATTCTCCATCTGGTTCTGTTGCTATCAGTCTGAGCTATGACTGAGCACAGCAGTGAGCTCCCCAACACCAAAATTAGCTGAGGTCAAACTGCGGACAGTCTCTTCCTCCGTTATAACAGCAATCCGGGTACCCCTACTCTTTAACCCTCATTGAAAGAGAGAATCCACAATTAAAAGCATTTCTGCTGCTTCTGGCTTTTCCTGGAGCTACGAGTCAGCTTTACATAGTGATAACTGAAACCTGAATCTTGTTCATTTATTTGAAATGACTACAGGAAATCAAGTTATCCTGCAGGTCTGTTCGTTCCAATATGCTCTTAGTTTCTCTTCCTCTGTGGCAAAGTGCACGGCGATAACCTTGCAGGAAACGTTTGGATCTCTTCCAGTAATAGTGTGGGCGTGTGTCCAGCGTGCATTGCTGGCTAGCTTTCTAAATCTATTTAGCACACTCACGTACAGAGATTGAAAGAAATCATGAATTGTTTACTGTATCTATAAATGTGAATCAATGGCTTGTTAGTCTATGCCAACCTCATTAAAATTAACTGTATCTGAAAGAGTGGATGATTTTATGGTGATGGATAATCCACCTAGAGTACAAAGTTATTAGGGAAGATGAAGAACTTGGGAATGCAGTGAAAATAGTTCATTTGAGAAGAGAAGACTGTTGTCAGCAGAATGCTTTTGCAGGTAATTATGCATGTTGAATTACTGTGGAGAGAAGGGGCGGGAGCATCGGCTGACCTAACCTGGCATAGTCCTAGTGAATTCAGTGGAGATGGGATTTACATCTGCTGAGGATCAGGGGCTGATCCAAAGCCAGAGCTGAGTCCATGAAGAGATGTCTGGTGATTTCAGTGGGTCAGGATTATTAATACATAAATTCACGCTGCTCTGCCACCTAAGTAAATAGTCTCACCACAAACAATATTGCCTTAAGCATAAATGTTGTTGTTCTGAATGGGAAAGGCTGCAGTGAGCATCTCAGAATAGCAGAGCTCCTCATTCTCCTGGATGTGGTATTACGTTTATTTGCTAGATGACCTGTCTTAATCCTACTGATACTGGATCTACATTTTGATAAAGCAAGGCCAAAAGAATTAGAATAGAAGGTGAGTCTAAGAAGAAATATTCTCCTCGAGTGACTTTCGTATAGCATTCCTTGTTCAGCCATGGAGAAGTCAAGATTCCCAATACAAAGGTATTCATGTAAGAGCGACCATTCCATTTTAGACATTCTGCTGTCCAAAACATGGCGTGACTGGGGTGTGGGACATGTCTGCACTTGGACTTTCTTTTTTTCTCATGCTTTTTTTTTTTTTTTTTTTTTTTTTTATCACTGGGGGTTCAAGATGCTAGTTTGGACTGTGATTGTGAAGACATTGCAGGGCAATTCCTTACCAGTCCCATTTCCCTGCTCCATGGCAGAAGACGTTGCTCCATTACATTTTGAGCCTTGAAGCCATCTCTCTGGGTTCCTGGCATTAAGTACAAGATAAGAAGAATGTACACAGATTTATTTTTTTATTTGCACTCCTTTTTTCTTTATCAAGCAGACTGAATGACAGTAACTCTCCAGGGCATCACATATTCAGATCACATCTTCTTGCAAACAGGTCTGTTGGTACAGAAATTAGGTTTAGTTTACAAAATCCATCACTAGCGTTTTGTAAACTGGCTGGTGATTTTTTAAGTGCCCAGTTATCTTGAAAACAAACTCATTACAGTCTCTCACATTAGAGACCTGAGCAATTGTAAGCTAAAACTCTTAGCTAACCGAGTGGTTAGCCTCCATCAGACCCAAAATCTAACCAGACAGGTAGGTGTGATTTATTACCTGACAGATAATAAAGGATGCTTAGGAAGGAGTGCAGGGAGAAGTCAGGTTAGGATGACCCTTTCCTTGGTACATCCTCCTCCCTCCAGGCTGTCAGAGGTTTAAAACCATGCTGGCTGCTGGAGCAGGTGGTGCGGCTCCAGTCCTGTGCTGGGCCTGAACTGGTTCCTGCAGGCACAAGCTTGCTGTGACATCCCCATCGATGCAGCTGCCCAGCTCCAGCACCCAAATTCATATCCCCACTCACTTTTTGCAGTCTGTGAAGAGGTATAGGTACAAGTGTGGCTTGTAATTAGTGACAACCTGTGTCTCTCCACCTCCACAACCTGCCACAACCCTTTCACAGACTGCCACAGTTCCAGTGGCACTGTCCCTTTAATTAGAAGCGTATTAATAAATCCATCTTGTCTCTAATCCCCACACACATAGTACAGTGATTCATTAGCACAGGAAGAGGCAATTTAGATTTCCTCAGATAATAGCAGCTGTCACTAATCAAATTAAAGGAGGAAGTGCCATTCAAAAGTTGGGCAAACTGGTCTGGGAGGAGAGTGGCAGGCTGGCGAGAGACCTTTTTGCCCCAGCCGAGAGGGTGGGGGCTGCTGGCAGAGTCACTCCCAGGGGCATCAGGAGCTCCTCGACCAAAGAATTGGTCCTGTGCAGGGCCCGGCTGTGGCCCCTGCAGTCCCCAGGTCAGGAGGCTGAGGGATTGCTCCTGCTGGTGTGCCCAGCTTCCATGCAGCTCTGAAAGGTGCAGAAGCAGCGAGTGTGCACAGGGCGGAAAGAAAACCTTAAGATCTCTTCCCCTGTTTTGACAGCCATCAACTTGAGACAGCCCCAATAGGCAGATGTATTTCCAATGCTTTTTCAAATCTTTTTTTTGCTGTTCCTTCAGGAACATCCCATGGCAATGAGTGCTGTAGGCTAATCACAGTAGAAATATTCCTTTTTGCCGGCTTTGAATTTTCCTCCTTTCAACTTCTTTGAAAGCTCCTCGCTGGTGTGCTGTGGCAAGAACAAAATGTCTCATTGTCCCTTCTCCAACCGATGTGTGATGTTACCTACACTTATCACAGCCGCCCTTGTTTGTCTCCTTGGTGGAGCTGCGGGACTGCCTGGCCCTTTTTGTCGGGGTAGGAGGAGGAACCCTGTGTTGGTTTAGCTCCCTGGGGTGGAGGAGACTCAGGGCCACAGCCACCACTGCAGCTTGTGACAGGCCGCGTGCGGGGTTGACTCTGTGCTGGAAATCTGCAAGCTCACTGGATTCTCTGAATATCTTCCCTGGATCAAATTTTGAGGAAACTGATCAAGTCTATCTCGCTTTGGTAGCAGCGCAGGGAATTAAATGCGTGGGATGCCATGAGAAGCATTAGGCGACATGACCCCAGGCCTTGATTCCACCTCTGCTGTGTGATTTCACCATTCCCCACTTGTTCCAGGTGCTGTCCCCTGAAGCAGGGTAATTTTGTAGGTCTGCCTAACGTCCAACCTTGCCTGTGCATAGCAAAAGCAGGAGATCAAAGGAATGAAAGCGCTCCCTTCGCTAGCACTTCAATCGGTGATAGGAGCGATTAAAATATGAATTAATCTCAGGAAGATGAAAATGCAGATTTTGAATAGGAGCTGTTGGAGTCACCTTGAACTCGTGCTTAGTGCTGTTTAGCCTGGGTGATTAAAGACATTTACACTCCATTAAAAACCTTGCTGTTCTAATGTGAAAAACACCTTGTCAGCTGGGTGTCCTGCGTGCCTGCCATAAGGAGCAACCTCTCTATTGACTGGCTCGTATATTAATTCAGAATAACTTAATAGTGTCGCTGTGAAGAAAAACAAACAGCCTACTTTTTTATGTGGCGAGGAGAGGCAGTGAGAGCCTGGTTCTTCCCAGCACCGTTATGATGAGAGCGAGACAATAGCAATTATCTTCGTCTTTGTCCTGAGCTGATTGTCTCAGGCTCAGACGCTGTTGTCAGGCTGGCTGTTTGGCTGCCACACTTGGTGCTTTAGGAAGGAGGAACGTGAACGCAGGGGGTGGAAACTGCTGTCTTGTGGTCACTGCTGGACGTGTGAAACATCGGAGTGGCTGCCCACCGCATGCTGGCAATGCATGGGCCCCTGGTGCTGTGGCCCCACGTTGGGGCAGGAGGAGCTGCCAGCCCTCCCTGCGCCCCCAGCTCCCCTTCGGGGTGAGCACAGGCAAACCTTCACATCGCATTCCCCACCTGCAATGAGGCAGCATGTGGTCAGCCCTTCGCAGAGCACTGCAGGAGGCTCCAATGAGAAACCCTGGTGGGGAGCCCCTGCAGAGCTGCTGGGGGCTTCCACCGCCCTGCAAAGCGGGGAGCCCTCCTGGGGCACCGCGCAGCAGAACGGCCTCTTGGCAGGGTCAGTCGCTTTCTTGGCATTTGGCCTCACAGGTAGGGCAAGGCGTTGGTGATTAATCACAGCTCCCAGTTAATCACAGCTCTGTCTGGAGGCAGACATTGCAGTACCCCTGGGGTGGCGTTAACAAACCGAGCTCCGGTTCCATTTGCGGATGGAAAAGCAATGTGGTCTGTCAAAATTCCTGCTGCCTTTTTTTTTTTTTTAAATTATGATTATTTTTTTTCCTATGATGCTTATATTCCCTTGACCATTTTCAATCATTATTCAATCAGCCTTCAGAAAGGGAGCTGCTGGGTCAGGTGTTGGGAGGGGCAGGAGACCTCTCTGTCCTGGAGTGTGCTCGTGAGGGACTTTGGGGCAGGGATGGGGGAGAACTGGGCACAGGGAGACCCCAGCATGCAGCAGGTGACCATGGGGTCAGGGACAACACCAGGCCTTGGTGGGGGTACACAAAAAGACTTCCTCTCTACCTAGAGTGCCTGCACGCAGTTTTCTGCATGCCAGCAAGCTGCAGAGCACTGCCCTCAGAGCACACCTTAAGGAAAGGATCCGGCCCCCAGAAACACACTGGGAACCTATATCTTACCCACACAATTCTGAGCTTTGTAAAAGGAAAAGCTGTTAGTTCAAGTTCCTTTTCAAATAAAACCTTGGTTTTGGTTGTTAAAACCCCAAAGTCTTCCACAGTGTCCTGGTAAAATGGGTCTGGGCAGATCTACCTGAAAAATCTGGCTGACTCAGTTTCTGTCACAGCAGTGACCAGTTCTGTTTCCCAGCTAGGTTACGTACAGTTTTAAAGACAGTTTCATTATAAGCAACTTGATGCAGAAAATTCAATCCAACACTGGTCATTTCAAATAGTGCATAGTACTCAGAACATAAATACCTTAGAGATACACTCTGTGTTTGCTGATACATGCCTGTCAGCTTTGCTGACAAATCCCCAATCTGTTGTTTGCTTTCTTTTTTGCTTCACCCCCAAACCTCAGGCATTATTAAGTGATCTAAAAAGGTTATAAAGCATCACCTCTGTTAACTGTTACTCTGGTCCAGCTACTATCTGTGATCGCTGTAAGCACCCAGGCCTCTGGGGATGGTATATCCTCTGCACTGGGGCTGCAAAATAAATGAGTGCTCAACTGGACTGAAAAAGAGAGTATTCTGTAAACTGAGATTTTTCATATTTGATTTTTCAGAAAGATTTAAGGATGTGGAAATGCTGTAAAGTTTTGCCATATTTTCGCCCTGCACAAAATAGGGGTGGCTGCTCTAGGCGTTGCTGCGGGTAGAGGGCTCAGTGCTGCCTGACCATCCTGACGTGGGTAGAAGTGATCCTAGCAGCTGTTGGAACCTCCAGGTTCTGGAATTCCAAATTCCACTTTTGTCAGAAGGCAATGCATCCACCTGGCAGCCACAGAGGCTTGGTATATCCCATATAGCCTAGTAAGAAAACTTATGGGAAACAATAATGTGCTCAGAGAAGTAATGCTGTTTATGTCAATAAACTGTATGTAAAAATGTTTAATTGCTTTCCCTCAGCTCTAATACCAACTATTTTAACTGTAACAGTCAGTAAAAATTCAATGCAGTTTCCACTGACACCTGCAAGCTTCTTTTCAACCTCAGTTGGTGCTGAATTAGTTCCTAAATAAACCTCTAGTCATGACTTGAAAGGACAGTGCTAAGTATATTATAATGGGACCCATTGTTGTCGACGGAAGGAAGACACAGACGCTCAATATGAGTGAACAATGAACTTCAACTTTAATGGATAGCTCAGTCGCCTTTTATCTAGTTTGAACATAATCAACTCATACATATTGCAAAAACTAAGCTCAGGATTGGCTAACATTTCCCGCTCTTTTCAGGTAGTTCCTCCTTCTTTTAGCCACCGTCCCGCCTTAGGGACTGTCCCCATCGCTCAAGGGCATCGTGTCCTTGAGCCTGATTGGCTCTCAGCCAGCTGTGTACGTGCCAGACTCATGTGAGTTGAGTACGGTACTTCACTAGCCCATTGCCTCTTAACTGCCCAACATCCACGTGTCCTATTTCACTTAACCATTCCTCCACAACCCATAATAAACACATTTTCCTGAACTAATGCTATAGGATAAAATAAATCAGGTTTCCGTATTAACCACGTAGCCGAGAGTGGTGAATGGAATGGAAATATTGCTCCTGCCATTTATACGGGGGAGTGAGAGAGACAGTTCCTCATTACAGGTACTTTAGGGCTATGTTTAAATAAAATACTTTCTGTTGGCTTGCCCTTGAACTCTGTCCCCTTCATCCAATTAAGCAGAAGTCAGTGAAAGAGCAACGTAGCTCAGAGCTTGCCCTGCAAACTGTAGGGCACTGGAAAGGCTCAGATCTAATCCTGCCATCATGAGGGGTTTGAAAAGTTTAAATCAATTGTCTGTGGAAAATCAATTATGTAGCAGACCAGTTTGCCTTTGTGGCGAATGGAACTGATTCATCTGTGGAGTGCTCTCCTGTTCAGGAAGAATTATATTTGAGGTCTACGGCAGCAAATATTGGGAGAGAAACTGAACGACTTCCTACTTAATGATAAGCAAAGTGCCAGCCAGAGCTGCTTGGAGACCACGGAGCTCATGGCTTCAGCTGGTGATGTTTCTTTTACTGTCACGTCTCCTGTGCTGACATGCTTCAGGCGTTCCAGCAAATTCACTGATCCTTCCTTGCCCTGTTATTTTTGTGAAAACATAAATTCGGTTGTCAGTGCACGTTACTGCAGCATATACAATAGCCCAGCAAAATCCCAACTAGCGCTGATTTCATCTGAGTCCTTACTAAATAATGTAAAACATTGTTGCGCATTCACAAATTGTCATTGACATCACAGGATGATGTTAGGTGTTGCTTACGGGAAAACTCTCAGTAACTTCATGGTTAGACCTTAGATCCTGGTAAGAGCTAACACATCTCTGGATACAAGTAGAGAAGCTGGTTACTACAGAATGATGCAAAATACTGATGCTGGCAAGGGTTTCCACACAGCTTAATTCTACCTTTACCTCTAGTAGGGTAGGAGAAGAGGCAAGAAACAGTGTTCAATGGAGGAAATTGTAGTGATAGAAGTGGAAAGGAATTAGGGAACGTTTCCAGATATATAACCTTTCTGGATGTGCCTTTCCAGATATAAAGAGAACAGTTCCAGTGGTAAGACACCAGAACAAGGGCCCAACGAAGGTCTGGGATCTCACCCTTGGCAATATTTAAATCTTGACCAGACAAGGTCCTCAGCAACCTGATACAGCTGAAAGAGCTCTCAGCAGGAGGTTGGCCAGAAGGCCTCCAGAAATCCCTTCCAACATATAAATTATTCAGTGTTTCTTTTTCTTGCCTGGTCCTGCATCCACCCTGCAGAAATTTGGTGCTAAGAGAATATATGACAAATAACTGTCATTATAAGCATTTACTGGTTGGTGGTGTGCATTTAACACTCTCCAGTTATTGAGGATCATTCAGAACAAATAAGAATCCACAGTGAAGCAAGTTGATGTCAGCATTCAGTAATCTGGTCTTCCTGCACGTCAGTTTTCAGCAGATATCTCTAAGGGAGCAGAGGCAATGCCACACTTCAAAGTATTAAATCACGGGTTTGAACTGTTCATTTTTTCCTCTGAATATTCAGTGTTGTCTCAGTGTCTGGCTATAGCTGAGTGTCTTGGCATAACAAAACTTGGAAACGTGAATTTCTGTGAAACACCAACTTTAATTTAAGCGCATCTACAGTCACTGCGTCAGTGGCATTGAGCTGTGCCCACTGTTACAAAAGAGATCAACAGCGTAAACCCCAAAACAGAAAGCACATTTTGGTCCCTTCTTTCACTAGTTTTACTTCCTTGCTTCATTGCTTCATTATTTGGTTGTTGGTTTTGGTTTTCTGTTTTTTTCTTTTCTTTTCTTTTCTTTTTTTTTTTTTTCCGCCTTCTGGGAATGTTTTTCAGAATAATGTGATACTTGATATGACACAAGTGAGCAATAAAGCAAAAATTATTGTGGAGTCATTTTAGTTACGGAGTGCTATTAAAGTTGCCATTTATTTCCTGTCATTTAATTGACAAGGCTTGAATTAGACAGGCAAAATTGTCACTGATGCTCTGCTGCTGCGGAGGGGGTACGGAGTTTAACATCATACCGTGAGAGGGGAAGGGAAGCATTTCAGCGGGTCTGTGCTGCACAAGGGACATGTCTTGCCATGCTGTTCTGCTGAGGCTCAAGTACTCCTGTGCCATATGAGGTGCCAAGCCCAGGAAGAAAACTGCCAGTTTGCTGCTTTAAATCAGGCACAGACTGTGCAAGCTCTGGTGCTGGTCAGGATAGCAGCAGGATAGCTCTTCAGGTAGAATAGGGATCCTGCTTAGAAAGAGGTCAGAAGGGAAGGACAGTTAGGGAAGTGAAACTGAAGAACTTACCTTATTTCTTGTCCTCGTTACAGCCTGAATAGCGATGCAAGAAGACAAAAGGCAGAAGAGGATGAAACTCAGCTTTTAAAAGGTCAAGCAGCATCAGTAATGAGAGCTGCACGTAGAGACATCTAGCACAGGTAAGGGAGCAGCCAGACTGCAAAACAAGGACAACAGCTCATCCTGCAAGTAACCTGATCAGACAGAGGGAGGTGTAGACTCAGTGACATTCATTCAGAGTGAATATCACAGTTACTTTTCCACATCTTCCTTTTTGTTTTTGTGTAAGTACTATTGAGAGGATTTAAAAACAATCCTGTTCTCATGCCAGAACTTCACACAAGTACTCCGAGGTTCTTCAAGGCAGCACCACAAAAATTCTGCAGGTGCCCCTCCTCCCTTGCCACCTTTATTTATAGAGCTGTAGGGCAAATGTTGGAATTACAAGTTGGTACAAATTAAATTGATTATCTGGTATTTCTAGTCATCTTGTCCTCTGGATACAGAAGAAAAACAAGAATATTTAAAAGTTAATATTTAGTATCTTTCTGATTTCAGATAATTTTATTTTAGAACACAGTGAGAAGTAAGATTTTATTGTTGCATATTTTGTACCAGTAACAGTCATCATAATGAAAACATCTCTGAGACAGAGGGTGAAATTTGTCCTTCCTCCTGCTCGGAACACAATCTGTCCCACTGTTATTGAAGCCCAGCACAGGAGTAAATGTCACCTGGTGGCTGCAGTGGCATTTGCAGTACATCTGGCATTTTCTGTCACAGTTACTGGAGAATACCAAGATACCTCCCAAGTCCTGGTATAGTATTGATTGGAGGATGCTGGAGGAGGGCTGAGTTTAAAGACAAGCAGTGTATATCAAAGGAGTTGCTGATGGTTATAGCACATGCTGATAGTGTGGAAGGGGCTTCCATGAGGGGCACAGCCTTAGAGGACATAACTCCCAGCCCTTTCTTTGAGAGCTGGGGCAGAGCCACAGAATTGCACAGGCACTGCAAGGGTTGCCATTAGGGCATGCTTTAATCTAGCCCTGGTCTGGGTTTCATTCTGACCTCTCTCTGGGGGATGCTGGGACTGATGTCAGGTAAGGTTAGGCGTGACTCTCAGGCATGTGTACAAGATCCCAGCTATCAGAAGTGTCAACTTGTATCTAGCTTGAAGTCCCTCAGAGTCAAGCTTTCCACGGTTATGCACAGGAATACTTCATGTGAGTACCTAAATATGGGTTCAGATGCCTGTCTTTTAAGCACCCAAGATCAAAAATCAGGCCGCAGGTTTGATCTTCTGTGACTTGTTTCCTCTCTGCTGAGCAAATCATGTCTCTGGCCTCTGTTTTTTGGAGGAGGAGCTGTCCTCTGGCTCTAAAGCTCTGCCACGGCCAGTGGCACAGAGCCCAGGGTCTTGTGGGGTTAAACTTCTTATTGAGGGATGAGAAACGTGAACTTCAGGCTACTGTGGGCATTTTGTTCGCTTGTTTTTTCTGGAACTTCAGGCTCCCTCTAACAGCCAGGGTTTAGCACAGCTTCGTGATGTGATAGCCCAAGGGAGCGTAAGAGAGAGCAGTTCTTAGGGGCCTGCAATGTTTTCCTGGTGCCCCCTTGTTCCGGAGAGCCCTTCTGCAGAGCCCCTGGCTACATGCCTTGCTCCCCAGTCCTGGCGCTGTGCCTCCAGGTGCCTGCACTGTAAGTGCATTCACAGCACCAGTGTCACTGCCTAAGTATGAAGTGATGCTCCATTAGACATTCCTGCTGCTCTCACCTTCCCCAGCTTCTGGGGAAAGTCTGATATGATCTCCCCTGTATCTCCTGAGTGTTCCCAACTCTCAGCAGAGGATTTCCTCTGTTTCTGTGTCCTAGCTTCTTGGAGGAAGGATTTTATTCTGAGCTGCTTTCTTTTGCGTGCACTTCCCATTCTACTTTACCACACTACACCTGCTGGGCTGGTTTTCTTCTTCCCCGTTTATCCTGGACTTACCAACCAGGAGGTTATGAGGATAAAACAAGAAGCAAAGCGTAGGGAGGTTTATATGGATCCAACTTATTATCCAAGACTGGGATAACAATTGTGTCTTTGGGGTGAGACCATAGGAAGAAGCATGAGAGACGTGCACTAATTGCTGTATAACCAACTCAAGCCTGATGCTCTCCTTCCTTCTGCTGTTAATTCATCATTCCCTCGAGCTCCACAGTCATGACAGTAGTGTGGTTTTGGGAGGATGGGGCTATATTTGCTTAAAAAAGGTAAACGTTTTAATAAACCAGTCTGTGCAGCCAGTGTTGAAGTGCAACAAAGAAGGGACGGCAGACGGTCGTGTTGGGACAGAGGGCTGCTTTTGGTCGGGGAGCCAGCTCTGCTTCATCTGCATGCTGAAGTCCCTGTTGCTCAGGTATCTCCTCTTGCCTAATTAAATTGTCTGTGTGCTTAGGTGGAGAGAGATGCAAAGTGCAGAAACAGTGTACGGTGCTTACATAACCTAAGTGATTTCTGCAGCAATCATTGTAGGAGTTAGCTAATGGCAGGGTACGGGGGCCTCCTGCTGAGTTTCCATTACCTTGTAATTTTCAGCTTGTTCACTGTTGCAAGAAAGCCCCTCTGTCTTGTAATTCCTCCAGCATTCATGTCTCATCTTCTCCAGACTTGAAGTACATAAGATGCTTTCTGCTGGGGGATTTATTGAGATAAGTTATTGAAGTCAAGCAGTGAGGCAAGCATCCAATATTATGCTATTCATCTCTGAATTTATGTTCCCACTTTCTTTTGAAGGTCTAATGTAATCACAAACAATTTGTTTTGTATATGTTTAAAAATTCATAATTTTCTTGTACAATGGAAAAAAACAGCACTTGTAGCTCATTAGTGGTTGGATTCACAAAACATCTGGCTTTTCCTTTTGATGTAATTTCTGTGTGACTAAAATTCTGCCTTCATTTTGAGCGGTTCAAATGAGGAGGTACACTCACTCTGCCAGAAACCCATTAAATGTGCCCATGAGTCAGCCTGTGTAATCTTCCAAGTTTGTTTGGGAGGATTAGAATCCCTTTTCCCTCTGGCGTTTTCTGATCAGCTTTCCCAGGGTGTTGGAAAACCCCCTTCTGCTGACCCCCTGGTAAGGGAGGTCCCTGCTCTCCCACTCTTTCTTTTAGCTCCTCCATGAACCCCCCAGAGCTCTGTGTGCTGGGTGCTGCACAAGCACATTGGAGGAGCGTGCCTGGCAGAGAATTTAAGGGTCTGATTTGCAAGTGTGGCAAGCACACCCAGCCCTGCTAGGTAGCTGCTCAGTTCAGGGCAGCTTAGTGCTGCTGGGATAAACCAG
This sequence comes from Netta rufina, assembly GCF_964035555.1. Lineage (NCBI taxonomy): Eukaryota > Metazoa > Chordata > Aves > Anseriformes > Anatidae > Netta > Netta rufina. The sequence continues at coordinate 3,187,517 of NC_140145.1, read as the reverse complement.
GCCCTGCAAAATCTGGATGGTATTGCTTGAGGTGCACGTGGCCAAGCTGGGAATTAACCATGCCTTCTACCTCCCATTCCATAACCAAAAGCCAAGCATTTAGTTTTGAGAAGCTGCCATTTGTAGCCTGAATGTTCAGAAAGAATAAAAAGACCCCAGGAGCCACAGCCGATGAAGAGTCAGGCTCTGATCACAGGCAGTGCTGCTGGTGTGAAGCATGGGCAAGGTCTTTAGGGCTTACTCCAAAGCGCACTGGAGTCGAAACGAGTCTCTCCTAAATGTCAGGTCAGGAGCTTACCACGGCTGTGTCAGATGTTAGAACGGTTGCTGCTGTGTGCTGCTAACATGATAGCGATTTTCTTCCAGGGCAACAAATCACACTGCCCAGGCTGAAGGGGAGGAAATGTGACCAGACAGCAAAATTGCTAAATTTACAGCAATGCTGGTACGTCCTGGGTCTGCAAAATCATGCGTTAAGCAGGATGTATTTTCCTATGCACAGGGTTAACAGCATGCTCGAGCCATTCAGTTGTACCTGAGAAGCAAGGTGAGGAAGCAGCCTTAAGCTCAGCAAAGCCCCACGTAAAACTTCAGAGGAGGGCTGTCTGCCCAAGTGACTCAGTAGGAGCTGATAGCCCCTGATAGCCTCCTGCCATGTCAGTCAGCCTGGGCAGGTTCCAGCATTTATTGAGCTTAATCCACTTCCAGCCCAGTGGAAATTTCAGCATTCAATGCAGATCTGCACCTGCCTGGCCTGGTTGTTAAAAGGCTGAAGCTGCAACCGGGCTCTTTCCAGAGCAGTTTCTGTTTCCAAATACAAGTGCAAAATATTGTGGAGGCTCTCCTGTCACTGGGAGATGCTCACACTCCCCCTGAGATTAGCTTCCTGCAACCATATTGCTTTGTTTTGCGTTGCAATTCATGTTTCATGGATGTGTATTACTGGCAAGGCACAAACACATGCTGACAGTGGGTGGCTCACCTCTGCCTCCAGTTTATGTGCACTTTTTGCTTCTTGGCCTCCTGTATGTGTCCTGCTACTCTGGTGGGATGCACTTTACATTCCTGAGAGTAATGTAAAGTTATTTCTCATTTAAAGTTATTTCTCAGTATTCTCATTTCTTATTTTTCTCATTTCTGAGGTGCACCCACTGGTGGCAGCATCCTCCAAATAGGTTTTACTGGTGTGGCTCTGTTTGGTCTCCCCTATGGTGATGCTGTTGGACAGAAAAATGATGTTCCTTGAGGGCAGGAAGGTCTCTGCAGGATAACCTCGCAGCAAGGCTGGCAAAAGCCTCAGAGCTTGGTTGACTTCAGTCCAGCTCTGTGTGTGGTCACAGCTGAGGATGGGTCTCCTTGGTCCCCAGCCAGTTCCCCATGTTCAGGAGTCTGTGTTTGGCTGTATTTAGATGGGGTGGAAAGGGTGCCAACTGCAAGGCTTAGAAACAATTTTAGCTGTGAACTTGGACCATAGTCTGGGAGCTGAGCTCCTTTTCTTGTCATCAGATGTGTCTGGAGAAGGCTGCTTTTTCTATTTAGAAGATGTCTACATGCACATCATCCTCCTGTGCTCTGGTAAATCTTTCCTCATTTTTCTTTCCTTGCAGTTATCCAGCAGCTACCCATGTATTCAAACCTGTTCCAGAGACTTTAACTCTCTGTGTAACGTAGCATTATCCAGCAATGCATCGAGTCAGTTGAAGCTCTCAGAGGCATTTGTAAGGCCAGATTTTTTTTTTTTTCCCCACTAGCAGATCTTGCAGATGTGCACGGTAGCTTCTGATGCCTCATAATGTCACCTTTACAGAGAACACAATTACAAATGGATTCAGTGGAATTTGATTAACCCCTAGTTACTACTTTTGTACAGACAAATGTCAGGAGACTTCATAATCAGTTCATGAATGAATGACTTGTCCAACTTTAACTTTTATAAAAACCCAGACTCTATTGCACTTACACTAACCTGGTGATTTAAAAAAACCTGGAGCAGCCCTTTCTTTTGATTTAATGTGTTGTTTTCCTTATTTCTTTTTGACAAGGGGTGGTATTGTTGACTCTTTTTCTTAGGGAACTTTCTGAAGCAGCATCTCTCTGCCTACTGCTGAAATTTGCACTCTGGGGAATTCCCCAAAGTTTCAGGAGCACAGATTTTTCCATCAAAACAGGACTTCGAGAACAGTAGAAATTGTATGTACCAAGCTTAATCCCAGTGTAAACTGGCATGCCAGTTCTCCTGAAGGCATCAGAGTTGCTTCAATTATAATTATGTCAAGCTTTCTTTAGTAATTTTTTGGAAGATCAAGAGGATTATTTCAAGAATACCAACAAACATCTGACCCAACTCAAGAAGTTCATCTAGGTATTTTCAGCTCATGTTATGCATATTTGGAGATTGTCTGAATACACAGCAGTTTTAGTAGCTAAAAAAGATCACATTTAAAACAAAGCACAGCTTGGAAAACTTTTGCTTCTGTGTCAAGGGCTTCTAGTACTGGCCAGACCTTACTCCAAGATCATTTCTGGAATCCTGGTCTGTGACTTGGTACAGAGCAGCTTGTATGCGTCCCTAAGTCTCCTGGTTTGAACGTAGCCAGTTTGTCCCGCTGCCTCTTTATACTTGTCGTGCTCTAGTCGTAGATAGCCTGTGCTGCAAAAACTTGCAGAATTTAGAACCTGTGCCCATTAGTCCCCTAGATCTGAGTCCTAATCATAACTCAGAACTCCTCTGCTTTCTCTTTCAGAAACACAATATGTTTCCCTAAAGTGGCTGTTGCAGGTACAGGCACACAGCGAACCACAAAGCCACAGGCAACAAGGTCTCATGTACATCTTTTCCTGGAAAGGGGTGTGGAGAGGGATTTCCATGCAGCAGATGGCAGGACATTGCTTCATGTGTCATTAGGGAGCATATGACAGTGAGCTGTGGAAAGTAAGAGCCTTAAAAGGGAGGAAAATTAGAAATAAGAAAATAAAACCTGCTGGTGAACTACACTCTCCTAGCGTAGTAGGCCTCAGGTATCATTGTTAAATATTGATGCCTTCATCATTTTGCTCCAACATGTTGTGAACACTCACACACCCTCTCGCAGGCAGGCTACCAGGCTGTGCAGAGCTGGTAGGCCAAAGCCTTCAGAAGTCCCGTGCAGTCCGCGTTACATCTGCGAGATGTTGACAGCATATGGTCGGTGCGAAGGCAGACGGGATGAGCTCTGCGGTCTCTTCTGGCCCTAAGGCCTATCAATCCCTGTCCACTCGCTGCGTGGCAGCCGGTCTGTGCCTTGGCACGGCTCTGGGCGCAGGAGCAGGAGGCCAGGGCTGGCTTTGCAGCCGGCTGAGCAGCTCGGCACCACTCCTTTTCCTGAGCAGTACGTGTGGCGGTGAGCTTGCTCTGGTGGGGACACCGTGCAGTGTAGTGCTCTGACTGGGTGACGCTGGGAGTTTGGACCTGCATCTCTTTGCTGTAGGGCCGGAGCCTTTCCGTAGCATCGTGTTTTGCAGTGCTGCATTTCCATGTGTACAGCCCACGGGCTACTTGGAAAATAAAGCCTTCGTCTCTGACAGAAGCAAAGCACCTTGTCTCCCCACCTCTGCTTCTGTCTGAAGGTTACCTGAGGACTTAGTTTAAAGGATCAGTATTTGTAAAGGGAGTCAAATCGCCTGAGGTGTTACTGAAACTATGCCAAATGCTTGACATAGGGATTTACATTGGTTTATTTATCTGCTTCTTCCTTGCACCTTTCTGTAAACACGTCCGTAACTGCTATCAGGTACACTGTGGTGTGAAGCACTTCCCTGGTAAAACATGACAGCTCTTCCCCAGTGCTTTCAGGGCTTCAGATGGAAGAAGATGGAGAATTAAAAAGTGATCTCATTATCCTCTATTGTGCATTAACAAAACCCTGGCACTAACACAGCGAATACAGATGGATGTGAAAATAATTGCTTGGTGCAAGTCGGATTTGGATTTTTTCTCTCACTTTATTATCTGGATGCTGAGGGGAATATTAGTGAATTATGGCATGGGAAAGTAGGTCAACATCAAACCTGGAATGGCGGGGGAATGTGGTTGAATAGTACAAGACTGACCTGCTTGTAGATCGGCAGTTGAAAGGCGTTCTGAATTGCCACCAGAATGATCCAACGTCACCGACTCTGCTTGCGCTTTTGAAGAGCTTGGCAGTGAAGCAGTTGTGTAGACATATGTCCTTAAAAAAAAAAAAAAGGAGGAAGGAACCCAGTATTGATTTAGACAGAAAAGTCAAATGTTTCTGCTGCAACTGTGGCAATAAATTCAAAAATAATTCAAGAGCTTCTGGCTCTCAACATGACAGGCCAAGGGGATATGCCTCCTGGAGTAGAACCTCCCCCAGGGGTGGCAGAGAGCAGTGGGAGAGGATTAATGACTGCACTGCTGAACCATGCACAATGCACAACATTAGGAGGGCTTTGCTATAATGAAACCTTCAGCCTTCAGCTGCCTTGCAGACTCTCTGAATAGCAGCTGCCAGCACTGTGGAGGAGCTCGGCACAATAGAAAAAGGGTCAGACCGAAAAAGTGGAGCTGGAGTTAAAAACTAGTAAAGAGATAAGGAGAAAATAAGTGTGAAAGAGAAAGATGTGTTGTTTTTTTTTTTTTCTTTCTCTTTCCCTTTTTTTTTTTTTTTTTTTTTTTCCTCCCTTCCCCTGTGGGAGCAGCTGATTGCAGCATTCCTTGATGAGACAGCCATCATCCTGGGAGATGAAGTTTGCATGCAGGGATCCCCGTGATTTCTCCCAGTGACTGGCCAGACAGTTTTACAACCTGCTTTTAATGGCTAGAGTGAAGTGCCATAGCTAATCCATCTTACTCGTTGTCTTATCTTTATTCCTGGGCCTGCAGTGATGAAGTGGAGCCTCATCATGTGAGGTGCCATCCCACCACAGACTAAACACACTCTTGCTGCTCCAAGATTCTTACAATGTCAGCATCAGAGGAGGCAAAGCTTAAGTAAAGCAAAGCAAGGCTCAAGGAAGAAACGAGGTGAAGAGCTGTTATCCCACTTGTCCTCCTTCATGTTAATAGCAAAGAGAAAGCTGCTCCTAAAACACATCAGACTCCTCACTTTCTTTAAACTGCACTTTTCTACAGTTAGAATGGATTTTAAAAAAAAGTGTCATCTCACAGGTGATGTAACTGAATGTCGACTCAGTTGACTGCAATTTGGAGCAGCCTTGGTGTGATTTAGCTCTGGGGAGCAGATAAGTACATAAAGGAAATTTTGGACCAGGCCATTATGAGCCCCTTCAGCCTCGTCAGGAAACTGGGAGTTTTCCCATTGCAAACCTGATGAATGATGTGGTGCTCAGATGGTGCCATAGTCTTTGAGATCCAAAGTCTGTTCTGCTACAGGTGCATTGATGTGCAAAACCACAGGGAGATTAGGATTTTTGAACAAAAGAAAAAAGAAAAAAAAAAAGAATAAAGAATAATTGTTAGGAGATGTGGATGCTGCATTTGCTTATTACATATTGTTGGACATATTTAACAATCCTCACAACTATCTCAGGCCATTATGGCAAGGGTGTTGCATGACTTATGAAAGCCTAAGAAATAGATAAAAAAACCGCACACACTCTTCTCAAAACAAAGAGGTGAAGCCTGGGGAACCTTTGGTTTCATGGCTTGATGCAATCAGAGAGAAGACAAATTTTCTTGCCCTTAAGTGCAATGGCTTTCACTGGTCTGGTATTTAAGGGAATAACCTTTAACACAAGGCTGCTGCATTGCCCTGATAATCTATCTGCATAATCTCCTGAGGGTTTTGTAGGTTCAGCATGTTTTGCTTTGTAGGAGTCGCAGTTCTGTCTCTTAAATACCACCTGTGTGCTCATCCCCTTGGGTAAGCGCTGTGGTACTGCCCCAGAGGCAGACCCCTTCTGTGACCCCCTCTTACCTCCTTCTTCACCTTAATTCCTTGTCTTGTGGAATGGGAACGCCACCATACTTCTAGAAAGTGTTTGTCATGTCTTGTGGCCTTGGTGACAGCGTGTTGTGAAGCCAGCTGAAGTGCAGGTTATCAGTGTGTTGTTGGCATGTTACCGCAATGCGTGCATTTTTTGTCTTCCTCTGGCTAATTGATGCTGGAAGAAGCACTAATCTGAAATAAAGCGATACAAATTTTGTTTGGCTTCTTGGACAGCACCAGTGTTGCTTTAGCTTTTGCCTTACACAACAGAGATCAGAACAGGGCTTGTTCTGCACTTCAAAGAGGAGCAGGATCATGTGGAGCATGGATTGCATTGGTTTAGTTTGGTTTGGATAGGATGGGATTGGTTTTCCTCCCAGCTGTGCCTAACAAAGGCAGCTTTATACAGTTACATTGCATGGCAAGTTGGAATTTGATTTTGCGGACTTGACAAAGATTTCATTCAGCACAGGGATTTGCATAAAATGGCTAATGGTTTGTGCTGTAGTGATACAAAAGTCAATAACAACGTCAGGGGAAATAGGACAGTTGTGTAAAACGAGAATGCCAACTAGGATGCTGGCAGTGTGGAGACGAGGCTGAGAAAATGCCAGCATAGGCAAACAAAAGACTCCCTCGCCACTGGCACGGAGCACAACCCCACACAGCACAGCAGAAAGCAGCTACCTGCAAAGCAAGTGGTGGCTACATGCCACCCCGAGGAGAGGGCACGGCACGTGGGGACACGGGGAAGCATTTAGAAAAGAAAAGAAAGATGTTTTATCTGAATACTAAGGCAGAAAGCTTCAGCTTATTTATCTGCTTTTGAATTTTAATGATCAGTTCGAGTGATAATTACAGAATTTCTATATTTATATAAAACCAGCACATAAAATAGCACAATTTGATATTTATGAAGTGCCAGTTTTCCATAAATACAGAGATTTGTTAATGAGCGCTGGGAACTATTCATTAAAATTCAGAAGTAGATAAATAATGAATAGGAATTGCTGTTTATTCATTAAAATTCTCCAAAAAAAAAAAAAAAAGGAAAAATATCTCCTCACTTATTGTTGATGAATCCAGCCTGTTTTATAAGCGTTTTGTTTTAATTAATGCCATTTGACACTATTAGTGCCAAAATAGCAGAGAGTCATTCGCACATTGCAGGCTCTAAGTAGGGCTGCATTAAAGCTGTCCAAGGCCCTAGAATTTAACAAATCTGGGCCCAATTTGCGTGTCCATGACTGCTGTGGGTGCATCCCCACTGAGGTTGGAGGGGTCACATAGTCACGTAATGCCTGTGTGTGCGGTGTGGGGTCCTGTGCAGACCTGGTGCCTCCTCATGGGGCTTCTGCCCTGCCTCTGAAGGAGGTTTTACCCTTCTCCAAGTGAACGCTTTGCTGATGAAAGTTCACCAGAACAGTCAATTTCAGAGTGCAAGTTAGAGGTTTTGTGTCAAGCTATCTGCAAACTCATCCAAAGACAAATATTTGCTATATTTGGGTCCTTGGTTTTCAAGCCTCATCCCTGTACTCTCTAACTGACAGCTGGGCTTCTCAGGAGGGTGACCTTGCCCCAGCTCCTGAGCATGGCGTTGCTCTTTGGGCCTCTCACCCTGCTTTGGGAGGGATCTGTCCTTGGAGCTGTGCAAGGGCACTGCAGCGGGGTCAGGGGGTGCGGTGCTGTCTGCCTCAAGCCCTGGGTACTTTGGGTCATCCCGGGGCACACCCGAGGGAGTGCTGTTGGTAAGCAAATGGAGAGATGTGTGAGAAAAGGGGCAGATGTTTGAAACATCCCTCCACACCATACACAGGCATCTCTGGAGGAGGCAAGGGTAGTTTGGTTCAGTTTGGACCATCAGCTTAACATTCAGACCAGTGAAAAATCTGGAACAGCATCATGTTGTGAGCTAGACCCAGGCTTTCAGGAAGGAAACTTTCAGACAAAGCCCTCTGGGTTAAAGTATTGCCCTTTTCTTCCTCCCTACCTGCGGCCACCTTTTGTGCTGCCTTTCATTGCCTTGTTCCATATATACATTTGCTTCTAGGCTCTTTGAAGTGTCCTCCATGCCACAGGAACTGCTGCTCCGAATGCTGATGAGCATCTGCAAAAGCCTGGCAACGTTTTGTTGGTTCTGGGCCCTCCAGGAGAGCTCACCCGCTTCACCGCAGCCAGCGAGGAGCCTGGGGTCAGAGCCGAGGGGTTTTTCCCCATTGCCTTCGGGGGCACTGGGTCAGGCCCCACGAGGAGCTGGCAATCTCGTTTTTGGCTCTGGCTGTGGAGCACAAGAGGAAAAGTAACGCTGTCAGTTGTGCAGCTGTCAAGAACACAAGGTAAAGGGTTGTCAGGAAGGACATGGAATTGGAAATGAGGATTCAGGGGCCCCTTTAAAAGAGCTCTTGTCTTTTTTTTTTGAAACGAAGACAGACAAAATGGATCTTAGTATATTAAAAAAGGTCTTAACGGCATTTGGCTTGTAAAAGGTTCCCTTTCCACCTTTCATTCCTTCTGTCTCCCCTTGACCTCTCGCCTTTCCCTGAAAGTTGGATATAAAACAATAAAATGTGGGGTTTTATGTAGAATACCAAATCGGCTCCTGTGGGGAACAGAATTAATTCTACTCAGGAGCAGAAAACGAAACCCAGAAGCATCAAAGCGTAGACATAAATTCAATATCCCACTGAGCCCATCACTTAGGATACTTCACCCTTTCCTGCATGTCTATCTTTCAATCAAATGTAGATGTAGGGAAGGGGTTTATTTTAGTTTAGCCTGGTGTTACAAAAGCGGAAGGGAAAGAGCAGCAGCAGTTGCTGTCTGTTTGCAGTGTGAGGTTTATAATTTCACAAATGCCAAATGCATTAATCCAACCTGTCATGTTGCAGCTCTGTTTGTAGATCAAATGGGATTAAAAGATTTAGTTGAAGCTTTCTTGATACATTTAAATAATATGACTAGAAATCTAATATTCAGAGAAATGAATATTTTAGAAGTACAATTTGAAACACCTGATACATTAACACCCACCGTATTAAAAAGGAGCAGAAGGGAGGTTGACCCAATCCTGCAAAACACATCAATAATGCACACCATTTTTAGCATCAGGAAACTGGCCTGGCTTCTGCTCTAACATCACTGGGTTCATCCACCTCTGGAAATTCAAGCAGGATCCTGTAGTGCAATTACTCCTGTGCAGGGCTCAGCATTAAGCATGTGCATACACGCTTTGCTGGATGGGACCTTTAAAAATCCTAAGCTTGTTTTTTCCCTTTATTTTTTCTCATCGTACTCATCTTTTGTTTATTCTGTATGAGGGAGAACTGGCCTAATCTTTTGTCTTTTTTTTACTCAGTGACATCTGATTAAAAAGAAAATGAAATGCGTCTTTTAAGTGGTGTTAAGTGCCTCTGTTCCTCCCAGAGGCAGGAAGTCTGGCGCACGAGTCATGTTAGCAGGAGCAGTAGGGGCTGTGTGAATGGATGAAGTGTTGGTGTAAAACACCGATTCAGGACTAGTTCTGCACCCAGGACATCTGGTTGCGGTGTCAGTAGACGTATGCAGAGCTGCTCAGACTTTCGTCTTGTGCTCATAAGTGCGCATCGGTGGCTGGAATTCAGCTCAGACCATGCAGTTCCTGGACTGTAGGCAGCCCACAATGGTTCATGGCAATGGATTGCAACATCGTGCCAGCTTGAAAAAAAAAATAATTGAGGATTTAGGGCATGTTTTGAAGGAAATAAGGTTTATGATCTGGAGAGAAATAAGGACACATCACGTGGCCCTACCTGTAGTAGATGTACTTACTGGCTTTCAGTAGCAGTTTTTGGTTAGGCAGCTGCATCTCAGTGGACCTGATCTGCCTGAATTTCTATAAAGGATGTAATAAAACACTGCAAGATACTACACACTCATGCAGGTATGCTAAGCAAATAGAGGGAGAAGGCAGATTACAAATCTTTCAAGGGCTGATACTGGGGTTTATGATTTTACTATTGACTTGTCCAACAAGTAGATGTGAACCAACTGGCAATACAGCCTCGGAGTGGGCATCAGCAATCCCAGGGTACCAGCAGCAGCGTAACAACATCCTGGATGCAGGGACATACCATCATATGAGAGAACTGGGTGAGCTTGGGGATGGGAGTAAAAAATCCAAGTAAAATTTAATGACACAAAGGGCCTGGTCATGCTAACAGTATGAGGTTATTTTTAGAAATATACATTTTTCTGTTAGGCACAACAGAGTGAGAGAAACAGCTGAGTGCATTAGGCCAAAACTAGGCTAAGAAACTACAAAGTGTGTTGGGAGACATGACCCAGAGCCATCTGAGGTGGTTTTCAGCATGAGGGAAGCACTGGCCTTGCTGCACAAAGCCAAGGTGGGACTCTGAGGGAAATGATGCAGTGTTAGAGCTCCCTGTGCTGCAGAGGGATGAACCCACCCTGGAAGAGCTGGAGATGGGCTGTGAAGGGTGATCAAGAAGATGAAGAGCTTCACTTAGACAGAGAGCTTTGGTAGCATGGCTGAGCAGAGATACGGTTGCTCTTTCTAAGCCCACAGGGAGAAAGGGAGTTTATGCTGCGATGGAGAAGAGCTATTGAAGAGAACAAATAGGCACAGACCGGCCATCAATAACCTGGAAACCTCGAGCTGTCACGGGAAGGAAGTTCTGGAGCAGCCTCTGTACAGCAGGAGGAGGGGGGCGAACTCACCCAGTTTTATTACAACTCCTCTTTGGGGTTTGTTTGACAGGGCTGCTTCCTGCAGTCACAGGAGACCAGAGCCCCTCAGCACAGCTAGGGATGCTGACAGCAGGGGTGCTAATGGTAATTAACCAAGCCCGGGCGACTCGGACTCTGGCCAGCTGAAGGTCAATTATGTTGCCAGGGGCATGGGTTTGCTAGAAGTGGCTGGAGGGTAAGAAGAAACAGTCTGGAGGGGAGTCTGGGGGAGGTTTCTGCAGTGCCAGGCACCGAGCTGGGAGGGGTAAAAAGCAGAGATTTGGGTAGTGTGGCTGGATGTCGTGGGAGCTGAGAACTGCTGCACCTTTGTGTTCATGGCTGCGTGTTAATTGGCGGTGTTCCAGGAGCTTATAAAAGCATCAACATGGTCCTTACCAGGAACCGGGTGCAGCTGATGCCAACTTAACATAAATACTGATGTCTTTGGGAGAATCTTCATTTCTTGGCTGTTCACACTGCCAGTCTCTCCATTTGAGACAGGCCAGTGGAGAACGGAAGAGGGTTAAAATGCTTGCTAGCTACTTTTGTTTGAAGAAAATGTAGGAAGCTTTGGACAGAAAATCATTGCCATTTTAACATCTCCTTTTTCAAAATGCAGTGTAGTAGTTAATAGAAACATTGCATGTATATTTACCAAATCAGCAGCTAGTTTAGCAGGGACCCTGATTCTGGGTCATTCTGAAATTTGTGTGATGTTTTTGTCCACTGTCCCAACCTGCCTTCCAAAGCACAAGCATTCATTTAACATCTCATTGCACTGTTTCGTACCTTATAAGCTTCCTGTCTTTTAAACTATGATATATGTATGCAAAGGAAATTTCCTTCTGCCTTCTGTTCTTAACAAAACCAAGAAAATAAATCACAAGCAAACTTACAGCCACCATCTCTTGCATGGCACAGAACAGTTCCGTGCTGTCTCTCCTGCTTTTTCCCCACCTATCTGAAATTCTCTTACCTCCTGACACAGTGAGAACTGCATGCTGTGGAAAATCACAGTGTCTCTGTTAGATATTTCTGACAAGCCCCGGTATTATCCAGGGAACAATCCGTTACTTATATATCGAGAAGTGAGAGCATGTGCCTTTAACTCGAGTTATCTCACCATGATTTCAAGTATAAACACTTCTCAGAAGTGGGAGAATAAAACTGAAGGCTTTAGGATACTGTCATGTCCAGTTACAGTCAAGCTTCACATTGCAGCCTGCTTTTGAAAGCAAGAAATGGTGGTTTTTTTGCTCCATACATTTTTGGCTTAGCTAAGCAGATGTTTTGTTGTTGTTGAAATGTTTCAAAGCAATGGTTTCTTTGCAAAATATATTTCAGGGGCGAAATATCCTTCCAGGTCTTATAAGAAAACTCAAGATCTTAAGCCAAATCCAGCCAAAAGAGTGTCTGGTACCTGGGGCCAGTTGTGGTGAAGCAGCTAGGACTAGCACTGGAAATGCCCAGGGGGAGTTCTGGAGATGCTTGGATGGCCGCTTCTCTGGTGAACTTGGAGCCTGTTTTCTCAAGAGCCATTGATGGGGGACGGAGGGGAATTTCCAGAATTTAACTATAGGCACTGAGATTAGCAAGGCTGAGGTGACAGGGGTGATGAAGAACCCCCTGCCCGGGCCAGACCTGCAGCTGGGGTCCCCCCCTCTGCCAGTGCCGCCCGGAGCAGGGCTGCTCGCTCCCAACGGCGGCATGGCCTCACTCATAGCCAGCACCTTCACCACTGGGCTGCTGAGAGCCCCGTGGGCCTCATAAAGCCCCTGGGTCGTGTTTAGAAGACTAGTTGCCCTGAACTCCTCATACCCTAAATGGAGGTGGCAAACTGGAGCACTCTCAGCTCTGAACAGAGCCGTCCTAAGCCAAATGGGCATAGAAGCCCAGCACTTGGGTTGGATTTCAGAAGCAAAGAGGACAGATTCCCCTGCCGTTGCCTCTGAGGATTTCAGCCTAAGTACCTTTGCTCTTTTGGAATTCCACCTAGCATCCAAATGCCTTTACGTCTCTGATCACTATTTGAGAAGAAAATGAGTGCTGTGGGCCAGCAAGCCCTGGACCTGCCTATTTGTACGCATAAAGCCTTCTGGGTTTGATGCACTGCTCACATGCAGAAGGTTCCTGTTGCACATATGTACTCACAGGAGTAAGACCCAAAGCAAATTGAGTTATGCGTGACATCAAGACACACTTGCAAAAACAATTTTAATCAATTACAACTACAATCGCATGCTGTACAAGCCGCAACTGGATTGTCTTATGTACCAGCCGATCATATTGGGCATGTAAGATTAAATTAAAGTTTTCTAATGGCGTTTAGGAACGTACAAAATGCTACAGTCTAAAGTGTAGCAAATTAATTCTTCAGGCATAGCCTAATTGGATGGAAATTGATTTATCATGTTTGGACCAAATGAGCCAGTAAGGCATGACTAGTAACCGTGAGGTAAGGAGAGCACCATGCGTGTGTCAGTGCTGGTTAGAGAAGAGACTATGTCCAGAAGAAATGAAGGGTGTTATGTTGGAAAGTCTCTCTGAAGGGGGAAGAAGTGGCACATTCACGGTCTCTTGTTCATCTGTACAAAGTGACTGAAAAGCCTTTGATTACTTCTGAAACTCCAGGATACAGTTAGGTCAGTAAGGGAAGGAGAACATTATTTTCGTAGCCTCTGTAAATATTATTCTGCAGAAGGAGGATTTCAGCCATTGAATGCACTGAAGAAATGGGTATAAAATTTCTCCTTTGTTTGAGTCATGCAGAATTTGTGGGTGGCCAAGCAATAGGGCCAGGCCCAAAGGCATCCACGTAAAAGGTCTCGTCCTCTGTAGCAGGCAGCCTGTTTTAGAGTTGGTGTTGTACCTGTTTAAACTCCCTGTAGACCTGGTTAAACTCCATAGCACTATCCAATATTGATGGCACAGCAAGCTTTTATTGCTTGTGGGATATCTGGGCAGGGCGACAGTGGGGGAATATGGTGCTTCCACCATATCATATGCTGTTCTGTGCCTGTCGTGCCTCATCCCATGCATTAGTGAATGCTTTGTGTTGCACAAAACTTTGTGACTTATCCTTTTGTGGAGGCCAGTGATGAGGTGGTCTACTGGGAGAAAAAGCATGTTGTAACCAAAGCCTGGACCTGTGGGAGGGTGGGACCGCGGGCTTCGTGATGGCTCAGAGGCAGGATGGAAGTGCTTGAAAATAACCTTTGTGAATTCAGGACAGAGTCTTTTTTATTAATTGCTTGTATTTTCTAAAGCAAGTGGAGTATCAGCAATATTTTTAGAGATGAATGGGTCTGGTAATGGCCCCCTCTCCAAAGGGTCAGTGTCACCTGCTCAGTACATCTTCACTTCTCCATTTATGAGAGACTGAATGTTTTCCATTTACCCCAGTCTTATATAAGAAAAGAGGATTTTTGAACCAAACTTAACTGTTTCAGATTGCCTACTATACATGTTCAAGAGATGGCTAGTATTATTAATAATACAAGTAAAATTAAATTTGCTTTATCACTGTGAGAGGAAGAAGAATAAAGTATATTAAATCTCCCCACGAAAAATGCTGACTTACTGAAAATAACAGGTCTCCATTAAGAAGAAGCTAATTTGCCATAAAGAATTACTTTACTTATGTAAAGGGACCAATTGCTCTAATTGTGGGCAGCACACAAAATGTTTCCCAGAGAAGAGAAGAACTGTGCATTCTTGGATTTTAACCGCACAGGATCTTGGAGATCTGCTTTCCCCAAAGTGAAATGCAAGCTTTAATCATCTGGAAAATTAGAGGATGGCATTTGGGGTGTAAACAAAAAACCTGAGGAGAGATGCTGCTTGCTTCCCAGTGAGAGTCCAGCTTTCACAGTAGCTAAAAGGGATGTTTCTCTTGTGACTTACAGGGCAAACCTGCTGAAAAACTCGCTACTGCTCGGTATCCCTAGAGGAATTTTGAGGGCGAACAATTTTGAGCAAAGAAAATCCTCAGTCTGTAAAGGATGAATCCATCCGCCTTTGAGCAGAGCCTCGCAGTTACTCACAGGTGGGCAGCACGTCCCAAAGCCTGTGTGGTAGGGAATGCTACAATGGCTTTCTGTTTGCTCCTCTTCTTCCAAAGAGGACACAACACATCCAAGGCAAGGAATCTCCTTTCCTGGGCAGGTTCTTCTCAACACAGATCTTAAACACCTTCCCCCAAAGTCTGCTCTGATCTCGTAGCTCACACTAGGTTCATATACCCTGTGAACCTCTCAAGCAAGGATTGTGTAAGAGAGCAGAGGAGTGGGGTGGATTGGTTTTACTTCCATTTCGTGTTGGCTTTTCTCCTGTCTGAGGCTTTCCAGAGGAATTTTAGGCAAAGCAAGTCTTCTCTTCTAGCTTCATGGAGCACCAAAACTCTGGGTTTTATGAGGGCAAAGCAGGATGCAGAGAGATCTGGTATGTCTAATGTAAAAAAACTCTACAGAGCTGCATGCTGATATACTTTAAGTCTGTTTATTAAGTGCATCAACATCCCAACCCGCGCACTCCTGCACACAGAGGAAAGGTGGGATATCCCCCTTCTCACTTTATCACCTCTGCAGGGGTGACATTTTTCCATTGACTCCAGAGAGAACCTGAAGATAGAGATAAAAGAGGGTGGGCCTCGGGCCCCTGGCTCTGCTGGCAGACGCAGTGGCATTCTCTGACAAAATTACATTAACTCTACGTACATCTTCGCACCCAATTAAAAAAAAAAAAGTTCAATATTCTGTGCACCATTCTCCTTTGCTCATGGGCTAACAGTGTTTAGCCACAGTATAGATTTGAACAAGTGAACATTTATAAGGTATGCATTTAAAAATTTCAGTCAGTGCTCTCAAACACCCAGTATCAATTGGTAGCATTGATTTATATGTTGCTGTGTGTGGCTAGAGGCCAAAACAGATCTCAGCCATGCCGTGGCTTGGAAACAGGACATGTTCTGCCCAGCCCCAGCCGTGGCTGCTGGGGAGGCAGCAGCAGTGCAGCTCTGCAAGCTGAGGACACAGCATGGGTATGACTGCGTGGCTTCATTTCATTGAAGCCACCAGATCTGCTCTGGTTTTTATCAGTTGCGGATCAGCCTCAGAGCCTTACAGCGTTCATCTGAGTGACTTTAAGCACATTCCCTCCTCCGGTGGATGCAGGCCAGAATGGAAATTGAAAAATGGGAGGAAAAGGCCAGAGACAGACACACTCCTGAGCAATCCAGTGCCATAAAAGTAAATCCCTGTGGAGGCTTCTGGGATTATTTAAAGGAGGTGGTAAATGACTCAGAATAAAAATATAACATAGTCCAGAATCACCAGCTGTGTTTTCCTTCGAATGGTTTAACAGTGATTGTGTGCTATGTCTAACAATGAAAACAGAGTAAAACTCTTCTGCTGGAGTTCACAGGCTGCCAGATTTCTGGGCAATGAGACACTCTTGAAAGAGAAACTACGCTTCAGACAGGGGAGAGACCTCCTGCTGGATTGCTTCTAAGCAGCCTAATTGGGGCTCAGTAAGCCCCAGTCTCATGGATTAACATCCATTGGAAGGAGATTCACAGTAGTGATAGTTTTATAAATGGTTAGTAGTAGCTATTTCAGAGGTGATAAATATATGTTACATCAAATGGTTATAGGCAATATCAGTAGTTAATACTGTAAGGTGTTCACAAGCAACCTGTACATCTGCTGGTCTCATAATAATCTGTACAAATTGATTAACTGTTTATCCAAACATTCTTTAAACAACCCTTCAGAAGCCTTTTATAAATACACCCCTGATACAAAACATTCTCACTCAGCTGTTCCCCTGACCTTGGGCGCAGTGCAAGAAGAACCAAGCGCATTAATTCCTCAGAAGTCCAGCTAATGATAACCGTAAGATTGAATCTGTGTGTGGATCAGTGCGTGATTCAGTGAGGTTTCCCTGGGACCAGTAGCTGGCTCTATGTGCAATTGCTCCTGGCCCACACGCATCACTGCACACCAGCGCAGGGCTGCTCTGGTGCAGAAAATAGGGCAGGATGCTCCCGGTAGCACAGTGCTTCTCCCAGGGGCTTTGCGGCGCTCACATTGCGCTGCAGGGGGATGTCTGTCTGCCGGCACTCTGGGCTTGTTTCTGAAGCACCAGGACTGGGAATCAAGACATCTGAGAACAACACAAGAGTGTGGTGTGATGCACTGACCTCTGCCAGTTCTCCTTCTGCTGAACAATTGGCTCAGCCTCCCTCTCGTCCCCCTGCCCCTAATTCTGGGGTGTCCCCAGTTCTCTCTGACCATCAGTCCCTTTTCTCAGCTTTGTCAACACCCCCTGAGCAGGGTTTAGCTGTATTTATCTCCATTTCATACACTTCCCCCAACCCAACGCTGCCTTTGCTGCAGCCCTTGGTGAGACTCACCGTGTCCAAACCAGTGCCATGGAGCCAGTGCTGGTGGTGACGGCTGAGTCCGTACTGGGCCCAGCCCTGTTCAACATAGTCATCGGTGACCTGGATGATGGAACAGAGCACGCCCTCAGCAGCTCTGCTGATGACACAAAGCTGGGAGGAGTGGCTGGTGCCCCAGGGGGCTGTGCTGCCATTCAGAGGGACCTGGACAGGCTGGAGAGATGGGCTAAGAGGAACCTCACGAAGTTCAACAAAGGCAAGTGCCTTTTGTTGGGGTTATTCCTCTTCTGGAATAACCCCAAGCACCTGTACAGGCTGGGGGCTGACCTGCTGGACAGCAGCTCTGCAGAGAGGGACCTGGGAGTCCTGGTGGACAGCAGGCTGACCGGGAGGCAGTAATGTGCCCTTGTGGCCAAGAAGGCCGAGGGGATGCTGGGCTGCATTCGGAAGAGTGTTGCCAGCAGGCCGAGGGAGGTGATCCTGCCCCTCTGCTCAGCCCTGGTGAGGCCTCACAGAGAGTATTGTGCCCAGGTCTGGGCTCCCCCAGTACCAAAGGGACATGGAGCTGCTGGAGCGAGTCCAGAGGAGGGCTACTGAGATGGCTGGGGACTGGAGCACCTGTCTTACAAAGGGAGGCTGAGAGAGCTGGGCCTGTTCAGCCTGGAGGAGAGATGACTGAGAGGAGACCTCATCAATGTGTACAAATAGGGGAGGGTGTCAAGTGGTTGGAGCCGGTGACAGGACAAGAGGCACGGGCACAAACTGAAGCACAGGAGGTTCCGGCTCAATATGAGGGGGCACATCTGTACTGGGAGGGTGACAGAGCACTGGGACCGGCTGCCCAGAGAGGTTGAGTCTCATCTGGAGATATTCAAAACCCACCTGGATGCCATCCTACACAATGTGCTGTGAAGTGACCCTGCTCAGCAGATCTCCAGATGATTTCCTGGGCCCCTTCCACCCTCAGCCATTCTGTGATGCTGTCACTCTGTGAGTTTAGGCAAACTGCAGCTGTAATGGTCCCTACTCCTCAGTGAGAGGGGCCAGCACCACTGCCCCATATGCTTCTGTGGAAACCGTGCCTTTGGCTGTTCTTTGGTTTTTTACACTGTTTTACACTGACCTGTTTTATTATCTGATTCTGGCTGAACAGAGCGAGCTTGGAGCACGTGCATTTAACACTGGGGGGAGCACACGCAGAGCTGAATCTTCCCCTAGTGTTCATCAGTCTGGCTTCACTGCCTCCTTGAGTTGTGGGAGCTCCCGTCATTTACATCAGCTGAAAATCTGTTCCAGCAGCTACACTGAAGGCTCTTGAAGGTGTGGTTTCTACTCATGGCTTCCTTTTATTTCTGCTGAGGCAACTCCATGTTCCATAGGATGCTGTTCATGCCTTGGGGAGATACTGAGCAGCAGGCTCTGGTGTGAGCTTAGAGCTCATTTTTTTTTTAGACACCATGAGCCATGTGGTAATAATGGCTGGAATTTGCCAAACTGTGCAGCATACCTATGGTGACTGTATTTTGAAACAAGTACAGGGTGAAAGAAAAAGGAATGCAAAGTACTTTAATTTTAAATGCTATTAAAAGTAAACAAACAAACACCACACCTTAATTAAAAGAAGACTATCATCGAATTTCAACCAGCTCTAAAAATTGCTTCTGCAAAACAGCAGGAGGATTTTACCCACAACAAATTATTTTCATCAGAGATGCACAGAAATTTTATCATTTCTAGTTTTTAATAGCTCCACTGATGCAGGTGGTTCATTTAAAAACAGGCCATAACAAAGCTGTTTCAGAGACATTTCTTATAATTTTAATAGTGATTACTGCAAGAAATCACAATTATTAGTCACTTCAACTCTTTGCAGAAATCTGTCTATGTTTTCTGTGGAGATGCTTCAGTATTGTAAACACAATAGTCTCCATGTTGTCAGTTGCAGATCTTGCCTACCAAGGATAATTCTGCCTCGTTTCTATGCTTCCCTTTACATGTGTCTGAAACCAGCCCCTGTGCTGGTATTGATTCCTTCTTCCTACTCCCAGGACTTAACTAAATAAACCAGGTTGGTCTTGACTCCTTGACATCTGTTTCCCCTCTTGCAAGAATAACCACACAGTGGCAAACCGTCTGTGATCAGCCAAGATTTATTGTTTCACTGATTCCTGGAACTGAAAATATTAATGATGTAAAATATTGATCTGAAAAAACAAACCTCAGAGTTGTTCAGTGAGCCTCTCGTTCAGGCACAATGCTGAGATGTCCATCCATTTTCCATATTCATATTTATTGGTAAGTGAAAAATCAGGCATGTCAAGCTTTTCAATTTCTAAAGTGAAGTACTTCTCTCCCTCAGATGCACATGAATAATTCTCATTAACCTTCAAGGGATTAATGCAGTTTCTTGCAAATGGCTGCAATATACAGTATTTAATATTTATGCTTTCCATATGGCTAGTGCTGTCATACATTCTTGTCAAACATGCTGCACAGTTAATGATATTTTAACTAAATGTGGTCCAGAAGACCTGGATGTTTGAGGGACACTTGTGCCCATCTCCATTTTTATTGGTGCTATTTGAACCTCATAACAAAATTCCCAAAGAGATTAAATCAGCTGCCCTACTGAAACGTAATGTTCAGCTGGCCTTAAAGCAAAGCTAAATGAAACGTTGTCAGATGACACACTGAGACCTTGCTATATACTGTGCAGACATCCAAGTGCCTAAAAGATGTAGGATGGAAAATGAAATGGGAAGACTATTCAGGTCGGAAAACAGAATAATAGAGGAGAAAAGTAACTTGATCAAATGCCCAACACATCAGTGCCAGAGACTGGAAAAGAAACAACGATCTGATCTGTGGGAAGTGCAAAAGTGGGAAGATGTCTTTGCACTCATATTGAGTCCATGGGCTAAGGCTGTATCAGTCCGTATTCAGCATATTAGATTAGGCTGAGCATTTTCTTAAGCATTTTATTTCTTTTTTTCTTTTTTTTTTTTTTTTTCCAAAATAATTGTTTGATACCCTTTTAAAAAATGTAGACATTGATTTTATATGAACTTGGAACTTTTCAAAATGAACTGGGAAATTCATTGCAGTCTTCACATTTTACGTCTCCCTATAATCTGCTGCATATTCCCACATGGAGAGACACCTCACTTTGTCTTCTTTCCCTTCTCTTGTCATCTCTTCCCCCAGAAATAAACATATTGAGAATTCCTATTCAATGTCAAGGCAAATGTCAAGATTTTCACTGTCAATTTTGACTAGGTCTGCTCAGGAGCCTTGTGCATCAATTTTTCACTGAGGAAACCAGATGCAGCTGGGAAGCATTCTCTGGCTACTTTATTTACATGTCCATGTGTTGCTGCAGAAGGAGAGATGGTCACAGACTGCAGGCAGGAAACCTCCTACTCCTGGGATCTCAGCCCAGACACTTCTGCCCGGTTCCCATGGAACAGTTCTGCCCAATAATTCAGTCTGGTAAAGCAATCAAAGTGGAACCCAAATGGCTTGTGATGGTTTCCTACTTGATGGACTAAAAATCCTCTAGCAATAAGAACGGCAGCATTTATTCCAAAATTAAAACCTTGTACTCACGTAAAGGGAATGGACCTGTAAGTCTCCTGCCCCCGCAGTCACTGGTAGGGCAGGGCCATGGGTTGCAAGGACGCATTATTACAGTGCAGAGAAGGCTGCCTGCTGCCGCCGAGATAAGTACAGATTGGCACAACAGGATTGTCATTGCACTTGAGGATGTGTCCTGTTCCATAATAATTCAGCCATTCATCTTTCAAGCCTGAAGCAGAAGGATGGTACAAATAGTTGAGAACAGGCAAGAGGGTGAAGAGGTATCCTGAGATGAGATCTACAGAAAAGGCTGAATTTGAGTCAGGGCTGTGGAGCTGTAGTGCTGATACAACTGGATGCTGGTGATTTCTGGCCCACTCAAAGCATCTGGAGTGTTATTTTTTCTTGGTTATAATTATAGACACACTTGTATTTTAGGTCATCCAGTGCCAAGCAGGGTCATCACAGCTCATTAAAGCAAAATTAGCTTCCCCATATTTGCCCTTCTTGCACCAAACAAAAAATCCTGCCTGTAATGGTGCAGTACGTGGCCTGTGAGTGTGCCCATAATTAAAAGGTTGAGCTACTCTTGTAAACAAATTACCATGAACAAAGGGGTTTACAAATGCCGGCTAATTAGTTTGGATTCCCTAAAGCTTTTAGCTGTTTTTTAATTCAATAACACAGTGTAAATTCTCTAGCCTGAAAAGTCTAATAGGAATTGGCAGAAAACTAAATAATTGATATTGTCAGCGATTGCAGCAGCAAGCCCTCGAATGTTATTGTCTGCCAGTAAGCAGGACTGCCGTGATTTCCTGAGAGGATAAAGAACTGGTTTTAATGAATTAACAATATAAATGGTAGACAGCTGGCTTTCAGCAGCGGCTCAGGAGGCAACATTTAAAGTTGAGGCTGTGGACCAACAAAAAAGATAGAGACTTGATGAAAGATGAGCTGCTCACCCCTCCACAAAGGGGGCCAAAATCCCTTTTGCTTTATTCTCCATAGCTGCCCCAGTGAAGTTACCCTGCTTGTTTCCAAGGCTGGAGGGAAGAGGAGCCATCTCTGCACCTGAGGAGATATCAAAACACTGATGGAGAAAGGGAAGGATGCTTCAACCCCACACGAGCTGCAGCTGTTGGATGTGTCAGAGGAGCAGATAGCATCAGGAGCAGAGCTGTGCTAACAAGGATGTCTTGTGTGTGCTCCCCAGCAGGTCCCCAGGCTGGTGCCTTGTTAAGGTCCCATGAGTGCTTCCTGAGGAACCCCAAGCAGCCACACAACACCATGCCATGCTGCTTGCTGAGAAAGGGGTTTGAGAAAGGAAGCTGGGCTGCTGGGATCTGCACATGGCTATGCTGCTTTTCTCATAGTCAAGGTATTTCTACTGTTTTTGTTGTTGGTGGTTTTTTGTTATTTCTTTGTTGGCTTTTGTACTTGTTCTAAAGCACAACGAACTGACTAAAATCCCTGAGAGTGTAACATGGCCACATTTTATGTCTATGTGTGACTTAATCTAAATCACCCACCTATATCTTAACCACATTGGAAACCAGCACTCTGTAGGACTCTTCGCAGGCTACCTTAAGGTGTCCTGCCCCTCCTAGGCTTTCTGAGGCTGCATCCCTTTACAGCCTTGTCAAAGTGCCAAAAAACAGCATTGTGACAACCTCTGTGTCACTTGTGGACTTTTTTTCATGCAAAAGTGAAGTGCTTATGTTTAGGCTCTGAATAAATGAATGCTTGTCTTGGATCAGTTCCTGTGAACAGCAGCTTGCCCGTGTGCCCTCTGTGATCAGCCCCACAATCTCTTTAATCAAGCAATTTCTTGTTTGTCACCAGAGCAGCCTGCCTGTTAAGAGCAGAAGGTGTGAGGACCCATTCTCAGTCCACTCCTCTGACCTATCCCCAAAGAAGAGCTCAGAGCACATCAGCTTAGTCTCCACCAAAAGCTTTTGTTTTAAAAGTATCATTTAAAGTATCATTTAGTAGCAGCTGGATCTCGACCTTGCTTCTTACTTTGATGCAAAGAAAACTATTGACTCTCAAGGAGGCGAGCTGTTAGCATCTCTTCCAACGAAGGTCAGAGAGATGAAACATGAAGAAAAATCAGCAAACAGTGAGGCCACAGCTCAGCTGAGTTAATGATAAGTGAGCATGTGGCAGGGAGCTGAAGTGGGCTTGGATACGTAGGGCCAAAGCCCACGCTGGTGTAATCTAGTTACGCTTTGTTGAAGGCAGTGACCTGATCCTGTGTACAGTGCTGGAGGGTCCAACCTGGAGCAGCTTTGCTGGAGAGCTGGAAGTCCTTGTCATTGCTAGTAACAATGGCAGAAAGAAAAGAGACCTCTTACTGTTTGTTTGTTGAAAATGCATTGGCTTCCACTGGAGAAAGCTAAAATGACTTCATACAGTGAACTGTAAGGCTGGAATGCATCTCTAGCCAATGTGAAGCACAACAAGAAAGGCCTGCCTATTTACAGAGCATAGTGCACAGCAATGTTGCTCACAGAGCACTTTAACACAAGTAATGAGTGCCACAGTGTTTTAACCACACAAATTGTGGTCCCATCTCATAAATGGTCTGAGACAGGTCTTTCTCTAGCCACTACTGAGACACAGTGGAAAGCTTTCCATCATCATTGATTGGGAGAGGACAGTAACTCTGCATGCCTCTCCTACTCGCCTGCTCTCCTGGATTCACACCTCTAGCAGAGGATTGGGATGAATAGGAAGAGAAGGAGCAAATCCATGTGGGCTGTTTAGTTTGAAGGTCTTGATTCAGTTGGTGATGCACCTCCCTTACCAGCCCTTTTCCCACCAAACCCAAATGAGTGACCAAACTAAGCAGTTCATTTGCTAGCAATATGAGCACTTAAAGTGTGTTAGATTCTGCAGAATGCTAAGATGGTGATGTCTTTGGTATTATTTCTTGTTGCTATCACTGCTGCTCTGAAAGATGTGTGGTCTAGGCTAGGAGTCGTTTTCAGTGGTATAATATTTGGCTACCTCTTAGTAGCAGTTCGTAACAATTACGTAAAAAATATCTCTGATTGGTGAGTGAACAGGTTCCTTAACTGGAGGTTGTGGATGTTTGTGCTTCTGGTTCACAGTACCTGGAGGAAGGAGGAGTTTGCTGGGATGGACTTGGGTGAGCGTAGCTCATCAGCAAGAAGAGCCAGGAACACTTTGAGGTGCACATGGTTACAGAGCTAGGGCAAGGCTTGGAAATAGGTAGTGCTGAAACCTGAATCTTCCCTGGCTGTCCTCCCTGTGAGCCCCTTATCGCTGCAGCCCACGGGTTTTATGCAGAGCAGAGGCAGTACAGCACCTGGACTGGATTTACGATGGAAGTGGGGCAAGCTGTCATTCAGAATGAAGGCTCAAAAGCTGACATCTGAGGTTCTCTTAATCGGGAAAAAAGTGGCTTCTCAATTAAGAAGCTCAACTTACAGTCAAATAAGGTTTGCACAGAACACTGAGTTTTTGTTAACTGCAGAAGTACAGCTCTGGGGCCTGCTGAATACCCTCTGCTCCCATTGCAAGAATTCTCCACACTTTGCAGACTTGCAGCCTAGTGGAACAACAGTTAAACTGAACTTTATTCATACAGAAAACAAATAAGCCTTTTTTTTTTTTTTTCCTTAGCAACTTGACAGGCTGCAGATTTATTCACCTTGTCTAGACATACGGGCTTCGGTTCCCTGCTGATGCTCGTGAGCCACCCCAAATGCTGCAGAACATAAATACTTTCTCTGCCATGGGACAGGGGATGTTTGTTTCGAGGTTTTAGTGACCTGAGCTGTTTGCGTTCCTGTTGTAAGATCCCATCCAAATGGTATGATCTGAGAGCAGAAGAATGCAGATCTGATTCAGATTCTGAGCTGATGTAAACTGGAGTAACTCTGCTGTCCTCAGTGGAGATGTGAGCTCTGCAGCTGGGAGTCTGACCAGGTCAGGCCCTGCAATTTTCTCAACTAATTTTGTGGGGTCCTTATAGCCCATCCATCTTGTCTGAAACAGGCACAGCCAGTTCAGAAGGCACTGGAGGCACATCATGGTTTCTCTCAGAAACAGCATTTGAGTATGGCAGAGTGACGACGGATGGCGTAAGCAAGAGCATGGTTTAATGCTCCTGGGGAACTAAATCTTGTCTGATGGAGTCTGGCACTTCTGCTGCGGACAAATGCTTTCATTTTTATCCTCCTTTATTTATACTGCTGTAAAGTTCAGAGCTTTTCCTGGCCAGAATTTAGGTTTTGTACGTGTAGTTGTTTTTATAGGGAGTGAACTGATTCATCCAGAATGGAAGCACTCAACCTCTGGGGCTAAACTGCCCTCCATTCCCTACGTGCAAGCTTCCCTTACACTCTGCTGATCAGCATGGGTGGATTAACAGATGCTCCAGGCTAGAGCTCCACATGATAGGCAGGCTGCAGATTCCCCAAAGACCTAGCTATATTGCTAGGTGACCATAACTAATACTCTTGTTCTTGCAATAGGTCTCACAGGGGAAAGCATGGCACAGGAGGTCTGGACGTCAGAGAAAACAGCAGCACTGCACTGTCAGCCTGTTCCCTTGGTTTTAGATTGCAGCTAGAGATATCTTAATGGGTTTGCTTGAATGTATTAACAAGGCAGGATATTCTTTCTGCTTGCTTTTATGGAGACTGTAAAAGAGAGCACACAAATGGTGAGTCTACAGGCAAGCATACAAAATGTTTAGACTAAGCTGGATGGGCTATAACATCCATCTGATGCCCCCGAAGAATAATGTTCACTTGCATGGCAGTGACATTTAGAGGGTCTTACCGTCATTTATTTGGTATATGCACATCTGTCCAGTGTGTCCGACTCTGTCCAGGCTCTGGTTCGCTGAGCTGACAGTCGTACTGCTGAACAGATAAAGCACTATGCTCCCCGTTTTTGCAGGAGGGGAATTGGAGTTCAAAGATACTTAATTTCCTGCCCAAGGTTATACGGAAAGATAGTCTCAGGACCAGAACTGAACACAGGCCTTGGATTCCCAAAGCTGTGCTTTAAAGAGAATGGACATATGGTTAAAATGGTAGACATAATAATAATCAGGCTGGACGCAGCCTCCCGGGTCTTAGGTGGTGCTGAGCAGAATCCGAGAAGTGCCTGGGAGAGCGGAGGAGACCCGGGAGACCCAGGTGAGATCTGTGCTGAGCCCAGCAGCCAGCTCGGTAGTTCTTGCACCGTCATCCTGGGGATTTTCCTGAGAAAATACAGCACGAATCTGCCTGGCCCTAACCGATCCTTCCAGCAGCGCTCCTTCTGCTCCCGAGATTATATTACTTTTATGGGTGCCCTGGTGTGCTTTCAGCTAGGAAAGACAGCATGCTGCTCACAACTAAAATGTCTCTTCAGGCACCCTATTAACATTTTGGTGTATTGGGTTGCAAGCAAAATACTGCTGCCGCAGTGAGCCTGCGACCGAAAATCGCCCACCCAGGCACAGGAAGGAGGTTCGGAAATGGTTTGCGTTTTGGGGAGACTCCACCTCTAGGCAGCTTTTAAAATAGCAGTGCTCTGCTCAGCCTGGAGGAGCAAGGGCTGGCATCTCCCCATGCTGGGATCCCCTCCTACCTGGTCTGGCTGCCCCATTCCTTCCTCTCACAGCCACCGGCAGCTGGGTTGATAGGAAAGCATCTGAAGGGAGTTCTTAGTTTTGTTGCATGCTGTCTGGAGAGGGAACATCTGCTTGCTGGCAAGGACATGGTGGGATTTGATGTGCGGCATGGGAGAGACCCTCTGGCCTTCTCCATGACCTGCTGGGTCCTTCTGCTTGGAGAAGGGGAACTGGTGAGGGGGATGCACGGGGCAGGTGTGAGGTGGCAGAACAAAAAGGATCAGGGAGAGATAATGGGGGATAACCAGGTATGTAATCTTACATAGAAATGTGTGCATCAGGTGTGGGGTGAGGGGCAAGGAAGGCTGCAAGAAGCTCCATAGGCCAGAGCTGCTATCTTCTGACTGCTCCAAATCCACGTGGCTGGTTCCCCCGTATGTCCTGAGCAGTGATGTGTTGTTCCAGGAGATGCCTCAGATCACTTTCTTATAGTCTTTCTTCTGGCCCAAGTGAAATGTGCATGGAGGATCAAGAGACCTTTGTCTTCAGGAGCCTCCCTTCAGCCTCGTCCATGCCAGCTGTATGGATTTATCAATTATTTGCTAAGATAAGTTACCTTTCTTTCAAGAAGCCATTTCTGAAACATCCTCTTGTGTCATGTGGTCTGGAGGTTTGTTGTTAGATTTTGCTCTGAAGGCATTAGGGGTTTGGGTGGTTCTTTCTTTTGAGACATGGCTTTCCTGCTCGCCCAAGAGCTTAGAGGCAAATGAAGGCTTCCAAATCAAAATGCACTTTCAGTAGTAGCTGCAAGCAAAAGGAGAGTTTTGCCTATAGATAGAGTCTAGATGAAGACTGAATTTGATGGCTAAATTTGCATAAGGAATTTAAGGAAAACTAATAGATTTTTTTCTATAAACACTTTTTTGAGGAGCTAAAGATTTACATCATTCTTTAGAATGAACACTGTTATACTGAAAATTCAACTTTTAGTTTGTTTTTCCTCCAGAAGATCAAAAGAAATGCATGAGGGTTTTTCTTTTATGTTTGTTTGAGAGTCAGAGGGCAAACCCCATTGCTAATATGGAAGAGGGCCCTGTTGGCTTTGAATTTGTTCTGGTGCCTCAGCAGGCAGAAAGTGGGAGCCCAACGTTATTGCAGGTTGTGGTAATTCATCCTTGTAGCTCTGAAGGTGACTGTGTCAGCAGAGATTGTGGCTATCATGAATATGCATAGCAATAGATGATATCTGTTCCAAGTAGCTAATAGTCAAGGTCAAGATGTCAGCTATGTAAAATAAATAAAATTAAATTAAAAACCGTTTTAAAGGACCAGAAAAGCACCTTGCTCCTGTTCTTGCCAAAGGAGGCACAGAGAAGATCACCGTGTTCATTTAGCCTTACGTGTGGGGTGCTGGGGAGCCATGGCGAGGAGCTTTCACTAACGGGGACTTCCCATGGTGCAAGTGCAGGCAGCCCCCTTGCTGTGCAGTGAGGTTCCTGAAGGGCAGTGTGGAGCCTTCCTGGCACTTGGACCTGGAAGGGAACGGAGCGATGAGGAATGCTGCTGGTGGGATCTGGCAGCCCCCTGGGAAGGCTGGCATCAACTCTGTGTGCAGGGAATGAAGTAAAGAGCCTCCAGGGTGCGGGCTGCCAACCACAGAGCAACCAACTCCATTCTCTGCCACAGAAAAAACACATTTCCTGTCCCATTACCAGAAAATTTGGGCTAAAGAGGCCATAGCTCTGTGGGAAAAACCTTTAATATTGAGAAGTTGAAAGCATGGAGAATTCCTCTGGAAATCTAATGTGGGGCAAATTCCCATAATGATATGCAGTTATTTTTGCAAGGAAGTAGGCTGATTGGTTTTTTTCCTGCTGATTTTCCAAGGGACTGCGCCTCTGTTCTGGAGAACTATTGTATCTCCCAGTGAGCTTTATCTGAAAGGACATGAGAAACACTCATAATGAGAATTAATAAGTTTCTGCTGATTAGTAAGAGATACTCAGTACTTGTCGAACACAGTGGAACTAGTAACAAGTTAATCCATCAAATCTGAGGTGAGCACCACTAGCTGACTCTTCCAGATGGGGACACAGGAAGATTAAGAATAATTTGCCGAAGGCCGTGGAACAAGACAGGAGCAGAGCAAGGATTTTCATGTAGGAGGCAGAGGATCCTCAAAATACTTCCACTTGCTGTAAAACAGGAGTGATTCACGGCTAGTTATGACAGATCTGCACTGGTGCAGAGACATAGATGAGAGCCATCATCACAGTTCTGGCTTGGGAGCTGTTGCTTGAGCTGTAGCATGCCATGATTTAGGGACTGTCATTTGGGCATTTAAGTGCAGCTCCCAGGTCTGTGCTGTGTCGTGGCTGACAGCAGGATGGTGCTGGACCATCTTGTCCTCTGGGCAGGCCCTGCTGCCATCACACCCCAGCTCACTGAGCTGTTCCTTCGTCACGTCTCGGGGCTCTTGGTCTGGTGTCAGTATGCAACTCACAGCATTAGCAGGCTGACCGAAGCCCTCAGGTGTGTGTGTCTTTCATAGGTATTTCAGAGCTCCTCTGCAACTGATTTCCAAGGGTGTTAGGTGCTCAAATGCCTATTGAGAACATGAGGCTATGTCTCTTTTTTCCTCATATGTGAAATGGAAGTAAGAGCACTTCATCACACTCCTGTGTGCAGGCTGCATTAAAGACATCAAATGCTACAGGAATAAAGGGCAATAAATAACAACTTTGGCTTTTTGTTATGACACCAGCAGGGACCAGCAGCAGCAACTGGCTCTGTGTTTCAGATGTCCCCTGGGGTCAGGGTTTCTGGCTTACTTCCAGTTTTTAACAATTATTTGGTCAGTTTTACCTGTCTGGCCTTTTGTGTGTTTGATGGGAAACACAGAGGACTCCTGCTCTCCTTTTGATGTGAGCGTGTGGGTAAGCTGTGTTTGATCAATGCAGCATCGCTGAGCACACACTTCTGCCCTTTTAAACCAAATCCAAAAACTTGTGTTACTCCACACTGTTATTGTGCTCACGTATTGTCTAAGTGAGGAACAGAAGTAAAGCTTTTCAGTTCTTGTATTTACTCTTTCTTGGTGAAGAATAGCAGGCGTCCTTTGGCTGTGCATGGTTTGAGGCAGCCTCAGACTGGATATGCAGCCAGGAATCACAAAGTGCATGCAAAACAATTTTAATACAATGACATGATAAAATAAAATGGCTAGTTAGAGGGCAAACCACATCAACAAATACAGGTGAAGTCAGAACAGTCCCCCTGTTGTTGGAAAGTTTTGGTTTCCTTGCAGAGGAGATGTAAATGCTCCTACTCGTGTTACAGTAAGACCCAGAACAATTGCCTGCTGTGCTAGGAGTGTGTGCAGACAGCCAGGGGAATTCCTGCCTGTAACCACAGCAAAGGGAAAAACGCCGGGCATGGGGCTTCAGCTGGGAAGACTGGTCCCTGTGTGTTTCTGAGGAAGCTCTGGCACTGTGTTGGGACTGCCTGACCCGCCAGCATTGCAACGAGGGAGCACGGAAGAGCATCTCACAAGAAAAGGATCACAAAACCATCTCTGTCCCCTGGCAAATCTGCTCTGGACACCCACTTTTATATCACAGGGATGAAAATTTCCAAAAATGGAAGATAGCAGAATGGGTAGAAAGGAGGTAAAAAAAAAAAAACATTACTGTCAAAGCAGAGCTGGTATTTGCATTTGCAATTTAGTCTCACAACTGGCCCTTGGAGGTAATGGGTTACCTGAATCAAAACCCTATTGAGGACAGAAATTGTTTTTAATTATAGCGCAGAGTGGACTGAATGGCTTGAAGGAGGTGCCCTTTTACTTCTTGTCTGCTGGAAGCAAAGCAGAGTTCCGGGTGGCATCTCTATAAATATTGTGGTTTGCAGTAATGACATGAAGCTGTTAGGAGGTTTCTTCCATTCAAGAGCAGCAGCTATCAGTCTCCATTTGGCACTGCCTCACCTGCAGCTCTCAACTCGCTTCACCCCCTCCCTGCCTGCTTGCTTCCCTCTGGGGGAGATTCTTCATGACACTCGAAATAGCTGAATGGTATTTAACACCTATGCAAGGTGTGCTAAGGAGATGCAGGACCAAGAAAAAGTAATCGCTGAGAGCCAGAAAACGAACTAGGTTTAGTACCAGTGGTAAAGGTTGTGACCCTTTGAAGATGTTCATAAGTTGGAATGCTCAGAAAATGGACATTTTCAGCAAGGAAACGAATGTTTCATCACCAGTGGAGCAAGGACCTTCAGATCCTTACAGGAGATGTTCCAGCTTTCTGGGAAGACCTACTCCCTTATTGAGGGATTCCTCTTTTGGCTGTGGGAATGCAGACACAGCCAGCCCGGATCCCAAGGGCGATGTGTTGGTCAGTGGTCACCAGTGCCAAAACCACACAAGCTGAACTCAGCATGACCACACAGTCCTGTTCAGCAAGACTTGAAAAGCAGCATGGAGTCAGAGGAAGTACATCTTGTGACAGGAGCCGTCCTTCCTAGCCAGGCTGTGGCAGATGATCAGTTCCTACTGTTTTTTCTCCCCTAGACCAGGCAGATGTGGAGAGGACTGCCATGTCCAACTTCCCCGCCTCTCCTGGGGGTTGACCAGCGGGCAGCATTGATGTTGCCTGAAGACTTGGTGCCATTCGAGGCATCCTGCCTGGCTCCCAGCTATTACTTCCGAGGATGCAGGTCTCTCTAGGATATGTCACATCCATCAAGTCCTTGCACATGGTTGGGAACCTTGCAGTGTCAGAACCGAGACTAGATGCGTTCTTCAGGATCTCACAGCCCTGCCTTTGTATAGTTAATCATTTCCACCTGCACCTTGTCAGCTCCAGTGATTTTGTGACCCCCATTGTGCTTGTACTGTGGAGGTCTACCTGAAACCTTTGCTGACTAAATGCTTAGAAGACGAATCTGCAGTCTGAGCACACGGAGGTGTTTGGGAGAGTCAGGTTTTCTCTGCCACCAAAGACAAGAGGAACCTAGGAGAAGGATTGGGGTCCTGGCACAGGGATGTAGAAGCTGCTCTCCTGGAATAACGACGGGAAGGAGTTCACTCCATGTGCAGCATCAGAGTATTTTGTGTTCTTTCATAACTATGTGCAGCAAATGAAACATTTCATCAAGTTATTTTAATCCATTAGCAATGGATTTCAGGAAAACACCAGTAATGTATGTAACGTGCACCCAGGAGAAACAACAAATGGTTGGTTAGAGAATTTAGATTTTAATTAAGTAGATAACGTATGCTTGCATTTAGTCTTATAAATGAAAATGTATTCACTGTAGAGTAGCTGGGTTCTATTAGGTCTTCCTGAACATAAAGAGAAGGGTTGATTATTACTGATTACTGAACTATTAGAGGGTTGTGCCTTGAGCTGCTTGATTGTAGCTCTGTTTGCTTCTGTTGCTAAAAGGGCTCTTGTCTGCTACCCAGATGTGTGTGAAATAGGCAGCGTTTGGACTCAATTTGAAAATTAATTCTAGGTTACAAACCTCAGTAAATGATACAAATAATAGTGCTGGTTACTTCTCTCTGGTCATAACAGCAGGTTTTCATGGCTCGTGGAGGCTTGTAGCAGGGATGCACCACATCACTCCCACTCCCAAGAGGCCAAGGTGAATATGCTGCTAAAAGGAGGGGTCACTGCAAGAAAAGAGCTCTTGGAAGTGAAAAGCAGACTCGGAGTTCTCCCAGGGTATTCCTGTGCTCTGTGATGTCTCCTTTGCATGGCAACATCAAAAGATTACAAGCTATGCAATACATCTATAGAACTGCTTTATCTCTGGATGCCTTGTGAATGTTAATTTGATAAGCCCAGCAACGTCTTAGGAGGTATCCAAACATTACAGTGATTTAGCAGTAGGGAGACTGAGGCACAGGGTTGTTAAGTGATTTACCTTTGAAGAAAGCTATGGGAGATCCCATCATAGGATGCAAATCTCCCGCCTCCAGCCACCAGCTCTGCCTCTTTAGTGTGCTATTAATCCATGCCCTTGTATGCACCAGCATGCAACCAAATGTTGTTCTTCTCTCTATTTCCGAGGCCAGTGATGATGCATTAAGTAAAATGCAAGATTTTGGGAGCTACCGTGATACACAGGGCCCAGGTTTCAGAGCTGTCCTGGCCACTTTTCTTAAATAAAATAGATCTTATTTTTCTAGTTCAGTGTAGTTTAGCCAGACTACAACTTCTAGACCAAAGCTATCTGTTTACATGCACGTTGTTATCCCTTCCTGAGCTCTTCTCATTTATCCTCATCATCTCAAATGGCATTCAGAGTTCTGCCTTTGCCATACTTCTCCAACCGCCCAAGGGGCATCTCAGTTCCTGCCATCACCTTGAAGGATGCAGTTACCCCAGAAAATGTGTTACTGAAACTGTTATCTCAAGCAACAAACCACACATGTTCAGAGAGATTCGTCTTCCAAAGAAAGCTTGTTCAAGTTCTGTTTGATGGCAAAACCTGAAGGAACTGACCATGGAAAAGTGGAAATAGTCCAAGACTTCTTGTGTCTGTGGTTCTGGCACTGTCTGAATATCCAGAGGAATGACTTCTTAACAATTTCAATTAACGAAGGGCAAACTTCTTAAACTACTTCCATTTTTTGATGGAACTCCATTAACTTAGTGATGTTTCAGTGAATTTACTCTTTGGAGATTAATGATGTATTTGGAGCTCCAGGTATTTATAAGGGACTTAAAGAGCTCCGTCTGCTCACTTGCTCTGTAACAGGCTTACTGGGTGCGTGAAGCGTTGACACCCCACCTCTCGGAGAGGATCGAGGCTGCAGTCAACAGAGCTGTGTGGCTTCTTGGCATCTCCAAAACTGGGGATATTCACTGCTGGGTGTGTATGTGGGGCTGAGTAAATCTAGTCCGATGGATGTTCAGTAGACAATTGCATCCTGTGATGATGACTTCTCAGGAAAATGAGTACATGTAATGAGCTCTGGAGAAGATTTTTGCCTTCTCTTGTCTGTTCTTGCAGAGTATGTAGGTAAGAGCACAGCTGACCTCTGAGCTCTTCATTCAGCGCGTTTCACCTTCTCTTGCATTTGTGCTTCCTGGAAGGGAAAAAAAGTGAAAGATTTGGGGGAATTTTTGCCTTTGTGTATTTAGGACGGTGGGGGGAGCGACTGAAATTGTTAAAAGGCTGATAGTCTTGTGAGGGGCAGCCTTTCACGAGGGAAAGGAAAACATTGTGCAGGACAAAGGCAGCGGCTGAGCCTCTAGCTGAGCGGAGAACAAAGCCTCCGCTCCTGTTACGGCGTGGCTGCGCCAGGCACCATCCCTTAATAAAGTGATATAATGCCTGGCACGGACAAAAACCCAGCGGAGTGCCCGCAGTCCCTCCCGAAGGCAGCGGTGCTGTGGCTGCATTGTCCGTGAGGAGCAGGCTGTCGGGTGCTGGCAGGCCGGGCCTTCTGCAGCGAGGTGCCTC
This sequence comes from Netta rufina, assembly GCF_964035555.1. Taxonomy (NCBI): domain Eukaryota; kingdom Metazoa; phylum Chordata; class Aves; order Anseriformes; family Anatidae; genus Netta; species Netta rufina. The sequence goes on along the minus strand of NC_140145.1, from coordinate 3,153,802 downwards.
AGTAATAACCCACGTGCTAGCTTGCAGCCATTCACCGTGATGATAATGGGGTGTATTATTCAGGCTTTTTAGCTTCTTGTAACAATGAAACCTTCCTCCTACCCTTCTCTTTCCTTCAATGCTGGCCTGTGTGTCCAATCCACTTAAATAAGCCAGGAAAGTAACCATTAATGTCAAAGTTCTGTAATTAAATGCTAACTGACTCACCGCTCACTCTTGGAACATTGTACTGTAATTTTTAAAGAATATCCAAGTTGACATTAGACTTTTTAAACAGATTAATTAGTCACATTTCATTTTAAGTGGCGCTGACTTAATAGGTACTGCCAATATCCAGTATGTATTTACTTAAAGCCATTATAACATAATATTTACAGGATACTTAACGTGTATTAATTACTGTATAATGAACCTCGTGACTACAATATCACCATTCTTGCGTGGCTGTAAAAGTTTTATCTTGTGAGGGGGGAGGGAAATTAAAATAAATTGCATGCACATTGAATACTTATTTTTAATAGGAAACGTGCAAATTATAAGAAAATGTAAAACAGGGGCCCCAGTAAATCACAAACAGCTAACAAATGCTCTGAGACATGCTATAATGTTTTTATGAGCGTGTTTTACAACCCATTCATTACGCTGTCTGTCCTTCTGAAAGCTGGTTATTAGGCTGACTGTGCAAAGTAACATGTGCATATCTGTGCAACTAGCCATGAAATCACAACTAAGTTGATCACTTTTATTTTCCCTTTTTGTCCTGGACAAGGTCCTGAAATCCTTGCCCCGGTACGGCGGCTCCACGACGCGTGGCAGCGCAGTTTGTGCCTTGCAGCAGAGGTGGTGCCAGGGAGCAGCGTGGAGCTGGTGCAGAGGTATGTGCTCCTGTAGACCTCATATGCCTGGCTCCGTCTTTTCTCCCTGGGGACAAAAAATGGTGTGGCTGGTGCAGACAGGGCTGAACCGTAGCCTCAGGTGCTCCTCAGATCTCCTGTGCCTGTGTTTCAGTGCAATCCACCCTGGGAGCTGCTGCAGCTGAAGGGTGCTGCAGCAGAGGGGATGGGAGCCTGCGAGGTGGCTCAGCGTGGCAGGAGTGTCCGCATGGGACCTGCCTGCTGGAAATGACGATAATATCATTGCTCAAGGCAAGGGGTCACTTGAGTTTGTCAGCTGAGAGGGAATATTTGCTCTGCACTGCGTGTCAGCCGTCTGGGGGATGGCTGCAGGTTGGGCTGTCTGTCAGGGAGAGGTTAAAGGTGTGCTTAAACTTGGATGCTGGAGGAAATAAATGCTCAAGGACCTCTCTGACTGCTCCTTTTTCATTATGTGTCTGATGTGCAAAATAATGGAAGCAGATAACCCTAGAGACCCTGCTGTCGACCCCGCAGACTCTTGTAAAGTGAGCACACAACACGCCGTAATAGGCACAAAGGGAAAAGCACAGGCGTTTGACAGCCAAGTAACGCTGGCGTTCTGTAATTTCCCTTCCACTGCGACATTACAAACAGCTTCATATTCAAATGGCTGCCTGTCTATGATTGTCCAATTATTCACTGCATTCTTTCTTTGATGGCACAGATGTTCTCAATTTCTTGTAGTAGTTTTTTCATCTAAAAAGTCGTTCCGCCTCAGAAATGCAAAATTCTCCACAGTTCACCAGGTTCTCTGATGGGTTTGCATAATTGGTCCTCAATTTGCCTATATTGTTTTGTAATAGAAAGCCTATGTTTAATTTCATTTTTGTAAACCTGTAGAAAGAGCAGAACATTCTGCCATTTAAGTCATTCTCCTCATTAGGATCCGAGCGGGTTGCGAACATTTAGGCTTGATTATAAGGCACAGATTGTGCTGAAAGGAACACATGCTTTCCTCTTCCATTGTTTTAAACACATTATGAGGCTGATCCAGCAAGATGTTAAACATGCTTGGCTCTCTTTTTACCTTTGTAAGAGGTGCTTAGCTCCTGGCAGGGCTAAGCTGGTAGTTTCCAGGTGTGCTGGCATGCCAGGGACGGCAGCCCAGGTCCATTGCAAGGAGGAATTGTTCAAATCATGGACGTGGGTGGCTGTATAATTTAATTGCTTGGGAAGGAACATTTTGATCATTTCTGAGTGATGGCTGGGAGGTTTTCAAGATGGGGGTGTCACACTTCCCCAGTGGCTCAGTTTCCTTTTCTGTAATGGATGTCATCATAAACACACCTGCGTGGATAAAGTTTATCAGCATTTGTGAAAGAACTTGAACTTCTCCAAAGGGAGAGATTCATTTATATGTTGTTCAAAGATGGCATGGCAAGGTAGAGATGTGTGATACAAATGTCAGAAGTGCTACAGAACTGAGAAAGGTGTTTCTAAAACTTCCTGGGAACAACAGCAGGAAAACCCTAGCAAAACCTTGTGCTGAACGCAGCTAATGGGGAGCTCTGGGGGTGAATCTTAGCAAATCAAATCCTGGGAAATAAAAACGGAAATTGTAAAAGATTAGAGACTTGCCAGGATAATTCAAAAGAGATAAAGGGATGACCCAGGGAATTACAGCTTCACAGCAATCCTACGTAAAAGGATTAGCTTAGGGCCCCAGCAGCCAAGACGAGAGGACCAGCAGCAAAGTTGTGCTGATTGCCCCAGCACTAGGTATTGTGGCACCCTTCACTGTCACACAGAAATACCCTAAGATTTGTTTTGTCCCCCTAGGCATTTAGTGCAGAGCCATAAAAGGTTATTGCAACAGCTACTGATGCCTCCCTTGCGTGCCCAGGAACGCAGAAGCGATGTGGAAGGCACCAGCACAGGATACTGGTGTGGCCGTGCTGCATGCTGCTCAGCCAGGCTGCCCTAATTCTCCTAAGATGCCCGTTGCAGTATCCCAAAACAGCTTTAGAGAGGCTTCAGCTTCCTGCAGATGCTGAAGAAAATGTCAAGTGTGGTGCTCCCATTGCACGGTGAAGGTGGGACCTGGCAAAGCCTGAGCAAAACCTATCACCATTTAATGCTGGCAGAAAAGCAGCCAGCCTTACCCTGTAAGGGCTAGTTCGGAGCATGCTGTGACGCCAGCAGTGGGGACAGGTCTGTCCCAGTCTGGGAAGGGATCAGTCCCTTCTGGTGGGCAGTGCATGGGTGCTGGAGGGAGGCATCCTGCACCCGCTGCTGCCAGCACGTGTTCCTGAGCCAGGAGGGGCCGACTCCTACCCCTGATGTGCTGGGTGCAAATGAAACCCCAGGACTGCTTACCTGAAGGGAACCGGCTCTCTGGCATAGCAGACCTGGAAGAAAGCAGAGGAGGACCTCAGCGACATGAAATACCAAGGCTTGGGAGGTCTGTACATTTGTCTCCATCCTTGTTCCCTGTATCAGATAAACTGATGCCTCTGAAACACCCCCTGTGCTATCCATCTTAGAAGGCAGTCACGAATAGATTTACCCAGCTACATGCATGTTCTCTGAGAAGATAACAACTGCCTCCCTCAGCCATACATCAAATGGCTGTGTTCTGGGATGGGAAGGCGCAGGCACTACCCAAATCTCTACATCAAAGCCCAGCAGATTTCCCCCTCGGCACTGGGATTTCCAGTCAAAGTTGCAGCGAACTGACAGTTGCTTTGTGTTAGATCTCAGGTGCACTGCCCAGACACAGAGCCAAAAAGCAGGCAAGCTGTCTTGTGGGTCAGGAGGATGAGTTGGTTCGCTGACAGCACGCGCTTCCTCTCACGCTATTATCGATATCAAAGCCCCATACTTCTTTTGTGTTAGTTTAAAAATGAAGGGCGATGCTGCTGCTTTGTTTCACTTTCTTCTACCTTTAAATAAAAAATTTCTTTTCCAAACCCATCTGCTCTTTGGAGAAGAAATTGGATATTTTCCAGTCCCTAGCGCAACGAATAGTTTTGTAGACCAGCTCATAGATATTCCAGCTTTGTCGTTGCAAAATGCTGGTTTGGGATCGGTTTTCCCCAGCACAGCCCCCTTCTGAGCTTGCAGAGAGCTGGAAAGAGCAGGGAATGCAAGTCTGTATTTCAGGGCTGAGAGGCAGTCTCACAAGGCTAAAGTGAGTCCCTGGCCCACGAACCCATGGAGAAATTGGTGGTAATGTTAGAAGGCAGGTCCCCAGAAGGCACCATCCCTAGAGAGCAGGTGGGATATTTTGGCTGTCACAACAGCTTCTTTCTCCTCACTGAAAGCTTATCACCCCATGATGGGAAGCGTGGAGTGTGAGCCTCCTATCTCTGACAGCAGCCTCCTATCTCTGAGCAGCTTGGCCAGGGCGAGCTTGGCAGAGCTGGGCTGTGGCTCTGTGGCTTCGTCCCTTTCCCTCTGCAGCATCGTCCCCTTCCCGTGGCCGGGGCCCTGCTCCACCTCCGGCCCCAGGGCAGCAGCCCCTGCCCAGGGCCCAGGCCCCTCTCTGCTGATGTTTCTGCTGGGACAAGGAGCGGCAGGAGCAGGGCTGGAGGGAGCCTCTTGCCCCATGACCTGTCTGCTCATAGCTGGCGGAGCTCAGCAGCCCCTGCCTCGCTCAGCTAGCAGGGGCTTGTTAGCCAAATGTGACAGCTTAAGGTTTCCTTGCGAGCTGTGATGCCAATATCAAGGCAGGTTGGAGACTGGGTTACAGTTACAGTCGTTTCCACTCAGCGTTCATGTCCCCAAGGGTAGAAAGATGACGGCAATTTTCCATCTGATGACGATCTTCAGCACCAGTCTCCAAAATGCCAACTGTAATTAAAATTTGTATTTATTTTCAAGGGTAATATTCCTTATTCTCTTGTTGACAATTGCTGCTTCAAGCTCCTAGGCTTAACTAAATGGGAGCAGTTTGTCTTTAAATGGCAAGTTTCCTCTTTCCCAAGTCACTGATCTGTGGCTACACTTAGGAATGGTGCAGTTTTTAATTGCACGATCCTTTTTTTTTTTTTTTTCTTTTTATCCAGTGTTTTTCTAGGCCCCTTCAAAAACCAGCATTTACTAAAAATTCTGAGAGCTCAAGGGGGAAAAAAAATCCATTCACTCTATTATTCTTGTAGCAGACGCAGTCCAAAAGCCCTTTTCTGTGACAGTGTCAATAATTGTTTAATCCATGTAAAACAAGCTGCTCGCCACGCTCACTCCGTTGAGAAAACTGCAGCCTGTGTTCTCTGGCCATCAAAGACAACACAAAAACCTCCCGGGTGTGCGGTCGCAGCTCCATGACACTGCTGTGGCACCACGCGAACGGGACGGAGCTGCGTGCGCTGCACCACTGACTGCACCATGCGTGGCTGTCGGGCCTGATACAGCCACTGAGGCTTGATTATAGCCAATAACCAGCAGGAAAAACTAAGATGAACGCGTTGTGTTGAATATTCTGGAGTGTTCGTTTAGGTGGCCGGGGAGGAATGCCGGCAGTAGGCACTGCGGGCACACGTGCAGCGTGTTGGCAGATCCTGCTGCTCCTGGTAAGGTGAGCGGTGCTCGGCTGATGGATGGGTTCGTGCCAGCTGCCTGGCTTTGGATCAGGAATCACATCTGCAGGGGGCTCGAGGTAAACAAGCACTAAGGCATCAAGAGGCTTTTCCATGTGAGGTGGGTAGCCCAGCCTGGGCATGGCCAGCAATGTAGGAAGTTGGAGGGTGTTGGAGGCACCGCGGGCACAAGTGGCTCAGATACATGCACTGTAATTCAGCCCAACTAGAATCACAGAATCATTCAGGTAGGAAAAGACCTCTAAGATCCTCCAGTCCAACCTTTAAGCTTGTACTGACAAGTCCACCACTAAGCCATGCTGCGAAGTTCTACACCTACCCGTTCCTTGAGGACCTCCAGGGATGGTGGCCATGTCTCTGGGCAGCCTGTTCCAGTGCTGCACAACCCTTTTGGTATAGAAATTTCTCTTAATATCTGACCTAAACCGCCCCTGGTGCAACTTGAGGCCATTTCCCCTCATCTTAAAACTTGACTGGTGCTCCTGCAGCCTGTGCAGGGTGGTACGTGAGCACTTTTTGGACATGTGTGAGTGTCGCCGCGGGAAGCTGGGGCCTTGCCTGGTTAGAGTCCTTCCTTCCAGAGCTGCCTGGGTGTTTGTAGACGTTCTGGCAGAAAACTTTCCTTACCAAATCACTGGAGTTTGCATAGTAATTGGTATTAGAATGATTAGTTGATAGTATGAAATGAGTCCACGGGCAAAACTGTGATCTTGACCTGGGCTTTGGTGCAGGTCAGTGGATGTGGAGCTAGTGGAGCTTGCTGGGCAGCCTTCTGCCACGGTCCATGTACAGCATCAACTCCCGGCCCCTCCAAGGTGACTTGGGTCAGAAACCCAAGAAACCCTCTGCAACACCTTGGGGAGAGGGGGTCAGTGTGGCTGGAGGGAGCACTGCAGCTCCCGCAGCTCCTGCCCATGTGCGGGACTTTGCAGACCCGGGCTTTGGGCTTGTGGGACCCCATGGGGAGTGCCCTGTAGGGCGGTCATCCCAACAGATCAAATATCCTGTGTGCTACCTCTGCCTTTCCCTCCGCCTGGTGAAGCAGCCCCTGTGCGCACTGAAAGCTGCTCCGTGTTTTGGGGTAATCCTGGCACAATCTTCCCCGCAGCAGCGGGATGGGCGCGCTCGCCTTGGAGCTTGGTTTTGTTTCAGCAGTTGCCAGTCTCAGTCCCTCTGCTTGGGTTAACTGAGCAAACAGCAGATGCAGGGAGACTTGGCCCATCTGGTTTAGGATTTTTTTTACAAACCCTAAGCTTTGCTCCCCAGCCTGATGTGGTTTGGGTTGGAAGACCGGCCAAACGCATGTATGGCCGTGTGGCTGCCAGCTGAGATGAAGGAACGGAGCAGCTGGGTTTCGCTTTGGCCTTCTTGAAGCCATGCTCGAGCAGATCAGAGCCTGTGAAGGGATAAAGCAGCACACGGCAGGCACGGTGGAATTACGTATCCTTGCTATTGCACCAGAAAGCCTGGGCAGTTGTGATTTGGGTGGCGCATGACCAGATCCAGTGCTCCCCACCCTGGAGCTGGCTGTTGAAATCCTTCAGAGGCACCCAGCGACCGTCGCATCCACACCACCAAGGGACAGCACGTGTTCTGTTCAGGCTTTGTGGGGATGTGATGCTGATGTTTACCCTGTTTCTGGTTCTGTCGCTGAGCCCCTGTGTAATCGTGGCCAAATCACTTCACCCCCTGAGCCTGTTTTCCATTTGTAGCTGGGATTAGCAGTCCTTTCCTCTCCTATTCTGACTCTGGGCTCAGAATAAGAAATTACTCCTGTTTTGCATATAAACAGCATGCATTTTGCATGCAGTCAGGCCTTATCTTACACGAGATGTCTGATGTCTCAGATTATAAAGGATAAATACCAATAACCGTAAGGATGTATTTTCTTGAAGTCTCAGTGCATACTGATGTGCGTAACAGGGCTGCTCAACGCTTTCCAAAATTTCATTACAGTGGTTTCCAGTGGCTTCCAAACCTTTTCTTCTCTGTCTTACTGCACATTATGCACAATGTGGGGCACCAAGCATGAAAAATATGCAGCCTAAACTGAATTACCTTATTTCTTTTGATTTCATGTAGTCAGGAGATGCCACACTTCCAATTCAGGAGTAAATTAGAGCCTGCTTTCCTTTGTAAGTGTATCATGAGCTTTATTGTTTAATATTAAAGCTGCGTTGTGAAAAGTGGCCCATAAATGGCTAATAAAAGCCGAGTTTACAGCTTGTAAAGTGCATCAGGATTTTACCCTGGTTTGCCTAGGGAGATTTATGTTTGTGTTCACTGTCTGGGGTTTAAGAACTGACAGTATTTTTTCTTTTTGGACCCATTAAAAATAATGGTGTGGGCAAACATCACTCCTGATTAACTATGTCGTATCATGGCCAGGTGTTGCCAGGAGGAAGAGCTCTCCAGTGCTGCTCCTTCGCTAGCGTTGGTCTGAGGATGCAGCACGGCCACGGAAGCGCTGCACAGGGCTCGCCGCAGGTTGTGGCACTGCAGAGAGCACTCTGCTTTTCTGCTCAGGAAAAAAAAAAAAAAAAAAAAAAAAAAAAAGTGAAGATATTCAGTGACTGGAAGCAGAAACTCATCAAACTCTTGTAACCACCAAAACCCTACAGTGTAAAATTCTCAAAATTTTTTTGCACTGTGACTTTGGGCTTTGGTGAGAGTTTGGACTACTCTGGGCATTCACAGCTTTTAATTTGTACAAGTCCAGTTCTCGGGCTCTGGTAGGGGCCTGTAGGATGCTCATTGTAAGTGAAGTAACACAGAAGGAATTGCCCTTGCAGATACTTTTGTGAGATTTTTCAAGTTAAATAATGGGACTTGTTGTTATACCCCAGATTGCTACCACACCCATTATATGCAGCAGCATGAAATGCTGTCGTATGGTGATTTACTTGGAACTAATGTCTGCTCTTTAATTACAAAATCTGCTTTAAGGTTTCTGTTTCCTTCTTTCCCTTTCTGAGACGCACGTAAAGTTGTGCAGGCACCAGCACGCAGCCTGAGCACATACGCCGCTAGCTCATAAGAGGTGACCCCATCCACTGTCTTTGCCCTCATAACAGTTCATTATATTGTCCAGCATTTTTGAGCCAGAGTAAGTGAGATTTATAGGTTGCCTGGGGATAATCATTTCAAGAAAAAAGATCAATGATATGCAAGCCAGTGGAGAAAGCAGCAAGTTCCAATAGCTGCCTTGTTAGAAGGCATCAAACATCTTCATAAACTATTTAAAGGTAGAAATGATCATTAACCTTTGCTGTAGCCAATTACATTCACAACAGTGGATGCCATTTAACATGAATCAGGGTGACACCCAGTTCGGGTGTGCAGGAGTGCAGAAGTGCAGGCGCTTTCGAGTTGTTTGTACACTGGGTCTGTCCCAGAGGAGATGCTGGACAAGCAAGCCGAACAAACAGAGGCTCACTGCTCCCCGTAAACAGGTGCTCTGGTCTTCCTTTGCCTTGGCTTGCAGCTGTATGGCCTCACAGCCACCTTGGATGAACAGCCATGGATTTCTTTTCTACCTCCCTTAGTTAATTATTACTATTTTTAATATGGTGTTAAAGCCTTTCATTCTTCCTACGGGAGAAACCGTGACCCAGATTCTCCATGCAGAGGTGGGAGAAGAGCAGCCCGCTCGGGCTCGGCTTCTTTCCTTGAAGCCAGCTCGAGGAGCTGATGTCTCTGTCCCTGTCCCTGTCTGAGACGCTGGCAGCTCTGCAGCATGTCCCGCTCTGCTGTAAGCAGTCGTGGCACTTGCTGCTGCGTTCTGAGAGGGATCTGCTGCTGACAATTGCAATCCCGCCTCTTTCCCTCCCGGCCTCTCTGATGCTGAATCAATGACATTTTTCCTAAGCTGCCTACATTTGGTGTTTTACTGCCGACTGCATGTGGCCCTCTCATTTTAATTACTTCTGCTGTGTCTAGCGCTATATGCTCTATAATGTTTCAGAGACTGCTTGCAATTAAAATAAAAAATAAGTAATACATTACAGGTTACAACCCAGTCAATCTCCGTGCATTGTAATTCACAGCAGCTTTATATGCCAAGCTTTCCAAGTGGCTTGTAGCCCACGTCATAATAATGAAACCCTGAGACACAGAGGAAAAGCGAGGGAGGGATATTGTCTTCCTAGGTTCCTGACAGGCATCATTTCCTGATGGTTGCTTTATTTTTCCAGTTCCTTTGCTCTTGAAAGAAAATGTCAACATACTTAACTTTTCATCTCGTGGTTTCCAGGGGACGGAATGCAATCAGCCTGCTTGCTGGGGAGGGGCTGTGGTTGCACCGAGCGATCTCAGCTGTGCGTTACTGATGCTTGGGGCACTTTATCACACTGAGGCATTAGGAAGTTTTCTAACCGCTCTAATGGGCTTTGGACCAGGTCAGGAGGGACTAATCGGATACACGTTAGAGTATTCTGGCTTCACGTCAACAAAACACTTAAGCATGTGCTTAATTTTAAGCACTGCAATAGTTCTACCCATGGAAAACGCGGACAAAATGTCGTCCAGTCATCCTGCTGAGTAATCCTAACAATTATTTCTCATTGTTGTTTTTTTCTCAGTCCTTCTTTCTCCCCGAAAACTCTTTTAGGCAGCCTCAAGAAGAGAACATAGAAAAGCTGAAAGGAAACAACTCATGCAGGGAAGCACAAGCAACACAGGGAATTTTTGTTTAGAAATCCAAGCAGCAGATTTCCATTATTGTAAATCTGGCTGAATTCACTTGTGACAATATACAACATTTAATTTACATGTAAAGTGACAAATTAAAATCCGAAATTCCCCATGTTATTCTCTGAATGGAATGCAACGTGACAGACTGAAAAATGCCTCGGCTCTGCCCCAGTGGCACTGCAGGTCTGGCTGTGCTGCAGCTTTCCTGTGATGTGGCGGAGCTGCACATCTGTATCTTAGATCATCCTTGTAGCCTTTCTTGGTGTCTTTTCTGGTTCTGTTATCCCCTTTTCTGAAATGGGAAGGTCATGGCAGCACATGGTATTGAAGACAGGCATGAGTGGTGGTATCTGCATTTCGTGGTAGCTGAAGGAAAGAGGTAAGCTTGTTCAGCAAAGAAACTCGTGTATACTCTGGGTCTGCTGTGCTGCGTTGTGGAAACAACCACTGGGCACTGCACCAGCGTGGACACTTCACACTGGTTGTAGAAGTTTCCCTGCTTCAGCGACTGTCAGCTCCGTGGTCGTGGTTCATTACCACCTCTACGACTCACCACCTGATTACTGCAGCCTCGGGAATCCTTTCATGCTGCAGCTGAAAAATAGCCAAAACATGGGTAATGCTTATAGCTGCACTACCCTCGAATCATCTTGCTGACATGTTCTACAGTCTGCAGTGTGGCAGCACACGAGAATGCCCCATCACAGCTGCAGCAGTTTGCTCTTGACTGTGGCAAGTTCAGGGCACAGAAAGGTGCCAGTGTTCATTTGTGGTAGCAGCAAACAGCATCAGCCCAGCTGACACTTGCATCCGTGAGCTCTTTCCTCTGTAGGAATTCACAAAACAATTGCTTAATCTTCTCTGACACTCTTTTGGTGTTTAAACAAAAACCTACTGGCTTGTTCCCATTCCCAGACACTGTGATGTAGCGACCTGGAGAATTAAACTCCTGATGAACCCCTTTGTTTTAAGCGATTGCAACAGAGAGTAGTTTTAACTAGACTGAATTAAATTTAAGTTTTCTGAATGATGCTGATGTCTTTTTTAAAGAGACACCAATAGCAGTTGCCTGCTGCCCTCGAAGGCAAGCCCCGATGAACTGCTCGCAACGCAGAAAAACCAAGTGCTCTCTGCTGAACTGAAATCTGTCTTCTGGGGGCTGAGCTCCCATCCTGACCCTTGGCTCACTGCAGTCAGTAGATCTTCCCATGGCACAGGATGGGGCGTCCTGAACATCTCCCCTGGAGCAGGAGGAACTGAGAAACCTCAGCGCTGCAGTCTTGGGGCTGTCATGGGCCAGGTCAGCCCTAGAAGAGAAAGAAGCCAACCCACGGAGCACAGGTGAAGCTGCACATCTCAGCGTACCTGGTTTCCCTGTATTCCTCAAGCCAGACTTTTCCAAAACACTCAGGAGAAATCACTCAACATGCTAAGGAGCCATACGGAGTTACGTTCCAGGCTGAGGACCCCCAAATTCCCCTGTAGACCAGGACTGACACATTTGCTCTCTATCCAACCCTGTGCATAGAAATCTTGGATTTCTCCGGGCAGCAGTGACAGCAAGGGGCAGTTTGGTGTCAACTGTGTCTCAGGAGGGCAAACCCTCATCTCATGCTGAGGGCTTCAGAGCAGGAGGAGGTGAACATGAGCCGCACCTCTCTGACGACCTTAATGTTCAACTGTGCTTGCATTCACAAGCCCCAGGCTTCTGCTAAGCAACCCAAATGCTCCTCCCCAGGGCCGTATGTTGAGCAGTGCTCCCACCACAGCCATCTTGAACAGCAAATACGGTTTGGGGTTGCTTTGTTGGGTTGCATTGCTGCTGATACCAAACACCAGCACTAGGCACAGGGGGTGCTGCAGGGATGCTGAAGGAAGGATTCTGGAGGTGCTCACAAAAAGACAGTGAATGCATTTTGAAGAAAAAAAAAATAAATCTATTGCACAGCACCTAGCTTGGAAATGATTTTCCAAAGCAGACAAGGTGGGAAGGGAGGAGCGGCAGTGCTGTAAGCGAGGGCATTTGAGCTCCTGTTCTGCATGCAGGAGAAGTATTGATCCAGCAATGAAGAGCGATGCAGAGGTTGCTTCCCAGCATAAAGGACTGTGACTGTGCAGGCCAGGGACAGCATTTCAGGTGCACCACACTGCTGGCAGCTCCAGGGGAGGTGGCTGCAGCCACCGAGGACGTGGGGCTGCACGACGTGGGGTGGGAGCAGCACGAGCTCTGCCTTCACCCTCTGTGCTGCAGCTCCTGCCGGAGGCAGTGGTAAAATGCCATCGATTGCAGGTGGGAGAGAATCAGGCAAATGCTGAGGCCCTTTGGAAACCCTGGCAGTTCTCTCAGGACTCCTCCAGCATTGCTTTGTCAGAGGTTTCTGCTTCTCATTCCTCTCCATGCAGTCCTGGCGGGGCAGGTCTTCCAACAAGCTCCGCTGTCAGAGCCACAGCTTTTTAGAAGGAGCCCGTGGGCTGTTGGCATCCCTTGAGCCTTTTTGTTCCCGTGACCTCCCTCTGGTCTCCCCTCAGCCTTTCATCCCCCGTCCCCCCCAGGGCTCACCCCGCAACGACAATAACACCAGAAGCTGTGAGCTGGCAAAGTCACGGCAGGGAGATCAACCTCCCACACACAGATCTGCATCAACAAAATCCCAAAGCAGCCACTACCCAAAAGATCCTGAAGCCCCCTGGTCCTGGGACAGGAATCCTGCCTCTTCCAGCTGCTCTCTGCAGGCTGGGGGCTTGCACGGACTCAGCGCTGCCCACCCAGATCTGCCCCACACCCTGAGTGATGCCCATGCTGCCTACTCAGTGCTGAGGCATCCCGAGAGAAGGATGTTTCAATGGCAACATCCATTTATAAACTGAGGATGAGGAACAAGTCCTTGAAGCAGAGCAGGGGGAAGCTTCCTGGCAGGAGGAGAGGCAGAAGCCGAGCCAGCAGCAAGCTGCCCTGCGAGGCTGGGCTGGGCCTGTTATCCTGCCAACAATTATTGTTAAAATCTGAGCTGGGATTCAGATTAGCATCCCAAGGGTTTATCTCTACTTAGGGTTTTCCTCTGGGTGGAAAAGGACCTGGGTTTTATCTGCGTCACACAGAATTGCCTGCCTTGTATAGCAGGGATGTGTCTGCTTAAGATGGAGTTTGGTGTCGTGGAAGGGAGAGTGTAAGTGAGGAAGGTGCAGGGGTGAAAAAGAGCAAGAGATACTGCACAGCACTGCTGACCAACGGGTGTAACAGCTGCCTTTCCAGATTTCATTCCAGTAGGAATTACTGCCCAGCACATGCTTCGTTTTCTCAGCAAGTTGGAGAGCCTGGATCCAGCCCTCCTGCATCAAGGGGCTACCGGAGAGCTGGAGGGGGAATGGCCCCATGTGAAAGCAGTTCCCAGGCTGCCGAAACCTGCTGGGCTCTGCAGGGTCCCGATGTGTTACCCTCGGTTTGTGCAATAGCAGCAGCAGCAGCACACAGCTGCGAGGCTGTGGATTTAATTTCTGCTGCTAAGTTGTGCTATTTGCAAACCTGTGGAGGGTACGGAGCAGATTTCTAGGACATGGGCTTGTATGTATTCATCCTTTTCATCTGACGCTCGTGACCTTAGGGTATAATGTATTCTTGCACACCTTTGTGCAGTGCCCTTTGCTAGACAAGTGAGGCGAGAGGATGAGCCAAAGGTTGTGGTACTGATCTGGATTTGGGAGACATGGGTTTAATTCCCTGTTCTTACACAGACTTCTTGTGACAAAACCTTGCATAATAAAAGCCTTCAGGAAGTGAGGCTCAGTGAGAATGACACAGAAACTGAAAAAAAAAAAAAAAAAAAAAAGCATTTGCAAAAGGTACAAAACATCCTAAGGCAGCTGGTTGTTAAACTTCAAGTGCTGTGCCTTGCCCAGAGGTCTGCAGAGCTTGTGTGTGTGTGCACATTGCCTTCTGGTCTGATCAGCTGCAAACAGGCTGAGGAACGAAGCCGGACATTTTTGTCCACATGGATCAAATAGCAGCGGTTGTGACTGCAAATTAATAAAAGAGGGGGGAAAGTAAGAACATAAAAGGCTGCTTTTCCAGCGCTGGCTGCCAGAATCTCTCGAGAGGCCAAAGGTGGGTCAGGCAGGGCAGCAGCAGGGTCAGGATAAATCCTCCTGGGACGTCTCTGCTCCCATCCGCTTACAAATTCATGTGACGGCTGCACCGGGAGAACGCTGAGAACCCCAAGAAGGTACCACATTTATTTTATTTATTTCCCCAAACTCCAGAGACACTTTAAAAGGATTTCCTAATGTGGCTGGAATCATTTCCACAGGCAGCCAGCTCCAACTTAATTTTCAAGGGTAATCTCCTTTCGAGAGATGGCAGAGGGATTATTGTAGAGCGGTGTAATAAGCATGCAGCAGAGAGGCTGCGTTTGTTGCCAGTCCGGTGCAGCAGCCTGCACAGCCAGGGCAGACTGGGCTCCTTGGTTGTCCCTGCAGAGAAACCAGGACTGAGAGCATCCAAGAGGCTGAAGACAGTCTTTGGGGAAGGGCGACTTTTCTTTCTGCGGCAGAAATAACCCACTCCAGTTCTTCAGGTCTTTGCTCTTTGAAGAGGAAAGCCAGGACAGTGCAGGAGCATCCCTCAGTCCGGTAGTTTCAGTGGAAAATCCTTGGTGCCTTCACTGCAGAGGGTCCTCCAACCCCAGCCACCATTCCACCACGTGTATGATCTGATCCAGCCACAGGAGGGGGACAAAGATGCACTTGGTGAGAAAGTTTTGTCGTGTGGAAGATTTAATTTAGCCACCAACCACAAGCCAGGGGGACTTCTCCCCTGTCGGCAGCCACAGACCCTGTGCCTTTCGGTCCTGCGTGGTTCAGTCTTGCTGTGCGTAGGGTAGGGCCCATGGTGTCTTGTTTAACAAAGGTCTTGGGATAATCTTGTCTCCGGACACAAGGTGAGCAGTAGCACCTAAATCCCACCAGCACTGACCAGTCTGGGGCTATGCCTACGAGCAGGGCTCTGCTGGGAGGCAGCAAGCGCTGCCCAGCCCATAATGCCATCACTGGAAGATGCCCCGACCTGCACGATGCACGCCCTGCCCACGGACACACAGCAAGGCCAGCGGGCACGGCAGCACTGGCTGCAGCGAAGGCAGCCTCCTGCAGGGCTGCAGGCAGAGCAGCAGGCAGCGGGGCTGGGATGGAGCGAGCTCAGCAGTAGGGAAAGCAGGTGGCCGAGCAGCAGGGAGGGATACTTGCCAACCACGCACATCACTAGGATCCTGAAAGGAAACAATTTGTTTAACTAGTTTGCCAGATAATATCTATATTATGAATGCACCAAACATTGCTTATTCCTCCTCGCTGGAGGGTTCTTGCTTCCAGGATGAGCATGTTTTTTTCTCCAGTTTATGGCTAGGAGAAGATTGGGCAGAGTGGCTGAAGCCCCAATGGCTGCTTTGCCAGGAGCAAGTGGGTCTTTGCTGTGAGCGTCAGCAAAGGGGGGGTGGTTCTGCACCCCCATAAATCACCCCACTTTTCTGTGGGTCTGCTCAGGGTGTCCATGAGCCTTTATTTATTTCCCCACACCTCTAAGTTTGTACCTGTTTGTACCCATTCAGGTTGCACAGCAAACACCTGGGGAAGTGCTGCCTCCCAGCATGTCCTCCACAGCCACCTCTTGAGCCTGTTGCTTCTCCAAAAGTCCTCCAGGGTGGGTTTTCAGGTTGCCCTGAGGCCAACTTTTCACAGGAGACCAAGTTCAATTCAGGGTGCTAAATTACAGTTAAATAGAAATTGTGCAGGAGAATGGAGCAGAGGATGATTTGCCAGAGTGAGGTTGTGCTTTTGACAAAAATCAACAAAATGGAAGAATGCTTTACATTTGTTTAATAAGATGCAAGGTCTTTTTTTTCTGGGAAAGTGAGTACTTCCTGTGAAGAATGTAGCTTTGTCAGGCATGGAGTTTTCTGTGGGGAGGAACACAGCTTTTCAGAAGTGAAAATGGGATGTAAGGCCCCATGGAGGAAACGTATCTGTAGGGACAGGCAATAGCACAAGAATTTAACTTCAGCTTGGGAGTTTTATGAACTGTACAAACAAACCTAGGAGGCAAGAATTGCCCTCCCCATCTTCGTTTGCCTTGTCTCCCCCATACCCGTACCAAAATTGCTGTTTTCTCGTCTTGAGCCATTCAATGCAGGTCGTGCCCATGCTCTAACACAGACCAGCGTGTGTCAGGCTGTCTGAGCTGAGCTGTCGGGGGGCACAAACATCCATGGGATGGCAGGGAAGGGGGCCAGTGGGTGTGCAGAGGTGTGCGGGTGCTGCAGGGCTGTGGTACTTCTGTATCAAACCCTCGTGTTGCGGTAACTGAGCATCTGCACTCCAAATCCCTTACAAAACCAGAAAGTGAACTGTCCAAAACTAGATAGTGTTCAAGCTGCAACACATTTCTGTGGTTTTCCTGAAGTGACAGGGTTTAAAAGGAAAATGGATGAGGAGATGGATGTGATGCGTGACTGACAAGGGCATTAGTGTGACTCCAGACAAGAATTCATAGCAGCATCAGACAAACACGATGGAAGCGTATTTACGGATCTACACAGACTTAACTGGTCACCAAAACAATTTCCTTTTCTGTTCCCCAGAGGAAGAAATGAAGCTAGGAAGTATAATAAAAACTGAAACTTCAGTGCTGCCTCTTGCTGGCTTCCTGGAGTTTGAAGAACTGTGAGTGCACCTGAGCACAGACAGTGCCAGGCAAGTGCACACCTGATGCTGTTTGCAGGAGCAGAGGGGCTGTTCCTGCTCTGGAAATGTGTTTGGGACAGGCGACGTGCAGGCGGGCAGGAAGGGAGGGCAGGGAGAAGAGCCGGAGGGTTTGCAAGTGGCATAACCAGGCATGCAGCTTCCCTCTCCTCCCAGTTGCCTTTTCCCTTCATTACTGCAGAGATATTTTCCTCTAGTGCTTCAGCTTCACTTAACTAGCTCTTTGATCAGTGTTTATAGTAATGGAGCTTGGTTTAAGCTCTAATATCCCTAAATGCTGTAAATATATATCTATAAACACTAAACAAAACATTCCCTATATAATAAGCAGAGACCAGAACTGTGAATTAGGGCCCCAGACAAGGCAGATGCACAGCAACAATTCTCAAGGACTTTGAAGTTAAAAGCCTTGCTGTGTAAATGTAAGAGCTTTTGTAAGTCAAACTAAAAGTCTCATTAAGGCGAAACTTCCATGATCAGAAACCTGACTGGTTCAGTGAGAGTCCCCAAGGACGGGAGTATTTAGCACACTTTCTAATTAAAAGACGGGAGTTATGGTACAGCAGTTAAAATATGTTTTGTACTTGTCTCGGAAGCAGCCGATCTAGTCAGTAAGTTGTGTCTGCAGAGAGAGACTGCGAGGGCTCTGTGCAAACAGGATGGAGGCAAACCAAGCTGCAAGCAGGCAGAAAGGGGGACCTGGAAGCCTCCTGTGGTTTTCTCTGTGTGCTGGGATGTTGTCAGCGTGGGTAAGCAAGCAGCATCAAGCCGAACCTTCTTTGGGTGCTGCAGAAAGTCACTCTTGTGGACATCTTCTGGATGTACCCTGTGCACTGCAAGGCGTTAGGAAGGGGCTGCCCCAGTGGCCAGGAAGCCAGCTTCTGTCCATCGCCTTCCAGGGAGCGTGCATTAAGCAGAGACAGAAATAGCCAAACACTTAACAAAAGCGTTTCTTTAGGGGGGCAGTATGGGGAGAGCGAGGAGGAGAAATAAGTTAAAAACAAAGTGCATTTCAATATTTATTCTGATAATTTAGTTCTCTTAAAAACTGCTTTTGTTTCAGATTTCCTGTTGTTTTTAAAAGCTAAGAAAAGGGTAAGAGCTCCAGTTAAAAACAGATATTTTGCTTAGAGCCCCCCCCCCAAAAAAAAAATCCAAAATGCTATGGATTTTTTAAAAATTTGATTTTATAAAATACTTGTCCAATATTTCAGAAAGAACCCACACATTCTTTCAGTTTGATACCAAATGGAGACTTGTCCCCGTTTTCCCACATGCCAGCAAACTAAAACATCATTTATTGTATAGTTCAGTGTCAGGACTGGTGTCCTGGTTAAATTCCTGCTGAGAGCTCATCTGAATTCAAAAGCAAAACTCCTGCTGAGTTTAGTAGTCTAAATATTCCACTTTTTTTTAGGTTAAATATTCTACTTTGTGACACTCTTTGCTGTTTGCTTTGGGCACAGTGGTCTAACTTTCTGCCCTAAGCTATTTTATTCTCTTTTCTTGGCTTCTTAACGCTCTCTGCATCCTGCTGGAGAGCAGCCCACGTGGCTGGGTGGAGAACCCATAGGTCGATGGAGGCTTTTGTCAGCTTAGAAATCTAGTAATCTGGGAGTGAAGCCTGCTTGTCTCACCTCAGTTGTGCAAGTGAGATGCATGTACTTGCGTCATGGTATGCAAACCGCTGCTCTGAAATGCTGCTCTGCCTTCCTGTCGTATCGCTGGGAAACACCTTGATAACCACCGTGTGTGCACGCAAAGGATCAGAGTTACGAAGGGCCTCCTTAGATCTCTTGAAAAGTAAATCCCCATTAATGCAGCTATATGGAAACAGGGCTGTCAGGAAAGATCTAGCCCAATTTTTGGTTGTGGGATGACTTGAAAAGCCTACCATGTTTCAAGAACACTGTGTTCAGAGCCAAGTCCTGAAGCTCATGCTTCCCCAGGCAAAGACTCGCTGCCTCCAGCTGCTGCTCAGTCAAACCTTGAGAAATAGGTCAATTGAAACTCATTTAAGTTTGGCAGGTGCGTGGCCTTCAGTGCATTGTCAGTGCACCCAGGATTACAAATATTCACACATGCTTTGTTTTCGTTATGCTAATACAGCACCAGTTCTTGGAAATGGGAGGTTACATTTTTCATTAACCCTTAAATAAAGAACACCACACTCATTTGAAACATGGTATTTTTAGGAAAAACTTTATCCAAAGCAATGAGTACAACTAAGAAAAGAGAAGGGTGGGTGGAGGCAAAATTTCAGTATCTAGAAAACAAATGAGTTCGGCTGGCTTTAGCTGAACGGGCTAATTAAAAGCAAAAAGCAGGTGAGGCCTGGGGACAGCTTTTGGGTGAGGGGGGGTGCCTAACTGGGATGTGGGTGAACTGGGTTTGAGCACGGGGTGCTTGTTGCCTTCCCAGCTCAGTGCCCTGGGCTGTCCCTGCAGCCTTGAAGCTCCCCCAGCGCTCTGTATGGAATAATCAGGGCAAGCAGAATTATGCAAAAAATAGGTTTTCATTTTCCTTTAGCCCTAGCAGTATTATTATTTTTAATGAGTAGTTTATTCCTGATTATTAGCGCTCTGTTTTATTAGGCTGTGCTGATGTTTGTTTAAGGGATTGCCTTGTGATCTGTAAGGGAGGAGAAGTGCATTGCCCTGAATCTGACTTCAGTTTACACTGGTGGGAGTCAAAAAAAAAAAAATTGACTTTTTCTTTAGGCTTTTGGTGCAATTGGCACAAAGATTGATATTTGGAAACATAGATGCTGCCTACATGGTATGAAAGGTGTTTCTGAGGTGTATTTCCCTTGAATTTGGCAGAAAGCAGCATTTTTATGCTGTCAGTTTGACTGGGTCTCTTAATGAACAGCTGTTCCTCACTGGCAGCAACCAGTTTCTTGTGGATTATTTCTGAAACAGCAAGAGACAGCAGCAATCCTTTCTGTTACCCTTGACTAAAGGCTGCCTGTCAAAATGTTTCTTTAGTCTCTCGTAGCTAGAATTAGGATATTTTTCCCAGCTCATGAGAAGTAGGTGATTTCAAAGGATTTCCCAGCCTGCTTCAGGTTTCCTCCCAAAATTCTGATTTGTGAATTTTGTGAACAAAGAAAAGAAATCTCTTTCAGGTCAGATCAACAGAAACCTTTCTTTCAGGTGAGCCTAAATGCTTTATCTTACCTTTGACATCCTTTAAACTGCTTCTTTTTTTTTCCAGTGTGAAATGAAGACTATATTTTTAAAAGTTATTTCAAAGCAGAAAGTTAAAAGTCTGTAAGTTTCATTCTGAGAACGTGGAACTAAGATGCTTTGACGACTTTGAAACTCTTTGGGAAGTAACTGTAAGTGGAATATTTGTCAGATGAGACCTTTCTAAGGGTAGTTTGGGTGAATGACAGGACCACAAGCAGCTTTAAATTAAATGTTTTGTATGGTAGAAATGTAAAAGGAATGCTATTTTGGGAAGTTCCCCTCTGTGGGAGCTGCTGCTGAAATCAGGAGCTTCAGATCCCTGCCATGTGGCAGTTGTTTTGATGAAGGTAACCCTGAATCAAGGTTTGGGACTGATGTCCTGTTTATTTTCCTGTTGTAAACTGTTGTGGCTTGCCATTTTCTCCTTCCACTCTGGGTATTTTTAATCCAGGAAGGAAGAAAATGGTGTCCACAGGACTAGATGAAATTTAAACAATGGACATCTCTTTGGTTCCAGTTCTTACTGGCAGGAATAAGGAAGGAGAGGAAGGTGAGTGTGAACCAGAATGTTAGCAAAGCTTTCCAGGCGTTTCTTGGGGCACATAGTGCTAAAAATCTGTTGCTCCCTGCTGAAGAAGATGCTTACACAGTATCTGTTTGCTGCTGCCAGGTGTTTATCAGCTGATATCCCCACCTGGGCAATGTTCCAGGAAGCATCAGTGCTGTTTGGAAGGTCGAGGTGCCCGGTGCTGGTTATCTGTTCTTTTTTCATCCCTGCCAAGCTCCTGAGTGTCTTCAGCAGCCAGAAACATTTTCAGTGCCTCCTCCTCAAGTCTCTCTGCTTCACTTTTCCTACGTATGCTCTACATCTGTCTAAGGCAGTTTTCTTTCTGCTAGTATTTTCACAATATAGATGAAAACTCCAGCATAATTAAATAAACCAGTGCTGAAACCCCCCCCAAAGAACAATTATCTGTTCTGTGAAATACTCCCGGCAGAAATCTTGGAAAACTTACATGTAATTAGTACGTCAAGCCCTGCTGCAGAACTAAGTATAATGCATTAGGGCTTGTAGTGCTGACTTCTCTTGGACTCCAGTCGACCAGTGATAGCAAACCTGTGGGCAGCGTGCAGACTGACTGCATTTATACATTTACACACGGATAGTGTCATAATTTTTGAAGCTATTTGAAGTTTACGCTACCCCGGTCTCTATTATGCTTGCTAAGCTGTTCTCCCAGTGTGCCCTCACCCTTTAAATGGCTTTTCTCTGGATTCAGTGCCTTTGGGGGAAGGAATGGTCTTGGAGGTGAGAGCGTTGGCCCAGAACTTAGCAGAACTGGATTAATGGCACGGCTGGGCTGTGGGCTTCTCTGGGTGAATCGCTTTGGCCCAGATCTTAGAAGGTGTCCAGGAGCCTGAAGTGACAGACAGGATTGTTCCAGGATACATGTACATCCAGCCCTTGCTGATTGGGATTGCATTAGGTGCCTGAAGACATCCTGTGTTGCCTGACCCAAGCTATGGTGAAGTCGACAGAAAGACAAAAGGAAATCGGTGTCTTTATATTAGGTGCTTATTGAACACGGAGCCATCTTATTTGTAAGCAAGGCTCAGGGGAGAGCTCAAAGCCCTCTGTAAAGCCTGGCAGCGTTAATGATGGAGGGTGCTGGGCTGGCAGCTCTCTTGTACTTCCTAAAGGGAACAATTTGCCAAGAGGGGTCACAGCCCTAGAAGTTGTTAGTTCTGTAACAGCGGGTTGAGTTGTCTTTTGTTCTTCCAAATACTTCCAGTGCTTCCCCAATAGAGGAACAAAAAAACACAAACATATATGGACTAGAAAATCCTATAGCTCTGCTTCAGATCAGCTAATACACCAGCTACCTGGGGGAAAAGAAATAGTTCTGACAGGGAGTTCTCATACTAGATACATATTTGGAGTCCTTTTTATCATAAAAGAGGAAGAAGCCATGCTTAATTCACCACTGGAAAGTACCCAAGCGCTAGGATGAGAAGGGAGATGTCTGAAAACTGATGTAAAGCAGAATATTAACACCAGTATGTGAGCACTACTTTATCTTGAAAGGACCTATAATAAATATTTTCAAAGGTATAAGATGATGTGCATCCACTGGGTATTAAAATCTGGAGGGGGACTAGTTTGAAGACGAGCTTTGTAAGGAAGATGCTCCTCAGGGACGGTGTTGTAGGTTTGGGATGTGCTTCTTGCCTTTCCTGCAGGTGCGAGCAGGGCTGACACAACCCTTCTGGACTACAAACTGGTGAAGGATTGTTTCCTGTAATGTTGGATGGAAGTGGTGGAACTGAAAGGTGGAAGGAGTGCAGGAACAGGGAAGGACCGCAGGGAAAGCTTCTCCCTGGGGCAGCCACATCAATCTTTGCTATCACAATTTCTCACCACAGCCTGCAGGGGCACGGCCAAACCACAAGACCTGCTGCTAGTCTCTCCTCCTGGGAGAGATCCTGGTTTGCATTGAGCTATCGAGGAGTTCTGCTGTCCCTTGGAGGATGGAGAGCTGTTCCCTTGTTTCTATGGGAACACCAGAGGGAAGGAGGATTTGGTACTGCAGGTTGTCTGAAGTCCTAACCCAGGTGGCTTGCAATGGCTGCAACACCCAGCAGGAGCAAAAACGGCGATGGATTCACTGTCAGGATAGGAGTTAGAAGTCCTTTGCCAGACCTCTTTAATGGAACTGCCCGATAACAACGGTCACACAACAGAGGAAACAGGCGGGTCTGGGCAGCCAGGTGCAGCTGCAGAGAAGGGAGAGCTCCCAGGAGGGCTCCACCTCTGCCTTCTGCCCTCTAACAGAGTGAGCCCAAGGTGAGACCTCCAGCACCCACCAGCGGGCAGTGACTGAGGTCACCGTGCTGGGGCTGCCAGTAGCCAGCTGGATGCCAACCCCTGCTATGCTTCAGGAACAAATCTGTGTGTGGACGAGGTCTTTTGCACCATTTCTGAGCACGAAATCCCCGGCCAGGCCTCTGCAGGAGCAGCTGAATTGTCTCCTGGGCTCTCTTTGGCTCTCCAATGCGTGAACACAGAGTGGCAGTGAGGATCCAGCTCCCCTAACCTGCTAAAGCTGTGGATGAAAATGCACAGTGCTGCCCTTGAAGAAGTGGAATCAGAGGAGTCTGTGATAGGGGAGCGCAGCATGGATAAAAGAAGAATCTGAAGGACTTTGAACATGTGAGAGAATGTGAACAGGGGTGATCCCAGAAGAGAAATTCTTCAGGGAATCAGAAGGAAAATAGATGTTAGGGAGGCAGGAATGAAACTGTTTGAAGTCAGAGGGGGGAAGCTGGATCTTAGTTTTGATCAAGAAAAGGCTGAGAGGAGGCTGAGTAATCTCAAATCAAAGTACGGGGGAAATCAAACCTGAACATTAAACAATCCACAAATCTTTCCCTTGAAGAGATGAGATCCAAGGACCCAGAAAAGCGAGGTGAGAGGTTTCCTTAGATCCTTGCAGAGGGACAGCCTCCGCCTGGAGAAGGGGCCAAAATTCCCCCTGGTCTGACGGAGAGGGGGAGAGGGAAAGTGGTTGATGGGACCAAGAAAGTCTGCAAGCCTTGCAGGGCCAGCAGATTAGCACCATATCCCCACTAGAGCAGAAGGGAGATGTGCAGTAAATGTTTGGGTTTTTTTCTTCTTTTTTTTCTCCCTTTTATTTCCTATCAGGAATTGTGTTTTCTGTCCTAGAAGTGCCCAGGTCTGGCACTATCTACGTGGTTGAACCCTTCTCTCAGGTGCTGCCCTGACTCGTGCTGGCTGTAAGCCACAGCTTCTCCGGTGAGCCTCCTGCTCAAGCTGTGCGAGTGCATGTGTGTGAGCCGCCCTGCCAAGCTGATGGGCCAGAGCTTCAGAATTAACAATGTTGACTCAGGCCTGAAGACTTTAAAAGAATTTCTATCAACAGATTTTAAAGATCTTAAAATATACAGCTCGAGTAGCCTTAGGTTTCTCAGGCAGCTGCCAAATCAAACTGAATAATAAAATAAAACTGAATAATAAAGTGATCACACAGTGTAAGATCAAGACGGGGCCGAGTCAGAAGCACCTCCAGTAATTACTGGATTGGGAGCAGCCTCCTGACAAGCCTTGAGTTTCTGCTGACATGCAAACCGAAAACAGCAACAAAACTTCCCCAAATGAAAACATCTCTTCCCTCCCGGCTCCCCGTTTACTCTTTTTGCTCTGTGCTATTGGCACGAGCTGGATAACAGAGGTGCCAGGTGGGGCAGGGAGCCCAGGAAGAGGAGATGCTGCTCCGGAGAGGTGGTGGCCAGGAGGAAAGGGATGTGGGTGACCAGGGCCAGGTGGAGTATGGGGACACTGGGGTGTCAAAGGAGGGTCCTGCAGAGGGTGATGCTGATGGAGGTGTGAACCTGACACCGACCAGCACCAATCCCTGCTGTTACTCTCATGCCCGCACCTCGGAGGTCTGTCTCCTCTTCTCCTCTCCCCGGAGCTGTCACCACGAGTCTTAGCCACCAGCATCAGCCGTGACAGGATGGGTCGCTGCCTGTGCCCACGCTGCCCCAGCGTTCCCCACCCGCTTTGCACAGAGCCATAGCAGCTTCCAGCCTTCCTCTTCCTTTTATTGCTGGTTCTGTTGAAAAGCCAGCAAAAATCAATATTAAAAGCCTGGTGAGGGGTTTTACTAAAAAGATTAAATTGCCTTGAAATGCTCGTTCTTTATGATTTGTATTGCGGTAATGCTACAAAGCCCTAAAAGGCCCATATAGGAAACTAGAGTTTGCTTTAAAGCTACATATGTTCTGTTTGGGGACCTGGAGGTTTTTGATGAAAAGATTTCATTTTTTGATAAAAACATTCTGGTGAAAATGGAGCTATTGAGAAAGAAGAACCAATTTTTATTCCTTTTTGGTGACATTTTTCATGAGATAAAATGTAATTCCTGAGAATCTCTAACTCTGGTCCTTTTTCATTCTTTCTCTCTCGGCTCCTGGCATCTATTTCCCATTGTCCTTTCAGAGTGCCAGGGCAAATATATCTTTCTATTTTGGTATTGTCAAGAGGTAAGGCTGTAGGGAAAGGTAATATCTTTTCTTAGAGCAACTGATAGAACTGGAAAAAAATGGACTTATTTTTGGGTATAGAAGCCCTGTCTGCCTCTTTTGTTTATAAATTACCCTTCTGTTCTCCTGGAGACCTTCCTGTCTCTCCACTGAACTCTTTTAACTCTAGCATATACACTCAAAAAGGGTGCTCATCATTTATCTTTACTGCTCCTGCAATCTTCTCGTCACCTCTGCTTGCTTTCCTCCTTCAGCTACTTATTCTTCTCCACTTCGCAATCTTCTCAAGTGGCATCTGTAGCTTGTATTTTATTACTTTTTTGCGCGTCTTCCTAATCCTCCATTACTTGGGGCATATCCTTTGTTATCTCTGGTAGTCTTCTCTGTGCCCTGGGGACGTTTATCGCTAATTGGTTCACATAAATGGGGAGGTAAACATTCATTTCTCTTAGAATACACATTTTACTTGCAGTGGTGCAACACACAGAGCTGTTATTCTTTCCTTTGTGGTGTAATGCCCAGCTGGTAAGAGCTGCAACACAATAAAGCACACCCCTGTCAAGGTCTGCAGTGCACTGAGCAGCAGGTGTAGGATGAGCATTGCTGCCTTTGAAACCCACTGACCTCGCTGGGAGATGTGGCAGGGCCTGCAGAAGTCAGGGCTGTATGCAACTCCACCTCTCTGTGGGGAAACACCCCTGTAAACCCTCAGCTTAACAGGAGGAGGGAGTCTGTAGAAGGAAGAGGGAGGCAGTAGGTTCTGCTCACCATTTTTGTTGGCAGCCTGGGTAGTGGAATAGGTAGTAAGTATGCTGCTTAAATTTACAGATGTCACCAAGCTAGAAGGGACTGCAACAGGGTGAGAATTGAAATGAGTTCAACACATTGCAGAAACGCTTTGGAAGAAACAAACAAGAGTTACAGGCAAGTGTAAGGCAGGAAACTTGGGCTGGAATAATCAAGGTACAGAAGATGAGGACAGGGCAGCAGTTCTGCAGAAAGGGAGCCGATGAGGAGAGAAAAGTGAAGTCTGGACCAGAAGTCCAGCAAGTCTCAGGGCCATGCTGGGGGAATAAAAGGCACAGAGAGGTAGGGCATCATGTAACAGGATCCTTTTACAGCAAAGTGGTGGAGGCTGGGTCTTGGAGAGGCTTTTTGTGGGGTGAGCAGTGCCCAGGGTGAGGATGCTGAGGAAGAAGGTCAGCCCGGGCTGAGGCATGTGGAGATGATGGAGCTGTGGGGCAGGAGCTTGAGGCAGCAGCTCCACAAGGTCCTGGAGCCCCTTGCCTTGTGGGCATGCATCTCACCCAGAGGTCTGTTGGGTCACTGTCTGGAGACAGGGGCAGCTCACCCTGCCCAAAATGTTGCCCTCAGATGTGTGTCAGTTTGTCTCGGTAGTGCACGAGCTGCCTGTAGGTAGGCCAGGGAAGGAGGCTTAATTTTTTTCACTTCACTAGACATTCTTGTGGTAAGAGGAGGATAGGAGTTTAACTATGCTGTTGGCCTTGAGGCTTTAGGTATCAAGGAGAGATTATTTCAGAGATCAAACTGAATGCTGATTCGAGGGAGTAGCTCATCCCTTTGGAGTGCTCCAGAAGGAAAAGGGAACATTGTCAGTTCAATCTACTGTGGAATTTATAGTATTAATGATCTGAAGAACACTTTAGGGATTTCTGTCAGATGTCTATTTTAATTTAAACTCTTGGGTGTTTAACTACCCAAAATATTGAGTTCTAGTCATTATAAAAACTAATAACTGGCTTATTTTGCTGCTAATTCAGAAACTGAGGTTAATTATCTATAGTGAAAGGATGTGGTACTAATCTAAAGTCTACCTGAATAAGACACTGTGGTTAATTGATTCCCCATGAAATGACAAAAGATTCCTTCAGAGTAAAGAGATGTTTAATATTCAGGGCTTTCTCAAAGGTACTAAGTTTTGCTTCTCATGAAAGGTTTTTTTGTTTGGCTTCATCAGCTCTACCCTACCCTTTTATTATTCTTATTGCCACTCTATCTTTATGAAAAGTACCATAGGGTGATTATACGTTTTCCAGGTGGAAGCCAGTCTACTATGTCCCTTTGATTTGCAATAAACCTTGTCTACAACAAGATGTTACCCCACCGAAGGAGATGGGAATTGCTGGATATCCAATCCACAGATGTGGGGTTGCACCTAGAATTTGGCACCTGTGTTTGGTCCACACAGACGGGTGCTTCAGCAGAGCTGCATGCTTGCAGGTGAGCATGGCCAGGATTTGGCCCTGCTAACTGTTCCAAAATCACGGGCACATTAGTCTCAGAGCTGAAATTCTTCTTTGTGCTCTGCCCTGTATTCTCTCTGCTCTGCCGTTCCCTTTCTTCAGGGCTCTGAATCTGCCCACTCTCCCACTAGTTTATTTAATAAAAATTACTTTCTGAGCCAACTGCAAGCAGCTAAAAAAATTAATTTAAACTTCCCCTAAAGTGTATTTGTCACTGTCCACTGCTGTAATTCATTACATTGTATCCTAGCATACCCTGAACATGGCAGTGTCAGAAGTCTGATGATGTAGTGCAGTCTCCATGTATAATATATCATGAGAACAGTTTCAACTTGGGTGATATATTAAGCCAGCCTGGAAGGATTTTGAAAATAGACCTAAATTTCTAGATTTTTTTTTGTGTAGCTTTGAGTGGTTGAAGGCTTCACCCAAAGCATTTTACTGAATATCTAAATCATTTCTCCCTTGCCAGGCACATGTTGGAGTTAGGGATGTCAATTAACCTAGTGGGGCTTTGTGGCTGGCTGACCGAAGCCTACGTGTGCATCACGTCTACTTACCGAGCTCATTTTGCAGTACTGCCTTGACCTGGTTATGTTTAAAACAGCAAATATTAAATATGCTTGCAATCTAAAGCGAGCAACGTGCAGTTCAGCCGGGCTTGTGAGTGACGGGAATACAGATGTGGGTGTGATGAGCACGATTGTCTCCCGCTGCATGGGATCCAGCCCTCCCAGCAGAATGCTGTGCGGGGCAGAAAGCACCGGGCTTTCCTGATGAAAATAACTTGTGAAGGATGGGCTGGGTGGTGTGGCTGGATGCAACTGGACTGAGAGGGCAGGAAAGGGAGAAAGAGCTGAGAACAAAAGCTGGAAAATGTAAACTGAGAGTAAATAAATAGGAGGGCAAAAACAGCAGGAAGAGGAAGGAAGAAGTGGGAAAGAAAATGGGAACAGCTATTAGGCTTTGCTTACAGGCAAGTAGCTTGTTATCAGGGCAGGGCAGGGCTTTCTCTTGGAATTGTTTTTCAGTGCAAATAAAAACAAATTTAGGAAAATAACACAAACATGAACAGAGGTTTTCTACCTCCTCTCCTTCCCACTTCACATCAAAATGCAACTTCTCCCCCTCTCTCTTTCCAAGTTTTCTGTTCTTTTTGACAAAAGCCATGTATTTCAACCAGATCTCCTTTTAAGAGGCTTGGGGTCTTACTGAGCTTGTAGGATGCTATAAGGTGATCATGAAATGGATTTTGCACTCTTGTGCTGTGCCCCGCCAGTAGGGCACAGAAGCAATTCCTGCCCTTTTTGAAGTAACTACCTTCAGCTGTCAGCGCCATGGCAGAGAAAAAAAAAATATCTGCATGTATGTGGGAGCTTTTTAAATGTTATCTAACAGTAGTAACCATTCAGCCCAACTCAATGTTCAAACTTAATTACCAGGAAAATGCTATACATTATGAAGATTTAAATCATTTAACAAGCCTTGTGCGAGTCTTAATGCTTTTTTATTACTGCCTTTTTCATATCCTTTTTATTTGATAGGACAAAAGCAATACTTAGCATAGATTTCCAGGGCAGGGATCGCCTTGTGCTTTGCAGAAGGCACAGCAGGCTGAAAAGTAGGAGAAAAAAGAAGTTTGCACTGATCACTAAATCTAGGACAGGAATGACAGAGAGCCCCTTTGCAGCCAGGCTGTTTCCATATGAATTTTGGCAGGGTCCAGAGTAGGGAGGGTGCACCCAAGGAATTAGCCCCAGTGTGGTTACTCCTGATGTGCAGTCAAGTTAGCAGCTCATGGTGGTTTACATTTTGGCATCATGATGCATCCACACCTGAAGAAGAGTCTGTAAAGGGAAAGAAAGAAGAAATACTTTAGGCTGAAAGAGCAAACAGGACAGAGGTAAATGCCAGCCTAGTGCTTGTTCACCCCTCGTCTAAACTGCTGCCCTTACTAAGGCCACAGCTCAATGAAAAAGCAAATCCAGTGTTAGGACCTAAATACTCAGTCCCTTTGTGGCAACACACTAATGTGGCAAAAACTGTGCTCGTGCGAAACCTGTGAGGAGCTGCAGCACCAGGCAGGGCCCCGTTCACTGCAGCTTCCCCTCACGCTGTACAGGTTGTCTGTGTTAAGCACGGAGCAGAAGTATGATATATGTGTCTCCCTAGGCAGTAAAGTCCTACCTCCACCTTCTGCTGAAAGCCCAATTTAGTCTGTAAGCTTTCCTGTATGGCCAACCTTTGGACAGTAAGCTGGGATGTGAGCCTACTGAATTTATGGATTTGGTGCTGAGGGGCTCTTTTTGTCTTTTGCCCTTTTAACTAGGTATTATCTAAGGACTTGCACTTTGATCTTTAATGTCTTTTTGGAAGTAGTATTTATTTTTTAATTCTCGTGATCCTTAATATTTTCAATATCCTGAAGAATATTCGGTCCTTCTCTGACTCCTGTGTGAGATGAATGTTTCTGATGCCTCCTGCGGCAGGCAGTTCGATGCCTTGCGTGTCCTGTAAAAATGATTTTCTCAGATCAGTGGGAAATGTTAGATTCTCATTCCGGTCCATGAGTCCTCTGCAGGTGGTTGTTACGATGCCGCTGGTTAAATTGGCCCCAGTGCAGCACCCAGTGCAGGTCAGCAAACTCGTGGTTCGAGGATCTCTGTAACAGAACAAAGACAAGGCAGAACTGCATTAGCAATGAATTCATTAAGCATTTGCATTTTCATGGAAATCTGATGCTATTTCATCTAATCAAAGATTGTACTTTTTTCCCCAAAGTCTTATGTCTCAATCTATAACTGACACGCTGTGAAATATCTGAAATCCACTTGAAACCCCATGGGATCACCGCTGAATTCCACAGCCTTGTAGCATATGCAATTACACTAAGATACGCAGAAATTTCTGTCTCTTCTCACAAGCTTTTCTCCTAGATCTGTAGAAAGCATATTTGCACCAAGTGGAGAATTTTAATTCTCACCCAAAAGACTCTTTGTTCATTTTTGCCAATAACCTTTACGATTGTCTGCAGTTTCACAGACTATGCATACATCCAATACTGTGACTTAACTGTTTCCAGATTTTCTACTTACCCTTAAATATATATATATATATATTGTGGAAAATTTCTTACTGTGGCTTCTAGGTTTTTAGTTAGCAGAAGTCTCCAGAATTTGACCTGTGAAATACGTGTCTCTGAGATGCTGGAATTATCTCAATTGAACTCTGCATCTCATCTAGTTTCTAAAACTCAACATCTGCATCTGCATTTGCAGACAGACCTGGCACTGAGCTTGCTCTTGCTTACCCTATTGTTCCTCATTTGTTCTCTGCATCACCTTCGCTTATTGGCATATGGGCTGCTAATTACAGGGCTGCTCTCTGGCCCATCAGCTATTCAGTTATGTCCCCCAGGTGAAATGAGCCCAAACAAGTTGGGAGAGACTGTTCAAATCTGTTCCACGCAGACTGAGAGGAATGAAAAGAAAAGCCAGCATTCATCATTCAAAAGATAAACATTTGACAGCACAGCTTGACTATGTCAGGAACACTTCTGTTTTAATAGTACGCCTGCAAGCTTTCAAAACAAGTGTTTACCTGTCACAATAAACAGTTATGAGTGAAGTACACAAAACACACTAAACTCGGAGCTGGCAAGCTTCCAGAAATGCCATGTGCAGTTAAACTCTTGAGCTTGTCATCCCATCCAACATAAATCTCTTCAGTTGTCTTCTGTCTTCTTCAGTGTGTATTGTGGGACTCCTCTGATTGCCTCGGAGACATCTGTCTCGAATGCATACAAAATCCCGGGATGTATAGCAAGTGCCTGGAGCTGACGGGTGTGTTAAGGTCTGACCCTTAAACAGCTGCAATTAATTCCCTAATAGCTGCTGGTGAGTCTGGGTGTCTTGCATTGCTCCTCTGCATCTCTGGAAACAGATTGTATTTGCACAGGCTACAAATCTCTGCTTATAATTGAGTCCTGGGCATGGGGAAATAGTGGAGGAGTAACAGGATGCTGGACGCTGCCTTTGAAAAGGAAAAGTGGAAGCCTGGAGCAGAGCAGAGTGGAGAAAACAGCTGCACTGAGGTGCTGGATCAAACCCCGTATCTGCATCTTCTGGTGACTTCAGAAAAGCGAGGAGCCTGGTGTAGAGACGGGCCTGAGTCTGTTTGAGGCTGACATGAGAGAAGGTCAGGAGTTTGCTTGGCTGGGGTTTTCTTTGACTGTGCCAAACAATGAGAATTCCCACTTTTTCAGAGATGTTATTTCACTTTGTAGGACTTCCTGCCAAGTCTAACGCTGTGCAGCATACTGGAAAAATAGCTAAAGTCAATAAATACGGCCCATAAAAGTAAAGTCTGGCACGTTTGCACAGGAAACAATTACGTCTTTCTTTTCTTTTTTCTTTTTTTTTTTTTTTTATACATTTCAATAGTTTAAAGAGAGGCTAGGAGAGAAAGAGGAATTTCCTCCTGTATGTATATATTTTTAATGTGACATTTCACTTCTTAGTGGCAGAGTGAGGTGTAGGCCAGCGTTGGTTTGCCAGGTAGTGTGGTCTGAGCAGAACACACTGGTTCCAGTGCCCCCCTTCTGGTCTTCTGATGGGGGAAAGGGGAAACAACAGCTGAAATGGAAACTGGAGAATTTCAGACCTGGGCTCCTGGGTTGAGGTTTTGGCACTTCTGTGGTACAAACCACATGCAAATCAAGGTAATATGGGTTGTAAAGGGAGTAATGCTCAAGAGAGGGCAGTCAGTTCTACAGCGTTCTTCAGTCTGCATGGGTTGTTTCTTGGCCCTTTTTGAGGCTTTTTTCAAGAAATGCACGCTTCCTGACCTGTTATGGATTTGGTGGTCTAAAACAGAGGCTCACACCACCTCCCAGTGGGGCACTTGCTCGGACCTCAGTGCAAGGCTCCACACCTCCAGACTTGCAGGTGAGCACCATAAGCACCAGGCAATTGGTTTTCTCCCTTGCTCTGCATGGCCTTTCACAGCAGCAGTCCTCTCCCGAGCGGGTTTTTGGGCACTCCTGAGTCCAAGGGGACCCGCTCGGGGCTGCTGGTGATCCGACCCTCGCCTTTCCCATAGTCTGTGTGGGTGGCCTCCTCGCCCGACTCCCATGCAACATTTCAAAAGGCCTCGGTTTTGTTCCAGTGCGGAATGTAAAAGGCTTTCAACATCTCCATTGAAAAAAAAAAAAACCAACAAAAACAAAAATTCCAACGTTTGGGCTCCCCATTTGCCTTCCAAGAGCACAGTGAGAAAAAGGAAGGTCTGCCCTTGTTCAGTCCTGGCAAGTCCAATCTAGAGCTGTGTAAAAATGCATCTAAAAAAAGGACCTTTCTTCCAATAAATGGCCATTTAATGAATAAAAGAGAAACAATTGAAGTCTGCAGTAATAGAACAATTATGTGCTGTTGTGCGTTCCAGCTGGCTACACATTGAACAGTTCTTACAAATTGCCGGAAACGCAGCGGCACACGGACCCGATACGTTTCAGGACAGTCATTATTAAGAAGAAATACCATGTGTCAATCTACTGAAGCCCTCCGAGGGCATTATCCTCCTAAAATCCCTTAATTACTGCTCTGGGGCTCACGTGTGTGCCTGGCCCGCAGCGTGCACGAGAGGGAGAGTGCTGGAAGTGGTAACCCCGGTGTGATGTTCATTAACTTTCTCAGTCTCTGCTCTTTCCTTTTCTGAGCAGCAGAGGGAAGAAAGTGTGCTAGGGAGGCTGCAAAGAGAGCAAGGAGAGTCCCAGGCAGGAGGAGGTCTGAATGGCTGGGGTGGAACAGGTAAGGAAGTCAGAGAAGCAAATGTGCAGATGTGAGATGAGAGGAGAAACATGGACGCACAGATGGGATGAGAAGAAAAGCAAGGAGGACAAAACAGCTGGTGGAAGCTGTGCATTCTCTTTTTTAGACGTTTCTTTGATATTTAGCTGTTTGGTATTCAAATGGCAACAAGGAAGTTGAAAATGGTGCTGGAAGGTCTGGGCTTGGAAGCCACACATGTTCATAAAGCAAACTGCCCACCCAGTGTTGTCGGTCAGAGGTTTGGGGATCGGGGCTGGCCCTCTTGGAGCCCCCAGACAAAGAGTGATGGATTCAGACTTGTGGCCTGCAATGTGCTGCCCAAGAGGCCTAATTCTGGATCTGAATCAGGGATAATTGAACCACTCTGTGGGCATTTGTGGATGCACGAATAGGGGAAAAGGTGTGGGGCGATTCTGAGCAGTTCAGTAACAGAAACGAGACCTTCGGGCTCCGGCAAGGTTCTCACCTGGCTGATTTCATAGCGATCTTTGGTCATTCAAAAAAGTAAGGTCGTGAGGGTTGTTCAGAGCTGGCAAGCGCTGATTAAACATGATATAAATACCTCTGCTATGTTAGATCTGTGGGAAGAATTTAAATGTCTGAAGAGCAGAGGAGTAGGGATTAACGAGCTGTGAAGGAAGGAGATGTATTTAAGGTGTTTGTGAATAGGGAGAGGACGAAGTTCCTGCTCCATATTTAAGATATTAAAGCTACTTTGTGGGTTTTTTTTCTTTCAAAAGAAAGCCTGAAAACCCCCGCAGTTCTGAGTACTTGTCAGGGATGTAATGATGGAAATTTTGTCAGCCTCGCTTTGCATAATAGGGATCATTATGTGATGGTAAATTTCTCTGTATGTTCTGTACGTTCCTAATGTGGGAGGAATAAAATATTCCTCAGGTTTCTTTTGCAGCGCTTGTCAACGAACGCACTGGGTCAGATTGTCTTCTCGTTTATTAGCAGGGAAAGCTGAGATGACTTTATGCAAGCACAACAGTAGGAAATCACAGTGCTGGGAGACAATAAGCCAGGCTTATTGTTTCAAATCCTGCCAGCCTGACAGGTACTTCTTGCATCAGCTGTATTTTAAGTTCCTCTTGGAAGCTCTGCTTCCCAACCCCAGCCCCTGAGTCCCTCGGGTACGGATCGGCTGCAGGGGGTAGGGGCACTTGGTTATCAGCGGGGTGAATTGTCCCAGGAGGCTGTAGAAGCTTGTAGCACATAGTTTCAGTGCTGCTGCTTTAGGAGTTTCTGAACACTGCAGAAAGCCTTCCTGGAAATACAAAATTGGGCTTTTTTGTTTTGTTTTGTTTTTTTCAGAGACCCCTGCAAGGCCTTTCCAGGACTCGAGTGTCCCACACGCCTCTGATAACCAGACACAGAGCCCTAACTTAGGCTCATACAAACAACTGCCTGCTTGAGTGAAAATAAGTCGAATCTGGCTAATAATAGCAGCTAGGAATTTCAGTGGAGCTTATCTGATTTTAACAACCGACTCCCCTCTGCTCCTTTGTAAATCTCAGTGAGAAATACACAGGGAGGAGTGTTAAACTGTGCTTTGCAAAGGAAGGTTAAGCTGTTGCAGTCTGCAGAGGGCAAGTAGAGGCCCCAAGTGGCTGCATGGCTGGTCCCAAGGTGCAGAGGGCCAGGGGCAGGTCCAGAGGCTGCCCGCAGCATCCCATTGGGGTGGTTCGGCTGCAGGAGCCCCCGAGTGGCCCCACTGCTAGCGGAGGGTGCCTGGAGTTGGGAACACAACTAATTGGCCTTCAACAGTAACGCCAGTAGTAACTGGAATAAATTAAGCTTTCCAACAGGGAAGGCAAGGTGTCCTTCTGCATGCAGTAAGTAGGTATTTGTTCAAAACAATTAGACTCCATAGCCTAGTTTAGTACTTAATCAATTTATGTGGTTAGCTAAAGTACCTGCATATGCCCCTAATAATTGGTGACACCTTGTTCCTAGAGCACTGCTATGTGCTTACAGAGAAATTACATTTTTAATTATGCCACACAAGCCTAATGGAAAATCTAATTATGACAGTGGTATTTTTCAACTTTTGTACAAATAGTGTATTTTTTGCAATGCAGTTTCAAGCGTTGCTTCTGCTGTAGGACTTCAGGAGAGGAAATGCGTTCTGCTCAGTTTGTACCATGCTTCACTTTATTATTTATTAATCACTGCTATGTATTATTTGTATGCTGTCATAAATGTCCTGGTAGTTGATGCAGTAAAGCAGGCAAATGGGAGTCATTGCTCAAAAGATTCTCACTGGCCTAAAAGAAACAGTGCTGTAAGCAGTGGAAATAACCGACGCTGTGTCTTGGGGATTTGTGCCTTGTCTTTTTATTCTCTGATTCCTAATGTGGTGTGATCTCTGATTGAAATGCTTTGCATGGATTAGGACACTCACAGGATTCCTTTGTGCCTAATTAGGGTTGGGGTCTTGCTGGAGCCTTTTTCTCCCCAGGGACAAAGTACAAATAATTCAGTCTGGGGCCTCGCTCCTCCCTCCTCCACCCTGCCAGGTGACAAGGGGCTCGCTGGCTTTTCGTGGTCAGGGTTCCTCTGATAACTCCAGTCCACCAGAGTGTTCATAAACCGATTGTGTGGGCCAAAAGCCACTCCTCTTCTCTGATTTCCCCCCAGTGATTTCTGTGAGAGCTTGGCCAATACTTTTTGTGAATTCAGCCATATTTATAGCGCTTTAAAACAGCATGGTGTGTCTTATCTGGCTTATTGTTTAATCACAGAGGAAAGATGGGATTCTCAGTGCTGTCTGAGGCTGGTCTGACGCTGCTCCTGCTCGGTACCCAGCCTAAGCACCCCCAGGGACAGAGGGGGGACAGCTGAGCGGTTCTGCGCCTCATCCCTTCTGCAGAGGGACTCACCGCGGGGCAGAGCAGCCCAACAGCCGCTCCTTCTGAGCCACTGCAGCTGGCAGCAGCCAGGATTTGCGATGAGTAGCTACTGATTTAATTGATCATAGCAGACCAACCCCTCGAGCTTTTCAAAAGATTTGACTTCAGCGGCTATAAAAGTTACTCAGGTTCTTAATTAGCCTCCAGTTCCTATCCGAAGGGGTCCAGGGAACCTCTTGCTCGTAAAATGGAGGCAGTCCTTCTCTGCTCGCTGTCTCCCATCAGCTTGAAGCATTTGGCAGGAAGGGATGTTCCCTCCCTGTGCCCTCTGGGGGTGCCCCTCTGGGCTGTTACCCAATTCCTGGGCATAACAGAGGGGCACTGGTGCGGCAGGGAGCTGCGTGCATCAGCAGCCTGCCGATGGGAGCAGAGCTCTCCAGCACAGGGACAGGCAGTTTCCTAGGCCAAATCTGTGGTTCCTTTGAGTTTCTCCCAGAGGAGAACCTGGGGAAAAAAAATCATGTCACTCCAAAGGCGACCTGCTTCTGAGGATGCATTTCAGAGCAAAACTAAAGGGTGTTTAGGTATAAAGGTGTTTCCAACTTCTTCACTTGCAAGTGGCACAGGTGCACCCTGAAACTTGAATTGGTCAAATGTGTCCTGGGTATGCCTGGGTTGGCAGAACATGTTGTTCTGAGCTCGTATTTTTTTCTTGGTTTCTTTAAAACAGCTTGTTCTGCTCGGATGCTCTGTGTCTGCTAATAGATAATGTTATGGGAAGGGCTGTAAAACCTTATCACTGGAGAGTGCTGAAAATGTGAATTCGTATTAGTGTGTAGAGTCTCTTTTCCTGCAAACTTTAAGGTATATTGCACAACTGCAACTCTCCTGCTATCACGGGTACTCTGCCTAGACCAGATGTGATTGCCTTGTGATACGTGTTTCCGTTTGAGCTGGAGAGTGGCTAAAAGCATCATGCAGGCTCCCTTCTTCCTCTTTAATCAGAGGACATCTCTTTAATCAGAGACATCTACATTTTCCAGACATTCCCAGCAGTCCAAGGGTGGTATATTAAAAGTGAGTGGAAGGCAGCGAGGTAAGGACAGCACCAAGCCAGAGCTGGCCATCTGTCCGGAGTCCCTGAAAATGAAAAGCCAATTCTGGGAGGGAACCAAGGGGATGTGGCTGACTGGCGTGGCATCCAAGTGAATGGCAGTGCCTGCATCCCTGTGGGCAGGAGATCGTCTGACAGAAATGTATTTGGAAATTATTTTAGGATTTTCCTGGCTATTTTGGTTTACTTTGGCCTAATCCACCTTTGTGTTTTTATTCTTTGGCTCGCGGCAGCAACTACAGCATTGTATTGTCTTGCTCAAAGCGCTGCTGCCAGGATGAGGCAATTTTCTTTCAGCAGATCCATCCCCAAAGCTTTCAAAGTGCCTGAGATTATGGAAGATACCCTGCCTGTGCAACTTAATTGGACTATTGGGCTAAGACTGCTGCAAAGATATCCCTGTTAAGATATTAACTGATAGGAGCTCGTACAGATTAAATTTTATTTGTTGAATTATGGTGATCAGAGCAGTCCCATCAGGTAGAACTGCAGAGAACAGGTTTACTAATAAATACTGCAGAGCAATTCGTCATTTCTCATTTCTGCGAGGAGCCTCAAACACAGCAGATTGCTGCCAGAGAGCCCTGCCTGCGAGGCTACCAAATCGCAGCCTGCCATTTCGTTTTGCCATCGCATTTGTTAAGCGG
Source organism: Netta rufina (assembly GCF_964035555.1). Taxonomy (NCBI): domain Eukaryota; kingdom Metazoa; phylum Chordata; class Aves; order Anseriformes; family Anatidae; genus Netta; species Netta rufina. Next base: position 3,115,945 of record NC_140145.1, on the reverse strand, counting down.
CAGGACAGCATTAGGCCGGCCTGCCATTTACATCCGTTAGAGGTGAAAATACCGCAGCGTGCCTCAAAGCCGTGCTGGGGAAGAACGAGAAAATGCCTCAGGAATAATGGCTTCCTCTGCAACCCTCATTTTCACAGTGGTTGCAGAGAAAATCCCTGTCCTCACTGGCCTCTGCGCTGCAGCCCCGTTCTGGTCTGAGCTCAGCTCTGTTGATTCATACCATGCCTTTCACAAAATTAGCTAATGCCTTTTAGCTGAATATTATCCCAATTTTAAGCCCATCAGGCAACAAGAGGATTCAGTGTCCAGGAAATGAAATGTTTTGGAGCATGCTGTGGTGCTGAGGCACCTCGGTGTAGATCTTGCTTGGGAGGGAGAGAAGGACCAGCAGACACGGGACAGACAGCCGGGATCACTGGTGCTTTTCGGACAGCTGGCACCTGCAGCTTGACGTTTGGGCCTTTCTGCTTCTCTTCCAAAGCCCCTCCGCCTTTCCCTGCAGCTGCCTTTGTTTTGAGGAAAAGGAATATGAAACCCAAATGTGGTTAGAACTTGATAGCCCTCTGACATGTTACAAATGAATGTTGCCACCCTTGCGATAAGAGCACCGTTTGCATGGACCTGAGCAAGGTCAGATGAAGGTGAGGTTTCTAAATGTCTCCCTGCATGGGACAGGGCAGGGGAGGCTGCAGGGAAATCTCAGCTCCCACAGACTCCCCACGATACCTTTGCTCTCCATGGGGCAGGAGTGAACCGGTCCCAGGTTCGGGCACCTCACATCTGTGAGCAGTGCTCCCGGGGTGTGCTGTGACAGCGCAGGAAGAGCTTGTTTGGCCCCTGCTGTGACTGCCTCGTACTCCGGGGGCACCTGTCTTTAACAGCAGCGCCCTGAACAGCATCCTTGGCTAAGGACCCGGGGGGGGGGGGGGGTGTAACTTTTAACACAGGTACAGCATTTTTTCTTTATTCCTGCTGTCACATGGAGAGCAAGGGGATCACTACGGAACTGCAAAGGCAGCCTGAGCACCTGTCTGGGGGGGGAAATCCCAGAGAAGATCAGGTGAGGCTTCATCCCCCTTGTTGATGGGGTGCAGCTTGTGCTGGGTGCACCTGTACCCGGAGCTACAGGCTGCTGAGCAGCGGAGGTTTGGCACGGCGGGGCGAAGTCTGTCTGTCTGCAGGGCCAGGAGCATCATGGCAGGGTGATCTCTGTCTGTCTGCAGGGCCAGAAGCATCGGCAGCTCCTTCGGGAGCAGCCCAGCTGGGGCTGTGCAGAGCCAGGGCTGTGCCCTGCCCTTTGCCAAGCTCTGCCGCAGGGAGGAAAACAAATCCGCCCTAGTTGTGTGGAAGGAAGGAAACTGAATTTATAGGCAATCAATGGCACTCTCTGCATCAGCGTATTTGTGAAAAGTGCCTGTTATATTTTCTGCATAGTCCTAGATGAAAGTGGAGCAGAAATCCTACATGAGAGGGTTTTTTTGGGGGGAGGTGGGAGAACCAAAAACCTTGGATGAAGTCCAATATTCAAGCAATAAGACCTTAAGAAGCAGGCATCATTATAAGATAATTGACTGTGGAGAGCAGTCACACATCCCAAGGTGAAGCATAGGGCACTTAACATATCAATAAGGTCAATTATCTGATTATGTCAGCTGCCTTAGTGCTGTTATTAACCTATATTGCTCTTATTAACCTTTCTGATGAAGAATCTTTCAAAAATAATTATATTAAAGTACAAATCTCTCAAGTTTAAAATATGTGAATGTTCCATTTCAGTAGTCGTGTGTCATAGGATAATGAACATCTGATTGCCTGGCTGACACAATGAGGTTTTTAATCAGGCTCCCTTTCCTAGGATCAGCATGTTAGCTATGACAGCCTTCCCTGGGCCCAGGCAGTCTCATGAAAGCGCTGCTGTCATGTTACGAATGGCGGGATTTAAAATTGAAATGTGAGCAAATAAGACAAGAAATGTAACGGATATGCTGGGAAGCGGGGTCCTGGGAAAATACCCACTGAAAGCCTCTTCAGTCAATTCCAATTATTAAAGCATACAGCCGATTCAATTAGTGGTTATGTACAAGTGCATATAGTATTTACTACCTAGCAGAGTTGATCAAAGAGGAACACACTGCTCATGAAAATTTGTTCATATTCATTTTGTCTTTTTTTTTTTTTTTTCTTCTTCTGCAGAGCATTTTGAAGTCTGGGAGCATTTTGCCACAACTTTCAGGCATTCTTTCATCTATCGGGGAATTTGAGTGTTCTAATTTCTACTGGGAATTACTAATTCATTACTTGCTTTTGGCAAAACCAATGCAAATTCTGCTTATTATAAGTTTTGATAACTGTATGTTTCTCTGTGTGTGTGCCTGTACAGCAGGTGAAGTAGCATTTCACATAGTGAGGCTATTCAATGAGCAAACACAAGCAATGAGCAGAAAGTAAGAGCGCCTCGTTTTTATCTGTGGACTTACCAGGTTTACAGTCGGTTGTGATTTGGTCTTCAAATGGCCACACTAAACATCTTTAAAGACACCTTTTTTTGTCCCTGGAATTCAGTGCCTATTTAAAATCATTGGGCATATTGAAAGTTTAAGATATCCATATGCTTATTTTGGGCTGACATGTTTTTCTAGGTAGAAAAAGTGAAACTGGTCTCCCTCTTTGAAGTCCAAGTGAGTTTTTATCATTATTATTATTATTATTTTCTGTTCTCTAACAGTGAGGAGGAAAATTCCATGAAAGGCTAAAGCTGAAAAATTCTCCTTCAATGAAATTCCCATTTGTCTTTCCCCTGTGTGCTCCCTTCTCCAAGATCTCTGCTGTCAGCACAATAGATCTGGTACCTGGGAAGGACAAGTGTTTCTGTAGTCCCTCCACATCTTCCCTTCCCCCCCGCATAACAAAGAACAGACGATGACAGCTTATTGCCTTGTTTCCAAGTCCTGCTCAGGAGACCCTGATTTACTTTTTGCTGTGTGTTGAGAATGGTAGATGAATCGGATGATGCAGGACGAATCCCTGTGAAGTCCCCTCCTTGCTCCAGCACCGTGAGGAAGAGGCACTCTGCCAAACCCCAGCCGTGGCACAATCCAGGCACCTCTGTGACCATCTCAAGCCACAGCTCCCGGATTGGGTAGTGATGTTGATGTTTTGGTGCAACATTTCTGTTGCACACCTTTCCTGGTCTGTTTCTTCTGAAGGGATTAGTTGCATCTATCAGCACCACGCACACAGACGTTCTCAGTCACCTTCCTGTTTGTAATTCTGCTGGAGGCAGTCAAGAAGCAAGTGTTTGTGCCAGGAGTATTATGTATGGCTCTGCTGATTTTTGCAAAACTCTTTTTAAAAGTCTGCAGTGAGTGCTGTGGCTCTGCAATGTTCAGGGAGTAATATGAACTATTAGTACAGCATAGGAAATCAAAGTCTGCTGGGAATGTTTCAGCAGCAAATAGAGGGCAATTATCTGAAATGAGGACTCAAGGAACACTATGTCTTGCAAATATGGCCTCTAAGCCAAGTCAATATATCTGGAGAAGCCGTTGCCCACAGTAACAAATGTATGTCCCTTCCAGGAAAACAATATCTGCTTTTACCTCCCACTAAGGTGTCAGAGAGCTACAGGAGAGTAAATGTTCGGGTAGTTTTTCCCTCATTAGCCTTCCACTGGGGTTGGGATTTGCTTAGCCAGACCACACTGTTAGGAAATTTATTGTACCCTTGATCTGCTTTTGTTTCTGCCTCACAGAGAGCATTTCTTTGTGAGGCACGTTAAAGATGGGAGAGTATTGCTGTTTCAGGAGAGAGTCCTCAGCCCTGGGAAAGCTTTGCAAGTCCTCAGGGCCCGGTAACATCAGCTGGCAGTTGATGCCATCAGCCCACGTGCTGGCAAAGTCTCACTCTTTTCCATCCCTGGTTTTCTGTAGACAACTGGAAAATGCAGGGGATGCTGTCAGGACAAGTTCGACATCAACTTCAATATCTCTTTCTGAAGATCTTTCTTTTAATCATTCATCCTGACAACATCTGTATTTAAGTGATATCCGTGGTTTGTGAATAATGTGAAAAGAAAGCCGTGGCAGACAGAGATGAAATGTTTGATTGCAAGACAGATTATGCAGTGGTCTGAAACTGGCTAATGCTGCAAGGGGATTGAGTTTGCTTCTACGGTAAAATCCAAGTGAAGCAATTTGCAGGCCTGAATGCTTACACAAATTCATTTCCCACATATTACTTCCTGATTTCTGGTGGGTGAGGGGGAGTGGTCTGTCAAAAGTCAGTTGCTGCTCTTACTTTTGAGGATATTCAGTAGTCAAGGACCACTGAGTACGTATGAACTGGTAAATGGGCAGTGGGAGCAAATCTGTAAGGAGGAATTGTTAAGCCCTACATAGATCCACACAAAGATAGGTCTGGATATTGGCACATTTGTGTGCTAGTGTATATTTTCCACTTTCTGGAGAATATCTTCCAATATTACTTCTTTTGCTTTTACCAGAAAGGACATAAGTTTGTGGCAAGGTGTGGGGAAAGTAAAAGTAGACACTGAGTCAGATTTTATTTCACATGTTCCCAGTTCTCTGAAAATATTCACAAGAACTATCAGAATGGTCTTTTTCTTTTTTTCCTTTTGTTCCTCCAGAGCTGAACTCCACTGTACCGACAGCTTTTAATCCTTCAGTCTTTATGTTACTCAGTCATTTGCTGAAAACCTTCGTATTACATCTTCAGTTTCCCAGGGCTGTAGCCATCACTTTCAGCATTGTATGACTAGCTCTCAGAGAATCTTATCTGGTCTTTGGAGATTTCTATCCTGTTTCTTGTTATAGTCTGTAATAGTGCTTCTTGCTCCAATATTTTACACTTCAGCCATTTAGATCTGTGTTTCTGAATTAAGGCATCACTTGTTCCCCTGAGGCTATGGGACCTAGATGTGTGAACTTGTTATTTCCTGATGACAACACAGGACTATCAAGCTCACTACCTAATGCTTGCTCTGGCTTATGCTATAGCTGATGTGCTCCAATAGCCACCAGTCCTGTAGTGAAAAAAAAAAAAAAAAAGAAAACATATGATATGGTCATATGTGAAAGAATCTTGGTGCAGAAAGCAGAGGAAATATTGGATATTAAAGGCCCTAATTTAATAAGAGGCAATGGAAGAAATAAAGAAGTAGGAGCCATGTAGGATTGCTTAAATTTCTGCTTCCACCAAGATCAGCTACCTGAGTAATCAATTTGAACTTCTCTGCACTGCTCCTGTTAGCTGTAGCTATCTGTGCTACAGCCTCCATCACTGTGCAGAGATGGAGATTTGCCATCCTTCTGCAGTTTTTTAATTGGGGAGGTCCTTTTCTATTCTATTTTCTGTCTCTTTCCCATCCTCTTTAGGAACTGAGAAGGATCAGAAAAACTGTAATGGCTTCACATGGTGACCAGCCATTCCTATTTATAGTGGATATTGTCTGCATAGAATTAGTAGTCTGTGAAATTCCCACAAGGCAGGCACAGTTGAATAGACATAAAACTTGTTTTAAACAAATAAGCAGATATTAAACAAACAATGGAATTTCCAGACAGCTATTTGAAATGATAAAGAACTGTTGGAATTTTGCCTGAACAGGTAAAGCAAATCAGCAGTAATTATATTTGCCTTGCCAGAGGGGTGAGGTGGTTTGGAGGTAGATAACTATGATACTTGAAACCATTTTTAAAGACATTGAGCTTGGCCGATTGCCATGGCTTGGAGAATCTGCAAATAATTGTCTGCACTATTAACTAAATAGGGGTATACAGATTCTTTTCTGCTGGGATTTTTTCTGAAAAAATAATGTTTTGAGGCTTTGTAATGATATCCCAGTTGGAAGTTGGTTTCATGAGACACATTACTCATGAGAAAATGAAATCCCACGTAGTTCAAGGGAATGCAAAACTGAAGATCCCTGATCAGTGGAAGAAACCCAGCAGCCAAAAGTTTGAATTTGTCCCAGTGGTCACGGAGGCATTCAGTAAACAGCTGCATCTTTTCCTTTCTGTTTATTCTGATTTATGTGGTTGTGTATTGGCTCCTGGAGATGACACCAGCATGACTACAGGCAGTGAGGTACAGTGGCAGATGAGTCTTGAAGAAGCCATTTAAGCATATTGCAGTTTAGTTTTGCCTTCCCTTGGATGTGGATGTTTTTCTGGACTCCTCGGCTTGCAAAACAGTGAGGCACTTCTCCAGGAGTAGGCTTAGCCTGCTGGTATTTCAGCTCTTCCCCTTCTGCTTGCAGTCACAACCAGGAAATGCAAAGGCATGTGGAAATGAAAGCCAATTAGAATGAAATTGTAACATCTGGGTTTGCTTTGGAGTCGGTTCTTACTTTATCTGCCATTCTCAGTAGTCCTGCACTAGCATAAGCGGCCTTGTGTTTGCAGTGCCACGTAAGCAATGTCAGAAGAATGCCTGAAGCTATTATTTCACTGTCAAGAGCCATTTTCTGTGGCCAGTGTTAGCCTGAGCCCCAAAACCCAATGCGTGCTCTGTTGACTGCACCCCAACTTGCCTCCTATGGCAGAGGTACCCGTGCCTGCGGTGGGATCTGAAGCCTCAGCAGCATCCGTGCACGGTTGGCTTACAGTTGTAAGCACTGCAGCATCTAGCTGCTTGGGTGAGGGAGAAATGCTAGAGAGTAGGATTTTATGCAAAACTGGGGCCCAGCATGGTGTGCAGCAGGGTGGAGTGACTTTTAAAAAAGTCTGTGTCAAAACCTTTGAGTGCAGCAGCGCTGTGCTCTGGGAGTGTTGTGTGCCGCGAGGGGTTTTGCAGCATCGGTCCATTTGTAGTTATGAGTCAGCTGTCACGGCCAAATTACATATTCGTTAAAGAGTTAGGTGAATGAGCGGTGAATCGTGAGCCGCACAAATATTTGGAGCTACTAACATTCACGCGCTGTTATTTTTTCATAATAACAAGGACCCCAGGGAGGCCGAACTCTGACTACGGGAAATCTTGACAGTAAGTTCACAGCTTGGAGTAGCTGTATTTTTTTTTCCCCCACTGCAGTGAAAACAATTGATCTGCTGGATAAATGGCAGGAACACGGCTAGAACTGCTGCTTACAACTCCTTTAGAGCAAACAACAGCTCCCAGCACTGATCCTTGCCTGTCCCTGCAGCAGGAGAGCCACTGCCTGGGTTTTCCTTTCTCCTCAGGGAGTGTGAACAAGCCAGCATTTGGGCACCCCGGGTGAGCAGATGAATTGGAGCTCGCCGTTCGTTCCCTCCTCGACACGCCGAGCAGCGTGCCAGGCTGGGCTGCTGCGTCTGTGCGCGAGGACCCGTGCGCGTTAGAGCAGTGGCAGGTGTTAAATAGGAACAGATGTTAATATTGACAAACTGAAGTGGCTAAATGTGGAAATACAGCACTGCTGAGACGTGTGAAGTGAGGCAATGACCTTCACACGTTACGGATCTAGTCAATAAAAGGCAGCTCGGTGGGAGCACGCGGATGCCGCGGGCAGGCCGGGACCAGGGCAGGCCCCGTGGCTGTGGTGACGGCACGGCCTGTCCCAGCACCGCGTGGGGTGGCCTCGTGGCTCCTGGGGCAGGGCCCAGGGGAGGGTCTGTGCAAAAGAGGTGGCAAACTCCAGAAAGCCCAGGCTTCAGAGAGCCTGTTTTTAGTGTCCAGTGACTGTATGAGCGCTGCCTGTATTAGTGACTGTACTAGGGCCCTGCCTGTCCTCCCGTGGCATTTCAGTGACATGGAAAAAGAGGCAGCTCTGTTAAACACTGCGTCCCTCCGCTGCTTTGGCCTCTTTTATCCAGATTTTCTCTTTGTTCGTACAGATCAAGGATCCTGCTGTACAGTCTGTTCATACTGCCATAGGTTCTTCAACTATCTTACTTTCTCTCAGACTCCAAGGTATTCAGGGTCAAAACCTGCTTTTCTTGACTTTCACCAGGAACTTCAGTGGGACAAGGTTGTGATCTTTTGCTCCAGGGAATAACAGTGATTTTTGCTGCCATGGGTGGCATTATTCTAACACCTGGGTGAGAGGATGGAGATATTTGCTGTGTTAAAGGGAAATGGGTCCTGTGTTGAAGCTCCCCGATACGCAGTCCATGATCTGTATCTTCAAGATGTATGCTTGAATGAATCCTCACCCTCAGGCTCAGCAGCAGGAGCCCCACCAGCTTGTGTTGTGCACAGGCCACCTTAGAGCTGGAGAAGCAACTCAGAGAGGTGGAAACCCCCTCATGTGCTGAGAAGCACTTCGTGCTTCTGCCCTGCAGGCCCAAACTGACGGTGGTCAGAGGGGAGGATTTCCTAATGGAGGGACACTTCCTATGCCACATTTTTTCTAGGAAAGGCCTTTGAGTGGGATCCAGTGTCAAACCAGGTACAGAAGGAAGATCACACACTGGCTGTATTTCTCTGAGTTGGGCACTCGGTGAGACGGGGCAGGGCTGCGTGGGGGAATTAATGCTCAGGGCATCCATCGGGGCCAACCAGCCTGACATGTTTTTAAATGGCATCAGCTCCCACATGCAGCAGCATGCATATAGATCACAGCCAGGAGACAGCGCAGTGATGTTCAGTGACAATATTAGTGGTGGAAATCAGCTTTAATTTTTCACTTTCCATTTCTTGGCAGATCAAAAGTGAATATGCACTGTCTTCATTAGCAAGGCAAATACCTCGGCGCTCGGGAACTTGTGCGATTCCCTTTCCTTCCAAAGTGCAAAGCAGTAGATAAGCAGACATCAAAGTGGTAACTGGTGATTTTTATGAAAGGATCCCAATCTTGACTGGAAGGCTCCTGCACTAGGCCCAATCCCACCTGACATCTGTCAGGTGAAAATATGGAAATGATGAGTTTTGCTCATGCTTGCTGATTTGAGCGGGATTCTTTGTATTAGCAGTGCTCAGGGGAAGGGCCCCACAACAGACCCGATGATTGCATTTTTGATTTGGAGATTAAATAACTATGGTAACTGGAGTTCAGCTCTATCCTGCTTAATTCCATTCCATGCAAAACCAGGCATCCAGGCTCCCTTGAGGTCTTGTTCATAACTCATCCCCTCATCCCCCCCCTAATACCTGGGTGAGGGGTGAATCAATGGGGAGTGCATAACCCATTGAGTGGGTGGGGAGCCTGAAGAGGTAGCTCTGACAAAATGTCATTCAGATGCCACTGGTAGGCAACCTCGTCATTGCCCTTTGGTTCTCGGTCATGGGCAAGCAGGACTTTTTGAGGCACACCCTCAGGGTTCCCTTCCCTAAACCAGTGCCAGGTTCATCTGATGTATGGAGCAGCCAACTGCAGTATTTCAGGAACTGCTGGGGAGCCTTTGGGTAGTCCCTGCTATAAAGGAAGGAAACTGCAGCCACCCTGTCTCCCCTCAGGAATCGCCGTCCTCTGTCCAGTACAAAGCAAAATAAAGCTGGTCAGGCTCAGCCCAGTGGTTGGAAACTGCCTCCCTGAAGGGCAGTACATAGCAAAAGGGGTGATAACTTCTAAAACCTTTCCAGCTTTAAAAGTGCATCTCTCCAAGCCTTTTGTCCCTGCCATAGGCAAGGAAATTTGAATTTGCAGTCATGATAGCCAGAACTGGACAACTGTTTGTTTTCCTTTCCTGAGTTCACCTAACACCGTACTTAAAAAAACCCCCCAGCCTGTTTGGAACTAGGTAAGCTAAAGCACATTAAAATGTTTGCCAGCATACCTTTGTCTCTGGAGTTAGGGGTGGCTGCATTATTCTTACCACACGTTGCTTTTCCTAAAAAGCTGCAGTGAGGGGGAAAGGTTTGCCTGGGTCCAGGGTACCAGCAGCCCCCAGGCACTCCTGTGCTAAGTTTCCAATACAAGGTGTCCCCATGCTGCTATAGCTCTGTTTAAGTTGAACTCCCAGAACTGCTGAGATCACCAGAAATAAAAAGACCACAGGATGAAAGCCTCTGTTCTTCCAGACCAAAAGGAGTTCAGACTGGATGCATTTTTTTTTTTTCTCAAGAATTACACAGACTCTGAGCTTTGATTAGCTTGCTTTGTATTTTTAGAGCAATAGAAACAAGGTGATATCTGGCTTGGTATTTGGTAAGCCTATTTATTCTCATCAGAAGGTTTTAGCATTAACCTATAAGCATTGTAACTTTGTAATGTGATGACACAGACAGCTTCAAACAGACAGAGGTCACTTTTCAAGGCTTTTAGCCTCTAGGAACCTACTGATTTTTAATAAGAATCACACAGCTAAATCTGTGCATATGGTTTTGAAATTCATTCCATAAAGCCAGAGTCTTTCCAAGCCTTTGTTTCAGCTAACATCATTACAAATACTTGAATGACTTTTGGAGATCATATAGGATATATCTCCAGTCAAAATGAGTTAGATACAAATTGACATGTTCATGCATCTGGGAAAGTACTAGCTTTCCTTGGGTTTTATTGTTCTCTTTCATTTGTAATTAAATTATTTGCTCTAAAACTTGATCGGTATTGACAAAGAGCACATTTTCTCTTCACAGAATGCATTTTTTTTCTTTTCTTTGTGAGTCAGACATGACAAATTTACCATTCTGATAACATAGCTTAATGTTAGCCCAGCTTTCTTAAAGAGCACAGAGATACAGTCAGTCCCTACTATTTGCCACTGGAGCCAGAGTTGCAAGTTTGACTTCCAGAGAAGGACCTAAATAAAAGGTTCTAATGGGGAACTTTTCATAGGAAGGCCTCCAATGCATTGGAGTACATAAAATCTGTCTCACTCTGGCAGATGCAAAACAACATTCTCAAAGCTCCTAAGGACCAAGGAGTCTAAGATCTATTAGGTGAATGTTTGAAAGTTATCCAGCTTTGCTACTGAAATGTAGGGCATTCATTTTCCTGAACCACTGAGCTAAATGATTTTCTTAACTCAGACCTAGGGGCAGAAACAAGGGCTCTTGACTCCCAGTCCAACACTCTAAATATTTCTCCTTTGTTAGGAACACAAGAGCTGCAAATAAATTCATGCAAGCCCTTAATACAAAGAGGCACGTGCGGAAGGAGAGATATTCACACTGCCAAATATCACATAGTTAATTCAATTAAATAGTGTCTATATATAGCCAGTGGGGATTTAAGGACACATTCCTCAGATTTGCTCTGAATTTCCCCCCCGAGAAGCTCTTCTATCTCCTGTTGCAGGGCTGAGGTGTCCCAAACCTTGCCCATCTTTCCTGAGCCACAAGTCAGCCTGGACAGTCTCTACCAGTCTTGCTTCACTTCTGTGGCAGGCTGTGCCTCAGCAAACTATTTCATTGACAGCTCTTGTGAAGGGAGTTGCTGATTACTGCCAGATGTAGATATTTCCTGCTGAAATTGCCACCTACTTCTAGCAATGAGGAGACCTGGTTGCCATCTTTTTGCTACTGACATCTGCTCAAAAGACAAACTTTGGAGGCTGACACCAAGCTGAGAGTGCTTAAAGAGCACTCAGAAACCTAGCCGGGCTGAAGTTTTTCCCTTAATATGGTGAAATCGATCTCACTGTGATTTTGTTCTACTTGGGAGGTTGGGGTGTGGACAGAGGGGAGGCACCCAAAGGAGGCTTCAAATTGGTCTTGCCCCAAGGTGTGGGGTTTGGGAGGGATGGATGTCTGCGGAGGGTTTGCTTGATGAGTAGGGCTAGCTCTCTGGGCTGCCCCTGGTTAGGGGCTTTGCATGTTGAAGCCCCAAAATGGGAGGCTAGTAAGTAGTTGTTTTATCTTCATTTCTTTATTTTTCTTCCTTTATTTTTCCTATGTTTATTTCTCTTCGCTTGAGTAATAAGTTACATGCATTGTTGTCAAGAGTTCTTTTTTTTCTTCCTTCTGTATTGGGCCTTGTTTTCTCATGCTTGTTGTCCCTCTGTTTTTGAAGGTCTCAGGTTTAAGTTTTCTGCCTGGGCTCTCCAGAGGTTTCAGTCACTTACCCAACCGATGGTTCTCGTGAGCCTGCTCCTGTTAACATCGTGCTTCTTTCTGTGCTCCCTGGCTTTGCTGAAACCAGGGAGCTGCTGGCGGTCACGCTGCTCAGCGTGTGCCCTGGGTTCTGTGGTGCTTGATACTAATGTGGTGCTAATTAACTTCACTTCGGGGAGCTTGTGTTTTGAGCAGAATCTAAATCCTGTGGGTGCTGCTCCTGCAGGATGGTGGTGGAGTCAGGCAGGCGACTGGGAAACATGACAGCAGCAGCTGACTTCTTCCCAGGCTTTCTGTGACTATGCCCTGAAGACATGTAGAGCAGCCTTTTGAGGTGCTGCATCACCTGCACTGAACCCCTGCAACAACGTTTCCAAACAAGAGTTTTCAGAATGAAACTTTTTCCCCCCCAAGAAACTATTTTTTTTCAGTGAAGAAGGAAAATACTTTTTTGGAAGGTCTGTTTTTCATTTCTTAAATTTTTCATATCTACTCACATAACAGCTGAGCCATGCCTTTGTATTAATGTCTGCTTCATTGTGCCTGTTTCTCAAGGGCACCAAATCTGTCTTATATTACACAGTAGGCCTTGTATTTTTTTTAACTTTGCCTTTTAGAAGGTGGTTCATTTCTAGTGGCAGGTGTAACAAATTTGTATTTCCATGCCAGGTCTGGCCCATAGCTCCTGATGATCTGGAGCTGGGCAGGATCAGGCTCTCCTCCTTCCTTTCTGGTGGGCTGTTGGTGCTACCCATGCCATCCCCATGAGAACTGGTGGCCCCTTGTGCTCATTTCAAAGTGACCCTCCTGAGGATCCCCAGGCAGCAGCCACGGCGGCAGCTCTGCTCCGTGACATTGATAAACCACAACATATTGTTTAACATATTGTTCCCAGTCCAACATATTGTTCGCATTCATCATGGAAGCAATCAGTACAGAGCATTTTATTGCAAACCTGTTTCCTGGTGCTCATCATTAGGTCATTAACCTTAACAATGTCAACATGTTCTCGGTATGCGGTTTAATTGGAGCGCAGTACAGAGCAGTTGCACAGGCTGTACCACATACAGGGGCACACAGCTTAAGAGTAATAGAAAAGCTGTGCCAACAGGGCACTGATGCTAAATAAAGTCAAGTCTGGACAGGGGATGTAAATTAAAGTAGCTGCACTGAGGGGGACCCAAATAATTTTTTGGTGGAAGCATAATTTCCTGCGAGCACCTGTGCCAGTTGAAGGCTGTAGTTTTATTGCATCAAATTCCAGATATAGATCTTTTTGTAGATCTTTTCCCTTGGTGGCTTTGCCATATCCAAGGAGAAGAGATGGACAGTCCAGTGACTGTTACTACTCTGGTTTGCCAACACTGCTGTTGGCAAGGTTTCCTCTGAGAGTGCTCCCTAAAGGGGCAACCCTCATGGCTCCTGGGTCCGGCTCATCCAGGCTATGTGGTGCCAAGACAGAAGTTCAAGGAGCAGTGCCGTTTTGCAGAGGAGGCTGGCAGGAAGAAGCAAATTCTTCAGAAAAAAATGTCTTGATTTATATACTGAACTTCAGAGGAAGATCTGTTTTCTGCAAAGGCTTGCTCGGTTGGTTATAAAGTGTTGTTTTGCCATACAAACCTTGCTTGGGCACTGTGAGGTTATCAGGACAGCACCATTTTGTTAGCATGGATGGTCAGACCCTTCAGAGAAGGGCTTGTCTCTTCCCATGTGCTGGCAACCCCCTCACAGAGGCCAGGCCTGGCACTGGCACCTCTATCTTCTCACAGTGCCTTTGAGTGCTAATAACCTGTGGCTTGGATCTTAAGGTTGAAATTTAAGGGATCCATGGGATGTCAACTTCCATCTCCTGTTGGTTTTCATTAGGTATACGTGAAGGTATCAGCTTCAAGTTCTGCTGGTTTCTGATGGCCCTGCTGCAGTACGTAGGTGGTGTCTAATTAAACAGCGTATATATGCATGTGAAAAAAGCATCGCTTTCCTCACTGTTTCAAGTGAAACCACAGATTGCTGATCACTGTGAAGCTGAGGGCTGTGTTTGCTGTGCTATGGGAAAGGAAAAGATGTGGCAGGAAAAGCACAAACGAAAGGCAGGTTGTTAGGGTGGATCTCAGGATGAGCAGCGTCTCCACGTTGCTTCTGCTCCTCTTTCCTTGCTGCCTCCTTCCCTATAAAGCAAAATGCCTATTTCCTACCAACCTGGCCTATTTCTACTTTTTTTTCCTTAGCATTGAGCACTGCATTAACTTGACAGGAAAGTCCAAAGGTCTGATTGACACCCTGTTTCTTCCCCATTATGAAATAAACTAATTTCTTTAGCTTCGCACAATATTCTTCTGAAAACAGCTATTGATCTGCACAGGTCTCTAGACTGGGTAATCAATATCCACCAGTTTGGGGAAAATAAATAAATAAACAAAGGACAGAAAATGATGGATGAGAATACCATTGAGTGCTTTTTGAACTGATGCTGTGTTCAGATCACTCAGCTGCTGAAAGAATGGGTTGGGTTTGTTTTGTAGCAGAGAAATGATGTTGAAGCTTTCAGATTCCCATCTTCGAACTAGCCCGTAGTCATTAGGTGTTACTGAATGCTTTCAGACCAGTGGTACTTTCCAGGCTGACTTCTGTATCTGAATTGAAGAAGACAATAGCTTACAAAGAGGGGGAGAGGCTCCCCTTTCTCCCACTGCAGCATTTATAAATCAGGCTTGCTGTGTGTATGTCTCAGCCTGTCTGCATGGAGCAGTCAGAGCCAGGGCTGGAGTGTGAAGGGAAAGACTTCACTGACAAGGAGGCACTGGAGTCCTTCAGTCCTGGAGATCCAGAGAAGCTGCTGTCTTAATCTTCCTCTAATTTTACTGTACACCCCACACAGAACTCACAGAAAGCATGTTTGGTCCCTAAAATGCAGCAGAAGTAGGACAGACATCCCGTGTTCCCTGCAGGCCAAGAGCAGTTCCAGTGCTGTGAGCACCGCGAGGCTGCGATCTGACGGTGTCTGGAGGAGGGCGTGAGCTGCTCTGACCCACGGTGCCGCGAGCTCTTTCCATCCTCAGCCTACTCTTCTACACCATTGGCACACTTAAGCCCTTCTAGGGACCGATTATCCTTCTTTACACCAATAATCAGAGGGCCAGGTCCCAGCAAACCATCGCACTGCAGCCGACAAAGCCAGTCTGAGCAGTGCCTGAGCTCTCTCTGGAGCAGCAGACCCGAGCAGTGGTGCTCTGTAATGTATGCAGGTCTTCCAGCTGATGAAGAAACAGGTGCAGTTCAGATGCTGTTTCAAGCAAATGAGAACAGACAAGGAGAGGAGGGACAAATGTATTTATCAGGCTGCATAACCTGTTGAAGTAAGACAGGAAGGTGACCTTATTTTGAAAGCTAGTGAAGTGCTAGAAGAGTTTGGAAAACTTGATGGAAATGGAGAGGAAATCAGGCCATGCTTTCAAAGGAATGCCTTTTTCTCTCCTCATCCACTGAATGTAGTTAATGTAGTTTCTTGAATAGGATTTAGCTGTCACTTCCTGAATGCTCCGTGAGCAGCTGGTCTGATGTTTTCTGTTTATTAGCAAGGATCAAGCAGGGTGAGTGCAGCAGTGGTGTGGCTGGGGAAGGGAGAAAGGGCTTGAAGCTGTTGTCGGCTGCAACGGGGATGACAGCCTGTTGTCCTCCTCAGTCGATCCACGCTGCTCAGAGCAGTCCTGGTTGTCCTGGTGAGCACACCAGGAGCATCGTGTGTCTGTGTGAGGCGGGGGGTCAGGAGCACACAGAGAGCCAGGATGCTGGTAATGTTTTATGGCAATGGAGGATCCTCTCCCTGGGAAGGTGCACGGCCAGGCTGTGCAGCTACAGTGTATTTTTCTGTGCTTTGAGGGGGAAAATAATGTCTCTATAAGATAATCTAATGTCAGGCTTGCTGTATGATCTATTCTTTAGAGTAAGTGTTCTCTCTAGTCTTCTCTGTTTAGAATTTGTGGTGTAACTTTATAGAATTACACTGGTTTTGTGCATTACTTCTTATTTGGATCCTTTGAGATGGATCTTTTAGGTTCCCATAAACTCCTCGTCTCTTTCTGTTGTAATTAAACAACTCTCAGTGGTCAGAGTAGATCTGTGAGCATGAGGAAGGCTGTCAAATCAATACGAATCGTTGCCAGACATAAGCCTAACAAGCCTGACCAGGATGTACAAAGGGGCCCTCTGTCATTTAAAGAAATAAACAGGAGGCAGAGAACTTAATTCAGCTCAATCAGCTGCTAAGCCTGCCCTGACAGCCGGCCTTCAGAGACACCTTCCCCCTGCTCCAGCATTTAGCTGAATCAGCACTTTCCCCTTGCCCTCGGAGAAGTCTGGCTTCCCATGTGTATCAGCAGAGGAGTAGGAAGGATGGACAGACTGCAGTGCTGGAGCAATGACAGCTTGAGGGTACAGCACAGAGGGGATTTGGGGGCTTGTAGGTGCTTGGAGAGGAGGCAGCCATTTGAGTTGAATGAATCCTGGCAAAGGTGTATGCATGACATCAGTTTGCAAGACAGATGTTTTGAAAGAAAATAGAAGTAGTGAGGGAAAAAGAGCTGGTCATGTGGCTGATGCGAGCTAGGAGAAAGAGAAGGAATCCAGCAGGAGATGGAAATTGAGAAGGTAAATGACTTAACAGTGGAGGAAACAGCAGCAAGACAGGAGTCAGCAACTTGAATTCTGCCTCTGGGTCCTTTTCTGCCCTTGGCCAAGATGACCAAGCTGAGTAAAAGTTTGCTAGCTAAAGGGCAAAGGAGAGACTTTAGGCACTTAATTCTAGATACTGAAGTTTGAAAATAAAGTCCTACCACCACCCAGGTCCCCTAACAGAAAGCGTGCTGTCTGAGTGCAGTCCCTATGCTGCTTCTCATCCCAGTGTGGCGTGATTTGGTTCCCACTAAGCCATGCCCAGAATACAACTAGACAAGGGCTGAAACCTGCAGTTCAAGTAAGTCCTGGGCCAACCATTGTAACTAGCGTCTTTTAGAAGGACTGCAGTTTAGTCCTAATGAATATTATCAACCCCACAGGTAGGCACCACAGGGAATCCAGTAGTTTGAGTGCCTCAGTTTGCCTAGCTGTGTGCATGAAGTCTCAGTCTTGGGGTCAGGGATGCAGGTCAGATCTCCCTTCAGTTTCTCCATCCCAGACACAACCCGATCCCACTTCAGGTTGGCCAATTGTGTAGTCCTAGATTAGGTGCAATATCTATACATTGCAGGTGCAAGAGAAGCACAGCTGGTCATTTTGATTTGTATATGTTTATGTAAATGCCTCATAAAATATCCCCCATTGGGACAAGCCAAAGTCACGCATCATAAAAATCAGCTTCTGTAATGGCTTCTTTACAACAGCATTTGCCAAGGTAGGGAAAAAAATATGCCTGTGTTTATAGGAAATTAATTTCTGCCCCTTCAGTGATCAGCCCTGAGCAAGCAGAAGACTGAATTATCCCAGTTGCTTCTCTCTGGCAGAGAGAACTGCTCTTTGGAGCCTCCTGCAGTGTAATCTGGTGGGGATGTTTAATCAGAAAACCTCTAAGCAGCAAGGCCCCAGTTCAGCAAGCCCTGTGCTCATGCAGCAAGCCGTCCTTCTGCAGCAAAGCGCTTAATCACACCCTTAATTTTACACCTGTGCTCAGGCTCACACTACCTGGCTGGATTCAGGAAGGTGGGTACATCTTTTGCTGGAGAACGGATTTTTGCCTTTGGGCTTAAATTAGCATACAAAGAAGGAGATGCCTTAAGAGGCAGATCAGCAAGGTTATTTAAAACATAAAACAACCCAAGCATGACAAGAGCTACCAGGGGAGGAAGATTTCTAAGTGCCAGTAGATGGTGCTCTGCAAGCTCCCTGTATGGGTGGGTTGAAGCCCGCACTGATCCGTTTTGCGCAGCACCCCAAAAGCCTTATGGTTTATTGCAGAGAAGGTCTTTGTGACCTTGTAAGGAGCGAACCTAAGGGACTTCTGCAGAAAGCAGATGGATTTTGTTGGTGTCTTTAGCTGAGTGTTGGCCTCCAGGTAGGATTTTTGTAGCAAGAATGTAGCTGCTCAATCCTGTGGATGAACCAAGCCTGTGCGACATAATCCTGTAGGGCTGCTTCTGAAGAGCTGGAAAGAGTGGGTGAAATCCTTGCTTAAAGTGAAGTTGGCTGGAAAATTGTCTATGAATTCATTAAATGCAGATTTTTCTCTTGAAACCTGTTGTAAAACAGGATTGATATTTAATTATTCTAACATCCTGGGTCTTGCTGCAGCCGGCAGATCCACCTTCAGGACAACTCCTGCATCTGCTCCAGGTATCAGCATTGCTCCCTGCTCCCTCCTGGCTTGGTGCTTGCAGAGAGGCCCTTCTGCAGCCAGGGTGCCCTGGTGCAGACCAGGGTGTGCACATGAAGATCTGTTGCATGAAGCAAGCAACCACCTGTGTGGTTCCTGGCAGTGGAAGAATGGCTTGCATCTGTCCCCTTGTAGCCAAAGATTAAACCTGGAAGATATAAAGAGCAGTAGATATGGGCAGCTGTTCAAATTAAGTGTTTTGTCTATATGTATCCACCCCACTGTGTGTGTTAAATCTAGCTCTGGCCTTGCAGTTCATCTAAGCGAGTCGATGAAAGAGAAGTCTGTTTTCTTGCACATCCCCCTTAAATTTTGAGGAGTTTCCCTGACACAGTGATGCATAGTTATAGGCTCAGTAAAAGTTGGAATGATTTATGGCTTACACACTGTAAATCAATAAAAAGAATCACAGACATTGACAGTACGTTCACAGCCCATTTCTTTAAATGGAAGGCACTTTTCTATCTTTCCTGTTTCAACCAAGTTGGTGCACAGGAGGTTCCTGCCACTAACAAAGTGCTAAGAGAGTCTTTATAAAGCTTGTAAAACCTACATCTTATGTAATACCTCTCCTTACATGCCCTTCCTTGCTGCACCATCGTTATCCAGTCTAAAAGTACCATGTCCTTCACCCTGGGTTATCAGATTGCCTTCTCCTGTGAACAGAAAACTGTATTAAAAACCTGTTATTTTTTTTAAGGCACTCCAGGCCAGTCTGCTAACCTCTGACTTTCCAGCCTCAGTGTAAATCCTGATGAAAGTGTGCGTGGTTGGCGTGCCTTGGCGTGAGATGGGTTGTGCTGAGCACCCACCAAGTCTGGGCTGCAGCCAGCAGGGCTCTCCTGGCCAGCAAGGAGGTGATGCTGCGGGGGCATTTTGGGTGCTGCAGGATGGATTTCAAGGGTGCTGTTAACGAGCCTCACACGGAGCTCTGTTAGGAAGGTGCTGGTCCGCAGCCCTGCTGCCCTGGGTGCAGTGTGAGTGCCTGTTTTGCTCAGGGTTGTGCAGACCAGCTTGCCAGCACGGTGCGCGGGGATGGGAGCCTGGGTGCCAGCCAAGTACAACTTCCTTTTATTTACATATAGATACCCGTCCTGGAACATGTTTAACTGCTTTGTTGAAATGGGCCATAAATGGGCCATAAAAGTTAGCCATTTAAGTCTGGAGAAGCATTAAGAGACTCTTCAGTGGTGGATGGGTTATAAATAGTGCACAGCCCATCCACACTTCAGCAAATGCCTGGTTACTGGCTGCCCAGAAAAGCTATCTCCAAATATCTGCCATCTGCTCTTTCAGAGGGCAGCCATGTAACAGAGCAGGACAACCACACAGGGCTTCTCCAGGCACTCAGAAGCTACTGGGGCTTAAGTTAACTCTAAACAGGTGTCAACGAGGTCGTAGGAGCCAGACTAGACACTAACCGGTCTTAGAAAATCAGATTTTTCATTAAAGCCTCCGTTTGCCTTTAAAGGCAGCATGTATTACAGGTGTGCTTATCCCTTGGGAGCGTAGCACGTACTCAGATATTCTTTGGGTAAGCTGGAGACTTTCCTGAGGCAGGCCAAAAATGAGATTTTAGCAGCTTAAGGCAATTTAATGTCTCCCTGCTTTCTTTTGAGAGAATAGGATACATGCTTTTAACAATTGGCATTATCAATACAATTGCAGTCCTGCATACTGCAACCAACACCTCATCATGGTGTGCAGAAGTAAATGAAAAAGCAGCAGTGATTCTAATTACTGTATGCTAATTGGGCTGCATTCAGGCTTCATTGATGCTGCTGTTATGCTGCAAGAAAACAATGGCAGCATATGTACTTATCTTGCTCTACTTATCCTATGATTATTCTCTGCTAGTACAAAAACATACTGAAATAACAACCTGCACACAAATTAGTGCATGAAATGGACCACTAGAAGTTCAGCCTGAGCACATTCTTCCCCTTGTCTTGCAACTAATACAGCAGCTTCCATGCCACGGCAGCTTGAAGCTCCTTTATCTTGTATCGGGCTTTGGTTGTAATAGCCTCGCTTGTCTTCTGTTGCCTCTCAAAGAAAACACTTGTATTCCTACACGATCCATCCTGGTGACCTTTTTCTTTAGGATCTGCAGTCCAGAGTTTTACCCTGGAAGTCCCGTGGCCTCGGGAAGTGCTGCCTGTGCAGCGTGCAGCCAGCAGCACTTGCGTGCCCCCATGTTCCAGTTACTTCCAGAATGAATGTGGTAAGGGCGAGGGGCACGTCCTGCACTGCATTACTCCTTGGCTGCTGCCTTGGTAGCATAACTTGCTTCGTGCTGTAAACTGGACTCACGCATTTGCATGCTGTTTTTTACAGTAGTATCTAATATGCTGAAAGCTGCCGGAGTCATTACAAAATCATCAGTGCTTGTTCCAGTGTGATATATTCTGTTTGTATAGCTGGCTGTTTTGCTACCATATGTATTTATTGAAGCTGGCTGAGTATCTTATTCAGTGATGTTTTGCTTATTTATTCAAGAACAAGTTCATCAAAATTCAGCCAAGCTCTCTGTCCTCAACATACACAAATCTAATCTAGCGTTTTGAACACACCCATCGCAATAGCAACTGAATGCAAAATGGAATGTGATTCAAAAACTGAGTGCAAACATGATAGGAGCAATGAAAAAAAAACTGGCTTCCCACAAATCCATACCAGGTATTGCTCTGGGATACAGTGATGGCCTCTGAGGGATGAAGGCACCGTTTTTCCTTGTAAAGCACCAACCTTGCCTCTTAGCTCCAGTGCTGAGGCCCTGGGGGGTTTCCAGCAGGTGCCTGTCAGAGGGCCCATCAACTAGTAAAATGGTCATGATGTCATGTACAATATTGTGGTCTCATCAGGGAGACTGATTTGTGTTGCATTAAGCAAGACAGAGTTGCTAATCTCCACTGAGGTTTACATGGGAAAATTTAAAGCCTATTCCAGTATATTAAATGAGGCTGAAAAGCTTCGATCAATAATTTCCCTTGTATGAAAAATAAGAGATGAAAATGATGGTAGATTGATTCAAAATACTTAATGCCAGATACCAGCTGATGGAAGAACCTTGTAAATAGCATTTTGTACAGTTGCCAATGAATTAGTCTAAATTGTGAGGGTGATTGAAATGTATTTTATAATGTTCATCTCCACTTTAGTGGCCATTTACAAAATTTAGAAGAATATGAAATCCCTAAAGAGAAAGTGAGCAGCCTGCAAAAAACAGAGCAGCTAGCAGTGGTAGTTTGCAAATGAGGTCTTGGAATACTTTATAAGACAAAAAGCCTGACTTCTTTACAAGCAAGAAGAATCAGTGTTAGTGGTGTTTTAAATTTGAAAATGTGTTTTCTAAGTACCTCTTTTTTCATCGACCCTCTCTTTTACATGGAGATTATGATCTTTGATGTGAGAAGTGAAATGGATTTTTTTTTTTAAGTTAATTTGGTAATAAAAGAACACTGCCTTCTCTGAGCAGTCCTACACAACCATGGTGTTTTGTAGGACTGTGTTGTATCTTATCATGCGGGTTTCTGCATGGAATTAGGGTGCAAGCATGTGTTGCTGAGCTGGCTCCCTGGAGTGAGTGGTGACCTTGGGCTGTGGTGAGATGGCTCCTGGGGACAGCCTGAGGTTGCCCCAAGAGACTTCAGGGTTGAGACCAGCCATGTAGTCTGCTGCAGCCCATCATTCCCTGTCCATGTGGAAGAGCTCTGCAACCTTCCTTGCCTTTCTCTGTAGCTCTTTTCTGGTTCCCAGTTGCTCTGTGAGTTGTCCCAGAGTTGTTCTCACCAGTGCTCGGGGTAGCCTGGGGTATGGGTTTACCACGGCCATGCTTTTTCCGTACCCACAGGGATAACAAACAGCTGGACAATCCTGCCAGAGCTGTTCCAGAAGGATCCATCAGTGCTGCAGCCATTTGGCATTGCATCAGAAACTGCAATGAGCAGCGCTTTCTGCTTGTTTGCTCTTAGTGAGCCACTAGGAAAGGGCTCTGAACTCTGCAAATTTGGGTCAAAACTGCTTTGAGAACTTCATTTTATGGTGATTTTTTGCTGCTTTAATGTGTCAGTCTTACGGCCATGTAGTGCTGGTGCTGAAGTGTGTTTCCCTGCTGGCTGAAGGCAGGACTCGGCGCTGCCAGCTCCCGTCGCAGCGCTCCAGGTGACACGCGAGCGATGGATGGGCTCTGCGGGGCTGCCTGCTCAGAGCTGATTTCCTCTTCTTGTCTCCAGGCTGAACCCTGAGGTTCCCACCTCTACACGGCAATGCCGAGGGTTGTACGAGACTTTGCTTGGAGCAAGCGCTATTTTTCTGTTGTTGTTATCATGACGGATTTTGTGGGAAAGTCTCTCCTTGCAAGCTGCATTGGATGGAGCTTTTTTTTTATTATTATTATTTTAAGCAGAAAATTTTAAGTGTGTGCCCACCTTCCTGCTCCACAATCATATAATCTGGAAGAAAAAGGCAGCGTGCAGCAGCTAATACTGCAACAGGAATGCCTAATGATGGATTTTGTCCTTTACCTTTCTGCCTTGTATCAGAATAGGAAGGAAATATGAGCAAAGAGGGGCTGCGTAGCACCCACAGGATCTCCTCGATCACCAGCACCAAAGGAAAAACGCTAGAAAAGTAATATCTTCTCATGAGTAACAGGAAAACAGCAATTTTTCTGGTGATTCAGTCTTCTAATTAGTTTCCAATACTCAGTCCACAGGATTTTTGCAGGAAATAGGTCTTTCTATTTATAAATCGTCATTCTATCAAAGCACGATTTTTAATTTGTGGCCTTGAGGGTTTTTCATTTCCTCCTCGTCAGGTGAACTGCAACTAAACCGCCCTCCACCAGCACCATGCCAGCTGCCACCGCAGCTCCCGGGGCCTCGGGGGGGAGAGGGGAGCTGGAACAGGGCACAGCCCTTCAGGGACCTTTTGGTGCTTGAGAAGTGACCGTGAGCAGCAGTCCTCTCTTCACTTGGCTTTTCTGCACTGAGCTCCGTGGCCAGAGGATGCTGCGGTGGCTTTCTGTCCATTCCTGTTCAGTTTGTGCACCCGGGGAACCAGGGCCCAGCTCCTGCTCTGCCTCTCGCACCAGGGACATGTGGCAGCAAAACCCACGTAAGCCCCCAAAGGACTGACTGACCTATTAGTAGGAGGTGTCTGACCTATTAAGATTGTTGAAGGTGAGAAGGACAAAGATTTAGCTTGAATCTCAGATCTTTGGTGAGGAAACAAGTCCGTGCCTCCCACCCAAGTGTGTTGAATCTCAAGCTCCTCTCTGGGCTGTTGCTGGAGCACCGAGCTCCCCTGTTGTATTCCTGTCTGGAGCCTGTTGTGCTGCCGGCTTTGCCCGTCTGATCTGGTAGGGCAGAAGCAAACCCCAAACACCACGCCATTGCCAGCACCACGGGGATGAGGCCTGGCTCTCTGAACCTTTCCCCTGGATCCTGATGTCTGATAAAGCACTCCCCTTCCCCTCCTGGACTCGCTCGTTGCCCAGTTCTTGTACCTAGCTGCATGTTTTGAAGAATTCATAAATATATGTGGATCTGGGGCCTTCATGCTTCTGTCAGGTGTTTCTGAAATCAGCTGTGGGGTTCAAAACGTACGTGTGAAACTGGGAATGTGCCCACTGTGAGTGAGATGGCAGGGGACTCGCTTTACAGGCCGAGTCAAGATGAAGAAGGATTCAAAGGCTTTAAAAAAAAGTTCTCTTGCTTTCTCCTTACTGCTGCTCTCTGTGGTCCCTTTCCCTGTGCTTCTAGATCTAGGTCAGATCTAGAGGTGCAAGGTCAGCTCTAGAAGTGCAAAACCAGCACAGAGGAAAAGGCTGTTCACCCAAGCAAGGGAGCATTCAGCTCTGCAAACAAAAGCATTTGAAAAACACAGGTCTGGGGCCCTGCCGTGCTACAAGGGTTTTGTGCGCAGGTGTGAGCCTGTGCAGCAAGAGCAGATGAGGCTAATGCAGTGAGCAATGGGATGTTCCTTGTGCCAGTGTACCTGTGGGATTGACAGTGGCTGAACCCAGCACCAGCCGTCCCTGGCGAAGGGGAGTTGATGGATGGCTTAACCAGGTCTCTACTTAAATGCCCGTAAGTCAGTACCACAGGCCTATCAGTGTGATGTTTCTCACCTCATCAGACCGAATTTGCAGCCAAGGAACAGACTCTGAGATGTAGTTTTGCTCTTTTTGGTGCCAGCAAATATCTGAGTTTGTGAGTGCTTGCAGAGTGGCCAGGTACCTCTTGGCAACAGCAGGCTCTGACCAACGTGTCTGTGAGGCAGATGCATTTGGTAAGGTTACCTGGATGTTTAGGTCTTCCCAGACACTGCTCACTGCAGAGCATTACCTCTGTGAGGGAGGGAGTTTCAACCCACCAGCGGAAAATAACCCCCTGCTACCTCCTTTCAACTCAATCTCCCATGGGCTTTTCATGCTAAATAGAAATTGCTTCTGCATTTTGCAAGAGTACGAGTAGACAGCAAAGGTAAGGAGGTGAAAAAAAGCATGCTCGGGTATGGCTGCCAGCATATTTACTTGCTTCAGAAATTTTGAATAAGAACAATATCTCAAAATTACATTCCAGACACCCTGGGGAAGAACTGCTGCGGGGCTTGATGCAGGTTCTTCCCTCGGTGCAGGTGCTCGGTTTCCAGGGTTTCTGCAAGTTCCATCTAAGCCCTGAGGTGGTCAGGCTGCCCGTCATTCACGTGCTCCTGCATGCAGCGCGCTGTCATTTGGAGTGAGGGGGGAGTTCAAACAGTCCCGCAGAATAAATGCCTCAGTTCCACGTACAGCTTGGAAATATAGGCAGAAAAAAATGCAAGTCTGAGGGTGCAGGCTTACACTGAATAGTACCCGCTCCCACAGGACCTTTGCGTGGCTAATTATTTGTAGTATTTGCACACACCACGCAGTGAAGAGTTCTTATTCAGCTTCTCACATCTGATGGACAATCCAGAGACAAGATCTTGTAAGGCCAGGTAGGCACCAGTTTGTGTTTCTTTCACCCAAGCCAGCAACTGTGGAGTTGACTGTTGCATCTGCTGGATTTCGTTTTTTCTCCATTTTGTTAGGCTTAGGGAGGAAAACTGAGGCACAGAGCTAAACGTCTAAATGGGGTATGGAATCTGGATTTACGTTTTAAATCCTTTCTAGGTTTGGGCTGTTGTGGGGTTTTCATTTTAACCTACTATAAGTAAGTGACAAGCTTTTTATCCAGCGTTGGTGGTGTAAATACAGTGATTTAAGGAGGAATTTCCTGAAATATTTCACTTTGAGTTTAAAACAAACAAACAAACAAACAGAAACCATAGTTAGGTTCAGTGTAATTTATCCATACATTTTCTTGATGCAAGAAACTTGTGATGAAAGCGAAGAGACTTGTAATTTCCCTCTGGCACTGCATGCTGTGTTTGAAAATCCTGCTTGGCATTTGCAACTGCACACTTAAAATAGGCTCTTTGTGTTCATTCATAATTTGTCTTGGAGGTTATTAAGGGTAATAAAGTACTGTGGAATGCATTTCTAAAAGCTAGGTCCACTGTAGGAGCTTTTTAATTATTTATTAACGTTTCTGCATGTTCCTTGCTGAGGATGAATGTATTTCACTCAGGGCATCTGGCCTGCCGGGAGGCGCTGAGCCTGGCTGGATGCCGAGCCGCTCGCTGCTTCCTGGGACTTGGGATCCAGAGGCTGAAGCCCCCTGCCTAGGAGTGGAGATCTAGCTCTAAATCCTTGTAGCTCTGCCTACGGGAGGCCCTGGCCACCTCTTGCTGATTAGTTGGACCAGCCCAGCACAGTGAGCGTTGCCCTCTATTCTCTTGCACTGGTGGCAAAGCTTCGGCTGCCGGCAGCTCTGCTCCTCCCCAGATGACAGCGGTGACCTGCTGGAAACCTTCCCCTTCTTTTATGCTTGCAGATCACTTTTATTCTCATTTACATCCCTCAGCTGCTCTTTCCTGACATGGAGCAAGGTCCTAATGGAGGAGAAAACCATGTGGCATCTCTAGGGGCCCACGGAGGCCTGTGTGGTATCCGTGCCCAAAGGACTTAGGATTGTCTTTGAAGATAAAAGAACAATAGGATTTTACAAGCCATGTGGTCAAAGTGTAGTAGAAGTGGAAGAGGGTGTTTCTGTAGGCACCAGTGACAACCCCTTGAAAGGTAATGGAAGTCTGGCACAGCTTCCCAGCGCCGAGAGGAAATACGTGGGTAACTGCAGATGTTCCTGCTGTGGAGACACGGGGGGAGCAGAAGCAGGAGGAATAGGAGAGATGCTTCGCTGCTGCTGCCCTAAACGGCAAACAAGCACTAATCAGTAAGTCAGCCCATAACATTTTCCCCCAGACGCTGTCCTCGGATGGCCTATTTGTGCTAATCCTCATCAGCACTGAGTCACATATAAAGCAAAAAAATAAATAAAAAAATAACAACAACAACAACAAACACTGGGCAAGAGATTTTAAATTTACACTATCTAGGAGAAAGCTTCTCACCAGGGCTGGTTCCTAGATTGTAACAAATAACACCAGGCCCCGGGCTGAATGCTAAGGTTGCTGCTGCATTTTGAATCTGCTGCTAATTCATAAACATCACAAGCAGTTGATTTCAGCAGAACCCCTTGATTTAATTACACTCTTGTATACAATGGGGACCTTGCGTTTTCCTATATGTAATGAATATTAAGCTGATAGCCCTGTAATTTCCTGTGCCGGGCTTGCTCTCATTTTTTGCATATTGATACCACATTTGGTTTGTTATTTTCCAATTTTCCAGTCTTCTAGACTTGTGCTCAGCGAGTTCTCCATAGTAATTGCTGTTGGCACACACGTTTCCTTCCTCAAATCTGCTCTAACACCCTGGAATGAATTTTGTCTCATCCCAGAGATTTGCTTGGTTTTGAATTTCTCTTATTTATTCATTGCCTTTAACTCAGCAACCCTGGAGTTGGTGCAGGACACTGGATATAATTTCATATTCCCCAGTTTTAATTTCCTCCCATAGCCCAAGCAGCCCCCCTCCCTCTACGTGCACATGTGTGGTGTTTTCTCTGTCCCTGTGACTTGCTGCTGTTCGTAAGCTGCTTTCCAGCAGCACATCCAGAAAAACTGGTCCTGTTCCAGTCTGAGCACTGAGAGGATCTTGATGCAGCATCATGGAGTTTCAGGCTGGTATTAACTAAATCTTTCTGGCCTCTTTGGGATGTTGGCAGCTGTTCAACTTCTCTCTCTTTGGGGTTGTTCAGTTGGGTATGTCCTACCTTGCCTTTAGCATGGGGAAAAAATCCGTGTCCGTGTGTGCTGGGGAGGCGTTGTGTGAGGTTGCTTTTGATGATTTGTGTGTGTAAGGCTAATGTGGATTTAAAACGAAAGAGCTGACAACATAGCTGAACTTCTATTTGGACAGACTTAAGTGTGAATTATACAAGGTATGTCAGCTCGGTGTCTACAAATGCCTTCCCCAGTGCTGCACAGGGGTGCTGGGGAGAAATGTCTGTACACCCGTACACCCCTCATAGCCCTGATGCAGGTCGAGGTGCTCTTCAGCCATGAGTTCACGGCAGCGTTTTCTATCCTGGATATAGGTTTGCTGGCTGTAAAAGGAAAGACAGATGCCTTACCTGTATTTCTTTGTGATTTCTTTCCAGGAATACTTACTGAGAGGAATATTTCCATGGTAAATAATTGCCTTTGCCAGAACAAGTGAAAAGGAGGTGTGCCCATGCCATAAACCTGCACGCTTCCCCCAGCACATCCTTGTGTTTGGCCATGCTGCTGCCAGGGAGGGGAGCTGGCTGGGTCTGTGTTTATCCCAGGTAAGCACCTACCTTTCTCCTAACTATATCCCAGCCTTACTAAGTTTTAAACCTGAAGGTGTATGAAGGCCAGATCCTCTCTCAGGACTTAGTATACAATGTTTTTGTTGCTTCATGTTCTTGTTTTCTTCCCTCGTCCCACAGGAAGAGGAATGGCAACCCCACAGCTCCACATGCTTTTACCAGTATATTTTCACTAACTTTGTACACTAGCTCTCCAGTCTCTGAAACCTCTGTGCAGGGAGGGCATATGTAGTCTTGTTAAAAATAAGCCATTGTTCGGTAGATTATATTGGATAAGGGCAAACATACAAAGATGAAAAGTTTCTCTTGCCTTAGCAGAACGAGATCTCTGATATGTGTCTGTTTCCACAGCCTTGGGAGTCAAATGTGTGTTCCTAGTGCACAGAAGTAGCAGCAGGACCTGAAGCAGGGATAAATATGGATGAAACAGTCACGTTGATGATGGTGCTGCCATGTAATGATGCAAATTTTTCTGATTTTTTCTATCAGAAATGAGTCTTGGTGAACCAGAGTCTTGATCAAAGATAGACAGTTTGAATTCACCTCTCTCTGCTGCAGAGTAACCTACTTCCTGGTGCTACCTGATGTAATCAGAAGCAATCTGTGCAATTAGGAGTCTGCAAGACATTTTTGGATGGTGAAGCTGTCAGGTTACTGTCTCTCCAAGTTGTGTTTTATTTTCCTTAGTGCTCACAAGGTCTCTTAGTTCCTTTCAAGAGACACTTCCTACTCACAGGCTCAGCAATTATTGATGTCTTCTGTTGTCAGACAAGCAGAGTATGTGAGCATGTGTGTACTGCTTACCAGGTACATACCACTGTCCTAAATGCATCACTGAACATGTTAAAATTAGAAGCAAAAAATACATGGCTCACACAACTCATCATCCGCATGTGTAAAGAAAGGGGGAGGGTAGAAGGGGGGGAACGATCCATTTTTCTCTCCTGGTGCAGATTGCTCTTATTCCTGTTGAGAGGGCTGATCAGGAAGGATGTGTGTGTGCAGCTCACGAGTAATAGTCCTCCAGGCTTTGCAGTGGGTAAGAGGTGAGTGCATGGTGAAGCGCCTGCACTGAGCTGGGATGGGCTTGAGGCTGTGCTTGAGGCTTTGCTCCATCCCTCCCATGCAGCTGCGCTCCTGGTGACACCGCAGCTGTAGCAGGAGGTGCGAGGAGCCCCCCAGACCCAACCTTTCCTCCCACTCGTGGCTCCCCGTGAGGGCTGTCACCACGTGCCAGTGCCATGCCCATTGCCATCCCTCCCCGTGCTCGGTGCACTCGCATTGAGCCAAATTCATCTAAAAACTTGCATGTGCGTAGATTTTCTGCTAGTTTTGCCTTGCTGGCTGACTCTGGACCAGTTGCATCACTGTGATCCTGGTTCAGGTTTTGTGTGCTGCTTCAGAGGTGAATTGCTGGCTTACCTCTTATACAGGGACAAAAGCATCCTTCTGGCTGTTGCTGCTTTAAATAATGGCTCTTTTTGCAATGGCAAAGGGTGAAGCAGTTTCTCCTGCACAGCCTTTTCAGAGAGAAGAGCGGAAAGTGGCAGAGCAAGTGTCACATATGGTTGCAATAGTCTCAGAGCAGGAGCTTCAGAGTTATTCATAACAGTTGAGCACGTAATTGTGCATAATGCAGCAGAAACGCTTCTCTTCTTGTGATTGAAAGGCATTTGCTGTTGATTGGTGTGTAACTGTTGTACCTGGGAGTATCTAGGGGCTGTGAATCTGAAACATTTCAGGCACGAGTGCTTATCAGTGACATCTGAAAACAGTGGAGCAAAATGGCCTCGCGACAAATGCAAGCAGGACAAATAACGACCTTTACAAGACAGTTTTATAGAACAGGATAAACAACAGGGGCTGGATCCTCAGCCGTAGTAAACCATCCTGTCTGTGCTGATGCTGCCAGCCGAGGTGCTGATCCTTGGAGATCTATAGAAATGTCACACAGCAACAGCTGCCTTTTTGCTTTGTGGCTGCAGTGAAATTGCTATGAGCAGGCCTGAGAGCCAGGCTCAGCGTGATCAGAAGGCTGATATCACCCACCCCTGTGCCTGAGAGCTGGAGGGAAGTGCTTCCTAACGGCAAACCTTTACTTACATTGAGTCATCGTGGAGCGAGCAAAGCAGGTGAGCTTGGACAAAGTGCAAGGGATGCAACGTTCATGTCATCACTGCAAACCCAGGGGCTGATTATTTCTGCTTATTTCCCTTATTTCTTTTAATTCTCCCCATGGACCAAATGATGACCCCAGCCAGCAGGCTGGGGGTACCCATTCATTTGGAGCAGCAGGACAAAAGCACTGAAAGTCGTGGAGTGCACTCAGGAACTCTGGTTGCTTCCTAGTGGACAAGAACGGCCTGCTGATGCAGTCATTTATTAACTTGTACACCTTCTCCATAGTCCCAGTATAAAATCTGAGATCTGAGGTGGTGTTAGGGTGCAAACGAACTTCAGCTGTGCTCAGATTTCAATCACAGAGGAAACCTGCGCTGCTCCTTTTGCCAGGCTTCTATTTAGGTAAGGAGTCCAGTCCGCAGAGCTGCTGATTTAAGACTTTTACCTGTGTGAAATTCACTTTGAAGAGTAATATTGGTAAAAAGGGAAGCTGGCTTGCTCTCCTAAATTAAGCAATTAGTCTTAGACACAGCCCTCTCTGTGAAGGAGTTGGAAGTTCATCCTCACACTGAGATGGAAGATGGTTTAACAAGGTGTTTTACAAAGTGTAGGTGGATAAATTTCTGAAGCATATCTGTATAAACCTGCTGTAAAGGCTGTGCAGAGGTTAAGTAGATAGATAACTTTATAGAAGCTGAATAATCACACTGTCTGTTACTCTATATAATCTTGCTGGAAAGCATATTTTTCTGCAGAGCAATGATACAGAAGATATTTGTGTGTAGCGATTACAGCAGTAGAAATCAATTGCACACAGCAAATAATTTGTTAGCACAGGGATGCACATTATATCATCAATAAAGGGATTAGTTTGTTGGACTATAATGAGGGTGAGAAGAAAGCAAACTTCACGCTGGTGTAGCTAGCCCAGTCATAATATTGGCAACAAATTCATCTAGTGTGCATCCCTCTGAAGAAGAATATGGTCTTGCGTGTTTTATACTGAAGGTTTTCTTTACACCCACTGACTCTATACATTCTGTGCATCTTCTGGGTATGCTACAAGTGTCTACTCATTAGCTCCTCGAGACTAATACTTAGCCTAGATTTAAGGAACACAGGACAGGAGCTTTGCCTCTGTGCTTCCCCTCCCCAGGGAGCTGCGGGGAGCAGCGTGGCCACCCCTCGGCCTCCTCTCCTCCAGGCTGGGCAGCCCAGGCGTCCTCGGCCTCTCCTCTGAGGACGTGCCCTCCAGCTCCTTCACCAGCTTTGCCGTCCTCCTCTGGATGTGCTCAAGCACCTCAGGGACCTTTTTATATTGGGGAGCCCAGAACTGCACACGATGCTCAAGGCGAGGCTGCAGCAGCACAAAATGCAGCAGGAGAATCCCCTCTGGGGCTGTCCACACTGTGTTTCATGCGCCCCAATGTGTGGTTTGTCCCCTTGGCTGCCAGGGCTCCTGGTGCCACCGGCCCCCCCAGCTCCTTTCCCCTGAGCTGCCCCCCAGCCCTGCTCTGTCCCAGGGGCAGCACCCGGTGTTCCCTGTGCTCAGCTTCAGCAGATGCAGGTAGGGTAATCGTTTTTTTTTTTTTTTCTGTTCATTATTAACCCGTCTTCTTGGATTAGATACTCTTAAGGGAAGGCACAGTCCCTTATCCTTAGTTTGGATGGGGCCCCGAGGTGCTAATCTCCACTGAGCTCCTCTTACTCGGATCCCACTCCCTTGTCGCACGTACGCTGTGCTGTGACGGTCACAAATCATGCTGGAAGCAGCCTCCCCAGACACCTGTGAGGTGGGTTGGTTTAATTATCCTTGCTGCGGAGTGGGTTTTACAAGTGTGCTGCTGATGGCACGAGCTCAAGGTCACCTGAAGAGACTGTGACTTCTTGGCTGAAAACAGATGTCGGGCTCTGCCTCTTCTCCCCTCCACACACCCCACACTTCTGAGCTGCAGCAGAAAATCCCTCACTGAAGCCCTCCGGAAGGTCTCTGACTCCTCTCTGCAACTCCCCAGTGCATAGGGGATGGGCTGGTACGTGTTTGTGCTCTGCAGAGGGGCAAATACAGGTGAGGCAGGGTGAGATGTCTTCTCTTAGAGAGGCTCTTCTGTTCTGAGTGAGTCCCGTGGTCAAGGGCAGCTCCGGTGCGAAGCTCTGCAGGGGCTGATAGTGCTGAAGGCTGAGATTTGTCATAACACAAATCCTCTGTATCAGGTAGGAATGTGTCTTTCCTTACTCCAGCTTGGAGGATGAGTTTAAAACTACCCACTTGGGGAGCAAAGCCCAAAAAAATGAGGAGGCAGCTGAAAAGGCAAGATGTGCATCAGCAGGGAAAAATAATCCCTCCTGATTCTGGCAGGTAACTGGAAATCCCAGTGCATGGGATTATCGTTACATAAATAAGGTGTAAACAAACTCAGTGGCAGTGGAATGCCTATATCCTTTAGCCCTCTTACAAATCAAACCTGCTCTGGCAGGATTCAATTATTTCTGTGATCTCACCTTAGCTGGGGATTAACTGACACCAGAAATCAGGAGCCCTTTATATTTGAATCTGTACATATACTTGCTGGGGTTGGCTTTTGCTGCAAGTAGTAGAAGGAAGATACAAGGCCCTAAAATACTTTAGCTTTCAGGGCTACCATGAGGCCCATTTGATTTTTACAGTCAGCCAACAGTCAGGTGTGGATTCTTCTGGAGCAACTGGAGGTTGTAGTTTCTTGGCTAAGAAAAAGAATATGACACATCCCAACATATACCAGGAGCTGGGAGAGAACAGCAGAGAGAACAGAAAGGATCTCTCATTTTGCCTTCTAGTGTGAGGAGGTGTTTTCTGCAAGTTAGTTAATTATCCTCAGGATCAGTCAGAAGGTGTTCCTAATTCCTTGGCCCATTTTGTTGATAGCTGAAGAAAAAAAAAAAAATCAAGGCTATTTTGGGAACTGTTCTGCTTCTGATGGCTCACTGTGCATCTTACAGTCATGGGCTTGCCAGAAGCTGAGGATTATTCCCTTAGGGGCAAAGTGTATGACATGGGGTGGGAAGGCAGGAGGGTGGCAATAGCCAAGTCTCTGACCTAGGAGAAAAGAAAGGGAAATCACAGCTGAGTTATTACTTAAAGCAGAAACACATGTAAATCCTACCTCGGCTGCCCTATTCTGGGTAGCTTCCAGACATTTAATTGGTTAAGACAGATATATGGCACTGTCACTATCTGCTGGGGACCCATATAAATCGTCAGTGGTGGTTTCTTTTGCCATTTCATGTAGCCATGTCTGATGGCTTGAGTGTTATAGGAAGGAAGCAAGATACAACTCATCCTGTCAGGGGCTGCTCTGTATTGTAATTGCAGTATCTATAAGGAGTGTCAGGGCTGGATTATTGGAGATGTCAGAAACAAAATGGGAGAGATTAAATGGGCACAAAGAGCTGCAAAATGAGGAGGTAATTGCACTTCATGAGAGTGCAAAGATAACATTGGGAATGTAGATCTCAAACAGTGCTGTGTGGAGCTCAGAGTGCATGCTTCGTGTCCCCTCGGTGCTAAGTGGGCTCCTGGGAGCACAGACCCCTGCCCGGCCCCGAGGAGCTGCCTGCTTGGTGGGCACGGCCCTGCTGAGCTCATTGAGGAGGACACCGTGCTCCTCCTGCCAGCAATAGCACAGAAAGAGGTGAACCCTGCTGAATTTCAAGTGCACTTTAACAGCTGCATGTTACCCAGCCTTTTAAATGAAGAAAACCATCTCCCCGATGAATACAAAACCAGGGAAGACACGCAGGTGATTCTGCACGGACGATTTGAACGGGCACATCTCCAGACGTAATGGCAAGCGTGCTGCCTGGTGTACAGCACCTCACGGACCTCAGCCTGGGGCCAGTTCTGGGCTTTTCCATCACCTTCATCACCTTCTGAAATGCCAGGTAAGCCAACCCAAATTAACCATGGGTTGGTAGGAAGCCGTGGTATTGTTGAGGAGAGGGGCAGAGCATGAGCATTTTGCCTTCTTGCAGATGCCGGTTGCCTACTGCCACACTGAAACAGCATGAGGGCTCTTCTGGTGGTCACTTATTTGTGGTCCCTTCTCATTACTTGAAAATCTCTGTGTGCAGAAAGATTTCTGAACGATGTTTACTGTTATTGGACAGTAATCAAATGTATTTGTTTTCCTTCAGCTCCTGTTTTCTCTGGCTGCGTGGCACTTTGGGAGATCGCTAGGCTGGCCGCAGAGCAGGGCTTGCTGCCTGTGTAAAGCTGCTGGCACAGCCAGAGGACGTCTGGAATGACTGCTCTACTCCAAGGAGCCACTTAGAGCCCCTTTATAAGGGATGGAGGAAAACAAGACCCTCCAGGGTTCAGTTCAGTGTTTTAGGCAGTGGCTGCAAGCGGGGGGTGGACTGCTGTGGTGCTTCCATAGGCTCTGCTGACTATAAAGGGAGCCAAGGCAGCTCACTGACACTTCGGGAGCTACGAGATGAATTTGACCCTAGCATACACCAAGCTGTATAGAGGAGTGGTTGGGTGTGCTTGGATTGTTTCCATGTTAGTGAGCCAGGCAGTGCAGCTGCCTTCCCGACTCCCCCCCGGATAGTCAGCTAGCCTTTTAAGAAGCTTCCCGCAGGACCACATTTTAAGAGTAGCATAAACTTGCTGTTTTCCCTAAGATAAATCACTCTTCCTGTTTATTGTTTGGCCCCATTATTGTGATATTTGATCTCTTGAGCATTTGAGCCTCTAATGAAGCCCTTTGTGTGATGCTGCAGTGAGGCTCAGAGGTGGCATCGTGCCTGTTGTCCAGGGGAGGAAGTGGGCGCAGCCTCCAGGCCAGGAATGAAATTGTGAACAGATGAATTGTGCTTGATAGAAATCAAACTGCCTATAGAAAGTCATGGACTGCATGGCTTCCCCAAAGTCAAACAGGGAATAAGGGGGGCAAAGAACAGTCCCAGCAAAGGGTTAGAAGGGGTTAGCATGGTCTGATCCATAACTGGCTTCTTGCACTCCAGCCTGGTTGTTTCTCTGTTGAAGTCTGATGTTTTATTTTCTTCTCTCTTGCTTTGTTCTGCTTACCCTTTCATGGACTGAAATAGAATGGTCTGGGATTATTACTGGGAAATTCAAAGCAGCAGTGAGGTCCTGCTATTAGAATAGTGTTTACATTTACATTCTTGTGCATCCTTGCTGTTTATGTTCTATTGCTTGATATTTTGAAGGGATGAGTATTACAGATCTGAATGGCTGATTGCTTCTGAGGTTTGGATATGTATAAAATAGCAGCAGTCCTGGATGGCGGAGAGCAGCTGCTCAGCACTTCCTGGGACATGATTGAGCCCTGTCTTTTTATTACCATATGCAGTTTAATGGGAGAATAGGTAGGATGAGGTGGTGAAACTCATGCCTGTACCTGATAAACACATGACCGACGTTGTTCATGGAGAGAGAAACTGTAACAGAAACCATGAGACAAATGCCAAGTGGCACACATAGCCAGAACACAAGTCCTTCTGTTAATGCTTTCTAATGGATTTGGGATTTTTGGATTGCAAATCTTACTTGTATTCTATAGCAGCACTCTCAGAATTCTAAAACATTGCTGAAATGGTCACAGACAAGGGCGGGCCTTCAATAATAGGTGCTATATGCAAGGACTAGAAGATGGCCTAATGCTTCAGGATCAAAACTTAGGAGAGGGAAGGAAGGTCCTGCTTTGGAGGTACGATGTTAGGATGGTTGGGGCAGAAGTGAGACATGGCATAGGGACAGCTGCAGTGAGAGTTTGCTCACTGGTTAATGGTATGGAGATGGGCACAAAATGCTGAAAGTGCAAACAAGCAGCGTGTGCTTGCTGTGATGCAGAAACAGGCGGTTCTAGCGAGGTGATGAGGTAGCTATGGTTGCAGAAGCAATGGAGAGAACAGGATGTTCGTCAGCCAATTCAGAGTAGGACAGTGCTGTAAGCAAGGAAAGCGAAGCAGATGAGCACTGGTCCTCAGCTGGAATGTCAACTGGTTGATGCTATCTGCTGCTGTTTCTGGGTCAGATTACAGCAGGGCTCTTTCTTGTGTGCATCTGGCAATGTGCATGGCAAGATGCAGGCAACACTACCACTACCCTACCTAAAATCAGCAGACTACATTCCTGACAGAGAAGGGACTAAAGTACTTCTTACTCACAATGTCCCTACAGTTGTGGTCAGTGCAGCATCCCTGGCTGCTTGGCCGTGTCTCTCCCACACATGCTGCCAAGCCGAAGCCAAACATCAGCATCTCTCTTTTCAGAGCACAGGCATGAGAGTTGGTTTGGAGTCTGTGGCTATTCCTAGCTACCTACCATCCTTCTTTTCTCTGAAGGGTTCAAGGACATCTTTCTCTTTCCCCATAGTGAGGAGGTTAGTGTGGCTTTTCTACACATTGAGGAAGATGTGCACTTTCTTTATGAAATGCCTCTAATGTTTTTTCTCACGAAGTTTCATGTTTAATAAAGACATGTTGCATCAGGCAAGACTGTTTACTAGCAGTTAATTGGAATGCACTTGGGTCCAGTAACCAACTTTATATGGGATCTGATCAACCGTTAACCTAAATTCAGGATACCTCCCCTGGCATATGTAGAGTGGGCTTAAAATCTAGCCCTGTTAGTTTGTGGCATGGCTTCTCATTTGCATCACTATTCAAATCCTGTGGAGTTGAGCTTTGCAAAGGAGAAGGAATTTGGCCACATGCCTTTCCTTCATTGCCAATTTGGATGAAATGATGTTTGATGTATGTAGGTAACACTACCAAGTCAACTGAAGTGGACAAAGGTTAAGTATGCACTGCAGGCAATTATCCATTAGTATAAAAGCTCCTTGGTATAACATTTATATGCTGCAATGCCAAAAAACCTGGACATTATGATAGCTTTTGCAAAACTGTATAATTCATGCATTATAGCTCTGCTTTTGATGTTTAATATTTCAGAAATAATGGAACACATTTTGTCAGGAAATGCAACATGTGAAATGCAGTAGGTATAAATACGCACTTAATTGAATCAGAGGTCTCCTTTGCTTGCTGTGAAGCTCTTCCTAACTTCATAAAAGTTCAGGAATATTTAGTTTAAGGAAGTCTTTGAAATGGTAACTCTGAGATGAACCATTGCTAGAAGTCTCTGTGGCTGACACGCAGAGGGGAAATCACATCCCCATGAGACACGGAGAGAGAGCTTACCTGTACTGCTGTGAGATCAGGATTTCTCCTACAATCTCTAGTGCCAGACTTCGGTGACTTTCTTGTCAGCAATGTCCGTGAAACCTAGAAAATCCAATTTAAGGTTGAAAGGATTAATAACTGGCTATTACCACACATTGCCTGACAAAATAACTCTGTCTTGTTTTGTATTAAGCAAATGGTTCTTGGGCATCAGTGTGTGTGGTGCTTGTGAAACTCTTCGTAATTCTCTGGTGCTTATGGTCAATATTATATTTCATTTTTTTCCAACTGAAGCAGTAAGTTGGGACACGACCACCTAGAAGACCACACGTTCAGGTGCTTCACACCTTCAGGAGCTTTTTGATTTTGGGACTTCAGCCTCCATCTCTAAGTTTCTTGAAATCCAACAGGTGGGTTTTGTTTGTTTGTTTGTTTGTTTTTTCTTTTGTTGTTGTTGTTTGTTGCTGTTCATTTTTTTACACAATATTGGGATGACAGATCCAAGGATCTGTGGACAGATGGTGAGAAGGGAAAATTTTGAAATGTACAATTTTCCAAATCCACCTTAGAGCTGTGAGCTTGTTGATGTCTGATTTATCTTACTGTGGTTGTGTCCTACTCACCTTAAGAACCACTGTTAAAGTATTTGAATGATCATAAAAGTCCAGACAGTCCAGCTTTGTGAAGAAGCAAGCCAACAAGAAAAGTTGAGGCCAATCCACTTGGCCACCTGGGACACCGGTACATGTATCCTGTCCTAGTGTAATCGTGCAACTCTTTTTCCTGCAGAAGAAGTACATTGTGTGAAAAGTCTCAAGTAATAAATCCAAAAGGGTCAAGAAACACCAGGGAAATGCCGTAATTCTGTGAATGATGATTTAAATCCAGCATCTGCTCTTCAGCCCAGTCTGATCACACGACCATGGGGGCTGTGGGGCTGGCGATGTTGCCGTCAGCACCAAGGCCCATTTCCACTGCTCTCAGAGTAGAAAGAAGACAGTGCAAGTACGAATTAGTTTTTCTGGACTCTAATAGCTCTCAGTGTGTTTGCT
The DNA here is from genome assembly GCF_964035555.1 of Netta rufina. NCBI lineage: Eukaryota > Metazoa > Chordata > Aves > Anseriformes > Anatidae > Netta > Netta rufina. Next base: position 3,077,447 of record NC_140145.1, on the reverse strand, counting down.
GGTCTATTTGTGATCCTTTCATAATCTTGGAAAGAAAGGACCCTGATAAAATAGCCATTGAAGTCAATTAGTTATTTTGTACATCTCTCCAGGCCCTGGATGAGGTCCAGCCTAAATACCCAATCTACATTTTCATGAGTCATTGCAGGAGCTAGAACATATCAAGACAGGTATAATTTTCAGTTTCAGCATGAATTTTGCTACCTTCCACAATGGCTCTGGCCAGGTCAATCTACTTTTCCATTATGGACAAGGTTGATCTTTTTTCCCTACAGCACATTGCTCAAATTATATGCATAGTCATAAACCATTTTCCAGTGAGTCAGGCCTTGGTACTAAAGCATGTATGGTTCATGCATCTGTTCTTTTGTAAATCTGCTGGTGTTTCCACACAGACTGCTCAAGAAGCAGGAAAGACACAGAAACATCTGTTTAGAGTTTTAAGCAGCTTGTTAGATGAATTCAGCACCTGGGTTTCCTGCGGTGAGTCGGCTATGCTCTCCTCAGTATGTATGAGAAAGGAAGAAATACAATACTCGTAGGGATCCGCGCTCTCCGCAGTTCATGGTAGATTGCTCTGGGTAATTTCTGCCAGTGCCAGTGGGATCCACCAGTGCAAAACCTCCAAAAGAAATAGGGGAATAGTGCTCTGAGAGGGGAAGGTTTACTGTGCTAAATGCCAATAAACCAGATTCTGTCTGTGGAATTGAGCCAGTACAGAACTTTAATTTTAAATATTATGGCTTATGTTCACAGTAGTTCTGACAAAGTCACTGTACCTGGTGATAAAGTCCCAGTCCCCAAACAGTTTTCTTTCCAAGCCTTTTCCTGCGCTTCCCCACAAGTGAGAAGGACCTCTTTGGTTGAGATGAATGCTGACCACGCCACAAAACCAGTGTGAGGGGCCCAGCTCTGACAAAGAAAATGCAAAGCAACTGCACTATGACAGGTTAGTTGTTTTGACAATCCTGTTTTCTTTCCTCTGTATACCATATTAGACATGAGTCAATGTCAACGGCTAGTTTGCCACAGCAGGGAGATTTTCCATTTAAGTAAATTCACTTTAACGCATGCAGGGGATCCAGGAGTGCATCCATTCTGCCTGCTGAAAGGACCTTGTGTGCATGGAACGGGAAAAGCAGGCTTACGAGGCAAGCTGTTGGTTGCAATAACATGTTTTGTTCCTTGCTAACTCCAGGGTCAGGCTGTCTCAACTGTGTTAATATGCTCATGTAGCAACCCATGTACAGAAATACAGAACCAGCTGAAGAATTTCTGCTGTACCTAGGGCACGCTGCACCTTACCCCACAGTCAGCATACAACAAATTGGCTCACGGCCTGTTGCAGAGCCCACACACTCCCCAGGAGCCCACAGTTTTGCTCTCTCATGGGCTGAATTCCTTCCATCCTGTGGTCTTGTCCCTTCCAGCACCACTGATGTTCAGGAAGAAATGAGGCTGTGTCTGTCCAGTGTGTTTTCATTCCTCTGCAGTAACCTGGATGTGAGGTTTTGTCTTGTGTAGTTAGGATGTTCACTGAACTATTTCTGTCTTTTCTGAGTGATTTTGATTATTATGTATAACAGTGCACAGTCTCCAGTGGATAAAAGCCTCTAATTCTATTTTATCCAACTCAGAGAGCAATCTCAACAACTGGCTGTTGCCTGTATTATTCAGTAACAGCTATGGCATGTATTATTGCATATGATATGAAGGACTTTGTAATAAATATTTAGTGTTCCTTTAATCTGTCTGTTCTTATATCATGTTCTCCAGATAATCCCCTGCTCCACCATGTACTATTTAATAATTCTTTTTCTGCCAATCTGTTCTTCTCTTTCATATAGACACACGTGCCCGCCTGCCCTGGGACATGCTTTCTGTCGGTCTTCCTTCCTGAGCACTCTTCAAAGTCTTGGGTTTTCGTGACTATATCGTTAAAAGGAAAAGCATTTGTTGCTTGTGTGAATTTGTGAGTAGCTATAAACTGTCTTGTGTTTAGATCCCAGCCATTTGGTGCACAGTAATGATTTTTTTTTTTCCTGAACAGAGGCCAAAGGCCTTCAGGGGACAACGTGATCTGGTGCCGCAGGCACAAGTAGATGGTTGGTGATATTTCTGTTTCTGCTACTGATTGGTTTGTCTGATCCCAATCACTCGGTGCCACTTGTTTCATCTCTGCCCTTGCCTGGGTGGATTACAGCCCATCAGGGAAGGGGCTCTTCCTGTGGGAAGGTGAACTTTGGGCAGCAGGCATCGCTGCCATGCAGGTACCAAGAGGTCCAGCTTCCCCAGGGGCCTGTCTTCAACAGTGACTTTTAAATTGGCTTTCTTACACCTGTGGCAATGAGGACCACACTGAAAATGAGGCAGGGTTCTTCACTTGACTTGCATTTCCCGTGGTGAAAACACCATGTGAAGAGACAAGTGGTTGTAAATCAGGACATGCCTTTTCCTATATGGCTTCTCCCCTAGTCAGGACTGACATAAGAAGTCAGACGTATCCATGGCATGTGTTCTCTGCTACCTTAATTTGGGGCTGTTAACCCACAAGGAACAAAGATGTGAGAGATGTGAAGGGGATGTCATGATGAAAGGAACAGTGAAAGAAGCTCAACAGAAAAGAAGTACATAATGATATGATGCTTCAATACTTGAAAGTTGGTTACTTGTACTGCAAGTCATGATTTATTATAATTAACTAGTTATACAAAACCTACTAATGAAATCATGCCAGTATTTCTTAAAAAAGGAAATAATGCTGAACCAAAGAAGACATGAAAAGAGTTCTGATCATCTATTAATAGTGCAGCAGTCCTATTTTGAAAAGATCCCCAAATTCTTGTGGGGTGGCATTATACACTAACCTCTTTAAAGAACACTTAGTGCACCTTAGTAGTATCTATTATAGTATATGGGATTTTAATTGCTTTATTATAAAAGAAAGCAATATTCACCCTTTTATGAATTTTGATTTAATGACTTTAGCACATTCATTATTAGTTCATTATGGTTCTGTGGAATTGAGGCCTCCTGAGTTAAAAGGATGTCCCCACACTAAGCTGGCCTCAATTAAAATGTAATCATATTGTGGTTAATCTCAAGGACTTGCTCTGTGAGCGCAGGGGGATGCAAGGGAGAAAGGTGGTGGGGAACACAGGGAGGAAACAGACGTGCAAAGAGGTAGGATTTGCACTGGTGAAAAGCTGTTTAATTCCAGTTCTGAAAATGTCCTGAGCTATAATCTGAAATTGCATTCTTAGTTTGACCCATAATATCACATGCTCAAAGCCACAGGTAGATCTTTCTTTTTCTTTCTCTCTTTCTTTCTTTCTTTCTTTCTTTCTTTCTTTCTTTCTTTCTTTCTTTCTTTCTTTCTTTCTTTCTTTCTTTCTTTCTTTCTTTCTTTCTTTCTTTCTTTCTTTCTAAATTATTATTATTAAGAAAAACCACTGATCTTTAGCAATAAAGGGAAATCCTATTTATGACAGTTTGACCAGTGTCTGCTCTGGGCATGAAGCCATCAGAGGTTCATAGTATGAAACGAGGGTTCTGCAGGTGCCAGTGAGGCTTGGCATGGGACTGGGGGTAGTTTCTTGCACAGAGTCACTTCTGGACTGGGACCCGTATGTATGGACAAATGGGAAGAACAGAGAAGCCCTCTTGCATGGTTAAATGGCAGTGTTCAAAATCCTATAGAAAATAGAAATAGTTATTGGAGGAACAGCAGTATTTCTGGGGAAGGACAGCTGCATTAGTAGCAGTTCTGGCTCTGTCCCCATATTTCCTAGGTTGGACACGCAGGAAAGCCCCTCTCCTTTTGAGCTTTACCCTTCCGTATTTGACCAAGGGGCCACGTTAAGAAAACCAGCAAGTTTTGATGATCTGGAAGAAGATGAGAAATTCAGCTCGCAAGTGATTTGGCTGAAATATTTCCTCTTTGATGTTTTGCCATACTGAACAGTATAATAGCCCTTCCAGAAGAACACTCCAAGCAGAGCTATTTTGGGATTACTTTTCTCCTTTAGCTTTCATCCTGTGGTTTTCCTGTATCTTCTTTTTATCTCCCTGATCTCAATGAAAACGTCTCAAGCTCTCACCAACCACTTCTAATGTTTCAAGATTCCCTTCAAGCTTAGATCTTGGGTATAAATAAGAGGTCTTGTTAGTAATGCTGGAGTGCTTTGTAACGATTGTTTGAAAAGCTTTATATTTTTTTTGGTTCTGCAGTAGAGCCAGACCTGGAATCTGTGAGGCCCAAAGCTGAGGAAAACAGGGAGAAGCTGCGTGCCTGTGTGTTGCAGAGCAAGTATTTGTAACGTAGGGGTTAGTGATAGGTTTCCATTTAGAAAATCAGACCTTCAGTGAGTATAAAATGGAGTGCTATTTTCAATTTCAGTTCATAATTTGATGTAATTTGAACTAAATAGTTGGAAGAAAAAAGAACTCTAATCTCCAGAGAAACTAGAATCCTGCTTTCACACAATGTCCCTGTTAACATTTTGAAGAACAGCAATTCTTAAAGCATAGAAGGAGAGGTTTGTTTCTGTAAGAGTGGAAAGTAAATCTTGTCTAAAAGGTCAGTTATCAGGAACAAACCCCACCAGATTTTGTGCCATATTGTTTAATTATAATGGAGGATAATTACTATGGGAACATCAGTAACAGCAGTAATGTCAATATTTCATAAAGCTTTTATAAATTACAGGAATAGATTGGAAAGTGTTGTAGTTCATGAAATAGCAAAAGCTGCTTGGGAAAATTATATTTTTATGGCAATGACTCATGTGGAGCTTTACACCACCTTTCTGGCCTGTAGTGGTCTCTTCATCAGTTTACATCTCCAATGAGTCTTTCGTTTTTCCAAATTTCAGAAGTCTTGTAATTACTATTATATGTTGCTGATGATCGAAGGTCAGGCCAGAAGCATTAAGTTTGCCAAATGAAATTCGATGTGTGCAACATTGACTCTGTACCCTTAATGTTCTCTGAACTGAGGCACATCCATTTGCTGTGAAAAGTTATCTCTTTCTTATGCCATTTAGGGCATCGTCTTGCAAAAAAAAAACAATTAATCACCAGGGATCCAGCCACTGAGTTCTTGCACAGAAAATACTCAGCACTGGCAGGACAAGATCCAGAGAGAAAACAGCTTAGGAAATTTTTTCCTTACTCTGAAAGTATGTACATATTTATGAGATGAGCTAGCTTTGGCACCTTGCAGAGCTCCTAGCTGCAAAAGCGGTAACCGCTGGAGTGATTCAGTAGCCAGTTGTGTTCAGCACAGCCAGGTATGTTGCTGCTGACAGAAAATAAGAACCCCACCACAAGAAATGAATGGGAAGTGCTGTATGGTGTAAAACATGCCTTAGAGAGCAGAAACTCCTTGTCCTAAGTCCCCTGCTGGAGGTTTTTTGGGGGTTGGGTCCACCTGTGATGTGTGAGGCCAAATCCAGAAGTACTGCTGCTTTGTAAGTACAACAATAACTTATCAATCACATCAACACAACCAAACTGTCATTAATACGTTCGTGTTTCTGAAATGATTCAGAGAACAGGAACATATTTCAGAGTGTAAGTCTGTGGGAAATGATTTGAGTATTATTTTTTGCTTGTCCAGATTTTGCACGATCATGTTTCTACGTGTGGATGTGGTGGTTTCTAATCTCATGGCTTCAAAGATGTCTGTTCCAGATATTCCTGGTATGGTTATGAGGTGGATGCTTCTTCCTGACGAGACGCGTGTTCAAGTAAGTCCATGATTCTCCTATTTTTTTTCTGAAAATATTGCAGAGCAACTTCAGATTCTGTGGATTCTAGTGACAAGACACCAAGATTAACAAACCTAGTTTGTGCATGGCAAATGTGCTCTTTTTTTCAGTATTTATGCAACTTCATTATGCGCTTTTTGGTAGAAGTGATTATAGCTACTTTTAAGAGCTTAATTCCCAGAATGGAGCAGAAGGCTGTGAAGTTGCCTGTGTGTCGGCTTTCTGCCTGCTGCTGCCTGGCACCTGGGAATCAAAACAGAGATGTGTTTGCAGAGAATAGTTCCCCATGGCACATTTACATTTCACAGAACAGCCAGGCCGACATCCTTCCCCTTTTTCCTGCCATCCCCTCAACCTGGAAGCTGCAAGGGAGGTTGCTGAGCACACCAAGCCCTTGGCTCCAAGGCCGTTGTGCTTATGCTGGAGCTTTTTCTGAGGCAGAGCTGTGTTTTGCTTTCCAGGCCATGTATACCTATATACGCAGTGTGGATAGTAACTGTCTTAGAGGCAGTGACTTCCGTGTGCCCCTGAGTGATCACCGAAGTCCTCCAACGAGAAATTGGTATCTCACACTCTGTGTACGCATGTATGGTAGATAGTGTGAGACGCTTGGTGTTTGATGTGCTTAGAAGAGCAGGTATTGAAAATGTTGGTGAGAGATGAATGCTGTCAAACACTATCTCTGCTTTTGATTAGTTTGCAAAGATGAGTAATTGAATCCCAACAGCCTTCCTGCACTGTAGCCATCTTCATCTTTCATCTTTCCCTGGGCATCCCTTACCAAGCGTAAACATACCTGCACTTTGGTCTGTAGAGCTGAGCGACTCATTTCCAGAGAGAGATTGCACTTCCTTATCCCTCGGTAAGCTTAAAAAAGGTAAAAATTATTGTACTATGGGTGCTTTGGTCATGAAGAGAAAGTGATGCTAGATACGAACAGAAGAAACTCCTCTTATCCCTGAGAATTTTTAAGCATTAAATTAATTCCCCTATCTCTTGGTGTGTTAATGGGAAGGCTTTCAGCTCTGTGTTAGACAGAGGTCCACATTTGCATTTAGATGGAGCTATTTTAAGGATTGTAGTATACATAGCAGCCTGTATCACATTTACAATAGAATCTGTAAGATAAAATTAATATCTAGTAAGTGGTTGTTTTTCCAGTTTTGTTATAATCAGAACCAGTAACTCAAGTGGTATAATCTGACATAATAAATACGAGAGCCATTCACTTGAGAGATATCTTATCCACCCACGAGGAGGAATACAGTCCTTAACCAGTGAAGTGGGTTATATTTTCTACCTTTCACAAGACAGCCATGAAGTGCTGCATCCAGGGCTGTGCCTGCCAACGATACCCCAAAGACTTTTTTCTTGTGTAAAACAACCTGCTGCCTCGCCGAGAGAAACACTTTTCCCCACCAGGCAGGAAACCACGGCAGGGCAGCTGGTGTCAGGTGAAGCAGTGCAGGGGCCTCAAATCCTTCCATTTCTCTCTGTCCCACAGATGGCTTCTCACAGGCATTTCTCAAACCCTCCAGGGGTCCGTGCTAAGTCATTGCCGCTGGCTCCGCATGCTGCTGATTTCCAGAAACATCAGCCTCGGCAGGACTTGAGCAATGCTCAGGGTTTCTCTGAGCTGCTTCTGAAGTGGGCTGCCTGAGGCAGGCTGTGGCAGGACGAGGTGTGAAGTCCGGGTTTGGGGTTTCAGCCTGGCACACACCACCCTGAGCAATCCCGGCCTGGCAGGGGCCTGCAGGATGGCAGTGGGACGGCCCTGTCTCGTCCCCAGCCAGGAGAGGACCACAGTAGCACAGTTTCGTTTGCTGTGTGTTCATTCTGGTGGCAGGGCTAGTGTGAAGCAGTGGTGCAAAATCAGTGGATTTTGGTTCAAATCCAGTCCACTTTCTCTGATAGAAATTAGCTGGCAGTGTAAGGCCTCTGCATCCAGCGACAGGGAAACAATTCACTCTGGTAGCTGGGGCCACACAAAGCCACCAAGCATTTGATTGAGAAAGCACCCACAGATGAGAAGGGCCTCTCAAGGGACTTTTCAAGGGGACGTTTGTGTGACACTGCTTAAAATTACCCTGTTGAGCAGAAAGGAAAATTTTGCTGATTTTACTGCCTCTGTTTCTAGGCAAAACTCAGCCAGAGTTTCAAACTAAATGTGCTGTACTTTCCAGTTCCTTGTCAAAGATGGATATGGTATTGGTTACTTAAGGTTACTTTCGAAGCTTTTAGCAATTGTATTTTTTTTAATTCTT